>NC_091976.1:26250000-27500000 GCF_036711975.1 Onthophagus taurus | reverse complement strand
AAATTTACTTATTTTCTTCGAAATGATGTATTCTCAAATGCAAACTTAAAGGTTTTATTTCGTAAAACCGAACTTGGCAAAACTTTGGTTGTACAATTGGGGTTATATAAACTTGTAAAATTCCATATTGGCCCTCAATTGTTCTTACATTCACTTCTAATCGATTAGTATTCACTTGACAACGATATGTAGCCAATAAATAATTTCGATCATCTTTGTTGTTGCAATAACTAACAACGGCGGAATTTTTTTCAACGTCCAATAAATCCAATGGAACATCACTTTGAAGAAGAATATTATCTATCGGCATTGAAACCTCTAAAGATAAAACGTAAGAGGCTCCCAATTTCGAAAGAATCATCTTAAAAAAAACGATTAAGTTACATTATTAATTTCTAAAATAAAATTAATTCTACCGAATCCTTTATAGGACAATTTGGAATTACTGTGATGTCGTCTAAATATGATAAAGTCGCTGTTTGGTACTTTTCACGTTCTTTAGTTACCTTTATTTGAAGCTCTTCTAATTCTAATCTAAAAAAGTGATTTATTTTTTAAACAATTTTAATTAATATAATTTATACTTTAATTTAGAAATTTTTAATTTAGTATCAGAAGAATAGCTGTAATTTCCACTTATTGTATCTGTCGCAATATTTTTTTCGTTACTTTCAGGAGTTAACCCAAAAATTCTTCCAGTGTAAGTACAAATAAGAACTTCTTCATGATAAATACTCCCAACAAATCCGCATTGTATTGAAGTAACACTTTCATTACAATTCTTAAATATAAAAAATTTATTAAATAATCAAATAACAAAATAAAACGTACATTAACGAATAACAAATAAGATGTATCTAACTCATCTAAAATATTAATCGTGTAAATCTCAATGTTCCCATCGTTTCGCCCCAAAAATAAATTTTTATTTCCATCCCCAGTTATATCATAAGAATAAATCGTTGAAATCCCACTAGAAAATTTTTTATTATCAATCAACCACCTTTTAAAAGGTTGATTACTTTCAACATCTAAAATTCCAATCCTTCCATCGACTGTTCCAAAAAGAATATGCCTCCCATTTTGTTCTAATAAATATAAAACTGTCGGAGCAGCCTCAACCTCAACACTAATTGTAACTCTCGCATGTTCCAAAGCTCTAATCATTCGACCTTCACAAGCGATTAATGAAATTAATCGTTTCGTTTTCTCCGATTGAAAAGTCAGAACATCCACGATACAATCGCCACATAAATAAGAACCGATATCTTTACAATCTCTGTAGTGATTAAAAATGTGTTTACCACAAACGAAGAGATCGTTTCCTAAGATATACATTGAAATAATCGGTTCTGTTAAGTTTGTGTCAAAACTTAAAAATAATTTTCCTTTTTTTGTGTAACCTCTTATTTCATTTTCTGATGCGATGAACATTTTATCTGCTAAATTTTCTATAAAAATGTGTTAATTAAAAATAATTTGTTAAATCTCACCATATTCTCCAGCTAATTGCAATGAGGATATTTTTGAACCTGGTAAAGTTTTAAAATGCAATTGAATATCTTCTTTTTTAACCGAAAATACTTGGAGTACTCCATCGTTATCAGCTACAGCAATCTAATTTTATTTAAGTTTAAAAAACTTGTGCTACAAGATATTTATGATTAAAACACCCACCTTTTGTTGTTCTTTGCAAGATGATGGTATCAATTTCATACAATTATTTGAAGTTACTCCAACAACTGTGTAATCAATTCTATATAATTCCAACTCCATTTTAATTCAACTATTTTACATTACTTCTTTAACATTCCAAATTCATTTTTGTTTATGTTGAGTTTCTATAGCAGTATGTATTGATTTTTTCTCTATTGATTTTCTTGAATAAAAAAGCAGTTATAAATTGTATAATTAAATTTATTAGAAAAATATCTCTTAATATTTATAACTATTCATATCAAAACCATTATCAATCATAACTTTATCAATAAACTCCCTAAAAATTGCTACATTCACATAAACCCCTGGTGTGTTTAACTCCCCACAACCAATTCCCCAAGAAACAATCCCAATTTGATGATATCTTCCAGGTTGGTCACTTATTGGACAGACTAAAGGGCTACCTCCATCACCATGGCATGTATCTTTATGATCTTCGCCCCCGGCGCAAATAAAACTGTGATGGAGTTGGAAAAATTCACCTAAACGAGTTTGACGTAACGATTTTAAACATTTTTTGTTGTCAACGATAGGTAAATCAATTAATTCAACGATTTTGATATCTTCTTCTATGGAGTTAGTTTTATCAAATGATCCAACGAGGCAACGACCAGGTTTTGGAACGAATCCTGGTGGTGGGATACATATTATTTGCTCAGGGGTGATTGCATCAAAGGGTTCTTCTAAAATTATTACAGAAATGTCGTTGTGAAGCGTTAATGGATTAAATTTGGAGTGTTTCTTTATCGTTTTTGTATTTATTGTTGTATCATCTAAAAAAAATAAAATTCTCATATTAACTTCTTTGGATTATTTAATTTACCAATTTGAATGGTCCATAATCCATGATTAACATTAAAACAATGCGCAGCTGTTAAAACGACTTGTTTATGGATAAAAGAAACTCCGCAACGTGGAATGGGTTTTGTAGCTATGTCTTCTTGAAAATATAAAGTGGCCAACCATGGGTAATCATCGCGTTTCTTGTACCCACATCCTTTTTTAAAATTAGGTACAATCGTGGTGTTTTGTGTTTTTGGTAAAACGCAACAAACGTCGAAATAACCTTTACAATGCGATTTAAATCCGCGAACGTCTAACAATTCATTTCCATCTATTAAAACTTTTTCCATATCTTCCGAACATTGGTAATAAGGCACGCAAGTACAATTTGTCGAGGAAAAGATCCGTGGAACATTTAAAACTAAAAATAAAAAGGAAAATTGCGATGTTAAGAAATGTTGAAGAGACATTTTGTATTGGATAAAAACCAGTTTTTACGCCGAGAACCAGTTTTTGTGTTGGAGAGGTTAAAGTTATGTTTTATCAAGGTATAAATGAAGTTAATTTTATTATTATTTCTTCTTCAAACTATAAGAATGGAAAGTGAAAATGATTTTTTAGACATCAATCTAAAAAGTAAAAATATAACGATAGAAAATTGTATTTGTGTCCCATATTGGCAATGTAAAGAAGATTTCAGTGGTTTGATTGAAGATGGGTTAAACATCATCGATATTAGGTTAAATTTAAACTTAATTTTTGCAAAAATTAAACAAACTTTATTCCTTAGAATTACAAAACCAACAAATTTAGACCCATGTAAAGGAGATTTCGATGTATGTTGTCAAGTTGAATGCGGAAGAAGAAACACAAATCTTCCAACATCCTTCCAAAACGACACATGGAAATCACGAATATTAGGTGAAAATAACGAGGCTGATTTTGCAGAGTTTCCTTGGATGTTGGGAATAATCCAGCGCAACATATTTTTATGTGGGGGTTCTTTAATCCATCCAAAAGTAGTGATAACAGCCGCTCATTGTGTTGTAGAAGATGAAACTTACATTGTAAGAGCTGGAGAGTGGAATTGGGCAACTAAAAGTGAACCTTTACCCTATCAAGAAAGATCATCAGAAAAAGTACTTAATTAATTTAATATATTCTTATTTAAATAATTAAATTTTAGATTATTGTCCATACAAAATATCGCCCAGAAAATTTAGAAAACGACATCGCTTTGATTATCCTCTCAGAACCTTTCCAATTAACTGAAAATATTGGTGTAATTTGCCTCCCTTCAACTTCATCACCGCCTAAGAAAACCAACGAGAATTGTTTAGTTACTGGTTGGGGAAAATCCACGAAAGGCGGAACTTATCAATCTATACTAAAAAAAGTTACTTTACCACTTGTGCATAGAAGGGATTGTTCAAAAATTTTAGGAAACATTCGGTTGGGACCCCACTTTAAGTTGCATAAAAGTTTTACATGTGCGGGGGGAAATTCTAAAGATGCGTGTAAAGGAGATGGTGGAAGTCCATTAGTGTGTCCTATTTCTGGTCATTTGAATCGTTACGAACAAGTCGGGATCGTTTCCTGGGGCTTAACTTGTGGTGTTTATCAAACTCCCGGAGTTTATGTTAATGTTGGATTTTTTATCGAATGGATTGATCGAGAAATGAATAATAACGGTTTTAATAGTCGAATGTATAAGAAAAATTAATTGTATTTATATTTATTTAAAATTTAATAAATTAATTTGTTTAAAAAATTTTGATAGTTACTATATATTAATGTCAAATGCTCACATAACCTCAAAATTTTGTTTAAAAAACCTTCAATTTGATTAATTGAGTAAGATATCTTTAAGAAACCTTTAATTCCTTTACACATATTCATTTTAAATAATTATGTTTTAGTTAAATAGCTCCATATGTACACTCAGCGATTTCTAACCTTAAAAAGTTTCCTTTCAACTTCAAGAATTTATTATTCAAGAAAAATGAGTAAATGCACAATTGGTGTGGGTCAAATGACCTCAACGAATAATAAGGAAGAAAATTTAAATGTTGTTAAACGATTAGTTCAAGAAGCAGCTGATAAAAAAGCAAAGGTACGTAAATTTGTTTTTATTTTATTACCTTTTAATTTTATAATTTAAGATGATTTTTTTACCTGAAGCTTGTGATTATCTTGCTACACATAGAGAAGAAGCCAAAACTTTAGCAGAACAATTAAACGGGCCTTTAATTAAAGAGTATTTGAATTTAGCAAAAACTTTTAAAATGTGGCTATCAATTGGTGGTTTTCATGAAATTGTTAAAGACAAAAATGATACTGTAAAGTTAAATAATTGTCATATTATTATAAATGATCAAGGAAATATTGTGTCTGTATATAGAAAATTACATTTATTTGATGTATCCATTCCAGAGAGAAACATTAATCTTAAAGAATCAGATGATGTCGTTCCCGGTAAAGAAATTGTGGAACCAGTACAAACTCCGTGTGGATTAGTTGGATTAGCTATTGTAATTTTTAGATTATTATTAATTATTTTATTATTGAGTTAAAAATTTTAGTGTTATGATTTAAGATTTCCAGAGTTAAGTGTATTATTAAGAAAGAAAGGTGCTTCAATATTAACATTCCCTTCAGCTTTTACACAATTAACAGGTCAAGCTCATTGGGAGGTTCTTCTTCGAGCTAGAGCCATAGAAAATCAATGTTATGTTATTGCAGCTGCTCAGTATGGAAATCATAATAAAAAAAGAGTTTCTTTTGGTCAAACAATGGTTAGTAATTTATTTATTTACTTTTTTTTGATTTTAAGTGGTTTAATTTATTTTGAGGTGGTTGATCCATGGGGAAAAGTTATTGGGGAATTAAAAACTTATTCAGAAAATGTTCCTAAAGATGAAGAATTATTAATGGTCGATATAGATTTGGGGCTAATTGATAAAATAAGAATGGATATGCCAGTTTTGGAGCATCGCAGAGATGATATTTATAAAATAATTCAATTGGAGAAGGGGTTAATATCGCCGGATTCTCAGGAGAGTTTTAGTTTTGCCCAAAAAACTATTTTATCTTCACAAGCTTTTTTATGTACACAACATAGTTTTGCTTTTACGAATATTCGATGCGTTGTACCTGGACGTATCCTAAAAAATTGATATGTTTTTAATCGTTTAGAACATAAAATGTCACTTCTACTTGAGTAATAGATGGTGTCATAAAAGTCCGGGACCCCCCAACTATGCGACGTTGTAACTTTGTTAGTTTTTCTTGTATGAATGTGAAATTTTGCTCGCATGTTCGTCTTATTGTTACTAAAAACGTAGATTGTGTCATGATTTTGAGGTTGAGAGTGGGGCGACTTACAAGAAAATTGAAAAAATTACTGGAATTTCTCCTAAATGTATTCAATGCACAATCTGTCGTTATCAGGAGACCGATAGATTTGAGGATCGTCCCAGAAGTGGAAAACCAAAGATTATTCCTGAGGCCAGTGCGTACTCCACTCTTGAGTTTTCCTGCTCAATTCATTTTACTTTACTTACCTATACATCATGGTGACGCTTTTTGATTTAGAAAAGCTCGGTTTCCTCAATTAAATGAAATTGACGGAATCAGAACTCGCTGGTCGTGATATAAACTACGCTATTCCAATTTTTTATAACTATGTTAATACTGCCAAGGGGGTCGCCAGAGAGAGGTAGAGGGGGGCCGCTGCCCTCTCATCAAAGATATTATTAAATTTTTTCAAGAATCAGTTTTGAAATTGATACCAAATATTTCCAGGCTTTGCAAAACAAGGTGGAGCGAAAAACACAAAAATATTAGAGTTTTTAGAGATATCCTATTATAATGGAGGCCTTAGAAACCTTGTCATGGAAAGAAAATAAGAATAAATAATGCGACTAGAAAAAATGCTTATCAGCTCCAAGCAGCAGCTTCTAGAGTTTCGTTTATTCTCAGCTTTATTTTGATAGCCAAATACTCGGCTATGATGGAACCTGCTTTGAATAAGGCATCCCAGCGCTTTGCCGCATTTTGCAATTAATAGAGAACCACCGTAACAGTCCAGAAAGCGTCAGAGATGAAATTATTAGGGACGCTACTATCGTTCCAGAAAAACTTGGACTGGGAGAAGACATGAAGTTAGTGCCCCGTATTGTTGGGAGACAACAACATCAGAACAGCTACCCAGCAGCAAGTCCCTCAGAATTCTGGCGGAGGTCTTTAATAACACCATACTTAGACCCGATTATTAATTCTCTTGAAGTTCGCGTTTCTGAAGAAAACACCCCGTCATTTTCCTTATCTAAATTACACGCGGCTCAAATGTTAGACATGTCACTTATTAAGTATCAACCACGAAATCGAACTATGGCAAAAACTATGGCAAGATAAACCTGACTCAAAAGAACTAAGTGTTGTGGATGTCATAAAAGATGCCGACATTGTTTTCCTTGAAACGAGAAAACCCTTTATAATTTTGGTCACTTTAACTGCACGACATATACTGTTGTACGATCTTTTAGCAGCTTGAGGAGAATAAAACCTGGCTTAGAAGCACTATGGCATAGGAAGCATGTATAGGAAGCATATTTTTGAGAACTTTGAGGGTTTTATTAATAATCTGGTTGATCAATTCGCTAAGAACCCACAAAAATTATGTTTTAAATAATTTGGTCTGTTTTTCTTTTCATTTTTTTCGTTCTGCCCGTATGCCCTTCCTTTGAATCAGATGCACTTTGACAGAATTGAGGTTGAGGAGGCCCTGATAGGCATCAGGGTTATAGACAGTATTGGTACTGATTGTATTCCATCAATTTTATTTAATGTTTCATTAATAATGGGTGTCTTTCCTTCATTGTTGAAGCGTGCTTTTATTCTTCCTATTTTTAAATCTGGGGACCGTGGTGTTATATCTGATTACCGTCCCATATCTATTTTGCCAGCATTTGGGAAAGTGTTTGAGAAAGCAGTTCATGCACGTCTATTCTTTGTCCTTAAATCTAAAATCATTGTAGATAACAGAACTGTCGCTGTTATCATTTGCGATTATTAATTAAAGTATCCTTTACTTAATGCAAAAAGCCGTTTTGAAAAATCACTTTCCGTTCTTGAGAAATAAATTTTTGAAATGATCTACTATTTTTTCGAATTTTACAATTTTGACCGATTAAGTTTTAAAAATTCGTATAAAATCCATTTCTTGGAATATGAGTATGAAAATTTCCCAAAATGTTAAGAAAAGTGTCCTCTTTCTAATGAACCAACCCGTTTTGAAAAATAACTTTTAGTTTTTGAGGAAACAATGTTTGAAGCTTTGATAAAATTTTCGATGTTGCAATTTTCATCGATAATTTTCAAAATTCGCTATAAAATTCATTTCTTGAAGGATCCTTGTGTAAATATCACCAATTGTTAATTAAAGTATCCTCTTTTTAATGCAAAAAGCCGTTTTGAAAAATCACTTTCCGTTCTTATATTGATATATTGATACTGTCGTCTCCAAAACCTGGCCTATGTTAGGATTTATTATGAGATCCACAGTAGCTTTTTCTAACATTGATGCAATGAGAAATCCCTATTTTGCGTATGTCTACAGCACACTTAACTTTTGCAGCGTCGTTTGGAATCCTCAGTATCACTCGTATAAATCTAGAATTGAGGGTATTCAATCCAAATTCCTCAAATACCTTTGTTTTAAATTTTCTGTTGTGCTTTGACTATCTGACAGCTACTCCTAGAAGCAACCTGTCAAAACTCTCCTTTATTGATAATGGCAAGATCCGGAAATCGTGTTAACATAAATCTGTTTCAGCATTCTTTCTATGCATTTAAAAAGTTGCTCTTTGCTGCAGTTGATGTTGCGTTCATTTGATATGTGATATATTTATATCACCTAGACTTAATTTTAGTTTTTTTCTTAATTTTTAATTTTAGTTTATGGATTGGGATTAACTCCCAGTACTACGTTGTTGGGATTTTGATGAAAGAAGTGTTTCCTTGGAGCCAGTCTCACTTCAGCAGACACTCCAAGACAACTCAGCGCTCTCGCACAAGTCTAAGGTGGTTCAACAGTGATGCAGTAACAAAATTTAGCCATTATCACATCCACCGCCCTTCTACTTACCAGAATTGAACCCCATCGACTTTTTTGTCTGGTCGGTCCTTCAAAAGAACGCAAGAAACATTCACAAAAATCTCGACAGTTTGAAGCGGCTCCTTTATGGGACAATCTCGTCGTTGAGTACCTTTTCGCCACAGTGGCTGCGTTCTCTAAACAACCACGGGTTTGTGTGAAGGCGTAGTGTGGATATTTCGAATTTCGATCGTACATTGTTGTTTGTTAATTAAATTAATATTGGTCTTTTGTGCACCTTTATATTCATATGATTTATTCACTAAAACAAAATTAGTGACAGTTTATGTGTTATTTAAATATTTCCTTAATACAAATATAGATGTTTTGGTTGCTTCAAAAAGGATAGCAAAAAGATTAGAAGATCTTTCAGCAGATGAAATATCCGATTTATTCCAAACTGTGGTTAAAGTGCAAAGAGTAATGGAAACTGTTCATGGGGCTAATTCATCGACGATTTGTGTGCAAGATGGAAAATGTGCTGGTCAAACAGTTCCGGTAAGATTAAAATAATATTAAATTCTAACTTTGCAAGTGATTTTTTAGCACGTTCATGTCCATATTCTTCCAAGAAAATCGGGTGATTTCGATAGAAACGATGATATTTATCAAGAATTAGCGAATCACGACCGTGATGATAGTATAATAAGACCGCCTGAAGAAATGGTGGAAGAAGCAACGTTATTAAGGAAATATTTTTATTTAAAATGATTTTAGGTAGTTTGTAGGAAAGGAAGTAAAAGAAACAAATAAATTTTGTATGAGATCTGGCAACATTATGTTTATTTTTCTTTTAATATCAGATGTTAATGCTTTATACAGCGTAATGGTAGTAGTTACATAGTAACAACTTTGTTATCTTTTAATATTTTCTTTTTAGATTTTTTTCCGGTTGTTTGTCCGTCCTCTGTCGTCATTATTCGACTTTCTACTTAACACTTATAACTAAAAAAATCTCTACCGCTAAGTTTATCTTTCAATGTGCTGTGAAATGATATATTTATAATAATATACCATCGTAGAGTATAACTAGTATCGTCTCTTTTTTTAAATTTTCTTTTAATCGTTTTAGTCGTTCGTTAATTTTTCTTCAAATTTGTTTATAGAAAAGGTGCAATAAACATGCAATTGAAGGGGTCAAGAGTGTTTGTTTAAAGAAACTTAACGATAAAGTCCGTCCTTCGAAATTAATAAATAATACAATGAGAATTAATAGGCGTTTCAAGTCGAAGTATTTCATTTTAAAAACATTCTTCATTAGAATTCTGTGAATCTCTTATGTAGTTATAGTAATAATAATCGGTGATTACTCTAAATTCTTTCCGACGCTATACTTTCTTTTTTACGCTCGCGTTACACATTTAAATCATTTATCCATCCTCATTCGTAACTATTTAGAAATATGTATAATAACTTGTACTAATTAAAAAAATAATAATAGTTATAATACAGGGAAATAAAAAAATATATATCTTCAAAAACGTGCTTTGTAAAAATTAAAATGGCAAGTAACAAATTAAGGTACAAAAAATAAATTACTATAAAATAAAAAAGAACGAAATCGCTTATTATGCCTAAAATTTTATATAATTTAGAATGCGAAAAACCCGCACGGCTCCCAGTTGAGCAGAAGGTACTTTATTTTTCTTTTCGAATTACTTCTAAAAAACACCTAATGTATCGCAAACAGCCTGTCGTGTAAAATGTTCAATCGCAGCCTGAACAGGCTGCGCGTAAAGCGTTAGAATTATTAACACGATGCCTCGAATTCCCGAGTTTTACCCAACGGGGCAGTTGTTGAATAACTTCCGGGAAATCGAACATCGCCCGACCTTCTTATATATTGAGCCTCGACAACAATTTTACAAGAAACTCATAGAGAAAACGTTTTATAATAACATCTTTAATATCTGGTGTTTACTTCAAAAAAATTTAATAAAACAAAATATAACGATAAAATAAATCTTTGATATCTTTAATACATGTACTGTTATAATATTACAAAAACGTATCAACCGATTTTTTTTAAATTATTTTATTTTATTTATTTTTTTTTCAATTTTAATAGCCTTATTTTATAGAGAATACTTTTGTTTGAACACAATAAAGTTATCTAATTTTGCTACGTTTTAGTAACAAGATCTCTTTGGTCTATACGCAGTTCTTTATAACTCCTTAGAGCCGTTTCGGACGTGATAGTGCTGTGCAAAAGTCGCGGTGCTGATAATAATTGGGATATGTAATCGTACCATAAAAATGAAAGCGATGATTTTTCTTTTTTAAGTGTTCTTAAAGTGGAATCCGATTTTTTTGGATATTAATATAGAGTTTAGACTTAAACATAGCACTATATGTCTAAAAATTTTTAGTTTTGAATGCAATCTTTGGTGTGTAATCGTTGCACCTCCAAGAAGCCAGAAACGATTTTTTAAAAATGCTATACCGCGTTGGAAGGATTTAACTTTTGATGAAGTCATCAATCCCTAACATTATAAATTACTTTTTTTACAAGTTATTTTTTTGAAAATAGTTAAGTTTTAAGAGTTAAGTTTTTATAACCATACGATATTTTGGTCCTATTTTGTACATTCCCCATATTTTTTTTAATAATCCTAAGTACTTAGTCATTTGATTTTCGGTTAATGTTTAATATTAAAAAAAATATTATAACAGTACGTGAATTGTGGAAGTAAACACTAGACGTTTCTCGATTACTTTAATTAAAACCCCTTATTAAATTAGTATAGTGCCATTAAAATTGACTCAAAATTATATAACACTATACTTTTATCCTTATTAATTATCCTTTCCGCGTGGATTTATTTTCATTTACTTTGCGATGTGTGAGCGGAAATCTTAAACGGTAATCATTTTTTAAAAAAAGTCTTGGTCTTCCCACCTTGCGACGTTTAAAATTTAGAACATGTACGCCTCAAATGCGGGGGGCGAGGACCCACCTTGTCTATCACACGTTAAATAAAAAATAACCAAAACGAATCGTTGATACACTGTCAGCACGCGCTCTCTAATTCATGACTTCTTCTTCTTTTTGCTTGCCTTTTCCGAAATTCGTTAAACTCTTCTTTCATGGCTTGAACGCGCGCGTCTATGTTATCATATCGGGTGCTCCGAAGAGTTCCATAACTTTTCCGTAAAGTTGGAACGTCTAAATCGGCATCGCGGGGTCCTGTTGGCGTTGAAGGCGTCGGCGTGGGAGTCGACGGATCGAATTCGTAATGACCATCAACGCTTCCAACGTCAACGGCTTTATGATGAATTTGTTCGGAAGTCGATGGAGAAGACGAAGCTAATTCTAACCAATGTCCTACGATCGGTGGTGGTGGAGGTAAAGCGTACGGTGGAGGTGGTGGTCTGTATGGAGGTAATCTCCATTCGAAGGTTGAACCCGATTGAGAGCTTTGATTTTGGTTTGAAGAGGTGTTTTTCGAACCGAATCCGCTGGAGCTTGAACGACTTTCCGGGGAGCGGTCTAAATGGTCCGGGGAACCAAGTTCTGGAGCACTTCTTGCTATCCTCGCGTGTCTGGGTAATAATCTCGCTCGTGATCTTGATAAAGGATACGATGGTGGTACTCGTATTGGATGAACTGGTATGAAACATTGTGATTCTTCGTGAATTGCTCTTAATGATGGTAATTCTTGCGAGTATCTTTCGTGCATTGATCTCAACTGAACAAAACCGGGAGGTGTTGGATAAGATCTATCCCCGGAACTCGGATACCGCACGGAACTTAAATCACTAAAGTACAACGGCGTCCATGGCGATAAAAGTAAAGCACTAGAAGTTGCAGGTGAGCTGCATTGTACCCGAGGCGTATTCGGGCTATATATCGTTGGAATTGGTTTAAAATTGGGGCTGTTGTAGTATCGAGGACCGGTAACTGTTCCTAAGAGACCATTCCAAACGGGTCTTGCACTTTGACCGGACGCATCCGATCGTAAACTCAATTGACTCGGATAACTAACTAACGGTTTCCTCCAAGAAGCACGATTGTTATTTCGTTTCGGAAGGAAACCCCCGTCGTCGCTGCTGCTCATATTCGAAAGACTTTCAGCTCGTAAACTAAGTGAAGAATCGATCAGAACGAATCGTCCATCGGCCGCCCTCGAAATCCTCCCTAAGGACTTGTGCTTTGATGGTGAAGAGGGGTGAAGGTAATCCGGGTGCCAGCTGAGACTGCTTCCGGACCTACAGCGGTCTCTTGGCCACACCCAATTCGCTACGAAAGCCAGAATTCTCAGACCTGGTATTCTGCCTTTTCTAAGTCTGCACAAAACAAAATATTTTAGACCTTTTTTATTTTAATTTAACACTAATTTTTCCTTACATCATTATTATTAGTTCACATCATAAAATTAGCGGAAAAATTAATGTTATTTTATTAATATTAAAGGAACATAAAACGAATGCCAATTGGATCATGCTCGCACAGGACAACACGTACATGCATGTTCTAAAAAGGGAAAAACGTGCAAAACATTGTTTATTTTCGTATAATTAATAAACAATATTTTAATTATGATTTAGATGATGAACCATCTTATCCTTTCCGATATATTCCAATTCGTTTTTCTGCTTCAATTTAGAAAGCTTTTTAATTACCCACATCAAACGAATTTCTTTTGCTGTAGGTAATTGAAGAATACGTCAAAGTGTTGAAAATGCATAAAGTGCTGTATGAGTATCATGTATTGATCGACTAAATAAATTAAATGGTGGCTAAAAATTACCTGAATGAGAAACAGGCTGGTGCTGTGAGCGCTATACAAAATTAAGGGGTGGATTCGCGAGCATAATGGACTCAAAAAAAAAAAAAAACAATCGTTCGAGACTTACAAAGAGAAAGAAAAAATAAAGTGTTGACATTGCACAAGTCTCCGTCAATTTTCTACCTAAATGAAAGCCGTTCAAAAAAAATAAAAAATGATCTCAAGGAAATTTAGATCTGTTGTTGGGAGGGCACGAACCTAAACTAAAGACGACTCTTCACTTTTCGTGTCACTAGAAAAAAACACGGTGGTTAAAAATAATTCTTCAATTTTATCCTGCCACCTAAAAAATGTTGGAATTTTTTCTGCTTGGGGAATGGATCATCATCTATTGGCTACGAAGTTCTTTCACACAAGATACAACAATGCGAAAACGGGCCATACGACCGCACTTGCAACTGTATTATTTGGTGCATAATGCAATAAAAATTTTTTGGTTTGAAGTGCTCGCTGTGTGCTTTTTGTTGTGTTAATAATTCCGAATTGTGCAGAAAATTTTATAGGGAAAACGTTATGGATACGTTTTCTAATTTAATTTTAAATAAAAAAATTTACATAATCAATCCATTCACGTTAAATCAAATTGAATTTTAAACACTTTAATGATAAAATTAACATAAATGAATTGCTTATATTCCTGTACAATATAAGTTAGAAAGGCCTAATAGAGCGAAAAACAAGTGTAAGTGCGAATAGATGATGTCTCAACATCTTCTGAGCTCTTCACCTTTTTTCCTCCTGCTTGAGACGAATCCGTTTCGGCGGCAAGTAACACAATCCAATCAGAAACTGGGTACAGAAATGCAAAGAAAAATGGTGCGCGCTCTTAAAGGCTACCATCAAATGAAATTTTAATAAGATCAATTTCATTAGAAGGTGACGCCGTTTTGGAAAGAATAACAGGTGTGGTTATACATTTTCGATATTTCTCTATCAATCTTAAATTTTAAGTGATCAAAAAAGTATATAAATGAATAAAGAAAAAAGGAAAATGATGAAGAGAATGGTGAAGAAATTATTTAGTAAGCAACATTTATAGCTTATAAAAGTGGTGATTGAAATTCTAGAAATGGTTTGATTTTTAGGAGAGAAAAAATGTTTTTAAAGTATGAAATAAAATCTAAAGAGTTTTGATATATTGAGTTTTCTTAAACAAATCTTATAGCATTAGTTACTGTAGAACAAAATGATGGAAAAATTAACATATATAGAAGACGCAACCATGAATATTAGCTTTCGCAGTATGACTGTTATACTGCAATCGTACAGAAGGGCAGAACAAGTAGTAGGTATAGTAGCAATAATCATCTGAAGCAAGCAACCAGAAAGAAAAGTCCTTAACCGACGTACACACAGAGATATGTACAACACCTCTAGGATATGAGGAAATAATTATTAGAGTTAGAGTGATGAGCTCAGTTCTAGAAGAGTGGTAAATAGACGATGTAAAAGATGGTGAAATTTAAAAAAATCGCAACTAATGGTAGTCCCGCTGAGACATAAACTGCAATTGTAATGAAATTGTGGACTACTTAAATACGAGCGAACAAGAAACTGCAACAGATGATCACGAGGAAAGTAGATGCTGTTATGAAAAGTGATGATAGAAGATATAGAATTGGGGCAAAGGCAAGACTCCTGATTGTATTTTCGGAAAAGTTTAGAAGAAAGTTTAGGTTATGTAGTTGATGAAACCAAATTATGTCAATTTACCTAGTATGTTGGATGAAGGGCAGTTGGGGTTCAAGAAATAATGCAGGATTCGAATTAGTTAGTGGATAGGATGAAACAATGTGAGAAAGCTTCAGTCATGGAGTTGCTTGGTGTGAAACATTCAACTTAATTATGGAGTTTCGGCGAACGTTGCAAAAAATTATTATTTCTTTCATAAATTTCAAGCAGGGTAGACTTGGTTTCACGCTCCAATTCCCAAGTGATTCTTTCTTTGTTCTCTTCTGAGAGCAAAAAAGCTGTCTTTCACATTCTTTTAAGTATTGTCCATGATACTTGGGATTATTTCTTATATCACGAACAATACTTGAGGCAGCCGACGACTTCGTAGTCGGCCAAGATTACTTTTTCAATAAACCTCAAGCAAGGTAGACTTGGTTTCACGCTCCAAATCCCGACTGATTGAACAACTTGTAAAACTACGAATTCAGCAAATTTTCACATTTTCGTATTTTTCTCGATATTTACATATCTGAGAGCAAAACTGCAAGAAAGCAATATTGTTAAGAATAAAACTAGCTACAACTTTCGTTTCAAAAATATTCTTCTAATATCATCCGATTCCCGAATGTTACCATTATGAACTAATAAAACAACGAAATTCATAAAATTTTCATATTTTCGTATTTTTCTCAATGTCTATGCATCTGATAGCAAAACTGCAAGGGAACAATATTGCTAAGAACAAAATTTGCTACAACTTTTGTTCTAAAAGTTTCTTTGTAACATGCTCCGAATCCCAAGTGTTATTATTAATAGTGTTAACATGTTCTAAAACTACAAATTCATCAAATTTTCATATTTTCGTATTTTTCTCGAAATCTATACATCTGATAGCAAAACTGCAAGGCAACAACATTGTTAAGAATAAAATTTGCTACAACTTTTGTTCTAAAAGTTTCTTTGTAGTATGAACCGAATCCCAAGTATTACTATTAATAGTATTAACAACTTGTAAAACTACGAATTTATCAAATTTTCACATTTTCGTATTTTTCTCGATATTTACGCATCTGAGAGCAAAACTGCAAGAAAACAATATTGTTAAGAATAAAATTTGCTACAACTTTTGTTCTAAAAATTTCTTTGTAATATCCTCAGATTCCCGAGTGTTACCATTACCAACTAATAAAACAACGAAATTCATAAAATTTTCATATTTTTCTCGAAATCTATGCATCTGATAGTAAGACTGCAAGAGAGCAATATTGTTAAGAATAAAATTTGCTACAACTTTTGTTCTAAAAGTTTCTTTGTAATATGCTCCGAATCCCAAGTGTTACTATTAATAGTATTAACAATTTGAAAAACTACGAAATTATGAAATTTTCACATTCTCGTATTTTTCTCGATATTTACGCATCTGAGAGCAAAACTGCAAGAGAGCAATATTGTTAAGAATAAAATTTGCTACAACTTTTGTTCTACAAATTTCTTTGTAATATCCTCCGATTCCTGAGTGTTACCATTACCAACTAGTAAAACAACGAAATTCATAAAATTTTCATATTTTTGTATTTTTCTCAAAGTCTATGCATCTGATAGCAAAACTGCAAGGGAGCAATGTTGTTAAGAACAAAATTTGCCACAACTTTTGTTCTAAAAGTTTCTTTGTGATATGCTCCGAATCCCAAGTGTTACTATTAATAGTATTAACAACTTGTAAAACTACGAATATATCAAATTTTCACATTTTCGTATTTTTCTCGATATTTACGCATCTGAGAGCAAAATTGCAAAGAAGCAATATTGTTAAGAATAAAATTTGCCACAACTTTTGTTCTAAAAATTTCTTTGTAATATCCTCTGATTCCCTAGTGTTACCATTACCAACTAGTAAAACAACGAAATTCATAAAATTTTCATATTTTTGTATTTTTCTCGAAGTCTATGCATCTGGTAGCAAAGCTGCAAGGGAGCAATATTGTTAAGAATAAAATTTGCTACAACTTTTGTTCTAAATGTTTTTTTGTAATATGCTCCGAATCCCAAGTGTTACTATTAATAGTATTAACAACTTGTAAAACTACGAATTTATCAAATTTTCACATTTTCGTATTTTTCTCGATATTTACGTATCTGAGAGCAAAACTGCAAGAAAACAATATTGTTAAGAATAAAATTTGCTACAACTTTTGTTCTAAAAATTTCTTTGTAATATGCTCCGAATCCCAAGTATTACTATTAATAGTATTAATAACTTGTAAAACTACAAATTTATCAAATTTTCACATTTTCGTATTTTTCTCGATATTTACACATCTGAGAGCAAAAGTACAAGAGAACAATATTCTTAAGAATAAAATTTGCCACAAAGTTTGTTCTAAAAATTTCTTTGTAATATGCTCCGAATCCCAAGTGTTACTATTAATAGTATTAACAAGTTGAAAAACTACAAATTTATCAAATATTCACATTTTCGTATTTTTCTCGATATTTATACATCTGAGACCAAAAGTACAAGAGAACAATATTCTTAAGAATAAAATTTGCCACAAAGTTTGTTCTAAAAATTTCTTTGTAATATGCTCCGAATCCCAAGTGTTACTATTAATAGTATTAACAACTTGTAAAACTACAAATTTATCAAATTTTCACATTTTCGTATTTTTCTCGATATTTACGCATTTGAGAGCAAAACTGCAAGAAAGCAATATTGTTAAGAATAAAATTTGCTACAACTTTTGATCTAAAAGTTTCTTTGTAATATGCTCCCGAGTTAATCTCTCTTTGTTCTATTCTGAGAGCAAAAGAGCTCTTTTTCACTCTCTTTTAGGTATTGTCCATGATATCCACAACACCTTACGTGTCCATTAATTGTTTTCTAAGGAATCTGGCTATGAAGTGTAAATGTGTGGTATATGGAGTGAGTAGGAATTATTTCCACTGATCGAGCTTGCAAACGATTAGTTTGAAAGTTTCATCCTCAATTCGGTTGTGCCAATAAAGAAGATTGAGACAAAATGAGAACATTTTTGAGGGTGTCAGAGGAATGGGCTGAAAATGAACCATTTAAGGTTGAATGTAATCTGATCAGTAAACAAATAGAGATTTAGTTGCAATTTTTATTCCTCTTAAAAATCTAATCATTTCTAAATAAACCTTTTGGGTAAAATTTCAATCACCTTACACATATTTATATATTCTTTTTTGATCATATTTGTACCATATAATATAAAAAAAGGCTAATGCACCTCTACACAGATAAAAACCGACCCTAGGGACGGTTATGTTCATTCCAGGAACAAATGAAGCACACTTAAGTCCAATAATATTAATCTACGTATACCAAAGAAAATATTTTTAATTATTTAAAGATCATATTTTTGGACTCTACAAGAACTAAGTGTGATTCCACTATCGTATGCGATCCCATTAAGATACTGACGCATTCTCACTATAATTTGAAACTTCAATCGGCCACTCTGTTGATCGCAATCTATAGTGGAATCGCCTCGCATGTACTCTTACGGTTCGTGTCTACGCTTGTCCCGGGAATAATAAACACACTCTCGTAATCTCGATACGACTCAGACTCAACCGTCCTATAAGAATCATCATCATTGGTATGTTTTTGAAGAATCGCGTCAAATTTTTGGTTAGTTGGTGCGTTTCGACACGATTCATTTCATTCTAAGTATTTTTTTCCTCATTTATACTAAATAAAATATTTCTTTGAAATCTAGAATTATGAATCGTGTCGACCCGTTTATAACGAATAATAATATTGAGGGAAAGCCAGATGTTGAAGTAAATGTCTACGTATCGCCGTTGGGAACGTTCAGCTTGTTACGGGGGCGCATTTAGAGGGTACTCACTTTTTCAAAGGCACTTGACTTTCCGACGCGTTCCCCCCATTCCTAGAATCCGTTATTCGACACGCCACCATGTTGTAAGCTAGAAAAGCGGGGGGCAAGATCGTTAAAGAAAATTGAAAAAAACGAGATGGGTTATTAAGTATTGTGTTTGGTTTTTAAACAGGGATGGACACTTACAATTAGTCACGCTGCGTAAAACTTAAACAAACCACTTATGTTAGTTTCAAAATCATTTATTTTAGATGGTAAAAGAATAAAGAGAATTTGATTTGCAAGCGGACTAGTGTTTATTTCTTTTTATTCTGTTTTAATGATTTGAAAAGTTTTTTTTTGTGAAAATGAGTGTTTTTGATGCTTTTTTTTGTGTTTGTGAATGTAATATGAATGCTATTGCCGCGTTGTATAGCGCAATTAGCTGATAAATTTTTAAGATAATTACCTTTTTCTTGTTTTCTTCGTTTTCGTTTATTACAAATCTTGACGGCGCATACGGAAAGAATGATGGCAACTATAAAAAAGAGAATCCCTCCGACGACTCCTGCCGTAATTGCCTTATGTTTTACTCTTGCTGGTACTGGATATTTTACTTCATCACTAGCCTCAAAGTTCTTCGAAGCATATGCGAGAACTCTGAAGTAGTATGTTCGACCACCAACCAAATTTTTCACTACATCACAAACGATGATAAGAAATGAATTAATTAAATAAATTTAATTAGAACTTACCAAGGTAGGTGTAGTCATCCGGTCTAATTTGGGCTTTATTTAAAGCTTTCCAAGGACCGTCTGTTCTATACTTAATATTGTAGTATTGAACCAGTTTGGCCCGCTCAAGCGGCGGCTCCCAACTAATTAAAAACCCGTTGTTAATTTCCGTAACTGTCAGGTTCCTCGGCGGTCCCGGTTTCGGACCTGTAGTGTTTCCCAAAAGAAAAAAGACATCATAAGAAGGCGACATAACGGGAGCGAGCAGCGTTGGTCTTAATTAACGAGGGGGTTGTAGTAATGAGGGGTCGGGTTTTTGGAGCCTGAGGGAACGCCCTTTTGAAAAATATACCTTTAGGCCGCAGGATAGGCGGCAATAGTAGCTCGCCGGAGGAGTCTGTGGGGAAGGACACGATACTATAATCGAAAATATCTGAAAGTATAACAAAAAAAAAATAATAAAAAGTAATAGTGATGACCTAAATTTGAGACACTTCTAAAAAGCACGCTTCGAGTATGACAACGTCGATTTTGTTCTTTCAGGCTTGCGTTTCGCAAATTACCAAATCGATGTGATAGTAAAGAAAATGAAGCTACAAAAGTAGGTTAAAAAATAAAACGTGATGGGAATTTGATTTGAAAATGACGCTTGAATCTTTATTCCTTACCGGTTGGTTCATCAGGAGGTGGTAAGAAAGGCTTCTGCGTCGCAGCAGGTTTGGGCGGTAGCCCGACGTCTGTACCGTCCGATAGAGTAAGCAATCGGGGGTTGGAGTCTTGTTAGTTTAAAGTTAGTAGTGCTTGCCGCCAAGCAAACTTACCCAAAGTCCGTATCGTTATTATTTTACTCATCATGCCGGCTCCAAGAGCGTTTTTACCGACAATTTGAAACTCGTACGTTGTCCCTGGAGCTAAACGATTGATGGTAACTTGTGTACTTCCCGATGGTGTTACCGGAATGGTAGACCATTCGGAGACGCCGGCTTCTCGATATCCGATTGAATAATCTTGTTTGTAATCAGGACCTCCGCTGTAACCGGGTAGCCAACTCAAGGTGACTGCAAATTCAGTAGCGGTTCCTGTAAGATTATACGGAGCGTGGGGTTGGGTTCCTTCGACTACTAATTGAGTGGTAGCGACGATGGTTGCTACTTCGTTGGACGCTACACATTGATAGAAGCCAAAATCACTCCTTCTTAAGCTATCAATCGTGATATTTCCACCATTCACTCTTACTCGATTTTTCGGTAAGGGTGCGTTATCTCTTCTTTGCCATTGCATCGTTGGTCTTTGAGTTCCTTCGGCTTCTTGGGCATCACAAGGCATTTCGACGGTTTCGCCCACTTTTCGTTGGTACATTGGTTCAGGTTCGATGGTAAAAACGGGTGGTTTTCTTACCAAAACTTCCATAGGCCCGGAGGAACCTTGAGTTCCTTGTGCATTATACGGAGTACAAGTATATCTTCCTTGATGGCTTTGGTTAACACGAGTAAAAAGAAGTGAGCCGTTATTCATAATGACGATATCGTTGGTTTGATACGGTTCGAGAAGCCTTTTGTCTTTGGTCCACGTGACATATTGTAGGGGTGGGTTTGCTTTGATGTAACACTGGACAACTCCAGCTAAACGAAATGGTAAATATTGCACTGTTGGTGTGAATGTTACTTTCGCTGGATCTGTAATTTTTTTAAATAATGATCCTTTCTTTTTTTAATTTAATTTTAACTTACATTCTACGTTAAGGTAAGCCGATGCAGATTGAGGTTCACCGATCCCATTGCTGACTTCGCAAAGATATTGTCCTGAATCGTCGGCGCTTACTGGGTTGACCACAAGAGACCCATCCCTTCGGATAGTTACTCTAGTTTCTAAAGAAGCGACTTCTTTAACTGGAGCACCTTCGCGAAACCACTTAACGGTCACATTTCCAGGTAAAGCTTTCGCCTCACAATTAAACTGAACTTTTTCGCCTTCTAACTTGGTTTGATTGGTCGGTGGTACCATTATAACAGCACCACCTGCTATTATAACTCGAGCTGTATGTGATATTTGCCCTTCGCCATTTCTCGCTATACAAGTATAATCGCCGATATCTTCGCTGCGTATATTCGAAAAACGCAGTTCGGTTCCGTCGTTGAAAATCCCTTTTGTGAATAAAGAAAGAAATTGGAGACACGGTTTTTTGGGTTAATCAATAACCGCTTACCTACACCTGTGGGGATTGAATTTCCGTTCGAGTTCGCTGAGTTTGTTTCGATCGGATTCGCGTCCTTGTACCAAAGGATTTCGGGGGTTGGAGTTCCTTCCGCTTGGCAATTGAGGATGATCGCGTCGCCTAAATTCACGTAGATTATATCCTCTGGAATGACAACCCATCGTGGTGGGGCGTGCACGTCCAGATGAAACCATGTTCCGTTCTTTTGTGCACTTGGAAATCGATTGAGAAACACCACTTTACATTCGTACCTATAAAAGAAACGTTAATAGATTTGGTTTTTGTAATTGTGAACTTCGTGAATTTCGTTTTAGGGTGAAAGTTAAATATATTTACACGCTGTTGATGCGCGCTGTTACCGCAAATTCGTTTCGTTTTGTGCAGTAAATTACTAAACACTCGACCTGGAAAATGGGGCACAGTGTGGAGCGAGATTGCAGCTCAATTAAACCCATCCCGGCTGCTTTCTAATTCGGCTCAACCGGAATTATGTTTAAATCGTGTCCATACTACGTGAAATCTTGTTTTATGAGTTAAGTTGGAGATAAACAATGTTTTTATGTTTATTTAACATAAAATATACTAATCATCTTTGAACAAAAATGATGTGAGATTGGGTTAATCTAAATTTGTTTTTATTAGTTATTTATATTACAAGTGGGCTAGAAACATACTTACTGTACGAGTGTGATCACACGAGTACTGTAATTATGCTCTAGCCCACGTGTGATATACAGCATTTTATCTACGACTGCTAAAAATTACTAAAAAATCAATTTCCTTAAAAAAGTCTATTTGACATTTATAAAAATATTTTGAAATGATTGTTGACAATTTTGAATTGTCAGTTTCAACAACATGTTTACTCATCTGGAATAAGTGTTTCGAAATGTAAAAACATAACAATTAATGTTTATAATAAATAGTATTGTTTCTCTGTAAGTAGAGAGTACTTTTTCAATAAATTAAGTCTGTTCTGATTAGGCTAAAAATACGTTACGTAATGAAACCAGTGCGGTAATGAACTTCATTACGTAACTCAAATGAGTGCGGTAATGACGACTTATCCAAGCAGTCGTAGATAAATAGTATATTATTCAACAAGCGTATAATAGCGGCTGTTACCCACGAAGATGAAGCGAGCGAGTGTTGTAATCTGAGTGGGTAACATCCATTATACGCAAGTTGAATACTATACTTTATCTACAACTATTTAATTTTGAAAAAAAATCAAAAAAACGAAAAAAATAAACTTGATACACATTTCAGACATAACCTCAATATAAGAAAGCTGTCATTTCTGTTAATATTTTATTTTTTTATTAGTAAGCCGTGTCAGAACTGTGGAATAATGGCTTCATTATTCAACACTTTGTCAGTCATGGGTAATGCATGTCATAAGATAATTCAATAGTTGTAGATAAAAATTTTTATTTGAAAAACTGAAATATAAAATATCATGAGATGAAAAGAGAAATTTACCCCAAAAGATTGGGAGAAAATCAAGGAGTCTCAGATGAGACCAAATCTAACAATAGTGTTTCCCTTTTTGGATTCACTTGTCATCAGAAAGAATGACCAACGTGTTGTCCTTGATTGGTATAGAAAGCCCACCTATTCTGGTCGTTTCATTAATTTCTTTTCTTGCCACCCAATCCAAATAAAAATTAACCCTCTTAAAGGTATGAAGAATTTCAGACCATGAGTTTAGAGATCATAACCTTAAACTCCTATCGGATATCTTCTGCAACAACGGTTTTCTTCGTTCTTTAGTTAATAGAGTCCTCCATTCTCCGGATGGCCCATCCCGTAACAACCTCAGTCAGAGTCCCGCGTCACAGTTGGATTGAGAACTTGGTCTACAGGATCGATTGTAAGGGTTGTGAGATGTGCTACGTGGGCACTACGTCCCAATATCTTAAATCGAGGGTGTCCCAACACACCAGAGACTGTGCCACAAAAAAATCTGGTGGTACTGCACTTGTTCAACATCATATATCCACTGGCCATAAGTTCGACTTTGATCAGACGAGTATTCTCTGTACAGGGTGGTTCAAATTCGATGTCCGAATAGGCTAACTCGAAAACTATAAGAGTTAGAAGAAAAATAGCTGACGTGTCATGATCTCGTTTTTCGAGAAACTGCTAATGCCGAAAACCTCATAGCGCTATCGTCTTTTGTTTTTCCGCTAGAGGCCAAAATTGAAAATATTGTAAAACCCGCAAATGTAATTATCTTGGTTATAATTATAGGTGGAGTATTATAACTAAGACATTATCTGGACACTTTTTTACAGAGAATTTGATGACGTAGTCAAAAAAATTTTGTCGGTTTTAGATTTTGAGATATTATCACAATTTTCGTTTTTTTAAATGGAAACAACCACTGATTATTCGCTTAATAAATTCGTAATTTTTTTCTGATTACAAAAATATAGGGTTTGAGAGGTCTATTTCTTATTGTTTTAGAATAAAACTAAAAATAAACTTTTCTATTAGTGTCGTCGAAGAAATTAAATTTACAGTTTCCTGTAAATTACGGTTCTATAACTAAAAATCAAAAAAACATATTTCTGATATTTGAAACAAATATATTTGTTGAACTGTTTAATTTATATATGTTTTACACAAAAGTTGGAATAGATTGCATTATTTCCCATTTTTTATTACGATTTAATATTATTTTTAAATGACTTAATAAATTATCGATAGATGGCGCTCATATGTTTTTTTTTTAAATTCAAATAAACATAGCAACATTTGTTTGTATTCAAAAATTTTCTGAAGTGTCACTTTAAAAATCCTGTTTTTAAGATCAATTACGAAAATTTTGAAAAGTTTGACATGTTAGAATGTTACATATTAAAAAATTATTTGTTTTTAAATACCAGAAGTTATCTTCGTATTTAATTGTTCACTTTTTAGATTTTACCTACCGCCCTGTAACTTACAGGAAACTGTAAATTTAGTTTCCTCGACGCCACTAGATGGAAATTTTATAAAAAAAGTTTATTTTTAGCTTTATTCTAAAACAATAAGAAATAGACCTGTCGAACCCTATATTTTTGTAATCATAAAAAAATAACGAATTTAATAAGCGAATAATTAGTGGTTATTTCCATTTAAAAAAACGAAAATTGTCATGATATCTCAAAATCTAAAACCGAAAAATTTATTTTGACTATGTCATGAAATTCTCTGTAAAAAAGTGTCCATATAATGTCGTAGTTATAATACTCCACCTATAATAATAACCAAGATAATTGCACTTATTGGTTTTACGATATTTTCAATTTTGGCCTCTAGGGGAAAAACAAAAGACGATAGCGCTATGAGGTTTTCGGCATTAGCAGTTTCTCGAAAAACTAGATCATGACATGTAAGCTACTTTTTTTTTCTAACTCTTATAGTTTCCGAGTTAGCCTATTCGGACATCGAATTTGAACCACCCTGTACAGCAGGAGACTCTTCCTTGAGATGTTCCACATTTCGGCCTTGTCCAACACTGTCAACTTCAGAACTGACTCCCAAGGTCTTAGTGAGATTTACTGTCATCTGATTGAGTTGTCTACCAATCCATCTGTAGACTCGTTCGGGTCTGATTCTTCCTTGGGTTCCTTACGGTTTTGATATGAACTCCCTTCCCCCCTTGATTTTCTCCCAATCTTTTGGGGTAAATTCCTCTTTTCATCTCATGATATTTTAGTTTTTCAAATAAAAAATTTATAAAAACATACTAATCATCCTTAATCCAAATAAGGTGATGGGGCAGGTCTGAACATGGGGAGAGAGTGTTTGGAAGAAACATCAGAAAGAGAAAGATTCAAGGAAGTTTGGGGATGGAGAAAACAAGGATGGTACAGAATCGGTATTGGGGAGGAAAATGCCGGGGTATATTGTGAGGGAGGAAATGTAGGTGGAGGCGGGCATAAGAGCAGTTAAATATGAAGAAATGATAGATAGACCATACTGTGGGATCCTGGGAGAGTGTTGGAAGGAAGTTAGGGAAGGGAAGATTAAGTATGGTAAAGGAGAGAGGAGGGAATATTACAAAAGGACGGGTTATTCGGAGGCAGAGATCAATAACAGAAGAAGGGAAGGGGGTAAGCGACATGGGTTGGGTTGGGTAGAGAAGGATGCAGATTACAGAGGGAAGATACAATGAAAGATATGGGGGCATAATGACGGAGGGGCTTCCAAAGTGCTAGATGAAGGAAGAGAGTGAGGAAAGAAAGAGGCTGGTGGCCAGATACCGTTGTGGCAATGAGGAGAGAGCGAGCAGATACTGGGTGGACGATGTGGAAAGATGGAATCGCTAGAACATATGTTAAGAGGATGTAGCTAGCTGAGAGAAGAGGAAAGGAATTGAAGGCAGATTCTGGAAGAGGGGGGAGAAGGCTGGGGATGGATGAGGGAAGTAGTTAATAAAAATAATAAAAATTCTTATATATACTAACCATCCTTGATCGGATACTTGAATATTGGTCAAGTTAAGTGAAGCAGCTCCATAATTGGAATCTGGTGATACTCTCGATACCCTTCCTTCATATCCCTCTCCGCTGTGTGTGGGATAACTCTCGTACCAGATGTAGATTGGTATATCCTGTCCCTTGAACATTCCAACTGTAGAATGCTTGAAGAAGATTCGTGACAAGTAATAATAATATGCCCTTCGAAATGGTAACTTTTGATACAAAAAAAAATTTATAACCACGCAAAGTAGATATTACGCAGAACGCATTAACCCACATAATCTCATCGTAGGGTTGTTTTATTTGTGCTGCATCAACTTTTAACGAGCTTGCGGACATATTATTACCCGCCACGTTGCGGAGTGGGCCGTTGCTCGATTCGCTACGGCCTCTTAACATGCGACTCGTGCAGACTGCCTATTTTATGACGCAAAATGCTCCCGGCACATCTATATGCATGCGGCTGCGAGATTCGAAACTTTTATATTTAAAATGCAGCGATTAGGCGAACAAAAATAAAAGATGCGATGAAGAGCTTAAAGCTCCAGCTTATGCGTGTGGTTTATAGAAGAATAGAGGGTTTTATGGATGGGCCATTACGAGAAGGATCAAGAGGTAGTTAGGAATGGAAGCAATTTGAGAGAAAACGTAAAATCGGCGATATAATGGGTCGTTAATCGCCACGATGATTGGTGTGTTAAACAATTTTACAATGAGTGCACGATTATTACGCGAGATTGTCTCTATAGAAATTATAAATCTGCTCTCTCAAATCCCTTTAAGTTTTATAATTTGTGTTCTTTATGCGTGTTTCAATCCGGATTTGTAATAAAAAAAAATTTTATAACTACAAATTTAGATCCATCATAATTATTCTAAATTTGTCGCTATCTAAAACTGTTAACCATCACGCAATAATATAACAAAAAATTGCATTCCTTTGCAAATACATAAAATTTTTATAAGATAAAAATCGCTAATCCATCGATTTCCTTCCTAAGTGGAGTTCAATCATGGATCAAGCGTCCCCAAACCACTTAAATCCCATATTGATGCTAACTGTACTGTTAGAAAGAGAGCAGTGCTGAAATCGTACCGTGTCGCCTACCTTCTTCTCCCATTGCAATACGTATGGCACAGGCTGACCTTCGGGAAACTCCACGTGGCAGTTGAAAACGACCGATTCGCCCAGGATTGCCGTGATGTGGAACGCATCTTGGAAGCAGAGAGCTGGAATGAACAAGCACAGACCTACAGGAAATATGACACTCCGCTCGTTTCTCTACAAAAAGCAATAAAATTTTATTTTAATCTAGATTAAATATTAGATATGCCGCGAATACTCGCTATTAATGAACAAAACAACTATAGATCAAAAGATGCAAAAAACTAGTTTTTCTGCACGATTAATCAAACATGCCTTTCTGAATAAAGAGCTTGCTGGTGTGATTAAGTATCGTTTAGCAAGCTTACTTAAAATGGGGAATCCATTCTTATTGGTACTCAAAGCCCACCATTCATATAGGTTTATACTTCTGTCAGATTTTGCTAACGCGATGTAGTGGCCGATTTCTTTACCAGAGGGATTCTTGGGTTGCTCTTCAGAAAGGTGCTCTGTCGTAGATTCTTCAAAACATGCCCAAAATAGTTTGTGTATATCTGGTATATCTGGCTATCTATGTGGATCAGGTTAATGAAACTGTTCGAGGTATTACATCTGATATAGGTGCATATGTGGAACTTGCTATTTTTGTTATCTCTTCGAAAAGTTTGAAGAGCTTTAAGAGTTGTTCAATAACACTCTTCTAATTTTCATATTTTTGAAAAACTGTCTATATTGATGTATCTGGGAGCAAAAATGTTACAGACCATTGTGTTAAGGGTACAATTTGCTACAACTTTTGTTGTAAAAGTTTTTCTGTATCATATCCGGATATCGATTTATTTTAACACTCTTCTAATTTTCATATTTTTGAAAAATTCTCCACATTGATGCATCTGGGAGCAAAAATGTTGCAGAGCATTTTGTTATACCCTTAAACAATAACAAATTTCCAAAATTCACGCTCCTTGATTCTGAGATATACACTGAAATTGCTTATTTTTGTTTAACTAGACTCTCCAGTAGGTAATATATTGAGTTCCAGCGAGTTTGAACATCTTGAATCAGTTTATGTTTAGGCAGTCCGAGTTCAGGTTGAGTACTTTCAAGTTTTGTATATCCCGAGTGATTGAAATGTGTCCAATTCGGCTGGCACTAGTCAGAATTTCTGTTATTGGGGGACTGTTTCTTAATGCATCATTTATCACCAGCTGGAGAGTATGTATGAAGCAACACTTTGCAGGAAGTAGAGTTTCCCTGACTCTTTTAACCATACTCGCGCCATTATTGTGAACAACCCCATTTCGTTACACATTCTAACAGTTCTTTTTTCATATTTTCTGATGTGTGTGATGCAAGAAAACGCACCATGTTTAGAACAGCATCATTTACTTTAAAGTTTTCTGATATCCAGCGTTCTGTGCAACTCAGAAATGCGGCATTATTTACTGGACAAGTCCAAAGATAGTTAGCTTGCTAACCACTCTCTCATACATGTCTGGAATGATTTTCTCAGTGAAGTACGTCCTGTCAAGAATAGTGTATTGCGGCAATCCTCTACGCAGTGGTTCTCAACCGGTGGTTTGCGAGCTGTTTCAAAAGGCTTCGCAATAATAATATTATAATGGCGGAATTTTATAGAAGTAGTGGTAAAGTAAAAATTGAATAGAACTAAAAGATTTAAAACAATTTATAAGATATATATTATAGAGTTGTATAGATATAAAAACAGCAATTTATTAAATGTCCATTATTACCAGAAAAATTGACATCTCAAAGGAAAGAATCAGAACCTCAGCCGCTTTGTGTAATTTGTAATGAAGTGCTTGCTAACAACAGCTTAAAACCAACACTTCTTCGTTGACACCTTGAAATCAAAATCTGACATACAAGGATAAACCTATCGAGTATTTTAGAAGACAATTGGCTGATTATAGAAAGAGTAGTGTACTTTCTTTTCTGTCAGCTTCAAAGGAACATAGTAAAATGGCGCTTGAGGCATCATTTCGAGTAAGCTATAGAATTGCAAAATCTGGACAGGCACATACAATTGCAGAAAATTTACTTGGACCATGCGCAAAAGATATTGTAAAGTGTATGCTTGGAGAAAAGGCATCAAAAGAATTTGACCTAGTTTGTTTATCAAATAATACAGTATCGCGTAGAATTTATGATGTGGCAAGTAATGTGGAGAATCCTGGCTATCCAGATTGACGAGTCGACCGATGTAGCAAACGCTGCAATATTGCTTGTGCATGTTAGATACACTGTTGAGAATTCCATTCAGGAAGATGTACTTTTTGCAAAACCTTTAAAACCTTATATAACTGGAGAAGCAATATTTGATATGGTTAATAACTATTTTGAAAAAAAATGGAACAAACTGGTCTTATTGTGTATGTGTGTGCACAAATGATGCAAAATCAATGACAGGAAAATTTTCTGGTTTTGTGGCACGGGTAAAGAAGAGCAACGAAACAAGACTTCAAGACTTGACACATTCAAGTCAGTATATAGAGACAAGCATTGGCATGTCTACTACTTTAAGTGATGCTGTAAAAATGGTAAACTTTATATAATCACGATGTACTAATTCCCATCTATTTCATGCGCGTTGTGAAGACTTTGGAAGCCATCACGTTTCTTTATTACTTCACACGGAAGTTAGATAGCTTTCCCGTGGCAAAGTTTTGACACGCCAGTTTGAGTTAAAATTTGAAGTTCAAGCATTTCTTATTGACCATCCATTTCATATATCTTCTTGTCTATCTGAAATTCTTTGACTGCAAAAGCTTGCATATTTAGCTGATATATTTTGTGAATTAAATTTATCACAGGTGTCACCATCTTCGGTGTGCATGATAGAATTGAATCCATGCTAAAAAAGTTCAACTTTTAGATCCAATGTCTGCAGATGAGTGAGTAGGAATATTTTAGTTCTCTCAGCAGCTGTTTATCCGAAAATTCAGAATAATATTGGATATGTAGTCCTGTCCAAAAATATCTAAATTTGGAGATCTCTTTAACTTTACTGCGAAAAGAAAAACTTATTGAGTTATGATATGATTGCTCCTTAAAAGCGATTTTTAAAGACTATCAAAGTTTTATTACCTTTTTGCACAACATATCTATGTGAGAAAGGATTTTCCACATATATTTACTTGAAAGATGAATACAGAATCAGATTAAATGCAAAAAATGATTTAAGACTGAAACTGTCAGCTTAACATTGAATTTCTGTGTTCTAGCAAACAGGCGCAAGTATCTCACTAAGAGTGTTGTGTCAATTTTGTGTTTTGATTTTCTTGTATCTATTATTTTAGTCTTAATTTATGTAAAGTTTGTGTTTAGATTTTTGACGATTATGTTTATATTTTTTGTTATGAATTAAGAGTGTTGTATCAATTGTCTTGTATGATTTTAGGTTTTCTTACCTGTAAGTAACAACTACACAAGAGGTTCGTCAATTTATTTCTGATTTAAAAAGGTTGGGAAACACTTCTCTACAGTATTAAACGCTTTGTTATACAAAACGAGGTATTCCCCGTAAAATAGGTACAAGAAAAAGGTTGCAAGCATTTAAAAATGTAAAATCAGAATAATATGAGACTGATTTCTTTAACTTCATTGTATTCTTTTCTCATAACCTTAATTAAGTAAATTCAAGACTACTACAAGTGTGATATTATTATTTGATACCAAATAAATTACTTTTTATATTCCTTTTTTTAAGTCGAATAATAATATAACAACTATTCGCGGCATCTCTATCAAATATTAATCAAAATTAAATCTCAACTAAATGTTGATTCAACCTGAAAGAAATAAGAATGAGATTTCTCTAATAACAAACATCATCAACAATAATGAAACGGTAGAACGTTTGTCATGTCAAAAAATAGGGGGGCCGCACTGAAAATATTAAACATGGCACCGACAGAGAAGCTTTTATTGCGTGTTCCATTTTTGCCTGTCACGTTCCAGTTTTCTTTGTTGAGATGTACGTGTTTAATGAAAAATTAACCGACAGGGATTTATTACACAAAACAAGGCCCCCCATTTCCCCCCTTGGCGCCATTGCCATAAATCGCGAGCTTAACCCCTTCGCTTAGGGTGCGATAAATTCGCCCAAGGGTGGGGGCGGCGTGAAGAACAACGTTTTTTCAATTAATAAGAAGCGTGTTCGTGTAGTTGTAATTACATGTTTCAAATTTTGACAGAAAAAAGATTACAGTTTCATAATCTATTGACCGTTTAGCCACTTGAAACCAACACTACCTATAAAGCAGCTCTTTTCCTTTTACATCGAGTGCTTATCTCCTCAAGTGCGAACCTCTTAAAGCCGTGCTTGAGAACTTCCGAGTTAAAATTAATCTAATAACGAAGCTATATCAAGAATGGCTATTGATAATGTAGTTTATTTAGAATTATTTTCAATTAATCCAAACAACAAGAATAATAGATTTTAATGGATAATCCTATAATAATACAATTTATTATAGTTAATGCCACAATTATTCATTTTGGAGAATAATAATTATTAACGATAAAATCACAATATAGGAATTACATTCCCAATTTAAAATGAGTTTATTTTAACATAACCCGATTTAATATCCAAAGTCTCTTTTTATAAATAAATTTTAACTCGGTGGGAATTTTAACTCATCGTCAAGTTGCAAATCTTGTTCTTTCCTTAATAACACCAAACTTTCGAAACTCCCCCGGACACCCAGGAAATTAAAACGCGGAAGTCGTTCAGCTAATTTTCTTACCCTCCGAAACGAACAAGGAGCAACTTTAAATATAATGTATTAAGCACAAGGCCTCAATATCCATAATGACTGGGACTTTGCAAGAAGGTTTGAAATAAATCGATATTTTGTCGTCGGGGAAGACTTAAAACGTTACGATCTTAAGGTGTTACCGTTTCGAGGTGTTACGGTTTTGACGTCGCCGGTACTCTAAAAGATAAATTGCAGTTTTATGACGGAAATTTTTGAAACGAACCGTTTTGTTACGGGCGCATCCACCATTTTTGCGCAAAAAAGTAAAGTTAAAAAAAAGGATGTAATTATAGGTCGTTTAAACTTTTTGTGGGTTTTCTCGGTTCCATTTACGAAAAGTTTACGACTGACTGAGTATTTTTTTTAGATTAAACTTTGCATTAAAACGAAAATATGGGAAAGTTGCCAGATATGTCCGTTTTAATTAAATCAAACCTACATATCTACCTACTTTTTTTTTCAAAACTTTTTTTACGGTTTTGAACTGACGCGGTGCAGATTTTTCTGGTCAAGATTAATTTTGAAATTCTTTTTTGATATGAAAATAATAAAAATCGGGATGTTTTCGCCGCGTAGGCGTTCATAAATTATTGACTGACGACGTGCATCTCTTTTTGGCAAATTATTTCATGACAACCGCTAAACGGTGAACGTGATTTATTCCCAAGAAATTACCTTTGGTCGCCTGCCAGTAAATTACTTTTTAATACCGGGACAACTAAAATTTATAGCTTCTTGTACTTCCAAAACCGGTACCTGTCGTGACCATAAACCAAAACTTTATTGTTTTTTATTTTTTATTTTAATTTCGTTCGGTTTTCATCGAAAGTTTTAATTCAACATTTTTTTTTATCACCCATCAATAAGTAATTAACCTAAAAAGATAACTCATCATTTATCTTAATTATAAAAGACTCTGCATTAAAGTTTCTGTTATTAAAAAAGCAGATAAATTAATAATGCCAGGTCAATACTGCTTTATATCTCTTGATTTTAGTTGGACATAAAAAATAAAGTTTTAATAATGAGTGATAGCGCCGTGATGAGAAACTAATTCGATCTTTTACGTAGCGGAACTTGGAGCTGAATTGGTAGAATATCATGGCAGTGGTTCAACTTGGACAGATACTACATGTTCAAGGAAGTATCTGGCTGTTAAGGGAAACTTTAAAACTTGTAGCACTAATGATCTACAAAGCAGCAGCAAGTTTTGCAGTTATTTTGTTGGCAGCACTACGAAGACCAAAACTTTATTTATAACCTCTTATTGCTGGATCTTGTACAATCTTTAACACGTTGTACAAAGTGAGTATTTCTGGAGTTACGTTTTTTTGCTGATTACTGAATTAAGTCCGAAAGTAAGAAACGCTGTGTGTCTACTAGTAGTTTCTCTTTTCACGGTATTTATGGATAATCGAATTGCAAACTATACAGGGTGATTCTCAACTTATACGCATAAACTTGGACATTTATTCCTTACTTCAAATAATGGCTAATAGGTGAAGAAAATTGTAGTAAAAGATTTTTGATTTCCTAGATATCCGATATATGCGGCGACATCTAGATAAGGTGCTTCCCAGAAGATGGACAGGTCGAGGTAATCTATTGGCCTGGCCATCTCGATCGCCCGACCTTAATCCTCTTGTTTTTTTTTTTGGGATCACTTAAAAAGCATAATGTACGTCACCGAATTAATACTGAGAAAAATTTGCGAAATCAGATACAAACTGCTGCTGAGACAATCCTCCAACACCCTGGTTTAGGCCGCGCTATCATATCATCTCCAAAGAGTACAGTCTTTCCTTTTAGAAATCATCTTACACAGCAACACCAAACTACTCTCATCTGTTTAGAACTGATACCACCATACTTATTGCATCTTCTGCAAGAAAATGTTTACATACATTTGAGTGGGTTGTTTGCTCATGTCCTCCTGATTGCAAAAGTTGCCTACACAAATGATGCATGGCGAAATTTAGTAACGAGATGAAGAATGACATGTACGGATCACCCAATGTTGACGAAAATGTATCAAAGAATTAGATGGATTGATCTAACCAAAACGTTCGACAAAATAAGGATAAAAGAATTAGAACAGGGCAAACATTACAAAGTACAAAATCAAGGTTGAGTGCTATGCAGATGATGTCGTCCTCTTGGCTGATACTGAGGATGGCATACAGACATTTAACATTGCAGCTAAGGAAGTGAATATTGAGGAAGTTAATACTGAGCAAGAATTATAAAATTAGATACTGGTATAGGCCACGCTAGTGGGACATCGTGGATTCAGCGAACCCAATTGTGCATACAAAATATTGGAAACAATTTGGAACACTTGTTTTAATATCATTTTAAAATTTTATATGTATTCTTGATTTGAAAGTAAATTTCATGGATATCTAGGAAACTAAAAAACTCGATGTTGACTACATCACAAAGGTTCCTACACCTTCAGAAAAGAAGATGCTGACAACTCTTCGAAGGAAGAAGAAAAACGCATCGTGTTATCAACAAATCAATAACTTCGAAAGGCGAGCAATGTTGGGTTGGGTAATATTGAGGATCGTCTTTAAAGATTCTCAACCTCAAAACTCCAGCACATTTCAATAAGTCGAAGCTGATTTCCATAAAGCTCAAATCAAGGTTGCTTCATAGAAACGTTGAAATTACCAAAACGCTTGTTTTAAGAATGTTTCCTGAATAAAAACGTGCACCCAAGACAGACCAAGATAGTTAGCTGTAGATACTGAGAACACCCAATGGTGTTTCTGCTGAAGGTTTGCAATGACAGATCAGAACCAAAGAAATAAGTATAAACCCCCCAACAAACACATTTTCTCAACTAACCAGATGGTCTCTTCATGACCTTACTGATCATGAATTGATATATTTTTGCCTTAGTGTTCTGGATGAGGGGAGGAGCCTGGTGATCAGAACTTACAGAGATTTTGCTACATTTAACTTGAATTTTTTCACGTGGGATCTTCAATCGCAGCCGTTTACCCTGGTGTATGGAATTGATGATGTTGATGTGAAATTATAATACTTTAACCATTTAATTTTAGCATTATTCGATGCTCATGCACCCGTAAAGATGGTAAGGCTTAGTAAAAAATCTATTCTTCTGCTTAGAGACATGATTAGGCTTAGAGATGGTCTTTACAGCAAATACAAAAAGTCTAAAACTGAACTAGCACTTAATGAATACAAATCTTTTAGAAAACATGTTGCACACGCAATAAAGACCCAGCAGAAGTCATCTTTTAAAAATAAAACTTTCAGGGATCTCTGGAAATCATTAAGGCATCTGAATGTTACCAAATCAAAAGAGCAGATACTTCCGCAATATTTGAATGACGTTGAAGGCATTAATGATAATTTTTTACAAGCTGCTGAAAACTCAATGGTCGCTGATCCAGACTTAGTTCAGGCTTATACTACTATGAAAAAGTCTACTTTTAATGAATTGTTTGCTTTTGTGCCTGTCTCGGAGATTTTACCGGTTTTGTCTAAAGTATTAGAAAAAATTATGAATGATTAAATTCGGGAATTTGTTGATAAACTTAATATTTTGCCTAGGACACAGTCTGGATTTCGTGCTAATTACAGTTGCGATAGAGCATTAACGCATATAGTTGATGACATATGCGCGGATCAGGCTTACTGGATTGGTTCTGCAAGATTACAGTAGGGCTTTTGATACTGTCAATCATAGGATGTTATCAGCTATCTTATCCTTTATTGGGTTCAATGATTCTGTTGTGAGCATGATTGATAGTTATGTGTCAGACAGACAACAATCGGTTAAAATTCTATCTTTCGACAGTTTTGAAATATTCAGAGTCACATTTTTATGCGGACGATTCCCAAATTTATCTATCGTTCTTGCCTAAGGACATGGTCACTCCTCAAGTTAAATTGAGTGAGGACATAAATAATCTGAAAGATGTATCTACTAAACACTCGTTACGAATATTTTCAAATAAATCAGTGATTATGCTCTTTAGCAGGAGACTCTCTTGCAGAAAATTTTAACATCAATATTGGTGGTAAATGTATTGGTGTTAGGGAGTGTGCTAGAAATTTAGGATTGTAACTCGACTCGAATCTTAGGTTCGAAAAGCACATCCTGGACAAAATAAAAATTTCATTTGCTGCTTTGAAGCTCATATTTAGCATGAGGAATATTTTAAATCGCAGCACAAAGGTTATGTTTTGCTATTCCTTAGTGCTGAGCCATTTTAGCTTTTGTGATATAGTATATAGAACATCACAAAGGATTCAGCGTGTTCAGAATTTATGTGTCCGAATGATTTTCGGGCTTCGACGTGGCTGAATATGTTTAACCGTCGCATATAGCATATGGTTTCATTTTATCATAAGTTACTGTTGCTTAAATGTCCATCTTATTTGTATGATAAGATTATATTCCGCACTGATGTCCATAGCTTAAATGTTCGAAGCAAGGGTATTGTCACACCACCGCTACATGTTACTACATTATTTGAGATATCATTCTCTTACAACTTACCTAAATTTTATAATAGCTTACCCCAATCATTGAAAATGTGGAGCTTGTCACCGTTTAAAGTAAAGATCAAAAAATGTTTAGTTTTATTTGTATTTTGTGCCATTCCATTCTAATAAAGTCTATTATTATTATCTCTTTCTAATGTTTATCTTGTCAATTCTTCAACAATACATCGACAATCTAGTTTTTAATTATTAAACTCCTTATCTGAGTTTTGTGCAGAAATAATACCTAGTTAATTGAAGATTAAGGTCTTTCACAACTTTTTAGAGATTTTAATATGAATTTTGTAAATTTCAAGGGACTATTAAAGAAAATCTTGCCCATTTTATCAGATACATGTGGGATGAAGGAAAGTTTCATAAACTTCAAAGGTGTTGGAGGGTTCTCATCATCACAAAGTTAAGTCGTAGATCGATTCGGTTGGAAAGGACGAGAGTGGCGTTAACAAGCGAACGTGGAAGCCTATTATTACAGAAGATCTCGAAAGAATCTTGAGGCTCCCATCTTTAACTTTACTGTAAGTATGAAATACGAAAAATTCTGCTTCACACCTTTAAAAATTTTAACTTTAAACTGAAGTGAGATTAATGTACCAATTTGAGTAGGGAGGTTCCAGAAAAATATGTTGATCTGGTTTTCTGATGATGACAAAGAATTCAGAATTTGTTGCATCCCGCCTCGATAGTGAACTATATATGCGATTGATGCAATTAAATTCTCTTTGCATTTGGAAGGGAAGTTCAAGTATATGGCTGGAAGACTGAGCTGTCCTAGGTTGAAAAAAGCTTTGAGGATTCCAGAATTCCAGAATTTGTTGCAACAGATGGTATACAAATAAATGAAAATAAATCCTTGGATTTATAAACCATGTTAGAATATCCAACAAATTGAGTATTATTAATATCAATATTGGAATATCTGAAAATTATATACATTAGTGAACTAGTTTAGTTTAGTTGTGACTACTAAGGAATTGTGGTAGTATCGGTTGTTACTAATTATACCAGGTGTGCTGATTCCATAATATAAAGATTAAAAATACACAAGGGTCACGCATTCATTTCAAATTTAAATTGCATTTAATACAGGAAGTTGTGTTGTAATTACGCGATTCCATAACGTATTTGTCCGGGAAGTGCTTAAAGAGATAATATCACTTTTAACGAACATCTTTCCTATTCTAATAAATTTAAAAAAAAAAGAACTTTGTAAGTTGTCTTACCTGTGTTTATAAAAATGTAGAACGCTGCGGTTGTAAGCAATGGTACAGACGATCCGATGGTCAATGGACGAAATTTGCCCCTTGGGTCTGTGCACATGCCCATCCCGGCTCTTCCATACTCTTTGCTAGCGTAACTTCATTGCCAGCTTTCCTATAATAAAAAAATTATTAAAGATTTATTAATTTTAATTCGATAAAGATTTACAAAAGCTTTGTTGGGTTGCTTAAGCTTGGATTTGTATTGAGAATAATAACGAAGAACGTTTCTCAATAGAGAAATCAAAAATAAACCGAACAAAGCGAGTCGCGTTTTGTTATCGAGTTGCAATTTTCGCGAGACCGGAATTTCTAAAAATAAGATCGCTATTGAAGCCGCTAACGGAACAATTCCATTTGTGCCTAGAGTCTACATTCAGGGTATGCGAGTGTATGTATTTGTTTTGGATCCGATCAAATCTCGATTACAAAACTGAACTGGCAATGCTTTTACTAAATTCCATTTTATACGGTCGATAGAGTGTTGATATTTTTAAACGTTATTAAATTTTTCTTTGTGCCTTGAATTTAAATTAAAGTGCCTAAGCGGCTTCTATAGTTTTAAATCCAATCAATATTAAAATAGAAAATAATTAACATTCACCGTTTTGAGGTTTAATAGTCGACCATAACTGAATTGGGAATAGGGGAAGATTGGGTAGAGCAAATGCCGCAATATTTGCAATTCCAATCAGGCGTTAAGGGATTTCTGGCAGCCAGAATTGATAGCCAAAACGTTCGATACCCAACAAATAAAATCGAAATTTCTAAATCGAATATTTATTACCAACAAAACAAATTTGGGTTTAACAAAGTATAAAAATCCAATTAAAACCTGCAAAAACAAAAATATTAATCGGAATTATTTTAAAATCAAATTCGGGATTTGTGCAAAGAGATCAACGATAAAATTTGTAACACGCAATGCATGTAAACATCCAGATAATTGCACCGTTTCCAACACCCAATTTTGTATGTTCCAACAATGTTAAATCCGTTAAAAAAGTTCGTTTGATCTTTTTTGTTTTATTTTTTGAAACATTGTATGTAAATTTTTATATTGGAATTGCAAATTTAGAACTAACACTAACGATAACGAGTCTAGTGTTAGTTTAGAAGAAATTTTAATCTAGAACAACCAAGGTATTAATACACAATATTTCCATCGATTTTTGGGGGGTGATTTAACTGAGAGGAGACTCTCCATTTAAAAGGGAACAACTAAGACCTAAAAAAAAATATCGAATTTAGCCGCACGACAGCTAGACCCAAATGATTCTAGTTCTAGGTTCTAACACTACACTAAACCGAGAACTAGAAACAGTAGAACTAACATTAGACTTAGAACTAGAATCATTCGGGATTAGCCGCACGTTTCTTAAGACGGCTAAACCCGAATGATTCTAGTTCTAAGTCTAATGTTAGTTCCAGTTTTACACTAGCACTATGATAGTGCTAGTGTGCTATGATAGTGCTAGTGTAAAACTAGAACTAACACTAGACTTAGAACTAGAATTATTCGGGTTTAGCCGTCTTAAGAGACGTGCGGCTAAACCCGAATGATTCTAGTTCTAAGTCTAATGTTAGTTCTAGTGATAGTGCTAGTGTAAAACTGGAACTAACACTAGACTTAGAATTAGAATCATTCGGGTTTAGCCGTCTTAAGAGACGTACGGCTAAACCCGAATGATTCTACTTCTAAGTCTAATGTTAGTTCTAGTGATAGTGCTAGTGTAAAACTGGAACTAACACTAGACTTAGAATTAGAATCATTCGGGTTTAGCCGTCTTAAGAGACGTGCGGCTAAACCGGAATGATTCTACTTCTAAGTCTAATGTTAGTTCTAGTGATAGTGCTAGTGTAAAACTGGAACTAACACTAGACTTAGAACTAGAATCATTCGGGTTTAGCCGTCTTAAGAGACGTGTGGCTAAACCCGAATGATTCTAGTTCTAGGTCTAGTGTTAGTTCTAGTGTTAGTTTAAAAGAAATTTTAATCTAGAACAACCAGGGTATTAATACACAATATTCCCATCGATTTTTGGGGGGTGACTGGGTCATTTAACTGAGAGGAGACTCTCCATTTAAAAGGGAACAACGCGTTTTCATTACACTTTGTTTCTGTCCCGGGGTCAGAATGACCTGTCAATCGCATGCCCTTTTCACGTGACAAGTTGCCTATTGTGTGTCCCTGTACTCATCTATACTCTAACAGTTCATTTTAGGACCAATTCGAAAACTGGAGTGTTCATTTTATACGTTAAATTAACAAAAAAGTTCAATTACAGTTTACTTTTTGATGTGTGTAAAGAAAAAATTTGATATTTATTAAATTTGAGCTTTTTTGATGGAGTTAAATTTTGGTGGAGGAGCCGGTAATAAAGGAATTGATTTAAAATTGTTTGTATAATAAATGTTTTTGAATGTAAAATTAATATGATAACACAGAAATAGTCACTTTTTCACTTTGCCAAATCAAAAAATTCTTTTTTTTTTTAAACTAAGTAACATAACTACCTATTAGATCCAGGAGGAATGAATTGAACGCAGATTTCTTTGAGAAATGGTTAACAATCAGAAACGCGACGAACACACCTTAAATACAATCGGCGGTCTTTGCCAGGTTACCAGAGGGCGCTCTTTTTTACCACAATTTATAAGATAGAAAAAATCGCGACGATTGAAAGCTTAAAATCGCCGCCCGGGAACATGTTGCAACGCGTCTCGCACTTTCCAGTACCGAAGGGTCTCGTTTAACTGCACTTGCACGGACAGGTGACGTCGTCCTGTACGGGGGTGGTTTAGGGGAAACGACGCGCGACACCAGCGACCTCTCGCGCCACGGACCGGGCCGACACTAGCGCTGCCCAACAACGCCCCTGCGATTCCCGTCATATTGATCGGTTGAGTCCGGGGGTTCGTTCAACGCGTGCCCTCCGCCAGACGCCGATCAAAACTTGCACGAAATTCGCCAAATTAACACATCAGAGTCGCGACGGTATCCTCAAGAACAATGGCGGATCGATCTTTAACCGCGAGGAAAAGGGGGAACCCCGAAAGCAACGGGGAAAGAAAAAATTAATACTAGAAAAAATCGCGTTAATTAGACGCTCGTTGCTCGGTGCAGGTAAAATACGTATTAAAAGTTGAATAAAGTTGAGGCAGACGTCGCCTCGAGGGTATACCATCAGTTTGTGTACACGATAAAATGAAACTCTGTTACTAACTAAAGCCAGGAAATAATAAATATTCTAGTGGAGGTTAAAAACAACTTTCACACCGTGAAAAACATCTATCTATAATCTACAGAGCTCTCTATATCACTTTATTCCGCATTGTTTTGTCCTACAATAAACAAAACATTTTTAATTGAATTTGCTGGTTGTATTACATATTTATGTTTCTCAACTTCGTTTAATTCATTCAAAACAATCTGTGTAACAAAAAAACAAAATTAATCTACAGTTGCTCACAAAATTGAGTATACAACTAGAAACATTCGACTAAACACGAATGTTTCTACTTATAGGTGTAGTGTTAGTTCTAGTTTTACACTAGCACTATCACTAAAACTAACACAAAACTTAGAACTAGAATCATTCGGGTTTAGCCGTCTTCACAGACGTGCGGCTAAATCCGAATGTTTCTAGTTCTAGGTCTAGTATTAGTTCTAGTTTTGCACTAGCACTATTACTAGAACTAACACAAAACCTAGAACTAGAATCATTCGGGTTTAGCCGTCTTGAGAGACGTGCGGCTAAATCCGAATGTTTCTAGTTCTAGGTCTAGTGATAGTTCTAGTTTTACACTAACACTATACCTAGAACTAGAATCATTTGGGTTTAGCCGTCTTCACAGACGTGCGGCTAAATCCGAATGTTTCTAGTTCTAGGTCTAGTGTTAGTTCTAGTTTTGCACTAGCACTATTACTAGAACTAACACAAGACCTAGAACTAGAATCATTCGGGTTTAGCGGTCTTGAGAGACGTGCGGCTAAATCCGAATGTTTCTAGTTCTAGGTCTAGTGTCAGTTCTAGTTTTACACTAGTACTGTTACTAGAAACTAACACAAGATCTAGAACTAGAATCATTCGGGTTTAGCCGTCTTGAGAGACGTGCGGCTAAATCCGAATGTTTCTAGTTCTAGGTCTAGTGTCAGTTCTAGTTTTACACTAGTACTGTTACTAGAACTAACATAAGATCTAGAATTAGAATCATTCAGGTTTAGCCGTCTTGATAGACGTGCGGCTAAATCCAAATGTTTCTAGTTTTAGGTCTAGTGTTAGTTCTAGTTTTACACTAGTACTATCACTAGAACTAACACAAAACTTAGAACTAGAATCATTCGGGTTTAGCCGTCTTGAGAGACGTGCGGCTAATCCGAATGTTTCTAGTTCTAGGTCTAGTGTTAGTTCTAGTTTTACACTAGCACTATTACTAGAACTAACACAAGACCTAGAACTAGAATCATTCGGGTTTAGCCGTCTTGAGAGACGTGCGGCTAAATCCGAATGTTTCTAGTTCTAGGTCTAGTGTCAGTTCTAGTTTTACACTAGCACTGTTACTAGAACTAACAAAAGGCCTAGAACTAGAATCATTCGGGTTTAGCCGTCTTGAGAGACGTGTGGCTAAATCCGAATGTTTCTAGTTCTCGTTCTAGTGTTAGTTCTAGTATTGCATTAGCACTAGAACTAGCACAAGACCTAGAACTAGAATCATTCGGGTTTAGCCGTCTTGAGAGACGTGCGGCTAAATCCGAATGTTTCTAGTTCTAGGTCTAGTGATAGTTCTAGTTTTACACTCGCATTATCACTAGAACTAACACAAGACCTAGAACTAGAATCATTCGGGTTTAGCCGTCTTCACAGACGTGCGGCTAAATCCGAATGTTTCTAGTTCTAGGTCTAGTGTTAGTTCTAGTTTTGCACTAGCACTATTACTAGAACTAACACAAGACCTAGAACTAGAATCATTCGGGTTTAGCCGTCTTGAGAGACGTGCGGCTAAATCCGAATGTTTCTAGTTCTAGGTCTAGTGTCAGTTCTAGTTTTACACTAGTACTGTTACTAGAACTAACACAAGATCTAGAACTAGAATCATTCGCGTTTAGCCGTCTTGAGAGACGTGCGGCTAAATCCAAATGTTTCTAGTTTTAGGTCTAGTGTTAGTTCTAGTTTTACACTAGTACTATCACTAGATCTAACACAAAACTTAGAACTAGAATCATTCGGGTTTAGCCGTCTTGAGAGACGTGCGGCTAAATCCGAATGTTTCTAGTTCTAGGTCTAGTGTTAGTTCTAGTTTTACACTAGCACTATTACTAGAACTAACACAAGGCCTAGAACTAGAATCATTCGGGTTTAGCCGTCTTGAGAGACGTGCGGCTAAATCCGAATGTTTCTAGTTCTCGTTCTAGTGTTAGTTCTAGTATTGCATTAGCACTAGAACTAGCACAAGACCTAGAACTAGAATCATTCGGGTTTAGCCGTCTTGAGAGACGTGCGGCTAAATCCGAATGATTCTAGTTCTAGGTCTAGTGTTAGTTCTAGTTTTACACTAGCACTATCACTAGAACTAACACTAGACCTAGAACTAGAATCATTCAGATTTAGCCGTCTTGAGAGACGTGCGGCTAAATCCGAATGTTTCTAGTTCTAGGTCTAGTGTTAGTTCTAGTTTACACTAGCACTATCACTAGAACTAACACAAAACCTAGAACTAGAATCATTCGGGTTTAGCCGTCTTAAAAGACGTGTGGCTAAATCCGAATGTTTCTAGTTCTAGGTATAGTGTTGGTTTTAGTTTTACACTAGCACTATCACTAGAACTAACACAAGACAAACTAGAATCATTCGGATTTAGCCCTAATGTTCACTGATGATACTAAAATTACTCTTTAGGGTTCAGAAGGGAAAATAGTTTGGAGGAATCGAAATTGTGAGTTCAAAAAACAAGAATTTGGTGGGAACAGTTAAACATGGGGGTGATTTAGTAATGCTGTATCTTCCCTGTATGCTCAATTTTGTGAGTAACTGTAATTATTGGAATCCTTTTCCGCTTCTCTTCTTTATTTCAAATCAATTGCACGTTTGCGCCGTATAAAGACATATTTATCTACCCCGCGTTTCGCGTTTAATTCGAGATTTCCCAGCTAATTACCGAGGAGATACGACCCCCAAGGGAAATCTAGTATTTTCTCAATTTCCTCATCGTCGATTCGGGGTGGTTCGGTTTTTGCGGGAGCGATTCGACCGAACGACGATTAGTACGTTACATCCGGAACCTAATTACGTCCCCTTCGGTTACGTTTCCGGCGTGCAAGAAGGTCCGCCTCATCGTCAACCAGAGGATTCACCCCTTATTCGATTCCGTTATCAACTTCTGCCTTTAATCTTCTCCGTTTACTAATAGGTGACTTGTAAATTGATTAAAATCGGGGTGAGGTTCGGTTTAAAATGATATAGTGATAAATTGGGTGGGTGATGGATTAGAGATAAAGATAGATTGAGGACGTTTCTTTTAATCGGACAGAGGATTTGTTCGTTGAAATTGGGGAAATGTGGGACAATCGTGTCGGCGCACGCCAACAGTTTCATATTTCAAAAGCAAGGGGTGGATCGCGGGGGGAGGGAAAAAACTACATTCGCACAACCTGTACCAGCGTTGAAACGTGACGTTTATTCCCCGCCTCGCCGTATTGATTTTTTTGTTTAGCCGCAGACGATTTATTGTTTTAAATTAAAATTAACAAGATAAACATATATTTTTTCTCTTCACTGATTTATTTTTTATAATAGTACACTACTTAGAATCTTGATATAACGAATCTGATTAGAACGGCGTTCAGATATAACGAACAAAATATTTTTAATTCAGGGCTAGATTGTTGTATCTTCTTATTGAACTAGAAATAGAACTAACACTAGACCTAACACTAGCCGAATGTCTTTTAAGACGACTAAACCCGAATGATTCTAGTTCTAAGTCTTGTGTTAGTTCTAGTGCAAAACTTGATGCTTACTATTAGTACTCCACCTATTACTTAATATTCCACCATTCAGAGGACTATTCACAGGAATTAGCATCTCTTTTTGGTGTTGGATACTGCAGATAATAATCTAGTTCAACCTCAATGGGACTTTTTATAGTCATTAGCAACCTCATTGTAACAATTCCAATACGATAAGAAGAATAAAATTTAAGAAGAGTTTAAAACATTTGCTACTTCAACAGAAGAGGGAATTCAGCTGAGGCGACCTAATTGAAACTTATATAAATTTAAATTCTTAGGTGTATAATTTTATTGTCTCAAAATGTTGTACTACATTTGCTTTTTATATTAAGTACCTTTGTCCTGTTTCTCTTATGTATTATTATTATTTATTTTTTCTTGTTTTTCAAAATTTTGAAGGGTCGATGAAAAGCAATAGTACCCTACTGGGTGCATTGACTCGACTCTTTTTGACAACTTTTGAAGTTACGTTTATTTTTTATTTTTATTTTATTTCCTTTATTTTGTGAGTTATAATCTCTGTACTAGTTGTCAATAAATATTATTATTATTATATACAAAATCTCTTTTTGCAGTTTCGTCTAGTTTTCTGCTCTTTGCTTATAATTCATTATCACATTCATTACTAACAGAACTGTCGCTGTTATTACTTTCGATAATTAATTAAAGTATCCTCTTTTTAATGCAAAAAACCGTTTTGAAAAATCACTTTCAGTTAAGATTTAAAAATTCGTATAAAATCCATTTCTTGGAATATGAGTATGAAAATTTCCCAAAGTGTTAATAGAAGTGTCTTCTTTCCAATGATCCAACCCGTTTTGAAAAATAGCGTTTAGTTTTTGAGAAAACAATATTTGAAGATTTGATAAAATTTTCGATGTTGCTATTTTCATCGATAACTTTAAAAATTCGTTATAAAATTCATTTCTTGAAGGATCCTTGTGGAAATATCACCAATTATTAATTAAAGTATCCTCTCTTTCATGCAAAAAGCCGTTTTGAAAAATCATTTTCAGTTCTTGAGATATAAATTTTTGAAATGATCGACAATTTTTTCGAATTTTGCAATTTTCGCCGATTAAGTTTTAAAAATTCGTATAAAATCCAGTTCTTGGAATATGAGTATGAAATTTTCCCAAAGTGTTAATAAAAGTGTCTTCTTTCCAATGAACCAACCCGTTTTGAAATATAACTTTTAGTTTTTGAGAAACCAATATCTGAAGTTTTGATAAAATTTTTGATGTTGCAATTTTCATCGATAACTTTCAAAATTTGCTATAAAATTAGTTCCTTGAAGGATCCTTGTGGAAATATCACCAATTATTAATTAAAGTATCCTCGTTTTAATGCAATAAGCCGTTTTGAAAAATCGCTTTTAGTTTTTGAGAATTAAATTTTTGAAATGATCGACAATTTTTTCGAATTTTGCAATTTTCGCCGATTAAGTTTTAAAAATTCGTATAAAATCCATTTCTTGGAATATGAGTACGAAAATTTCCCAAAGTGTTAATGAAAGTGTCCTCTTTCCAATGAACCAACACGTTTAGAAAAATAACTTTTGGTTTTTGAGAAAACAATATTTGAAGTTTTGATAAAATTTTCGATGTTGCAATTTTCATCGATAACATTCAAAATTCGCTATAAAATTAATTTCTTGAAGGATCCTTGTGGTAATATCACCAATTATTAATTAAAGTATCCTCTTTTTAATGCAAAAACCCGTTTTGAAAAATCATTTACAGTTCTTGAGATATAAATTTTTGAAATAATCGATAATTTTTTCGAATTTTGCAATATTCGTTCATTAAGTTTTAAAAATTCGTATAAAATCCATTTCTTGGAATATGAGTATGAAAATTTCCCAAAGTGTTAATAAAAGTGTCTTCTTTCCAATAAACCAACATGTTTTGAAAAATAACTTTTAGTTTTTGAGAAAACAATATTTGAAGTTTTGATAAAATTTTCGATGTTGCAATTTTCATCGATAACTTCCAAATTTCGCTATAAAATTCATTTCTTGAAGGATCCTTGTGGAAATATCACCAATTATTAATTAAAGTATCCTCTTTTTGATGTAACAAGCCGTTTTGAAAAATCACGTTTAGTTTTTGAGAAATAAATTTTTGAAATGATCGACAATTTTTTTGAATTTTGCAATTTTCGCCGATGAAGTTTTAAAAATTCGTATAAAATCCAGTTCTGGGAATATGAGTATGAAAATTTCCTAAAGTGTTAATAAAAGTGTCATCTTTCCAATGAACCAACCCGTTTTGAAAAATAACTTTTAGTTTTTGAGAAAACAATATTTGAAGTTTTAATAAAATTTTCGATGTTGCAATTTTCATCGATAACTTCCAAATTTCGCTATAAAATTCATTTCTTGAAGGATCCTTGTGGAAATATCGCCAATTATTAATTAAAGTATCCTCTTTTTAGAGTTGCTTCGTTAGTTAAATCAGCACCAAAAAGTTCATTTTGTATCTTGGATCCAAATAAGTTGACATATCTTATCAGCTTTTTTATTAATTTCATTTTTATTCAAATATCGCAATAATGTGGCAAAATAGGATATCACTTCAAAAATGCACCACAAGTTATAACCATAATGGCCGGATAACCGGATATCTGTCTCTCAAGAAGGCTAAACCCGAATGATTCTAGGTCTTGTGTTAGTTCTAGTGACAGTGCTAGTGTAAAACAAGAAGTGTTTAAAACTGTAGTTCTAGTTTTAGTGCAATAAAAATATGCAAAATAGTGATAATTTATGCTAACTAGCGCTACCTATCATTCTCATTAGAACAAAGACATAGAACCAGAAACATTAGGGTCTTTTAAGACGGCTAAACTCGAATGATTCTAGTGCTAGTGTTAGTTCAAAATCTAGTTTTAGTTGTTATTGTTGTATATTTTTATTGAACTAAAAGTAGAACAAAGTAATAAAGAACGCAACGGTGTGGACAGCTGGTTTGGTTCCTTTAGGAACAGAAAATCAAATAAGCTTAGTTTAATTTAGTTTGGCAAACAGAATGCGATACCGATAAACAAACAAATTTACACATCAACACAATCCAGTAATAATTAGCCGACGCGTCATCCAATAGTACCGATACATCCCGTCCATGTTCGGTATGTTTTCTTTTTTCAAACAAAACCAGCACTGGTCGAGCGCTCGGCCGTTTGTTATAGCAATTACCGCCGTTAAATAGGCTTTGACAATTTGCGTTGTCAACGACAGTATACTACGTAATATAATAAAATAGAACAAGAGGGAGAGAGAAAACATTTCACTCTTCGGATAATTTCCAATTTACATTAACCGGGTTTGTAACTATACTAATAAAATTTCCCTATTACGCGGTGCTGTATATTAAATTGGAATTATTGTGGACACCTGTACATCGATCAATCTAAACTTGAATCCAAGCATAATTGTTACAATAGATATATCACACCTAATTTGCGATGACGTTAACCGCATTCAATTCATGTGGGGTTACAATGTCAACATGTTGATTTGTTGACAAAGATGTCTACAATTTTCAATTATAAATTTACGATTATTGGTATACCTAATACTCTAATCAAATCGGTCTAACATAGTATAGTGTTTTCTTTCAAAGTCTTGAATCTGCAACACTTAGTTGTGTTTCAATGAGACTTTTTCTATTAACAGTTTGATTGCTGGTCTCTCATCAATCTGTAATAATGATCTGGAATATCATAATTATCAAGTTGGAGCTATCATAATGATAAAGCATTTTTATCATATGATAGATTTTAAGCAATCAAAATTTAAAGTAACTTTTAGGAATAACTGAATACCATTCCAAAAAATTAAATAGAAATTGTATTTGACAGTTAGATGATGTTCCAATTTAAAGGTAAAAACCACCGGAAACAGACAGTTAATGTCACAAACAACGATGTATACAACTTGGTTGCGGATCGAGCAAGGATCCACGTCGGACATAAATTCCGGTTTAATTCACCCGGAACAAAAGCGCAGCCTGGACGCCCCAAGCTTACAAATTAAAACAGCAAGGGATTTTAATAAAATTACTCTCTGTGTTGGTTGGTCCATTCCAAAATCTAAAACAACCCCCCCAAACAGACTGGGATATGATATAAACTCTATTAGGGTGATTTAATTTATGTATACAGAAGTGGATCGAGTAGAAAAGCATTTCGTGGAAGTGTTAATAAACAATATTAAATCGATCGTTGTAAAAGACGTTTTCTGTTGGTGTATTGACGTGTTACTGGGAGCTGATTATGGGTTAACGATTTCGTGGAAAACTCGGTGTCGAGAAGGGACCATTTCCAATTTTCCTTTGGCGTCGTCGTAACAGTTTCTTCGAAACGACGCCGCGGCCCAGTTATTTGCAGAAGCATCGCGACGACCGCGGATCGATAGGCAACGTGACGTCATGGGTGGGACCGTGACGTCAGAGCCTGCCGCCGCCGGTAACCCAAAGCCGGACGAGCATTAGGCCATCCTAGGCCAATGCACCTTTCTTCACAGAAATACCAACATCTCCTGCGAATAACCGGAAAACTATAAAAAAATATATATAAAAAACAAACCGAGGTCTAACGGATTTCCTGATCTCTCTTTGTCCGTCTATCAGATGATGGTTTCTTTTAGTGTTAGAAGTAAACGTTTCCAATTAATTTTTTATCATCATTTGAAATATCAAAGAATTCTTTTTTTAATAAATTTATTATTTAACATTATATAACAAAATATCTCCTAATATACGAGGTAAATGACCTCGATATAGAAGACAATCCGCAGGGAAACACGAACGAGTAGAACTTTTAAAGTAATAACAGGAGGAGTTGAGGGTTTCCCGTGTCGTGCAATACCCTGAGCTTGTAATAATAATAAAAAAAGGGAAAGAAAAGAGGCGACGTCGCGGTGGTGTTGAAAAATTGATGGTGTCAACAGCCGCCATTCACGTTGTCGACGTCGTCCTCGTCGGTGGCGGTTCGTACCTTGGGAGGCGTCGCGACGTCTAATGAAAAACAAACGACCAGGCCCGTCGGTTTCTCTTTTGTGTTCGTCACGGCGCCCTCTTGCGAAATTTATAGACGGCGCGCGCAGAAATTCCCCCGGGAACTAGCTATATAAAGGATGAAAACCGAGCCTCTTTCCACCCTCTTCGTATTGAAAGGGTTAAAACAAACCACCGGATGTCTTATCGGCTGGTGGCGGTGGTTACCTGCAGACAAAGAAACCTCTCGCAAATACGGAAAGTATCGTTTCAACGAATACGTTTACTTATCGAATTTTCCTAGCAGCGATTCGGAAAGAAAAATATTGCTTATCTTGAGTAAGCGCTCCTCAAATCCTTCAAGTTCAAAGGACTCTCGTTGGATACAATGCAAGAGGCTAGTAAACCTTAATATGGATTGAAAAGGGATTTTCCTGTCGGAATTCTTTGCGGTTTATATTGAAAGCTATTTCAAAAATTGAAATGATTCTTATCTTGAAAAGATAGTTTTAACGAAGTATACTATTATTTGTATGTCAAGTGTTTTTTCTGTTACATCAACTATTTGTGTCTCACTTTATCAAATGCTTTATTATAATCAATAAAGCAGGAGTATACATTTTGGTTGACATCAAAACATTGTAGGCAAACAAAGCTTCGTTGTGCCGAAACCATTTCTAAAACCAAACTGGGTATCAGCCATATCCTCTTCCAGCTTCTTGTAGATCTTAAGACTTTGAGAAAGATTAAACTTTAGACTTATTACGGAATTCTTCACATTTTTTAGCGTTTTGCTTTTTAGGAATTGTTATAAACGTTGACCAAAGCCATTCTTCTGGTATTGTTTTTCAATCAACTTTAGTACTGGGATACTGTTGATCTCTTTTGTCGTTTTATACACACTGTGGAAGTTATGCAGTCTCTGTAATTTTTCTACCTCGGTACATTTCTCCTTTATCCATTTTTACATTTGATGTCCTTCTGTACTTCTTTATATTTCTGCCTGCCTTTATTCTTTAGGTTTCTTCCATAAATGCCAATATCTCACCAATCATCCAATTTTTACGATTTGTTCTTTTTTCAGGTATCTGATGTTTCTTACAAGATTCCATAATAGCTGACTTTGATGGCGATATTACACGGTTCAACCAAATTGAGTCACTTTTGTTGAAAGGCGCAGAAATTAAAAATATGCTGTTTATACGTATCCACCAAAATGAACTATTCAACTCACTTTGTGCGGAAGATGTCCTCGAATCAGGTCGTACTGTTGGGAATGACCTTAATTTGTGATCATTTAATTAAGGAGTTAACAAAAATGAAGGCTGGATATTAAGAAGACATACCTTGGGAGCTTCAAACTGTCTATTGAGAGAATTGGCAGAAGAGGATCCAGATTCATACAACAATCATCTTTGAATGAATAAAATAAAATTTGAAGAGCTTCTAAAAATGGTTAATCCAAAAAGAAAGTACTGTGATGAGAGATGCTTTACCACCACGAATAAAATTGCAAATCGTCCTCAAACATCTTGCTACTGGGGATTGTTTTGGATTATTGGAACAATTATACAGAGTACCCCGATGCACAATTTCTTCTTTTATCCTAGAAGTATGTGAAGCTATCTGGATAGCACTACGAGATAATCAAGGTAATCAGTAACATAAATAAAACAACCAACTTATATTTGTTATCTTTTATTTCTTATTAATATTGTACAGGGTGTCCAAATTTCGATGGGTTTGCAGGGTATCCCAGTTATTATAAAAGATAGAAAGTTGCGGCTTTTTGTGAAACTTACAATGGCGCAAACCAAATTTTGTGATTGAAATTTACGATTTTCAGACACCTCCTGTATCTCAGCTATCCGGAAACTTAGAAAAAAAGTAAAAACGGGTTCTAATAGATTTTTTCACGTGGAATCCAATGGTACACGTAGAATTTTTCTAGTCATCACGGTTTTTGAGTTATAAACAAAACTCAAATACTAAATACTCAACTTCTAAAATACTCAGCTCTTTATAACTCAAAAACCGCGATGACTAGAAAAATTCTACGTGCACCATTGGATTTCACGTGAAAAAATCTATTAGAACACGTTTTTACTTTCTTACTAAGTTTCCGGATAGCCAAGATACAAGAGGTGTCTGAAAATCGTAAATTTATATATGAAAATATATATATGTATATCAAAAACGAAGAGGGCTATGAAAATTTGGTTTGCGCCATTGTAAGTTTCACAAAAAAGTAGTTCAGGTTCGCGAAAGCTGCAACTTTCTATCTTTCATAATAACTGAGATACCCTGCAAACCCATCGAAATTTGGACACCCTGTACATTTTGGTTGACATCAAGACATTGTAGGCAAATAAAGCTTCGTTGTGCCGAAATCATTTCTAAAGCTAAACTGGGTATCAGCCATAATATCCTTTTCCAGCTTCTTATAGCTCCTACTGTGTATCGTATGGTATTTTTCACATTTTTTAGCGTTTTGCTTCTTAGAAATTGTTATAAACGTTGACCGAAGCTATTTTTCTGGTATTGTTCTTCAATCAACTTTAGTACTGGGATACTGTTGATCTCTATGTCTCCTCTCTGCTCATTGAAAAGGGTCTTAATGTCGTTTTCCCATAGAATCAGTTGATTCCCAATATTCAACACAAAGTTTCCTTCTTGATCTGTAAGAATGTATTTAGTCTCAGAACAGTTCCAGTAAGTTTTTTTTATCGTTTTATGGACACTGTGGAAATCGAGAATTTTTCTATCTCGGTACATTTCTCGTTTATCCATTCTTCCTTTGCTTGGCGGCATTTATATTTGATCTCCATCAATACTTCTTTATACTTCTGCCTGTTTTCATTCTTCAAATTTCTTCTTTCTTCCATAAGCGCCAATATCTCACCAGTCATCCAATCCTTACGATTTGTCTTTGTCTCAGGTTTCTGATGTTTCTTACCAGGTTCCATAATAGCTGATTTAACCCTTTGTGTCCCAACAAGTAAAAAATTGTGAAGCTTTGTAACAGAATTATCGCTATCAAAATACACTCAGTAAAGGCCTTTGGAATCAATTTTAGCAAAATATGACAATCCCCCCATTCCATGGGGATAATGGTACATGAGAGTACCGTCAGACATTAAAATATATTTTAGCGAGGTTGCAGTAAATAAAAACTGTTATTACTAATATAAAATTAATACATTTTTTATTACTTTAGTAAATACTTGCTTTGGCTAAATCACATTATGATGTTCAAAAAAACAGTTCTTTCTTTCATTACAACATAAATAAACATTGCACGCAGTACATTTTGAGTGAGGTCTGGACTGAATAGCTTGCAAAATTTCACGCACTTACTACCCTTCCATTTGAAATAACTTATATCTAAATTTGAGATGCGGTAATCATAATCTCCTCATTTCATTCGTTTATCATCTACCAAATGTTTTTGTGCTCATTTTTCTTGTATAGTTTATCCGTATTGTTCTTAGAAATAATGCTGTTATCGTTGACATGCAGATATGATAAAATCTGCTGAAACCTGGAACATTGCTGGGAAACCTCAAACGGGACATTGCTCGTATGACAAGTGGAACACTCAAGTCTTCAACATTACTCCAGAAGAGTTTATAGCTTGGAAAATTGTGATAACTCCTGAAGAAATTTATGTCAAGGGAACACAGCAACTCTTCTTCTTTCAAGTTTAGCGATTTATTCCTTAGGGGAGGGAGTACAAATTACTTTGAAAGGTAATATCTTTCGCACAATTACCCATCAGTATTGAAAAATAATCTGTAGGATTATGCTGCCACATATCTTCAGGTCTCTTCAATCAACAGCTAAACATGGGGGTGGATTTGTTATGATGTGGGGATCGATGGCTGCTTCAAGAGTGTATACAGCTCATGTAGTTCGCGAACGTCTTTTGTATAATGTTCCTAAGCAGTTATATTCTCCACTACAGTCATCAAATATTAACCCCATAGAACAGGTGTGGGATTATTTAGAAAAAGCAATTAGAAAACACAAGATTGATAGTAGGAAACGTTAAAAGTTGCATTGCAAGCAGAATGGGGAAAAATTCCGATTTCTTGGACCTACGAAGTACTAGTACAGTTACTTTTGTGAGGTTGCAATTGAACAATTTTGAAGAATTATTAATTTATTTTGCTATTTTCTTGAGTTTAAGAGAAAAGCTGTCAACGGTGCTTTAGTTTGATGAAGTTTTCATTCAGTGTTTTGACCCTCACCGCCACTTCTGCAACAAGAAGATATATGTTTTGACACTTTCATTGCGTTCCTGTATCTCTAATTAATGAGAAAGTAATCGATTTAGTTTCTGACTTATGTTCTTCATTATTTTGTGGCGATTTCCATGCATACAAGCGACGTATTGGTAATTTAAAAAATTTATTAGTTATAACCAATAGTTTTCTTGCCAGAACTGGAGGAGATAATCTCCTCGTTCGTTCCATTCGCCTAATCCTTCTGTCACATGAACCTTGTTCAATCTTTGTTCTTAATTAGTTTCATCTTTGTTTGCTTGGAATGATCAGAATATTTCTGCAAAATTGTTGTCTGGTATCTAGATTTTTGGCTTTATTGTTCCGATCGATCAATCTTTTTATATTGTTCCAAAATGATATGAATCGTTATTATTTTTTGAATTTAGGTTGCATTCTACATTAAGAGTAGACACTCTATATTTTTATTGAAAACGTTTAATTTATATAATTGGGCGATTTAAACCTGCAAGGTAGAAATTTTTATTCAAGCATTTTCAATAGACAACTTGAATGTTCCCATTTATTTAGTTAGATGTAGCTCTAATTCATGGCATTGTCCAATCCATTGCGGTTTCGTTTTAGACTAATATGAGTTACATGGGTATTGTCGTGCTAGCGTTGGTTCTGACGTGATGCATAGCCATCGCTCCTTCAGTACGTTGGGGGTAATGAGGTGGAACAACCACGCAGTATATCAAATGGGAAATTGTACACGGCAGTTACACCGTATCCACCTCAACCCGCTAAAGCTTCCTTTGACTTACTACGTACCCCTAAAATAATAAAAAAAATACAAAAAAAAATCTGTTTATATAATTGTATCTCATAAACAATTATTACAACCAATAATTAAGAATATTAACGTTTATTGACACGTAAACACTACCAATTCGGTTACATATAATTGGAAATTGCGATTATGTTATAGCGGGATGAATTAGCTTTGCGTATGCTAATGGCATTAATGGATTCCATTGTTATGTAAGCCATTACTCAGCCAATTGATTGAGGCGCTCTACGACTGGAGATCTCTGTACAACAATTCGCTGACTACTGCAGAAATTTGATAGTACTTGCATAGAGCACACTGTGACTGTTGATACAACCGGGAATTTATCTTGGCAGTTAATTAATTTGAAACATTCCTTCATACATATGGGGAATCAGAAATCATGTTTCATATTAATCAGTTTACAAAGATGATATTTCTAATTACAGATGGCCGTTTTATAGCATTCTTTTTTCAGAGACGTACTTATTTAAAAAGTTTGCGGCCAAGAGAAGTAATTAGCGCTGTAGCCAAAGCTGGAATCTAAGAAATTTATAAGGGACACCCTCATTAATTGCCAGGGCAAGTTTTAATGACTTTGAAATTAATTTTTGCGCCCTAAATTAGAACGTTGCGGACCTGATTTACGACGGCTGCACTTCGGTGGTTGTCCCTTTACAATTGAGGGGTGAAGAGATTTGTTAAAAATAGAAACTCTTCGGCGTTAACTTGTTGGATTTTAAATCTACCATTAAAATTTTATTTTTTCAGGGAAAAACTAAGTTATAACGGGAGGCAGCTTTTTTCGTAATTTATTACTTAGTAGGGTAGGAAATTACACATGTGGAAATATTAAAAGCTTTATGTTCCCGTTCTTTTTAATTATCTGATATGTTTGTTGAACTACGTAAATTTTTATAGTGGGTGTCTTAAAAATATTTTTAGAGCGCGACCTTTACTTGCTTTAATTTCGCCAATTTGGCGGACGGCCAACGAACCAATCGACCTTATTTAAGTCTATTTGCGTCAAAGTTTTAAGCAAAATCTGAAAATTCTTTACGATTTCGCCTTGATAATTGTTATATTAAATTCCGTCCCATATCTTCCCTTTCCCGTGGGCGCCAAAGGAATCCCGGAAGCATAGCACTTTCAATTTTGGCACGACGTTTATTCAGAAAGCGTCAGATCTCGGTATATTGTCAGGCACAGGTAGTGGACGAAGACCTTGACACCGTTACCGACATAAAAGACAACGACGGCAAAAGTAAAAGTCATTGTTAAGCTTTTCACCACACTTTTATTTTAATAAAAACATTATAAATAGAAAATTTCCACTTTAACTTTTAATTGATTCTTTACGGATTAAACAACGGAGGGACAAAGACAATCTATCAATGTAATAAACACAAAATAAAAAATATCTTACGTAACTAATTCTTACATCACTATCTACGACGTATTCACGTTCAATCTGTTTTATCGATTTGACATTTACTATGTATTGAAATGTATGTAAGAAAAATAAAAAATAACATAAATTTAAGTTATTAAAAGAATGTTAATCATTTTTAGTACTAGAGTAATATAGTAGTAATATCACTACTATCACTACAACTAACACAAGGCCTAGAACTAGAATCACGAGTTTTGCACTAGCACTATCAAAAACTAGTGATAGAACGGATAGCGATTTTGCGAAAAGCCGGATATCCGATCTATCCGGCCATTATGGTTATAATTTTTGATGCATTTCTGAAGTGATAATAATAATAATAATAATACAAATATACATTTCATGACAATTACACACTACACATTACGCATTAAAATTGTGAAACTGAACTGTCGTGAGATATTCCTTGCACGAATGGGAAACATTCTCCATCAAATATTCTTTTATTTTCCTCTTAAACCGTTGCTTAGACAGCGCAGTCAGCTGCGGTGGTAGTTCGTTGTAGAGTTTTGGACCCCAATAATCTACATGCTTTTACGTTGATGCAATTCTGTGGTACGGTACCTGGTATTGGTGTCGTGATCTTGTCAGATAGGTATGGGTACCACCATTGGAGGAAAAACTGTCTCCGTTATCATGAACATGCAGCAATGTCGTAAGTATGTATATGCTTGGTAAGGTAAGTATATTGTCATATTTAAAGTAGTTCTTACAACTTTCGTCTGTTCGCAGCCCCCGCAATGCCCTCTTCCGTAGTCGGAAGATCCTCAGGAAATTAGATGCCCTACCCCAAAAAAAAAAAACACCGAGCCACCGAGTGAAAAAATGCAAAGTATGACAACCTAGCTGCCTGGTGAGTGGCTACTTGTTTTAGTCTTCGTATTGTAAAGATAGCAGAAGTCAGTCTAGTCCTCAGATGCTTCAAGTGCACTTCCCACGTCATTCCGCAGTCTAGATGCATACCCAGAAATTTTACAGATGTAGATTCCCTCCCACGTCGAGTGGTCTCCAACACTATATGTTCTGTTTTTTCACTGTTCAGTTTGAGCACATTATTACTGAAGTGGACAATATTGCTTCTTGTAATTTAGCCATCAAGTAGATAAGTAGATACCCTATATTGCCACATTATTGCGATATTTGAATAAAAATTAAAATAAGAAAGCTGATAAGCTTTTTTGATGGTGATTTAACTAACGAAGCAACTCTAAAAAGAAAAAATTAATTTTATAGCGAATTTTGAAACTTATCGATGAAAATAGCAACATCGAAAATTTTATCAAAACTTCAAATATTGGTTTCTCAAAACCAATGGACGCTTTTATTAGCACTTTAGGAAATTTTCATACTCATATTCCAAGAAATGGATTTTATACGAATTATTAAAATTTAATCGGTGGAATATGCAAAATTCGAAAAAATTGTCAATCATTTCAAAAATTTATTTCTCAAAAACTAAAAGCGATTTTTCAAAACGGCTTGTTGCATTAAAATGAGGATACTTTAATTAATAATTGGTGATATTTCCACAAGGATCCTTCAAGAAATTAATTTTGTAGCCAATTTTGAAAGTTATCGATGAAAATTGCAACATCAAAAATTTTCTCAAAACTTCAAATATTGTCTTCTCAAAAACTAAAAGTTATTTCTCAAAACGTGTTGGTTCATTGGAAAAAGGACACTCTTATTAACACTTTGGGGAATTTTCATACTCATAGTCCAAGAACTGGATTTTATACAAATTTTTAAAACTTAATCGACGAAAATTGCAAAATTCAAAAAAATTATCGATCATTTCAAAAATTCATTTCTCAAAAAATAAAAGCGATTTTCAAAACGGCTTGTTGCATTAAAAAGAGGATACTTTAATTAATAATTGGTGATATTTCCCCAAGGATCCTTCAAGAAATTCATTTTATGGCGAATTTTGAAAACTATCGATGAAAATTGCAACATCAAAAATTTTATCAAAACTTCAGATATTGGTTTCTCAAAAACTAAAAGTTATATTTCAAAACGGGTTGGTTCATTGGAAAGAAGACACTTTTATTAACACTTTGGGAAAATTTCATACTCATATTCCAAGAATTGGATTTTATACGAATTTTTAAAACTGAATCGACGAAAATTGCAAAATTCGAAAAAATTATCCATCATTTCAAAAATTTATTTCTCAAAAACTATAAGTGATTTTTCAAAACGGCTTTTTGCATTAAAAAGAGGATACAATAATTAATAATTGGTGATATTTTCACAACGATCCTTCAAGAAATTAATTTTATAGCGAATTTTGAAAACTATCGATGAAAATTGCAACATCGAAAATTTTATCAAAACTTCAAATATTGTTTTCTCAAAAACTAAAAGCTATTTTTCAAAACGGATTGGTTCATTGGAAAGAGGACACTTTTATTAACACTTTAGAAAATTTTTATGCTCATATTCCAAGAACTGGATTTTATACGAATTTTTAAAACTTAATTGGCGAAACTTGGAAAATTCGAAAAAATTGTCGATCATTTCAAAAATTTATTTCTCAAGAACTGAAAGTGATTTTTCAAAATGGCTTTTTGCATTAAAAAGAGGATAGTTTAATTAATAATTGGTGATATTTCCACAAGGATCCTTCAAGAAATTAATTTTATAGCGAATTTTGAAAGTTATCGATGAAATTTGCAACATCGAAAATTTTATCAAAACTTCAAATATTGTTTTCTCAAAAATTAAAAACTATTTTTCAAAACGGGTTGGTTCATTGGAAAGAGGACACTTTTATTAACACTTTAGGAAATTTTCATGCTCATATTCCAAGAATTAGATTTTATACGAATTTTTAAAACTTAATCGGCGAAACTTGCAAAATTCGAAAAAGTTGTCGATCATTTCAAAAAATTATTTCTCAAGAACTGAAAGTGATTTTTCAAAACGGCTTATTGCATTAAAAAGAGGATAGTTTAATTAATAATTGGTGATATTTCCACAAGGATCCTTCAAGAAATTAATTTTATAGCGAATTTTGAAAACTATCGATGAAAATTGTAACATCGAAAATTTTATCAAAACTTCAAATATCGTTTTCTCAAAAACTACAAGCTATTTTTCAAAACGGGTTGGTTCATTGGAAAGAGGACACTTTTATTAACACTTTAGAAAATTTTTATGCTCATATTCCAAGAACTGGATTTTATACGAATTTTTAAAACTTAATTGGCGAAACTTGGAAAATTCGAAAAAATTGTCGATCATTTCAAAAATTTATTTCTCAAGAACTGAAAGTGATTTTTCAAAATGGCTTTTTGCATTAACAAAAGGATACTTTAATTAATAATCGAAACTGATAACAACGATAGTTCTGTTAGTAATGTATGTGATGATGAATTGTTGCAATGAGGTTGCTAATGACAAATCTGGTATAAATAAAGTTGTATTCAATGAAAAAAGTCCTATTGGGGTTGAACTTGATTATCTGCAGTGTCCAACATCTAAAAGAGATACTAATTCCTGTGAATGGTGGAGTACTAAGTAATAGGTTTTTAATATCCGGCCAAAGCCGGATATTTGGTAATCCGGCTTTGGCAATGACCGGATAGGCTGGGTATTAAAAACCTATTACTTAGTACTCCACCATTCACCACTAGCACTAGCACTATTACTAGAACTAACACGAGACCTAGAACTAGAGGTAAATAAAAAAAAAATAAAACTAGAACCAATACTAGACCTAAAACTGGAAAGTATCGGGAAAATCTTCTAGACCTAGAATTAAAAAGTTTTCTGTTAGTTCCAGTTTTAGTTCAATACAAATTTGCAACACAGTGATATCTAATGCTAACTAGAACACAGCGTATATTTAACTAGCTAAGGCCCACTTTTACCATCCTCCTGATAAACTATCTAGACGATAGTTGCCATGGTTACCACGGTTTTAAGCGCTCTCATTTTCTAAGAACTGGATTTATCTATCGGATAAATTTATCAGGAGGTGGTAAAAGTGGGCCTAAATGAAATGTTTCTAGTTCTAGATCTAGCGCTGGTGTTAGAAAATACATGTTTGTATATTGCATCTTAAGTGAAATTCACTATATATGATAAAAATTTTGAAGCTAAAAGTACATTGATTGAATTTGAAATTAAATTATAAAACTAACAAACTTTAAATACTCCTCCTATGTTTGTTCAACTCTGACTGTTGCTGCCCGATTGATCCTTTCGCATTTATTTGCAGAGAGACACCGTGGTTTCTTTGGATTTCATTCTCCGCAAATATTTACCAATGAAGCGTTCGGTCGAGAATCCAAAACATTTATTGAAAGAAAGAAATAGAAAAATATGAGAAAAGAATTAAAAAGGGGAATCGAGGAGAGTTGAAATTCCTTTCAGAAATTGTTGTATTTTCGAAACTTTTTTTGTTTTTCATTTCCAACATTTGAGTGTGGAATTTTTTTAACTTGTCGGAATTATTTTTTGATTAGAAATGGGATTGCTCTTTTACACGAATGGGCGCGGCTTTCATCCGGATGGTATCGATCGCGTGGCAACCGAATCTCGACTCGAACTTGAAGCTTCAACTTAAACAGTTCCGAGTAACGAAAATTTCCTTCGTTTCAACGTTGTTCGCCTTTAAAACTAGTACACAAGAAATTATTATTTCGCCCTTCAATTTCATCTCTTTCTGCTAATAATACCGCTAACGACGACGACTTTCAACGTTAAAAAAAATTTCAAATCGTTATTGCTTAAGAATACCATAGTAAATTGGATGATGTAACCAAGTAATAAACAACAAGTTGTTAAAATGTTGTAACAAAAAAATAGATCTTTATAAAACGACCAAAATGTATTTAAATTTCTCTTTGCGTAAGAACAATTTAGATGTTTTATAGATTGGATTGTTTTTGGAATGATTGGATCACGTTGAATTGGTCTGGATTTGTCACGTTCAGCTAATAGTCGATGTTAAATCAGAAAGCATCGCAGCATAACTAACAGGGCGTGCTCTGTCAATACCAGTTGCAATTATTTTGGATATCGCTATAACTCAATTTCAACGTGGATCAATTTTGGAAAATTAAATTACATCAAATTTGACACCTACTGGCATTTCGACCAATACCTTGTGGACCGTGAACAAATTAAATATTTAGGCATTGCAACTCTATCGGTCTCGGTACCGTCTCTAATAAAATGTCTAAAAATACTGCTTACGTTTTCAATGTTTTTTTTCCCAGCCAGATGGTGTATATTTTTTCTCTCGACATATTTACGTTTCGCGTCGCGCGGATTTGGCGCAATTCCATTAAAATCCAACATTTTGCAAATGTTTACATCGAACGAGAACAACTTTTTTCAAATCCTAATTAACGAAAATACGGTTTGGGAATTGTAACGGGACAGATAACACAATTTGCAATCCTGAAAATACCATCAGTTATTGAATTCTACGAAATCATAATTTTTTTGTCAACTTTTTTGCTATAAAGCGACAAATTTCCATGAAAATTTGGCTTGGTGCCTATTTAAGGAACGTTTGACCTTAAAGGTTTTAGTGATACATCTATGCGTTTGCATATATGCGATAGTATTAACCTCAATCCGATTACTGTCTAACAATAGACCCTGTGGACAGGTCAATTTGCATAAATGATGTAGAAACTATTACTAGGACCGAGTTCAACTATGGTGTTACATGTCACTGGAAACGTTGACATAAGACACTTATTATTTGCATCTCAACCTTTTCCAATTCTGTATTTGGTAAAGTTTTGTATTTTAAGTTCCAAATGGCTTGTGAGTCAATTGGACTAATTAATTTCAAGTGTCCATTTCTAGGTACTCATATTCACAAGAACAATTCTTAATCCAAACCGATTTCTTTCAATCTATTAAATAGAAAGAAAGAAATATAAGTTTTCAAATTTATCATATAAACTAGAATCATTAAGCTACAATTTACCATACATGTGATATCATGAGTCATAAAAATACAGCCCATAACATTTTAAAAAAATGTTGTATTATACATTTTTAAATTTCTTCTTTCATATTTTTTCCTGGAGTTTTAAACAATATTATGTTATAGTTTTTATATCACATCATAAACTAGAGTCATTAAGGTACAATTTAACATACATTATGATTCATAAAAATACAGTCGATACGATTTTTTTTAATATTTCGTATTATTTTTAATTTATAAATTTGCCAACTTTTTCTTTAATAATTTTTTCTTAGAAATTTTAATTATATAACCTCATAGTTTTTATATCATATCATAAACTAGTCTCATTAAGCTACAATTTGGCATACATGTCATATCATGATTCATAAGAATACAATGTATACGATTTTTTTTTTAATTTCTTGTTATAAATTTTTCAATTTCTTCTTTAATATTTTTTTCTGGAATTATCAACAATATTATGATATAATTTTTATATCACATCATAAACTAGAGTTATTAAGCTACAATTTAACATACATATCACATTATGATTCATGAACATACAGTCGATACGATTTTTTTTAATATTTCGTAATATTTTAATTTATAAATTTGCCAAGTTTTTCTTTAATAATTCTTTCCTAGAAATTTCAATTATATAATCTCATAGTTTTTATATCATATCATAAGCTAGACTCATTAAGCTACAATTTGGCATACATGTTATATCATGATTCATAAGAATACAGTCTATACAATTTTTTTTTAATTTCGTATTATAAATTTTTCAATTTCTTCTTTAATATTTTTTTCCTCGACTTTTCAATAATAATATCTTACAGTTTTTATATCACATCATAAACTAGAGTCATTAAGCTTCAATTTAAAATATATATCACATCATGATTCATAAAAATACAGTCGATACGATTTTTTCAATATTTCGTATTATTTTTAATTTATAAATTTGCCAATTTTTTCTTTAATAAACTCTTCCTAGAAATTTTAATTATATAACCTCATAGTTTCTATATCATATCATAAACTAGAATCATTACGTTACAGTTTAGCATACATGTCATATCATGAGTCATCAGAAAACAGCCTATAAGATTTTTTTTTAATTTTCTATTACAATTTTTTCAATTTCCTCTTTAATATTTTTTTCTTGAAAATTTCAACGATATTATCATACAATTTTTATATCACATCATAAACTAGAGTCTTCAAGCTACAGTTTAACCTACATATCACATCATAACTTACAAAAATACAGACGATACGATTATTTCAATATCGTATTATTTTTAATTTATAAATTTGGCAACTTTTTCTTGAATAATTTTTTCCAAAAATTTCAATTATATAATCTTATAGTTGTAATATCATATCATAAACTAGAATCATTAAGCTACAATTTAGCATACATGTCATATCATAATTCATAAGAATACAATCTATACGATTTTTTTTAAATTTCTTATAATAAATTTTTCAATTTCTTCCTTAATATTTTTTTTTTGGAATTTTCAACACTATAATCATACAATTTTTATATTACATCATAAACTAGAGTCTTCAAGCTACAATTAAACATACATATCATGTTATGCTTGCTCAAAATACAATCGATATGATCTTTTCAATATTTCGTATTACTTTTAATTTATAAATTTGGCAACTTTTTCTTTAATAATTTTTTCCTAGAAATTTCAATTATATAATCTCATAGTTTTTATATCATATCATAAACTAGAATCATTAAGCTACAACTTAGCATACATGTCATATCATGAGTCATAAGAATACAGCCTATAAGAGTTTTTTTTAATTTTCTACTACAAATTTTTCAATTTCTTCTTTAATGATTTTTTCCTGAAATTTTCAACAATATTATCATACAATTTGTATATCACATTATAAACTAAAGTCATTAAGGTACAATTTAACATACATATCACATCATAACTCACAAAAATACAGCCGATACGATTTTTTCAATATCGCATTATTTTTAATTTATAAATTTGGCAATTTTTTCCTAGAAATTTCAATTATATAATCTTATAGTTTTTATATCATATCATAAACTAGTATCATTAAGCTACAATTTAGCATACATGTCATATCTTGATTCATAAGAATACAGTCTACACGATATGTTTTTAAATTTTGTATTACAAATTTTTCAATTTCTTCTTTAATATTCTTCTCTGGAATTTTCACCGATATTATCATACAATTCTTATATCACATCATAAACTAGAGTCTTCAAGCTACAGTTTAACATACATATCATGTCATGATTCTTAAAAATACAGTTGATATGATGTTTTCAGTATTTCGTATTATTTTTTAATTATAAATTTTCCAATATTCTCTTTAATAATTTTTTCCTAGAAATTTCAATTATATAATGTCATAGTTTTTATATCATATCATAAACTAGACTCATTAAACTACAATTTGGTATACATGTCATATCATGATTCATAAGAATACAGTCTATACTATTTTTTTTTTTAATTTCATATTATAAATATTTCAATTTCTTCTTTAATATTATTTTCCTGAAATTTTCAACAATATTATCATACTTTTTTTATATCACGTCATAAACTAGAGTCATTAAGCTACAATTTAACATACATATCACATCATAACTCACAAAAATACAATCAATACGATTTTTTCAGTATCGTATCATTTTTAATTTATAAATTTGGCAACTTTTTCTTTAATAATTTTTTCCTAGAAATTTCAATTATACAATCTCATAGTTTTTATATCATATCATAAACTAGAATCATTAAGCTACAATTTAGCATACATGTCATATCATGATTCATAAAAATACAGTCGATACGATTTTTTGAGAATTTCGAATTATTTTTAATTAATAAATGGGACAATTTCTTCTGTAATAATGTATTCCTGGAAATTACATATTATTCACCTCATGAAACTATTAATAAGGTTATTGTTAAACAACACAACATAATTTATTCATAACCTGAGCAACATACAAATCTACATCAACCACCTGCGATCTCTTTTAACACAAATACACACCGTAACTTCGACGGAAATGCTTAATCTTATTAGTATATCTCAACCTGATGGCGTTCATTCAAGTCTCCTTCCACCAATTCACCGACGGCACATTCTCTTGCGACACCACCGAAGTAGTCTCCTTTAATTAATAGCACGCCCAATTAATTCAACAGTTGGTGTGGCGACGACGACGACGGTGGTAAAGAAAATATGAATAATTTATCCGGGACGTTGAAAAGGGGGAAGGGAAGTAGGTATTTGCGCGCACTTCCGGCTTACGAAGCGCCGCCATACGCGAGCCTCCGGGTCTTCTTTTCGACGAACAAGCCAATATTGACGTCGGAAACCGATCTGAACAGAGCGGCGGGCGTTGTGGGGCTTTGATTCCGCGAAGCCGGATAACTTGGCGATTGATCGGTTGGAAAATAACACCGTAAGGTTTCTGTAGGGTTACACCGGAAACTGGGCGAAGATGTATCGATGGTTTTAAGTTTCTTAATATTGAAATAAATTGCTGTTAATTAAATTAATAGAATATTGGATGATCTTTATTAATGTAAATTAAGATGTAAAAGTTATGATTTCATAAATGAACTCTGATATTCTCTAAAAGGTTAGAAAGACGATCCCAGTATGTATATGAACAATGAGCTTACACAAAGATAAATAAGAGGCACATCTGTTTAATTCCATTGCTAAATAATGTAATCCTTTGCCTAAAGCGTGTTATTGAAAGAGTGATTAAATCGGCTTTTGATGAAACTAACTGTTGTTGTATAGTTTATTGGTTGGATTGGTCGCGCTGCAACAAGAATAACGGTGTTGCCTTCTTCGACTTTGTTCAAAGCAACGAAATCGAACTCTTGTATCTACCAGTTATTTAGCCAACGATTGTGTTGCAGTAACAAGTTAATTATTGCGATAGAAACCGATCTGTAATCGTTAGACGCCCGAGCAATTTCCCCCCACGGTCTTATTCTTTTCTTCAAACAGCTTAAGATATTGGTTTTTCCGATATACGAAACACGCGCTTTTATTGTTTGCAGCTCAGAAAGCTTCCCACGTAACACACATACAGAGAGAAAAAATTCTTTCTTTGTGCTTGTACGAAGATACGAAGTTGAATATAATGGGATATTGTTGTATTGAGAGGGGAGATGAACTGAACACTGTTGAAATGTACTTACTAAGGATTTTAAGAATGCATTTTAGATGAATTCTTGTTCGAAATATGGGAGAATGTGCAAGAGAGCTCGTATATAAACACGGTTCGTTGGTTGCTACGGATATTCAATTTTTCGTACGAATTCACCGGTTTGTGCGTATTTATGAAGTTGAAACATTTTGTAATAAATCTATTTAAAAAAATTTAACTCAAAGAAAATTCAAACAAAAATCAGAAAAAGAAATGTTTTTACAAGTACAAGGAATGTGGTAAACATTCTTTGATGTTGAAGAGAAAAATAAACACGATTAGTTTGAGTTTATAATTTCTATAAAAGTGTTAAAATAATACCGTTAAATTTTACAGTTGGGTAAATGTATTAAACTCTAAATTATCTGCAATATTATTTAATATTTTACTATTTTATTAATTTACCGAGATTTTGATGTACATATTAATAACGAAATTAAGTTTTATTTATATCCAATTTTGGGAATGGAGATTTTCATTAAATATTTAATTAACTGATTGCTGTATAATTTTCTATTTTCGATATTAATTAAAATAATAAATAAATTTAATTACAGCAAAACCTCGATAAACCTCTATTTTCTAAGTTGCTCTATTTCATGTTTATAGATAATCTCGAGGTATTCCCCGAGTTATCTTACTTAAATCAAGGACGGTAGTTCTAGTTTTAATTGTTATTCATTGTTAGGTTGTTGTATATTTTTATTGAACTAAAAGTAGAACCAACACTAGTCCTAGAACTAGTATCATTCGGGTTTAGCCGTACGTCTCTTAAGACGGCTAAATCTAAACGATTCTAGTTCTAGCTCTAGTTTTAGTTCTAATGCTAGTGTTAGTTCTAGTTTTAGTTGTTATTCAGCGCTGGATTGTTGTATATTGTTCAATGAAATAAATCTAGAACTAACACTAGTAAGTTGTTGGTTTAGCCATCTTGAGAGTCGTGCGGCTAAATCCGAATGTTTCTAGTTCTCGGTTTAGTGTTAGTTCCAGTTTTGCACTAGCACTATCACTAGAACTAACACAAGACCTAAAACTAGAATCCTTCGGGTTTAGCCGTCTTGAAAGACGTGCAGCTAAACTCGAATGATTCTAGTTCTCGGTCTAGTGTTAGTTCGAGTTTTGCACTAGAACTAACACAAGACCTAGAACTAGAATCATTCGGGTTTAGCCGTCTTGAAAGACGTGCTAAATCCGAATGTTTCTAGTTCTCGGTCTAGTGTTAGTTCTGGTTTTGCACTGACACTATTACTAGAACTAACACAAGAGACGTGCGGCTAAACCCGAATGATTCTAATTTCTAGTCGCTGTTTGCTTTCAATTTAAACTTACAATTTAGAACAGTTCTCGAATAGGTTTTAAATTGTGTTCTGGCATCCTGAATACTTACAGTGATAAATCATTTTATTTATTGCATTTTTTATGCACAGTTTATGTGGAAAATGCATTTTCGATTTAGACACATTACATTTCACAAAACTTAGTACTACAAGCATATTCAGTTCACTGAATTTGTTTTTACATCATTAAAGTCTACAAATTCATCAGCTGGAAAGCAAGAAGGGTGATACTTGCACCAAGGAGCAACCTAGGTACTTGCACCATATTAAAGGGAGCAACCTAAAAGACAACAGTCCATAATCTTTTCTGAACGGTAGCAAATCCTATCAGTTGTGAAATACGACAGCGACCCCAAAAGTAATACAGATTACAAAACACACCCAGAAACTTGGCAATGCGGAAAAGATGAGGTTGGAAGTTATGGATCAGCTCGTCATCATCATCTAAATCTTAAAGATTACCTGCTATGATAACTAATCGTTAAATGTATTGAAGACCTACTATTGTCTATTGGTCTTCGAGGTTGCAAAGAAAAACTGCTGTTTTCTTAAAACTTGTATGAGCAGATTAAATAAGCTTTCATAGCGATATGATGCTTTTTATTGGACTAAACGAGTTTCCGACATTTTCCGATGAATTTCCGATGTTGAGACAATAATATATGTAGACGAAATATACAGAGTAGTATCAAAAAGATTGTATTTTTATGCCAAATCAATTTCACTTTGATTCGCATTACGAAAATGTTCTGGCTTTGGACCATATAAAGTTAAGATATTGTATATCCATATTGCGAGGAATTTAATTAAGAAATAGATAAAAGTAATAAAAACTTCTCGCTAAATAATTTTAATTTAATTTACTCATAAAACTGGTTTTCGGCCATAATCAGGCTATTCATCAGTTTGAATAGTCATAGTATTAAAAGAGATCGCCGGACCATGACAATTACACCACGTAAAAATTATTATTATTGAGCATATCAACACAAGCTAAAAAGGGACGAAGCAATGATAGCCCCGATGATATGAAAAACATATTAAAACAATCTAAAAACATAAAATCGAACCTAGAATCTTACACACTCAAAAAACGAACAAAATAATAGCAGACGGGTAAAATATCATCGAAAATCAGTTTTTTGAGTAATTTAAACTAAAATTATTTATCTATTTCTTATATAAAATTAAGTTTAAACTTTTAATATAATTTACAACGCCAATACTTCACTTCCAATTAGTACCTAAATTCTCGTTATGAGTGACGCCATCTAGTGATATCTATTACTACTAACTAAAAAAATATATATATTCGCAAATAAACTTTATGATCCCTCTTTTTAGATGGATTAAAATTGAAATCTTCTAGATTATTACAGAATTCTATTCTAATTTTAAACATTTCGTGTCTTTCTTTAACAGAATTTTGTAAGTTGTTGGTTTAGCCATCTTGAGAGACGTGCGGCTAAATCCGGCTAAATGTTTCTAGTTCTCGTTCTAGTTTTGCACTAGCACTATCACTAGAACTAACACAAGACCTAAAACTAGAATCACTCGGGTTTAGCCGTCTTAAAAGACGTGTGGCTAAACCCGAGTGATTCTAGTTCTAGGTCTAGTGTTAGTTCGAGTTTTGCGCTAGAACTAACACAAGACCTAGAATGAGAATCATTCAGGTTTAGCCGTCTTGAGAGACGTGCGGCTAAACCCGAATGATTCTAATTTTAGGTTTAATGTTTGTTTTAGTGACAAGACGCAGTTTTGCACGAGCACTATTACTAGAACTAACACAAAACCTAGAACTAGAATCATTCGGGTTTAGCCGTCTTTAGAGACGTGCGGCTAAATCCGAATGTTTCTAGTTCTCGGTTTAGTGTTAGTTCTAGTTTTGCACTAGCACTATCACTAGAACTAACACAAGACCGAAAACTAGAATCCTTAGGGTTTAGCCGTCTTGAAAGACGTGTAGCTAAACCCGAATGATTCTAGTTCTAGGTCTAGTGTTAGTTCTACTTTTGTTTCAATAGAAATATACAAGAATCTAACGCAAAATAGCAAATAAAACTAGAACTAACACAAGACCTACAACTAGAATCATTCGGGTTTAGCCGTCTTTAGAGACGTGCGGCTAAATCCGAATATTTCTAGTTCTAGGTGTAGTGTTAGTTCTAGTTTTAATTGTAACTCTCCGCTAGATTGTTATATTTTTTATTGAACGAAAAGTAGAACTAACACTAGACTTAGAATTAGGAACCGGTTTATACACGTAGAATCCAAATCGCTTTGCATAACGAATTCATCTTTTTGTTACTTGAGAAACATTGGTGCTAGTAAACACACTATAAGTTTACTAGGGGAACATGCAATAGCATGTGAAAAAATGCGAGGTTCAATAATATTTTTGTGAGGTATCTCTTATAAAGCTCCTACCAATCTTGTTTGTTTTCAATAGAGGTAGCGTTAATGCTCAAGGTACATTGTAGGAAGGCCGTCACTCAATACCTTGAGGAGGTCGGTATTCAAACTTTAGCATACCCGCCACGTAACCGAGATCTTAATCCCATTGAATACATTTGATACAACCTTAAGCGTGTTTGGGCAAACTGTGTTAAATTGCGACCTATAGAAACCATATAGTACACTATTGCTATACTTACATTGTATTAATGTGACCTTACTGAATACTTATACTAATAGCAAAACAAGTGGAGTAAAATGTAAAAGTGTTACAGTAACAATCCTGAGATAGTAAGGAAACATAATGAGAGTATGAACAGTGTAGATAAAGTAGACCGGATGCAATATAAATTAAGGTGACCAAGAACAATGTTGTAAACAGATTGTGAAAAGCAAAATATTAAAAATAAAACTAAAAGTAAAAATGATACATCATGTAATAAAATGGCAGAGCGTTGACGTCTTCATGAAATTACCCTAGACGGACTTGCGCATTCTATGGAATATATATGATCCACAGCAAAATTTGTTTTGCTTTGTAAAAAATCTTTGTAAATATCTTTTGTGTATATAACTGAAAACATCTTTTCAATTTTGGTCCATTGAGTTTGTTAACAAACGGAGAGGTTTGTTTTCTCAGAACGACAAGTTTCTTTTTAAAGGGGATTTTAAGTGAGCCCTGCCGCCAAAAAGCATATAATGGGGATCTTTCGGACGAGAAGACATCCCGTGGCATTTCTTGCTGAAGAACCAACCGCCTCGTGGGAGCGTCCGCGGCTGGAGAGAAGTCGACCTTCGAGAGGCGCTGCTCTTCGGCCGCCAACGGTCGCTGAGGAATTCGTAAGAAGACGACCGCGCGACTCTTGTACGCACCTCGCACACCGTTTACCCGCAATTTCGTTATTTCTTTTCCTTCCGTTCCTATACCGTTAACCACAAGCCATTTCTTAGTAATAAACATCAACATAATGAATATGATATATGAATTTTATATAATCAATGTCATAATTGTTTCTTGATTTTTTGGGTCAATAATTATATTTGGATCTTACCTCTGGGCGCCCTTCTAACGAGAATCCTCCACCTCGTGGACGCCTCCGCCACGACGCCCTCACATAACTGTCCGATCACGACGTCCTCGTCACCACTCCTACCAAAAAAATGACGAACACTTTTTCACCTCTTCCGGATGGCGTACACTATCAAAATGACTATTATTTCGGCGGTCGGAAGGACGGCGCTTAGGGGTGCGCCAAACCGTTCGAATCGCACGAGCGACGCTGTTCAACTGCCTGCTTCTGCTTGTCCGTCCCGTTTCGTTTGTTCGTGCGGTGGGGCCCAGACGCGGACGACCGCCTACTGGATGGTTTCCTTCGGCTTGCGTCTCGACCCCGCGGCCCCTTACGATCACTTTAAAGGGCACCATGTATACTGACGTGACACGCAAAACTCAAGCAGTTGATTCTTTCAAATCAAAGGATGTTTTATTACTTCAAAAGATTTTTATAAAATTCAGTTAAAGAAATACACCAAATCTTTAAAATTAGAATTGAATTTTGTAATAATCTTTCAAATCTAGAAGATTTCAATTTTAATCCATTCAAAATGAGGAATCATGAGGTTTATTTGCAAATATATACATTTTTTAGTTAGTAGTAATAGATTTCACTAGATGGCGCCACTAGACAAAGAGAATTTAGGTACTAATTGGAAATAAAGAAATTTAACTTCATATGGTCCAAAGCCAGAACATTTTGGCAATGCGAATCAAAATCAAATTGATTTGGAATAAAAATACAATCTTTTTGATGCTTTGAAAATTATTGCTTGTGCAAAAATTCTTCGATATGTGTCCTTCTCCACGTGGCTTGATACATCTGATGACGATGCGATTGGCATTTCTTTGAAGGAAGGTGATGGTTATGTATTTCCAGTTTTTTGAATATGAAGATGGTATTTCCATGGAGTTGGTGGAGGTGTTCGAATTCTTGCTGAAGTTGATGATATCTTGATGTTGGTGACATTTCATGTTTTGGAAAGTGGCAGGCATGTTTTTAAAATCAAATGTCATCACTTTGAGTTGGTATCGTTGCTTCGGCGTTCATCTCACCAAACAAAACAACGTGTTTAGATTCTTTATAGTGTTTTACCAATAACCCAATCCAACCCAACCTAATCGAATCCAAACCAATCGAACTAAACCCAACCCAATTTTAGATATCAAATAGATAACACAGTACTCAGTAGTGAAAGGTGTATAAAATTAGAATAGAATTCTGTAATAATCTTTTATATCTAAAAGATTTCAATTTTAATCCATCCAAAATGAGGAATCATAAAGTTTATTTGCAAATATATACATTTTTTTTGGTTAGTAGTAATAGAGTTCACCAGATGGCGCTACTAGATAAAGAGAATTTAGGTACTAATTGGAGGTGAAGTATTGGTTGTGAAATAGACAGCAGTAGGTCTTTAATACGTTTAACGATAAGTTGTTCAAAAGAGATTGTGGACTGTTGTCTTTTATGTTGCTCCCTTTAATATGGTGCATGTACTTAGGTTGCTCCTTGGTGCTTCAGCTTGCTTTCCAGCTGAAGCATCTGTAGACTTGTCTGTAGGAAAGGGAAGCGTATGCTTCCGCATACAGCACCTAGGCCCCAACGGCCCCCTTGTACATTCTCCTGCACTCTCTCCGACTACATCAACCAGCCTAAGGAATTTCCGAAAACTAGGATACAGCTCAGAGGTGCTAGTGCCATCCATGCTCGCCCATTCCTCTCCGAAACTCGAAGTCTCGCATTCTGAGGTCTTGCAGAGTGAGGCAGTCACACAAGATGTGTCGAATTGTCTCCTCGCTCTCTTCACAAAAGCGTCAGAGAGGATTAACAGCAAGCCCTGTCCCACCAGTTCATAAACTTTTTGTGGGCAAAATTTTTAATTATCTCAATATGAGTTGATAAGGACGGAGCGATTATCGGTTCAGGCGAACAGGGCGCTCGCTTGGCAGCCCTTTTGGCAAGCCTATCAGCGTGCTTGTTACCTGAACAAGTCGAGTGTCCTTTTGTCCATTGAAGTATAACACAGTTATGCACTGCGGCCTTCTCCAATGTCAGATGACAACCCATAACAAGTTCTGAGGTAATTGTTATTCTACTCAGGGCTAAAATAGCTTGTCTACTGTCATTGTAAATTGTGAAAGTCTTATCTACCAAGTTGGATCTGACAATATCGTCACCGGCAAGTTGTATGGCGATTAACTCTGCCTGTATGACGGTGGTACTTTTACCTAGAGTTTCAGATCGTACGAGAAGACTCCGGCTCCAGCTCCTTCCCGCCTCCTTGAACCATCAGTGTAGATTTTAAGGTTGTTTTTTACCTCTACTTCTGTGAAACTTGGGTGGGCGAGATATTTCTTCGTAAAAATGTGTTGTAGGGGTGTGAAGTCCGTTTTACATTCCAGAATTGGTGAGTAATACACCATTTTATTCCAGAGAATGGCATTTTTACTATCTCTCTCACCCATTAGAATTCCTGCTGCCCGCAGTCGAATCATGGTCACCAGTGCAACCTCTTGGATGAACAAATGAAGTTCTCTGTACTTTATTACGTGCAGCAGTGGATGTAGACTGTAAGGTCTTTGACCATCACTACTGCACCATATGTAAGCATAGGTCGGATAACAGCCGTATAAATCCAGAGGGCATTTTTGGGTGACAAACCCCATGTCTTACCTATAGCCCTCCGGCATTGACCGAATGCAACGTACGCTTTTTTTACTCTATTATCTAGGTGAGCTCTCCATGTCATTTTATTGTCAAGTGTAATGCACAGATATTTGACTTCTTTTGACAAAACCAATGGAGTATTAGCAAGGTATAGTATTCTGGGCTTGCCAAACTTCCTCATCCATGTGAAAAGAATCAATTCTGTCTTCTTAGGATTCACAGAGAGTCTTTGTTTGTCACACCAAGACTCTATCAATTTGAGAGCTACTTGCAGGCAAGTACAAAAAGCACATTTATGTACTTGCTTTTGTCGAGAATGGTTAAATCATCTGCGTAACCAACTGTAGTAAACTTGGAGATTTCACAAAAGTGAGGATAGTGCACCCCCTTGTGGATAGCCTCGAGTAACTTCCCCTTGGAGACTAACATCGCCAGCCCTAAGCTTAACTATCCTATGTTTAAGAGCGTTCTCAATCAATGCATCAATGTTCTCAACCATCGTTAATACCAGAGAAAGTTGTTTTATCAAAAGCTCCCTCCATATCTAGGAAAACACCTAGGGCGAATTTCTTTAGGTCCAGCGCTCCACCAACAAAGCTGGTCACCGAGTGAAAAGCCGTTAGTGTGGACTTGCCCTGAGTGTAAGCGTGTTGATTAGGATTTATTGCTTTAGTTGGAACACAGAAATCTCTAATGTAGCGATCACACAGTCTTCCCAGGGTTTTCAAAAGAAAGGAGGAGAGACTGATTAGTCTAAACGATGCTACTCTCGATATTATCGCTTTCATGTTGTCTCAACATCGGAAATTATATCTTGTGCGAAATGGACACGATGTCAAAAATTCGTTTAGTCCAATGAAAACCATCATATCGCGATGAAAGCTTATTTAATTTGCTCATACAAGTTTTAAGGAGACAGAGGCAGTTTTTCTTTGCAACCTCGAAGACCAATAATAATAATGGTGGTGGTAAGCTCATCCATGAGCATCTGATGGGATTTGCTACCATTCAGAAGAGATTGTGGACTGCCATCTTTTAGGTTGCTCCCTTTAATATGGTGCATGTACCTTGGTGCTTCACCTTGCTTTTCAGTTGATGCATTTGTAGACATTAATGATGCAAAAACAAATTCAGTGAACTGAATATGTTTGTAGTAATAAGTTTTTTATTATTTTTTATCAAAAATGCATTTTCCGCATAAACTGTGCATAAAAAATCCAATAAATAAAATGATTTATCACTGTAAGCATTCAGAACACAATTTAAAACTTATTCGAGAACTGTTCTAAATTGTAAGTTTAAATTGAAAGCAAACAGCTTGCAGCGCATTGTGGCTGCGCGAGTGCAACGGAGACCATAAAACTTGGAGGAAGTACGATTACTTCGTCTGAAACAAGCAGAATTGCGATATGCGAAGTTGATTGTATTAGTTTTCATTTATTAATTCCCACTTTAATATTGTGATGTTTTTTTATGCTTTATTCTCGAATGGTTCCACATTGTCTTAATAATAATAATTCTTATTCAGACAGAAAACGACAAGAAAAAAATCTTAATGTTTTCTTAGTTAGTGCTTTTTTCAATAAAGGAACCATTAGATAATAATTTACCTGATAATACCAAAATTCCACTTAGTCCCATTTTCACGTTATCTTTTTAGAAAAAAAAAGTTAAACTTTATCTGATTTAATTTATTCAATTTTAATAATGACACAACTCACCAACTCAATTAATTTACGTTAATTACCACCTCCAACTACAACTAATTACTATAGTGGAGAAATAAAGCAATCTCGGTTTTAGAAGCTCATGGTCATGACGGAGGAACGTTATTAGATTAATCCGGGCGGGAGCAAAAAAGCTCAACTCTTGTTCCGTTCTAACTTGTGAGAGTTACCTAAGTCTATAAGTGAATAAGAAAATTTTCTCTTGCGTTTGAGTTGGTATATCCCAAAGGGACACCCTGACCTAATTTTCTTAATCAATTTTTTTCTTTGCCTTATTATCGGTTGTTAATAAAATATTTTGCTCGACGTGAATATTAACACTTCTTTCCCGGTTCGCTGTTTATCGCTCCATAAATGTCAAGCGTTACGCCTAATGTATGTAATTAAGATATAATGGTATGTTGCATGGTGTGTGTGAAATTTGCATATTGATAGGTTATTATTATTAACTATATATAAGCTACAAGTGCTGTCGGTCACCGATATGATATGATAACTATGTATTTATGGTCTAAATCCAATTATTTTATTCTAGTTTTTAATTTTATTTAATAGAGCGTTTTTCTTTGGATTCTTGGAATTTGTAGTGTGTCTTGGGAATGAGCGAAAGTGAAGTGAGGAAGCAACAACGTACATCACTTCATAATTGAACAGATGGTATATGTGTACCATGTACGTTGTGGCTTCGTTTCTTTTAACATCTGTTTTTCAACATTCTTAAGTTGCTACTAACTAACAATAAGATGCTTTATTAAGTGAATCATAATAAATTTAAAATAGGATTCAATAACAAATATAATAACTAATAACTGTATAGATAGATCAAAGTTATCTACCAGATAGATATGGCATTATCTCGTATTATCGATACACAATAATGGTAGTGTTAGCGCAATATTAAATGCCATTCCGATCTAGATTCATTTCTCAAACCAGTCTATGTACTCAATCAGTATAACGTGATAAAAGAACGTTGTTGTTAGTGTGTGAGGAAGAGAAAGAATTAATTGAGAAGTACGCGGTCTCAGGTGAACAGCCTCTCCGAAGTGCAGCGCCACCTGTCGGTGGACATGCGCGCAATGCGGCGTCACCTTGAAAGTAAAAACGTTGACCCACGCGCCGCAGCATCGGCCAAAGAAGAAAGAATCGACGTAACGAGCGCAGCAGCAGCAACAGTAACGAAGAAAGCGACGTTGCGCAACTGTTATGTCATGGCAAGCGGCGACCGGCGCCGCCGTTTTTTCTTTTTGTTAGTCCCCCTTTTGTTATTCAAATGCCGGTCACATTCCGTAGTGTACTTTTATTTTTTTAAGCTAAATCATGTCAAAACAATAGTTACAGTATTTAGATGTTATGGTGTTGAATAAAAACATCAGTTCGTACGTGATGTAGACAGAACAAAGATTCATCCAGCAAAATTAGGCAGAAACCTGAATTTGATGTGCTTCTATTTTTAGACATATATGATTTCTTTACATGAAGTGTAAGAGATGGTTGTGAACTAATATCGCTTTTCAACTAACAGCACTCAACAATCCGTGACACGGTTATTCGGGTCTCTCTAAACTATTGGTACTACAAAGTGTATTTTACGAGTTGCACCGTCTAACCAATCTATTAACGAAGTTACACAAGTCTTACAACAGGTATGAAGTGCCTAAGTTTTGACTTGCTCTCCAACGTTAACTGTGAAATTCATTTCGTAAGCTTCTAGTTCAAGGGAAGTAAAATTATATTTTTGCGATTTCAAAGTTATTTGTATCAAAGTTATCGCAACAATTTGGAGCTTCTTGTTTTTATTAATGACAAAAATATATATAGATCAGAATTATAGTGTCGTCTAGTTCTCTGTTCACCAACATCATTGAATCCCAAATCTGTAATATTGTTTTGAGCTGGGTACAAATTGAACTGCTGGGGCGTCAACAAAACTTTTTGTGGACTTACATAAAGCAATTTCTAAGAACAGAAGAAATCAATTTCTTTGAAAATGAAAGTTGAACAAGATGTCCCAAGATTTTGATGTCAGTTATTCGTCAGTATCGTTCATTGAAGGCATCCCCACAGTCGGAGTGGTCGATATGAATAATGACTCTGGGATATCCAAATCTTTAGCTTCTTGATGTGTTGCGCTTTCTACACAATAGGAGATTGTGGGTCGTTATATAGGGTGATTTATTAGCTCACCATCAAACTTTGACATATGATAGCTAATCCAATTACCAAAATAAAATGTTAATGAACATATGTCCTATTTCAATTATTTACGAAATTATAACACTTTAAAATTTTCTGCGGCGAATTTATTAATAGTCAGTAACATCAAACATTCAACAAAACCAAAGTTGTCATTGTAATATGTCAGTTTGCTGTAAGGTTTAATTATTACATACAAGAAGAAACTCAAAATGTACGCTTATAGCACTGAAGAGTATGCTGATATAATTTTCGTGGTAATCAGGTAATCCTGCTCCAGCAAAAGCTATTCGACCGCATGTAGTTAATGTAGAGGACGAAGAAGCTGTAATTAATGCTGTCATTGATAATCCTTCTATCAGCAAATATCTTGCATCTGTAAATAATAAGTGTGTAAATATTTTCGTATCTACACACTAGAATTTCAGTAATGATATGTTGAAAGTAGGTAGACATGGACTTGGTGCATTGTTGCAACCATATGCTCTTGAGGACAAAGAATGGATACTGCTAGAAGAAGTGCATAAATTACTAGTCAACTTTCAAATACTTTCCAAGAAACGCGGAAGAGGGAAATAGGTCAAATTATCTATGGTGGATCAAAATATTTGTATGGGACCGAAAGGCAGATCGAAACGATGTCGAAGAGCAAATTATTTTTAATTTTCAGGGTGCGAGAGACAGAATATTAAAGCATTATCGTAAAACAAATTAGATGTATGCTGCAGTTTTAATTCTCGACTCGCGGCATAAGATAGAAGATTTTGATATGATAAGATGGAGCCAAGAATTAAAAGAGACTTCGATTCAGAAATTTGAAGATGTATACAAACCCTATTTCCATCAATCAGAAGGCTAACCTTCGAAAGTAACGGATTATACATGACGAGATTTCGATACTTTTATGAGTACGAGAAACGAGACGAGAGTGGAGGTTGCGAGACGAGACTTGATACAAGACTTATTAGTTCATCGGCGAGACGAGACAAGACTTTATGAAAATCTTGTCTCGTTGGTCTCGTGCGAACCACTAGTCCTTCATCCGTATCGTAAACAAACGCCAGAAGATAATCAGCAACGGTTAGCATTTTGTGCATGGTTATTGCAGCAACATGCCCAAAATAATGACTTCATTTCAAATGTTCTCTGGGCAGATGAATCATGTTTTACACGAGATGGTATAAATAATTACCATAATGAACATATCTGGGCATTACAAAATCCGGATGCGATTAGACCAAGGAAATTTCAACAACGTTTCAGCATCAATGTTTGAGGTGGAATATTTAACAACAATTTACTAGGTTTGCATGTACTTGATGGACGTTTGAACTCTGTAAATTACAGATTTTTTTTGAACAATTCACTTTTTGATTTACTTGAAGAAAAACCTCTTAATGTAATTCAAAATATGTTGTCCAGTGGTTAAAGCAATATTTTCCAAACAAGTGGATTGGTAATAAAGGTCCATTTGCTTGACCACTTAGATCCCCCGACATTAATCCATTGGATTTCTACTTATGGGGTTATCTGAAATAAATTGTGTATCAAATTAACACACGACAACAGTTATTAAACAGAATGCAAATAGCTGCTACTGAAATAAGAAATCAACCAGACATTTTAATTCGGTTGAAGAACTCTTTAATTCGTCGTTGTGAAGCATGTATTTTAGCAGAAGGAGGCTATTTTTAACAATATTTGTAATATTTATGTGTTTTAAAACAAATGTAACAGTTAATTATGATATAAAAATTAAAACTTTAAAGTGTTATAATTTCGTAAATAATTGAAATAGGACATATGTTCATTAAAATTCTTTTTTGTAATTGGCCTAGTCCTTCTGATAAAGCCTAGTCTTTAGACGCACGGCTAAACTAGTGCTGGTGGCGCAGATCTCATAAAGTTGTGATTGATGGCTGATTGTCTAAAACTCGATCTCTAAGTACGTTATTATATAACACATGCTTTGTTGATGAGCTCCTCTTAGCATGGAGCATTGAGGTTCATAAATATATATCTGTTACATTTTCCCATTTCTACAAGTATTAATACTCCATTAGACATTTCTGTTGAATAACCAGCAAGTTGATTTTTTGAACGAGTACGAAATCTTAACATTAACGTTCAATAACTGATTTGTATTGGTTCAGATTATGAACATGAACTTTAATTAGTGTGATTCTGCGTATGGTGGAGACTTGTTAAGGTGTATTTATGATATTAGAATTCGTCAAGTAGTTTCAGATAAACTCACAAAAGCTACATGACTGATAATTAGATATATCAGATAATGGACGGCCTTTCATTTTTCTTGCTTCTTCCTACTTCCTTCTTTATTGCAAAATATATCTTGGTGAAAATATTGCTATCAATTCCGAGATTCCCGAGATTCGGAGAAGGTACGCCGAATAAATGCAGAATGGAATAAGTTTTCTTGGCAGATGCCAAATTAGTTATATAACTGCTGGGATTAGTCTAAAACAGAGTCTAAATACAATTCATAAAATAGGAGAGATTTGCTAAAAGCTAAAAATCTGATTTGTTTTAGTAGTATTTTTGGTTGCACTAAATATCAATAGCAGGAAAATTGTCGTGATTGTTGCATTTTGGGAAAATGCTGTAAAATTAGTGAAAGAGCAACAAATTGAAGAGGGGAAAAGCAACAAAAAGAAAAGTAAGGTGTAAAATTTTTGCAATCGCTTAATTATTATAAGAAAGACGATTAATGGTTAAGTAATGTTGTTAGCGATATGAGCAGAGGTCATTTTAACCAGAGGTCATTTATCAGACATTTTAATTCGGCTGAAGAACTCTTTAATTCGTCGTTGTGAAGCATGTATTCTAGCAGAATGAGGCTATTTTGAACAATATTTGTAATATTTATGTGTTAAAAAAAGGCAGCAGTTAATCGTAAATAATTGCAATAGCACATATGTTCATTAACATTTTTTTTTTGGTAACTGGATTAGCTATCATATGTTAAAGTTTGATGGTGAGCTAATAAATCACCTTGTATACATCCTTCCAAGAATTTTTGCTTCACCTTATACATAGTTTCATTATTGTTATGTAATTCGAGCTTAAGGTGAAATTCCTGGGGTGTTGGATTTGACTTAAAGCCAGAAAGGAAACAATATTTGTTCATCGCAGATGGATCACTGTACTATTAAGGTTTTGTTATGGCAGAAATCTAATAATTCGTTCTTCTTGCCGAGTATATGTTAAATAGGGATCATCGGTTTAGCTTCAAATAGAATGCGGTGTGTTTTTACCAACAGCAGATTATAGCCGTTGGTATTTAGTATAAAGGAGTCATTCTCCAGATATATTATTTTCGTTTCCTAGATATTCCAGAAAGGACTGCCGCAATGTTCTTGGTGTCTGCTTGGAAGGTGCATATCAACGTTGGAAGTGTAAGTATGTATTTCTTATAAGTTGTGAAATGTTAATTTGAATGATGTTACTCAACTGTTGAAAAATTTTAGCACAACTGTTTCTTCTTTGTGTGCCTTATGCACGTGGCTTAATTGTCATCCTTTTTAGAATTGGCCTTTCTCTGAGGGAAGGTGATGGTTATGTATTTGCAGTCTTTTGAATATTCAAGATGGTATTTCGATGGAACTGGTGGAGGTGTTCTTTCGAATTCTTGCTGAAGTTGATGATATCTTGATGTTGGTGCCATATCATGTTTTGGAAAGTGGCTGGCGTGTTTGGATTCCTTATAGCGTTTTACCAGTAACCCAATCCAACCCAACCCAAACAGATAAAACAAATAAATAATACAGTACTCAGTAGTGCAAAGGTGTTGGTAATCCACACAAAATTTGGCTGATTCAATTTTTTTTTTCTGTTCGACAATGCTGTCAAGGAAGTCATTCTTACAATCTCCTGGGCAATTATCTCTTTAGTTTGAGTTTAAAAAAGATAGAAGATTACATCTGCAACATTATTCGTAGTATTGGTCGTCACACTGTGTGGGACGTTAAGTATATCTTGCTATAATAGCAAAATAAAGACTCCAAACCAACGAGGTTGTAACTTTTGACGCAGTCTAAAAGTTTGTTATTAATATCAAGAAGAGAACTAGTCAACAATCCATATATCTAAATGTAAAGAAATAAGACTCATTATTTTTGCAAAATGTTGGTATGATGTTTGGGAAATATGATTAAATTTTTCTTTCTAACTATAATAGGAATAAATAAAAATGATTACTTTTTTTAATAACATTTTTTATTAAGAATTACAATTAACATTTTGGAAATACAAATCTAACTCAGCTATAACTTTAGGATCATCACTTAATTTCAATTTTTCTAAAATCGGTAAATAATTTACAAAAATATTCCTTTCAGTTGGTAAATTAGACGGTAACAAACCAATTACAATCAAATAAACGATCGCATTTTCGTTACCATCATTAAAAAAGTTACGAATAAATAAGAATTTATCAAATTGTTGTAAGCACCCTATGAAATAGTATAAAGTCTTCTTATAAAATCCGATCATTTTGGACGTATATATTTCGATAGTTTCTAATAAATGAGGTTTGATGTTTTCGGCGAATTTCTTAGGATCCTTTTTAGATTGCAAAAATATTAAATTAAATTCCAATTTAAATTTCGTCGTAATAAGAGTGTGTTGGACGTTGGATTTAAAGATGGTGTTGAGGTTTTCAATTATTTTAATGTTATTACAACAAGTGGCGTAATCTGTAATGTTTGAAATTACAGTTGTAATTTCTTTCCTCAATTCCTTGTTTGTTGGGACGTATTTTTTTAATAACTCATTAATTAAATTCATTATAAACTCGTACATTTTAGAATGTTTTTCTCCGGTGGTGTGAAATAAACACTTATTAAGAAATCTATTTGTGTTTAAATCAACGGTTTTAATGTATCGTTCCATTAAATCAATGCTTAATTCGTTCATTACGTGGTCAGGTAAATCATCCATTAAATAAAATCCTTTATCGACGATATCTTCGTTTTCGTTGCTCATTATGTTATCATAAATTGCGGTGATGTATTTTGAAATAAATTCTTGGGGTATTTTTGAATAATCGATTAGATAATCGTATAAATCTTTATCGTTTTTGTCGATTTTTTCTAAATTTGTTATAAATAGATTAAAAAATTTTTCATCGACGTTTTCTATAAAGTACTCGATGGTTTTTTTTAATAAAATGTTTCTTATTGATAAATTCGTTTCTAATTGACTCGATGAAACTAAGAAATCGTAATACAAATTAACAGGAAGTAGATGTCTCCCTAAATATAGGGCGTGTTTTTTCACGGAAACTGCAGCTTCGAAAATGTTTTGTAAAAATTCCGGGAGGAGATTTTGCGGAATTTTATACGCGATTTTATAAAGCGATCCTAAAGCGAATTTTAAATAATCACCTTTACAAAATATTCGTATTAATTCCATGTTTAGTGGTGTAGGTATTTGAGGGATATATTTTATGATTTCTTGTTGTTTTGATATGTGGGTGTTGTCGGTTTTTGGCTCGATTTTCGCATTTTCGGGGGGTAAAAATTTGGGGATTATTTCGCCGAATTTTTCGTCGTACGAAAAGAAATGGATCAAAACGACTTCGATGTTTGTCCCGGCGGTTTCGAGCTGTTCAAGACACAATTTGTTATAAGCTGGGAGGTGTTTCTTTACGAAGTAAGGGCATAGCAAAAAGTGTCGAATTTTGTTGTTAATCCGGTTCATTTTTTTGTGGATGTTATGGAAATTATCTAATTCTTCCGGGCAATTTTTAAGGCAATATAGCACAATTTTTGGTTCGATGTGATAAGGCTGGTGAAAATATTTAATGTACTTATTAAACGATCCATCTTTATTGTAGTTTTTAATGAAATAAAATTCGTGATTCGTTTGGTGATTTCGACCGTGTTTAATGCCATATTCTAAGATGTAAGCGAAATCTAAGATGTTGATTTCGTAGGGGAATTTTTTATCGAACTCCACTACGAGGTGTAATAAATAAAAATAGAAATTGTAATCGTTTCCGGGTAATCGCTTATGAATTTCTTCAATAAATATTTTCATGTGTCTCAAAGACTTATTAAAATAATAATTCCAACCTAAGCTTTTTCGAGTTATACACCTCTCCATATACTCGTCCATTAAGCTTTGATATGATTTATTATTATCAATCAGCCACATAAAACGCCTTTGAAAAAAATGATCCCAATTCGCGGAAACTCCCGAATGCCCTAAATACTCTATAACACTCTGTATCATTTCCCAATGTTCTTGTGTAAATTCGCTATAATCTTTCCAAGTTTTTACGATGTTACCCAAAACTTTATCCAAAGCTGTCGTATCATTTTTATACCGATCATACACAAACTTTAAAACCTCCAACAAACTTTTCGCACTCTTATTTACATTGCAAGTTTCATAAAGGGCACAAATTAATTTTAATCGTGTCGTTGGATCATTAGCACTCTTTAATTTATCTTTCAAAATAGGAATCGATCTATTTATCGGGTAATAACATAAATAATTCTCTTTATTATCACTTATTCTATCTAAAATATACTCCCTTTCATTAATTGTAACAAACCTAAGAAAATCACAGCTCATTAATGAAACGTAATTTCGAAAATCTTCCTTATATTTTCTTTCAAACAATTCTTGCAACAAAGGAAATATTTGCTTTTTAGGCATATAAAGAATATTTGACGTGGTGTGGGGATTAATACTGTTTCTGATATAAACGTTTAAATCGTCGGGAAAAGATTTAAAAATTAATTCTTTATGCAGATTAAGTTTCATGGCTGCATTTACGATGTGTTTCCCTTTAAAAAGATGTTTGTGTTCAAACCCGTACTTGATCATCACTTCTTGAGTGGGAAGAAGCTTTTTTGCTCGACGTTTTCCAATTTTGATGTAAAATTGATGCTTCGAATACAACTCCCAAAATAATTTTAAGTTTGTTTTCGCGATATATTTAAATACTTGCTTATAACTTGAAAGCGTAAAATGCCTCTGTTTTTGTTTACTCATTAAATCGAAATAATAAAATATAAACGACGGGTGATTTTTATAAATTAACAATAAACATCGAGAAGATAATTTTAATCTGTATTGGGAGCATTTATCTTTAATCAGATAAAGCGAACAGTTATGTAATAAAAGTGCGGCTGTTTTAATCCCAATTTTTTCTTCTAACTTATTAAATAAATTATCCGCGAATTCAGAATCGCTTAAATTTTTACCGATTACTTTAATAACTTTTATACTTGTTTTATAAGACAATTGTGGCAAAAAATTATCAACAAAATCATCTATACTTATTTTATTAAATAAATTCTTAAAGAATACCCAATTCTTTAAAACTTTACCAATACCTACTTCATCCCCCGACTTTAAAGTTTCTATAATCGCCGAATCCAATTGAAAACGGACTATAATTTCAGCTTTCAAACTTCGATCATATTCAGTGGTTGTAATTAAATTGCTGATGAAATCTTGAACTTCCCCAAAACTATACTCCGATCTCAAAGTTTTTTCGAACGCATTTAAACTTTTTTTCTTCTCCATATACGTCTCTCCGTTTAAATTAAAAAACTTATCAATCGCAGTTTTCGTTTTTACAGTTAACATCTAAGAATTGAAACAATTTCGTTTAAACAAAATTAAGAAATAACATTTTTGTTACCTCATCGTCCATGGTTGAAGAAATTTTAGACAAAACTGCGGTTTTAAAGGGAAACTTTATCAGTTGCGCCTCATGAATCACTCATGCTATGTTGTGAAACTTTTTTTATAAAAGAAAACATTAGTTTGCTACAATTGCGCAAGCGCCAAATTGTAGTTGTAAAATGTTATATATAGATGATAGGCGACATCTATCAATGAGATTTTACAAACTTGTAAAGATTACATTTATGAATGAAATGATCACTGAATTTATTCATTCAATGAATAAAAATAGTAATGTGATCTATACTCAACTTTTTTAGTCAACGATTAAAAAGGTTTTTGAATGAATTTGCTTTTTTTTGGCTTAAAGTTAAGTTGAGAGATATAAATCTTTCAACGCACGTATCTCAAAAACTAATTGAGAAATCGGCATGAAATAAAAAGAATTTTGTAGCAAATTTAATTAAGACTTAACACATTGAGAGATATTTATACAAATCTTCTAATGTTGAGGTTACGATTTTTTGAAATAAACTGTGTAAAACGTCAATCATAATCGACAATGTTTAAACAATTATATCTCAAGAACTAATTGAGATATCAGGTTAAGATAAAAAGTATTTTATAGCTAATTTAATTTATATTTAATATGTTGAGGGTGAATTCTTCAAATCTTTAAACTTTGGGGTTATGATATTTTGAATTCAACTCTGACTAACTCTAAAAGTTAGATTGACAGGCATAAATCTTTAAACATACGTATCTCAAAAACTAATTGAGATATCGGCATGAAATTAAAAGGATTTTGTAGCTAATTTAAGTAATATTTAACACATTGAGAGATATTTATACAAATCTTCTAATGTTGAGGTTCGATTTTTTAAAATGAACTCTGGAAAACGTTGGTCATAATCGACAATGTTTATTTAAACAATTATACCTCAAGAACTAATTGAGATATCAGGTTAAGATAAAAAGTATTTTATAGCTAATTTAATTAATATTTAATATGTTGAGGGTGAATTCTTCGAATCTTTAAACTCTGGGGTTATGATGTTTTGAATTCAACTCCGACTAACTCTAAAAGTTAGATTGACAGATATAAATCTTTAAACATATGTATCTCAAAAAATAATTGAGATATCGGCATGAAATTAAAAGGATTTTGTAGCAAATTTAATTAATATATTTCTTGTTGTAGTAAGAAGAAGGATCCTGTAGGATCTAGTTCTATGCTGTCTCATTCCTTCTTTTGATAAAGATGTCTAGCTTTCCTGCCAGCATTTGGGCGAACTTGCAACCTTTTAGGCAACAACATAAATTCAATTTTTTTTCCCATACTTATTGATTATAAATACTAATCAAAAAAATAAAAAAAAACAATTTTAACAATATATTTATTTGTAATAGTACAAAAGTTTATGAAGCTCTTTGAAAATACAAATCCAAATCGGCCATAATTCTAGGATCATCACTTAATTTTAATTTTTCCAACATGGGTACATAATTAGCAAAATAATTTTTTTCTGTTGGTGAACACCACGGAAATAAACCAATCACAACAAAATAAACAATCTCATTTTCATTGCCATCGTTGAAAAGGTTTTCAATAAATAAAAATTTATCGAAACCATCATGCGAATCAATAAATGATTGCAATTCTTTTGTATAAAATTCAATCATATTAAAAGAATATAATTCGATCATTTCAAATAAGTGAGGTTTGATGTTTTCGGAGAATATCTTGGGATCTTTGTTGGATTTCAAGAATATAATACTATGTTCTAATAGGAGTTTTATCGTAATGAGAGTGTGTTGTTGAACGTTTGTTTTTAGAATTGTATGAAGATTTTCGATAATTTTAATGTTGTTAAGAGATCTGGATTCGTTTGTAATCGTAATAATCAAAGTTGTTACTTTCGATCTCATTTGAATGTTTGTTGGTGTACATTTTTTAACTAATTCCGTAATTAACTTCATTATATATGCGTATATTTCGTTGTGTTTTTCTCCTGTAGTATGAAATAAACATTTGTTAATGAAATTAGTGGTGGCTAAATCGGCAGTTTTAAGATATCGCATCATTAAATCAACGTTTATTTCATCTATTACATAATTAGGTAGGTTTTCTATTAAATGAATCGCTTTATCGCGAATGTTTTGGTCTTCATTGCTCATAATGTTGTCATAAATTATTGTGATGTATCTCGCTAAGAATTCTTGAGGCATTTTTGAGTAATCTATTAAGTGATCGTATAAATCTTTGTCGTTTTTGTCGATTTTCTGTAAATTGTCTATAAATAAATTGAAAAATTTTTCGTCAACATTTTCAATGAAATACTCCAAAGTCTTTTTTAATAAAATGTTCCTCATCGATAAATTTGTTTCTAATCGACTTGAGGTAACTAAAAAATCATGGTACGAATTAACAGGAAGTAAATGTCTTCCTAAATATAAAGCGTGTTTTTTTACGGAAACTGCAGCTTCGTAGATGTTTTGTAAAAACTCGGGGAGAAGATTTTGGGGTACTTTGTAAGCTATTTTGTAAAGTGATCCCAAAGCGTATTTTAAATAATCAGCTTTACAAAATATTCTTATCAATTTCATATTTTCCGGAGTGGAAATTTGTGGGATATATTTAATAATTTGTTGTTGTTTTGTTAAGAAAATCTTATCGGCGTTTGGTTCTATTTTAGCATCTTCCGGTGGTAAAAACTTGGAAACAACATCGATAAATTTTTTATCGTACGATATGAAGTTAAGTAAAGCAGCTTCGATGTCGACGTCACTATCTTCAAGTTGGTGAAAACATAAATCGGTATAAACCCGTAGATGACTTTTTATAAAGTAGGGACATAACAAGATTTTGCAAATTATTTTATTTAATTCATGTATTTTTTTGTGTATGCTCTGAAAATGATGAAGTTCTTCTGGGCAATATTCAAGACAATATAATATAATTTGTGTGTTGATGTTGTGTGGTTGATTAAAGTATTGAATGTATTTATTAAAGGATTTATCTTTGTTGTAGTTTTTAATGAAATAAAATTCATGCCCGGTTTGTTGACTGGAGCTATAATTAACACCGTAATCTAAAATATAAGCGTACTCTAAAACATTAATTTCTTTAGGGAATCGTTTATCAAATTCCACAACCATATCTAATAAACCAAAATGTAATATCTGACTTTCTCCTTCTAAGCGTTTACTCATTTCTTTAATAAAAATTTTCATATGTTTCTTTGAATGCCCAAAAGAATAATTCTTATTAATAAAAAATTGTTTAAGACACCTTTTCATGAATTCATCTAATAAATCTTTATACGGCTTATCATTATCAACGAGCCACACGAAATGTCGTTCAAAAAAGTGTTCCCAATTCGCATGAATTCCTGAATATTCTAAATATTCAATAAGATTATAAATTGTTTCCCAATGTTCTTCACTAAATCGACTATAATCTTTCCAACTATAAGTTACATCATTCACAAATTCATGTAACGCTCGTGTATCATTCTTATATCGACCATAAACAAATTTCAAAACCTCTAATAAAGCTTTTACATCGTTGTTTATGTTACAAGTTTTATAAAGGGTACGAATTAAGTCTAGACGGGTATCAAGATCGTTAGCACTTTTTAACTTTTCTTTTACAATCGGTATTGATCGATTTATTGGATAATAATGTAAAAAATCTTCTTTATCACTTATTTTATCTAAAACGTATTCTCTTTCCTCAGTTGTAAAATATTGCAAAAAATCCCCATTTATTAAATAGACGTAATCGTCAAAATTTTCTTTATACATTTTCATAAATAATTCTTGTAATAAAGGAAAAATTTGTTTTCTAGGCATATAAATAATCGGCGAATTATTAGGACTAATATCTCTAATATAATCGCTGATATTATTGGGATAAGATTTTAAAATTAATTCTTTATGCATATCAACTTTTCTGGCTGCGTTTAACAGATGTTTACCTGTTATAAGTGTTTGAGGGTTAAAAAAACTATGTTTTATCATTCTTTCTTTAGTTGGAAGAAGTTTCATTGCACCCCGGCTCCCAATATAATAAAAAAATTGATAATTTTTATTTAACCTCCAAAAGAATGGTATGTTAGATCTAGTTCGAGCGATATATTTAAAAATTTTTGTGTAATTTGAAATTGTTACATTTTTGTGCTTAGTTTTGATCATCAATTCGAAATAAAACTCTAAAAATTCCGGATGCTTTTTATAAATTTCCAATAAACTACGACAAGATAAATGTAATATGTATTTAGAACATTTATCTTTGATCAGATTAAGAGAGCAGCAATGTAATAAAATAATTGCTGTTTTTATACCACATTTTTCTTCTAATCTATTAAATAAGTCATCAGCTAACTTGGGATTATCATTTATGTTTTTACCAATTATTTTAATGACCTTCATACTTGTTTTATAAGACAATTTCGGCAAAAAATTGTCTACAAAATCATCTACACTCATTTTATTAAGTAAATTCTTAAAGTATTTCCAGTTTTTCAAAATTCTCCCCACAGCAGCGTCATTTCCAGTTTTTAAAACATCGACAATCGACGATTCTAATTGAAAATGTACAATTAATTCATTTTTTAAGTTATGATCATACTCAGTCGTTGTAATTAAGTTATTAATGAAATCTTGAACTTCTTCATAACTATACTCGGCTTGCAGAGTTTTTATAAAACCGTTCAAACTTCTTTTCTTCTCCCTGTATGAGTCACCATGTAAATTAAGAAAGGAGGCAATACCTTTCCTCGTTTTTTCAGTTAACATCTAAAGAAAACAATTCTCATTTAAATGATTAATTAGAGATTAAAAAAATTGTTACCTCATCATCCATGGTTAAATTAAAAGGATTCAATTGAACGAAGCACCTTAATCACTCGATGAACATAATGTTGTGAAATATTTTTTTGTAAAAACAAATTTTTTCTGTAAATAACATTGCGCAAGCGCTAGTTTCGCTAATTTTAATATATTTATCGACAGATAAGGTTTTTCAGTATCTACTCTAATAAAAAACACAATACATGTTTGATATATATTAAATTATTATTAAATTAGTTGATAATTATTTATTTTAAGATATTTTATACATATGACACTGACAGATTAAATCTTTGTTACCACCAACCGCACATGCTAAAACATCCCTAACAAAATTACCCCCAAACATAAATTTAAAGTTATTTCGAAAATGGGAAGTTAATTTTAACCCATAATTTGGATAATAAAATGGAATACTATAACAATTAATTAATTAATGTTTAAAATTAATGTTAAAAACAGCGTTTAGATTTAAATGAGAAATATTTCCCGCGTCGACGGAAATCGTGGCAACCATTGGCCGGTAAAACAGATTGCAATTGTCTGTCTCTTATCCTGGAATATTGTGGCGAACACGTTTTAACAGAGGTAAGTCTTCGCTTTATCTATCGTAAAATCCATAAATAACCGCTAATATCATATAAAATCCGAGACACAAATTATTTCTTCACCTATACAAATCAACTCAAACGAATTTACACAAAATTTATCCCGGATTTTCGCAAAAATAAAACGACATTGAGGTTATGTCAAATTCCGACATGTTGTTGCTTGATCTAAAAATTAATTGTTTGGAATAAATGTTTAAAAATTAATAATTATTTTTTTAGAGACGCCGCAATGCAAATTTTCGTGAAAACCCTAACCGGTAAAACCATTACCCTCGAGGTTGAACCCTCCGATACCATCGAAAATGTCAAGGCAAAAATCCAAGACAAGGAGGGTATCCCACCAGATCAACAACGTTTAATCTTCGCTGGTAAACAACTGGAAGATGGACGCACTCTTTCCGACTACAACATTCAAAAGGAATCGACGCTTCACTTGGTGTTGCGTCTTCGTGGTGGCATCATCGAACCCTCCCTTCGTATTTTAGCTCAAAAATACAATTGTGACAAGATGATCTGTCGTAAATGTTACGCTAGACTCCATCCTCGCGCTACTAATTGCCGTAAAAGCAAATGTGGACACACCAATAATCTCCGCCCCAAAAAGAAGTTGAAGTAGAGAGTTGCTATTTTTGCTTATTTTTTACATCTCAAAGGGATATTGATAAGTTTTGAGGAGGAGGAGTTTATCCTAGTTTGATTGGTTTTAAATTTATGATTATAAATTCCTTTGAATAATAAAAAATGGTTGGAAAATAAAATATCTTGGTCTTTTTTAATCATAATTGATTTTGTAAGAATTCATTGATAGATGGCGTTGATGTAATGCAATGTTATTTTTAGGGAAAATCTTTTTTGATAGCATTTTAACAAAATTGTATTCCAGAAACAAACGGTTATAATAATTATTTAGTTTATTGAACCCTATAGTACCCTATTAGTAGAACCCTATTATTGAACTCAATTATAACCGTTCTTTATTTAGTAGCTTTACATCGACTAAACATCAAAATTGTTGATTTTCTGAAATTAACTCAATTATACCTCAAAAACTAAAAGCGACGGGGAAATACTTTTTATACATAAAACCTTAGTAATAGGCCATAAAGACTAAATCCATAACAAGATTGAACCCAATTATTACTATTTTTTATTTATAAGCTCTAAACTGATTAAACATCAAAATTGTTGATTTCGAAAATTAACTCAATCATAACTCAAAAACAAAGCGATGGAGAAAAACTTTTTATACATAAAACCTTAGTAATGGGCCATAAAGACTGGATCCATAAAAAGATTGAACCCAATTATTACCATTTTTTATTTATAAGCTCTAAATCGATTAAACATCAAAATTGTTGATTTTCGAAAATTAACTCAATTATAACTCATAAATTAAAAGCGATGGGGAAACATTTTTTATACATAAAACCTTAGTAATGGACCATAAAGACTAGATCCATAAAAAGATTGAACCCAATTATTACCATTTTTTATTTATAAGCTCTAAACCGATTAAACATCAAAATTATTGATTTTCAAAAATTAACTCAATCATAACTCATAAACTAAAAGCGATGGGGAAATATTTTTTATACATAAAACCTTAGTAATGGATCATAAAGACAAGATCCATAAAAAGATTGAACCCAATTATTACCATTTTTTATTTATAAGCTCTAAACCGATTAAACATCAAAATTATTGATTTTCAAAAATTAACTCAATCATAACTCATAAACTAAAAGCGATGGGGAAATACTTTTTATACATAAAACCTCAGTAATGGCCCATAACGACTAAATCCATAACAAGATTGAACCCAACTATTACTATTTTTTATTTATAAGCTCTAAATAATCGATTAAATATCAAAATTGTTGATTTTCGAAAATTAACTCAATTATAACTCAAAAACCAAAAGCGATGGGGAAAAACTTTTTATACATAAAACCTTAGTAATGGGCCATAAAGATTGGATCCATAAAAAGATTGAACCCAATTATTATCATTTTTTATTTATAAGCTCTAAATCGATTAAACATCAAAATTGTTGATTTTCGAAAATTAACTCAATTATAACTCAAAAACTAAAGGCGATGGGGAAATACTTTTTATACATAAAACCTTAGTAATGGACCATAAAGACTAGATCCATAAAAAGATTTAACTCAATTGAATACAAGCGCTACCTACCGCTATCGTTTGTAAAATGGATAAGATGAGAGATGTTAATCTATTTGTAGAGTTTCTGAAAATAGCTAAGGACCAAAACTAGTTAGACTTAAATTCTATATAAAATAAAAGGCATAAACTTTTAATTTTATACTAACATCTAGAAAATGTGCTGGTCCGAAATTGGCGAAATTTGAAACTATTGGAACTATCACAAGAACAAACAATAGAGCTAAAACTATAAACATTCGGGATTAGCGGTTCGTGCAACAATAAGTGAAGGTTAAGTTAAGATAGTTTTAAAGTTATTTTAATAATAAACAAATATAATTCGAAAATAATTTATTTGATAAAGCAATTTAAATTCCGTCAATACATCAGTAGTTTTTAAAGATGTTTTCATCACATAAACAACCAAAATACATAAAAACACTTTAGTTTCACACATTTTTCATTTTTTTTTTAATATTTGGTTAATAACATTGATAAATGGTTCTCAAGGGGGTGTTAAGTGGGTGATTAGATACAGACCGAAGTCTCAAAAATTTTATAAAGAAATTTGACATGTACAACAAAAATTATTAATCCTTTTTAGTTGATCTCTGGAGTTTGAAAGCACATAGTTTATTATATTTGCTCACAGACCTAGTACTTTTTCGAACGGACAATAACTTCCAATATACTCTTGTTACAAGGTACCTCATTTTATTATTATTGTGTGAATATTGCTTTTTATTAATATTTATATATATTTTTTATTCAATTTGCTGAAAATGTCGATGAAATTATTCCGCGTTCGAACAAGAGCACAATAACAGATAACGAGTTATATCATCTTCATGCTTTTTTTAAAGACAACAATAGGTTCCTTTACGATATTTTTAAGACACACTTTTTTTTTATAAATTTATATTGTTATTATAGAAATGAACGGGTTAAAAATAAATTAAAATCTTTGTGATCGGCAAGATTTGCGGATGTTTTCATTTAGTATCAAAATATGTTAAATTTTTTTATAGCTAGCTACGTCTATATACGTTTATTATATTTTTATTTTTTTTTCTTTAGTTCATTGATGAAAAGATTACCACCCACAAGAAATTCTTATTTTTGTACAGTCTTTTGTGCGCGATGTTAAATTTTTATTTAAATCAATCTGTTTTACCGGCCAATGGTTGCCACGATTTCCGTCAACGCGGGAAATATTTCTAATTTAAATCTAAACGCTGTTTTTAAAATTAATTTTAAACATTAATTAATTAAGGACTGTAATATTCCGTTTTATTATCCAAGTTATGGGTTAAAACTAACTTAAATTTTATCTTTAAATTTATGTTTTTGGGTAATTTTGTTAGGGATGTTTTAGCATGTGAGGTTGGCGATAACAAAGATTTAATCTGTCAGTGTCATATGTATAAAATATCTTAAAATGAATAAATAACAACTAAATTAATAATAATTTAATATATATAAAACATGTACTGTGTTTTTTATTAGAGTAGATACTGCAAAATGTTATCTGTCGGTAAATTTGTTGAAATTATCGAAACTAGCGCTTGCGCAATGTTATTTACAGAAAAAAATTTGTTTTTACAAAAAAATATTTCACAACGTTATGTTCATCGAGTGATTAAGGTGCCTCGTTTAATTGAATCCTTCTAATTTAACCATGGATGATGAGGTAACAATTTTTCTAATTTCTAATTGATTATTTAAATGAGAATTATTTTGTTTAGATTTTTTCTGAAAAAACGAGGAAAGCAATTACCTCCTTTCTTAATTTACATGGTGACTCATACAGGGAGAAGAAGAGAAGTTTGAATGGTTTCATAAAAACTCTGCAAGCCGAGTATAGTTATGAAGAAATTCAAGATTTCATTAATAACTTAATTACAACAACTGAGTATGATAAGAATTTAAAAAATGAATTAATCGTACATTTTCAATTAGAATCGTCGATTCTCGATGTTTTAAAAACTGGAAATGACGCTGCTGTGGGGAGAATTTTGAAAAACTGGATATACTTTAAGAATTTGCTTAATAAAATGAGTGTAGATGATTTTGTAGACAATTTTTTGCCGAAATTGTCTTATAAAACAAGTATGAAGGTCATTAAAATAATTGGTAAAAACATAAATGATAATCCTAAGTTAGCTGATGAATTATTTAATAGATTAGAAGAAAAATTTGGTATAAAAACAGCAATTATTTTATTACATTGCTGCTCTCTTGATCTAATCAAAGATAAATGTTCTAAATACATATTATATTTATCTTGTCGTAGTTTATTAGAAATTTATAAAAAGGATCCGGAATTTTTAGAGTTTTATTTCGAATTGATGATCAAAACTAAGCACAAAACTGTAACAATTTCAAATTACACAAAAATTTTTAAATATATCGCTCAAACTAGATCTAACATACCATTCTTTTGGAGATTACATAAAAATTATCAATTTTTGTATTATATTGGGAGCCGGGGTGCAATGAAACTTCTCCCAACGAAAGAAAGAATGATAAAACATAGTTTTCTGAACCCCCAAACACTCATAACAGGTAAACATCTGTTAAACGCAGCCAGAAAAGTTGATATGCATAAAGAATTAATTTTAAAATCTTATCCCAATAATTTAAGCGATTATATTAGGGATATTAGCCCTAATAATTCGCCAATTATTTATATGCCTAGGAAACAAATTTTTCCTTTATTACAAGAATTATTTATGAAGATGTATAAAGAAAATTTTAACGATTACGTCTATTTAATAAATGGGGATTTTTTGCAATATTTTACAACTGAGGAAAGAGAATACGTTTTAGATAAAATAAGTGATAAAGAAGATTTTTTACATTATTATCCAATAAATCGCTCAATACCGATTGTTAAAGAAAAATTAAAAAGTGCAAACGATCCTGATACCCGTCTAGACTTAATTCGTACCCTTTATAAAACTTGTGACATAAACAGCGATGCGAAAGCTTTATTGGAGGTTTTGAAATTTGTTTATGGTCGGTATAAGAATGATACGAGAGCGTTAAATGAATTTGTGCATGATGTAACTTATAGTTGGAAAGATTATAGTCGATTTAGCGAAGAACATTGGGAAACAATTTATAATCTTATTGAATATTTAGAATATTCAGGAATTCATGCGAATTGGGAACACTTTTTTGAACGACATTTCGTTTGGCTCGTTGATAATAATAAGCCGTATAAACATTTATTAGATGAATTCATGAAAAGATGTCTTAAAAATTTTTTTATTAATACGAATTATTCTTTTGAACATTCAAAAAAACATATGAAAATTTTTATTGAAGAAATGAGTAAACGTTTAGAAGGAGAAAGTCAGAAATTATATTTTAGTTTATTACACATGGTTGTGGAATTCGATAAACGATTCCCTAAAGAAATCAATGTTTTAGAGTACGCTTATATTTTAGATTACGGTGTTAATTATAGCTTCAGTCAACAAACTGGAGATGAATTTTATTTCATTAAAAACTACAACAAAGATAAATCCTTTAATAAATACATTCAATACTTTAATCAACCACACAACATCAACACACAAATTATATTATATTGTCTTGAATATTGCCCAAAAGAACTTCATCATTTTGACAACATACACAAAAAAATATATGGATTAAATAAAATAGTTCGCAAAATCTTGTTATGTCCCTACTTTATAAAAACTCATCTACAGGTTTATACCGATTTGTGTTTTCACCAACTTGAAGATAGCGACGTCGACATTGACGCTGCTTTACTTAAATTCATATCGTACGATAAGAAATTTATCGATGTTGTTTCCAAGTTTTTACCACCGGAAGATGCTAAAATAGAACCAAACACCGATAAAATTTTCGTAGCAAAACAACGACAAATTATTAAATATATCCCACAAATTTCCACACCGGAAAATATGAAATTGATAAGAACATTTTGTAAAGCTGATTATTTAAAACACGCTTTGGGATCACTTTACAAAATAGCTTACAAAGTACCCCAAAATCTTCTCCCCGAGTTTTTACAAAACATCTACGAAGCTGCAATTTCCGTAAAAAAACACGCTTTATATTTAGGAAAACATTTACTTCCTGTTAATTCGTACCATGATTTTTTAGTTACCTCAAGTCGATTAGAAACAAATTTATCGATGCGGAATATTTTATTAAAAAAGACTATGGAGTATTTTATTGAAAATGTTGACGAAAAATATTTCAATTTATTTATACAGAATTTACAAACAATCGACATATACGATTACTCAAAAATGCCTCAAGAATTCGTAGCACAATACATCACAATAATTTATGATAACATTATGAGCAATGAAGACCAAAACATACGCGATAAAGCGATTCATTTAATAGAAAACCTACCTGGTTACGTAATGGATGAAATAAACATTGATTTAATGATGCGATGTCTCAAAACTGCCGATTTAACCACAACTAATTTCATTAACAAATGTTTATTTCATACTACAGGAGAAAAACACAACGAAATATACGCATTTATAATTAACTTAATTACAGAATTAGTAAAAAAATGTACACCAACAAACATTCAAATGAGATCGAAAGCAACAACTTTGATTACTAAGATAACAAACGAAGCCAGATCTTTTAACAACATTAAAATTATCGAAGATCTTTATGCAGTTCTAAAAACAAATGTTCAACAACACACTCTCATTACGATAAAACTCCTTTTAGAACATAGTATTATATTTTTGAAATCTAACAAAGATCCCAAGATATTCTCCGAAAACATTAAACCTCACTTATTTGCAATGATTGAAATGTATTCTTTTAATATGATTGAATTTTATACAAAACAATTGCAATTATTTATTGATTCGCATGATGGTTTCGATAAGTTTTTGTTTATTGAAAATCTATTTAACGATGGCAATGAAAATGAGATTGTCTATTTTGTTGTGATAGGTTTATTTCCGTGGTGTTTACCAACAGAAAAAAATTGTTTTGCTAATTATGTACCCATGTTGGAAAAATTAAAATTAAGCGTTGATCCTAGAATTATGGCTGATTTGGATTTATATTTTCAAAGAGCTTCATAACATTTTGTACTATTACAAATAAATATGTTGTTAAAATTATTTTATCATTAATTCAATATAAATGTCAACCAATATCATGCAAAGAAAATTTGAATTTATATTGTAGCTTAAAATTGTTCGCTACAATAATAAACGATGCTGCATTTTCAGTCGTTATTAGTTTTGGCACAACTCTGGCAATGAAAGTAAGGGAATGCTTTCAATAAAATAGTTTGTCTTTAAATATCACTTTCAGTATTTAAATGCTGACTGAGTTTTTTCTTAATTCGTCAAAATTTTTCAATAGCTTCTGACAGATAAAGAAACTTCTCGGAGATATATTTGATTCACAAACTGTTTGATTAGTCCTAATTTTATGTTGTGAGGGAGAAGAATGTTGCAGAGTCTTGCGAGAATGTTCTTCTCTCCAGGTGTTAAAGATTTTCTAGTAATGTTGATTCCTTGCCCTACTGTCCTATTCATATAAAGAACATGTTTGTATCATAAACGCACTTGGCTGGCTGAGAATCGTGTCTGACACATAGTTGCAATATTGAATATGGAAATAAAGTAGTAAGAATATACGTGTGCTTTCCACCCTCAGTGTCTCAATGTTTGAATTCCTGTTTGCTCATATTGTCTTTGATAGAACTTCCGTGCATATAGCTGCGTCCTTAGGTTCTAATGATAGTGCAAGTAATAATTATAAGTATTGGAACTAGACCTAGAACTAGAAACATTCGGATTTAGCGGTGTGTCTAACAATAAGTGGAGGTTAAGATGGTTTTAAAGTTATTTTAATAATAAACAAATATAATTCGAAAATAATTTATTTGATAAAGCAATTTAAATTCCGTCAATACATCAGTAGTTTTTAAAGATGTTTTCATCACATAAACAACCAAAATACATAAAAACACTTTAGTTTCACACATTTTTCATTTTTTTTTTTAATATTTGGTTAATAACATTGATAAATGGTTCTCGAGGGGGTGTTAAGTGGGTGATTAGATACAGACCGAAGTCTCCAAAAATTTTATAAAGAAATTTGACATGTACAACAAAAATTATTAATCCTTTTTAGTTGATCTCTGGAGTTTGAAAGCACATAGTTTATTATATTTGCTCACAGACCTAGTACTTTTTCGAACGGACAATAACTTCCAATATACTCTTGTTACAAGGTACCTCATTTTATTATTATTGTGTGAATATTGCTTTTTATTAATATTTATATATATTTTTTATTCAATTTGCTTAAAATGTCGATGAAATTATTCCGCGTTCGAACAAGAGCACAATAACAGATAACGAGTTATATCATCTTCATGCTTTTTTTAAAGACAACAATAGGTTCCTTTACGATATTTTTAAGACACACTTTTTTTTTTATAAATTTATATTGTTATTATAGAAATGAACGGGTTAAAAATAAATTAAAATCTTTGTGATCGGCAAGATTTGCGGATGTTTTCATTTAGTATCAAAATATGTTAAATTTTTTTATAGCTAGCTACGTCTATATACGTTTATTATATTTTTATTTTTTTTTCTTTAGTTCATTGATGAAAAGATTACCACCCACAAGAAATTCTTATTTTTGTACAGTCTTTTGTGCGCGATGTTAAATTTTTATTTAAAGATATTACATTTCAATTTATTTATTTTTTTGTTATTTGTAGGTATAAAAATAAACCTGCACATTATGACAAAGTACTTCTTTTTGAATTTGAACCAGTTTCAACCTATGAATAGGGTGATATCTTTTCTTGTGATATTCTTTTATAGACTTATTTGCGTTATATATTATTTAACATATGAAACATTGAACACGTATACAAACAGCAAGTTTTCTTGCCGTCATCTTTGAGTATTCGTAAATGTATCTTATTTTTTTTATACAGGAAGGGATTTATTTTTAGAAATTAGAAAAAATAATAATAAGTAATGATAACGATTTGACACACGTTTGGCATATATGTATGTAGATAGACTTTTTTTCCTATAAATATACAATATATATATATTTTTTAAACAATTATTGGTGTCATGTGAGTTAGATTATGTTTTTTATGTTAATTCAACTGTTTAACAGTTGATTTTAGCATGTTTTAAAACAATTAATGATGTTTTTGCGAGAGAAAGATGCTTTTCGAAGGAAAAAGGCGAACATCGATAATATTTCTTCAATTTTCATCTTATTATTTTTGTTTTACTTCTTTTACTTCAATTTTCTTCGACTTCTTCTTGAATTAATTTTTAGATTGTCTTCACAATCACAATTTTCTTCTCACTGCTATTAAAAATCCTTCATTTCACTTTCTTATTTTTATTTAAACAAAAACAATTAATTTTGATTGTCCTATTTATGCACTATTATCAAATGAACCCCATTCAGAGAATCTTGAGTCTTGTTTTTGCAAGCGTTGCGTGCACTCTTTTATGTAAGAATCTTGTATTCTGTACATTCCAGTGTTTGCTTGGAACATTAAAGTTTCTAAGATTCGTTCGTTTTTAATCGCTTTCGATGGTAATACCACCTAGATAATAAATAAGCAAATAAATTTTTATGGATAAGTAGGAATAATTAAAAAAGTTACCTTAATTAGTTCTTGGGGTGATATTCTATAAAGTTTTAAATCCCTCGCTAATCTTTCCATGATACATTTAAATTCTAATTTTGCGTCAAGTTTACTTGATGTTTTCGTACGGATTTTATGTCTTGCCCAGCTTAACATTGCTTCAAATTTTATTACTTCAGCCACTTCTAAGTTTCTATTAAAAAAAAAACATTTTTTAATACAATAAAACCTCGATAGAATTTCAAAAATTTATTTCTCAAGAACTGAAGGGGATTTTTCAAAACGGCTTTGTGCATTAAAAAGAGGATACTTTAATTAGTAATTGGTGACATTTCCACAAGGATCCTTCAAGAAATTAATTTTATAGCGAATTTTGAAAGTTATCGATGAAAATTGCAACATCGAAAATTTTATCAAAACTTCAAATATTGTTTTCTCAAAAACTAAAAGTTATTTTTCAAAACGGGTTGGTTTATTGGAAAGAGGACACTTTTATTAACACTGTGGGAAATTTTCATACTCATATTCAAAGAAATGGATTTTATACGAATTTTTAAAACTTAATCGGCGAAAATTGAAAAATTCGTAAAAATTGACGATTATTTCAAAAATTTATTTCTCAAAAACTAAAAGCGATTTTTCAAAACAGCTTTTTGCATTAAAAAGAGGATACTTTAGTTAATAATTGGTGATATTTCCACAAGGATCCTTCAAAAAATTAATTTTATAGCGAATTTTGAAAGTTATCGATGAAAATTGCAACATCGAAAATTTTATCAAAACTTCAAGTATTATTTTCTTAAAAACGAAAAGTTATATTTCAAAACGTGTTGGTTCATTGGAAAGAGGATACCTTTATTAACATTTTGGGAAATTTTCATACTTATATTCCAAAAAATCGATTTTATACGAATTTTTAAAACTTAATCGGCGAATATTGCAAAATTCGAAAAAATTGTCGATTATTTCAAAAATTTATTTCTCAAGAACTAAAAGTGATTTTTCAAAACGGCTTTTTGCATTAAAAAGAGGATACTATAATTAATAATTGGTGATATTTCCACAGGGATCCTTAAAGAAATTAATTTTATAGCGAATTTTGAAAATTGCAACATCGAAAATTTTATCAAAACTTCAAACATTGTTTTCTCAAAAACTAAAAGTTATTTTTCAAAACGTATTGGTTCATTGGAAAGAGGACACTCTTATTAACACTTTGGGAAATTTTCATACTCATATTCCAAGAACTGGATTTTATACGAATTTTTAAAACTTAGTCGGTGAAAATTGCAGAATTCGAAAAAATCTTCGATAATTTCAAAAATTTATTTCTCAAAAACTAAAAGCGATTTTTCAAAACGGCTTGCTGCATTAAAAAGAGGATACTTTAATTAATAATTGGTGACATTTCCACAAGGATCCCTCAAGAAATTAATTTTATAGCGAATTTTGAAAGTTATCGATGAAAATTGCAACATCGAAAATTTTATCAAAACTTCAAATATTGTTTTCTCAAAAACTAAAAGTTATTTTTCAAAACAGATTGGTTCCTTGGGAAGAGGACACTTTTATTAACACTTTGGGAGATTTTCATACTCATATTCCAAGAACTGGATTTTATACGAATTTTTAAAACTTAGTCGGTGAAAATTGCAGAATTCGAAAAAATCTTCGATAATTTCAAAAATTTTTTTCTCTAAAACTAAAAGCGATTTTTCCAAACGGCTTGTTGCATTAAAAAGAGGATACTTTAATTAATAATTGGTGACATTTCCACAAGGATCCTTCAAGAAATTAATTTTATAGCGAATTTTGAAAGTTATCGATGACAATTGCAACATCGAAAATTTTATCAAAACTTCAAACATTGTTTTCTCAAAAACTAAACGCTATTTTTCAAAACGGATTGGTTCATTGGAAAGAAGACACTTTTATTAACACTTTGGGAGATTTTCATACTCATATTCCAAGAACTGGATTTTATACGAATTTTTAAAACTTAGTCGGTGAAAATTGCAGAATTCGAAAAAATCTTCGATAATTTCAAAAATTTTTTTCTCAAAAACTAAAAGCGATTTTTCAAAACGGCTTGTTGCATTAAAAAGAGGATACTTTAATTAATAATTGGTGACATTTCCACAAGGATCCTTCAAGGAATTAATTTTATAGCGAATTTTGAAAGTTATCGATGACAATTGCAACATCGAAAATTTTATCAAAACTTCAAACATTGTTTTCTCAAAAACTAAACGCTATTTTTCAAAACGGATTGGTTCATTGGAAAGAAGACACTTTTATTAACACTTTGGGAGATTTTCATACTCATATTCCAAGAACTGGATTTTATACGAATTTTTAAAACTTAGTCGGTGAAAATTGCAGAATTCGAAAAAATCTTCGATAATTTCAAAAATTTATTTCTCAAAAACTAAAAGCGATTTTTCAAAACGGCTTGCTGCATTAAAAAGAGTTTACTTTAATTAATAATTGGTGATATTTCCACAAGGATCCCTCAAGAAAGGAATTTTATAGCGAATTTTGAAAGTTATCGATGAAAATTGCAACATCGAAAATTTTATCAAAACTTCAAACATTGTTTTCTCAAAAACTAAAAGTTATTTTTCAAAACGTATTGGTTCATTGGAAAGAGGACACTCTTATTAACACTTTGGGAAATTTTCATACTCATATTCCAAGAACTGGATTTTATACGAATTTTTAAAACTTAGTCGGTGAAAATTGCAGAATTCGAAAAAATCTTCGATAATTTCAAAAATTTATTTCTCAAAAACTAAAAGCGATTTTTCAAAACGGCTTGCTGCATTAAAAAGAGTATACTTTAATTAATAATTGGTGATATTTCCACAAGGATCCTTCAAGAAATTAATTTTATAGCAATTTTTGAAAGTTATCGATGAAAATTGCAACATCGAAAATTTTATCAAAACTTCAAATATTGTTTTCTCAAAAACTAAAAGTTATTTTTCAAAACGGGTTGGTTTATTGGAAAGAGGATACTTTTATTAACACGTTGGGAAATTTTCATACTCATATTCCAAGAACTGGATTTTATATGAATTTTTAAAACTTAATCGGCGAAAATTGCAAAATTCGAAAAAATAGTCGATAATTTCAAAAATTTATTTCTCAAAAACTAAAAGCGATTGTTCAAAACGGCTTGTTGCATTAAAAAGAGGATACTTTAATTAATAATTGGTGACATTTCCACAAGGATCCTTCAAGAACTTAATTTTATAGCGAATTTTGAAAATTATTGATGAAAATTGTAACATTAAAAATGTTATCAAAACTTCAAATATTGTTTTCTCAAAAACTAAAAGTTATTTTTCAAAACGGGTTGGTTCATTGGAAAAAGGACACTTTTATTAACACTTTGGGAACTTTTCATACTCATATTCCAAGAACTGGATTTTATACGAATTTTTAAAACTTAGTCGGTGAAAATTGCAGAATTCGAAAAAATCTTCGATAATTTCAAAAATTTATTTCTCAAAAACTAAAAGCGATTTTTCAAAACGGCTTGCTGCATTAAAAAGAGTATACTTTAATTAATAATTGGTGATATTTCCACAAGGATCCCTCAAGAAAGGAATTTTATAGCGAATTTTGAAAGTTATCGATGAAAATTGCAACATCGAAAATTTTATCAAAACTTCAAACATTGTTTTCTCAAAAACTAAAAGTTATTTTTCAAAACGTATTGGTCCATTGGAAAGAGGACACTTTTATTAACACTTTGGGAGATTTTCATACTCATATTCCAAGAACTGGATTTTATAAGAATTTTTAAAACTTAATCTGCGAAAACTGAAAAATTCGAAAAAATTTTCGGTCATTTCAAAAATTTATTTCTCAAGAACTAAAAGCGATTTTTCAAAACGGCTTGCTGCATTAAAAAGAGGATACTTTAATTAATAATTGCTGACATTTCCACAAGGATCCTTCAAGAAATTAATTTTATAGCGAGTTTTGAAAGTTATCGATGAAAATTGCAACATCGAAAATTTTATCAAAACTTCAAATATTGTTTTCTCAAAAACTAAAAGTTATTTTTCAAAACGGGTTGGTTCATTGGTAAGAGGACACTTTTATTAACACTTTGGGAAATTTTCATACTCATATTCCAAGAACTGGATTTTATATGAATTTTTAAAACTTTATCGACGAAAACTGAAAAATTCGAAAAAATTTTCGATCATTTCAAAAATTTATTTCTCAAGAACTGAGAGGGATTTTTCAAAACGGCTTGTTGCATTGGAAAGACGACACTCTTATTAACACTTTGGAAAATTTTCAGGGCTTTTTCAAAACGGCTTTTTGCATTAAAAAGAGGATATTTTAATAATTGGTGGAAAGTTATCGATGAACGTCTGAAGACGCACAGCTAAACCCGAAACTTTCTAGTTATAGATCTAGTGTTAGTTCTAGTTTTAGTGATTAGTCAGCACTAGATTGTTGTATATTCATTTTACTTACCTACACATTATCATTTGTACCATGCTTTCACTTAACGTTAAAAATTCGGATGTTTGAAATAAAGTGTAAGCTCTTGTTTCGACAAAAGCCATTATCATATTCACTAACTCCGAAGCGGAAGTATATCTCCAATAATAATTTTCTAATGAACACAACATGCAGCACACCTAAAATTAAAATTAAATTAATAAATGAGATTATTAAAAAAAATTTTTTTTCGTCATACCACATCGATTCTTAAGAATTGTTTGGCATGATGGAAGCAAGCTTGTAATAACTCCGGTAAATCGTAATGTTCAGCAGCGCATATTAAACCGGGTATTGTAGAACAAGTTAACGGACACGAACCGGTATGTAAATAATCTAGAAGAATACGAAAAGTATCCGGATCGAATTCGATAATTGAAAATTCCGTTTGAGCTAATTTAGCTCTATCGACTTTTTGTGCATCGGCGCAAACGCTTAATCTCGGTACTGGAAGTTGTTGTGCTGTTGGTTTATCTTTTCCTTCTTTGTCTTTTCCATCTTTATTCGAACAATCATGGCTACTGGCCCATTTCTTTTTATCGTCGACCGTTAATTGTTGAGCGTTAGATTTTCGAATTGATCGCCCCCATCCGGCTGTTATAGTTCCTAATCTAGAGAATGCCCTTTTTACCATCGGCGATGATGGGACACTTTTTGGACGAGGTGATTCGATGTCGGGAACTTGAAGGAAATTGCTGCTTTTCGGTCTTGATTGTTGTGGGCTGAGAAGGGTTGGCACTGGTCTTGCTAATAATTCAGCAACGGGAACTTGAGGGGAGCCAAAACCCGTTTGGATTCCGTATAACATTTCTTGGAATACTCGACTTCTTACTCCAAGAATAGCTCTAACGCCAATAAATTTCGTTTTTTGTTTTGATTGGCCCACCATAAAAACCACGTCAAATAGTTGCGAATTAGCTAATGTATTTTCATTGCTGTTTAAGAACATTCTCGTAAAATCTTTCGCTAATTGATCGTAATCTTCAAATTGATCTCTAACACTATCTAATAAAGGTGATGATGGTCTCATATGTCCAATAGGTCTCCAAGAACCTCTCCTATAAGGTTTAGGTATTTGTCCAGTTTCCGCATGATTCTGCAAATTAGCTACGATATCTTCCAACATTTGAGATCGAGTTCTCTCTTGCATTCGCGCAAATTTCGGTGCTGAATAACTAGCTCTTTCTCCGTTCACAATTTTAGTTAAAAGCCATTCTCTAAACATAGGGCCTTTATCAAAAACACTTTGTTCCCATAAATAGGGTTTATAAGCTCCTACTTCATCTCTGGTAACAACGGACACTTCATATCTCGTCGGTTTTCTTTTTATCCTCGGCGATGTCCTTACTAAGATAAACGTATGCAGAAAATGGCTTTTTATACAAGAAGGTGAAAACGATGTGTTATCAGCTTCCAAAAAGACTACGCAAACTATATCGTTGCCGATGTGGCGCTTTCTTTGCAGTTTTTGGGGGTCATGTTTTTCGTAAGGAAGCAACGTACTCACATGGAACATAATTTCAATACTTCTCCAGTTTGTATAAACAGAATAAAGACCGGTTAAATCGTGAACGGTATCCAAACCACCTTTATATTTATCAAACCCTTTTAAACGGACCCTTTCGCCAAGAATTTGTAAAAATTCTTCGAAAAGTAACGAATTGTCATTGTTATCAAGAATTTCTTCCTCGGAATATTGACCTTCTTTCACATAAATTACTCCCACTTTTAATTCGGATTTAATAAAAACCTAAAACAAAAAATATTTACTGTTCAATAAAAGAATAAGAAAAGTTTGACATGACACAAACGCTTGTTGCGTTTAATTCATTACCCACCTGGTCTAATTTCAACAGTTCTTCCGGCGTGTCAGGAAGTTGTCCGAGGGTTAAAGGGGGGTTGATGTTCACCTCCTTTCCCAACGACCTGACGACCTCCTCCCTATTGTACCGATCGGCAAATACACAACTGGCGGGTATTAAGCCGTGAACTGTGTAGCTAATAGCTCTAACCAATATCCTGTTGGTAATAGAAAAAATATAAGAATTATTTGAAATTAATACATTTTTAATAAGATGATGGTGAAGAGAAAACATTTCCAAATTTTAAAGCTATCAAATATCGATTGACAATGAGTTGGAGCGAATGCAGTTGATTATAAATAATAAATAAACCTCAATTGCCTTAAATGCTAAAGCTTTGGTGACAGCTTGCCTTTGTAAGGACGTGTTTAATTAACACCTAAAGTCGAACGTTATTGCCAATTAAAACAAATCCCATCTAATTTGATACTATTATTGATTCACAACGTATGTTTCAACCGATAGACCAGAGAGTCATTTGATGACATTTAAAGCTACTATACCAGATGATTTGTGCATTCAATGTTTTAGATAAGGGGCATAAACGCCAGATTCTGATGAAAATGGTAATGTGATTGAAGAAGTGGTTAATTTTTTCAGACAATCAAATTTAGAGGATGATTTTGATGATATTCAAAAACTGCTGGATTCGCATAATCAGAAGTTGATTGAGCAAGAGCAAAGTGAACAACCTGAGTGGAAACAATTCTGAACTCAACAAATCATCAAAAACCAAGTTTTGACTTTTTCAACGCAGCTCACAATAATTTAATCAATAATAAATGACAATAATTGGGAAATCATTTTGATGAACTAGTTTAAATTAGAGTCTTGAGCAGATAGGCAAAAGATTATCTGGTCGCCAGCATTGAGAGAGTTTTCTAGTTGCATTTGGGTTTTATCAGATTCTGGGAGCGGATTGAATTTAACAATTTCGGACATTTTTGTAAATTAACCCTTAGAAATTTATGTTGGAGAGAGAGACAGTAGATTTATTTTAGACAATTAAAAGCAATATATAACATAAACAACAACATAATGTACATTCTATATTAAGTCCAAAAAGGGCTATCGACCAAAGTCCTTCCGCCCCACCTCAATAATTAAAATTTTATCACCCACATATTGTTATCTTGTCATAATCCTTTTGTAAATAGTGTCGAATTCTGAATGTATAAATAGGGGTGACATTTCTTCAACCATCTTGCTCTTAGATTTGTTTGCTAAAATTAGAAGTCGCTCAACCGAAATAATGTAAAATCGTTTTATTTGCGATGTTGTGCAATGTTACTGCTCGGAGACTAGTTCTTTCGCCAACTTCCAAACTCCTTTGTGTGCATCGCTTGCTATCATAGGTCAATAGGCTTGCATACTCTAAAATTGGTCTACAAATAGTCTTATAAATATGCGCAGGGCATTTGATGTTAATGCCTTCTTTCTTGTAGGTTAAACTTCTAAACAGCTTTGCTCTGATGATTGCTTACATTTTAGCCTTTTTTGTGCGTATGTGGAACTTCACTTTGCTGTCAAAGATTATACCTAGGTATTTGATGTTTGCGTTTGTCTGATGTATACTGTTGGAGAATTATCTGTTATCTTAGAAGTTGTGTTTTTGAAACGTTTGTGTTAATTCTCCAGGAAGAGCACCATTTAGTTATTTTGTTAGTTGCTTCTTGTAATGTTACTATGGCTGTTTCAAGTTTCTGCTCATGCGCTATTAGGTAGACAGCGCGGAAATTTCCATCATATCATATGCAAAAGCATTGTATAGTATTGGTGAGAGCGGCGAACCCTGTGGTACGCATTGTTGAATTTGGAATTAATCCGGGATAGATTCATTTGTTCTTTCACGAAAAGAACAATCTTTTAAAAAATTTGACAGTAATTTAAGTAACTCAGGTGGAATGTTTAATTTGTGTAATTTGTAAATCAGACCATTCTGCCACACTGATTTTATTTGCTACAAGTGACAAGTGTGTAGATTTGAAGTAAGAATAACTAGTGGATGTATAGTCGATTTTCCTGATTTAAATCCAAATTGATGATGTGGAATCTTATCTTCAACATACATTAGCAGTCGTTTTTTAATAAGATTTTTAAACATTTTCCCGATGACAGAAAGCAACGTTATTAACCAGAAGGCGTTTGTAGGTTCAAGTCTTTTTTTGGGATGCATACTACTGCCCCAGTTTTCCATTCATTAGGAAAGTATTGATTTTGGAAACAAGAGTTGAATATGTCTTTTACATGTGCATGAATGTTAGGATGTAATTGTCTAAAAATTGTTCGTGTCAGCTTATCATAGCCGGCCGAAGTATTTTTTCCCTTGTTTAACAATTTCCAGTATTCATCTTCATCGACATTCAATTTGTTACTAGAAATTTGTGCAGTGTTTTCAAACGCTGTAAACTAGTCAGTTTTCAATCTGATCGTCATGGTCGTTATCGAATAAGTGATTTTCAGATTTTTTAAAACATTCTTCCAGATTTAGCATGTACTTGTGCCTTTTAGAAATCAGTGTTACAGCTGGAGCCACTTTTTTTTGTATTTTGATAGTTTTTTGACTTCATTCCAGAAACATTTTCCTATACTTTGGTTGATATTATTACAAGCTTCAATGCATCTGGAAGATCTGAATTGCCATATTAACTTGTGAATACTTTTACTAAGCTCATTAATTCTCTTCTTGGTGTCAACATCTTCATTTTTTCTGAACTCTCGGTACATGCATCTTTTACGATTAATTAACGTTAGGATATAAGGAGAGATTTATGTAGGATTTAATATATATTTCGATCAAAAATCTGATTGAACCAAAGAATCTAACTAACGTCTCTGGTAATGATACTTTTAAACTTGCATTTCTAAAACTGGGGTCTAGCATGTAGATACTTTGTTTATTAGTAATAAAAGACCCAGGAATTATATGTCTGAACATTTTGATCATCTAAAATTATCTTTCCCTCTATCTGGCTTCTGATGATTTATTTTCAACTGCATTTGATTTTTGCCAGAATTGATTTTATACCTGTAATTCTAAATCCTTCTCCATAATTAATTACTTTTCTTTTTATTCTAATCCATAAAACTTAATTACCAAACCCCATAAAAAAGTACAAAAAAAAAAGTTTACTTCATCATAAACCTTTTTTTATCCCCCCTATATCTATTTATAAACTCCAATAATTTATGCTATTTAATAGATTGAAAGGGTGATAAAATGCTAATTTCATTTAATAACGTAAATATTAACCTGGTGAAAATTAAAGTTTACAAAAGGGTTCCGGAACACTATGAAAATGGTGGGTGGAGTATTATCGACGAGAGACAACGTTTTAGGACGTTGATTCTAAACGACCCGGATGGAAACGTGCTCGAATTGCGCGCCCTTCAGTCTTGCACATTAAGCGGAAATATTAAAGTTAATGAGCAAACCCGGTCGAGATGGGGAGTAATGAAAGGAAAATCTCTAAAAATATGATTATGAATGATGAAAATATGCCGATAATAAAACCGGGCTAAAAAATAAATTAGAAATTGTTTGAAGCCGGTAAAAAATGGCGAACTAAGTTTAATGGGATTTCCATGCTCACCTAAATTGATCTCTTGAATTTAATGTCTCTTGCTTTATAGACAAGATAACAGGTCCTAAATCCTCATCGTTCGTAAAATAGTTCCAGTGTTCCGTTGCGTAAAAGTACTTCTCATAGGTTTCCTGTTCCACACTCGTCAATTCAAAACCTTGATTTTTTTCCCATTGCTCTTCTATCGTTGTTTTCTTTCTAGGTGATGACATATCATCTTCTTCATCGTCTTCATACAACTCATTGCAACCTAATTAAAAAAAATATTTTTAAATTCTAATTTAAGACTATTTAATGATACGAAAAGTCAATAAAAATCGAACCGCGCGGAAGCAAAATGCCTAATTAACTCAATCGTCCTTCGAACCTAAATCAACAAACAACAAGATTAAGCGCCCGGGGTGTGCCATTAGTAGAGATTTATTTTGGCAATTATCGGTACCTTCGAACTTCCATGCTAATGGACGCCTAATCAGTTCTAATCCAATTGTATCACGCGAGTTTCAAAACGAAGTCCGAAAAAGCTTTATCAGTCAAGGGTTAAAGTTCAAAGTTATTCTAGCGTGAGGAAAAGCTAATGGGCTGACTTCCTTCACTTTGTGCGATCGCCAGGTGATCGTTTCAACTTGAAACCGTGTTCTTATCAAGTTTGACCTGATTATCAAGAATTTGATGGGAAACTTGTTGAACTTGTAACCTTTTCGTATCGAGTAATATTCATGGTAGAAGAAAAATTAGTATTGATTAACTGTCGTGTGTGTAATAATTTGTAGCTTTCAAAACCTTGTTATTACATTTTTAGATAGCTTTAGATCAATGAATAATATATAATAATCTTACGCTGAATAACAACTAAAACTAGAACTAACACTAGTATTTGAACTAACACTAGACCTAGAACTAGAATCATTCTGGTTTAGTTGTCTTAAGAGACGTTCGACTAAATCCGAATGTTTCTAGTTTTAGGTCTAGTGTTAGTTTTAGTTCAATGAAAAATATATTATCTAGAATGAACACAATGATATGAACTAACACTAGACCTAGAACTAGAAACATTCGGGTTTAGCCGTCTTAAGAGACGTTCGGCTAAACCCGAATGATTCTAGTTTTAGGTCTAGTGTTTGTTTTAGTTCAATGAAAAATATATAACCTAGAATGAACACAAGCATTTGAACTAACACTAGACCTAGAACTAGAATCATTCGGGTTTAGCCGTCTTAAGAGACGTTCGGCTAAATCCGAATGTTTCTAGTTTTAGGTTTAGTGTTAGTTTTAGTTCAATGAAAAATATACAACCTAGAATGAACACAAGCATTTCAACTAACACTAGACCTACAACTAGAACCATTCGGGTTTAGCCGTCTTAAGAGACGTTCGGCTAAACCCGAATGATTCTACTTCTAGGTCTAGTGTTAGTTCTAGTTTTGTTTCAATAGAAATATACAAGAATCTAACGCTGAATACCAAACAAAAATAGAACTAACACTAGACCTAGAACTAGAAACATTCGGGTTTAGCCGTCTTAAAAGACGTTCGGCTAAACCCGAATGATTCTAGTTTTAGGTCCAGTGTTAGTTTTAGTTCAATGAAAAATATACAACCTAGAATGAACACAAGCATTTGATCTAACACTAGACCTACAACTAGAATCATTCGGGTTTAGCCGTCTTAAGAGACGTTCGGCTAAATCCAAATGTTTCTAGTTTTAGGTTTAGTGTTAGTTTTAGTTCAATGAAAAATATACAACCTAGAATGAACACAAGTATTTGAACTAACACTAGACCTAGAACTAGATACATTCGTGTTTAGCCGTCTTAAGAGACGTTCGGCTAAACCCGAATGATTCTAGTTCTAGGTCTAGTGTTAGTTCTAGTTTTGTTTCAATAGAAATATACAAGAATCTAACGCTGAATACCAAACAAAAGTAGAACTAACACTAGACCTAGAACTAGAATCATTCGGGTTTAACCGTCTTAAGAGACGTTCGGCTAAACCCGAATGATTCTAGTTCTAGGTCTAGTGCTAGTTCTACTTCTGTTTCAATAGAAATATACAAGAATCTAACGCTAAATAGCAAATAAAACTAGAACTAACACTAGACCTAGAACTAGAAACATTCGGGTTTAGCCGTCTTAAGAGACGTTCGGCTAAACCCGAATGATTCTAGTTTTAGGTCCAGTGTTAGTTTTAGTTCAATGAAAAATATACAACCTAGAATGAACACAAGCATTTGATCCAACACTAGACCTACAACTAGAATCATTCGGGTTTAGCCGTCTTAAGAGACGTTCGGCTAAATCCAAATGTTTCTAGTTTTAGGTTTAGTGTTAGTTTTAGTTCAATGAAAAATATACCACCTAGAATGAACACAAGTATTTTAACTAACACTAGACGTAGAACTAGAATCATTCGGGTTTAGCCGTCTTAAGAGACGTTCGGCTAAACCCGAATGATTCTAGTTCTAGGTCTAGTGTTAATTCTAGTTTTAGTTCAATAAAAATATACAAGAATCAAAGGCTGCACAAAACTAAAACTAGAACTAACATTAGAATTTGAATTAACACTAGACCTAAAACTAGAAACATTCAGAAAAAAATACTATTATAATTATTTTTTTAATAATTTGTAGCATTCAAAACTATTCTAGAAATTAATCCCCTATTTTGATATCGATGAATTAAATTTGTATTTCATCGTTGTGTTTAACAGTTACAATTTCATTGTTATTTGGTTGAAACGACAACTTCAATTTCATTTATTAATTGGAAAATTAAACATTAATTTTGGTGTAATTGATTTTCGATTAAATTGAAATTAATTTTATTAATTGAAACCTACTGTGATGATCTCTAGTTTTGGATCTAGGCCCATTCTCTTGATCTATACCGTCATTCCTATCGTCCTCGTCGCCTTCTTGAAGATCGTGATCGGATTCGCTTTCGTCCCAAATCGTATCGGAAGCTATCTTTTGTCGCGAACATTCGATCCAATAACCCGGAGTTGGATGGAAATTATGTGGAAATTCTTCGCAAAACTCATCTATTTCAAATAAAACGAAAATTAATCATGCTTTATTAAATTTATTTATCTTAGAAATAATTTGATGATGATAAATTATTGCTGTTAATGTAAAAGTCAACTCACTGTAAGGTAGAACACCAAACGATTACAACAAAGCTTGGTGTTCAAACTTAGAGTGACCTGACAGTACAATTTCCTTCTTTTGTAAAAAATTTAGTTCCACATTTACATCAACGACGACTACGAAAATTTCATTCCGCCGGAAATCTCCGTTGTTTTTGAGCTTTTTCGTCGTGCAATTTAATTTATTTTTGTTTTTTTGTGTATACATCCAGGAAATGTTTTGCGTTACCTGTCTTTATTACGTTTTCCTGGAAAATCTGAAACCGATATGGTCCTGTAATGTTAATAACGTTATGTAACTTTCAGAGCTCCAAGAATCCAATTAAAAAAGATAATTATTTTTTTTAAAACGTGTGTTATTAAATATTTTTTAACTTTTTCTTTTTTCTGCTCGCTTATTTCAGGAATTAACCAAATTGAGATTCATACGCCCCATCAATCTCACGAAATCGTCTAATAACTCTAATAGGATAAGAAATTTCCAACATAACTCAACAAGAGTTTAGTCCTCGAGACGTCGGCGTCGTTTTCCTTTCCTTCAAGGATGTTATCCGACGTGAAAAGGGACTACTAATAACACTTGATATGGGTTGATAAACGATATTAAATGATTCAAAAAAAAGTTTTAGTAAAAAATTTACCAGAACACGCTTGTGGAGGTAAAGGGAAGATCAATGTTGTGGATGATTTTCTTCTGGCAACGGCACAACCGAGCGACTGCGGTTTGAAGGACCGCAGCTGCTGCATAAAGTCCGAGCACTCCATGAGGGCCACATCAGCGAAATGCAGGTCGCAGAGGATCTGGTTTTTGAAACGACGAGCCCTTTTCTGGTTTGGGCCCGTTAAGTTCAGGCCGCAGGAATTGCACCGGAGGCATTCCTCGTGGTAATGATTGTTGTCGTAAAGTGGTGATGGTTCTTAAACAAGAAAAATATCTTTTACAGACGAAATTTAATTTTATATTTATTTAAGCTAAGAAAGCTGAGGAAAAATGATCATTTTTGCAGGTTGATTAAACACACATTCCGATAACGTTTGATAACAATAAAATTGCAAAATTTATTGTTTACGTTTGATTTGACACACCAATTTATTTGTACACACACACGCTTTTTTTGTTTACATTTTTTTTTCGATATTTCTATCTAGTTTTATTGTAAGCCATGTTTTATTTACTCGAATTTGATATGGTTATAAACGAATACTTTTACATCTATAAACAACGATCTAATTGTTTGAAATAAAATAAAATCGTTCGGAAAATTTAGAGGGAATTTCCTTTCAAAGATTACGTTTCAGATTTTAGACGCGTTGACAAGATAAGTTAAGGAAAAGATTGCGTTACGTGAATCTTATTCCAATCTGCGACTGAATCCCACGTGTCAAATACAACTTTTCTCCCTGTCTCTTTTTCTAGCAAATATCTACTTTTTAACAACACAATTTTATTCGTTCTTTGACTTTTCATTTAAAGAATATAACTTAAATTGTGATGAAAATCTTGATAAAACAGATTTTCCTTTAGAAGCCTTATATATTAATCATCATAAACTTGAGACTGTTCAAAAAAACTCAAAAGCACCAATTTGAGAGTGCTTGCAAACTTTCAGTATTCTACTTTGAGTTCTTTTGCAAACCCAAGTTCTTTTAATTAAGAAGCTTGGCCTGCAATTGAATGATTCCTGAACATTGAAGTTTTAGCTCTATGCAACTCGTCATTAGTACTTGTTAGTAGTACTAGTTCTTTGAAATCAGCAACAACTCGTTAACTTTTATTGGGTGCAAAAACTCACCAAATTCGCCTCTTGAATTTTAGTTATAGTGATCTTAAATTGAACAAGATACAATACAGGTTACAAACATTTAATAACTTGGTTTGGTTAAAAAAGTTGATAACAACCTGAAAGAAAGGGTAGAAAAGAATAATACAACATTACTCATAAATGGTTATTACCCAAACATCACTAATACCCACGTAGCGGAATTAAAATATGAAATATATCAAATTGGACACATTTAGTAATAAAATGAGGTTTATCTCAAAAATTAAAAACTGTAGGTAAAAATTGTATAAATAAAAATTATTCATAATACATCACGAAAACATAATCAGTAAACAATTTTTATCCAACTGTTTTGTATCTTTAGTTATAAACCATGAAATCCTCAAAATCTGTAATTTGATGTTTTTGGATAAAAAAATTGTTGCAACCTCAAAATTAAAAATGTTGTAGATGAAAATCGTTGGTAATTGATACAACATTATTTACAAGTGCTTATTATCCAATTATCATTATTACTAGCAATAAAATACGAAATATCTCAAATTTGACACATTTTACCATAAAACGGGTTTATCTCAAAAATTAAAAATGGTGGATGAGAATGATTTTGATAAAAATTGTTTATAATACATCACAGAGACATAATCCATAAACGATTTCTCTACAATTGTTATAAATCTTTAGTTATAAACCATAAAATGTCCAAAATCAGTAAATCGATATTTTTGGATAAAAAATTTGTTGCAACCTCAAAATTAAAAATGTTAGGCGAAAATGTTGTAGATGAAAATCGTTGGTAATTGATACAACATTATTTACAAGTGCTTATTATCCAATTATCATTATTACCAGCATTAAAATACGAAATATCTCAAATTTGACACATTTTGCCATAAAATGGGTTTATCTCAAAAATTAAAAATTGTGGATGAGAATGATTTTGATAAAAATTGTTCATAATACATCACAGAGACATAATTCATAAACGATTTTTCTACAATTGTTATAAATCTTTAGTTATAAACCATAAAATGCCCAAAATCAGTAAATCGATGTTTTTGGATAAAAAATTTGTAGCAACCTCAAAATTAAAAAGGTTAGGTGAAAATGTTGTAGATGAAAATCGTTGGTAATTGATACAACATTATTTACAAGTGCTTATTATCCAATTATCATTATTACCAGCATTAAAATACGAAATATCTCAAATTTGACACATTTTGCCATAAAATGGGTTTATCTCAAAAATTAAAAATGGTGGATGAGAATGATTTTGATAAAAATTGTTCATAATACATCACAGAGACATAATCCATAAACGATTTCTCTACAATTGTTATAAATCTTTAGTTATAAACTATAAAATGCCCAAAATCAGTAAATCGATGTTTTTGGATAAAAAATTTGTTGCAACCTCAAAATTAAAAATGTTAGGTGAAAATGTTGTGGATGATAATCGTTGGTAATTGATACAACATTATTTACAAATGCTTATTATCCAATTATCATTATTACCAGTATTAAAATACGAAATATCTCAAATTTGACACATTTTGCCATAAAATGGGATTATCTCAAAAATTAAAATGGTGGATGAGAATGATTTTGATAAAAATTGTTCATAATACATCACAGATACATAATCCATAAACGATTTCTCTACAATTGTTATAATGCCCATAAAATGCCCAAAATCAGTAAATTGATGTTTTTGGATAAAAACTTAGGTTACATACAACTTGAAAATTAAAAATGTTAGGAAAAAAATGTTGTGAATAAAAATTGTTGCTAATGAACTACTACTCAATTGCAGAAAATATGGACGAAATTAATCAAGGACGTAATTATCGCAGAATTAATCTGTGTTCTTGACATTTTCGCGAATTAATTTATATAGGTCTGGAGTTCTATGATACAAATTCTACGAACTCTATGTTTCAGCAGTTTCCGATACATTTCCGATGTGTATTTCAATTATTTCGGGCTTCCAGTGTTGACCTTTATTATACCTTAAATAAACCAAATCTTCGATTTAAAAATCCGTGCTTCTTGTACCATATCATGAGATTTACAGAATATGTTTTTCATTTTGTTATTAATTTTTCGCACCGTCCTTCTTGAAAATAATAATCAAAATTTCTGGGCAAGCTTCGTATCAAGTTTGTTCTTCTATAACAGAACAACTTTTCCACACTTCATCACATTTACACATAACATAGCAGTTAGTTCCCTGAATATCGAATAGTATTCTGCAGTATGAGATAATAATTGATCAAATTAACTTAAAATTTATGATATTGAGGTACTGTTATGAAGCCCGATGCCTTAAACTATCCCATCAAACTCAAACTACTTCTATCTTGCAAACTTCTTTGTTTAATGAGTATGAACCTCGAGATTGATGGTAGCAGAAGGCAAAACATCGTGAGGGTTTTGGTGATATTAGGTTTACTGTTTTTCTCCATTCCTTCTGGATTTGTGCCATCTGATGCATCGAGTGTCAATTTCCTCAGCCTGTCTGCCCATCTTATCAGTGATCTAAAAGGTGAAAGCTACTTGTTCTTCTAGTTGTAGTTACCTTTGCCCTTCTATTTCGTTTATGACTTCATCATCTGGAAATAACGAACCTAACAACACGTTTGCTGGTCTTAAGCAGTCACTTTTATATCAACATATCACTTTTTTAGTGATATGTTGCTAGAAAGACTTCCCTACAATTTTTCTTCTTATCCCGTATCAACTATCTTTAGGAATAACTAAACTATAACTAAACTAGTTCGAACCAAACCCAAAGACTATGTACTACTTGCAGAGAACTAAATATGTATAAAGAATAGCAGGATCTTTTTTGTAGGAGAAAATTTCTTTTTTGACATCTGCATGATTTATGATCTTTCAGCTTCTAACTCGTTACTTCAATTTAATATTTGATAAAATGAAATCTCGGCAACAACGGTATATTTTGAAACAACATGAAATATTAAGGCCATTTAGTATGAAAATAAGGTCTTTATCAAAAAACTTCGGGTTCAACGCATTCAAGCACAACGTTTGCACACCTTGGATGAATAATAGTGTTCCAACAAAGTTAAATTTTGGTACTTAAACATTTATTTGAAATTTGAAGTCCCGTGACTAATTAAGTAGATAAAATTATTTTATTATGCTAGAAAAACCAAAAGGAAAATTATATCAAAAATTGAATTGGCTATTAATATTGATGATTAATAAGGAAATAACGTTGAAATTCCCATTGGTGTAATATATAACTATCATTAATCTTAGATTAATGAAGATATATGATATATCGATCAAAGTAATTAATCTAGCTATATGGGTATTTTAGTATCTATTATATATAATTAGGTAATTTCAATTAAGTGTTCCACTTCTACTAATAACACGTTAACATTTTCCTTAACTTTTCCAAGACTCGTTAAATTTATAATGAAGTTTCACTTGATTATTCCACGATAAAGTGTACAATATTCCATCAAAATCACAAAAAATAAGTTAAATCAATAACGAATAACGAAGCTATTGATACAGCAACCGGTCTCAAATGACTGGAATCGAAAGCGAAAGGGAAATCAGAGTCCCCGGTTCTTTATGAACCGGGAGGTCTGAAGGTACGTGACCCATTTTCCCGCAACCCAAATGAATAATGTATTCGGGGTTCCCAAGAATTTAAAATTTTCTCAACTCCGATCGATAATTTCTGGTTACGCACCAAGAAAATTTCCCCAAAATGTGAAATTTGGGATTATGGTAATCCAATTTTCGTGTGTGTTCAATTTGAACAGTCCATTAGACATCATCAATCATCGGTTACCATTCAATTTTAATGACGGGCTTCGGGTGTGATCAGCACAAGAGGAAGGGGTTTCCTTTTTTTATATAAAACGGTTATTCTTCGCGAACGAAGTGCTTCAAGGTTTCTTATCGATTACGTCTCGCACGGTTTTTGGTCCTTGATGTAAAAATACATTATTTACACTTCGAAGGAATACGGGGGAGTACGGTTTTTCTTTCTTTCTTTGCTGGCGTGACAGTCGACGAGAATATCAAGTTAACGGTAAGAGACCGTCAAAAGTGACGGTTCGAGACCGCGACCGTAAACTATCTCTGAAAGGAAAACATGATCAAAAAATGGAAGGGAAGTGAAACGGGAAGTTGACGTCGTCTTTCCTTTTAAGAAATAATTTACACCGTTCGATAAGAAAAGTGATATTTTAAAACGTCCATCACTTAAACAGTAATGTTTTATCATGAAAAGAAAACTTCATTAACACTTTATTACTTTTATCCCTAAATTTCTTATTAAAACATTAATGTAAAAAAAAATTAACCGTTAATAACCCAAATAAAATATTTATTACTTTCTTAACAAAGTTATAAGGAACGACTTGGGTTAAGTGATCGATAAAAGCTGAGTTTGAAAAGACGACGTCGTCTCGTGGGTAACATAACAATAGCTTTTAGAAAAAAAAGGATACTTTAGAAACGCAGATGTTTTCGACGTCGATATCCACCCACTGGGCAAATGACGTTGTCCAAAGCTTTCTTCGTCCACAGTAGTTACGAAATACACCAACTGAATACTCGATTTTCTGGCTTTCTCGTAGAATAGAGTTGTTACAATTTTCGTTCGCGATTTTTAAATTTAAAACCAACGGAACTCGACGACATCAGAAATATTTATGAGATACGTTGCAAGAATTCAAAATAGTTAAAGTTAAACTAAGAATTTTTTGTATGCAGGGTGAAGTGTATTCGATAGATGGATATAATATAATAGTATAGCTATAATAATAGCGTACTTGAAAAAAAAAGTCTCAAAGGTACAAGTCCCATATAATGGAGTGCAAACTGGACTTATATCCTGTAACAGGCCATTTTGGAGAAAAGCTTTTCAAGGTGGATGCAAATCATTTTCATTTCGTATAATGACAGGAGCTTCAGGTTTTGCCTTAATATATTTGGGTTGGATTGGTTTGAGTTGAGTTACGATCGAAAATCAACCTTCGTACAAGCCTGGTGTGAGCTGAATCTGGACCCCGAGTCGGGTTGAGTGTAGACAACCCAAGTTAATTTTAAAGCTCGGGTACTTTTCAAGAAAGAGTTTTATTTTGACAAGATAGCAAAAAGAAGTATATAATTGGGTTGGCAAGACGGGAGACTTGAAGAAAATGTCAGGTATCGTACTGAGTAGATGTTATGCTACAAGAAAAATCTGGAATTACACTGATCAGACTCTAAATGAATGACCAGACACTATGTAGCAACTTCAAAAAAAATGTCTAAAATTGTACTGGGCAAATGCTACTAAATATTAGGAATTAAGCTGGCCGTATTCCAAACCACAACGCAAAGTCTGTAGTTATATTGACAGGATGGTATACTGTAAGAAAATGTTTGGAATTATCTTAATCAAGGTTTAATCTTGAAAAACAAGATTAATCGCAGTTCCAAGCTACAAAAAATCTGGAACTGGGATAACAAATTACTGGGCTGAACGTAAAACTTTGGAATGTCCTGGTCAGTCTCTCAAATTCAAAAACATGTTATGTATTAACATAACCATACAGCACAGAGCAAAAAAATGTTTTAGACTTATTTTACCATGCTTGATACTCAAAGATAACGTCAGAAATTAATCTCAAACTGACAAACACATCTGAAAACCGACGATATAATATACTATAAGAAGAAGTCTGTAAATACATTTGCAAAACTTGCAAGATTATATCGTATTGATAATATACTGCAAGAGATTATACTGCCATAATTTTAGGTATTAAGAACGATACGAATGAAATAGTCACCTTTAATCGTTTTCATCACCTTTCATTTCTTTAATCCGTTCCAAGTTGATTTTAGCCATCCTTTTATATCAAACATCGCAGTTTGTAAAGAAATATGCAATGATTCAAGCTTAAGTGACACTTTGTGATGAATCTTGTCCGAGACAAACATGAATCCAAGTTTTTGTGTATGAATTCATTTCCCTTAATATCAATGTGTCAAAGGTAATTAGTGTTACAGATATTCCACCAAACGCTAACAACATCAGTGAAGAACAACTTAAGGTTCAAAGTGTAGCTTAGCAGAGTGTGAGAGAGTAACGAAGGTTTTGCCTCAATGTATTTGGGTTGGATTGGTTTGAGATGAGTTACGGCCAAGAATCCCAACCGGAGTGCAGTTCTTTATCAGAGAAGCAACCTTCGTACAAGGCTGGTGGGAGCTGAAAGCTCGGGTACTTTTCAAGAAAAAGTTTTATTTTGACAAGATAGCAAAAAGTCAAGTTTAGTATCCTACTGTGTAGACGTTATGCTGCAAGAAAAAGTCTGGAATTACTCTGATAAGACTCTAAACGAATGACCAGACACTATGTAGCAACTTAAAAAAAAAAGCTCTAGCAAGTCACTAGACTTTAAAAAAATGTCTAAAATTGTACTGGGTAAATGCCATATTGCAAGAAAATTTCTGTAATTACGTTGGGTACTGAAATCTGGAGTCTGATTGGAAAACAAGTCTGGAATTGCAACGATCAGGTATTATACAACTAAAAAAAATTATATTGATATAAATAGAAAGTTATTGCCGTATTCCAAACCACAACGCAAAGTCTGTAGTTATATTGATAGGATGGTATACTGTAAGAAAATGTTTGGAATTATCTTGATCAAGGGTTAATCTTGAAAAACAAGATTAAGCCGAGTTCCATACTGCAAAAAAGCTATAACTGCATTGACAAATTTCTGGACTCAACGAAAACTCAAATTCAAAAACATGTTTGGAATTACCTTGACCATACAGTACAGAGTAAGAAAATGTTTGCAATTATCTTACCATGCTTGATACTTCAAGAAAACGTTAGAAATTATACTGGCTAAATCTCAAACTGACAAACAAATCTGAAAACCGACGATATAGCAAACTGTAAGAACAAGACTCCATATTTTAATAAAATATTTGTAATTATATTGCAACATACAAAGATACAACTTTAAGCGACACTTTGTGATGAATCTTGACCGAGACAAACATGAATCTAAGTTTAGGTGTATGAATTCATTTCGATTAAGAAACAGAGCTTATGAGCAACCCTTCTTTCAACAACTAAAGGTCCAAAGAATACCTTAGCAGTGTATAAGAGAGGAATGAAGGTCAACATTGGGTTGGTATACAGATGATAGGATAGAAGAGGTTCGAGTTCGCTTTTAATTATTATATTTATGATACATGGCAGGCTAATTCCTCCATGCCCCTCTCGTCACCGCGACTTATAAGACCTATTGTAACTTTAGCCCTCCAAAAGTTTAGGGCAAATGTAGGTCCTTAATGGACCTTAGTATTGCTTCAAGGTCTTATTCCTTTATTGGGGTAGGTGTTAAAAGAGGTTTACCGAAAATTTTGTGTCTGAAAAATTCTGACTCGTCCTTGCAAAGTGACAAATTTGATCTTCAGCTTGTCCAATGTGGAAGAAGTGGTATTTTAGGGACGCATGGTCGATCAGAAAACCTGAGAGCGTCCTTTGATCCCCTTTGCTGGGGCATAAAAAATCGTTGGTTTTGTTTTGCGACGCAGTTATTATATTCTTCGCTTGTCTATGACTTGGAAGTTCTTTCCAGCATAAGGCTACCTTTGAGGCCTCCCAACTGTTGATTACTGGGTTGTGGTCCAATGGTCCGCCTTCGCATTGCCCTCAATGTCTCTGTGACCTAGAACCCACCATAGAATAACATTATTGCTCCTAGCATAAAGAATATGACCTTATACGGCTGGTCGAAATTGTATTCTGCCGGTATGAGGTCCGTTTTAATTTCAATCAAGTGATTTAGACATGGGTCTTTGAAGATTGCGGAAGTAGGGCCGGTTGTACAATATACCGATAAATCTACCTGATATCTATCCGACCGATAAACTTATCAGGAGGATAAAGATATTCGCTGTTGTACAAACTGTTCTTGTCGGTAGGATTGCTATGGACGAAATAAGAGTCGGTTACGTCTAAACGCTAACGTCTTTCTTTGAAGTTTGAATTATGATTTTGACAATAATAATTGTTTAAAAAAAATTACACGACAGACAACTGACACATAGTACATATAGGGTTAACGTTTAATGTTATAGTAGGTTAACCTATGCAGTAACCATACAAAGGTTTTATATAAAAACCTTGGTAACCATAAATATCTGGCGGATAAGTGTCTTATCGGCACCGCTGAGTATCCGATAAGTTATCCTGCCGATAATCTCGCCGACAAAAATATCCGTATATTGTAATACAAGCTAGCTTATCTGCCAGATAATACTGTCGGGAAGTTTATCGGTATTTTTTTTTACGTTTCATCAATATTCCACATAGTAAGTGGCTTTCACATTTAGATTTACCCATAGATACATTCATAGTATAATTCGTTGCTATTTAGACTTTCTTTCTTCTCTTTCGATCGGTTTTGGGATTTTCCAATTTTACGGTTGGGTTGGGTCTGCGGCAAATTGATCTTTTCGGTGGTCCGGATAGTTGTCAAACGACACTTTAAATTCACAAATGCGTTTCAATTTTAGAAAGAATTGATTCCAAAGAATTTCTAGGAGGTTATTTTGTTTGTATTTCTTGCTGTCAATTTATACCACATCTTATTAATTAATTCGTCACCCCAGAATTATCTTGACTTCTTTCCAAAAATAACAATAGCAATTAATAATAGCATAACACTGGAATATAAAATAATGTTTATCGTCTGTAGATAATAATAAAGTGCTTTTAAAGCATATTTGATTAAACATGATATTATTGTATGGATAGGAAAAGTTAGAACAAATTAGAACAAATTTTTGCAGTCATCTAGATTATTTTAAATTCATTTATGAAACTTTTATGAATAGTAAACAATTTAGGAACTAATGGAAGTGGACTTCAAACTTGAAACTTCTTTATATGGCTCTCGATGGAGGTTCCCCAAAACTTTTGTTCACTACTATATACAATTTTAAGCGAATAAAATAAATATTAGCTCTTGTATTAAAACATCTCAACATTTTTTGTAAACTTAATAGAAATATTTTAAAATAGTTTAAGGAGTGTATGTTTAGATAAAAGACCATGTTCGACTGTGTGTTTGCGTAATGACGTAAATCCGATGAAAAACCACTATTTCCTTTTCGATTACTCGACCAACCGTTGGTGTCGTTTGTTTTGCACGATACGCCACTGCTTTATGAGGATATAACGGAACCGGAACGTCGTATTTTGAAATGATGGGGTTCGTGGTTGGATGACAAAATTTCAAATTCACCACGATGGAGGTGTTAAAACCTGGTTGATTATTACCGGTATAAATCTTGATTTAAAAAACTTTTAAGTTAAATCAGATTTATGGTTTTTGCTATCTCGGTTTTTTTAATGAACCGTATTTTACCATTAGGATGTTTACGATTTTTCTTTCTTCATTTAAAATTTATTTGATCAAAATTAATGTTACATATGAAAAGTAAACAAATACATGTTAAAGTAAGCAACACAGCGATTAAGCAATCAAATTATTATCTTTTTTTTTTATTTTTGTAATTAATGACCTACCTTTCATCGTTTAAATAAATTGTTATTTTGATTAATTGTCCATCGGTTTGCCCTCTCCGTCCCATAAAGCTTTTATCGGTACCGTTGAAATATTGGGCTCTATAAAACAACAGTTAATAAAGCCCCTTCTTAATAAACCTCTATCTTATAAGAATTCCCCACCTCTATAAAGTCCAAGGGTACACGATTTAATTAAATTCTTCCTCATTTTCCATAAATACAATTAAAGAGGCACGTTTTCTGTATGTATGTGTATTTAATATTAAATAAAGACCTCAAGATGCAATAAAATTTAATATAACAAATTGCGGGATTACATTTTTTTTTAATTTTTAAAGAAAACGAATCCCTTTGAATATTATTTAAGCTACTTTGAACTCTAATATCACCTGCCGAGTCTGAATTAATCATCAAAGAAACGAAACTTGAGCTTTTTTCAAAGGTAATTTTTTATTTATTTTTTAATTTATTTTTTTTAATTTTAAAATGTTAAATCTATTGATATAGTGACAAAAAATTCTTTGTATCTTTTTATTAAATTCCCCAACAATTTCCACGAACAATTACAACTTCGTCGTGAGATAGTATATCAAATATTAAACACGAAATCGATTTCGCGAGGTAAACAAACAACAAAACTGCGTGCGAAACATTGATTTTTTTATCAACGTCCTCACCATAAATTAAAAATAATAATTTTATTCAAAATACCTTTTCACCTCAAATCTTCTTTACTTGAAAAAAATTTACCAAAAGCACATTATTAAAATAAAACTTATTTATTTATGTTTTGGTTTCACATTAGCACATTAAAATTTAAGCACATCACTTATTTTTAAAAAAATTATGAGCCATAAAAAGATCTGTTTGCAACAGATGATTTGGGTGCACGATTTTAGCTGAAGCTGTCACTTAACAGGTTAACAAAGACTGGGGATTGGTTTAGGGGCGCGTTCGTTTGGCACGATTTTCCAACCAGAAAACTAACTTTCGTTATTGTTTCTTTTCAGTGACGACAGTTTTTCCCTAAGGATAGGATCGCGTTGAACCCTCGGGATCACACCGTATAGGCGTCCACGTGCGACTGTCGACTAGATTGTACTACGGAGTGAGTCCAGGCTTTTGGCCCCACCCCCAACATCGATCCGGGAACGTGTTATCACGAATTGTTCTGATAGATACTTCAGTTGTATTCTTATAATTTTCGATAACAAAAAAGTTAAGTAAAAGTTTCCAATTTATTGTTTATTGTGATAAAATTATTTAGAATTTTCGCAACCGTTCACGAGCTGAGTTTATTTTACCAAACCATATTTGCAATCATGATTGCAACTTAACCACAGACCTTGGTAAAGATAACGTTTTCAATGGATATTTATTTAATGAAACATAAATTGTGATTACTAATAAAATTATTGCAAAACTTACCCGTTTGTGTGCTACAATCAAAAAAAGTCGAAGATGTTTCAACAGTCATAGAAGCGATAGTTCCATCGATAATTTGAGCACAAGAATCCCTCCTTCCTCGATACCTTGAAGTATCATCACTTTGAGAACTTTGCCTTCTAAAGTTTCTGCATCGAATCATTTCTTCCGTTGTGCTCTGCCTTCGAAATCCTCTAGCAATGAGAATTTCTTCGGTGGTGGATTGCCTTCGAATGGTAGGTCGATGAGTTTCTGGAGGTGGTGGTATCGGTCTATTGCAAGGACTTGGATCCCTGGAGGAACAGCTTGATGAATCTGGTGATCGATGACCATGACCCCGCGCTATACTTGTTGATTGTCTACGCAGTCTTCCTCGCCTACTCGTCCTTCTTACTGGACTCAATTCCCTTTCGCCCGATCGATCCGGACTGAGATGTGACCTGGAATCCCTTCGGCTCCGCGATGCCGAGTCGGGGCTTAAGGAATCTCGACGTGCTTTTCTTCCTGTGTCGTCCACGTCCGGGCTTAAGGCGGAAGGTTGGGACCCTCTTCGGTTCCAGCCACCCGGTGGTAGACAACTTTCGTCGTAAGCTGTATTTTGTCTTTGAAGGCGAGAAAGTTTTGAACTCCGTTCCGGAGAGGCGTGAGACCGAGAATCTCTTCGGCCTAAACGTCCACATTGAGTTGTAGAATCTCGTCTTGTTGATAATAAAGGGTGAGTTGGGGTAGTTGCTTGAACTGTTGGAGAAGTAGCTGGAGGGGTGACACTGGAAGTTATTATTGTTGGTGGAGGAAGAGTATGGTTGTTTGTATCGGTGGCAATACTACAAGTAGTTGGTGGATTAACTGGTAAAGAAGGAAGCCCAGGTTGTCCAGCATCCGAAGCTGTGGAAGAAGTGGATGGTCTTTGTTCTTGCCTGTAGTAACTAGCATCGTTTAGAGTTTTGGAATCTCTTCTTTTTCTATGAGCAGCTACGACTTTAGGTGGTGGTGTTGCTAATTGGGTTGAATCCCTCCTGCTACTTTTTCCACTTTCTCCAGAACCTCTCCTTGAAGTTCCATGACTAGCTGAATCCCTTCGACTCCTACTTGATTCGCCAGAATCTCTCCTCGGTGTAGAGCTGGCCGTTATCACCGTTGTTGTTGTATTACTCTCCCTCCTTTGCCATAATTTAGCAACTTCCGATCGAAAATCAGACAAAGCTGTTTGATGGGAATCCCTTCTAGACTTATTCGAGAGACTTTTGATGCCGGAGTCTGCGCTAGATTCCCTTCTTTTCCTCGATGTCGTGATACTAGGAGTAGATCCTTGCTCTGTGGTCGTCTGTCTGCCCCAAGGTAAACTCCTGGCTAGATCCGCCAGCGTTTCCCGTCTGCACAGCGGTGCTTTTTGTCGTTTTGTGGAACCACCCCATTCTCGTAGGATGTCGGTCAATTGAGCGAGAGAAGAACGACGCCTTCGCGGTGGGCCAGTTTGCGGGGGTGACGTTTCTTGCGTCTCCGTCGGTGGAGAGATGCTCGAAATTTGAGCTGCGGAATCTCGCCTGCCTCCAAGACGCTGACGGATAGTAGATTCCTCTACTTGTTCCCGGACTAAATCGTCCCATCCGTTTCCACCCTGCCATACCAATCCCACTTGATAGGAGTGGATCGGTAGGTTGCAGACGAAGCATATGGCCGTCATCGTCCTACGAAGAAATACATGGTCATCAATTTGTTATGATTAATTATTTGTAGTATTTTAGGTAGTGCATGATCCGTTTTAATATTTTACATCAAGTTTTGCATGATTAAAGGAATACTTGGTAAATATTATTAAAACAGGTCGCGTTTTGATCAACAAATTGGCGGTGCAAAACATGCTCAGCAAAGAACAACGGATTTTAAGTGTTTCATTTCGTGCAGAGTTCGAGTTCGGACCTGTAGTGGCGCAGGCGCGGTGACGATAGCTGCGCCATGATTCATTCTGATGGTCAGGTATGGTCCCCCTCGTATACTGCAGCCAATCGACCTACGATGTACGAAAACAGACATTGAACATTCACAGGCAAGTTTGAACAAGTGTCTAGACGGCGATGCGTCGATATTTTTTACTTTATTGATGAGAGATGAGTTGAGAATTTTAAACGCCGAAATGATATCGATGTTTCAAATTTTAAATTTAATTTTTTTTGATAAGCCAATTAATTACCTTTTATTTCGAGGGTATAGTTTAGTGTTTTCTTTTTCGGTTGGTGGCGGCCGATCCGGAAGAAGTCGAATGGTTGTTTATTGCTAGAGTATTTTATTTAGTTTAAGCTGAAACTAACACATAGATTTATAGGGGTGTTGGAAGTAAGAAGGGGATCATTCACATTTAAGCAAACACATTTATTAAAAATGTTTATAAGTAATGTAATAAGAGAAGAGGTTGAAAATGTTAAAAATAATAATAATAGAAAGTTGGGGTAAAGTTGGAGTTTTTCAAATTATAGTAAGGGTTAGCTATGTTCAGGCTATCGGCAGGTAACAGGTGGTTTCAAACCTGTTGGGTACGTTCGGATTCTTTGGCAGCGTCGCCGGTTTGAAATATTCGAGGGTGAGATGTGTTTTGAAATCCAAGAGGAGGGTAGAAGAAAGATTTCTATGCGAATAGTCTCACTTAGTACTCGGCGGTCTTAGCGCACTTTACATTTTTTTCAGATAACTGCAGGAGCTGTACAGAACACTGTTGAACCGGCTCGACGGTTCGGCAGCTAGCTTCAGACTGTGGACCGATAGGCAGCGTAGGGGTGAACTTTGCAAGCTCGCCCCGGCGCCATTATTGATTTTGATTTTTCAGCGTGGCAAGTCTCCCCACCTCGATGGTGCGTTGGACGCAACACGCAGCTTTTGGGACTTTTGATTCTAAAAAAACTTCAATTTTTAGAAAGCAAACACCGTTTCAGTTTTCCTACTATTTTAACCCACTATCCTTCAAAATCAATACTACATTCACGTATTTCGAAATTCATTACAGTTTGTTAACTAAACTTATTACGAGCTTACGTTGCTAGAGAAAGCTTAAAGATAATTGACCCTAAGGCATTTTATATGACTCTACCTTACAAAATTCGAAATTCTCGTCATTAGAAGTAATGACGTACTTAAAGGTCGTTTATTTTTACTTCATATTATTACGAGTAGAGTAAGCACTTATTGCGCTTTTGATCGTAATGAAATGAAATAGAGGTATTACACGACAACGAAAAAATAAGATAAAAGAAAAAAGAACGTATTGGATTCGGCATATTGTAGAAAGTGCAAAAGGGAGTTGAACAAAAGGCATGTTCCGATGGGAGAATTAAACAGCTCGCTCAGATAAGCGGCACTCTGACAACTGTTGCTTTGTCGATGTTCCATACAAATGTGTCCGGACGGTTGCGTCATATGTCATCCTTAACATTAACGAGTCATTCCTTGCACTCAACATTTAAAAAAAAATTTTAATCATTAAAAGTTCTCATAAAAAAGGAAGTAAATTAAATTTTTTGAAAATATAATTAACTTGGACCACGAAAAGCGTTTTAAATTTTACTGTTGAACTCTTTTGCATATTTTCTGTACTAAAAATTTAGGTTGGCGTAAAAAATTATGTGGTCGTACTAAAAGTTTTATAGTTTTAAGGAAATCTATGTAAGAAAATTGTTTTTCGTAACGATAAAGTTTAGGAACGATCAAATTTACGAACTTTAAGTTTAAAATTAGTAATAACTTATTTAAAGTTGACATATTTATTTAAAAATATAGAGTTTCTTTTAAATTTAGAAATAGTTTAGTAATAACATAGTTAAGTTGTATGCCATAGCATTACAATCTTTTTGTGCTGTATGTCTTAGATAATACCTGATACAAAATAAGAAGAACATGCACCCAAATTCTTAATCATAGCATACGTATAAATAAAGATCCCATCTGTTAACAAGAACCATAAACAAGTTTTATCTAAAACCATCTTGAAACAATTTATCTTGAATCTAAAACTAAACCCATCTAGCCACGACTGTTGGGAGTGATCTAATTATGATCAGGACTGGTTGGTCCAAATTTGTGTTTTCAGATATTGATTACGTTAGTGGCAAAAATTGCAGTTGTTGGAGATATGATATTTATTTCGGAGACAATTCCGGATTATCAACTGATTTAAGCAGAAATTTAAGCAGAGAACCAGATGTTGGTTCGAATACTGTTGCAGTAAATACATCTGGATTATAAGGCTAGATTCTGATACTATATTTGTGTAAACAATTTACTAATTGGGTTACACATCTGCCACTTTATGTATACGATGTGCTAACTTTCACAAAATGATCGCACCCAAATGAAAATTACTAAGAAAGTTGTTAGTCTTGTAACTATACAAGAAAAATACCTTTAAGTCTTGCAGAAGTTGCTCAGGCAGTGCCTTTGGTGGAAGATGGACGCAGCGCTCGTTATGTTGCTCGTGTTCTTGGCGCACCAATCAAAGATTTCAGCAGACTGGCACCTTCATCAGACGATATGGGTCAGCAAGAAGGCGCACCACACAACCCCGTAATGATCGATATATTGTAACGACCGGGTTACGAAATCAACATACCACAGCAGTTGAGATAAGAACTCGTCTGGAGCAAGTTTGGCAAGGAGCGAGTTTGGAGAAGAGCAGGAGAGCGTAATGCTCAGTGCAACTTCTCTGAAAGAGTACAATACCAGGGAGGATCTGTAATGGTTTGAGGATGAACCTGCTTCGAAGCACGTACGAAGCTTTGTTTTATCAAAGGCAATCTAAACGCGGCTCGGAATATTGAAGAAATGTTGGCTGCACACGTGGTCTCCTTCGGACCATTTATTGGTGACAACTTCTTGTTCATGCACGATTATGCACGTTCCTAAAGAGCCTGCATAGTATACCAATACCTGGATGATTTGGATATCAGCAGAATGGAGTGGCCTGCACGTAGCCCTGATTTAAACCCCATACATATGTGAATAGAGACGAGAATAGCGCTAGAAGAAGAGTGGAACCAGATCCATAAAATGAAAAACCTGATTCTAAGTATGTCTCGAAAGATGAGGGACACTATTCAAGCGAGAGGAGGACTTGTCACAGTTTAATACACTACAATACATTTCATGGACATCTATAACTTGCTTTAATTTCTGATGTCGCTGCCGAACAAGCTGCGTTATCTTTTAGAGCTTGTAACTTTGGTGTTAACAACAATAGAAACTTGAACAATAAACAGAAGTGATCAGAACAAACAAGACTATAAGCTCCTTATGTTTGTCGGTGTACTCAGCAAGCTTCAAAGTGTAGGAAGAAAACACGCATTAACGTTATACAGTATTCCTAAAATTGAAGATACACCAAAATGAGGAAGGCACGTACATAAATATTGGCCCAGGGTAGACCTTTCAAATAAAAAAGCCTTATTCAAATCGAGCAATACGTTCAAAAGTTATTGCAGTTTAAAACTGGTTATTATTTTAGGTGATGCGTTTTTTATGCCGCTGAGTGTATAAATAAATTTTTGCCTATAACATTTTATTTAAAAAATGTAACCCTTACGATTCATGTTTTTTTCTGTGATAAATTTCAAACATTTTCCTGCATGTAGGGGAACGTTACAGGAAGAACGCATATATGCGGTGGATGTTTTTTGCAGCGGTGCAGACTTTACGAGCTTTTCGCAGGTTTTAAATTCTCACATTGCCAACAATTCGAGTTATTTTGTGTTTCCTCGCCTTTTCTGTCTGATAGATTCATGCTAACGCAAGCTTATAATGTATAAAACCATATCTTTATAATTTTTTTGTACATTGGTGTAATATTTGGCGTAATATGGGATAGGTATTGATTAGCACGAATGGGTGATGCAAATTGGTTTCATGCCATTCTTTTTTGTTCTTTTATTCATACACTCGGCCATATTTGCTAACTTCCATGTACTTATATTTCAATGCAACAGATTTTACATATTTCGGCATTCTGTTTTCCATAAATGTTTGTTTTGTTGTGAGTCGTGCCATAAATTCTATTAAATTACCTACATAACCAGATGTTGCTTCACTTACCATATGGACTAAAATTCCATATTTTATAACTTTTGCAGGGTTATGTTATCTAATCTTTCATCTATTGTTTGGCGTATGCCTACGACTTGGTGGTGTTCGCGAGGGAGGCTGGCGAGATGAGGGCAATGATGTGGTCGCTGGAAAGGTATTTTAGCTGAAAGGATTTAGAGGTGAATGTAGACAAAACCAAAATGATGAAGTTCCATAAAAAGGGTCGAAAGAAGACTGGAGATGGGAGGAGAGGATGATCGAGGAATTGAAGGAGTACACATACTTGGGGTGAGATTTAAAGAGAACAACATGGAGGGAGGTCATATTAGAATGTTGGCAACGAGGGCGAATAAGGTTATGATGTAAAAGGTTTAGAAGTGGCAATGAAGAAAGGGCCAATAGATATGGGATGAAGGATGAGGAGAGAGGGTGCAGACTATGTGGGTTAAGGGAAGAGGAGATGGATTGGAGACAGCTACTGGGGGAGAGGGCGAAGGGAATGAGATGGATGGGGGAGGTGGTGGCAGCGAGGAGACGTAGGATGACAGGGAAATGCTGGTTAAAGGGATAAGCATTTTATAAGTATTGTACTTAGTATAAATTGTAACCTTCTCGGAAACAATAAATCATTATTTTTATCTTTCGCGATATTTCCATATCTTCCGAAATCTATTTCTTGGAATTATGCAATATGTCTCGAGTTTATACAGGCATAAAAGTCTGGTTCAAAATCAACTTCTGACCTACTGATTGTATGTAAAAGAGTCCAAAAATGATTGGGACCTCCTATATTTTGAAATCGTTCAAAACTGATCTAATTAAACTAAGGTTAATCGTGATTTGGAGTTCGTGGCTCTGATTTCTTACCAACATTGTTTGTAAATCAATCCGGACAAGTCATCCATACTACATTTTGGTAACAAAAAAGCTCTTGAGTTTCTTTTCGGAAAACTCAAATAGTGTTATTGCAGGTAATTTGATCTCTGTTGTAAATACAGCGAGGAGCCTTAAAAATTTGAGGTAAATATTAAAAATTTGGTGCAAAAGTCGTTTACTTCGTTGAACTTAAGTCGTCATTTTTTAAATCATAAGTTGAAGAGAACATTGTGTGAATCGAATTATTGCGATTTCATTTATGGCCCTTGTTTGACGTCGGTATGCAAGTTGAGATTGCAAAAAATTCAAAACTGCTACTCAAAATTGATATTAGGTCTACGTAAATATGACCATATCTCTCATGCATGCAAAGGGTTGAACTGGATAAAAATGGACAATCGCTGGCGGCATCATATGGTCTGTTTTGTTTATGGCTTGCTGACTTCCCCTACGGGCTGCGGGCTTACTACGCGTTGTTGCAAATTTCTCGTAATACCACGGAAATGTTTCAGAGATTTTTTTTATAATGCCATTAAATTATATAATAATCTTCCAGTTGATTTAAACCAAATGAAACACGTTTTTCCAGGTCCAGTAAGCAATTATTTTTGTCATTATCATAGATGTGAATAAGACTAATACTAGCGATTTGTATGAATTAAAGTAATTTTACTTCAGATGATTAAGCTCCGCTATTATGTAATTTACTATATATTGTGTTTTAGTTATTAAGAGTGTTAAACTTTTGTTTGATAGAAAAGGCTTGACTTGTTATTATTCCTTTTATTTGGGAGAGTAACTGGTTAAGTACAGAATAGCCTTCTTAACTTCGCCAGTTGATCTCTTACCTACATTATCTAAATAAAGGCTTATTTAGCTAGGCTTATAACAGCAAAGTGTTAAGGAGTAAGATATCTTTATTTATTCTCTTAAATTTAACAATTATGGTTTGCGGCATAAATTCGTTAAAATTAAATAAAAAAATTTGTTTTGGACGTTTGGATTAGCAGATATTCGGATTACTGGGGTTTGGATTATCGAGGGTCTACTGTATTAATTATGAGATACAGTTGTGACCTACGTTGTCGTCCAAAGGTTAAAAAGTTCCAAATGTGAAATTTCTCACATCATTGTGGAAAAGCTTATTTCTCCAGCTTGATTATAACAACTTGGGTTGCTTTATTCCATTGTAATAAGTGGAACTAACATTAGTTCTAGGGCTAGTGTTAGTTCTGGTTTTAGTTGTTATTCAGCGTTTCAAGTTTTATTTCAATCATAAAAGAACTTGACTTGTTTTAAGAAAATCGTCGTGAAATTGAATTGAAACAGAAAGGATGCTTGGTTTAAAAACTAACAAAGTTTCCAGAGTTAAAACCAAAAGCATCTTCCAAATCCATTTAGCATCACCGCATTACCCTACTTTCCTCTCCCTCGAGATTCTGGACCAATTAAAATTCCGAACGCAAACCTTACAACGTAACCTAACGAGCAAAGACTTTTCGTTTTCGAATTGGAGAACAATAAAAAGGAGAAAAATGGGAACGTACACAAATTGAACTCCTTTTCAACGCGTACTTAAAGTTGTTTTTAACGAAATAAATTTTATACGAGATGTTTTAGTAATTTTTAATTCGTTATTTTCCTTATTAATTCATGTATAATCCCGGTTCTTGGGGACTATGTGGATGGTTAATTATTTCGGGCAGAACCCCCTTCCTAAAATATTAGAACCTAAAATACGGGGGTCTTAATTTTGATGTTAATTTTATAAGATTAAAAAGAAGATGGGACGGAGATAACTTAATTGTTATGAATGATGATAAAAGTGGCCGCAACGAACACTGAAAGTAAAATCGAAATTAATCGTCTTTTTTTTCATTTCATTTAAAACTTTCGCCTCTACAAATTTAAATGCCAACGACATTCAACGACAGTTAGAAAACTTCTCCGGTATATATTAATATTAGTTAATTAAAAGTTTCTTTCGCTCGGAAACAGTTTATAACAAACTTGAAACGCACTGAAACCCCAAGTTTAAAAGTGTCTGTTGGATACAAGTGACTCATAAACAACTTTATTCTTGCGAGTCAAAATTTAAGCGGTGACTTGGTGTTTTACTGTTAAGTGAGTTGAAATGAACTGAAAGGGGTTTATCCAGGTCACCTTTAAATCCGATTCTGAATCGATTTTATTTTTTTTTAAACTATGCCGAGTTTTAGGTAACAGATTATAAGGGTTTTGGGTTTAGGTTTCAATTTTGTGATCCAAACCTGTCTATTGTTCCCGCTCGCGGCGTTAATATTGATTCGGGATAGGTTTACCTGAAATCCCAGGGTAACACACAATTTTGCCGTATCCCCCTGGTACATAATGAACGTGGGGAAAGGATGACGCGTCAATCAAACTGTCAACGCACCGTTAACCCACCCCGGACTCGATCCTAATTGCTACACAATAAGAGTCTTTATGTGAGAAATCTTTTATGACCTTCCAGTTGCCCCATAAAAATTTTAGGCTCCCGTCAGGACTACATTTTAGTTAATTAGTAAAAGCACGTGGGAACAAAACAGGACCATGCAATCGCCGCCTGTTAACTTATGCATTACTTTAGTTGGTACCACTGCAAACATCTGCCTTGCTGATTAAACGTAGATGAAACTCGGATGAAGCTGGGGACATATTTTATGGACTTACTTTAGAATACTTTTGTGTGTCTCTTGGGTTGTACGTAAACAGCTTCTTTTTTAGATTATAAAAAGAATTTAATAGATTCCCATTTATCTTCGCTTTTCAACATATACAATATCAAGCAAGAATCCTCTACTGAAATCAAACGCCTAATTGGTAAAGTAAAAGAATCCTTAGGTGTACGCTTAGGTCTCGCCTAGATCATATATTAGTTTTCATGATATTACATAAGCTCGATAACGAATCGTAAAAAGATTGGGAGAAGTCTATAGGATCAAATAAAGTCTTCGCAACTTTTGGTGAATTAGAACATTTTTTAATCGGTAGAATACGGTGTCTTAATTAATTATCGTACCCGACGTCATCATTGCAAGTATGCAACCAATATCACAGTGCAATACCCACCATACGCAAATCGCGTATTGCAATAAAAATACTGTGATATTGGTTGCATACTTGCAATGATGACGTCGGGTACGATAATTAATTAACACACTGTACATTCTCTGGAGGCAATAGAACAAATCTCTAACAATAGTAGATTACCCACTTTGCAAGGTTCAAAATATCACCCTCGTATTAAAAGTCATAACACTGCGACTTCGCCTCAATCTTGTGTTTTATGTAAAGCGGAACATTATATTTCTGCCTATCAACAGTATCTCAATAAAACACTCTCTCAACGAAAAGAATTTGTTATATCAAAAAATTTATGTCAAATTGCAGAACAACGAAAAGATGTAGATTATGCCAACAACAACATCATAGTACTCTCCATAATCCACAATCTTCCGGATCAAAAATTGCCATGGCAACACCAATTTCTTCGATTGAATCTACGCCTCAACAAAGTACAACCTCACAAATTTGCACTAATCTGATCCAACGAAATGTTATCCGTAATAAGAATGTTCTTTTGGCAACAACGATTATCACCGTAATATCAAAAGTTGGTCAGTGTGAAGTACTCATTGATCAGGGTTCGCAAGTTTTGTTTTTATCAGAATCTTTGGTGCAATTATTACATCTTAAACGGACTTCCGTAAACATACCTATTTCTGGAATCGCAGCTCAAACTGCCGGTTACTCTTGAGGAATTGTATCACTGTGATTTTTTTCAAAATTGAATCCTAATAATGAGTATAATATTGAAGTTCATATTTCCATTCAAATTGGAAACACTTAGAAGAATATATTCCTCTAGCTGATAATGATTATTTGTCTCAAAGGCAAATAATTCAAGAAGGCATTAGACGAAGTGATGTTAATTCTCCTATTGCTCAAGAAACAACTTTGGGCTGGATTCTTTCTGGTTCTGTCGGAATGGCTGAAAAAAATTCATCATATTCACAGTACTCAATGTTCTGTCGAAATCGAATTGAAAGACTTAATACAACGTTTCTGGCTACAAGAGGATGTTCCATTACTTCCAAAATTAACACTAGAAAATTTGAATGTGATTTCAATCAAACACATCAACAAAATCAGGATGGAAGATATATTACGTCTTCCTCTGAAACATATTCCAGACAATTTTGGTCGACTCTTACACAGGTGCTTTACGTTATTTGATATCAATGGAAAAACAATTCGCTAAAGATCCTGCTTTAAGTAAACAATACTGTGTTTGAGTATTTAGCTTTGAATCATATGAAATTATTCATCATCAGACAAACAGTTCTTTTTACTACATCATAGATTGTAACATAAACTGAATTAGCAGATGTTTTGCTACGCTGGTGACGTTATCGCATCGTTTTTGCTTCTGACATCGAAAAGATGTACCGTCAGATTATTCTGCACCCAGAAGACAGACCATTACAACAAAGGAAACCTCCTCTATTCGCAAAACGAAGTTTTATCTCAAATCGCACAATTATTTGATCCTCTTGGATCGTTGTCACCTATAACTGTAAGCGCCAAAATCTTTATGCAACAACTTTAGTTAGAACAACTCGACTAGGATACTGAACTACCATCTTAATTCTTTTCTCTATGGTGTATATTTGATAATGAACTTAAAAATATTTCTACAATCTCTATTCCAAGATGGCTTGGCACAATCTCAGATTCAAAATTTGAATTACATGGCTTTTTCGACGCCTCTCAAAAAGCTTTAGGTGCGGTAATATACTCTCGTGTATTTTATGATAACTCTAAACCGTGAATAACCTTTCTAATTGCTAAAACAAATTCATCTGTTACTCTCTCGTGGATACACAGCAACCCATCTAGATGGAAGGATTTCGTTCAACATCGTTTCAGGAACTTTCTGCAGCTCAATGGCATTACATATCTGGCAGAGATAATCCTGCGGATATCGCATCACGTGGTTTCAGTACATCAAAACTCATTAATGAACAATTATGATGGAACGGTCCAAATTGGTTTTTTCAATCGTCTACGACTTGGTCAAATGTTCAAGCCGCCGTTCACCCAGACAGCTCAATAAAAGAACGAGTCCATGCCACCATCACCAATCTATCAATCAACACAATATGGTCATTAGTGAATCGCTACTCCAAGCTAATGAAAGTTCTCCGTGTGACTGCTTGGTGTAATTGGTTAGTAAAAACTTGAAAGAAAAATGTTTGCTTTCTTTTCCAGCCTTCTTATCTCCACAAGAAATCAACGATGCACTCATATTCTGGGTAAAACAAACTCATTTTCACGAGGAAATTAAAATGCTCAACAGTCAGACTCATCTCTCTCGTTCACATCGACTATCTCCATTTGTAGATGGTAATTTCTTCAATTTCTTGCCTTCAATTTGCAAATCTAGACTAGAACAAGAAACATCCCTTAATAATGCCAAAGGAATCAGCTCTTACTACACTTTTAATACGTCACCATCACCTAAAAAATCTTCATGCTGGAACTCAAGTAACGTTAGCATCCATTCGTCAACAATTTTGGATTATTGGAGGAAGAATTCCTGTACGCAGCGTTGCGTAATTTGTATTCGCCAAAGAGCTACTTGCAGCCAAGAAATTATTGGTCAACTACCTCCGATTGCAGTGAACCCAGGAAGACCATTCCTCAACTCCGGCATAGATTATGCAGGTCCATCTATGCTCCGAACTTTCCGAGGGCGCGGTGCAAAAACGTACAAAGGCTATTTAGTTGTATTCGTTTGCCTTACCACTTCAGCAGTACACTTAGAAGCTGTCACAGATTATACCACTGCTGGTTTTATAGCTGGGGCACAAATTTAGCACAAATTTAGTTGGGGCTGATAAAGAATTAAGAACCTTACTCAAAACCTCATCTTCAAGTTGGCAAAGTATTGCTTATCTCTTTTAACATATGAGGAATTTAAGACTCTTTAGATTGAAATAGAGGGAATATTAAATTCAAGACCTCTTTGTCCCCTCACCAACGATCCAAATGATTTAACAGCATTAACGCCATCTCATTTTTTAATAGGCGGAATTATTCTATTCCTGAACCGTCGATTTTATCCATTAATTCTTCTCGGCTTAGTAGATGGCAACTGCTTCGGAATTTTATGGGGCAGTTCTGGGTCTACTGGAGCAAGCACTATTTGCAATATATCCAGAACCGTTCGAAATGGTTTAATTCAAAGCAGGAACTTCGTATTGGTTCGTTAGTTTTGATTAAAGATGAAACAATGCCTCCATCCAAAAGGCCTCTCGCTCGTATTACACACCTTCATGATGGACCAGATGGTCGTCTTCCGAAAATTCCTTTATAGTTTATCGACAAATACAAAGTGTGAAATATTAGTTGCCTATCCATGTGTGACGTCACGAACGGGCCTATATTAGCGTATATTATTGGCCTCTATCTTATATTTAAAATTATAATAGTAATACAAATTTTATTAACACCTTAGTGCACAAATATAAAGTTATGATCATGTTCAACAAATTCTATATCATCAAAATTTGCATTAAACTAACTGAACTGGGTAAAATCATGCCGTTTAACGGTAATATTCACCTGTGGATTGCGCAAACTTGCCGGGAATACAACTCTTCATTATGCACAACCATCGGAGCGCACTGACACCGCTTCAAGGAGCACGTATTAAATTCATTTGATAAACAAAGCAAGTATTTAACACCGATCTGTGCTAAGGGTTAGTAGTAGCAAATTGAATTGATGAAGAGAAACGGATCGATATTTTCGATGAGTAAAGGAGTACAGAATCAATTTACGATGTTTGTAGCAATTGAAACATAAATATTTCAAAATCCGAAGATTGTTTCTCAATCTTTTTCTCAAAAAAGAAACATCAATTTAATTTTTTTGTCGGCATTCTTTGCCGTAATGGAATTTTGTATTGAAAACGAGACGACAAACGTTGAAGGACGCCTTCCGTAAACAACTCGAATAGAATTAGAGCAACAGGTTGTTTTAATTGAATCGTTTACACCAGTTTAATGAGTATTTACAATAAGAAATAAAACTTTCCTTTTGAAGAAACTATCGTTAAATAATTTCGTTTCATTTTGGGTTAATGAATTTAATTATTCTTATCCGACACTTTTATCTGAACTTCCCTGTAAGTGTCAAAAATTGCCGAGAAACTTTTTAAACGTCGTCCTCTTGTTCTGAATAATTAAAAATCTGACTGTTAAATGTCGAAAGTTCTTAAACAAACTAATCTGGATATTAACACGTCTACTATCCAATTAAATTGTTGCCGGCGATTAAAGCTTCATCTATTATAATTTCCCTTCTTGTTTCGGTCGTCAATGTCAATCCGGGACAATGAAAACTTGAAAGGAACTTTGTTCTTGACATCTTCGTCCATAGGTGTAAGCAAATTTAATTAAACTGCTCTATTATGCGATAAAACCAGAAACGTCTCTTTGTGTGTATTAAATATATTCTGAAGCATCACCTTTGTATTCTCCATCTTGGACTTCAAAGGGAAGAGCTTTTGGTTGGTTCATAACAACAAAAGTTTCCACCAGGAATTAGGCAAACAACTTCTCCAAAGCCGGATCCATTGACGTGTTTGCTACTCGTATAGGTGTATACAAGAACTTCGTCGTTTCATGTTGCTTTAGTGTTCTGGTCGTTTATTGCGCTGCAAAAGCACCTAAGTTACGAGTATCCAGCAATCTCAATATAATACCACTTTGTTGCAAATCATAAACCCTTGTTAATAACCTCTCCTTAACTATTTCAGCGTAAAATTACTCATACATTTATTTTTACTTTTCATATTTAAATTATTTTATTATCTTAAAACAGCATTGACCTAGTTTTGTATCGATCCATTTGGAATATTGGGAATGGCAGATGTTCTAAGTCATGTTACCACAACTAGTGTCTCCCCAATTGCTATAACAATCATTTCTCAGTAAATACATCTGGTCATGCTGTCTCAATCAATCACATTCAATGAAATTCTCGTAATTTTAGTTGAAATTCTCTAATCAATGTTTGTTATTTTGAATGTAAATTCGTCTAATATCGATTTCTTGGAATATGAGTATGAAAATTTCCCAAAGTGGTAATAAAAGCGTCCTCTTTCAAATGAACCAACCCGTTTTCGAAAATATCTTTTAGTTTTTGAAAAAACAATATTTGAAGTTTTGATAAAATTTTCGATGTTGCAATTTTCATCAATAATTTTCAAAATTCGCTATAAAATTAATTTCTTGAAGGATCCTTGTGGAAATATCACCAATTATTAATTAAAGTATCCTCTTTTTAATGCAAAAACCCGTTTTGAAAAATCACTTTCAGTTCTTGAGAAATAAATTTTTGAAATGACTGAAAATTTTTTTGAATTTGCAATTTTCGCCGATTAAGTTTTAAAAATTCGTCTAAAATTGATTTCTTGAAATATGAGTATGAAAATTTCCCAAAGTGCTAATAAAAGTGTCCTCTTTCCAATGAACCAACCCGTTTTGAAAAATAACTTTTAGTTTTTGAGAAAACAATATTTGAAGTTTTGATAAAATTTTCGATGTTGCAATTTTCATCGATAATTTTCAAAATTTGCTATAAAATTAATTTCTTGAAGGATCTTTGTGGAAATATCACCAATTATTAATTAAAGTATCCTCTTTTTAATGCAAAAAGCCGTTTTGAAAAATCACTTTCAGTTCTTGAGAAATAAATTTTTGAAATGACCAACAATTTTTTCGAACTTGCAATTTTCGCCGATTAAATTTTAAAAATTCGTATAAAATCGATTTCTTGGAATATGTGTATGAAAATTTCTCAAAGTGTTAATAAAAGTGTCCTCTTTCCAATGAAGAACCTGTTTTGAAAAATAACTTTTAGTTTTTGAGAAAACAATATTTGAAGTTTTGATAAAATTTTCGATGTTGTAATTTTCATCGATAACTTTCAAAATTCGCTGTAAAATTCATTTCTGGAAGGATCCTTGTGGAAATATCACCAATTATTAATTAAAGTATCCTCTTTTTAATGCAACTAGCCGTTTTGAAAAATCACTTTCGGTTCTTGAGAAATAAAATTTGAAATGATCGACAATTTTTTAGAATTTTGCAATTTTCGCCGATTAAGTTTTAAAAAGTCGTATAAAATCAAGTTCTTGGAATATGAGTATGAAAATTTCCCAAAGTGTTAATAAAAGTGTCCTCTTTCCAATGAACCAACCCGTTTTGAAAAATAACTTTTAGTTTTTGAAAAAACAATATTTGAAATTTTGATAAAATTTTCGATGTTGTAATTTTCATCGATAACTGTCAACATTCGCTATAGAATTAATGTCTTGAAGGATCGCCAATTATTAATTAAAGTATCCTCTTTTCAGTGTTGCTTCGTTAGTTAAATCAGCATCAAAAAGTTAATTTTGTATCTTGGATCCAAATAAGTTGACATATTTTATCAGCTCATTTAGACCCACTGATGTGAAAACGCACCAGCGTTTTTAAAATTTTTTTACAGCCATACATTACCAGATTTCAAGGTACTAGCTGTTTGTACGATTACACTATAAGGTTGTTAGGCTATACATATCGAAATATTTCATAATTCTTGCTATTTAAACCGTATTTGCATCAATTCTTTTCTATTGAACATTTCTGTTCAAAATATACAATAGAAATAAAACTATTTTTAGTGCATAAAATTCTTTAAAATTTTGATATTTGCAAGTTTTTTTCCTCATATATATCTTGAAACGCGTCATAAAAATATGAATTCTGAAAATACGTCTTGAAACTTTAATGGTACAAAAACACACCATTGCGATGATTGATGAGATATAAGGATTGCATTATCTTTCATATTATCAGAAACCAGTTTAGACGCATTTATTCGGTGAATTCCCTGGAAATAGTCGTTTATGGACATAGTGTGTAATATATGTGTAGTAAGTTTAGCGTTCATTTACATGAAGAGTGCTTTGCGAAGTATCACGATAAATGATTACACCGTTTATCCCATTGGTGCGTTTTTGCACCAATTTTAGTATAAATATTTTTTTTTTATCAACAATTTTTGTGTGTTGTTGTTCATTTATATTACCAGTTGTGCATTTTTGCACGATATCATATCTCAAGAACAATTTTCTTTTCAAACAACTGTGTACATTTTTATACTTTTCATTCCATCTTATCCCAAGGAAAATTATAAAGCATCGTGGCACTAAATGGGTTAATTTCATTTTTGTTCAAATATCGCAATAATGTGGCAATAGATATGTCGGATAACCAGGTATCCAGCTGAAGGGAATGCCGAATATCCGGTTTTCGCATAATCACTATCCGTTCCATCACTAATCTTAATACAGCTGAATAAAAGCTGTTCAGCTACTATAGCTGAACCTTTTATTTGCAAAAAAAACTAATTTTACTAATCTTTATCAAAAACAAATTTGGTAAAGTTAATGTGTTGTTGCTCAAAATAGCAGTTATATACTATATTGCAAGGTTGAGAGTATCGTAGAACCTCTCGCGTAAGTTTCCAGAGCCCTTAGATGGCTTTAAAATAGATATTGCCACTGAAATCTGGGCGCAAGAGACCGCCGGAGGCTTATTGAAACTGCAACGCGTCAAAAGTGATTGATTTAGTTTGTTGGAGTTTCCGAACAATATGCATCGTAACCGACGTCAGTCTAAATCAGTGATGAAAATGTATTACCAAAATGATTTAATACCACCACAATGAATTAATGAAATAGTTAACAAATTTTGTCTGGATTTTGTACTAATTTATTAATAAACCGTGCCGTTAGTTTCACTAGGGAGAGAGTTAATCCTTCGTGAGCTGCACGAAAGCGAAACATAATCATCTGACGTAGAGAAATTTGACTATCAAAGGGGGGTCAGCTGTTAGGGAGCGTTACTAGTCGCGTTACGTCTTAACTTCGTCCGGTTGAATTATTCATAATGGAAGCGGTGCGGCGTAACCACAGATTGGCCCGTAGAGGATTTTACGTGATCGGCAGACGAACCAGCTATAAACACCTCCGATAATCAATTTCTGGCGCGGGACTAATGAAAAGACAACAGTGTGACAATCTGAGCCGCTTCGCTGTACCGTTTCGGGACGTGATCCCCTCTGCGAATTCCGGGCACGAAATACTCCGAAAAATTGGGTTACGAGAATTGACTTTAGCTCACATTTCAACCACAAACGTATAAACTGTTTTAAAACTATCTACTGTGTTTCACACTAAAAGATATTTTTTATTTGACATTCTTAAATAAATCCAAATTAAGTATGATAAAGAGTTGCTGAAAGGTGTGTATTATCACTATGGAATTCGTTTCGATGTTGTATAGGAATGCTGAAAATTCTGCGAATTTCAGACGCGCAGATTGTTCGGTGAAATACTGGCTCGTCTTGATTGAGCACGTCAGCGACTACGTTGGTTCTCGTACTGAAAGAATGCCTCACGGTTTAGCTTCGACGAAAATTTAATATACCACCACAACCTCGCTTCGCTATTCAATACATTTATTTCATTTTCGTTTTGATGTACTTGCACAAACAACAACAACGATAACAAAGGGTTATAATAGAAAATATTTCTATTCGATATCAACGTTTATTTCAAACTGCGTATGAAATATCCATTTGTCAAAAAAAGTTATGACCTAATATGGTTTTATTTATAAATGGAGTCTGGGTCAATAGTTGTGTGTGTTGAGTTCACAACGTTATATTCGTGATGTTCAGGCCAAAGGGTTGTGTATACATGCTCTTGTCAAAGGAAATGTCGCTTCAAATAATACATACTTAGGCACTATGTTTGATTTTGATTAAGGTTTATTAAATAAATATTTATTTAAAAAAAAATCCAAAAACGTAATTTATGTTTTACGATTATTTATACAGTAAAACCTCGATATAACGGATTAACGTTTAGCTGTCTTAAGAGATGTGTAGTAAGATCTGTAGAACCAAATATTCTAGAGATATAAATGATTTGTGGATAAATCATAAAAAGTCTAAGAAATGAAGATGCTTTGATTCAATCGATTGTAAGTTCTACAATGTTGTGTTAATTTGAATTTCAAGTATGTTTTTGTATTCCTTGATGTATTTTGCACAAAAAAGATATTCTTATTTAAAAGCTGTAGCACCAACCATTCTCGAGATATAAAGTGCTTTGAGAAAAAATCATAAAAACTCTAAAAAATGAAGATGTTTTGATACTATCGATCGTAACTTCTACAATATTGTGTTAATCTGAATTTCAAGTATGTTTTTGAATTCCTTGCCGTATTTTGCACAAAAAAGATATTCTTACTTAAAACCTGTAGCACCAAATATTCTCGAGATATAAAGTATTTTGTGGAAAAAGTGTAAAAAATAAAGATGTCTTGATTCAATCGATTGTAACTTCTGCAATGTTGTGTTAATTTGAATTTCAAGTATGTTTTTGAATTCCTTAATGTATTTTGCACAAAAACGATATTCTTACTTAAAAGCTGTAGCACCAACCATTCTCGAGAAATAAAGTGCTTTGTGGAAAAATCATAAAAATTCTAAAAAATGAAGATGTTTTGATACTATCGATAGTAACTTCTACAATGTTGTGTTAATTTGAATTTTAAGTATGTTTTTGAATTCCTTGCCGTATTTTGCACAAAAAAGATATTCTTACTTAAAAGCTGTAGTACCAAATATTCTCGAGATATAAAGTATTTTGTGGAAAAAGTCTAAAAAATAAAGATGTCTTGATTCAATCGATTGTAACTTCTGCAATGTTGTGTTAATTTGAATTTCAAGTATGTTTTTGAATTCCTTAATGTATTTTGCACAAAAACGATATTCTTATTTAAAAGCTGTAGCACCTACCATTCTCGAGATATAAAGTGCTTTGAGAAAAAATCATAAAAACTCTAAAAAATGAAGATGTTTTGATACTATCGATCGTAACTTCTACAATGTTGTGTTAATTTGAATTTCAAGTATGTTTTTAAATTCCTTAATGTATTTTGCACAAAAACGATATTCTTACTTAAAAGCTGTAGTACCAAATATTCTCGAGATATAAAGTATTTTGTGGAAAAAGTCTAAAAAATAAAGATGTCTTGATTCAATCGATTGTAACTTCTGCAATATTGTGTTAATTCGAATTTCAAGTATGTTTTTGAATTCCTTAATGTATTTTGCACAAAAACGATATTCTTACTTAAAAGCTGTAGCACCAACCATTCTCGAGATATAAAGTGCTTTGTGGAAAAATCATAAAAACTCTAAAAAATGAAGATGTTTTGATACTATCGATCGTAACTTCTACAATGTTGTGTTAATTTGAATTTCAAGTATCTTTTTGAATTCCTTGCCGTATTTTGCACAAAAAAGATATTCTTACTTAAAAGCTGTAGCACCAAATATTCTCGAGATATAAAGTATTTTGTGGAAAAAGTGTAAAAAATAAAGATGTCTTGATTCAATCGATTGTAACTTCTGCAATGTTGTGTTAATTTGAACTTCAAGTATGTTTTTGAATTCCTTAATGTATTTTGCACAAAAACGATATTCTTACTTAAAAGCTGTAGCACCAACTATTCTCGAGATATAAAGTGCTTTGTGGAAAAATCATAAAAGGTCTAAAAAATTAAGATGCTGTGATTCTATCGTTTGTAGTTACTGCAATGTTGTATTAATTGCAATTGCGAGTAGGTTTTTGAATTCATTGATGTATTTTGCATAAAAAAGATATTCTTACTTAAAAGCTGAAGCACCAACTATTCTCGAGATGTGAAGTGTTTTATAGAAAAAATCATATAAAGTCTAAAAAATAAAGATGTCTTGATTCAATCGATTGTAACTTCTGCAATGTTGTGTTAATTTGAACTTCAAGTATGTTCTTGAATTCCTTGATGTATTTTGCACAAAAAAGATATTCTTAGTTAACAGCTGTAGCATCAACCATTCTCGAGATATGAAGTGCTTTGTGGAAAAATCATAAAAATTCTAAAAAATGAAGATGTTTTGATTCAATCGATTGTAACTTCTGCAATGTTGTGTTAATTTGAATTTCAAGTATGTTTTTGAATTCCTTAATGTATTTTGCACAAAAACGATATTCTTACTTAAAAGCTGTAGCACCTACCATTCTCGAGATATAAAGTGCTTTGTGAAAAATCATAAAAACTCTAAAAAACGAAGATGTTTTGATACTATCGATCGTAACTTCTACAAAGTTGTGTTAATTTGAATTTCAAGTATGTTTTTGAATTCCTTAATGTATTTTGCACAAAAAAGATATTCTTACTTAGAAGCTATAGCACCAAATATTCTCGAGATATAAAGTATTTTGTGGAAAAAGTCATAAAAATGAAGATATCTTGATTCAATCGATTGTAACTTCTGCAATGTTGTGTTAATTCGAATTTCAAGTATATTTTTGAATTCCTTAATGTATTTTGCACAAAAACGATATTCTTACTTAAAAGCTGTAGCACCGACTATTCTCGAGATATAAAGTGCTTTGTGAAAAATCATAAAAACTCTAAAAAATGAAGATGTTTTGATACTCTCGATCGTAACTTCTACCATGTTGTGTTAATTTGAATTTCAAATATGTTTTTGAATTCCTTAATGTATTTTGCACAAAAAAGATATTCTTACTTAGAAGCTATAGCACCAAATATTTTCGAGATATAAAGTATTTTGTGGAAAAAGTCATAAAAATGAAGATATCTTGATTCAATCGATTGTAACTTCTGCAATGTTATGTTAATTTGAATTTCAAGTATGTTTTTGAATTCCTTAATGTATTTTGCACACAAACGATATTTTTACTTAAAAGCTGTAGCACCAATCATTCTCGAGACATAAAGTGCTTTGTGGAAAAATCATAAAAAGTCTAAAAAATGAATATGCTTTGATACTATCGATGGTAACTTCAATTATACTGTGTTAATTTTAATTGCAGATATAATTGAATTCCTTGCCGTATTTTGCACAAAAAAGATATTCTTACTTAAAAGCTGTAGCACCAACTATTCTCCAGATATAAAGTGTTTTGTGGAAAAAGTCATAAAAATGAAGATATTTTGATTCACTCGATTGTAACTTCTGCAACTCTTTACACTAGCACTATCACTAGAACTAACACAAGACCTAGAACTAGAGTCATTCATGTTAGTTCTAGTGATAGTGTAAAATTAGAACTAACACTAGACCAAGTACTAGAAACATTCGGATTTAGCCGCAAGTCTCTCAAGACGGCTAAACCCGAATGATTCTAGTTCTAGGTCTTGTGTTAGTTCTAGTTTTATTTGCTATTTAGCGTTAGATTCTTGTATATTTCTATTGAAACAAAAGTAGAACTAACACTAGACCTAGAACTAGAATCATTCGGGTTTAGCCGAACGTCTCTTAAGACGGCTAAACCCGAATGATTCTAGTTCTAGTTCTAGTGTTAGTTCTAGTTTTAGTTCATTGAATAATATACAACAATCTAACACTGAATAGCAACTAAAACTAGAACTAACACTAGCATTACAACTAAAACTAGACCTAGAACTACAAACATTCAGGTTTTGTAGTCCTAAGAGACGTGCGGCTAAACGCGAATGTTTCTTATTCTAGATCTAGTGTTAGTTCTACTTTTGGTTCAATAAAAATATGCGCTGAATAACAATTAAAACTGGCACTATCGTCCTTGATTTATACTTCGTATAGAAAACCCGAGTTTGTCTATAAACATGGAATAGAGCAGCTTGAAGGATAACCAGAGTTAGACTCATAGATATATGAGTGGTAACATTTCTATTTAAATATATTGATGCATCAAATAGATAATATTAACAGTATGATTTAAATAATTTTGTCCGTTATATTGAGATTTTACAAAATCCGAGATGCGCCGCTTTTTTACATTCTCTATGTAAAAAATTGAAATTCAACGAAGAGCCTTTGTGTCTTTTGTTAAACGTTTTGCAATGCAATACTTTTAGCACAAAATATAAAGTACATAGTACACAGGATGTTGTAGATTCATTGTGCAGTGACCCGATATGTCACGTACATGCCTAGTTTCCTTTTTAAGAAAAACGAGTTCTCTTTTAGATTTAACGTGCTTAATTACAGTTTAGTTAAGGGTAGTTTCCGGATTCTCTTCACTCAAACCACCCGTACGGTTTTGTATACTTTGTATTTTCCTTTGTTTGCGGACGAATTTTCTCTTCAAATTCCGGGCAACGCTTAATTAAGTAAACTAACCCCCTCATCGTTCGAATAAAATGAGTTTTAATTACATTTAAATGTGGTTTTCGAAACTAAGTAATCTGTTGACTTTAATAACAAGTTTAGATTATTTTATTTTTAAATTTACTCCATTTGCTCGTTTTATTCGATATTACTCAATATCCGAAGAAAAGTTTATCTTCGATATTGGCCATGTTACCGCTCGGATAGGATAAAGTTAGATACCAAGTTCTTGTCGGATACTCTTGGGATTACTAGAGAGTAAGGTCCGGGACAATCCATCAAACTACATTGCAATATCCGCAACATCCAGGGATATCTCTAAAGTTAACTTTAACATCGTGACACGTGCTGTTGCACCAGGAGTTAATGTAAATACATGAGGTTATAACTATTCGTTTGAGGTATAATTATTTTTAACGAAATAATAAATAAAAGAATCTTTTGTGTTGTTTATTGAGTTTATAAGTAGGGGCAGTCAAGTTTGAGAATCGGTAATAAGATATTTTCGAAAATTTATAAACAGTACGTGACGGTACGGAAGTTTCAGAGCTAAGCACTCCATTAAACGTCTTCAAATTCACCTCACCTATTTACCCCCGCAAACAAACTTTTCAAACCCTAGTCGAAACCTTCACTCCGCCAGTTAGCTAACCCGAGAGGCATTGATGAAAGGAATTCTCGAGGCGAGAACGCCAGATAGAAAATAAACTCGAACTTCTGCCCTTTTGTTTCGACAACGAACGATCTTGGCCTCCAATTTATTTTTAAAGAATTGGTTTTCAAGATAGAGGCTTTATTTTTAATATTCATATATTTCTTTTATTAGTAAACCAATCAAAATACACTAAAATGTATTTAATATACATTTCGAATCGATTTATAAAATTTGTTGCTACTAAAATAAAAATTGTAGTATGTGTCCAAACAATTTAGTTAGTTTAGAAAGGGGATGAAGGTCCTTGAGAGGCAAGTGTCCCTTTAGAAGCGTCAACTTTTACTGTGTCCCGCGGGCATGTCACTTCAACTTTAGTGCACGATCCTCGAGAAAGTGTGCTTATAAGCCGCGTAGCGTCACGTTTAGGGTCAAATTGAGCTTAATAGAAAGGACATTTCGAAGTCAAGGCGTTTGAGATGCTAGGATTAGAATTACTCCCCATTTACGCTTCGTCGACGTGGAAAAAATTTTATTTTCATCAACTTTCCAACTTTTAAATAAACAATAACAAAAAAGCACGGAAAATTTTACGTATTGATAAGCGAACAATAGCTCATCAAAGACAATAGGGTTATTTCAAAATTTATTATTTTACCAATTTCAGCGCGACGTTTTGTGAAAGGACCACTTCATGTTTTCAGAGCAGTCGATATCTCCATTAATAGGCACCATATCAGCAAAACTGAAAAACATTTCGCGGCGAATAGAATAAAACGTTTAATTTTTGAACGATGTCAAAAAAAATAGAAAGGCTGTTTTTTCAATTTATTCAAAAATAGTTCGAAACGAGCGATAAATCCACATTCGTGAATACTCGAAATGTTATAAAAAAACTCAATTTCCCTGAGTATTGTTCAGCAAACGATGTATCTCTCGTACTAAATGCTATTGCGAAGTTACAGAGGTATTTGTACGGTGGGAATTTTACGAACGCATTTCAATTCATGTCCTCGAAAAAATTTAAATCACTTTTTAAAACAGAACGTAAGACAAAAATTTTTATTTTAAGTTAAAAAATGATATATAGAAGATTTCGTACAACCTAACCCGGAAGATCGTACTTCAAAACCAAAAAACGAACCGACCTACACTCAACCAGTCACTATAAATTTTTAATGTTGTCCTTGAAGCTCCATGTTATCGATTTTGTCCACCTTCTAGGAACCTTCAGCAAATATTTATCTTTGACCATAACTCAACTGATTTTTTTTAAAGGGATACCACGTAATCTGATTTTCTTATTCCTCAAAATGAAAAATCATCGCTTTTATGACTGAGTGATCATAATTTCCTCATCATCATTTTTAGAGTATACTACGGAGCCAGTAATTTATGTGTATGATGAATAAGTAGCTAGGTCGTAAGATGCAGAACCAGACATCAGAGGCACAATCCTCAATAAATCCATTCAGATTTTTGCTTTTGCTGAGGACGTGGATATTATATCGAAATCAGTAAGGAAAGCTAATCAAGCTCATCAATGAGGAAAAGACAAGTTTATAGTAGATAGATAGATAGCCATTTATTGTCACCAACAAAAGAAACAACTCTTATAAACTTCATCAAAAATCAAAAATTTAACAAATTAAAATTTCATCTTCGCTCCCTTTTTGGTTTTGGTGACTTTTTCGGTGTTAACCGTGGCATTCCCATAATGGGACTGAGTTCGTATGCTCTTGATATTAGTCCGTGTAAAGCCATACTTCCTGTATATCTCCTTCATTCTCTTCCATTCTTATCGGTCCCACGCTACCCTGTGCCATGTTACTCCTCCACAACTCCTTTTAAACTCATCTTCCCAGCTGGCGGTTGGTCTTCCTTTTCTTCTCTTTTTGTCTATTGGGTACCATTCTAAGATTTTCTTGATCCATCTCTCATCTTGTACTCTTATAATATGACGCGCCCAATTCCATTTTCAATCCAATACTATTCTTCCAATATCCTCGACACACATTTCCCGCATTTTTTTCTTTTTCTCCATTTCTATGTTTGATTTCCATATATTTTTGTATTTGTTAAACATTTGCCATCCTATTGCCATTCTCCGTGTTATTTCTTCTCATGTGTTTTTACTTGTAATCTTTTGTCCTAGATATACGAAATGCTCTACTTTGTCGATTTCCTTTCCATTAACAATTATTTTATTTTTTTGTTCACAATTTACGTACATTGCTTTTGTCTTGCTCATATTTATCTCCAGACCAGTTTGCTTCCTTCTTCTCGACATTGTTTGCAGCATTTTCCTTACTTCCGTTTCGTTTTTTCCCATAAGTACTATGTCATCTGCAAACTTTAGCCTGTTCAACCATTGCCCATTTATTCTTATTCCCAGGTCTTTCCATTCTTCTTCTACAAACATTGTTTCCCATACTGCATTGAATAGCTTTGCAGAAGTCACATCACCTTGCTTCAGTCCATTTCCTAGAGTTATCGTCCTTTTATTATTGTTCATTTCGATGTTTTGTTTTGAGTTTTTGTATATATAGTTTAATATACGAATATACTGATCTTCCATACCAGACGTTTGTATGACCTGTAAGATTGTTTCTGTTCTTACATTGTCACACGCTTTCTCAAAGTCTACAAATAATAAGAGCATTGTGAAGTCATAATCATTCGATTTTTATTGTCTAACGTGGAGAAGTTCTTCTTGAATCCTGTTTGGATTCAAGAAGTTTATGGTAATTACGGCTAATAGAAGACCAGAACCTTGAAGTTGTCGCAGAATTTCAGTATGACTGCAGGAATTAAAAAACAACCTCACGTGTTTTTTCAAAAAGCTTCTGAAAGTATTGTGCCCACACGTTTTTATGTTTCTGCTTATGTTGTTTATTGGCTAAAATCCACCTTTGGTTTGGTTTCTGCACATTTCTTCTTTTTTACATATTTTAGTTTTAGAACATTTTAGTTCTTGCTTTTTGCCTTTTTGTCGTTACTTCTCTTCATTAGTCATCAAACCATATTTTATGGGCTGCTTGTTTCTTTGCTTATAGTCTTTTATAGTCCAGCCGTTTATTTATCACATTCTCATATTGTCCTCTATCTTCCCCCATTTTCAATCTTTCCACGTTCCACTTTTCTTTTTCTCTTACTTTGGCTCTGACTAACAAGGGAAGTAACACAACTGTGGCACGATTTTGATGAAATTTGGTACAGCCATAGAATGGACCTAAATAAGATTTACGAATTTTTTTATACGTGCGGTAAAAGCCCCTGAGGCGAGTTTTAGGGGTTGAAAGTTTGGGGAAAAAGTACATTTTTGTATATATTTCAAAAACGAAAAGTGCTATCAAAATTTGGTAAGTTGAAGCTGATATTCATTGTTAATAAGCTTTCATTTGATGTATCATACATATACTACAGAGTGAAAAGGGGCGAACTCCCATATCTTTTCGGGTTTATTTAAAAACTACCCTATCGATTTTGATGGCATTAAATAGTGCATTCAAAAATATTAGTTAAGTGTTTTTTCTCATTAATCTCAAAATGTATATTTTCCAAATACTGGTTCCAAATCGTTATTATTATTGGATTCTTGGGTTGGCCATTGTCCTCAAGTTATTAGTGAAGTAACTCCATTAGACACTAATTTTAAACACTTATCCATACCTGCAGGGACAACCGGTTAAATACAGCCCCTCATGTATTTGGTTTCAGGATATAGAACATTCTCTGACCAAGTTATTTTTTACCAGAATGATGTCAATTTACATCAGAGGGATAATATATTAAAATTGCAGTCCCTAACGCATAACCAATTGTCTTCACCTAGGTTTACAAATGTTTTTAAATACGCAAGTATATCTAGATGAGAAACCAGATCATAAGCCAACGTGTGATATCTGTGGGAATGTAGCGGTCATAACATGTACATGGTGTCAATCCTTATGTTTAGATCATTTTTGCCCTCTCGCTCGACCTGCATAATATATCTTATAGAAAAACCGTAGTAATTGATGGCCAGAACTTTGAAACTGTCGCAGAATTTTAGTATGATTGTAGAAATTAAGAAACGCATCTTATCTGCGAATAAATGCTATTTCTGTCCAAGTACCGTAACATTTTCCGAAGCACAACGATAACAATTTATAAGACCTATCTTAGTATATGGTTCCGAAGCGTGGATTTTAACAAAAAAAGATGAATCCTTTGGACTGCAATCCACTATGATAGTTCTGGTCCTTTCTGCAGTTAATTATTTCGTAGTTCATTAATTATCTTCATCTTTCCAGGTTTGTATCATATTTTCGTCCATATATCCTTCGGAAGGTCTTTCTTTCAAACCTGTTTAATAACTCATTGGAATCATGGGCACTACCTTTATTCGTCTCCAGGTTTTGGAAGCCCTTCTTCTCATCGGCATTTGCTTCAACCTCACTGGTTTCATCAAAAAGCTTCTGACACAAGTTTTTATGTTTCTGCACATTTCTTCTTTCTTGCATACATTTATTAACGTTATTCTTCAATCTATTCTGTAACATTTTAGTTCTTTTCGCCGTTACTTCTCTTCATTAGTCATCAAACCATTTTTTTGTGGGCTGCTTGTTTATGGTCTTCTGAGGAGATTGTATGATAGCATTTTTTATATTATTCCACATTGCTTCCACCCGCTCCTCTGTACCTTCCTCGGTATCTTCCTCAAGGTCCTCGTCCAGCCATTCATTTATGACATTCTTACATTGTCCTCTATCTTCCTTCATTTTTAATCTTTCCATGTTCCACTTCTCTGTTTTCTCTCACTTTGGCTCTGACTAAGAAGTGGTCTCTAGATGTCTTAGGCTCACGTTTTCAGTAAACTTGTTGCGTGTCTTCCATCGATAAAAACGTGGTCGATCTGATTGTTTTATCATCCAGGGAACTCCAAATCATTTTATGAATTCTCATGTTATTGATGGATGCAAAGTATACCAATTCTCGTTTGACTCTCCAGTCCATAGTCTGCCTTATGGACTCCACAGACCGATCGGAAATCAGTATCAAAAATAGGCAAAAACAATCTCTTTTATAAAATTCGTTTAAGATAAAAATATTTCTTGTAAAATGAAATTCTTATAAATACCATCTCAAATAAGTTACTTTGAAAGAAATGCATCTTTAGAAATACTTTTTTTATAAAACTTAGTCGTTATCGAAGAGAAATAACTGAGCCGATTTCGAAACAGAGTCATTTTATTAAATCGGTCTTTGTTAACAAAACAACGAAACCTCGAAAGGAGCTTTGAAAACATGTCAACCATCAAGTTTAATACAACCAGCTATTGTCCGTTTCTCTTTCACATCGACTGCTATTCGGTCTTTCGTAATATATAGCGAATTTTTTTCTCCCATTATTAGTATTAAGAAAACGAAAACGCGGAGAATCAAAACGATCAAGATGAACGTTACTTCAAAGTACCTTTACGCTTGTATTTCTAATTGGACGATTCGTTTAATTTTCAGAAACTGTTTCGTTTGGTCCGGTTTGATCTCGTTAATTCCGGCAATCGAGATAAATTTAATTAGCACTGGTCTTTAAATGTCACAGGATCGTAAATTTAGATCTTTTAAAAACATTTTCGGCTTATGTAACAATGTATGAGATCAAATAAAAAATGTACTTAAATAATAAAACGGAAATTGCAACACGTAATGGTGTCAGTAATAAAATTGTTTATATTTCTACAGGATATCAATTCGTCGTATAAAGTTTCTAGACGAAAAACAACAAAACATAAACTCGTAAAAATCAATATAACCTTTCAGGATACTCTTGTTTTCTGGGATTTTAATTTTAACAAACAATTTTTGAAAACAATTTTCAATTTTCTCGCCAACCAATAAAGATAACAATAAAGTTACGTTGTTTCTTACTTATTTATTGATCAGGAAAACCACTTTAGCTTTAACGCAGTAACCGAAATAGATGTCTCGTCCTCGCCTAAACAACATGGAAGCATAATGCGCCTCCGGTAATGCTGACAAAAGTGCTCCGGGGAAGAAGAGAGAAAACCAGGGGGGTTTGTTTAATATGTAAATTAACTTGCTCGAATGAAATTTTAACGTATCCCGGTATAAAGAGGTAAAAAATTCACCTTTGAAAACATTAAAAACCATTTACCATCATTTAAACTAAAAAAGGAAGTGAATTTCAGGATGTTTCAAATCCTCGTTTGTAGATTTCCAATAACAATGTGGATGTAATTTGTAGTTACGATGGAACGGAATGCTATTGGATTGTATTTGAAATTGTTTTGTCGTTAAATATTATGGACGTTTAAATATCGAGAAACGTAATTACCAATTCAGATCATAACGTTTGCAGGACTTTGCCTGAGGCTTGGCAATGTCCGTTAACTGGTTCGTTTAGGTTATTCTCCAGCTTTATTTAACTTGACGTAGAAGGGATGCAGGGTAGGCTGATTTAGAAATGAGCATATTAATTGAAAATGTCAAGTGCATTGTGAATTGTAACTACTTCAATAAAGGTCAATCTAGGTACAGTAAAACATTGATATAACGAACTTTGGATATAAGTAGGGTGTCCATACGTCCCGGTTTTCCTGGATTTATTCCGGCGTCCCGACAAGTTCTTTCGGGACAGTTAATTGTCCCGGTTTAATTTTAGCTGAAAGAAAAAGTTGATTTTTTCCGTAAATAATGAAATAAAATTCAGTTCGTAGCTATTCGTATATATTCGTTATATATCGACGATATGCATCTCTACTACTAAGGGATACCTGGATACGAGACAAGTCTTAGGCCCACTTTTACCATCTTCCTGATAAACTATCTAGAGGATAGTTGCCATGGTTACGGCGGTTATAATCGCTCTCATTGGCTAAGAACTGGATTTATCTATCGGATAAATTTATCAGGAGGCGGTAAAAGTGGGCCTAATTATAGTGTAGGAAATACGATGTTATTACGCTACGCTAAGGTTCATTACTACTATCTTTTAGTTAAATTTATCTTATAGATAAATCCATCTACCAGCCAATCAGAGCGCGTATAATAGCCGTAACCATGGTAATAATCCCTTAGATAGCTTAAACCTTTGTGTCCCGATGGTACTTTAAAGTACCGGTAGTTTTAAACATTCATTTTAAACTGTAATCATCTATTCGGCACATTTAGAGCTGTCGGTACTTTCTACTATACAAGAAAGAATCTGTATAAAAAACGACGCAATCCGCATTGTAGGGTTTTTAAGTATATTTAAACTTATTCACCCAGATGTGAGGTTAAAAGTTTAGTGAAAAGTGGTGTTGTTGAATTTTGTTCTTCAAAAAGGTATCTCTTTGATAAATGGTTATTAGATGTGATTATTACGGATCATTTAAAAATTGTGAACATTTTCGTGTTGTTTCAACATTTTTTTTCTTAATATTTTTCCAATCCAATCCATCAACTATTATACATCATTTTAAAGAGAAAGCATTGAGCTTTAATTTAAAATAAGTCTCATTCCTTAATTTCAATAAACATGGTTTCCAGGAATTTTTAAATTAGCATCTTTTTTGACAATTTTAGGGTATACGATTCCATTTTCGTGTTCTCTCAACATTTTTTTCTTAATATTTTTCCAATCGAACTCATTAATTATTATACATCATTTTCAAGAGAAAGCTTTGAGCCTTAATTTAAAATAAACTTCATTTCTTAATTTCAATAAATACGGCTTCCAGGAATTTTTAAATTAGCTTCTTTTTTGACACTTTTAGGTTATACCAAAATGTAAATAAGTTTCAACATTCTTTTTCTCAATATTTTTCCAATCCAACCCAACAATTATTATACATCATTTTAAAGAGAAAGCTTTGAGCTTTAATTTAAAATAAATTTCATTCCTTAATTTCAATAAATACGGCTTCCAGCAATTTTTAAATTAGCATCTTTTTTGACACTTTTAGGTTATACCAAAATGTAAGTAAGTTTCAACATTCTTTTTCTCAATATTTTTCCAATCCAACCCAACAACTATTATACATCGTTTCAAAGAGAAAACTTTGAGCTTTATTTTAAAATAAGTCTCATTCCTTAATTTCAATAAATACGGCTTCCAGCAATTTTTAAATTAGCATCTTTTTTCACACTTTTAGGTTATACCAAAATGTAAGTAAGTTTCAACATTCTTTTTCTCAATATTTTTCCAATCCAACCCAACAATTATTATGCATCATTTTAAAGAGAAAGCTTTGAGCTTTAATTTAAAATAAATTTCATTCCTTAATTTCAATAAATACGGCTTCCAGCAATTTTTAAATTAGCGTCTTTTTTGACACTGTTAGGTTATACCAAAATGTAAGTAAGTTTCAACATTCTTTTTCTCAATATTTTTTCAATCCAACCCAACAACTATTATACATCATTTCAAAGAGAAAACTTTGAGCTTTATTTTAAAATAAGTCTCGTTCCTTAATTTCAATAAATACGGCTTCCAGCAATTTTTAAATTAACATTTTTCATCATCTAAACTTGATGTTTTTTTTATTAAAAATAATTCCACTGAACAAGAAAAAAATCATTCTTGCTAAACTGACGATGTCTTACCACTTGATCAAGCATCACCAATCGTTTCCAATTGCAGATTGTACTTCAAAATTACTTAGAAGAGTATTTGAAGACTCAAAAGTCGCACAAAAATTTGTGCGAAATTTGTTCGTCCAGAAGTGGACGATCGAAAAATATTGCTCTAGTTAAAAATATTATAGCGCCGTATGTATCGAAACTATTAAGTGAGGACGAAACTATTAAGGATTATAACTCAGACAAAATGTTTGTTCTGTTGATACATTATTTTACAGAAAATAAAAGTATCGAGGTAAAGATGATTAAAGTCGTATGTTTAAAAGACGAAAAACTTCTAATACAGTTGTCAAATATATTACTGACACATTGGAAGAAAGCAAAATTCCACTGAAGAAATGTATTGCTTTTAGTCCAGATAACACTAACACCAATTTTGGTCGCTTAGAAAGAAAGGGTTTTGAAAATATTTATTATAAACTGAAAGAAAAATTACGAAATATCAGGGGCGCATTTTGTATTACGCTTGTTTATAGTACAGATTTTGTTATCGTTTTTATTGTAATATTAATGTAATAAAGCTTTTCTTTTCCTTTTTTTTATAGTGTTATGTCCCGGTTGGGGTCATTGGTATGTTGGGGTTGGGAAAATGTGGACACCCTAGATGTAAGAGACAAAATATTTTTAAGTCACAATATTATCTATGTATTAAATAAGTGCTTATAGATAGAAGCGAAGAGATTCGGATCATATTACAATAAAACTTTTAGAACAAAAGTTGTAGCAAATTTTATCCTTAATAATATTGCTCTCTTTCACGTTTGCTGTCAAAGGCGTAAATAACGAGAAAAACCCGAACCTTTCTAGTTCTAGGTAGTTCTATTTTCTTTGTTAGTTAGTGTTAGATTGTTGTATAATTTTCATTGAAGTAAAGTAGTAGGAGTAAATTAATTAAAAATACTCATTTTTGGTTAACTTTAATTAGAAAGTGCTTAATTTAACCTACAATGTCAATTCACTGTAATTAACTATTTGGTTAACCACAACTAAATACAATTGGAATCTGTAAATTGGAATCCCAGATGAATCGAACTAGAACATTGTAAAATTTCGATTAACTAATTCTTTAACAAACACTTTTTTAATATTTCCTTTTAATAAAAGGGAAACTACTAATGGTTTTTGTAATTAGTAAAATCTGGTAAGTGCCACACCCGTTTTCCTCAACCCAACTACTAACGGTCGTGCAATTTATTCTGATTACGGCTTAAGTATTATGGTCGTCTAGTTGTGGCAGGTTTCGGGCTCGGCTAAAGCCGTGCTGGAACTATTTATCAATTCCATTGTTTGTTGCGCGCGTGTTTCGTTGCGGCCGTTCTTAGGGCCACCTTATCTCTTTGGTCTGATTAATGAACTTTTAGACAAAAAGGCCATCGTTATCGATCGGTACCCTACATCTCATTACAACCCTAAACCCGGATAGATAAACCGCGTTGTGTAACACGAACTAATTTCAATATCACTAAATTGATAAATCTAGAATATAAACAAAAAATAATGGTGGAGGAGCCGGGAAATATTTATTAATAAAAAAAATCTTATTGATTACTCGCCGTTATATTGTATGTTGGTATAAAATTAATTAACTTACGTTTATTGCATAGGAATTTAATGAACCCTCCATAGTATGGCTTGCGGATTTTAGTATCGGGAAAAGCGGTGGAGAAGCATAATTAAATTCGGTAGAAATGTATCCGGAGGGCGTGGTGATGCTACACGTGAGCATTTACGGACTCTTGAATATTTCACGTTGGCACAAATGAAAAATTCCGTCGTATACGCTCTTTGGTCGGAGTTATTTCGCAAATTTATAAATTTTCGACGAAACGAAGCGCGGACCCCAGGCAGTGGTAGTAACAGCGTTACACCACGCCCTATCTCGGTTTCAAATTATAAGTTTTTACTCCGAAGATTTCATTTAAAAGTTGTAACGGAAACGAGGAAACAAATAGAGAAAAGGGAAAAAGAGATTTATCGGGAAGTCGCGTAATGGGTGAGTTGGGATTCAAAAGATGTTTATCTTGGTCATAACTAGTTGCAATCTTTGTTTCAGGAAACCTTTTTTTAATTTAATGTTGACTTACAATCACAAAATATGCCATATTAACAAGTTGTTCATCAAAGTTGCTTTTGTAACATTTTGTTTATTTATGAAAAGTAAACAAGTTATTAAAATTTTTTAATTAAAACTGGCATTCAAAGAAGCTTTTCAATTCAACTAAATATTTCAATTCAAATTTTGTACTGAAATAAACTTCCGAGAAATACTTCGAAGATCGATGAGATGTAGTGAAATACATAACTACGGTTAGAGAAAACAGATGATTGGAAGTAGTTGGTCGGAGAACGAGTTCGAACTCGCTCGAGTACCGCATAAACCCACAGTAGTAGTTGGAGAGTGTTGAAACACGTCTCTAGTACAGATGGTTCTCGAAGGTAACGCATAGGTGCACTATTGTTACAAACTACATATTCAATTGCTTACAAACGTAAACCTTAAAAAGTTTCTTTACATTTATTTAACTACTTTTAACGATGTTTAGTGTTTGTCAAATAATTGGGAATTGTTGGGTTTATTAATTACGGATAAGCTTGGTTTTGATACTTCGCTGTCAAACAAGTGTGATGGGTGTCTACTCCCACTGTGGATTCCTATCTGGTTGCGGTCGAGTGCTGACACGAAGTCTCTTAATTGTGGGTATTGGGAGATTATTGAGCTTGTGCAATTTTGTATCAATAAAGTTCCATAGTTTGAGAGTATCCTGAAATATTTTGCAACTAACTTATAATCGTTGAGAAAATAATAGCTAATAATAATAACAGTTAAAAAGAAAATAAGACAACGACTTAGGTTGGTTTCGTATTGAACTCATAACCAGCAGCGCAATAACTTTGAAGTTCCAGTCAATCGAGTTCCTAATGGTCTTGAAATCAGGCACTAAAATTATTGTGATAAAATTTTATGCACAACATCACTTCATTTTGAAATTTCGAACTGTTTCATTGCTCAGTTATGGGTAACACTGGTAATTCGGAACATATTACAAAAATACTTTTAGAATAAAAGTTGTAGCAAATTTCATTCTTAACAATATTGCACTCTTTCACTTTTGCTCTCAGATGCGTAAATATCGAGAAAAATATGCAGGTATGAAAATTTGATGAATTGGTTGTTTTTTTGTTAGTTGGTGGTAGCACTGGGGAATTTCTGTATATTACAAATAAACTTTTAGAACAAAAGTTGCAGCAAATTTTATTTTGAGCAATATTGCTCTCTTTCAGCTTTGTTCGCAGATGCTTAAATATCGAGAAAAATACGAAAATATGAAAATTTGATGAATTTCGTTGGTTTACAAGTTGTTAATGGGAATCGGAGCATGTTTTAAAAAAACTTTGATGCTGGTTATACATTTAACTTTCTCGTGTTTCTATAGTGTGTTAATAGATCCAAATAATTATAAAATATCCACCGTTTTGAACCTGAAAAAAAATCTGGCTACTATTTCATACTTTCTGTCGTAACACCAACTCTTAATGGATAGGTTCCCAAAAAATATAAGTCAGAAGAATTTTTTTCAATCTATCAATTCTATTTATGGACATTTTTGATTGCTGACTTTGTTCCAAGAACTTCCGCCGTTGTGTTCTGTTACCCATCTTGTTTCTATAATTGATGATATTGTGGGATTTAATGTCTTCTTCCACATGGTCCATATGGATGTATATCAAATCATGGGCAAAGTTCCAATATTCCATTACGCCTCCAAATTTGTCTCGCATGACCTCTCTTTCAAATATTGGTAACAATTTTTCGACGTTATTGTTATATTAGTTGCTATTTTTGCTGAGTGAGTCCTATACAAATTGCTTTACAGTTTATATGGCTAAGTAGGAAGGTCTGGATTGGCGAGAACGAACTGGTTGTGTGTTAATATAGACTTTATATTTGACCTAATATTATAAAATAAGTTACAAGACACTACTAGAAATGACAGCAAATTTAAAGAATTTAGTTGCAAGAATTATCATATATTCACGATGGAGATCAAATATCTTATGCTTGTCGCACAAAGCAAGAAAGTGATTACCAATCTGGTATGCATCAAGTTCGGAGCGATTTGGAACTATGCAGCTATCATAGCCATTTTCTTCCTAGATTCTAAACCCTTTCAATTTTCATCAAAATGCAAGGCTCAAGAGAATTTATTTCAATCTATCATTTCTATTTATGGACATTTTTGATTGCTGTCTTTGTTCCAAGAACTTCCGCCGTTGTGTTCTGATCCCCATCTTGTTTCTATAATTGATGATATTGTGGGATTTAATGTCTTCTTCCACATGGTCCATATGGATGTATATCAAATCTTGGGCAAAGTTCCTAAATTCCATCACGCCTCCAAATTTGTCTCGCATGACCTCTCTTTCAAATGTTGCTAACAATTTTTCGACGTTATTGTTATATTAGTTGCTATTTTTGCTGAGTGAGTCCTATACAAATTGCTTTACAGTTTATATGGCTAAGTAGGAAGGTCTGGATTGGTGAGAACGAAATGGCGGTGTGTTAATAGAGACCTTATATTTGACCTAATATTATACAATAACTTACAAGACACTCCTAGAAACGACAGCAAATTTAGAGAACTTAGTTGCAAGAACTCTCATATATTCACGATGGAGATCAAATATCTTATGCTTGTCGCACAAAGCAAGAAAGTGATTGCCAATCTGGTATGCATCAAGTTCGGAGCGATTTGGAACTATGCAGGTATCATAGCCATTTTGTTCCTAGATTCTAAACCATTTAAATTTTCATCAAAATTCAAGGCTCAAGAGAATTTATTTCAATCTATCATTTCTATTTATGGACATTTTTGATTGCTGTCTTTGTTCCAAGAACTTCCGCCGTTGTGTTCTGTTCCCCATCTTGTTTCTTTAGTTGATGATATTGTGGGATTTAATGTCTTCTTCCACATGGTCCATATGGATGTATATCAAATCTTGGGCAAAGTTCCTAAATTCCATCACGCCTCCAAATTTGTCTCGCATGACCTCTCTTTCAAATATTGCTAACAATTTTTCGACTTTATTGTTATATTAGTTCCTACTTTTGCTGAGTGAGTCCTATACAAATTGCTTTACATTTTATATGGCTAAGTAGGAAGGTCTGGATTGATGAGAACGAAATGGCGGTGTGTTAATAGAGACCTTATAGTTGACCTAATATTATACAATAACTTACAAGACACTCCTAGAAACGACAGCAAATTTAAAGAATTTAGTTGCAAGAACTGTCAAATATTCACGATGGAGCTCAAATATCTTATGCTTGTCGCACAAAGCAAGAAAGTGATTACCAATCTGGTATGCATCAAGTTCGGAGCGATTTGGAACTATGCAGCTATCATAGCCATTTTCTTCCTAGATTCTAAACCCTTTCAATTTTCATCAAAATTCAAGGCTCAAGAGAATTTATTTCAATCTATCATTTCTATTTATGGACATTTTTGATTGCTGTCTTTGTTCCAAGAACTTCCGCCTTTGTGTTCTGTTCCCCATCTTGTTTCTATAGTTGATGATATTGTGGGATTTAATGTCTTCTTCCACATGGTCCATATGGATGTATATCAAATCTTGGGCAAAGTTCGTAAATTCCATCACGCCTCCAAATTTGTCTCGCATGACCTCTCTTTCAAATATTGGTAACAATTTTTCGACGTTATTGTTATATTAGTTGCTATTTTTGCTGAGTGAGTCCTATACAAATTGCTTTACAGTTTATATGGCTAAGTTTTGCAGTTTTATTTGAAAGGGGATCTAAGAGGTAGTGATGCCGAAAACATGACGCTGTATCCTGAGAGAGCGTTTCTACTCAATCCCGACTCTCACTCACTAGATTGGTGATCTTCGGTAATCGGAGCAACCCCGCGGAAGCCTGTGGTAACCAATCTTGGTAAGAAGGAAGGTATGGATTGGCGAGAACGAAATGGCTGTGTGTTAATATAGACTTTATATTTGACCTAATATTATAAAATAAGTTACAAGACACTACTAGAAATGACAGCAAATTTAAAGAATTTAGTTGCAAGAATTATCATATATTCACGATGGAGATCAAATATCTTATGCTTGTCGCACAAAGCAAGAAAGTGATTGCCAATCTGGTATGCATCAAGTTCGGAGCGATTTGGAACTATGCAGCTATAATAGCCATTTTGTTCCTAGATTCTAAACCATTTAAATTTTCATCAAAATTCAAGGCTCAAGAGAATTTATTTCAATCTATCATTTCTATTTATGGACATTTTTGATTGCTGTCTTTGTTCCAAGAACTTCCGCCGTTGTGTTCTGTTCCCCATCTTGTTTCTTTAGTTGATGATATTGTGGGATTTAATGTCTTCTTCCACATGGTCCATATGGATGTATATCATATTTTGGGCAAAGTTCCTAAATTCCATCACGCCTCCAAATTTGTCTCGCATGACCTCTGTTTCAAATGTTGCTAACAATTTTTCGACGTTATTGTTATATTAGTTGCTATTTTTGCTGAGTGAGTCCTATACAAATTGCTTTACAGTTTATATAGCTAAGTAGGAAGGTCTGGATTGGTGAGAACGAAATGGCGGTGTGTTAATAGAGACCTTATATTTGATCTAATATTATAGAATAACTTACAAGACACTACTAGAAATGAAAGCAAATTTAGAGAATTTAGTTGCAAGAACTGTCATATATTCACGATGGAGATCAAATATCTTATGCTTGTCGCACAAAGCAAGAAAGTGATTGCCAATCTGGTATGCATCAAGTTCGAATCGATTTGGAACTATGCAGCTATCATAACCATTTTGTTCCTAGATTCTAAACCGTTTAAATTTTCATCAAAATTCAAGACTCAAGAGAATTTTTTTCAATCTATCATTTTCATTTATGGACATTTTTGATTGCTGTCTTTGTTCCCAGAACTTCCGCCGTTGTGTTCTGTTCCCCATCTTGTTTCTATAGTTGATGATATTGTGGGATTTAATGTCTTCTTCCACATGGTCCATATGGATGTATATCAAATCTTGGGCAAAATTCCTAAATTCCATCACACCTCCAAATTTGTCTCACATGACCTCTCTTTCAAATGTTGCTAACAATTTTTCGACGTTATTGTTATATTAGTTGCTATTTTTGCTGAGTGAGTCCTATACAAATTGCTTTACAGTTTATATGGCTAAGTAGGAAGGTCTGGATTGGTGAGAACGAAATGGCGGTGTGTTAATAGAGACCTTATATTTGATCTAATATTATAGAATAACTTACAAGACACTACTAGAAATGAAAGCAAATTTAGAGAATTTAGTTGCAAGAACTGTCATATATTCACGATGGAGATCAAATATCTTATGCTTGTCGCACAAAGCAAGAAAATGATTGCCAATCTGGTATGCATCAAGTTCGGAGCGATTTGGAACTATGCAGCTATCATAGCCATTTTCTTCCTAGATTCTAAACCCTTTCAATTTTCATCAAAATTCAAGGCTCAAGAGAATTTTTTTCAATGTATCATTTTTATTTATGGACATTTTTGATTGCTGTCTTTGTTCCAAGAACTTCCGTCGTTGTGTTCTGTTCCCCATCTTGTTTCTATAGTTGATGATATTGTGGGATTTAATGTCTTCTTCCACATGGTCCATATGGATGTATATCATATTTTGGGCAAAGTTCCTAAATTCCATCACGCCTCCAAATTTGTCTCGCATGACCTCTCTTTCAAATATTGGTAACAATTTTTCGACGTTATTGTTATATTAGTTCCTACTTTTGCTGAGTGAGTCCTATACAAATTGTTTTTCAGTTTATATGGCTAGCTCTACTTCTATGATCAAGTTTTGCAGTTTTATTTGAAAGGGGATCTAAGAGGTAGTGATGCCGAAAACATGACGCTGTATCCTGGGAGAGCGTTCTTACTCAATCCCGGCTCTCACTCACTACATTGGTGATCTTCGGTAATCGGAGCAACCCCGCGGAAGCCTGTGATAACCAATCTCAGTACGAAGTAAGGTCTGGATTGGCGAGAACGAACTGGCTGTGTGTTAATATAGACTTTATATTTGACGTAATATTATACTAGTATATTAAAAAACAAGTTTCGTAAGACACGCTTGAAATGCACGAATTCAAGTTGAAAAACGAGTGGCGAGTGTCTTATGAAACGTGTTTTTTATGCTATTTTTTGTAATTCGCGTTTTTATACTTTTTTATTTTTATTTTAACAAAAATAAAGTAAATTTTGGCAATGTAGGGAAATAGGTATGTAGCAGTTGGTACACCGGAACACTTTGAATTGACAATTAGAAACTGTCAAAACACAAAATATATTCACCTGAAAAAATGTTTGATGTACACCTCCCAAAATAAGAGAAATTGCTCAGAGTCAATGTCCTCATCATTGTGGACTTTGTATTCGATGCTAAGAACGTGTTTAAACATCCATAGACAAAAATTGTCACATTGACAACTAGAAAAATTAATGACCCAATGTCACCAACTTGAACTGGTTGCATAAAATGTTACTAAAATCTCATTACAGCATCGGATGCTGTAAGGAGTCTCATTACAGCACCCGTTTGAGTACTGTTAGAGCATTCATTACCGTCGCGAATTACAAAAAATAAGTTACAAGACACTACTAAAAATGAAAGCAAATTTAGAGAACTTAGTTGCAAGAACTGTCATATATTCACGATGGACATCAAGAAAGTCATCAAGCAACAAAGTGATTGCCAAACTGATATGCATCAAGTTCGGAGAGATTTGGAACTATGCAGCTATCATAACCATTTTGTTCCTAGATTCTAAACCATTAAAATTTTCATCAAAATTCAGGACTGCGGAAAAAAAGTGTTCTTCAGAAAATATTTATCTCACTTTCTTTTAATTATAAGCCGATTATAATTAAGAAAATTTACTGTTGACTCAGACATTTGTCCAAGTTGGAACATTAATTATAATGCTAAAATAATTAAGTCAATTAGTAGAAGTTTATAGAGACCATAGATAAAAGCACGGCGGCCGGCATGCCCAAAGGGGGGGAAATGTATCCCTACGGCCACATTGGGAGAGCGGGTGGCGGTGGTGGTGAGAGTGTGCAACATCCATAGGTCCTTTCAACACCATCGGGCCCGTTTATTGATTTTATTGCCACGACCGCACATGTAGCTACGGGTTAATTTTCTAATAAAAGATTGATGCCGCTACTAACACACAGTTTATTCTATAGATAGAACATCGGTTTCAATCCATAAATTTACCAAAAACAAAAGGAAAACAAAATGTAAAAAACATTTTAAATAAATGTTCTGTAATATTGCGTAAATATAAATAAAATAATAAAATAAATTATGAAACTCGTGGTGTTTTTGTTATGAAAACTTTATTTCAAGTGCTTCAGGGAATTAATAATGCATATATAACTAATAATTAATGCTATTAATGCAAAATGAGTTCTATGAATATAATGAATATAATTCAATTCGATAAATCAAACATGTATTAATATTTTTCGAATTTAATTATTTCCTAGTAATGTTGGTATAAATAAAATTGAATATTAAAGTACCTTTAAAACAAATTTCATTTTGCGCGGTGTTATTAAATTATTTCTTCTTTTGTGATAAGAAGCAAACTCGCGTGAATCATTTGTGTGATCAAACAGGGAAATTTACACAAACCAGGTCGGTCGTCCCACTTAAGTCCAACCCTCTAAACAGTGAAAATTATGCAATAATATTATGCTTGCTGAACCGGAAATGTAACGTAGGGTTTATCCCCTAAGGCATTTCCACGTTTAACTCAGGTAGCTCTATTTCCTCAAGAGATATCCTTTGAATCCCCTTCCCCCTCTCAGAGTCGCCCACAACACCAGACCTGTATTTCCTTAACAAAATCAGAAATTGTGTAAACAGATTTCAATTGAACATAAGCCAATATATCATAGTCAGTGTTGAATAAAGGGATTGGAGGTGGGTATCGATTTCGAAAACGTGCCCGTTACACCTTATGATTGAAAAGCAATTTTTCGATGGATTACCTTCCCCGTTACGTATTTTCACGGTTCCCCAACTCGATCGCGAAGCTGTCAAAACACTGACGTACCATTTACAGATTTTACATACAACTTTAAATAAAAATAGAACCGATTTGTTCAAAAAGAGTAGATTAAACTGAAACTTTTCATAAAACTTTCGATTATAATCCTCTTATAAATACACCAATACTGGAAAACTGTTTTCGAATAGCTCAATTTTGCTGCTATTATGTATCCGAATACAGCAAATGGTAATTTACCCCTTTACAATTATTCGTGCATAAACGATTTACATAAACGCTCGTTTCATTTGTGTTAGGGTTGTATTGTAGATAAATTATGGGTTAAGTTAGCGATTATGTAATAATATAAGTTTACATTATTCATTATTTAGTTTATATTTATTCATTTTCAAGGAAATATTAATTTGAAAACGTCAAACCGTATCAATCTATTCAACCGGTTTGTTTTATGAACCTTAAATGTCATTATTAGGCCTTTATTGACTTCAAAGGAACCGTTTGGTCCAATCAATTATGGGATAATTTATAAACTCATTGTTCCAATGTAAACAGTTTTCGCACAAAGCTCACAATTAAATAACCGATGTTGAATGGTAAAGAAATAAATTGAAATTTTAATTTTTAATGTTAAAAAATCCCGAATGAAATTAAAATCGTGGAAGATTTTTTTTTTCTTTATTAAAACGAATTCTCATTAAATCATCGTTAACGTAAAAGCTCGATTTTCAATCAGTTTCGTCTTCATAGAAAGGAGGAATCTCTGTGGTAAGTCATCCCGTCAGGACTTACAATTAATCATACTCCTGGTAAAGGTTGTCAGCGACGCTACGTTCAAAGGCGTTCATTTCTTTGGTAAAAGCAACTACCTAACTATTAATTTTAAAACGTTGGATTTCCTTACGGGTCGCGGCGCAAACTGCGAGTGAGAGAGCTGCGGAGATTCTATTTCGAGCGATTGAAAATTGATTTTCCGAATAAGAAACGCTTCCCTGATTTGCGTGACGTCCCCGGCCGCTTCCGTTCCCCCAAATCCAAACCTCAACCCTCTGATCCGCATTGAAAGGTTCGGACCGTGACCTATATCATATATTCTTTTTTTAGAATAAATCTTTAAGATTTACAAAACAAAATCCAAATTACTTTTAATGGCCACTAAAATAAATTCAAAAGTACCGTAATATTCAATTATCTTAATTGGAATTATGCACGGCTGAGATAATAGAGAAAGAACCATTGATTTCCAAATCAATTTTGCGGTCGCATATACCATCTGAACAAGGTCCTCGATGCCTAGAACGAGATAAATGTTCCAGTAATCGCGTAAGACCATTCAAGGGAGCCATTTAGCTAATAGGACGCCTGTCGGGACGCCATCGGTCACGTCTACGTAAAGCTCGAAAGGAAGCCAATACGTCAAAGAACTTAAAGGTTTATTGAAGGCGAACGATTTATTAGGTTTGTTACTAAATTTTCAGTTTCACCTTTTTTCATATTACACGTGCTTTAAGGGAATACAAGATTTAATATAATAAAAACTTAATATATAAAATTGCGGTAAAGTTTGTTGTAATCACTGAAGATACAGTAGTTCTGACCAATCCGGCTGGTGTGTTTTCCAGACAGGACGTCGCGCCTTTTTTATACCGACATACAGAAATAAAGGCGCGACGTCCAGTATGGAACACAAATAACATATTTCACTACTATATTTTCAGTTTCACCTTTTTTTCATATATGATGTAATTTGAGGGAAAACAAGATTTAATATAATAAAGACTTAATATATGTATATCTTTAATAACCGTGTTAAGACAATAATAATAATTACAATTATACACGTGTATAGTACAAAGGAGAACATCTAATCTTATTTGATTCAGCGAAGATATTTGATCAATATTAGTTGACAACCCATATATCCTGGGAACAAGGGAGAACTGGAGGTAGCAAATTGAGATCGATTGACTCTATTTTGGATGAACATAGTGTTAGGGTGCAGTTTGAATTAGTTACACATTAAAATTAGGAGCATGACATGTATTTTGTGGACATTATCTCGACACCGAAATCGAATTTCCAGCATTTGTTATTTATGAAAAACAAAATGTAATCTGGAAAAAACTTTCCAGATTACAGTACAAGAGTACAATACTCGCACAATATTCGTAGTCCAAAATTGTTTGGGAACGAATATGAGTTGTGACGTTGTTGATGGAGCGAGAAGAAACGATAATAAGTGATAGATGAGTGAGATCTTGTTAAGTTGGTGTGTGGCTTTAGTGATTATATTTTATCACTATTGTGATGGATAACTTTGCTTTGTAAGCCAGGAATTGAGCCAATGTTTGCAATGACATGGATATATCTGTTACTGTAAAAGCCCGAATTACGGTAAGTCCTAAGATTTTTCAGTAAAACCTAACATTTACCAACTCTGAATAGTAAAAGACCGAAATGTTTTGTGAAATAAATATCCAACCTGACATTGACAGAGTTAAAATTGACCCAAAAAGCATTGTTGCAGTTGTGGTAAATGTAAGGGCAACGAGCTTTACCAACTGGGTACGAAAATTGGAGTACTAAAGCAGCTTTGTACTAAGAATCAGTTTACCTCATGATCTGAAGACTTTATAAAGGTAGAAGAAGTTGTTAAAGATAAAGGACAAGGATTCAAAAATGTAACTGCCTCAAAAAATGCTTATCAGAGAAATGCGTTTGCAAGTCATCAGGACTGCTTTGTAATTCTAAATGCCACAATAGCTCTCCAATAGCCTTAACAACTGGTAATTTATTATTTGCTCTCTTTTAATTTGAAATATATTTATTGTTTTCTTCTCAATACCAACATCTACCACAGTCTATTGGTAAAAGCCAGAAATTCGATCTCTTGTTTAAAAAATCCTCACATTTACCAACTCATGTTGGTAAATCTTAAGATTTACTGGTTAAACCTAAGATTTACCATAGTTCGCGCTTTTATAGTAACATATCCATTGGTTAATACCCTAGGAAGTACCTAGATGGCTACACGTTTGTGCCGTTTTGGTCTATCTGTTTACATCAAGCTGTTATAGTTGTGTTAAAACACTTCAGCAAGAACTTTGAGTGAGATGCACCGAGTGTCAACTCAATTCACCGATGGTAGAAGCACTTACAAACCTGTATAGGGAAATTCAAGTTCTGACAGCTCAGACACAAATCCAACCCAACTGAATTCACCGATGGTGTAAGTAATTAACAGCCTATAAATGGAAATTCAGGTTTAGACAGGTTCTCTCCCCTCCACTGAGTGAAGGAGAACTCAACCGTTGAAAGCGTGAAATGAGCTGAACATTTGGAAGATGATTACAAAACAAATTGAAGCAGAAACCATAGTAAGTCGCTTTGTATTTTGTATACAAATACAACAAAGTATGAATGCTTTTTTCAAGGATGCAGCATCATTTTTTGTTAATGAATGAAATGTCGCGCCTTTATTGTACCGACATAAAGAAATAAAGGCGCGACGTCCAGTATGGAACACACACTAGCATCATCTTTTCCATGTAATCATGGATCTATTTAAAGAGTCCAAGAGTCGTAACTACAACCTGACTGCGCATAAAATTTCTGATTATCTACGACATCTATTAAATATCTTATCTAGCTTGCAACGGCATAATAGTTCCTTCAAATTTATTCGAATTTTGCAATTTTCGCCGATTAAGTTTTAAAAATTCGTATAAAATCCAGTTTTTGGAATTTGAGTATGAAAATTTCCCAAAGTGTTAATAAAAGTGACCTCTTTCCAATGAACCAACCCGTTTTGAAAAATAACTTTTAGTTTTTGAGAAAACAATATTTGAAGTTTTGATAAAATTTTCGATGTTACAATTTTCATCAATAATTTTCAAAATTCGCTATAAAATTAATTTCTTGAAGGATCCTTGTGGAAATATCACCAATTATTAATTAAAGTATCCTCTTTTTAATGCAACAAGCCGTTTTGAACAATCGCTTTCAGTTCTTGAGAAATAAATTTTTGAAATGAACGACAATTTTTTCGAATTTTGCAATTTTCGCCTATTATGTTTAAAAATTCGTATAAAATCCAGTTTTTGGAATTTGAGTATGAAAATTTCCCAAAGTGTTAATAAAAGTGACCTCTTTCCAATGAACCTACCCGTTTTGAAAAATAGCTTTTAGTTTTTGAGAAAACAATATTTGAAGTTTTGATAAAATTTTCGATGTTGCAATTTTCATCGAAAATTTTCAAAATTCGCTGTAAAATTCATTTCTTGAAGGATCCTTGTGGAAATATCATCAATTATTAATTAAAGTATCCTCTTTTTAATGCAACAACCCGTTTTGAACAATCGCTTTTAGTTTTTGAGAAATAAATTTTTGAAATGATCGAATTTTGCAATTTTCGGCGATTAAGTTTTAAAAATTCGTTTAAAATCCAGTTGGGGAAACGAATTATGTGTTGGTTTTAATGTTATTTTTGCTTGTGGTTTTATAAAAGAACTAAGAAACGATGTTGATACGTCTATATTAAATGTACCATGTGGTTAAACCAATATTGTAGCGATTGCAATTTGTTATATCTGTGTCAAAATACTTCAGCAAGAACTTTGAGTGAGATGCACCGAGTGCCAACTCAATTCACCGATGGTTTAAGCAATTAAAAGAACATATAGGGAACATCAATACGTTGATAAACGTTTTTTTAATTAATTGTTACCTATCCTAAGTATAATGCACATATGAAATCAGGATTCTAACGCAATTTTCAATTCAGACAGAAAGATTAATATTAATAACTCTAATGATAAGATAAATGAAATAAAAAATTATCGATGATCGTTACCTAGTTATTGTATTACGATCAACAATGTCGATATTAATTGAAAGTGAATGATCACTAGCATCGTTTCAGTCTAATTACGCCCATTGCAGTAATTAAAGTGCACTGGTTCTGAGGATAAACCGTAAATGCGGAAGCTGTGGTGTATGAGAACTGATTGCGAATATCTAGGCCAAGTTCAAAATAGGAAAAAGAGACGAACAAAAAAGTCCAATACGCCAATGAAACACATCATACCCACTATTATTATGAATATTATTTTTTTGTCACTTTGTTTATAATCCATAAATAATAAAGTCAAGATATGATGACCACTTATCATACACGCAAAGTTAAAGTCCGTTAACTTCCAAGACTTTGAAGTATCTAAATGGTTTGAATTAATCACGAAATTTTCCGGTAAAGTGCGCATTAAACACGCTTCGTAAAGAGCTACACGCGATCGTTATCGGAAATGACCCACAAACGATTACGTTTTAAAGTGCGAGGTTAGTTATTAATTGAGATAATTTTTCAAATGGTATAAATAAAAAAAGATTATATTGGAATAGATATCTCGTGGGAATTTAGAGAAATGTTGTCATTCGGAAACGGCACACATAATCTTCTTGAGAGCAAAAGATTCCCGGTTTTTCCAACGGTGACGAATTATCCGTGTCAACGGCGTTCTTCGCCAATTTAATGGATGGCGCGCGTACCGAAAAGAAATGAATGCCCTATACGTGTGTTAGTAGAACTTCTGGTTGGGATAACGGGAAATCCGCTTTTCCCGTCTTACCCTTCTGGCCTTTTGTAGTTTCCGGACTGTCGTTTCTTTTTCTACGACTCCCGGTCAGTTACTAGTCACCCACATCAACTTTATCGTGACCTAAATTCTAACAAATAGACATTTTTATCTTTTAACTTTATTTTATCTATGAGTAGATCGAAACAGCTTGGAATTATAATTGACTGTTATTAATATGTTCCTAAATAGTTCAAGATGATATATTAACATAACTAATTTAATATCGAATGTGGCAGCATGGCATGCAAGGGAACAATAAGTTATGAATTCCAATTACGTTAACTGGTGCAAATTGGGGTTTGCTTTGTAGTTAACCACCTGGATAATTCCGAATCAATATCTCAAAGCTGCTCGGGCGTGTTCTGTAGATAATCTTTTGCTGAATTCGGGAGTTAACTTCGTATCTTTGCTAGTTTAGCAAATTTTAAACTTTGTAATTAGTAAAACGTGCCAGTTATTAATAGTTAAAACGTTATAACCGGTCGGTTTGATACGTTTACATTTAATTAAAGAAGATAAACTTTAAATCTTTATTATTTTGTTGTAAAAATAAAATCAATCTCGCCTGATTTAATAATAAAACACGTTCTGTTTACTTTTTTTGTGTCGACACGATTTTATTTGTTATAAAATGAACATTTTCGGGTCAATATTGAATTTGTTTCAAGGATGTGCATTAGTTTATTAAAATTTTGTTTTAAATTTAATCTTGTTTATGTGAAAATAAGAAAATTAATTAATTGAACTCGAAATTAAAATGGTATTTGATTAAATTAATTGAAATACAAGTAGAAGACCCAACGTAATCTGATAGCCCACGGTACAATACGTTACGATTAAGCGGAAGCGACGGAGTGTTTTCAATTAATTACACTAAAACGGAAATTCCAGGACGTCTACCATGTTAACGTGGATGTATATTTGTTGTACATCTCCTATACCTACACATTCAATGGACATAATTATACCGAGATCCCACTTTGAAACTATTTTAATTCAATATTTATTAGTAGAGTAATAAACAGAAAGATAAACTGCAATTTGGCTTTTGCATTTAAACTGAATTCGGGCTAATAACAATCGTACTTAAAACACAATATTCGTATTGTTTGGTACACAATTGGTGTTGTCAAAAACATCAACGGATTCGCTGGAATATTTGTTTAGAATGTTGGACCGAGCCGGAAATGAAATTTCGCAAGGCCCTTTACAAATTCTCTTCGCTTTTGTAATTGCAGTGCATAGCTGTTTTAGTAAAAATTTTCAACGCTTTGTGTGTTCCTATCCTATGCGATCGACAGATTATAGACTCGTATGAATTCTGTGTGTGTGAGTTTATCTACGAGCACGTACATACGCTTTCAAAGCAAATTAGTACACAATAAGCGCGTACAAATTTCTACGTAGTCCGGCGAGGTAATTCCGACGTAATTGATTGTAAAATTATTGTTATTCGTAATATTGACCCTGAAACTAGTTGATAGAAGCAAAATGGATTTTCCCAAAAGAAAAGATGATAAAAAAAATAGTAATCGGGAGAACTCTGATTCCTCAGCGTCGAAAAGTAGAATAGATAAAAATCGTGCAATCCCATTTTGATTTGTTACTAAAGTACGGTAGATTACACTATTAGTTTACAAGAAAAATCTGTTGTGCTGAATCTGAAACTGTCTTCAGCTTTTCTCCATCACGTCTAGTTTTTGAGATATATCCAAAAATGTGGAAAATCGTAAATTAAAAAACATAGTAACGGTTCATGTTCAGTATATTTTTTATTTTGCATAGTGTGCTTCTGTAGCTGTATGGACATGAAAGTAGAGATCCAGACGAACATTTTAAGGTATTGATGGCATAAATTGGACTCTCAGTTATTTTGCTACAGCCTAAAACAACTCAACAAAATCAAATTTTTTCCATTTTTTTATCACTTAATCGCACCGTAACGAAAAAGAATTATATATGAACAAAAAAGTTAGCTATTCCATCATGTAGAACATTTAATTCTCTAAATTTCGAAGCATTGGACACCATGGTCGAATGTATTTTACCGGAATATACCTGTATACTATTTTCCTTATTGTTAGTATAGTGCGGGATATGATTACTTTTTGACAATTTTGTACAATGTCTTTGGGTCGATTTCTCTGATAATACTCCAGAGATAATCTCCTATCATCCCTGCGTCCCAGTGACCTTGATAACGTCTTTCCAATGTCATTAAGTCTTTATGGAACCGCTGGCCTTGTTCGTCACTTTCTGCTCCAAGATTGCTTGAAAAAAAATGTCCAAGCAATTCAAAGTGCGAATGGAAAAAATTGATTTTGAGCGACATATTTGCATTTATGACTTCGTAATTGTGCAGTAAGTTGGAAATGGTTTCCTAAAAATCCATGGACAGTTTGTTTGAAGCTAATCCACGCCGTTGCTTCTTTTGTTGTTAATGTTGACATGAATTCATTGTCATTTATTAATTTTCTTTCTTTATTAATTTGAGGGCCAACAAATATGCCTTCTTTTAGTTTAGCGTACGATAGTTGTGGAAAGAGCTGAGTGAGATATTTAAATGCTGCGCCTTCTGAATACAACGTTTTCACAAAGTTTTTCAACAAACCCACTTTGATATGTAGTGCAGGCAATATTACAGATTTAGGCTTATTTAAGACATTGAAAGCACCATTATCGTAATGTTCTCTAGAAGGCCAGTCTTTGCCCACATAATGATGCTCTCTCTCTCGGCTATCCCACAAACAAAGAAAACAGCAATATTTTGTAAAACCGCCTTGTAAGCCAGTAACTATGTTACTATGTTTTTTAATTTACGATTTTCCACATTTTTGGGTATATCTCGAAAACTGGACGTGATGGAGAAAAACTGAAGACAGTTTCAGAATCAGCACAACATTCTACGTTATAAAAAATATCGCAGTCTTCGAGGAAAAACATTGTTGTTGTATTACTTAATTTGTTTCACTAATTAATTCTTTGTGGCAAAGTACACTGTTGATACTGTCCTATGCAGAAATTCCAGCCTGATTAAAGATAATATTCCTCTAATTAATATAATTATGAAAGCTCGTTAACGGGGAAACAAAGTTTGACATATTTTCATTCCGATTGTTAGGGAGAAAAGTTGTCGAGGATCGACAATAGAATGCACATACGTGGCTCATCGAGCAATCAAGAGATTTGAAAAATTATTAATGTCACAAGCCTGTTCTTTCACTGTCAATCATTATAGACCTGACTCTTGCTTCCCCTCAAGGCGAATAAATCATAAAATAAACTGCTAGAGAAAATGACTTTCCTTCAAAGCGTGTTAAATGTTGGAATCTGTTAGTTTCATAAAAACGATTTTGTACAAAATGAAATTGTTTGGTAGATTGTAGTCTTTCTGGTGCAAAAAGAACTAAGTGAATTCGGCGTGATATTGAAGACAAAATAGAATCTAAATATAGTAAGGAAAGTATCTTACGAAAGTATTTCTTCGGATGGTTGGTATTTGTATTTTTGTTCTATTTGAACTGTACGTATTTTCTACCTTCATTTTGCTGTTACGATCATGTGAATACGACCATGCTCTGCTTCTTTCAAAACTTCGTATGTTTCATATTGACGAACATCTTTTGCGTTGGTTTGCCTACATGTGGAAGGACTCTGAAGGTAATATCAATGATCATTTTTCGGACAGTTACCTCCGGTGTACCGCAAGGGAGTCACTTTGGACTCTTTCTATTTAATATTGATATCAATGATGGCTTAGCTTTGGATTGCTCGAGACTACAGTGCGATATTGTTGCGCTACGTATTTATTGGAGTTCAAATTTCTTGACACTGAACCTTGAAAAATGTAATGTTATTTCTTTTACAAGGAAGGCAGACACGATTAGATACGATTATAGCCTGGAAGATGATACCATACCTCAGGTCAGGGACTTTGGCGTTTGAGGGCCACGTTGATGGAGCTTTTATTTTACAAACATTTATGCTATAAGAAAATTGTATTTTGCGTTTTAAGTCTCTGTAGCTCCGTTTGGAAACTCCAATATCAAATATATATTTCCAGAATTGAAAAGGTTCAAAAAAAATTCCCAAAGTATGTATGTTTTAAAAGCAACATCGCTTACATTGGTTACGTATCAGCCTGTGAGTCCTTCAACTACAGCATCGTTCATGTGCAGATACTTTAACATTCCATAAATCATTAATGGTAGTATTGATTTTTCTAGTCTTCTTGAAGTCTTACTCCTCGTACTAATGTCTTCCAGAACCCCATGTTTAGCGACCATTAACATCGTAGCGCTGGGGTTGATGTTTTTTACAACTCGCTATGCGTGTTTAAGCATTTGATAATTACGGTGTGTAAAGCTAATCATGATAAATAGTTTATATACGTAAATTCTATATATTTTGATGTATTTTTGTTTTTCTTTGTTGTTATTTTTGAGGTACCGAGCCTTGGGTTCGTCCTATTTCCCTGCTCTGTATGTATTAAATAAATAGAGGATCACAGCTTCCCTTAGTCTTATTGCAAAAAAAAACGATTTGAGGAAAAGGTGGTGAGTAAAATTTAATTTTGAAGTTGTTGCATCAAAGAGATCACGAAATTCCATTCTGCGTTGGAACGAACCTCAATCGAAAATTTTGTGGTCAATTTTGTAACTAATTTCGATTAAATTAGTATCTCTGGTCCCAGGATGAACACATGCTAATATTTGGTACATCTTCGTCAACATTGGGGCGATTCAAAATATCTTGTATGAAAAATAAAAAGCATGCTTCAGCTCCACTAGACACATCACATGCAGATTCTGTATTTCCAGGAAATAATAAAACTTCTTTTCCAGCTCTTTTTAGTGGTTTAGCATACTATTGCACTACAGCCCATTGTGAGTCTTGCCCTCCTCCCTAATATTCACGGCCAGTGTCGTGTCACAGCAACCTCAGTCGCGGGGCTATAATCCATGTTCATAGTTCTGGTCCTTTCTCCAGTTCTCTTATCTCGTAGTTCATCTTTCTTCTTTGCAACTCTTGGTGTAGATTATTGAGTGTCCATGTTTCAGATCCATAACTTACTACAGGTCTTGTAGATATTTAAACTCATTCACCATTCCAAGGTTGTTACCTGCAATCTGGTTATTTACTGCTATATGTTGAAGTAATCTACGTGCTGTTACCATATATTTGCTTTTCCCTTCACTTATTTGCAGATACAAGTACTTTTTAAGTTGATGACTCCCAGGGTTCTACTGCAGCTCTTATCAGTTTTCGTATCTTGAGTGATATTTGAAGCTCTGCCAGCATTTTCTAAATTTCTCGTCGTTTTACTCTATCATAAGCCATTGTGATAGAATTTGTCTTAACATGAATATCTGGTAAACGGTGGATCGATAACTTCTAAAACCAACCTGATAATCTCTTATGATCGTTTCTGCCACTGGAGTTAGCCGCCTTTGGATTACTGATTATTCAATTTGCAACTATAGAACTTGCAACTATTTTGCTTCTGTGATCTAGAAGAGCTTTTTGCCATGTTGTATGTTAAAATTCGCACTTATGGCGGGAAGAATGAAAAATTCTAGTTATAGAAGTTAAAATTGGCCAAATTAAGGGATTTTTGAAATAAGAGAATTAAAATTACTCAAATACATCGATTTCAACACCAATAAAAAATTTCGATTTAATTTAGTTTATTGGTTTTAAATTTATTTTAAAAGCTTCATTAAATGAAAATATTTTTATTATAAAGGACGATACGAATTTCCATTAGTTTCGATTAATCAAATTAAAGCACTATTTACTAAAACTTATAATAGATAACTCTCAACTGCAGTGAAATTCGTGGAAGTAATTAGTTAATGCATATGGTTTCGGGGAGCACATTGAATCCGAAAAGTATCTGAACGCAATAATATAAAGTACGGAATCAAAATGATTAAATTTTTATTTCAAAGAAATGTTTCTTACGATTTTTCTTATAATTTATATTTTATTCAATTTTTTAGCGACGAAACTGATACTCTTGACTTTTGTAATTTATCTTTTTGCAAGGAAAACTAGTAGTAAAAGATAAAAAGTTAAAAAACGTGAAACATTGGGATATTGTCAAAAGGACGCGGAATTATTATTTCACCGTGATATCTCGATATTAAATTTCCGCCCTTCGAAATAAATCAATATAACCTGACAAAGGGCCCTCCTATTTTTCACCGTCGGAATATATGTTTTGCTGAAATTGTTGTTGTCGTTTCGAGCACCACCGACTAAAAGCACCTGTCAATAGCTTTGCCATTTCGATTTATTAGACACCGATTTCACAACTAACTTCAAAGGGATTTTTACATTTCTAATAATAAATAAAGAAATTTCATTCAATTAACCGTCATTTGAGTAGAGATAAAAAATCCTGTTACAACGTTGGTATTGAAAATTGGTGACATCCTCATTAATTCGGAAACACCAATTTCCCTTCGTTTTGCTCCGCAAATTTTCAACTTTTAACTCATGGCGAAGAATCGCGAATACGCGAGTTCGTTTCCTTTAAAATTACAAAGTTCGTGGAGTGTCTCGTTAAAAATACAATACTTTGTCATTTTACTATCTTATTTCTGTAAATATCACGTTTTAAATAAAAACCGTTCCTCAAACAATCTATATTTTTCGTTTCTCTTTTATACCTTTCTATATCCTATGCTCTTCAATCATCCTGAAACAATTTTTCAGTTACATATATTCCTCTCAATATATTCTAGGGGATCAATAAAAATAATAATTCTGTTTGAAATTGTTACAACGTGATTTAACGTTAAATCGGGTTGAAATATTTTAATTTAAATTCTGATCCCCTAATTATTTTAGATGCGTAGATATTAAAATTTCCAATTAATCTCGAATTACCTATTAAATTAAATTAAAATGAGAACTGCCCGGAATTCGGATGTTGTTTGATTTTCTCTTTATTGTTGATTTCATAGAGTCAATAAATTCAACTGGGCTAATTGGCAGTAATCTTGTGTCGACCTGTGATTAATTTGAACTTTCCAGTTAATCAAATATAAAATCCACCACAAAATTATAATGGGAAAGAATAATTACAATTTAAACGAGAAAAAATGTTTGAAATTTAATTTTAAAAATTAGATTACATCTTTTCGCTCTCCCACAAATTTGGATTAAACTACTTGGTAAAATTTAAAAAAATAAGAGCACTAAGGTTTTAATTTTTAATCGTATTTATGTTTTAACCGGATTGGCAATTAACTTTCCTTTAATTTTTACCATAAAAAAACTTTTTTTTCATTTGAAATTCTTCCTCTTTACCAAAAAAAAAAATATTTATCTTAAAAAAAGCTATTTATCTCCCCATTCCATAACGAGATTTTTTCATTACCTTTACGTTCGCGTTAAAAAAGTTATTTTTAGTTGTACTTCCGCTTCGCCCCTCAAACCCTCGGTAATGCGAAAACTTCCCTATTTAGACGGAACGAACTCTACCCTTAATTACAAGTTGAAAACCAACGGAAAGCCCGCCTTCAAAGGATATCCGTAAAAATAAAAAAAATCTAATAATAATGTTCAATAAAATCGTTTCGAATTAATTTCTACTTAGAAAGAGGGAAAATCGGGGAAAGCACATCATAAAGTAACAGGTGGTTACACACGGGGTAACAATCGGCACAGATACACCGAGTAACAGATAGAATGAAATTGATAATAGAAATACTAGAAAGAATTATACAGAAATGTTAAAAAAAATTAGAGGGTACAAGAATTTTTTTCTTAAAAAAAGGGGTTGCCTCATGCATAACAAACTCACTTATGTTTCGGGTCGGTGAGTTACATTCGAAGGCGCCGTCGCTGGTCCCTTTCCCTGCACGCCAATGAGGTCGATCGCGGCCGACTGCGAACTGAGAGCGTCGAGACGCCACTTCGTGAGCGTCGGGTCGGCAGCGTTCGTGATACGTCGACTGAAGGGATGGTGTAATGAAGGGATGCTTTTTTTTTGCGTTGAGAGGATGAAGAAAAAAGGTTAGTTTCAACCACCTGATGGCTGTAATTTTCAAATTACTCAGCTAAAACTTAACAAGGAAAAAGAACTTGTTTTTATAATCTTAAAAGTTTTTAAATACAAAGTGTCTATAAAGATATGGAAATTTAACGTGGGGAGTTTTCACCAAGAAATTCAATATGGTAATTACTATCCTAATGGATTTTCTTGGAAAAGCTTTATAACGAAAAGTTTGATGTTCTTTTTAAAAATAATGCTATTATAAATTCAGTTCCTTATATAAACATTATTGATATATTAAAATCTAAATTCTCAACTGACTGTGAAAAGACGTCAACTCTTTATTGCAATGGAAAAGCCGCAAAAAGGGAATGAGACTCTTTTCATTGCAAGCTGTCACGCGCGATGTGTGCTATGAATACTCAAGTATGATATTGCTTTTTTATATTTCTAGTTAAACTTGAAGATTATTTTTGAATCCCACTTTTTTGTAATAAAATACATTCCAATAAATTAGAAAAAATGTATCTTTATCTTTGCGGTGTTAGGAAATGATGTATATCTTAAATTGAAGCTAAATAACTGTATTAATAAATGGGGTATTAAAACAATAGGGTTTGATGTATAAAGTTTTTCAAAAAAATGTGTTAAAAAATGTTAATTTGGGTTGTGTAAGAAAATTTAAAAAAAATCACATCAACCTTACTTTGAGGTGTTAAGATATGATGTATATCTTAAATTGAAGCTAAATGACTGTATTTTTGGATGGGGGGCTAAAACAATAATAAATAATAATAAATAAATTTATTGCCATAATAAGAAACAAAAAATACAAATTAAAGAAAATGTATACATTTAACTTAATACATAAATACGGGCAAAAGGGTCGATTTATCGCGTAAGCGATATCTTCCAAACAACCCAATCAATCAGCAGTATACTAAGTTATATAGAAAAACAATAAATGAACGGCAAGCTGCTATACTAAACTTATGGTCACCAAAAACGGTGCATAATGATAGTTGCTGGAATAAAAGAAGAAGAGAAGAAAAGTAGAAGAAGAGAAGAAAAGGGAGAAGAAAAAGTTTTCAGGAAGATACTTGAAGAGCCAATAAATGACGTTTTAGGTGGTTTTTAAATGTTACAAGGTGAGGAATATAACGGATCTCAGTAGGCAGACTATTCCAAAGGGTTACTGCCTGCACAGCAAACGATTTATGGTAAATCTCGGTACTATGAGATCTAGTAGGTAAACCATGCGACGACAAGCGTTGAAATATACAATACAAATACATTGGGGTTTGATTGTGAAGAACAGTATATAACATAGTTAATATACGAAACGATCTACGGTTCTGACAGCTTAATATCTGCAAATAATTACGGTATGGGGTTATGTGTTGAGATCTCTCGAGATCAAAGATATACCGTATGCAGTTGTTTTGAAGTCTTTGCAGTTTGTTTCGTAGTGTTACCGAAAGATCAGGATATGCCGTGTCAGCATAATCAATATGGGGGAAAATCAGGGAAAAACAAAGAGTACGACGGATCATGGGAGGAAGGAAGCAACGGAGACTTTTCAGTGAGTGGAAACAATGATAGACCTTTCTGCACACGGATTGAATTTGAGGTTTCCAGGACATTGTAGAATCCATAACCACCCCAAGGTTTCTAACCGTGTCTGACAGCTGAATAATGTCTCCGTCAAGCATTAAGTGAATGGATGAAAAATTATTCAGCTTTGCCAGTAAAGGTCGACTGCCAAACGCAATTGCTTGAGTTTTAGCAGTATTTAATTTAAGGCCATAACGTTTGGACCAATCCAAAATATTGGAAAGGTCATGATTAAGACGTGCAAAGAAATCAGTTAGTTCTTGAAAATTAAACAAATCCCCATAATCTTACTTTGAGGTGTTAGGAAATGATATATATCTTAACTTAAAGCCAAAATAGTATATTTTTAGGTGGGGTATTAAAACAATGGGGTTTGATATAAAAAGTTTTCCAAAAAATTGTATTAAAAAAAATTTGTTAGTTTGGGTTATGTCAGGAAAAATGAAAATTAAAAAAATCACCTCAACCTTACTTTGTAATATTCGGAAATGATATATATCTTAAATTGAAGCTAAAAAGCTATAGTTTTAGATGGGGTATTAAAATAATGGGGTTTCATACAGAAAATTGTACAAAAAAATGTATTAAACAAATCTGTTTGGATTATGCCAGGAAAGTGAAATTAAAAAAAATCACCTCAACCTTACTTTGCAATGTTCGAAAATGATATACATCTTAAATTGAAGCCGAAAGACCGTATTTTTAGATGTGGTATTAAAACAATGGGATTTGATATAAAAAGTTTTGCAAAAAAATTTATTAAAGAAATCAGTTAGTTTGGGTTATGTCAGAAAAAGTGAAAATTAAATAAATCACCTCAACCTTACTTTGCGGTGTTAGGATATGATGTATATCTTAAATTGAAGCTAAATGACTGTATCTTTAGATGGGGTATTAAAACTGTAGGGTTTGATATGTAAAGTTTTCTAAAAAATTGTATTAAAGAAATCAGTTAGTTTGAGCTATGTCAGAAAAAGTGAAAATTAAACAAATCCCCATAACCTTACTTTGAGGTGTTAGGAAATGATATATACCTTAAATTAAAGCCAAAAGACTATATTTTTAGATGGGGTATTAAAACAATGGGGTTTGATATAAAAAGTTTTCCAAAAAAAATGTATTAAAAAAAAATCTGTTAGTTTGGGTTATGTCAGAAAAAGTGAAAATTTAAAAAAATCACCTCAACCTTACCCTGTGGTTTTAGGAAATGATATATATCTTAAATTAAAACCAAAGGGCTATATTTTTAAATGGGGTATTAAAACAATGAGGTTTGATATAAAAAGTTTTCCAAAAAATTGTATTAAAAGAAATCTGTTAGTTTGGGTTGTGTCAGAAAAAGTGAAAATTTGAAAAAATTCATCTCAACCTTACCTTGCGGTGTTGGGAAATGATATTTTATCTTAAATTATCTTATATATATCTTAAATTGCAACCAAAGGACTATATTTTTAGATGGCGTATTAAAACAATGGGGTTTGATACAGAAAGTTTTCCAAAAAAATGTATTAAAAAATCTGTTAATTTGGGTTATGCCAGAAAAAGTGGAAATAAAAAAAATTACCTCAACCTTACTTTATGGTGTTGAACTTCAGATGGTACATTCATAATTTGGAAATATATCTTGGAAGGCAAGCATAAGAGCCATATCAGATGAGTTGATCATGTTCCAAAATAAGCAAAGTGTGCACCACGACCTAATTTTGCAGAATTAGGAAGTCAACACTCAGAGAAACATCTTATACTGTCTAAATGACGATCTTTTTCTGGACAGTTTTGTTCAGATCGCACAAATTCAATTTATAATTAAGTTATAAGACTATCGTGAACCAATTGTTCACTTTTAACGTTTATGATTTAATTAAAATAATTACATTGCAATAGCTCTATGATTGTACATTAAATTTATCGCAGCATTAATCAATCTAATAAAGGGTTATCCCAGTAATCTTGAAATGAGAAACAGAATACGATTGATGTATGGCAACTTCAAACCATTCAATTCGCATGGAGAAAATCTTTCGTGTGTTATTATTATCATAATTCGTACCTACTTTGGTAAGAAATCAATGCAAATATTGTTTAGGAATTTGGTTTTTGTTTTCTGCTCCCAACTCGACTTCAGCTTAAATTGAAGATTCTGGAAAAAGTTCTGGCAAAAAATTCAAAAAAAAAAAAATAAATAAATAAATATCTCTCTATCAACCCAAAGAAGACGAGTTCATTCATTTCATTAATAGATTCAATGAAAAAACTCGTCTTTCAGAATATCCATTCTATTGCAAAAGACTTGACTACCCCAGTCGGACTTGCAGAACTAACGTGAAAATGTTGATTTACTTTTGGAAACGTTTTAAAAAAAGATACGCTTCCTTAAATTGTGTTTTTCTGCATAAGCACTCGAATAAAAAATCTAGAATTGAAATGATGTACCTAGATGAGATAAAGTAAGTTTAGACTTATCTGACTCAGAACTAGCAGAATGCTTCAAATTGTGTATTGGAGCAAAAAATTGCAGGTAAATCACATCATATAATACTATCAGATTACAACCAAAAATAGATTTATTTATCTTGTCTGTAATTAAAGTTTTAATTGAATTTAATTTATACGTTGAAAACAACTTTTACTGCGTACAATAACAAACAAATAATTCGTTTCAGTCTGAAATTGCCTCGTCGATAAAAATAACAGCGCCACAGAAATATTTCCACGGTTTTTGTAATGGCATGAAGGAACAGACCCGGTTCCAAGGGATAATGCAGACAACGTCAGCATCTGTCGACCGTAAAAATTTGAATTTTAAACAAGGTCCTTATCGGCGAACTAGAGTAATAAAGGATTCCGGTAATGTAACCAGATGGTAAATGTAAATATTCTTTTAAAAAATCCATAAAAAAACAAAAATCTTAATAATTTCATCTGCAATAAATAAATAGTTTACATTTTTAAGTTAGTTTGTATTTATTTTGCAAACATTTTATCCGCATTGTCGTTGCCGTATTCAAATAGGACCGACGAGGACGGTCTTTGATCCCGCACTGCGCTCTCTGTATTCAACAAGTTGCATAGCTCTGACCTTTGGGAGGTAAACGAAGAGAAACGTTTCTATTTCGCGCCACCCCGCCCTGCAGTGATTTATGAAATTCCGTAAACTCGACTACATCGAAAACCCACTCTTTCGATTCCGATTGTGCACTTTTACCACGGACACCCAGCTTCAAGATGTCTCTTCCGTGGTCGTTTAGACTTTTCCTTTTATACGATTTCAACGTAAATGTAGTTTTCCGTCTTTGAGACCATTCAAAAATGAAAAATGAATCGTCTTATTATCATACGACATAAAATCGTTTTCATCTTTTTATTTTCGTTGCAGGAAAGTCTTTGTAAACATCCCAAAAAAAAATTAAAATAAATAAAGATTGTCGAAGTATATTTTTGTTTATCGATCCCTAAAACCCCATCTTTTGCATTTCGGCACTCGATTTTCGTTGTTGTTAGCGTCCCTGGAGGATGGGTAAAATTGCGAGGGGGGTGGAGTGAAAGATAAGAGGAGTCCTTTTTACAAAACGCTGAGCCCCTTTGCGGGAGGGTCGGCCTGGTTGATGGATCCCTGCGTCCTCTGGAAAGGATGGAAAGAAAACAACAGGAATATGTTTTTGGGTGGAATATCGCGTTTGGTAGTCCTTTGCAAAAGGGCCAGCTCGATCGATGAACGAATTTTTAGGATGCTTTTTTCTCTCTCTAAACTAAGCTCCAAAAGAGGTAAGTAAACCAAGTTTTTAACATAAAATCGATGATGTTAGGGATGGCTTAATTAAAAAAATAACTTGCAATGCATTTTAAAATTTAAACTAGGATTTGGTGATAAACCTAGTAACCATATTCTGACTGTATTTTTAGGTGGGGTATTAAAACAATGGGGTTTGATATAAAAAGTTTTCCAAAAAAATGTATTAAACAAATCGGTTAACTTGGGTTATGTCAGAAAAAGTCACCTCAACCTTACTTTATGGTGTTGAACTTTAGATATACATTCATAATTTGGAAATATATCCTGGAATGCAAGCATAAGAGCCATATCAGATGAGTTAATCATGTTCCAAAATAAGCAAAGTGTATACCTCGACCTAATTTTGCAGAATTAGGAAGTCAACACACAGAGCAACATCTTATACTTTTCAAATGGTGATTTTCATCTGGACCCTCTTGTTCAGGTCACGCACATATTCAATTTATAATTAAGTAATGAGACCATCGTGAAACAATTGTTCACTTTTAACGTTTATGATTTAATTAAAATAATAACATTGCAGCTCTATGTTTGTACATTAAACCTATCATAGGATTAATCCATCGAAGGGGAACACTGATAGCAGAGCACATCTCGACAGCTAGACGATTTACAATATCAAATGATGGTCACAGAGGAGATTCAATGAAAAAGAGTGTCAGCAGCGCAAGAATTTTGAGAACTTTGAAGTTTCAAACTTCTAATAAAGGGTTATCAAAGTAATCTTGAAATGAGGAACAGAATACAGTTGATGTGTGGCAACTTTCAAACCATTCAAGCCGCAAAGGATGGAAAGAAATCAACACGAATATGTTTTTGGGTGGAATATCGCGTTTGGTAGTCCTTTGCAAAAGGGCCAGCTCGATCGATGAACGAATTTTTAGGATGCTTTTTCTCTCTCTAAACTAAGCTCCAAAAGAGGTAAGTAAACCAAGTTTTTAACACAAAATCGATGATGTTAGGGACGGCTTAATTAAAAAATAACTTACAATGGATTTTAAAATTGAAAGTAGGATTTGATAATAGACCTAATAACCGTATTATGACTGTATTTTTAAGTGGGGTATTAAAACAATGGGGTTTGATATAAAAAGTTTTCTAAAAAATGTGTTAGAAAAAAATTTGTTAATTTGGGTTGTCAGAAAGAGTGAAAATAAAAAAAATCACCTCAACCTTACTTTGCGGTATTAGGAAATGATATATATCTTAATTTGAAGCCAAAAGGCTATATTTTTAGATGGGGTATTAAAAGAATGGGGTTTGATATAAAAAGTTTTCTAAAAAATGTGTTAGAAAAAAATTTGTTAATTTGGGTTGTCAGAAAGAGTGAAAATAAAAAAAATTGCCTCAACCTTACCTTGCGGTGTGAGGAAATGATATATATCTTAAATTGAAGCCAAAAGGCTATATTTTTAGCTGGGGTATTAAAAGAATGGGGTTTGATATAAAAAGTTTTCTTAAAAATGTGTTAGAAAAAAATTTGTTAATTTGGGTTGTCAGAAAGAGTGAAAATAAAAAAAATTGCCTCAACCTTACCTTGCGGTGTGAGGAAATGATATATATCTTAAATTGAAGCCAAAAGGCTATATTTTTAGCTGGGGTATTAAAAGAATGGGGTTTGATATAAAAAGTTTTCTTAAAAATGTGTTAGAAAAAAATTTGTTAATTTGGGTTGTCAGAAAGAGTGAAAATAAAAAAAATCACCTCAACCTTACTTTGCGGTGTTAGGAAATGATATATATCTTAAATTAAAGCCAAAAGGCTATATTTTTAGATGGGGTATTAAAAGAATGGGGTTTGATATAAAAAGTTTTCTAAAAAATGTGTTAGAAAAAAATTTGTTAATTTGGATTATCAGAAAGAGTGAAAATAAAAATAATCACCTCAACCTTACTTTGCGGTATTAGGAAATGATATATATCTTAAATTAAAGCCAAAAGGCTATATTTTTAAATGGGGTATTAAAATAATGGGGTTTGATATAAAAGTTATCCAAAAAAGATGTATTAAACAAATCTGTTAACTTGGGTTATGTCAGAAAAAGGCACCTCAACCTTACTTTATGTTGTTGAACTTAGATGTACATTCATAATTTGGAAATATATTCTGGAAGGCAAGCATAAGAGCCATATCAGATGAGTTAATCATGTTCCAAAATAAGCAAAGTGTGCACCTCGACCTAATTTTGCAGAATTAGGAAGTCAACACACAGAGCAACATCTTATACATTTCAAATGGTGATTTTCATCTGGACTCTCTTGTTCAGGTCACGCACATATTCAATTTATAATTAAGTAATGAGACCATCGTGAAACAATTGTTCACTTTTAACGTTTATGATTTAATTAAAATAATAACATTGCAGCTCTATGTTTGTACATTAAACCTATCATAGTATTAATCCATCGAAGGGGATAACTGATAGCAGAGCATAGAGGTCATAGAGGAGATTCTGTGAAGAAGAGTCTCAGCAGCGCAAGAATTTTGACAACTCTAAAATTTAAAACTTCTAATAACGGATTATCCCAGTAATCGTGAAATGAGGAACAGAATACGATTGATATGTGGCAACTTTCAAACCATTCAAGCCGCAAAGGATGGAAAGAAAACAACAAGAATATGTTTTTGGGTGGAATATCGTCTTTGCAAAAGGGCCAGCTCGATCGATGTGTAACCTTAATGATGTTCTTCTTTTGGGTGTAGGGAAGATTGGTAAAGGTGACCAATTAATAATTAAAGACTGATATCTCTTACAATTAATTACACTATACTTATACTAAACTTACTGCTAGTGTAGCACAACAAACCTGGTTATGTTTGTTGTACTAACCTTATTACTCCTAACCTACTTAATATTAATAACAACATTTACTATTGGTCACACCTTACACCTTCCCTGCTAAATAAAAAAAAAATTTGTTTATATAATAATAATTTTTTCGTGAGACGATCTTTTTACGATCTATATTGAAATAAACTATATTGTTTATTTCAATTACTTTATTAATTTTATTGTTATAAACGTTTTATGGTTTCATTTATGTTATTTCCTTAAGAAGCATAATTTTTATACTCTGATGAAGATCGAAAAAACCGATCGAAATATTACGAATAATTATTTAATATTATTATCAATTACGATCGATTAATTTCTTTTATTTATTGTAATAATTTTTTTCTTCTTTCTATTATCAAAATTAACTATAGAGTCCTCAACTCATCAATACTTTAACATCTCTTATTAGCTTACATTCTTGGGTCATCTTTTACCATATTCTTGTTCCTATTCTTTTAATAGCGATGCGCATCACTTTTAATTATAAAGAATTTTTGATTATTTAATTTTCTCCTTTTCCTTCTACATATGTTAAAAAGATCTGTCAACGACGCACTTAATGCTGAAGCTGATCCAGGATCCCATTTTATGTGTAGAACTTCTTTTTTTTCATTATATATATCATTATTTTCTCAATTATTTTTTTTCCTTTTTACCTCATATTCCGTTTCAACCATTAAAGATTATTTAATGGCATATTTCGTGTTTTTAATCAATTCCACCACATTTTTCCACCACACACGGCATATTTTTCAAGAACTCTTTGTAGTATTTTCTGTTCAAATTTTTTTTCTATCTTCATCCAGTAAGGAATTGTATAATTTGATGATGTTGATGGTGATTTTAGGATTTATAACCGATTTTAACACAAAATCGATGATGTTAGGGATGGCTTAATTAAAAAATAACTTACAATGGATTTCAAAATTTAAAGTAGGATTTGGTGATAGACCTAGTAACCATATTATGCTCCACAAACGCGTTTGTAAACCAACAATGAACTGGACGAGGTTCCATTGTGCAACGTTGTCCATAATAGCATCAACCTTGAACGTTGCAGAATACGATTCTCAACCAAATCGAAACTTCAAAGTGGTCCATTATCGCTTTGTTACATGATGTATTGTATAGACGAAATTTAGTAGTTATTTTAGTAAACTAACTAAATGGAATAGTGTTTAGAACAGATATTTAATCCAATTTTATTCTTAATATCAATAATTAAAATCACGTTCGCGTTGAATTTTACAGATCCGTGGCTCCAGGATTTAAATTCCTTTCACGTAGACCGTGGCAAGTTCGGTCGTTGAAAAGTCACTCATTCAGTGTTAACAATTTACATCACAATGCTCGCCCACATTGTGGTTGTGTTGGAATAAAGACCGCCAACATGCAATCTGATACGAGAGGGGAGCGACTTTGTCGACGTCAACGGATTCATTTTACGCGAACAACGGATATCAAATTGGGTTAAAAACGCGACTTACCACATACAATAATATAATGAAGTTTAAACAAATTTGAAAAGCTGCTTTTTCGGTGTTGTAATTAAATAATAACAACTTTATAATATGATAATGTGTTTTATTCCAACCCATTAAAACCGCACCTTTAAGTTTTTAACATCACCTAGTTGAAAGAAAACCTGCCCTCGTTCGTTGACGTCATTTCCCCCGCAAAATAAATTCCGTATTCACTCCGTTTAAAAGCTCCCGGTCGACGAAGTAGTTCCTGTGAAAGTTTAAAATACAAGGGGGCTCGTAGCTGGGAAAGAATGAGTAATGCTGCGTTTGTTCACTAGGCGGTATTGTCCAACAATGTGAAAAGTTGTTGGTGGTAGTTAATAGTAACTTTCGCATGACCTGTTTGAGAGTTTCATCATTTGAGCGAAATATTTTGAAAACTACACGAGCAAGCACTCGGAGTGCGAAAAAATCAATGTGCCCTCAACAGGTTTTACAAGAGGGATTTTCTGGCCGGCCTTTTTCCTCGCTTCGCGTCAAATAGAACCAGGAATTCCTTTCACAACACATAGCAAACCCCGGAATTGGACCCGCACGTGAAGGTTGGAAAACGTACGCTATATGCCCTTAGGAGCCTTTGCTCATTTCTGACGTTGTATGGGTCAAAAAAGGGGTAAAACGCCGCGCCAACAGTTGATTAAAATTTCAAATAATAATTTCCAAACTGCCAAAACAATTTATTGAAATAATTAATCTTGATTTAACCATTTAATTCGGATGCAAAAATATTCTCTTCATTTTGAAATCTGAGCCTAATGGCCTCCTGAATTTGCAACGGCCGAGAAAATAGTGCGACCGGAGCGTCGAGTCCAATTAGCCGGGAGTCAATTAGAAAATTAGTATTCGAGCACCGCACCGGTGTCTGGGTTTAAATCGATAGTCTATAGCTTCGAGAACTCCCTTTTCTTGCCTCAACCCAGCATCCAAAGCTGGACCTTCACCGGCTGTTATTTAATAAATCAATTACTGCCAATCGACAAACGGTCAGACCGGTATAGTTGTTTTCCCGGGGAAAAGCGACCAATACCACTCTTTTCCCTTGAGCTTTTTTTAACTCTATAAATGATTAATCCGCTCTCTATAAATAACGATTTAAAAATAATGAAATTATTTAATTATTTTCCCCCCGAATTAAAAAAAAAACGTCATTTTAACGAGAATTTAAACTTTTGACGTTCCCCATATCGTACAAACAATTTAAACACCAACCCATTAGACCCTCATATATCCCCGTATTATACAGAGTACATAAACCGAAATACAGAATGAACCTCGAAATCATACAACGTATTATTTAACATCTTTTTGATAATTGGACTGCGTTATACATCACTTGACTAAGCGACATTTTATCGTTTTTAAAGATTTTCATGCTGTCTGGTAGGTAAAGATGTAACTTATCTTAGAAAAAATGTAGAATACCGAAAGACCTAAAATACCATTTGTTTGAAAGGATTAAGCTAAGAGACAATCACGTTATACGATTTTAATTTCGATTTGCATCATACGTCTAAGAACCGACTTAGATACGACACTTACAAGGGAAGTATCAGAACTGTCCCTCACCGATTTTGTTAAAATTTGGTACAGCGATAGTATGGCCAAAAATAAGGTTTACGTATTTTTTTATACGTGCTAATAAAGCCCCTGGGGCGAGTTATAAGGGTTGGAAATCGGGGTGAAATATATATATTCGCTTATAAGCTGAAAACGAAAATAGCTATCGAAATGTGGTAAATGTAAACTGATATTCATTTTCAAAGAGCTTTCCATTGATATATCACACATATATCTGAGGACTTCAGGGGGTAAACTACCCCTAGTTTTTTGGAATATTTTAAAAACTACCCTGTCGATTTTGACAATATTATGTATCCTTATAGTACGTTTAAAAATATTAATGACGTGTTTTTTCTTATTTGCCTCTGACCATCCCCTGCAAAGTTACGGGGTACGGTAGATAACCCCTTTCCTTAAGAATAATGTGATAAACTGTTACACTTTTGAACAATATTTTGAAGAAAATCATTTATTAGATGTAAATTAAGATTTACGCAGTAAAATAAACCCTATACGACATTAAGGGGTGGCTGGGGTTAACTACCCTAACCACCCCAAAAATTAATTTTTTTGCGAAAATTGTTTGTCGATTTTGGTGCAATTTCCCACGATGATTTTTTTATACGTTAGGTAGTACTATTGTAAGAACTTACAAGGGTAAGAAGTTTGGGGTAGAAAATATATTTTCGCTAATAACTTTCATATTCCTACAGAAAAATATTTTTTATCCTTATTCTATTTAAATAACACAAAAGTCAGGATAATTATATAAATATTTATTAGTAATGAGTTAAAAAGTAACTGACAAAAGAATGGTTGACTATCACAAATTGTATTCTACATTATTACTTTAATTTCTTTTTTTTTACTTTTTTTATTCAATATATTGTTGGCAATAATGCAAATCATGGAAAAAATGTTTTAAACGCAACGATTGTTTACACTATGCACAAGTTATAACAGCTATATCTCCACAGATATCGCACGTAGGTTTTTCATTAAAAAAGCAAACCTCCACAGGATTTTCAAACTGTTCTGGTCTCTCCTCTATATAGCCAGATGCAAACCAGGCGTATTTAAAAACATTAATAAATGGTGGGGAAGACAACTGGTTATGCGTTAAGGATTGCAATTTTAAAATATTATCTCGCTGATGCAAATTGACATCGTACTGGTAGAGAATAACTTGATCAGAAAATTTTTCCATATTCTAAAACCAAATAGAGGCAGGTATAGACAAATATTTAAACTTAACATCCGACGGAGTTACTTCACTAATAATTTCAGGGCAGTGCCCACTCCAAGAATTCAGTAATAGTAATGATTTGGGTCCGGTGTTTGAGAAATAGTCATTTTGTAGCCAATTTTTCATATGAGCAGAAGTCAGTTCACCAGACTTTGATGCCAAAACGAATATGTTATCTGCTTTAAACATTGTATTTATTATCCTCGGTCCAAACGTACCAGAGGATTCTTTTAAAACAATGTAAAGAGGAGAAACTAGCTTTTCATTTGCAGATATGATAGGTTAAATTGTGTAGCTATGTGTTGTCGATGACACTGACTGCACCACGCTTTCAACGGTTTTAACCCCCAAATCTCCTTCAAATAAAAATAAATTAAATAAAAAAACTAAATTAACAATGTCGAATACAATTTGTCATACTTAACCTTTTTTTTCTGTTGCTTTTTAGCTCATTATTAATAAATATTTATATAATTATCCTAACTTTTGTGTTATTTAAATAGAATAAGGATAAAACAGCTTTTTCTGTAGGAGTATGAAAGTTATTAGCGAAAATATATTTTCTACCCCAAACTTCTAACCCTTGTAAAAGGAATAAGAACCTTATAATAGTACTACCTAACGTATAAAAAAATCATCGTGGTAAATTGCACCAAAATCGACAAACAATTTTCGCAAAAAAAAATAATTTTTGGGGTGGTTAGGGTAGTTAACCCCAGCCACCCCTTAATGTCGTATAGGATTTATTTTACTGCGTAAATCTTAATTTACATCTAATAAATGATTTTCTTCAAAATATTGTTCAAAAGTGTAACAGTTTATCACATTATTCTTAAGGAAAGGGGTTATCTATCTTACCCCGTAACTTTGCTGGGGATGGTCAGAGGCAAATAAGAAAAAACACGTCATTAATATTTTTAAACGTATTATAAGGATACATAATATCGCCAAAATCGACAGGGTAGTTTTTAAAATATTCCAAAAAACTAGGGGTAATTTACCCCCTAAAGCCCTCAGATATATGTGTGATATATCAATGGAAAGCTCTTTGAAAATGAATATCAGTTTGCATTTACCACATTTCGATAGCTATTTTCGTTTTCAGCCTATAAGCGAATATATATAGTTCGCCCCGATTTCCAACCCTTATAACTCGCCCCAGGGGCTTTATTAGCACGTATAAAAAAATACGTAAACCTTATTTTTGGCCATACTATCGGTGTACCAAATTTCAACAAAATCGGTGAGGGACAGTTCTGATACTTCCCTTGTTAGATACACCAAGAAATTCTATAATAGAAAAAATAGATGAACCTACAATTTCGGACCAGTGTCGTTTTCTAGATGTTTGTATAAAATTAAAAGTTTATGTCTTTGTTTTTGTATTTAAGTCTAACTGGTTTCGGTCCTTAGCTATTTTCAGAGACTCTACAAATAGATTAATATCTCTCATCTTATCCATTTTACAAACGATAACGGTAGGTAGCGCTAGTTAGCATAAGATACAATAATAATAATACATTTATTAGCTCTTTCACATACATAATTAGTTACCGGTAAAAACAAAAAAAATACAATATAAACTTAAAGCTAATCGGAGCTTGCTCTGTTCTACCACAAGCCCCTTTAGTTAATATACAAAATATATATATATATATGCGCAAAAACAAAATAACTCCTAAATTGATATAACACCTGAATGATATAACACAATTGAATATGATAAACGTAAAAACAAGTTCCTCATCTTTCCCCTAACTTTACTGATTCTGAAGCTCATACAAAGTACCCCTGAATTTCAATTTGAAATGCCGGGTGTCTAAAGTTTTTAATGTACTAGAGAGAGAATTCCAAAAACTGGCGATTCTGAAACTAAAAGAATGTCGATAGGCAGGTCTCTACGACGAATATTAATATTATGCACATCAGTACGATAACTAATTTTTTTATGTAAATATACAGACACTTTATCAGCCAATACTCCAAAAAACACAACACCCTCACGTAGCGTGACTCTATTTGACATACTCTACACTCCTTCAGTTTATGTGAAATTCTGTGATACTTACGAATACTTACCATAAATAAATCGAAGACAGCAATTTTGAACATACTGAATTCTCCTATTCGATTCTTTCTTATAGGTCGATAGTAATTATATGTTTTAGGATCATTGTTCTTTGGCAATGGAAGAACCAAGGATTCTTTCCAACAATTAGGAAACACATATTCTAAGAGACATGTATTAATTATATGTGTTATAATTCTAAGTAGGTGCGGACAGGACATTTTATAGTTATTTATATTACAAGTGGGCTAGAAACATAATTACAGTACGAGTGAGGAGAATTGCACGACGAGGTCGTAGACCGAGTCGTGTAATCACACGAGTACTGTAATTATGCTCTAGCCCACGTGTGATATACAACATTTTATCTACGACTGCTAAAAATTACTAAAAAATCAATTTCTTTAGAAAAGTCTATTTGACATTTATAAAAATATTTTGAAATGATTGTTGACAATTTTGAATTGTCAGTTTCAACAACATGTTTGTACATCTGGAGTAAGTGTTTGGAAATGTAAAAACATAACAATTAATGTTTGTAATAAATAGTATTGTTTCTCTGTAAGTAGATAGTACTTTTTCTTTTGTATTGTTGCTCGTTTCAATAAATTAAGTCTGTTCTGATTAGGCTAAAAATGCGTTACGTAATGAAACCAGTGCGGTAATGAACTTCATTACGTAACTCAAATCACTTCAAATGAGTGCGGTAATGATGACTTATCCAAGCAGTCGTAGATAAATGATATTTATGCCACGCAAATCGCTACCAATCGCAATTGATTTGATGCTTCGTATAATTTCAGCGATTTTATGCTCACTAACTGTACGAAAAGTGAACAATTCGTCAAAATTTCTGTATTTATTATTTCAATAATATTTTAATAGATTAACATCAATATGATCCGTGGAAGCTTTCCACAGTTTCTTTGAATTATTATTTTGAAACGCTATACTTATGAATACTTTTTGTTCTTTACTAATAGCAAAAGTGACATAATTTCGTAATGATTTGTAATAATCCCATATCACTATGTTGCATGTTTTTATTGCACTAAAATATTACTTTCTAGTTCTACGTCTAGTGTTAGTTCTAGTTTTACACTAGCACTATCACTAAAACTAACACAAGACCTAGAACTAGAATCATTCGAGTTTAGCCGTCTTGAGAAATGTTGGACTAAATCCCAATGTTTCTAGTTTCTAGTTCTCAGTCTAGTGTTAGTTCTAGTGGCAGTAGTAGGTTAGTATAAGATATTACTGTTGTATATTCTTATTGAACTAAAACTAGAACGAGAACTATTAACTATTAACATTCCGTTGTCAATGTCAACTTTAATTTAGTTATTACATTAGAATTTATTACACAGAAATACCTTTAAAGTAACTCCAAACATAACGCATTTCTCTCAAAAAACCAAAAGGTTCGAACTTTCAACTATTAATTTTGACATATTTGGCAACTTCATAAAAAATCATTTAAAATGAGTCCAAACTCGACATATTTAACTTTGATATTAATGGAGATACAATCACTTCCGGTTTGAAACGTCAACGTCAATTTTGACATATTTGTCATCTTCATTAAAAAACCTTTAAAATGAGTCCAAAGATGACGCAGTTATCTCAAAAAACAAAAAAGTTAGAATAAAAACATTAAAGCAACAATGAAGATAGCAATTTAATAAATCTTTAAACATTAATACCAACCTTAATTTTTGATTTTTTATAAAAATTAAGAATATGTCAAAATGACATTGATATTTCAAATCGGAACTTGCTTATATCTCGAGTAATATTTGAATTAAACGTATCATGCTTGGACTCATTTTAAAGGATTTTTCAGGACGATTACAAATATGTCAAAATTGACGTTGACATTCTTAACCGGAAGTTGACCATAACTTCATTAATATTGAAGATAAATATGTCGTGTTTGTACTCATTTTAAAGGATTTTTAATTAAGATTACAAATATGTCAAAATTGAGGTTGAAATTTTAAACCTGAAGTTAGTTATCATATAATAAAAGTTTTATAACTGAAGTTAATGTAGTGTTAGTCACTTTTCAGCACTTTCTTTTTATTTTTAACGTGTTTTTTGGGTCACTTGATGATTCTTGAATATTTCCCAAGTTTCTTAATATTTCTTTTGTTAAAAAAGAGCGTTCTGAAATTTTAACCTGTAAACTTGTAACACTTCGTCCTTAAGTTCATTTTACAACTTTTTAAACTTTAATTTTGTAAATTAGTAACTAATAATCTGATTTCGACTTTGATATGTGATCTTTTTTAAAAAAAGAAAAAGAAATATTAAGAAACTTGTATGTAAAATGGATAGGATGAGGGATGTTAATCTATTTGTAGAGTCTCTGAAGGTGGCCAAGGGCCGAAACTAGTTAGACTTAAATTGTATATAAAATAGAAAACCAGTTGAAAAGTACAAAACCAAAAAGTTCGAACTTTCAACTATTAATTTTGACATATTTGTCAACTTCATAAAAAAATCATTTAAAATGAGTCCAAACTCAACATATTTAACTTTGATATTAATGGAGATACAATCACTTCCGGTTTGAAACGTCAACGTCAATTTTGACATATTTGTCATCTTCATTAAAAAACCTTTAAAATGAGTCCAAAGATGACGCAGTTATCTCAAAAAAACAAAAAAGTTAGAATAAAAAACATTAAACCCGAAGTTAGCAACAATGAAGATAGCAATTTAATCTTTAAACATTAATACCAACCTTAATTTTTGATTTTTTATAAAAATTAAGAATATGTCAAAATGACATTGATATTTCAAATCGGAAGTTGCTTATATCTCGAGTAATATTTGAATTAAACGTATCATGCTTGGACTCATTTTAAAGGATTTTTCAGGACGATTACAAATATGTCAAAATTGACATTCTTAACCGGAAGTTGACCATAACTTCATTAATATTGAAGATAAATATGTCGTGTTTGTACTCATTTTAAAGGATTTTTAATTAAGATTACAAATATGTCAAAATTGAGGTTGACATTTTAAACATGAAGTTAGCTATCATATAATAAAAGTTTTATAACTGAAGTTAATGTAGTGTTAGTCACTTTTCAGCACTTTCTTTTTATTTTTAACGTGTTTTTTGGGTCACTTGATGATTCTTGAATTTTTCCCAAGTTTCTTAATATTTCTTTTGTTAAAAAAGAGCGTTCTGAAATTTTAACCTGTAAACTTGTAACACTTCGTCCTTAATTTCCTTTTACAACTTTTAAAACTTTAATTTTGTAAATTAGTAACTAATAATCTGATTTCGACTTTGATATGTGATCTTTTTTAACAAAACAAAAAGAAATATTAAGAAACTTGTTTGTAAAATGGATAGGGTGACGGATGTTAGGTGGCCAAGGGCCGAAACTGGTTAGACTTAAATTCTATATAAAATAGAAAACCAGTTGAAAAGTACAAAACCAAACGTAGATAATTTTCTTCAAAAATTTTTACACGAAACATCATTTTGACTCTAGTATTTGTGATTAAATTTATGCCACGACTTACAGAAACACCCTGTATAATTGTAAAACGACTGACCAAGCGGATTCTGCGATTCTGAGATGAAAACGAAAATCCCATTTTTTTCAACATTGTTCATGTGTCGCTTAGTCAAGTGATGCATAACGCGGTCCAATTATCTTTAATAAATATTTCATAGTTTTCGAAATGTGTTAAAATAACAATTAAAAAGTTGGTCATACTACGACAATCACTTAATTTGTCTGGCGAAAATGTATGTAGGTGGCGGCGATTCAAGAAATAATTAATGCAACATCACAGTGAGTTTCCCGACGCAGTTCGTTATGATTGCGGGCGAGTACCCGGAAAAGCCGGGCAATTTCCGGCTTGCGAAAACATAGCGAATGAAATAATTATAACGGGAAAGCGCACCCTAAAACTCCATGTGCAAATTTTATTTTTGTTGGTAAAAATTGCAAACCCTTTGAAGTCAATAATATGTATTATTTTTTTTATTTTTTGTTGTGGCATTATTTCGCCTCAAAAACTAATCCTTCCTCTGTTAGAGGAATTAATCAGAAGACTAAAAATTTCCCAATATTGTCGCATCCAACTGGATACTATAAATTTATGCCAACAAACTGATTAATTTTTAATTGTGTTAAATTATCTTTGACATACAAGAATTGTTGGGGGAGATTGTTTGTCTCCGTAGGGATCCCCTTTCGTATTCAGCTACCATTCAAGTGTGTTTGACACACAGAAATCGGAGAGGAGTTCTCCATTAGGTTTGGAACCCCAAATTCCGTCTTCAGATATTACCACAAGTGTGAATTCTTATTTAGACCAAAATCGTTGTCATGGGAACGTATCAACGTTAAAATTCCGCCATTGGATCTTTTATAGCAAGGTTCCATCACCACACTGTGTTTGGCATCTTCCAGCTAGAATCCGTATAACTTAATTAGGCTATTTAACTTCCCAATAACTCAAAGTTACTTGCGGAAGTACCCGTGACCCGTAGAAATTGGATTGCATAATAGTTCAGCTTTACGTGCTTTCGATTAAAGCAGTTATGATTGTCTGGGATCAGTTGGGCCGCGTTCTCACCAAGTTCTCCAAAGTGAAAGTTAGCTCAGGAATAGCTTTCATGTATTCCTGCATGTTGAAGGTAAAAGTATTTCTCGAATTCATTAACATCAGACTTGTTTAGACACCAGTTCAAAGTTATTTGTATTTGAACACCTCCTTTGTATTCGCAATGTTGTTCATCAATTTTATATCTCTTACAAGAAGGGAGACACATAACTCTCTTAATAAATATTTTTTATTTTTTCTTGTTCATCCATCTCGGTCTGCGAAGATACTTCGAAGATCCTTCTACAGTTCATCCTTGTAGCGATTTCTTTCTACATCAAGTCCCCTTCTCAACTTCTCTCCCGATTTCATGCATCTTAGGTGCCAGCATCGTTCTGACGTTTCAGGTCGCCAGCTTTATTTCGGTTTTCCTAATCTTAGTCCATGGTGAGGTTGGTAGAGATTTATTTTCGTTAAATTCGGCCGGTGTCCGAGGCTTATCGTTTGCATTCGTAATAGGTGATTTTTACAGTCTAGGGTTGTTAGCCCTTGGCCTAATCTCTACCCGAGGAGGGGGTTTACATCTCCGGTTATCCCAGGCATTTAGACTTCCACCAAGGTTGGGTACCCGCTGTGCACAACGTTGAGGTAGGAGTAGGTATTGGCCAGGAGAGTTTAATAAATACTAGAACAGTAGAAAAAGGCAAAGATAGAGAAAAGAATTTTTAAAATACACTGTAATACAATAGGACAATGGCTTCCCCTGCAAGGTATTAGGAGATAAAACAAGGTTCGCGTAGTCAGGGGTGCATCCCTGAAATAGATATTTCATCTACCAGGATAATAGATGAGTATCTGCCTGCTACCTTCAGCTTTGTAACACGCGAGCCAAAAGGCTTTCATGGAAATATGTCATAAAATGATATTTAGTGAATTTTATGGGATCTCTGACTTGCAGAATAGTTATCTCTTTGAATGTAATAATCAGAACGCGACAGTTTAGGAAAGTAACTATTAAATGCCATAAGAAACTATTTGCGAGCAAACTAGATATACCAAGATATAGGGGAAATTTGATATAAAGTTGATCAAAACTCTGATACATGTTCACGGCTATGTCAGTATCTGGAGGAAATTATTGAAACATGCAATGAAGAGTAGTAGCCATCCTCCCCCAAATATTGTCGACCAATAAGAATAAGGTTTATTAAAGAATCAAAAGATGTCATCAATGACGAAACCCAATATATAAATAACCAAATAAATGACTTACAAAAAACTCAAATATTGTTAAAAAGTGGATCTGATTGTTATTTGTAGTGATTGATGGGAAGATATGTAATGCTGTAACTAACACAGCTTCAACGATGCGCTGAAGAAACATCAAAAGAATTCAACAACCTATCGGACAAGAAAGATGTAAACCCAGCATCACTACAATTAGGGATATCTATTCTCTATGCAAAGATACGCATGTTCGAGTCCATTCTTCACCTGTCATATAAAATTTCAATCCGAAAATGGCAAGCAAGGTCTGATGAAGATAAAAGAATTATAACTGCGACAAAAAGAAATATTAAAAAAAAATTTAAAAAGGAAATGGGAAATATCAATGATGGAAACACTGCTAGGAGATTTTTTCAGGACCCAACATTGACAAGTCAAATTACCGGAGTAGACAAAACGTTGATTAACAGATTAAAAATAATATTGGAGGCCAGATATGAAATTGATATTTGTAAATTCGAAAAATATGCCATAGATACAGCTAAACTGTATATAAGTTTATACAGCTGGCATCCGATGACACCAAGAATGCGCAAAATTTTAGTGCATGGTTCAGATATCATTTCGCATGCCTTGTTACTGATTGGACAACTTTCGGAGGAGGCTGCTGAATCCAGAAATAAACATTTCCGAACATATCAGCAAGGTATCAACAATGAGTATCAAATACCGCTAAGTGCGACGGTGTGACTAACAACATAAAGAAGCTGCGCTTTCAAATTTGGAGAATAACAGTGTGGAGTAGATTGTTCAGAAGGTGAAATCTCACCAAGGCATATAGCGCTACAATATTAAATCATTATCATCATGATCTAACCCTTAACATCCACTGCTGAAGATAGACCTCCCTAATTTCTGTCTAGTTGCTTAGTATTTCTCCTCTTATCTATTCTCGGTGTGACTCGAACAGTGTCTTTATCCATCTTCTACCGTTCAAGTTGGCCTACTTTGAGTTCTGCAATTCGGGTAAATGCATTGCGAGATGATGCAAAACAATTTAAATTGTATCTACCATACAGTATACAGGGTGATTCACATAAGAACCGACACAGAGCAGGGGCATGTAGAGGACAATAAATTAAGATGATTTAACGTAACTTAGCTCTATACTAAGTTGTACACCTCAGGAGTTATAGGCCTTCAAAGTTGGCTCTTAAATTTTTAAAAAGTTCAATATCTTCGTAATACGTTAAGCTAGAAAAAACAAATTTGGTATACGTTATGAATAGGGTATAAAGTTATTTGACGACAAGGTTTTCTCCATCTTTTCTCCATCACCTTTCATTCTTGAGTTATGATCGATTTTAACACCAAAAGTACCCAATTTTGACATTTTGGGCAATTTCTCTTTATCACCTGAAAATCATTAGATCTAAACTAAATTTATTTATGGATGATGTCTTCTTAGTTGACAATAAACAACTTATTCCTAAAAAACTTTTCTCTATCACCTTTCATCCTTGAGTTATGATCAATTTTAATACCAAAAGTACTCAATTTTGATATTTCGGTGATTTTCTCTTTTTATCATTAGAAAATCATTATAAGTAAACCAAATCTGTTTATGAGTAATGTCCTCTTAGTTCATAATAAACAATTTATTTTAAATAAACTTTTCTCCATCACCTTTAATTTTTGAGTTATGATCCATTTTGATACCAAAAGTAGTCAATTTTGACATTTTGGTGATTTTTTCTTTATCACTAGAAAATCATTATACCTAAACTAAATTTGTTTATGGATGATGTTTTTTTAGTTCATAATAAACAATTTATTCCTAAAAAACTTTTCTCCATCACCTTTCATCCTTGAGTTATGATCAATTTTAATACCGAAAGTATTCAATTTTGACATTTCGGTGATTTTTTCTTTATCACTAGAAAATCATTGTAACTAAACCAAATCTGTTTATGGATGATGTCTTTTTAGTTCATAATAAACAATTTATTTAAAAAAAAAACTTATCTCCATCACAATTAATTTTTGAGTAATGATCGATTTTGATAACAAAAATATTCAATTTTGACATTATGGGGATTTTCTCTTTATCACTAGAAAATCATTACATCTAAACAAAATCTGTTTATCAATAATATCTTTTTAGTTCATAATAAACATTTTATTCCTAAAAAACTTTTCGTCATCACCTTTCATTCTTGAGTTATGATCGATTTTAAAACCAAAAGTACTTAATTTTGACATTTTGGGGATTTTCTCTTTATCACTAGAAAATTATTATGCCTAAACTAAATTTGTTTATGGATGATGTCTTTTTAGCTCATAATAAACAGTTTGTTCCTCAAATTACATACAATTTCACAGCCGACTACTGAATTTTCGAAACGACAATGTTTTTTAAAAAATAGTAAGAGTAAAAAAAGTTTTAGAATTAAATTCCACATGAAATGAGGTAATAATGTATTAAATCCACAAAAAGGTTAAAAAAATCTGCCAAAATTCACCATCACCCTTAATCAACCCTCTGAAATGCTTCAATTGGTCTCAACGTGCTACCAATTAATACCCTCGGTACACTCATAACGTCTACCAAATTTGGTTTTTCTAGCTTTATGTGTTACGAAGATATTCAATGTTTTAAAAATTTAAGACCCAACTTTGAGGACCTATAACTCCTCAGGGGTACAACTTGGTATAGAGATAAGTTGCGTTAAATCATCTTAATTTATTGTCCTCTACATGTCCCTGCTCTGTGTCGGTTCTTATGTGAATCACCCTGTATATATATATAGTTAGTTTTAAATAATCATTTAATGTAATTAATATTATTTGATACGTTTCTTGAATAGTACACGTTGACTTTCGGTGACCTCAATAACTCCATTCTCTGTTGACACAAAGTATACTCTGCCACCAGTTCCTAGTTCAGTTAACAAAGTTAACGAAGTTCGATCCAGAAACTAAACCACCGGAAATTTAGAAACTTCTGTGCGAAATGTAACGAAGTGTGTTATACGTTCTCGATTTAAATTAAAATTTGACCTATTTTCCGAATTTTTACAATACATATACACAAACTATTTCCAAAAATTTGCAAACAATTTTATTTTAAATGATGAATTTTTCCGGAAAATTGTTTTTTCCATCATGTATGTAAATGAATTATGCCCGTCGATATTGACGACTGAAAGCACAATGAGAATTAAATAACCATCTGCAGCATTCATTTGCCAAACGAATTCGCAGTCGAATCCTCGCTGAATATTATTTTCAACTGAATTTAAACAGAACGTTTTGTTTTTTGCTCGGTTAGCGGTCGAGTAACCGAACCAAAAACTAGTAGCAAAACGCAAACATCATTTGTTAATTATAATATAATAAACCCTTTTTTGATTTCAAATTTCAGGGAGAGCTACGAAAATTACTTATTAACTTTCCCAGCATCTCATCCAGAAACGTGTATTAATTATTGCAGACAAGTTTATAAAAGTTTTCCAACAGGGGCGTATTATTTTAATAACGAAATCAATGAGTAATTTCATTTGTTCTGGTCTACATTGTTTTAAAACTAGTTCACCGGGAAATTTTGTTCCGGATAATTACAAACTCACCATTAACAAATAAACGAGAATTAAAAAGAGTAAAAACAAAACGAATTCGTTGCTTTAAAACAATCATTAATTTTAATTTAAACCAACATCGGTTCATTTGTTGTAATAATAAAACCACGTAACATATTCTTGTGGACGTATTAACATCTTGTAGATCCCTAAGAATTGTGTCTAAAGAGAAAAGTTAATTAGCAAAACCTGTCTCGTCGTTTGAGGAGTCGTTTATGTGCTCGAAGCTTCCATTCCCTCCCCCCGGAAACACAAACTTAATTAATTTCGTAACAGTTGCACGAAATCCTCTGCTACTTTCTGTTGCTGGGTGATCTTAAATTTAGTATAGCCCCCTTTTACGGTAAACCCTTGAGCGAAGGAAAAGAACTTGGAAAAGATAAACTTCCCAAGTTCATGTCATTTGAATAAGTAATTACCATTTTACGTTTTTCTCAAAAAAAAAGAGTAAACATTTTTACATCGCTTACGATCAGAAAGAAAAAACATCAAGTTTTCGTCTTTTTCGTTTCGCTTCTTTTTAATAAATTGAAACCGGAGTGGATTGAAGATTGTCTCAGAAATAGAAATACATGATTTAGTGGTGAGTTTATGTTTGAGGGGAATAAGGATATCCGTTAAAGATGACAGTTCTGATCCGAGCTATAGGGATAATTGATGGAACGCGTAAAGTGTGCATGAAATATCATTTACGGCGACGTTTATGCGTCATGGTTTTATAGGAAAAAGGGGAATTAGAATTTTTTTAGAACGAGTAAAATGCCAGGTTGTGTTAAGTCTGATAAATTACATTTTCGTGTTTTCAAGTGAAAAATAGTTGCGTGATACATAAATAATAATAATACTGTAAAACCTCAATATAACGGATTAATACGGGGAAGGAGTATCAGTTACAGCCAAATTTTGTTATTTAAATAATTTTAATGCACACAAATTTGGACAGCTATCCACACCATTGTGTTCAGTTTACGTAGATTTATATTTATATCAAGAATATATACAGGATGTTTCACTTAAAACTCCTAGGGTAAGTATCTCTGGGATGGGTTGAGGTGCTTTTTTCATACTGAAAACGTTTATAAATTTATCCACAAACCTTACCAATTTTAAATTAAACAGAAATGATAGAGAGAATGACGAAAATTGCAAATAATAAATGACAACTAGCATACATCATTGCTGGAACTAAGAGAACACGCAAATTTCTGTTACATGTCATCGAATTTAAAAAACAAATACGACATAAGCGACGATATCTGTTGACTTCAATTCTTGGCTCAATTTTCAGTTTTGGCATAAAGAGACAATTTTCTCAATAACATTGTCCGGTGCAATGAAAGTCTTTTCCATAATAGTATACAAGTAAAACAATCCATATTGGTGTCAAAACAATCTTAATTGAACCGTGCAAACAAATAATCAAACAACCTTATAATCAACAAGTCATTATGACCTGGAGTTTCTGCTGAACAATCATCCTAAACTGTTAAATGTTTTTCTGGATGCATTAAAAAAGACCGACATGGTTTCAACAAGATGATGCTCCTCCATATAACGCCATAAAATTTTGCAGTTATCATAAATTTTCTTTTGTTGTTCCAATAATTATTATGGTGGCAAATTTATTTGGTAACTCAAAATGTAATTCTGTTTTTTACTTTGTTAATTAGTTTTGTTATTTATGTTAAAAAATAATGTTTTGACCACCTTGTTGGTTTATATTAGTGATGGAACAGATAATAATTTTGCGAAAAGCCGGATATCTGGCGTATCTATCCGGCCATTATGGTTATAATATCTGATGCATTTCTGAAATGATACCCTATATTGCCACATTATTGCGATATTTGAATAAAAATGAAATTAATAAAACAGCTACTAATAAGAGGATACTTTAATTAATAATTGGTGATATTTCCACAAGGATCCTTCAAGAAATTAATTTTATAGCGAATTTTGAAAGTTATCGATGAAAATTGCAACATCGAAAATTTTATCAAAACTTCAAATATTGTTTTCTCAAAAACTAAAAGTAATTTTTCAAAATGGGTTGGTCCATTGGAAAGAGGGCACTTTAATTAATACTTTAGGAAATTTTCATACTCATATTCCAAGAAATGAATTTTATACGAATTTTTAAAACTTAATCGGCGAAAATTGCGAAATTCCAAAAAATTGTCGATCATTTCACAAATTTTTTTCTCAAGAACTGAAAGTGATTTTTCAAAACGGCTTTTTGCATTAAAAAAATGATACTTTAATTAATAATTGGTGATATTTCCACAAAGATCCTTCAAGAAATTAATTTTATAGCGAATTTTGAAAGTTATCGATGAAAATTGCAACATTGAAAATTTTATCAAAACTTCAAATATTGTTTTCTCAAAAACTAAAAGTATTTTTTCAAAACGGGTTGGTTTATTGGAAAGAGGACACTTTTATTAATATTTTAGGAAATTTTCATACTCATATTCCAAGAAATGGGTTTTATACGAATTTTTAAAACTTAATCGGCGGAAATTACAAAATTCGAAAAAATTCTCGATTATTTCAAAAATTTATTTCTCAAGAACTAAAAGTGATTTTTCAAAACGGCTTGTTGCATTAAAAAGAGGATATTTTAATTAATAATTGGTGATATTTCCAGAAGGATGCTTCAAGAAATTAATTTTATCGCGAATTTTGAAAGTTATCGATGAAAATTGCAACATCGAAAATTTTATCAAAACTTCAAATATTGTTTTCTCAAAAACTGAAAGTAATTTTTCAAAATGGGTTGGTTCATTGGAAAGAGGACACTCTTATTAATACTTTGGGAAATTTTCATACTCATATTCCAAGAAATGAATTTTATACGTTTTTTTAAAACTTAATCGGCGGAAATTACAAAATTCGAAAAAATTCTCGATTATTTCAAAAATTTTTTTCTCAAGAACTGAAAGTGATTTTTCAAAACGGCTTTTTGCATTGAAAAGATGATACTTTAATTAATAATTGGTGATATTTCCACAAGGATCCTTCAAGAAATTAATTTTATAGCGAATTTTGAAAGTTATCGACGAAAATTGCAACATTGAAAATTTTATCAAAACTTCAGATATTGTTTTCTCAAAAACTAAAAGTTATTTTTCAAAATGGGTTGATTCATTGGAAAGAGGACACTTTTGTTAATACTTTGGGAAATTTTCATACTCATATTCCAAGAAATGAATTTTATACGTTTTTTTAAAACTTAATCGGCGGAAATTACAAAATTCGAAAAAATTTTCGATTATTTCAAAAATTTTTTTCTCAAGAACTGAAAGTGATTTTTCAAAACGGCTTTTTGCATTGAAAAGATGATACTTTAATTAATAATTGGTGATATTTCCACAAGGATCCTTCAAGAAATTAATTTTATAGCGAATTTTGAAAGTTATCGACGAAAATTGCAACATTGAAAATTTTATCAAAACTTCAGATATTGTTTTCTCAAAAACTAAAAGTTATTTTTCAAAATGGGTTGATTCATTGGAAAGAGGACACTTTTGTTAATACTTTGGGAAATTTTCATACTCATATTCCAAGAAATGGATTTTATACGAATTTTTAAAACTTAATCGGCGAAAATTGAAAAATTCCAAAAAATCGTCGATCATTTCACAAATTTATTTCTCAAGAACTGAAAGTGATTTTTCAAAACGGCTTTTTGCATTAAAAAGATGATACTTTAATTAATAATTGGTGATATTTCCACAAGGATCCTTCAAGAAATTAATTTTATAGCGAATTTTGAAAGTTATCGACGAAAATTGCAACATCGAAAATTTTATCAAAACTTCAAATATTGTTTTCTCAAAAACTAAAAGTAATTTTTCAAAATGGGTTGGTCCATTGGAAAGAGGGCACTTTAATTAATACTTTAGGAGATTTTCATACTCATATTCCAAGAAATGAATTTTATACGAATTTTTAAAACTTAATCGGCGAAAATTGCGAAATTCCAAAAAATTGTCGATCATTTCACAAATTTTTTTCTCAAGAACTGAAAGTGATTTTTCAAAACGGCTTTTTGCATTAAAAAAATGATACTTTAATTAATAATTGGTGATATTTCCACAAAGATCCTTCAAGAAATTAATTTTATAGCGAATTTTGAAAGTTATCGATGAAAATTGCAACATTGTAAATTTTATCAAAATTTCAAATATTGTTTTCTCAAAAACTAAAACTTATTTTTCAAAACGGGTTGGTTCATTGGAAAGAGGACACTTTTATTAATATTATTCAAGAAGTGAATTTTATACGAATTTTTAAAACTTAATCAATGTAAATAAGGAAAGTTGCACAGTTTTTCATGCTCTATCACATGCACCTAATAAAAAGTGAGTGATGAAGGGAAGCTTTCTTTTGACTGCAGCGCTATCTTTATTTTTGTATAATAAATAATAACAATACTTCAGAACTGAAGTCATCCCCGTACTGTAGTAACAAGTTCTTACAAAACTAAAATATCTCCACCCACTCCAGAGATACTTTTCCTGGGAGTGTTAAGTGAAACACCCTGTATATTTAGAACAAGTCCACAGCTCAAAGGGCCGTTCGTGACGTCAGAGTTCTATCTTGAATAGAAATTCAAATTAATCCGACGCCTCCACCAAAATAGTAGAATCCTATTTTCTCATTATCAATATTTATTACGCAATTTTTTAATAGACGCATGGCATAATCTGTAAGTTTCTATTCTATTTTTATTAAAAATTTTAAAATAATCCAATTTTTTCCACCCTTCCCATTTTTTTATTCTTATCCCAACATTTCACCCTTTTGTTTTTACACCTTCGAAAACATTTTACATTCGTTTCGGTGGAAATATTTTTTTTACGACGAATACTTACATTCGTCAGGGATGACTTATTTCGCATACTCCCGCGAATAAAGTTTCGCAAAAGACAAAGTTGTGTGACGCCGCGTTATTTATTCAGATGTCGCCTGGTTTTGCGCCCGGTTTCGAGTACCTCCTTTACTTAAAGGTAAATGTACCTCCGGTTGAGTTATTGGAGCATTTCTCGGCGCGTTTTCCCACACGACATTAAGAGGCGACAGCTTCCTGGGATACATCAAAATGGGATCTTGCGTAGATGAGGTCTCCTAACAGTGATCCATCAAAAATGTTGACTATAAATGTTTAATAATTGGTTAATCGTTATTTCGAATGCAACGCTAATTTTGGAATAGAAATAGTAATAATCGAAAATTTTTATTTATAGTCCAATGAGAATTTCAATTGAATCGTGCAACAGATAACAACCGGCGGTAAACTGGGTTATGTCAAATTTGGAACCTTTTCCTGTTTTAATTGAAATACGCGAGCGTCCGCCTCGGGCGAATAAAGTTTCATATAACTCTCGACGTTAGTTTTATATCGCGTATATCTGCAACGTTTGAATAAAAAAATAAGTCCGATGAAGAATTACGTAGCAGTCGGTTTTTGTTCTGCTAGAAAATTCTCGCGAAAAAAGCTTGCAATCATCCCCTAAGGGTTCACTCTGCCCTGGAAAAATAGAATGAGTTTTGAGAAAATGGGTTTCAAATTCCATTTATGTTTTTAGTTGTAATATTCGATTAAAATGAAATAAAGTACATAAAACATTTCGAAATTAAAACGACGATTGAAATGTAGTTGATATGTCAACGAAGTAACATATTTTATGGGAATTCCCGGCGCTTTGATGCGTTGATTTAATATCGAGTCCATGTAACTTGTTAGTTCTCACTTTATGAAAATATCGATCCACACTTATATTTACTCCACGCAATTTAATTAATTAATTAAATTTATCATCTAAAACACACAAAGTTAAAATCAACAATAACAAAAAATGTGATTTTGTTTTAAATTTGTTTTTATTTTTAAAGATGTTAATCTAATTCTTTATTACCAAACATAAAAAAAGGAATAAAAATGTTCGTTCCTTTAGATTACTTGTTACTTCTTCAGAACATCCCCCTATTATTGAGTTTGTGCGCGCAACAGTTTGCCTTCGGATTAGACTGTGACCCTTCTCCAGTCGTTTTCGAAGAAATACTTAAGCGTCGCGACGTCGAGCGTCACGGTCCATAGTAGGACACCTCATCCAGCGACCGATGTAATTATTGTACGTCGAGTGAAACGGGATCGTCGACGAGTTACCTGTGCGTGTGGCAACCTGTTTATTGATTGTGTCGCTGCCGGTTCATCGCGGACAGGTTCGGACCCTGTTTCCTATGTATGTAACTGGCCGTTTGACGAGGCTGTTTATGGGGTCCTTTACGGGAAGGATCACGCATCCAATACAGAGAGATAGAGAGTGGCGTGTAATTAATTTCGAAGCCTCTGTTAGCTATAATCGACTGGTTTCGGTTTACCGGATCTACCTACATTGATTAAACCACCATATTTTAGATTAGATCAGAGTGAAGAAAAAAAACAATGAAAAATGCCATGAAAAAAAAAATGATTTAAGTGGTCGTAAATATTGACAAATAAATGGTATTATCCTTCAGTTTTAGTTCACATTTCAATTACTATACAATATTTATGTTATTTAAACTAAAATGTGATGGTTCAACCAAAGTAGATAGATCCTTCTGAAATTTGGTATAATTTCTCATTTTGAAAAACTCTTCTTAATAAACTTTTTCCGTATCAGGAACAAAAAGATTACTTTACCTAAACTAAAAATAGTTTTCGATTCATTGTCAAGGCCGCTTCTGTTTTCACGTTATGAAAATATTCTTAAAATTCTCCTCACACCAAGCAGGGCTTAATTCCTTAGCCTTAAAATAAAATTCAAAAATTTTTAAGTCATTATACGTTTTGTAACATCTATCCTGGGACACACTGTATATATATTTTTAAAGATTTATTTATAAACATTATTTTTTATTCGTTATTTATAATCAGATTAATATTTAAACACTTTTAGTTGATTAATTTTATAACCAACTTTGAATTGTTTAATTTAGACCTTTTAACCAAACAAACTGTATTAATATTCATTGGATCAACTTAAGTTTATAATAATATATAGTAAAACCTCGTTAGAACGGTCGTCGAATGTCTGAAGATGCATGGCTAAACCCTAAACTTTCTACTTCTAGGTCTATGAATAACAACTAGTATTAGCACTAACAGTAGATCTAGAACTACACTCAGCGGCAAAAAAACATTAACTAGTATAATGACCAGTTTCAAACTAAAATAACTTTTGAACGTATTGGTCGATTTGAATAAGGGTTTTTTTATTTGGAAGATTTGTCAATTTTCTGTATTTTCTGTGTGTTTTTTTCGGTCAATTTCAGCAATGGTACATAACGCTAATGCGTATTTACTTCCTACACTTTGAAGCTTGCTGTTCTGATCACTTCTGTTTTTTGTTCAACTTCCTATTATTATTATTATTAAAATCCATGTTGCGAGATTAATTATTAAGAATTAGATACAAAGAGAGAAAACAATGTTTTTTAAACTTCAGTTTCTCGCGTTTATTTTAAATTTCCTCGGTACCGGTTTCGACACTATATTAGGTCATCATCAGCCGAATCTACAATTTAATTGAATTACAAAAAATCCTGTTTAAATGAGAATAATTAAAACTAGTAAAAAATAAAAATCGGATAAAATATGTAATTTTACAAACTTACGGTCAAGAATAAAACTTATTTAAAATTGGAAACATCTGTTTGGTCATTAGAGATAAAATTTCACACGTAACTAACAATTTTAAAATATTTTCTCGAAAAAGACAACACTCGACACGAGACATGAAACACGAATAAAGAACTCAATACAATAATACAAGTTACGAAATGCGTTTTTCAAAGAACGGGTTTGAGAAGAAAGGATTTTAACAATTCGCCGTTTAAAAAATCTTTTAAAGATTTGAATAGGGGTGTAAAATTAAGATCTATTTGATCGTTAAGGAGGTTGTATTTTTTCTTTTTATGTTTATTAATTTCATAAGCCTCTAAAAGGTCTAATTTAAAACCTTTGCTGCATTTCTGTAGAAATTTAACATTACTATATTCTATATTGTGACCTATTTCGTTTCTGTGTTTATAGATGTTAGAATTACTTTTATTATTATGTTCTGTTATTCTACATTCTAACTTTCGGCCTGTTTGTCTTATGTAAATGCTATCGCAATTAAAACGATTGATCAAATAAACACCACTTTCATTATTTATGTTATAACTGTTGAGATGGTAATTAGATAGTAATTTATTTAAAGTAGTATAATTGGAAAATGCTAGATTAATGTTATATTTCAAAAATATTTTTTTTTAGTTGCGGCTGTAATAGAGTTTAATAGGTTTATGAATATTTTAATTTTGAATCTTAGAAAACAAAGGATCTTGTTTTATTTTAACTTTATGGATTATTTTATTAATTATATTTGTAGGAAATTTATTATTTTTCGCCAATTCAAAAATGTAATTAAGTTCAGAGATCCTATTTTCTCGTGAAAGAGGGTAATTAAAAATCCTTTCAATAAAAAGTCGGAAACTAGACAATTTTTGTGATAAGGGATGATTCGAGTCGTATGGGATTATTGTGGCTATAGAAGAATTTTTTCTATAAATGTTAAAATTAATCTTATTTTCTATATTATTAAGTGTTAGATCTAAGAAATTTAAAACGTGATCCTTTTCTATTTCGATGGTAAACTGTAATTTATTATGTAGTTGGTTTAGGTATTTATAAAATTCGTTTATGGTGCTAAGATTTCCCTCCCATATGCAAAAAATGTCATCCATATATCTTATCCACTTAATTATATGTTTTCTGAAAGGATTCTGTTTTGTCATAATATAATTATTTTCATAATAGTCCAAGAATATATCTGCCAAAATTCCGGATAATCAACAATCACCCCGATCCCTAATTCTAAGCAAATCATCTGTTATATTCAAAAGAGCCGTAGTACAACTATACCCAGGTACAAAACCTGACGACACTCAGGTAAAATGTTGTAATGTACTAAATGTTCCCTTAATTTACTAAATAAAAATTCCAAAATCTTGCTAAAAGCAAGTAATATGCTAATAGAACCAATATCACTATATGTTACAGACGCATCTTTTTTAGGCAGAGTGATTACATACGCCATTTTCCAAGAAGAAGGAAAATATTTTTCCTCGATACAATAATAATTGAGTATATGACATATGTATGGTAAAGTAAGCGGAAGTGTAAGTTTTAATATATCCATAGATATACCATCATGACCAACAGAGCTACCATTCATCACTAAGCTTAAAATTGTATCTTCATCCACCGATAGAAGTCTAAATACAGATTTTTTTCAAACAACTTAATATTATCCGTTATCCAAGGTTTCCTAGGTTTCGAAATTCTAACTGACCTCACTGAAGCATAAATGTCAAACAAATTCAATAATTGATCATTAAAAAACTGTAATTTATCATGAATGGACACTGCAAAAATAGCCTGAAATGGTACCAGGCTTAATGCAGCAACGAAGGAATCATAATTGAATGAGTTAAAGTCTCTATATGTGTAACAGAACGAAGATGGTTTAAGCATTGTACAGCTATTGACAAAAAACCAGTTCAAAATTTGATAAGTCATGAAAAAAAGGCAACATCGTTATGATAACATCCAGACCATCCAGCTGATTGACAATACTTAAATATCTAAAAGACTTAGAAAAAGAAAAATAATTTGAATTAGTGTTGTTGCAAAAATTAAAATCATTTCATTATCAAAACCTTGACGATTTTCTCTGAGAACTCTTGCTATGTACAATAAGCCAATAAAAACCTTTAGTTCTCCTTTAGTCTAAGATATCGTCTATGAACAAATTAAGCCAACAATGAATCGCAGAGTTTCTGAGAGTTTCTGAGGTTTGTATTCATTTGCAAACTCCTTGCCATCTATTTCTGAATCGTCTCCAAATTCTTGTTCGCTGAGTCCTCAAGTCCTCATTTTTGCGAATAATTTAGAAAATTTTGTTTTCATACCCTAAATCTTGCAACACTTGTTGAGTTTGCAGCAAATTCCTTAGTCTTCCCCCATAATGTCTCAAACATATCAAATGGAACACTTATTTAGAAAGCAAGAACTCACACCGAAATACACAGAAATCGAAGAAGCAAACCAAATTAACCAAGTTTCATCATTTTTTTACATTTAGAAAACTTAACGGTCTAAAATCAGCCATGCTTCTATGATTGTGTCTATAGATTACTGAATGGATAACAAAGAGAAATAACAATTTATCAATTCAGCATGATGATAGTGATGACATCACTACCTAAATGAATAAGATGTAATAATAGCAATGTATATCGCTTGGAAAGCTCATATTTGGACATCAATTCCGTAATCCCCTCCACCTAGCATATATATTATGTATATAGTGAACTTATAATTCCTCTCAAATTCCTTCCAAAATCATCTTTTTAAAAACGATTAATTACGTAATGGAAACGTTTTCGTTACCCCGATTTGTGTTGGAACCCACTTAGACAGTCACATTTACCCCCCAGGATGAAACCCTTAAAATTAATCCCATTTATACAACTTCCCCCCGGACTTGAAGCTTTTGATCTCCAGGCAACCAACGACGCGGTCTTTTCTGTCTTTTCATTCCCACAAATATCAAGACCATTATTAGCTGGAATTAAAGGGATGGTTGGGTTGAGCTTTGTTTTGGTGTCGCAAACCTCGGTGCACTTACGAATTCATTACGTTGAAAAACTTGTAGCCGACAAAAACACCTGTTCTCTCGTAGCGACCCGACCGTCCGGAGGATTTGAATTATTATTATGCCGGGAATCGATATTTTAGACGTTAGCGGATACAGGTGGCGGCAGTGGTGGGGAAATGTTCCTGTGGAAACGTTGAAGGGAAAGCGGGGTGTGTTGGAAAACAGCTCTACAGGTAGTTCCAACATCCCCATCGTCGTCGTCTTCTAAACGCGAGCTTCCCCAAGTTTCTCCAAGAAGGGGAAAGCTGACCTACATTGTTTTTAGGCGAGGTTCAATTTGTTAGAGGGAAGATCGTGCACGTTGATACCACTAATACAACAAAGACCGGTTGTATTGTTGTTTTGCGATGCGAGAAACTCTGGGGTTGGTAATAATAAGGATTATTTATTACTTAAATAACTTCACCACAAAATTTTTTTAATAAAATTTTTATTCTACCTTTTAACTAAAACTTAATTCTTTAATAACCTTGTCTAAAACTTCATCAATATTTGCATAACCGCCACTAATTCCTACCTCCTCTAAAAGTTCAACGGCTTCTTCTTCACTAAGACTATCATCCAAAGCTAATAATTGCTTGACAAGCTCGTTAGTTGAAATACATCCTTTCGCATCGTCATTTTCAAAAACTTTTAACGCTTCTTTTAGCGTTTCTCTTTCCGTTTGATCGTCGTAACAACGAGCCATATAATCCATAAAGTTTGCGATTTCAATAGTACCCACTGACTCGGGATCGAGGATTTTAACGGCTCGTGTTAATTTGTGTGGAGCAAACTCGATGTTAAGGGTCTTCATTAGAGCTTCCAGATCCTCCGTTCTAATGATGCCGTCTCCATCCTTCTCGAATTGCTTGAATATGTTCCAAATCTTCTTATGCAAATCAATTTTCGATTTATCCTCATTCATCGTTATATTTTTTTTACTATAATTTAGATTTTAATTCGAATCTTCTAAATTGTTCAAAACGTCAAGTTTGAATGATCAATTAATTTTAATTAATTGTTTCAATGCTTTCTTAATTTAATAAATAATTTTTAATTTAATTTTGTTAATGAAGATGGACTACTTTATGAGTTGTTAATGAAATTTCACGGCGATTTATCTCGAAACTTTAAACCTTAAGGGTGTAAGCCGATTTTCCCAATTAGTTAATCGGTTTACAATTTGCTAAGTGCAGCAGTGGCAAAGATTCCGATTAGACTAATTCAGGAAAACCCCATTTACGTTTCGCTTTACATCTCGTAGCGTTTGTACTTTGAAGAATAAGTGTTTTAAACGCTAATCTATAAATTCGATTGTATCGATTTGTTTAGGATGTTTACTTAAGCGTAAATCTGTAGGATTCAGGATGCCGAATCCAATTAACATCGAATTACACAAATTACGTGCTTAATCTTAATCGATGTAATTGCTTAATTAGGGTTATCAATCAATTATTTGCGAATAAATTTATGCCGGGATATTTTTTTGGGGATGGTGTTAGGTTTAAGGAATTAATTGCAACGTAAGGTTTAAGTTGATTTATAACGGTTACCGCGACCCCATGTGCTATTTTACGAGGGGATTTAAATTTAGCAAACTACTCTCACAAGACAAACACGTAACCGAATTTCAGAGACGTCTACTAAAGCAAATTCCGCGGTAATTATACTGTGTACATAATGAAATAAACGCCCTTACATTTAAAACGTTAATCACAACAATTTTAAATTAAAATTTATTCTGATATGATTTATTTTTTTTTATTAATTATAATTACTTTATAACTTTTGGGTAACTTCTCATCTCTTTCTCTGGCCATCGTCATTAGTTATTCACCCGCGTATAATGAAGTAAAGAGATAAAGTTTTGACCCCAATTACGGCAGGTTTAGCTACTAATAGTTAATCGTGAAAAATCAGTAAAAATCGTACAAGTCATAAGTTGTTGAAAAATATGGATAAAAATCAAGACATGGAATTGAGACGTTTACGAAGAAGGGGTAGAGAAGAAGAAGAAGGTAAACCTGATGCTCTGGACGAGCTAGGACCCAACTCAATGATGGAGAACACCGTAATTTTATCATTCATACGCATTTTGCATCACGAAAATGTAATTTGGCACGAAGCAGTATGCAAACAGATTACATGAAATAGTTCTAGGAATTAGCCAACAAAACATGGCTGCTCAAAAGACACCGCTTATGTCTGGAAACAGCATGACAACAGATACATCATAAAAAACTAATACTGCATATTCCTATTCTGAAGCTAAGTTGATACGCTATTTGTTTTGGAACTCGGCGAAGATTCAATCCTTTTAGGTTCATCACTTTGCATAATAAACATATTAACAGCAAGGAATTTAAGCGTTTTAAGACTCGTTATCATTATTCATCTGCAACATTGATTCCAAATACTGTCGTTCTGAGGTTTGCACTCCCGCAATATTCGCTAGGGGAGAAGAGTTCACGAGATGTTTACAGGAACTAAAAACTGACACGTCACTCATAGATCCATGTCACTTCAATGTTTTGCTGGAAGAAGCACTTCTCGTACTTTTCCTTGTCTTCTTCCTATTTAGCAGTGACGAGCGCGACTTAGATTGTTTAAAGGGAGATACTGAACTCTCTTTAACATTCATACGCATTTGATCATCACGAAAATGTAATTTGGCACGAAGCAGTATGCAAGCAGATTACATGAAATAGTTCTAGGAATTAGCCAACAAACCTTGGCTGCTCAAAAGACACCGCTCATGTCTGGAAACAGCATGACAACAGATAAATTATAAAAAAACTAATACTGGATATTCTTATTCTGAAGCTAAATTGATGCGCTATTTGTTTTGGAACTCGGCGAAGATTCAATCGATTTAGTTTCATCACTCTGCACTAATAATAACAATGAAGGAAAAAGTAAAAAATTGAGAAAAAGGACGAGAGAAAAAAAAGGTATATATCACATATGGGCAAGATATGTATATACAGATACAAGGTCAGACCGCACATTAATGCACGACCACAAATCAAATAACATTATAAATCTGGTAAAGAACCATCTTTCAAATGTCTCTCAATCTTTCCAATACCCACCTTTTAAAACTAGACATACGCAATTATCAGATCGACATAGATAAGCTTCCGTAAGATTTATAGACATGGTATGTGAAAGACCGCTGAAATAATGATGTTCTATATTTAGGTGGTATGATTGTAAGACAAACCCTGGTTGGATATCTTCCATCATTTGACTTAAATGTGATTTTGTCATAGAGGTATCGTGGGATCCGTGTCATGATTATTTTGTGAAACAATAACAAAGTAAGCAGTTCACATCTAGAGCTCATTTTTAACCAGTTCACATCCTTCAGCCTGTGCGATACTCGGTCATACTTCCTGATACCAAAGATGTAACGAAGGCAGCAATTTTGTACTTTCTGAATACGATAAGCCGTATCCATGGCGATTGCTGCGTGGTAAATCGGTGCCATATAATTAAATTGTGACAAGACGTAAGCATCCATAATTGTTTTTTGATATTATATGACAAATAAGCTGTATGAGGATGTAATTGCCTAAGGTAGAAATAAGCTTTCTTTATATGATCATTAATCTGCCCACAATATCTAAAACTATTATCAAGTGTTAGACCTAAGCACTTCACATTATCCACACGCTTCAAAGGTATATTTCCCAATTTTAGATCAATATTAACCTGAACACTCTCTACAGAACTTCCAAAGCATATCCACATATTCCATCTTCAATTGATGGAAATTAGCAATCTTACGGATAATTTGTAAATCGAATCGAGTCGACGAAATGATTGGTATATTTGAATATCATCAGCATACATTAATATTAAAAGAGGACAAATTGGCAGCGAAACTAGAAGTATAGAGTGCAAAGAGACCTGAACCAACAATAACTTCTTACGATTCCCGATTAGTAGTTAAGTAGTTTTGTATTAGTGCCACGGCACCACGACCCAGTCCCAACAACCCCATTATATGACAGAGCAATGTATGATCAATGGTGTCAAATGCCTTAGAAAAATCCAGGAGTACCACCGTTGGAAGAATACCTTTATCAGCTGCACCCAAAACATCATCAGTGAGTCTTAGCGTAGCTGTAGTGTAACTATGATCAGCGTGAAAACCAGATCGCTGAAGTGGTAACAAGTTGTTCTGTTCAATATAAGCGATTAATTGATTTTTCATTACTTTTTCCAAGATTTTAGACATAGTTGGCCAAATACTGATAGGACGCAAGTCCTCATAATCAACTGGATTCTTTTTCTTTGGTAATGGAAGCAGCCCGTTTCCATTGATCAAGAAAAATATTTTCAATCATACAAGAATTTAAAATGTTTTGACAAACGGCAACACATCTGAAGCATACTAATAGCAACCAAGTCAGTCCCCATTGAAGAAGAGATCACTGAAATAACTTCCATAACCTCAGACGTGGTAACCGTACGAAATGAAAATACATTGGAAGTGAAAGCTGCAAACTCTTTATAGCAATCATCAGTCTCTCCCAACGTAATATCGTCAAAGATATCTTGAACGGTATGAACAAAAAAATTACTTATGCCATCAGGATTCTGCAACTGTGTGGGTAATTGACTGTTATTATGAGTCATAGAATTAATTTGCAAAAAATTTTTTTGGGCTAAAGATTAAGCTTTTCTTCATCTTCATCCTATCTAGCAGTGGCTAGCACGACTTAGATCGTTTAAAGAGAGATAGTATTTAGATAAGTTTTCGAGGTTGATTTACATTTCTATTAGCATTATAAAATCGATTGTACTTTGCAAACAACTTTTTACTGATCAAAAGTGTCTAAAATCATGTAAAATTTGTGTAATTATGTAAAAATATCCAAATACAAGTTTATATTTTACAAAGATCTTATAAAACAAAAACTCCTAAGAGATTTCTATTTGAGAACCCGTTGAGATCAAACCTTTTCTAGGAGATTCGCCTTATAGAGATCAAAGGTAAAGGGGGGCAACAGGGTAGGTCGGGGGGCAATATCGTCAAATGAACAACCAGCGAGGCGTGAGAGGCCAAGTACATTTAATCTCGTTCTTCGGACGAGTCCCGAGGTACCTTCGAGTTCATTTGCTACACTGATGGAAGCCCCTAAGTCCCGTGGTCTCTACTCCAATGAATTACTCCTTCGGATATTTGCAAGTATTAATATCTACAAGTAATTTTCTCTTACTAATTTTTCTTTTATAATAAAATAATTTTACAATTAAATTAATTTCGTTATACAAGAATTTGTTTTTGTGTTATTTATGAGTTTTCGGGGTTAGAGTCGGGTTTTGACGAAGGTGTAACACGACAGTCGTAAGAAATAATCAATGAGCATCGCCCGAAGGAAATGTTCGGGATGTGTATCGGGATAAATAAAAAATAACCTCGTTCGTTGTACGCATTTTCACCGGTTGCCAAGGATTCAACCACACTGCGAAAGACTTTAACAAAGTTTTGGGCAAAACGTAATTACGCCGATACATCTTTTTGACGTGTCAACCGAATTTGGTGGAATTCCCCACGATCCCAAATGCCTCAAGTGTCTAATAAAAAATTTACAAGGACCGGAACCTGACAGTTTTTGCTTATTTCCTTTATTTCGCTAAAAAAATTATTATGTTAATAGAGGCAATTTAAATCAAGTTTGAATTTCTTGAAAGTTTCTTAAGTTGATTACGAATATTCAAGTTTAAAGTGCAAGTGATGTCAATTTTCATCTCGACTGCTTTCTAAATGGGTTACACGAACAGTTCTGAAATCTCAGTAAACGATTATGATTTAAACTAAGATTTGTGTCGGACGCATTTAGCCTGTTAAAGTTATAAAAAGAGTTTAAAGATAACTTTTGCAACTTTAAGTACCCTTTTAAGGTTTTAATAATTTATTAGTATTAAAAATGTATTTAAGCTTATTAAAGAAAACATGCAGAGAATACATAAAATTTCTTGTAAAAACTAAAATCATTTATGACAAACTTTTGCTTTCTTACATTTCTACTCTAGTAACTAAAGTTCTTTGCTGAACTGTATTCAGTTCAACTAATCATACTTAAAAAGTTAAAAGTTAAATTGCGATGCATAGTTTTGAGGGATCCAAATTGGGGGTTGGGTTGTGTGCGAGCAAAACGAGGCTGAAAGTTTGTGAACGCGTTCAACTAACATAAACTCTGGTTTAAAGCCGCTCGTCTATTTATTTAGGGGGCGAATTTTAATGATGATTGCGGCTACTGTCCAAGCTTCCCTCACCAACGGTAAAATTTGCAGTACCATTAAAAAGGGCACGCGTTTTAACCGTTTCACTGCGTCCAATCGTCTGGATAAGCTTCAGGTTTATGACGTTTGCTAAAAAACAAGCGCCAACAGGTAGAAAGTTACAAAAAAAAATTTGCTGATTTACTATTCACATAAAAAGTTAAAAAAAGGAACCATCTCTTTTTTTAAGCTTATCTCTAAAAGCGGTTGCAATAAATCCTAAAAAAATAGATAAGCTTTATGGATTTTTTATCAACGTTAAAAAAGATTAAATCCAATCGCAAATCAAATCACCAAAAGCACCAAAATCTATTAGATTAATTGCCTTAGTTAGAAATTCCGTTTAATCAAGTTATGCCAAAAACATTATTAGCTGCTATTAAAGGACAACTGTTGGCTTCAACATTTACAAGTTTTGATCTTAACATCTTCTCATCATACTAAATTCACTTTATTCTCGTTTCATTCTAATTATATTTAATATCTTAGCACGTTCGTAACTTGTAACTACTAAGTACTTTGAAACTTAACTTTAGCTTAACCTTAAGCTCTCGACGGTTTCAAACCGAAGGAGAGAAGGAACACCGCCTAGTTCGCTACGCAACAATTACTTAAACCTTGGAAGTACCGGAGCCATTTCCGAAATGGAAACCGTCCGGGCACTTTATCACTTTTAATAATGAAACCGAAACTTCGCAGGTGAACGTTAGAAAAGAAGTAAAACAAGCTGAAGAGATTTACCGCTGCTTTTACATAAACTGTGAAATTCTTGGTGTATTTGTCTTGTTACAGAATTGACGAGATGCGATGATGAACAAATAAAATTGTTAAAGATATTAATTAAAATTATTAATTTTTAAATTTAAAATATGCTATTTGGGTTGCATATTTAATTAATCACAAATTTAATTCACATTTAATAATTTATTTTTATTAAGTTAATTTATTAATATGATGTATTTAATGCTTTATAATTAAAGAAGTTTTATGTTTTTAATTAAAAACGCTTTTTAAAATTGTCGATTAAGAAAAATGAGTCATTTGGGTTGCCTATATCAAAAATTAAAATTATTTTAATAAAATTATTATTTATTTCTAATGGGCAAAATTAAATTAAATTTTGTAATTTAACTTTATATTTAAAATCAGAAATAATTAATTTAATTTTATTGATTTTAATTAATCACAAATTTAATTCACATTTAACAATTTATTTTTATTAAGTTAATTTATTAACAAATTAATATGATTAATATAATTTAATATGATGTATTTAATGCGTTATAATTAAAGAAGTTTTATATTTTTAATTAAAAACGTTTTTGAATGTCGATTATGAAAAATGAGTCATTTGGGTTGCCTATATCAAAAATTAAAAAATGTTTAATAAAATTATTATTTATTTCTAATGTGCAAAATTAAATTAATTATATTTTGTAATTTAATCTTATATTTAAAATCAGAAATAATTAATTTAATTTTATTGATTTTAATTAATCACAAATTTAATTCACATTTAACAATTTATTTTTATTAGGTTAATTTATTAACAAATTAATATGATTAATATGGTTTAATATGATGTATTTAATGCGTTATAATTAAAGAAGTTTTATGTTTATAATTAAAAACGCTTTTTAATATTATCGATTAAGAAAAATGAGTCATTTGGGTTGCCTATATCAAAAAATTAAAAATTTTTAATAAAATTATTATTTAGTTATTATTTATTTCTACTCTGCAAAGTTAAGTTGTTTATATTTTGTAATTTAATCTTATATTTAAAAACAAAAATAATTAATTTAATTTTTATCTTTTTTAGCGCAAGATTTGCAAAACCTCGATACAAAATTAAAATTAACACAAGCAATATATTTTCATTAATAAAAGAAATATTGTGCTTCTATTAATTAATTAATTAATTTTATTAACTTGCATAAATATATTAATCCCTAATTTATATTAAATTAAAAATTTTTAAAATTTTATTTCCGCCATCTATTGGGTTATAGTGTAACTACAAATAAAATTCAAAAATTTAAATTTACTATTTGATTTATTTATTTAATATGCAATTCATGTTCAATATTGATTTAATTTTTTTTTATTTATAAATAAGTAGTAAATACACAATTTTGGTCATAAGATCATCGAAAAATCTGTAATGTCAAAAGATGTCGCTATAATAATAGAAAACTTTGAGGTTAGAATTTTTATTCAACCTATATACAGTATTTTTGATAAACGAATTCGGTTACGATTTGAGTTCGTGGTTATTATTAAAATAGAATTTGATGACATCGATAACACATTTCTCGTTATCCAGCTTTAATCATGCGGTATCGTTGAATAACTGTTAACGGTCATTTTTTTTGAGGTTAGTTAACCTTGCAATAAAATCAACAAAACCAACATCATTAGCAACAACAAGAAAGAAAACAAGATTTAAGCATATTAATAAGAGTCGTAATGTTTATTTTAAACGTGTACGAGCCTTGATGTTTATAATTACATATATTCCACTGGGATTTATATGGAAATGGATGGAAACAATAGGATTGCTTATTGGATGTCCGATAAAAAGTTGCAGAAAATTAACAGGAAGGAATTTCAAAAGTCTTGTTTAAAATATAACTTTGAAATATATGAGGTGAGATTTATTAAATTTTTTTAATAAAACATATTAATATTTTTGTGTGATTCTTTTAGTTAGATTTAAATAAGAGTCTGGATTCACAGGGACCTTTTGCAGTATTCCTACATAAACTGACAGATATTATAGCTTTAGAAGTTCAAAATGATCCAAAGGTAACGTTTTATTAAATTAAAATTGTTTCCAATATCATAATCACAATGAAAATAAAGATAAGAGCCAAAAAAGAGTCCTTGCTTATAATCGTTTATGTTTCAACACTTATCACTTTATATATAATCCTTTTTATAAATAAAAAAATTGATTTTGATTACAGACTGTAAAAGTCCCATTAATAATTAAGAAAAATGATAGGCAAGAATACATACATCTCAAAATCTCATCTGTGATTTGAAGCCTGCCTTTAATTCTACCTTTAATCATATAAATATTATTACTAAAATGTCTACAAGATAACTTTTTTATTAAAAAAGTTAGAATTTTGTTTAAAAGTGTTATAAAAGAATTTTTTTTGTGAATGTATTATACACATATAAAGATAAGATTAGAAAATATTTATTCTCTCTATATTTATTTAGAGCTGAATGAGTAATATTTGTTTCAGAGTAAATTATTAATCAAGAAAATTGAAGATTACATTGAAAAACACCCCAATCTAATAGTAATAGATCCAATACCAAAAGTACGTCAACTTTTAAGCAGATACAACTCATACAGTATAATAAAATCAACAAATTTATCTAAATACGGAATTTTTACGCCAAATTTTTGTGAAATTACAATAAACGATGCGGATAAAGTCACAAAACAATTAAAAAACTCCGAAGTTACTTATCCATTTATTTGTAAACCGATTCTTGGGCATGGTTCAAAACAAGCCCATCTAATGTCAATTATTTTCAATGAAGACCACCTGGCCGATTGCAGAATTCCTTGCGTCGCTCAATCGTTCGTTAATCACAACGCCGTTCTTTATAAAGTATTTGTTGTTGGTTCGAAATTTCATATTGTTGAAAGACCGTCGTTGAAAAATTTTTATGAATCCGACCGTGAAACCGTTTACTTCGATAGTTGCGATATTTCGAGCGCCAAAGCTCAAAGTTGCTTGTCAATACTCGACCCGGAAGATGAAAATGTTATTAGAAGAGAGCCGAATTTGTTGATTATACAGAAAATGGCTGAAATAGTTAGGAAAAATTTCGAAATGGATTTATTGGGGATTGATGTTGTTATTGAAAATACCACTGGAAGGTATGCTATTATTGATGTCAACGCTTATCCTGGTAAGTTAATAAATAAATAAAATTGTTTAAGAGGTAACACCACTGTAAAAATATAAAATAAAGCACTTCTTTGCGATTTTGGAGTTTAGGAGAATATACTATTATTCTTAAGCATGCATTGAAGAGCACAAAAAAATTTTATAATACAGAAATAATACAAAATGGCAAAAATATCAATGTACATGAGTATAGCTACAGAAATAGATAGGGGATTTTGAAAATATTAGTTTTTGATCGATTTGTGAGCAACAAAAGTTGAATAATTTGTTAATAAAAAATTCAGAAATCAACTTATCGAAAATCCCCGAAGTACTTCCCTGTAGGATGTAATTTTAAATATGTGGTAAAAAGTTGAAATCGGTTGAATGAAAATTGTTCAACTTAAAATACTGCGCGCTATTTTAAAAAATCGTGTTTCAAGAAAAACGTATTTAATGTTTTGACATGAGTTTTGGTTATAAAAAATTAACTGCATATAATTTTTTACCATTAATCTGCTATACCACGACTATAAAGCTGCCCTTTTCTGAATTTTATCCGCTTTGCATTGGCTTCAAGGCATATTAATCTCCAACGTTCTCATAATTCTCAATTTGTCATACAGTCGTTAAAATTGCACACAGCAATATCAAGAAGAAGAGCAAAGAGTCAAGTAAAGCAGAGAGTAAAGCGGCGAAAACAAATGACCGTAAGCAAGTGTGAGGATGCATGGTCAGGCGCTGAGCAGTGAGCCATAGTACTGTTAATATCGAGGCAGATTCATTTTCGTCGCTCTCATCGCAGCTAACCAAAGAAACATCTTCATAAAAAACATCCTCATCATCATATAAATTATGACTTGCTCAATAAGTTATGGGAAGCTGTTGCAGCAGAAGACCATGATATTGGAAAAACATTGTGACAGATAAAGCAAACTAAACTGCTGGAAAATCAGTACTCTAAACCAAAAGATGATGATCAAAGCTTTTTCGATAATTTACTCAATAACATAAACTACCACAACTTTATATGATCTGAGCTACAAAAATGAAAGTCAGCAACAGCCTCTCCTGATAGCATTTTGCAAGAGTTATTATCACATTTAAGTAATGTCACAGATGATATTAGACAGTCTCATTATTGATATTTTCATGGTTCAATGGGTTGATGATTGAGGTTGGTTCATTTTTTGGTTATTTTATGATGTATTTTACCCAAAATATAATCAATCGTTGAAGAGTTCTTGCGAAAATATGAATGAAAAGTCGCTATGATCAAAACCGCTTGAATATGAGGTTGGAGCTAATATCCAAACAGTAGAATTGAAGCTCTCATTGCTGTTTTGAAGTAGTAACTTGTATTCTGGTAGTAACTTCACATTACTACCAGAATACAAAATATTGTTGGTAGAAGACTAGATATTGCTGCAAAGGACTAGATATTGCTGGCAGAAGACTAAGTATTACAAATGAAGCACATCCTTCTTACAGAAGACTTTACACTACTACCAGAAGACGAAATACTGTTGTTAGAAGACTAGATATTGCTGCAGAAGACTAAGTATTACTAATGAAGGACTAGATGTTGCAAACAGAAGACTTAACACTACTACCAGAAGACGAAATAGTGTTGGTAGAAGACTAGATATTGCTGCAAAAGACGAGATATTGTTGGCAGAAGACTAAGTATTGCTAGTGAAAGACTAGATATTGCAAATGAAGCACGTCTTTCTTACAGAAGACTACACACTACTACTAAAAAACCAAACACTGTTAGCAGAAGACTTAATTTTACTGTCAGAAGACCAAATTATGTTGTCAGAAGACTAGATTTTTCCAATGGTATAAATCCCGTTTAAATTTTTGTCCAATACTTGTTAAAATTGCATCCCTCGCTTCCCCATTCTTTAGAATTAGTATTCCAAAGAACTGAATTTTCTTCATACACTTCAATTAATTGAAATATGTCTTCTTGGGACTCTTTTCTTTTAGGCGTCATTTTTAAACGTGTTTTATTGAGAAAACTCGCAGCAAAATTCGAACCATGTTCGTTTTTTAACAGTTACTCTCACGATAGATAAATTGTGCGTGTCCACTTGAGTCAAGTCTCAACCTGTTCACTCTCCGAAAGTTGGTGAGGAGTCTTTGATAGTTACTCTCAGATGCGTGTCCACCAGAAAAAATATTCTCGATAGCTTCTCTCGAGAGCATTTCTCGCAAGTGGACACCTAGCTTAAGACCATCTTAGACTATAATCATACAATTACCCAATTTCAAGAAAGAGAGGGAAAAAGTTTTACATGAACATCTTCTTTCATTTATTGGATCAAACTATTTGGAATTGTCGTATGCTTTATAGAAAAAAAGGCAGCAAATTACATGCATAGTTTCGATTAGATCTGGCAGAGGCACTAATTGAACAAAATAAAGTTGAAACTGCATCAACAAGTTCAGCGAGAGGACGGCCAAGAACAACATCAAATCCACTGTAGACTGTAGCTGACGGATTTTGTGCCCCAACGAAAAATAAACAAAATGCAAGCAGAAGATGTATTGTTTGCTGTTCTAAAAAGGATGAATGAGGGAAGAAAGTCAGGAAAGAAACAAGATATTGCTGTAAGGTACATGATGTTGGATAGAGAATTTAGTCAAAGAAAATAAAATGGTGAAGAACCTAAGGCCATCTTAGATTATAATCATACAATTACCCAATTTCAAGAAAGAGAGGGAAAAAGTATTACATGAAGATCTTCCTTCATTTATTGGATCAAACTGTTTGGAACTGTCATGAAAAAATGGAGGCAGCAAATTACTTGCACAGTTTAGATTAGATCTGGCAGAGGCACTAATTGAACAAAATAAAATTGAAACTGCATCAACCAGTTTAGCGAGAGGACGGCCAGGAACAACAGTGCAACTTACGGATTTTCACGGATATTGTGCCTCCAACGAAAAATAAACAAAATGCAAACAGAAGAGGTGTTATTTGCTGTTCTGAAAAGGACGAAAGAAAGGAAGAAATTTTCTTTTGGGAAGAAAGTCAGGAAAGAAACAAGATACTGCTGTAAGGAATGTGATGTTGGACTTTGTGTAATTACATGTTTCAAAATGTATGATATGCAGAAATATTTTTAATACTTTATACTTTTTATTATTATATTTTTTTTAATTCTACCTTGGTGTTACCCCTTAAATATTAAATTTTTAACGTAACTTTGTTTCAGGATACGATGGTTTCCCAAATTTCTTCGACGTCTTATTAGAATGCATTTCAAGTAAAATATTGTAAAAATAAGTTCTTAACAAGAAAAATCTAAAAGTGTAGGTTAAAAAAAGTATTTTGTATTACTTATTTTTTTAATTTTGTCTTGTTTTTACTTGCTACACATTATCAATAGCATCATTTATTATAAACGTTTATGGTAGCTATAAGTTTCATTTCCAGCTCGCATTTATATTTAATTATGTACTAATTTTTCAGGGCAGTATCTATATATAACTATCTGAATTTTGCTCGTTCCTACACATTTCTAGTCATAGGTACATATACCGGGAGATAAAAGCGAATACCATTTAAAGGTTTCTTAAACCTTTATTAATCTTCTTTTTCTTAACTATTATTAATAATTCATCTTTTTTGTAAGTTCCCTTTTTACATTTTATGTAAATACGAATCAAATGCGTATTTTGATACAATAATTAAAAAGAAATGTATGTATATAATTATAAACGATATGAATAATACCGTAGGGAAGTTTGTTAATTTTTAAATATTTACGTATTATACAAATTGTTTCTTTTTTCTATGAGGTTTTTTATATATAACTCGTTAAAAGTAAGTACAAATCGTTATTGGGATCGGAGCTAAAAATCTGTTCTAGTCGTAGGATCAAGCAAAAGGGCGAAGAAACAATGAACATCACATCTTTATTTTCATATTTTTGTATAAATTGGATCTTGTACGACCTCATAAGCGTTGTTATTCTAATTAAACTAGTCCATAAGTGATTTTATGGATTTACAACATGCTATTCCATACAAATCAATTCCTATGTACTTACTTAGGTTTACGCGATTGTATATTTAGGATGATAATAATAGAAGATTTTGTACTTTCATATAGTATTAACAATAAAAATTATTAAAACATTTTTTAAAAATTTTTTCAAATCATAGTAACTTTTAGTTTTTACTGTTGGTATCAATTGACAACTAGGCGTCAATTTGACGTATACAAATCTGTTAGTGATTGTCAGAAAAGGGCGTTTTTTGTGTTTACATCCTTACTCATCGTTTTATGCGCTTAAAAAGGTAACGAAAACTATTTTTTTCGCTTTAAAACCCGTCGAAATCAAAAAAAAATATTCCAGGTGATTTTTTACGAAAAATATCGATACTTTTCGCCGAACAGGAAGTTGATGTAGACTTACCCAAAAATGGCTTGGAGATTCAAAGCGTCTAAATACAAAAATGCGGCTCCGATCGTGCCGAAAATGGAAAATACCGTGCGGGATATCTGTATTGGATCGTATCAAACGTATGGGAATAATATCGCGGCGTCTGGAAAGTTTATGGCTTTTAATTGGGATCATGCAGGGTCAAGTTTAGCGGTTTTACCTTTGGATGATAGTGGTAGGAAAAGTAAATTAATGCCTTTACTGCATGCACATACTGATACTGTCACGGATATGGATTTTTCGCCTTTTCATGATGGTTTATTGGCAACTGGCTCTCAAGATTGTTTGATTAAAATCTGGAACATTCCCGAAGGGGGATTACAAGAATCTTTAAGTAATCCTGAATGTGTTTTTTCTTATAAACAAAAAAGGGTGGAAACAGTTGGGTTCCATCCTATAGCTGAGTTTTTATTACATTCCACTTCTTATACAACCCTTAATTTATGGGATTTAATTTCTGAGAAAGAAATATTTTCTAACCAAGACCACATGGAGGTCATTCAATCAGTTAGTTGGAAACGTGATGGAACCCTTCTTGCTACCTCTTGCAAAGACAAACAAGTTCGAATTATCGACCCCAGAATTCAAAATTCTTGTGTACAAACCGGAAACGGACATCAAAGCATCAAAGACTCCCGCATAGTTTGGTTAGGAGAGACAGATAAAATCCTAACAACTGGATTTGACGCACAAAGATCACGACAAATCATGATTAGAGATGTAAGAAAATTTGGAACTCCTGAGAAATCACTCGAATTGGATTGTTCAACAGGAATTTTAATGCCACTATATGATTCTGACACAGGAATGTTGTTTTTGGCTGGAAAGGGTGACTCAACGATTGGTTATATGGAAGTCACTGATAAAGAGCCATATTTAGTTGAGGGAATAAGGCATTCAGGCGAACAAACTAAAGGAGCTTGTTTAGTTCCTAAAAGAGCTTTGAATGTTATGCAGGGAGAAGTTAATCGTATTATGCAATTAACTAGCACTTCTGTGATACCAATCATGTATCAAGTGCCTAGAAAAACATACAGGTAATGTTAAAATTAATTTTTTTAATTTTATTTATTTGTGTTCATTCATAGGGATTTCCATGGGGATTTGTACCCTGAAACAGCAGGTTACACAACAGAAATCATAGCAAGTGACTGGATGGAAGGAAAAAATATACCACTGCCAAAAATAAGTTTAGATCCAGCAAAAAAACCCAATGGAGATAATCCCATTGTTGTAGGTTATTTAAAAATAATTTTTTTCAATAATTAAGTCTAATTTTTGTTTAGGTACATAAAGGTTCATTATCAGATCTTCGAGAACTAGTTAAGAATCGACCAAAAATTCAGCAAAAACCACCACCTCCAGCGGAAAAGGTAAAAATAGATAACATAAAGCCTCCTCTTATACAACCTCAGGTAACGGAACAACCGGAACTTTCTAAGCCGACGGTTCCGGAAGCGGAACCTTCGCCTCCTCCGTGCGATGAAAGTCCCACGAAAGGTATGCAAGATGCGGTGGTGACGAAAGATGTGGTTCCCCCGAAACCGCTACCGCGTACTTCTCGGGCGGGGTCTGTTTGTGACAGTCCTGATGATGCTATCAGCGCTTCAAAACCGATCGCTAGGCCTAGAACTAACAGTTGTGCCCCAGTAATCACCTCCGTTAATCCTAAAGTGCCCATCGCTGGTGGCTATAAGGTGCCTAATGTGTGAATTTGTAATAAAAAAATATGCAATTGGTTGTTTTCCTTTTTTGGTACGGTAAAATCTCGATATAACGGACTTGGACTTCTTTAAAATGGAATTCGGATATCAAGCAATCCTCTAATATTTGTTCTATTCCATGTTTATAGATAAATTCGATATTCCCTGAATAATCTATAGGATGTATAATTCAAGGACACTAGAACTAAAAATATTGGGGTTTAGCCGCCTTTAAATTAAATTTAACATATCATTACCATTAAAAATACAGATGATATGATTTTTTTAAAACCAAGATGATTTTTCTTCAACAATTTTTTTCTTGATATTTTATTAATACTACCATATAGTTTTTATATCATGTCATAAACTAGAATCTTTAAGCTTCAATTTAACATATATATCATATCCTGACCATTAAAAATACAGATGATATAATTCTTTTTAAAACAAGATGTTATTTTGTATTTGCAAATTTGGCAGTTTCTTCAACAGTTTTTTTCTGGGTATTTTATTAATATTATCATATATTTTTTATATCATATCATAAATTGGAATCTTTAAGCTTCAATTTAACATATATATCATATCATGACCATTAAAAATACAAATGATATGATTTTTTGAAAATTTGATGATATTTTGTATTTGCAAATTTGGTAGTTTCTTCTTCAACAATTTTTTTCTGGGTATTTTATTAATACTATCATATATTTTTTATATCATATCATACACTGGAATCTTTAAGCTTCAATTTAACATATATATCATATCATTACCATTAAAAATACAGATGATATGATTTTTTTAAAAACAGAATGTTATTTTATATTTGTAAATTTGATAGTTTCTTCTTTAATATTTTTTTTTCTGGATATCTTATTAATACTATCATATAGTTTCTATATCATATCATAAACTAGAATCTTTAAACTTCAATTTAACATATATATCATATCATGACCATTAAAAATACAAATGATATGATTTTTTGAAAATTTGATGATATTTTGTATGTGCAAATTTGGTAGTTTCCTCTTCAACCAATTTTTTCTGGGTATTTTATTAATACTATCATATATTTTTTATATCATATCATAAACTAGAATCTTTAAACTTTAATTTAGCATATATATCATATCATGACCATTTAAAATACAAATGACATAATTTTTCTGAAAATTAGTTGTTATTTTGTTTTTGCAAATTTGGCAGTTTCTTCTGTAACAATTTTTTCAGGGCATTTTATTAATACTATCATATATTTTTTATATCATATTATAAACTAGAATCTTTAAGCTTCAATTTAACATATATATCACATCATTACCCTTAAAAATACAGATGATATGATTTTTTTAAAAAGATTGTTATTTTAAATCTACAAATTTAACAGTTTCTTCTTTAATGTTCTTTTTCTGGATATTTTATTAATACTATCATATAGTTTTTATAGCATATCATAAACTAGAATCTTTAAGCTTCAATTTAACATATATATCATATCATGACCATTAAAAATACAAATGATATGATTTTTTGAAAATTTGATGTTATTTTGTATTTGCAAATTTGGCACATTTTGTTCTTCAACAATTTTTGTCTAGGTATTTTATTAATACTATCATATATTTTTGTATCATATCATAAACTAAAATCTTTAAGCTTCAATTTAAGATATATATCATATCATCCCGTTAAATATACAGATGATATGATTTTTTTAAAAACATTATTTTATATTTGGAAATTTGACAGTTTCTTTAATATTTTTTTCTGGATAGTTTCCTAATACTATCATATAGTTTTTATATCATATCATAATCTAGAATCTTTAAGTTTCAATTTAACATATATATCATATCATGACTATTAAAAATACAAATGATATGGTTTTTTGAAAATTTGATGTTATTTTGTATTTGCAAATTTGGCAGTTTCTTCTTCAACAATTTTTGTCTAGGTATTTTATTAATACTATCTCATATTTTTTATATCATATCATAAACTAGAATCTTTAAGCTTCAATTTAAGATATACATCACATCATTACCATTAAAAATACAGATGATATGATTTTTTTAAAGACAAGATATATTTTATATTTGCAAATTTGACAGTTTCTTCTTTAATTTTTTTTTTCTGGTTATTAATACTATCATATAGTTTTTATATCATATCATAAACTGGAATCTTTAAGCTTCAATTTAACATATATATCATATCATGACCATTAAATATACAAATGATACGATTTTTTGAAAATTTGTTGTTATTTTGTATTTCCAAATTTGGCAGTTTCTTCTACAACAATTTTTTTCCGGGTATTTTATTAATACTATCATATATGTTTGATATCATATCATTATCATTCAAAATACAGATGATATGATTTTTTTAAAAACATTAGGTATGTTATGACTTTAAGCAGGCTGGAATACCACACTATTACGGAATGGAATGGAACGAACCCGAACGGAATGGAAATTTTGAATCTCCGCACATTAGCGCGGAATTCCATGGAATATTGTAAGGGTTCACTAAACTAAAGACCGCTTTAAATTACCCTATATGTTGAAGAAGAAGATTTATATGGATAATCGCTTAGACCAAATTTCTAGGTTCACGATTTCTGGTCCTGTTTCTGCGCATTGCTGTCTTCATAGAGCATGCGAAAAATGTTTCATTATTGCCATATTGCACAGCATTAGACATTGTACAGCTTTAGATTGTTGTATTTTCTAGAACTAAAACTAGAACTAACTCCAGAACTAGAAACATTCGGGTTTAGCCATACGTCTCTTAAGACGGCTAAACCCGAATGATTCTAGTTCTAGATCTAATATTATTTCTAGTTTTAATTGTTATTCAGCGCTGACGTCACGAACGGGCCTTCGAGCTGTGCACCCGGGATATAGCAGTCTTCTTCAATTTTACCGTGCTGGGTATAAATATAAAGTAGACTAAACGTAATGATTCGGATAACTATCGGAATTTGTGTGCATTAAAATGATTCATGACACTCCCTTCCCTGTATTAATCCGTTATAACGAGGTTTTACTGTAATTGATTTTTTTTTGTAGATTTAATTTTTTTTTTTAGGTTTTATTTTTGTAGCTTATTTTATTTTTGAATGTTTTATTATTATATTTTAATTGCATGAATTGTTTTTGTGTCTAAAATATTTCTTAATATTTCCAACACTTATTTTTCAGCCAAGATTGGGTCCGAAACCGTTTACGCCATCAAAATCTTTTGAGTCAACAACATTTGAAAGATCTTTCTCTGTTCCCTCTTCTCAACCTTTCAACTCTCAAAGTAATGGGGTTCATGAAAAAGAAGAACAGCCACAAGGAGATTCTGAGCAAGTGACACAAGAAACTGTTAAAGAGGACAAAGAAACGGAACAAATCGATGAAGGGGAAAAATCTCCAGATGTTAAAGGCGAAGAAGATGATGAAGTGAATGAACCCAGTAATAATTTTGAAAGAGATTCGCTTCATAGAACGAGTATCGCTGAAAGAAGGAGGATGTATGAGAATAGATCGCAATCTGTGCAAGAAGAAGTGAGCGAAAAAGGGGATTTTTCTCCCGCTCAGTTAAAAAGGAAAAATAAGATTAATGAAGATGGTAAACTAGAAAAACCGGATTTGGGGAAGAAAATTGATAATGGGGTTAGTACGCCTACTCCAAAGAGGACTTCAACAGTCTTTGGTAAATTTTTAATCATCATTGGGTTTACAAAATTAATCGTTTGATTTTGTTAAAGGGCGCGTTTCGAAATTTCGACATTTAAAAGGAACACCAGCTCATAAATCTTTTCATATTGAGAATATCAGAAATATTAGTCGGCAAATTTCGGGAGAATGTGATGGATTTGCTGGTAAGATATTAATTTTTATTAATTTATTTTAGTACAATTTTTTGTTTAGTTAATCCGGATAGAGTAGCAGTTCCATTAAGTGGTCCAGGTGGAAAAATAGCGATTTTCGAACTATCAAAAACCGGCCGTCTTCCGGATGGGGTAATCCCCGCTTTAGTAAATGGAAATCCGATTATGGATTTCACTTGGGATCCTTTTGACAATCAAAGACTTGCAGTGGCATGCGACGATGGTACTGTTCGTTTGTGGAGGATCCCTGAGACCGGATTACAAGAACCAACGAATGTTTTTGAGAAAGATGTTAATGCACACCCAGATAAAATTTATTGGTTAAAATTCCATCCGACGGCTCAAGATGTTTTAGCGACTGGATCTTATGATATGACGGTTAAAATTTGGGATTTGAATACTTTGGAGGAAAAGATTTTATTGAAAGGACATTCAGAACAAATTTTTAGTTTTGCATGGTCGCCAAACGGATCAAATTGCGCTACGATGAGTAAAGATGGAAAAGTCAGAATTTATCAACCAAGAAATTCCGAAAATCCCATTAAGGAAGGTAAAGGACCCGTTGGGAGTCGAGGTGCGAGGGTAGTTTGGACTTTGGATGGAAATTATTTGGTTGTAACCGGTTTTGATAAAGTTTCCGAACGGCAAATAACAATTTTTAAATCACACGATTTAAACAACTCCTTAAATACGGTTGGTTTAGACGTTTCTCCCGCGATTCTTATCCCATTTTACGACGAGGATAGCTCCACTTTGTTCTTAACTGGAAAAGGTGACTTAACTGTTTATGCGTTTGAAATTACGGAGGAGTCCCCTTATATTTGCCCATTGAGTCATCATAGATGCAACAGTTTACATCAAGGATTAGCATTTTTGCCTAAACATAAATGCGATGTGGGCAATGTTGAATTTGCTAAGGCTTTTAGATTGACCAATAATTCCATTGAACCGGTTTCTTTTACAGTTCCAAGAATAAAAGTAAGTTATTTTAATTTTTATAGACGAAATTATTGGTTCGTTTGTTATAGACCGAATTATTCCAAGATGATCTTTTCCCACCAACAAGAGTAACCTGGGAACCAACAATGACTTCATCTGAATGGTTTTCAGGGAAAAATATTCCCAGTAAAAGGATTAGTTTGCGCCCTGAAGGAATGGGATTATGTATAACTTAAAACTCTTAAAAATCGTGTTATTTTTACTAAATAGAATTTGTTACAGTGTCTGAAACTCAAAATGCTTCTGAAAAAACCATCAATAAATCGGCGTCTCAACCCTTTATAGCTGATTTACAATACAGTCGGTTAACTGGTACTGTTGATATAATGTCTCAAACTAAAGCAAAACAAGAAGAGGTAATAAAAAATTTTATGTATAAAAATTAATTAATTCCTTTAAATTTTTTAGATTCAAAAAACTTTGAGTAATAAGTTGGAGATTAATCTCAAATTGGAACAAGATGATATGGAAGGGGTTGATGCAAAGGAATGGGACGAATAGTTCCACAAAAAAAAATTAATAAAAATAAAACGTAGTTAAGTAAACCTTTAATTTCTTACTATTGTTTGGTAAAAATTTTTGCCAATTTTTTTTTAACTGAAACATGACGATGTTGCTGCATTCCACAATTAATTTTTTTTAACTGAACTGAAGGATTAGTTTCCTAGCTTGTGATCACTCTCAATAAAATAACGTGCGATATTAGGCTATATACTGACAGTTTATTAGCTTTCGTTTTTTAAGAAATGCTAAAAACATGCAATAAAAAATAAAATAGAAATCTTATTCACATTTTTTTTCTACTCTAGGATTAGTTTTTTTAACATATCCGCTTGGTTTTATAAACTTATTTCGTGAGTTTAACAAGAATGCTCTCAATTTTTATTTAATATTATTATATTTATATCAATATGTACGCAAGGAACCATTTTAAGTATAAAAACATATTTTCTAGTCTTATTCATATGTATCAAGATCTCGGAAATATACAATCAATTTTTTTAACATAATTATTTTATCGTATTAATAGGAATCTATTATCGTTTATGATTGTATTTTTTACTTTTATATTTTAGTGAATTTACTTTATCGGGCACTCAACATTCCGTAAGACTTTAATAGTGCCAAATTTTAAGCGCTTTGAAAATCAAGTCGTTCTTTTTCCGAAGCGCTTACGAAAACAAATTGCCTCTTTAAAAATAAAATTTTTAAAATAGAAATTTAAATAAAAAAGGTACAGTGCTCAGAGTCGCTCAAAATGTAATTGAACAAATAAAGTAAAAGAAAAGCAGGTTTAACGTGACATAATATCTAAGTCCGTATTTTATATAGGTATTTATATTACAATTTATTTTGTATTTATTATATTTTTACTGTGACTGTGTGTTTTGCAATTTTTTTAACAATTGTAATACTATTGATAAATAATAAAAACAAAGGATTTGAATTACTTTTATAATTCTTCGGTCCTTTCAAAATCCTTATAGACTTTAAAATGACTAGGAACTTTGTTACAAGTTTTAATGAAATTCCTTTATTAATTCCCAAATTAATTCCTAATGTTTTCCAGTTCGCAGAATTGTTTCAAAAACACCACAAAATGAGTAAACAGAATCCTTTTAAAAGTTCAAGGATAACATTTTGGAATATATTAGGATACCAAAAAAAATTTATGGAGGCTCAACACTTAAATTGAATTAACTCATTTTTGTTGCAGAAAATTTCTATAACTTTCAAGAATCGATCTACTACATAAATCCCATTATTGCATTATCTTTTGCTACATATATTTCAAGAGGAATGCCAACAGTTGATAAAAATTAAAATTTTTAATGTCCTAATTTTGCCTTTTAGTCCAAAGAGTTTTTCAAAGGTTTTTTTATGGTGTTGAAAAAGTTTTGGTCATATGGCATGAAAGATAGAAATTGGTGACACATTGAACCGTAATATACTTAGACAATGATAGTTCCGTAACTTCACTGTTTAACCCTTTCAGGACCGAGCAGGATTAAAAGCCATACCTCAGGGGTTCTGGTCCTGTGGCAAAATATGTCGCAGTTCAATAATATATTTCCCCATCTGCTGGCAATGATACGTGATCTGTCAGAAACGTTTCCTGTAAAGTCAGAACAGTTGTAGGAGCACTTGTAGATCTATTAACAACATTTGAAAGTTACGAATGTCTATGGCAGAGACATGGGCTGTTATGTCTGCTTTCTAACATTGTTCTGGAAAAGGTAATGCAGATCTTAGTATTCGTCGACGACATAGATATTATAGGGAGAACAGAAAATGAGGTGAAGGAGGCTTAAAGATATATTTTAGAAAGACCAAGTATATGACGGCAATGTCTGGCAGTGGAAACATACCAAAACATTTGGAAGTTGGGTATGAGAAGATAAAGACGGTTAGCAGTTTCGTATATTTGGGATCTTACCCAACAAATGCTTCCATGAGCTTAAAAACAACTTCACATCTAAGTTACCAAGAAAAATCAAATTATTCCTATACAAAACGTTAATACAACTAGTACTTACTTGGGTCGGGAACATGGGCCTTAGTACTAAAAGACTAAGAAGCGCTAAAGAGATTCGAGAGTAAAGTGCTTAGAAGTTAATAGTAATAACGCTGTAAGTTCAAGGTAACTTAACTTCAAGTTGTAACTTCTATATTGCGAACCAGAGATTACATTTATCAAAGTGCAAAGATTGAGATGAATTAGTCATGTTGGGATTGGGTTGGGTTGAGTTTGGGTGTGTAGAAAGTATAAGTGATTTCAGAAAGTTAATGAATTTTTTTCCATCACCACGACTACGGAAACTACAGAAATCTTCTATAATATCTTCTATAATAGTTCAAGCTCTTCCTATGATTCATCATCAACGATTAATTTGGACAGGCAAGACTATGATGATAAGCCGCAATTGAAGAGTCAATTCACGGTGGTGGGTCGAGGTCAAAGTACTGTTTATCTTATTTCTTTAACTAGGAGGAGTGAATATAAAGGATAGATAGTTTTTTTTGTATTTATTTATCATTTTGTCAATTCTAAACATAAGAGTTAACGTTTAAGGTTTATTTATTTCAAAATATAGTTACATAAAACATTGTAATTATTCTAAACAGGAAATCTTAAGTATTTGGTACAACTTTTGCAACTTTTTCATTTAGAACACTTTTGGTTTAGATTAAAACAAATTACCACGACTACGGATGACGGGAATCTGAAAAGAGAGGAAGAACGAGGGAGGACCAGGAATGAAGAGGATCATTGATTGGGAACGAAATGTAGGAGGAGAGAAGGGGGGCCTTTCCTCCTCAACCTAAGCTATTTCAAAAAATTTATGAATTCTTTTTCAACCATCACAAGCGTGGATAACGAGAGACTGCGAAAAAGGGGAGAAATGGGAGAGGATGAGGTTTGATGTTAGCGTTAATTGTTGATGACTGATCATAACGATGAATGGGAAGGATAAGTTTTGATTGATGCAGAATGGCAATTATCTGACAGAGAGACGAAAGTTTAGTTTTCTGTACTCTGATGTAATGCCTTGATGGTGCTTCCGGAGTAGGAGGAGAGGGGGGAGGATTTAGTGGGTACGTCTAGGGCTAGAAAAGTGCCACACTTCCAGCCGAAGTACTGAAGCTTTCCCCCTAATCAATATCTGAGGCGCCAACAGTAAGCCGGGGTGTAAAGCATTTTTCCCTCCTCTCGCGCCAAAAAGAAAGTTGGGTTGGGTTGGGCTCAGGTCGAAGAGACGATTTCTGAACGATGTGGAGGAGGACCTAAGAATACTGACGGTCATGAGTTGGAGACAACAGCCACGGGATGGACAAGCATGTAAGGAACTGTTAAAATGGTCCATGATTTACAACAAGCTGTAGAGCCAAGCATGATGATGTAGATAAGCCTTGTAGTAGCTGATTTCTATTAATCTATTTCACGCCATTAAAGTTGTCCTGAAAACAAAAAGATAGAGAACATATTGATAAAAAGAAGGATTACATTCCTTCAGATCTCAATCTTTTTCAGGTATAAGCTGTGAGGAATGCTTCTGACAATCTTAATAAACTACAGAAAGTAGCCAATAGATATTAGAGGTAAAAAGCAGTAATCTCCAAAACAGCATCTTCTAGTTCAAGCTCTTCCTATGATTGATGATCATCAACGATTAATTTGGACGGCAAAGATTTTGCCGCAATTGAAGAGTCGCGGTGGTGGGTAGAGGTCAAATTAAGTTTTTTTAACAAGGAGCTCGTGTTACTAGTTTATCTTGTTTATTTAGGAGGAGTGAATAGAAAGTTTTTTTGAATTTATTTATCATTTTGTCAACTTTAAAACATACGAGTTAACGGTTAATTTATTTCAAAATATAGTTACATAAAACATTGTAATTATTCTAAACAGGAAATCTTAGGTATTTGTCAATTCTGCACAACTTTTGGTAACGTTTTAATTTAGAAAATTTTTGGTTTAGATTAAAACAAATTAGATAGATTTTTAAATGCAATTTATTGCACAACTTGCTGGGTTAGTAACACATAACAATAAATAATATATACACCCCTAAATAAAAGAAATAATATAGAAATTAAAAGTAATTAACAAAAATATTTTTTAATCGTTAGTAAAATCATATAAAAGTTCCGTGTACGATTCCAAATTTCTTTTTAAAGCTTTCATAGTTAAGCTTTAACGCGTTTTTGGATTTGAATTCTAAATCCATCGGCACGTTTTAGGATAATATCACCTTGTAACTTGAAATCTTTTTGAGCCACAGGCGAAGTAATATGATATTCCCTCAAAATTGTCGCTAGAAGAACTTTCAATTTCAACATAGCGTATTTACGCCCTGAAAAGAATTTTTTTATTATCTTAAAAATCGGAATTGTTATAATTATATTTACCGACACAACTTCTTGGGCCAGCACTGAAAGGAATGTAACTGTAAAAGTGTCGTTCTTGACACTTTTCGGGTAAGAAATTATCTGGGTTGAAAACATCTGGATTCGGGAAAGATCTTGGATCTCTATGCAACAAATAAGGAGCAATAACAACGGTTGCCCCCGCTGGAATGCTGTAATCTCCTGAAGCCATTTTAACTTCCTCGTTGATTTTTCTCGCGATAATTGGAACTGGTGGGTACATTCTTAAGGATTCCATTATAACTCTTTCTAATAATTTCATTTCGACGGTATCGGCAAAGGTAACTGGTCTATTTGAACCTTGGAAAATATCGTTTAATTCTTGTAAAACTTTAGCTTGAATATCCTGATGGACACCCATCATACACAAAACGAAACTGGAACCAGCAGCCGTCGTATCGTGACCTTCGAACATAATCGTCGATACTTGATCTCTGACTTCTTTTTCGGTGAAATTAATTCCTTCTTGCATTGCTGCTTGAGTTAAAGCATCCAAAAATGCTAAACGTTTCTTCTCACCAATATCATTTTCGTCATTTTCATCCAAATCGTCTCTTACAGCGGTCCCGTTATTATATCCTTGAATTTTTTCGCCGTTTACTTTCGGTTTTTCTTTCTTTTCTTCATAAGCCGGGGAATATTTTGGTTCGGGAACGTCAAATCTTTTTTGAAGGTGATCTTTCTTTCTGCTATCGACAGCCTAAAATGACGTAATTTGTATGATGATTCAATGTTAATTAAATTTAATGAGAATCGGTAATTCATTAACAATTTAAAATCGGCTATTTGAATTTTAAAAATTTACTTCATCTGAATATAATTGTTTTTGTGTTGTTGATGAATTTATTTTTACCTTGTTTGTTAAATCGTGAATGATTCCTAATAATTTGTCGTGTTCGCTGCTGAATTTTGTGTTTTTGAAGATTGAATTGAATCTAAGCCATGGTTTGTAACTTCTTTGATGGAGAATGTTACACATCCTATTAAAACAAAAATATTAATAATCTTTGTTTTTTTAATAAAAGTTTTAATTTAATACTTCATCACAGCCATTGCATATTCAAATCCTGAGTCTTCACTTCTTGGTTCTTTGTAGCCCATAACAGTTTCTTTAGGCAAAAAAAAATTTGTTTTTAATTTTATAATTATTTTTTTTTTGTTTCAGAATTTACCTAAAAGAATATCAACTGTAACTCCACTCATATATTCATGGCAATCAAAGGTTTTTCCAATTTCCTTTTCCATTTTACGACAAACGTTTTTGCTGATATCATTAAATTGTGGAAAGAATGATTTAAGGATGTTCATATGGAACGTTGGCGCAATCATCTTCCTGTGGTTTCTCCAAATATCACCTACCACAGCAGAAACAAACACGTGTAAATATTCCTATTTGTATTCAAAACGTAATTCGCTATCACAACGCGAGAAGGTCATTTAATGAGGCGATTTGAAATCAATCGATGCCGCCGCAAGTTTTAGAATCGAATAGAATAAGTCGTTGAATACGTAATTGTATATAAAAAGGAAGATTTTTTTTCGGGAGGTACTTTCTTTTGCGATAAAAAATTTTGCAATAAGACGACGTAATAAGAAATTGAAATTAAATTTGCTTACCGTAACTGATTAGAAGACCATTTCCAAACCATGGTTGGAAAAATTCGTATTCAACGGACTTTTCCAAGTGAACGTTGCTGCTTAAGATGAGTTCAACGTCAGCTGGATTGAATAAACCTACCAATAAATAAGGACCAGCCCATATTCTTACTAAGTTTTCTTGTTTCGAAGCGACTTCTAAAGCAACTTTGAAAACTACAAGAATATAAAAAAGTTAAAAAAGAAATTGATTAAAAAAACATATTGTACCTTCTGGAGGTGGCTTTTTGGTATCTAAATAATGTTTTAAAGTTTCTAAATAGTCCGGACCTGGTAATTGATTTCCCAATTTGAAATATCTTTCATTTTTCTTATAATAAGCATATATAAGAACGGAAACTATCGAAATTAAGGCGACCAACACTCCAGCAACCATCTTAAAATTTATTAAAAATATTATTTAATTTCTTTTAACCATTTGTTTTAACTCACCTTTTATTTAGGTGTAGTTCTATTCGAAGTGAACTCTTGAAGACAATTTTGCGAACTGACTACTCTCACAACACGCGTCAACTTTTATACTTTTTCTTGAATTAATTATCAACGTTCACTTGGCGATTGATTTTTGACGGTAATCATTGATTACAATAGCCTGAACCTGACATTTGAATTTAAATTTTCCGCAACATGTCCATAAAACGTTATAAATATTCCAAAAAGACTAGTTAAAATTCTTACGCATTTTCAAACTGTTTTTCGTATTGAAGCGTAAAATTCAGTTAGAAATAAACAGGAAATGAACGTTGGAAAATTCAACATAAATTATTAATATCATTGTTATTAAGCGTTTATGGTAAAATTTTGTTGATTCAAGTTCGAGCACTTTCTTAACCTTTATTATAGTGTATTTTTTATGCATAGAAGTTAAATTAAAAATATCGCTATAACACAGTAATTGAATTTTTTTTCCATTAACTTTTATTGTCCTTTATCTAATAGGTTTTTTATTTATAAAATTAAATAGATATAAATTGCTTTAATTAATAAATTTTTTTTGTGTATTTACAAAAAACATTATTTAGGAAGTCTTAAATTTTTTCTAACAATTTTATTAGATATATTTTTTGCGAGATTTCCTTATTATTTTCACTTTTATTGTTTGTTTCAGGGTGTGATCATGCCTAGAGTGTACCAACGTGGAAATTATCACCTGAAAACGAATTCGATAGAAGAGGTCGTTATTGTTAATTTGCACTAAAATGGTTTTTCGTTAATCGCCTAAACCGGAACCTGCGCTAGTATCAATCATGGATTAGGGAAGGTCAGGAAGATCGCAGAAAACAATCTTGAGAGCGAATTAAAGGTGCAACAAGATACAAGATCAATTGCCTTTGGACTTCCAATCTTATCAGCTACATGTTGTATTAATGTCGCAGGCAAATGGTTATTTCAGGTAGATAGCTTTTTTCAGTGGCCGTAAATTGTGTCATCAATATAAAGTCTAAGATCCCTGACACAGACCCTCCTCTTCAATTCAATTCCATCTACAAAGATATGTGCCATATTGCTGATAAACGCTTTGGATTCCCTACCCCGGAATACCAAGTAGACCGATTTATTCCCATTTAACAAAAGACCATGTTTTTTAGTAATATTTAAAAATTTATCTAAATCACTGTTTACAACAGCAACAGACTCTAGCATATTATTTGAGCTAAAGCTGTGGTAAAGTTGTGTGTCATCCGTATAGAGATGAAATTTTGTGCAGAAGCGGTCAAAGACCAACATTTGAGGCGTATATATAGTGAACAAAAGTGGAATGTAGAGCCCTGCGCTACACCAGACCTCAATACGGCTGGATCCGACACATCATTATCAATAACTACATAATTGTAGTTAAATAATAATTGTCGATAGTGCGGTTGCAGAACGATACCCAGACCTAAATCCTGATTTATTTGTTCCGCCACGACCCTTTCCAAAATTCCCGACAAAGTAGTCAAAATACTAATTGGCCTCACATTCGAGAAGGAAGAAGCAGTTAATGATTTAGGAATAGGAACAACTTTGGCAGATTTCCATTTCTCAGGAAAGACACAAACCTCTAAAGAAAAGTTAATTACATGCAGGAGGCAGGGAGTTATGTGTGGACAACAGAAACTAAGTAACTTTCATTTACTTTTTGGAAATAGAAATTTTTTACACCAAGTCTTACATTATTAGCATAAAAGTTGTACACGTCCGGGTCGACCTCCGCAGACCGTCCCGAAATCGAAATGTAAATATTCAACTTGCGCAGCTCCCTCCACAAATTTTGAGTGCTCCCGATTCTCATTTGTTCAAAATAAAGTAGTTCCTATCATTATCAACCTACTTTACTTAAATTAAAGTCACTAATGAGTGTCAAACGAGTCAAATAATTTGCGTATCATTTTCAAAAAAAATGTCTAACAGTTTCATATACTTTTATTAAGTTTAATAAAAATACAAATAAACGATTTATTTCTTGAAGACTTAAATACTAAATACAAAAATTTACTTGTTTTGACAATTGCAAACAACAAATTAATGCTTAAAGAGCTATTTGCCTGAAAATATTTTAGCCATATGCTATTTGCCTAGGAAAGTAGAATTTATACTGAAATAAATGGAATAAAACTATTTGCCTAGGCAGATAGTATCTGCCTGAAAAAGCTATTTATCTGAAACAACCATTTGTCTGCGACGGTTCAACACCCTGCTGCATAATAACTACATATATGAGCATTAAACAGATGGGTTTATATTACTATGTGTATGATGTGGTAGAACTAAATATTTTTCTACTTTGAGCAGTAATGCACCCAATTTTCCAGCAGATTAATTCCCGTTGTCATACTGCAAAACTATACTTCTATAGACAAGTTTTGCACAAAATAATATTAATTTCTCGCCATGCCTCGATATTTAGCTCATCAAGCATGACTAGGTTGTATTATACCGAAGAGTTTTTTTATTATTCCTCCATATTGCGGATATACTGCTGTAAAAATATTGTTATTTGCGAACTAAAAGAGAATCACTGGGTTCTAGACAAACCCCAGTCATTCTCAAACTTTATATATAATCTGTTTTTTATTTAAATCAATTGTCAAAGTGTCGTCAAGTTGGTATTGAAAGTAAAAGCGCATGTCGTGACTTTTACTTTAATTGTGTGCCACCACTGTCTATCAAATTTGTTAAGATTGATTAAAAAACAATTTTCATATAATTTTTTTGCTGCTAAATCTACCATAAAAATGTTAAGAAAGGGTGGAACGGGATGTCAACTGTCTAAACGCGAAAAAAACTCTATAATTAGGTATTGTGAAGAAGTACAGACGGAGACACCAAATACGAATTTAAAATATATATGTAATAAAGCTTCACGTATTTTTGATGTATGTGTATTGCACTTGAGTTTTAAAATTAAATTTATATTCAACATAATTGTATTAGGTTCACAGCACGACGGTTTTTAAAATTATTCAAACCTACAAAAAATATCAAAATGTAAAAAAACCAAAAACACAAGGGGGTTGTAAAATGAACTACAAAACGGATAATAATTTATATTTTATTAAAGAAGAGTTAGGAAGACAAATACAAAAATTGCATGAAAAGAAACAGTATTTTAATCTTAATGATTTACTTAATTTTGCAAGAAATGAATGTGATTTTACTAATGGTAGATCAAAATTACATAAAATTATAAAATCTATGGGATATAGATATAAAAAGATTAGCAATAGAAAAGTGTTAATTGAACAACCCATAGTTTCAAAAAGAATTACATTTTTAAAGACATACTTGCAATACCTAGAATCCGGAGAGTATACTTTTGTTTTTCTTGATGAAACTTGGATTTACGAAAATGGCACCCAAGTTTATCAATGGGTAAATGAAAATGAAAGATTCGATATTCCGCAAAGAGCAGAAGGTGAAGGAAAAAGATTTACAATCTTGCACGCAGACACTTCGTCAGGGTTTTTGCCAAATTGCGATCTCTTGCTCAGTGACAACACGGAGCACAGACATTATCATAAAAATATGACGTCAATTATTTTTATGGAATGGGTGAAAAATCAATTACTTCAAGCATTAAATAATTTGGGTGCGAAGTGTGCGGTAGTAATGGATAATGCTCCATATCACTCAAAACAAATCGAGAAAACTCCAAGTTTCTGCACAAAAAAAAATGATATGAAAAATGATTCTGAACATAATATACAGTTTGAACCAACCTTAAATAAAAAATCGTTATGGGGAATAATCCGTTATTACAAGCCTCAAATTGAAAAATCCTTTGAAATTGACAAATTAATAAGAGACCATGGCCATACTGTTCTTCGCCTTCCTCCATACAATTGCCAATATAATCCCATTGAACTATGTTGGGCGTTCTTAAAAACTTATTACAATAAACATGTTCAGTCCAGCTCGGAGAAAAAGATCTGTCGTGTCAAGGAGACTTGGCAAAAAGCTCTTGGTCATTACACTCCGGAGATGTGGGCAAATAGTGTTCGCCACTGTGAAGAACTAATTAAAAAAGATTGGACAACATTAATGGGAAATTCATTAACCTCCTGTCATTATCCAACTAGCGGAAGACTCAGATTCTTTCAGTAATTCTGATTTTTAAACAATATTCAAATTTTAATTATAGCACTTAATTATGTTATCTTAATATATTGCTCACGAGTTTTAATTTCAAAACGTAGATATTAGCCAAGTGACGAGAGATTAGTGGCTTCGTCTTTAAAGTGACAATCAGTGACAACTTCGTTTAGAATATACACAACCTTACTTATTATTTAGTGGAAAATATTATAAAACGTGGTCATAGAACATGGTATCTAGGGTGGTACAGACCGTTTTTTTATAAAAATTTGGCAATGACAATTGATTTAAATAAAAAACAGATAGCTGCCTAATATTTTTGGTAGTAATAGAAAATTAACGGCACATCATCTTTGTTAACATTATTAGAACAATTAGGAGCAACCCTAACGGATTATGTTTTCTGTAACAAGAATGCAAAAAATACTGATTTCTTAAGTATTTAGAACATTTACCTTTAGAGCAGAATAATGGTCCCCTCAATATTGCCAGGCAGTTTATGGGCCGATTTACAGAGTAATTTCTTTTCATGAGCTTCATGTTCATTTGAGACTGATGACCAGAAATTGTAAGGATTATGATGGAGTGCATAACTTGTGGGAGTACACCTCTTTTGGTGTATTGGGACAATATGAAACACAGCTATACGTCGATAATATGGGACAACCCTATAATTATCCATTTTAAGCAATTAGAAGATCCACTTTTCCAGTAGGATTAACTTTCGCGACCTCATAGTGTAAGACATTGTGTGTACCGATTTACAGAGGATAATGTCAAACTTTTGCCACACCCAACCCAACCTAATTTCCCAATATTTCACCATTCGTGCATGTTTGGGAGATTATGGGAGGGGAGTGACTACAGCTCACAACCTTACTTTTTACTTGTTACCACCTGATTGTAGATATTGAAGCATCTTATTAGTCTTATCATTCTTCTTATAGGCCCTAATTTCGTCTTAGAATCGTTTGTTCAGAGAGGTTTAAACCGCATATTCTGAATTTTGTATTTTTTGAGTCAATTCTAATAAGATCCTATTAACTAAAGTGTCCAACATTGCTTTCATTGCCTTGCACTAAATCCAATCCAACCAAATGAAGATGTTATTTACTTTTAGATTAAAATTTTTTGAATATTTCAATTTCTTTACCTTTAATAACTACTTTCGTGACGTTTTTGCACATCCAATAAGCATACAATAGAATTGATTAACAATTAATTATTGAAGTTGATTCGCACCTAGGTACTATGTAGATTTTTTTCTGTACACTTAACATATTTGCCTAATTAATTATCTAAAGTTATCAAAAATAATCTAATTAAGTCATTGTTTGAATTGTTTTTATTAAAATGTGAAGGTGAAATTAAAATAATTTATTTTATCTCTTTTCCAGATAAAACTTAAGAAATCAGAAATTAAAGAAAGAAGAAAATCTTCGGTAAGACCTTTTAATTCTAAATACTTGTACTTTTCGTTATCACTTTTCATTTACGTTTTTCAATTACTTGCACCGCATTTCACGTTGACGTACGTATAAAAATTCCAATTTCGTCCACGAATTGGCATCATCCGATCGCCCCATTATAACCAGCAAAGAAATAAAAAAGAATCGTTCGGACTTACTCAGTATACACGCCGACCTTTTATACAACACGTAATACTACAGCACCTTTCTCGTTTCTTATACGAGTGACGAGGGTGTTTTTTTATCGAACCCCTCGCGGCAACTCTCCTTCGCAACAATCATTCGATAGGAACTTCTTTTTCGACCAAATAACACGCCGCGTTTCGTGACTCAACCGTTTCCAATGTCACCACCGGTATGTTAAATAGAGATATTTTAATTTAAAACGTTGAATGGGCGCGTGAGGGTGGCATACGAGTCCGTATCTAATTTTGAAATTTTTTTTTAATTGAAGATACATGTTTTATTCTTGCCGACAAATAAAACGATTCTTACACATTTCTTTAAATGTAAATTAGAAGTTAAAAAAACGGTAAGAATTGGATAGAATAAACAGAATGACATAAATATAAAAGCACGCGTCGTCCACGGATGACCAACCAGACACGCTTCAACGTTTTGGGCGGTGTTTTCGAAAAATAATTGTGGCAGGTGAAGCTGTTTCTGACACACTCCGTGCACCCTGTAGGTCATTAATTGCTCCGGCGAGCAATAACTAAATTTTTTTATTAAAGTTACTGGTTGATATTGTGAATATCGCGTGAAATTGTAACACATTTCTTTTATTTTTAAGAAATCCTCATTGTGATCTCGTTAAATTTAAGTAACAACTTAAAATCTCAAATTACATAACACCCTTAAGATTTCTTTCTTTGGGTGACTTTAAATGGTTTAAAATTTATTGTTGCGACACTTTTCGTTTTGTTTGTACCTCTTAAGTCACTTGGAAATTAGTACAATTTCGGTGTGGATCCGCATTTTGACAAATTTTTAATTTATGACCATACTTGAGATTCCTCTTGAGTCGCGTTACTTCTGCGTAAAGGCGAAAACTATTCGCCCATTAGTTTCGGTCGGTCGAATATGTTATTTTGTGTCGATAACCAACGTATGGTGAGCAAGTGTTCGCAAAGCAGGAAACGTTAGAAATACCGGAAACGTGACGCAAACAAAAACGTATTTCATTCGGTCGCATTAACGACCCTTCGACCTTATTATTATTTTTTTCGGTACGTTTAATTTCAGTTTTTCCACTCGGTCAATTGTTAAATTGTGTACGACGTTTTTTTGAGTTTTATTAATTAATGGACACGTGCGGTTTTATCTTTAAATTTTCGGGGCAGGCATGCGATTATTACTTTAAAAAAATTATTCTCTTCCTGTATGCAAATTTTTCCACTTAACTCTTCGGATGCGTTTTAATATAATAATATAAAAAATTTTTAAATTTATGAAGGCATTAAATATTTTTATTTTTCATTTATATTCTTTCCTTTTTTTATTAATCAAACATAAATGTGTGTTTATTGTAAAAAAATTCATTGTTAATTTAAAAATTTTAGACAACCCATTATACATCCTTCAGTTAATTTAATGTATTCAAAGAAAATTAATCAAGTTGAGGAATTTAAGTATTTGGGAGTAATTGTAGATAAGAATGGTATATGGGAAAAAGAGATCAAACATAGAATAACTGAAAGCAGGAAAATTATAGGCTTCAGGTGGTCGAGATGAACTATTTGAGAAGGGTGTCAAGAATGCAACGAATTACACAAAATCGCAACGTCAACAGTGATAGACAGAATCAAAGTAAGAGGTTTACGCTGGTTTGGACACCTGATGAGGATTAATGATAACCGTTGGCCGACGAAGTTATTTAAATGGGTTCCGCTGGGAGGAAGAAATATGGAAGATCGAGAAGATCCTGGAATGAAGGCATCGCAAAGGTAATGTGAGAGAAACATCTCAAGTAGAGGATACGCAGGATAGAGAGACTTGGAGAAAGGACAACGCTTAGTTATAATTTGATATGTATTATATATATATATATATAGAGCTGGTAGTTGAGCTGTAGTATATATTATATATATATATATATTCAAAGAAAAAATTATCTTCAACTTAAATTACTTTTTTAAACCATTAATTTTAAAAGTCCATTAAAAAAAGGGAAATGAACCGAACGAAATAAAATAAATGAAACGAAATGAAATGAACGAAAGAAGGGTAACATCTCAACTTAAACGAGTATTGGCAGGAGCCATCGGCGGCCACCCTTGAGATGTACGGACTTCGATTAACCCCTTACTGGGCGAAGAGATGCGGGCTTACAAGGGTTGCTACGTAATTACGCATTTCACAAAAACTCAGCGGGTGATTTAAGTTCATGATTTATTTTAAAATCTCGTCTAATACTATATTTACACAAGAGAAAAGAGAGGTAAAAAAATTGTTAATGAGAACACAAATTTTTATAAAAAATTGTATCAAAAAAAATTTAAATATGAGATCGATCTTAAAAAAATATTGTTTTTAATAACTTAATTATCGTTTTTTAAATACATTCATACCGTTATTATTCTTTTTATATTTAATTTGTTTATTAAATGAAATATAAAAAGAATTTTTTTATTAATTATAAATTAATAACACAAGTTTACATATTTTAAGTTTTGTCTTAAAGATTGCGTTGTTTTCATTTTAACAGAAAATTTTTGCTAAATCTAAATCTGCTTATCTCAATAATCTTATTAACAAAAACATGGAAATGGTGTAGTTGTTTTAAGACACAAATTATGTACAGAAAGAAAAATCTGGAACCAACCCCAAACCTATATTTTCATGTATACATTTTTTACCCTTTCTCAAATAAACGGACTTGCTAAGAATAAAGCTTTATTACACCATTGAAACTTTTTGTTAATAGACCAAAATCTGGAGCAAATCGAAACACATTAAAAATAAATTCATAGTTAGCACAAAATCTTAAACTTAATGAAGTAAATCGGAATCTTTTAGACATTTTGTGTAAACTAGTGTAATTTAATTAAAACCATTTACAAGAACATTATTAGCTTAACTTTTTTTGTCAATTTCATCGTCGTAAATGGTTTTGCTTCATACAGTAAAGTCGATCTAATAAATATCTATAGAAAAAATTCTTAAAATCTAAGTAAAAGTTAGATAATAATAAATATATTTTACTGGCAAACATTAACAATTGTAGAAACGCTTAAATAAATAATAAACACTTAAATTTATGTGGTCAGTACAGTAGTCCCTCTATTTTTGCGGATTCACTTTTACAAAAATGTGCGATCTAGATAAAAGAATGACTTTAGCTAGAAAAAATAATAAGAAATGAAGACATAATTCGAATATTTAGCCATTCTAAGCTCTGGACTCATTAGAGATAAAGCTATACAGCTATACGACAATTTTATGATAGAAAGCCGATTATGAGGCAGCAAAGCTGTATCAAGAATCCCTAATGAAGATAATTCAATATGGTGGTTAAGTACTTAATGCAGATGAGACTGGCTATTTTGGAAAAATGTACAAGAACTTTTATGCTCAAAAATGAAAAAATCGCTCCTGGTTTTAAGGTGGCTAAAGACCTAACTTTATTACAATGCTGGACAAATTACAACATTGCTGAATTTAAAAAGTCCACATTGAATAGTTGCTGGAGGAAAATCCGACCAAATGTTGTTACATCAAAGAAGATGGATGAGAATTTGCAGAATGAGTTTATGGTTTTTTCTTTTAGTATCATTCAACTGTCAAATATTGAAGAGCAACTTGAGTCATATGATTCTGAACAGAAAGACAAAGAGCAAATTTAGTAACTGATCATAATCATGAATGCAGTGACAGTTATCAAAATAACGAAACCACTTTTCTAGCTATATTAACTGTCAAATTAGTTAATAATTGTTTAGAATTGGGAGGAAGAGTAACAGATAACTTGATAAAAAAGGATCCTATAACACAACTATGTTTAAAGGCAAGCATGAGATCAAACATACAAATTTTTGAGATGGGGACTCCAGCGCAAAGTCACAAATCTTTTTGTCTTATAAGTAAGTTTAAACTTCAAATCAGTTCATCTTCAATTTATTGCTTAATTTACCCCCGCGTAAATAGAGGGACCACTGAATATTATTTTTTTCTGAAAACAAAAAATTAAATTAATACATTTTCTAAAATATATTTACATCATTAATTTAATATTATTTCCAATTTAACATAAATTTCCTTCATTTAAAATACTGACCAAATAAATATAAGCCATAAAAAGTCCTGCTGTACACTTTGGTAATTACCAAAAAAAAATTCGGTTACAAAAACTCTGTTTCAAAATCACATTTCGGTTTCATCGGGCGAAAACTCGTCCTTTACTGGCACTTGTGGAGGTTTACCTGGAAATAAATAATAAAAATCGTTAGAAATTTTTTACCCTGGATAAATAATTTAATCCCCTTACTTTTTTTTGAAAAAGGATGTGGGGTTTTGAAATAACGTCACGCAAAATCAAATTTATTTCCGTTAGAACCGCAAAAAAAGTGGAAAAAACCATTTCCCCCTTTTTTACAATTCGTCGGAAATCTAAAAATACCCTCTTCCCTCAACGGTTTTTGATGTTTTTACCCCAAAAATCGGCGCTAAATAAGCGCACTACGGTTGTTTAATGTGAATAAGAACCTGATTCTTAGTGTCCCATATAGGAACGTTTTCTAGTAAGATTCCCACGTTATGGGACCGACTTGTTTTCCACCTCGACAGGTAAAATATGCATCTTTATACTTGTCGTGACCCGTGTGCTCTCTATTTTCTATGAATAATGGGAATCCTAACGGACAATGACTCGTGAAACCCTGGTTTTATAGAAAATTCATCTTTTGAAATTTCAACATATTCTTTTTTCAAATTTTAATTTAAGTAAATATAGCACAAAGTTGATTTAAGGATCCTTTTAAAAGTATTTTACTTTAGAAAATTAAAAACCTTAATTAACCTTTTGGGGTATGTATAAAAATATAAAAATATATTTCCATACAAACCAGGGCGTACTACTTACTTTATCCCACATAAAATCTAAAACTAACACTATACATAGAACTAGAATAATTTGGGTTTAGCCGCACGTCTCTAAAGACGGCTAGTAACAGTGCTAGTGTAAAACTAGAACTAACACTATACCTAGAACTAGAATCATTTGGGTTTAGCCGCACGTCACTAAAGACGGCTTTTACACTTGCACTGTTACTATGTAGAACTGTCCCACATAAAATCTAGAATTAACACTCTACCCAGAACTAGAATCATTCGGGTTTAGCCGTCTTTAGAGACGTAAGGCTAAACCCAAATGTTTCTAGTTCTAAGTATAGTGTTAGTTCTACAGAGTAACAGTGCTAGTGTAAAACTAGAACTAACACTATATCTAGAACTAGAATCATTCAACTGTGCTAGTGTAAAACTAGAACTAACACTATATCTAGAATTAGAATCAATCGGGTTTAGCCGTCTTTAGAGACGTGCGGCTAAACCCAAATGATTCTAGTTCTAAGTATAGTGTCAGTTGTACAGAGTAACAGTGCTAGTGTAAAACTAGTGTATGATTCAAGTTCTAGATATAGTGTTAGTTCTAGTTTTACACTAGCACTGTTAGTATGTAAAACAGTCCCACATAAAATCTAGAACTACACTATACCTAGAACTAGAATCATTCGGGTTTAGCCGTCTTTAGAGACGTGCGGCTAAACCCAAATGATTCTAGTTCTAAGTATAGTGTTAGTTCTACAGAGTAACAGTGCTAGTGTAAAACTAGAACTAACACTATATCTAGAACTAGAATCATTCAACTGTGCTAGTGTAAAACTAGAACTAACACTATATCTAAAACTAGAATCAATTGGGTTTAGCCGTCTTTAGAGACGTGCGGCTAAACCCAAATGATTCTAGTTCTAAGTATAGTGTTAGTTCTACAGAGTAACAGTGCTAGTGTAAAACTAGTGTATGATTCAAGTTCTAGATATAGTGTTAGTTCTAGTTTTACACTAGCACTGTTAGTATGTAAAACAGTCCCACATAAAATCTAGAACTACACTATACCTAGAACTAGAATCATTCGGGTTTAGCCGTCTTTAGAGACGTGCGGCTAAACCCAAATGATTCTAGTTCTAAGCATAGTGTTAGTTCTACAGAGTAACAGTGCTAGTGTAAAACTAGAACTAACACTATATCTACTAGAATCAACTAGAAACATTCGGGTTTAGCCGTCTTAAGAGACGTAAGGCTAAACCCAAATGTTTCTAGTTCTAAGTATAGTGTTAGGTCTAGTTTTACACTAGCAGTGTTACTATGTAGAACTAACACTATCCCTTTTCAGAATCATTGAAAATTGTTTCTATTGTTTCTTTTTATTTGGGTTTAACCCTCTTTAGAGACGTGCTGCTAAACCCAAATGATTATGAAAAAGGATAGTGTTAGTTCTACAATACTTTAATTAATTATCGTACCTGACGTCATCATTGCAAGTATGCAACCAATATCACAGTATTAGTATTGCAATATGCGATTTGCGTATGATGCGTATTGTACTGTGATATTGGTTGCATACTTGCAATGATGACATCGAGTTCGATAATTAATAATTAATTAACACATTGTATATATTAACAGTGCTAGTGAAAATTAATCTTTTGAAATTTCAACATATTCTTTTTTAAAATTTTAATTTAAGTAAATATACCCCCAGGTTGATTTAAGGATCCTTTTAAAAGTATTTTACTTTAGAAAATTAACATCATTAATTAAACTCGGTTTATCTTAAGATGAAAATCTAAACCGAGGCGAGGCCTCGAAATGAAAAAGTTAATCAGGAACACCTCTAATTACAAATTGATACTGTTGTTCTCAAAAACCTCTCGGTCGCCACTTTACTTTTTAAGTGAGTTGCTGTGTACCGCGGACACGTTTATCTACGTCCTTTTCGGACGGTAGGAGGCGCCACCACTCCTCCTCTTTCGCGTTCTTATCGTCCCTTTAACAAAAAAAATGCTTCTACAGACGCCTAAAGTGTAAATGTCCTATCATAATTGTTACAAATGACGCGGGTTCGACTTTTCAAAATGAAAGAGAAAAGATCCGGTTCGTTTTTCGGTTTCCTAATCGAAATTAGTTGTGTTCTTCGAGGTTGATTTTTTTTCTATTTCTACCGTGATAAAGTCGGCTACGTCTAGTTGGAATGTTATACATTTGTTGTCGGGCGTCAAAATATGGCTTCTATTAAGATAAGTCGTATCGAGAGGACTAGAAATCTTCTTTTATTGAACTAAACGCCTCCCGTCTGTGTTGTATCTACCGTTGGTAATGGAAATTTGGTGTTTTCTTTTTATTTTAAGCCGGTAAAACGAAGGGGTTAAGAAAAATATGTGTAAGAAATAGGGAAAGTTAATTTGTTCTTAATCAGAAGTCGTAGATTATTTAATAAAAAATTTACAACTCGTTTAAATTTTAATCTGTTAAATAGGTATATCGTACGTGAGGAGTACGAGAAAAGAAGAAGAAGTAAATAATACTTTAAGCGACCGTCAACCCGCCTCTTTAAAGTCCTAAATAAGACATCCATAATAATAAAAACGAAAGCAATGAAAGTGACAGTAAAGGGGGTCGTAAATACGTCGTCTGAATGGAGTCGTATCAAGGACCGTAATATACTGACGTAATGACTAGGTCTCTGCGGCTACAAGTAGCCGGAGTATACAAGAGATGATTCCACGATTTTACTTCTTCGTCTTTCCCGGCTAATCTACTTAGGAATGCGGTCCTCGAAAGCGCACGAGAATGAAGACGTCCCGAATTTTCGTTCACTCTCTTGAAAAGGAAAAAGAACGCCGCGGGTGCTTTGTCAAAATGTTTTGACGCCACCGACGCCAAGTTACAAGAGCCGCGAGAGATTCGACTTTTAATCTGATGATATACGCCCACACGTAATCGGGGTCTTAACGTCTACAACGATGATATATTCAACGACACGTAATCGTTGGACGTAAATCTGTACATGATAAGAACCTTGCGATTTACGTTTAAATTTCAATAATTTCGTTTAAATAAATTTTGAAAAATGATACAATTTTAAACAGTAGGAAGTAAATATTTGTGATGGACCAGTTTTAAAGGTGGAGGTTTATTTCCCAGCCCTATTTTAATTCTATTTGATTAGGGTCCAGGCTCCTTTTTTAGGTTCCCCCTTTTTATAATATAAGAGTTGATCCTCCGTCGAAACCATATCGTCGACCTCCTGCTCTCAATATAAGACCGAGGTCGCTGTATAGTCGACCATAAATCCTCAAGGACAATGCGAAAGTAGAGGATAAATCAAGCAAGTACTCACTAGAAAATTATCTTTGGTCTCGCTAAACGGACGACCGTACGCTGAGGACATAAAGGAAGGGCCTAACTGACAACAAGGGACCTTAATGTGGAAATTATGTTAATTTTCACTACCGATTTTTTTTTCTCTTATGTAGGGTTATAAAAAAAATGGTCGGGTATTGTCTTTCCCGTTTCGTGACCCAGCTATTTTCTCACTGACTTCTCCGAGTACGTTGAGATTCTTCTTGAAAAACCTTTTGGGGTGTTCTCACGATGAAAATATACAGAGAATGTCATTTAAGATGCGATATACAAAAATATATTTCACTATACCTAGAACTACAATCATGTTTAGCTGTCCTTAGACACGTGGGGCTAAGTCCAAATGATTCTAGTGCTAAGTATAACTTATATTCTTGAACGAAGATTATTACTCTTGGCTCAAGCTTATCATATTCTTGTATATCCACAAGAAGATCATTATGTTGAGTGAAGAAAAACCACATATTCTCAAAACAAGTATACAAAAATTTTTGATTCTCAAGAAAACGAATTCTTAGTGAAAGTAAATCAATAATCTTGAAAAAAATCGTATCGAAAATAGATTTCTTAAGTCAAGAATAACGTATCTTTCTTTTGAGAAAACTTATTCATGTAACAACAATCTTGTATAATTCTTCATTTGAGTATTTTAAATTATTGACGCAACAATGAATTTTTTGATACAAAAAATTGATATTCTTCGATGCTAAAAATATGATATACTTTATTCCATAATATTTCTATTCTTAAAACAAAAGAATATTTTTGTTTTAAGAGTATCTTATATTTGTTTCTAAGAAATACATTCAAGATTATTTTTTCTTGAAAGTCAAGAATAATTTCCCTCAGTGTAGAATCATTCAAGTGCGCTAGTGTAAAATTAGAACTAACACTATATCTAGAACTAGAATCATTTGGGTTTAGCCGCATGTCTCTAAAGACGGCTAAACCCGATTGATTCTAGTTCTAGATATAGTATTAGTTCTAATTTTACACTAGCACACTTGAATGATTCTAGTTCTAGATACAGTGATAGTTCTAGTTTTACACTAACACTGTTACTCTGTAGAACTAACACTATACTTAGAACTAGAATCATTTGGGTTTAGCCGCACGTCTCTAAAGACGGCTAAACCCGAATGATTCTAGTTCTAGGTATAGTCTTAGTTCTAGATTTTATGTGAGACTGTTTTACATAGCACAGTTGAATGATTCTAGTTGTAGATATAGTGTTAGTTCTAGTTTTACACTAGCACTGTTACTCTGTAGAACTAACACTATACTTAGAACTAGAATCATTTGGGTTTAGCCGCACGTCTCTAAAGACGGCTAAACCCGAATGATTCTAGTTCTAGGTATAGTGTTAGTTCTAGATTTTATGTGGGACTGTTTTACATAGCACAGTTGAATGATTCTAGTTGTAGATATAGTGTTAGTTCTAGTTTTACACTAGCACTGTTACTCTGTAGAACTAACACTATACTTAGAACTAGAATCATTTGGGTTTAGCCGCACGTCTCTAAAGACGGCTAAACCCGAATGATTCTAGTTCTAGGTATAGTCTTAGTTCTAGATTTTATGTGAGACTGTTCTAGATAGTAACAGTGCTCGTGTAAAACTAGAACTAACACAATATCTAGAAATTGAATCATACACTAGTTTTAGACTAGCACAGTTGAGTGATTCTAGTTTTAGATATAGTGTTAGTTCTAGTTTTACGCTAGCACTGTTACTCTATAGAACTAACACTATACTTAGAACTAGAATCAATCGGGTTTAGCCGCACGTCTCTAAAGACGGCTAAACCCGAATGATTCTAGTTCTAGGTATAGTGTTAGTTCTAGATTTTATGTGGGACTGTTTTACATAGTAACAGTGCTAGTGTAAAACTAGAAGTAACACTATATCTAGAGCTTGAATCATACACTAGTTTTACACTAGCACAGTTGAATGATTCTAGTTGTAGATATAGTGTTAGTTCTAGTTTTACACTAGCACTGTTACTCTGTAGATCTAACACTATACTTAGAACTAGAATCATTTGGGTTTAGCCGCACGTCTCTAAAGACGGCTAAACCCGAATGATTCTAGTTCTAGGTATAGTGTTAGTTCTAGATTTTATGTGGGACTGTTTTACATAGTAACAGTGCTAGTGTAAAACTAGAAGTAACACTATATCTAGAGCTTGAATCATACACTAGTTTTACACTAGCACAGTTGAATGATTCTAGTTGTAGATATAGTGTTAGTTCTAGTTTTACACTAGCACTGATATTATGTAGCATTAACACTGTACCTAAAGTACCGAATGTTAGTTCTAGTGATAGTGCAAGTGTAAAACTAGAACTAACACTATACCTGGAACTAGAATCATTCGGGTTTAGCCGTCTTTAGAGACGTGCGGCTAAACCCAAATGATTCTAGGTCTACATACAGTGTTAATTCTGCATAATAACAGTACTAGTGTAAAACTAGAACCAACACTATACCTAGAAATAGAATCATTCGGGGTTAGCCGTCTTAAGAGACGTACGGCTAAATCCAAATGTTTCTAGTTCTAGGTCTAATGTGAGTTCTACATAGTAACAGTGCTAGTGTAAAACTAAAACTAACACTAGAACTACTTTTAACACAATAATTTAAAAAAAATATGTTAAAAAGATTTTATTTCGTATCTAATATTGTTTTGGGTTTAAATTTTGGCACGTGAAAAGGCGGTTGCTAGGTGGGTTTACAAGTAGTCTCCTTTTAGACATCAGAATGCGATTCCAGACGAGAACCGCCGTACAGGAGCGTGCCATATGTCATACGTTTCACAGACCTGTGGAGCGCACATGTGGCGGACTGCGAGTTCCCCTGCGGAAGTCCTTTAAATAATGGGCATACGTGAGCCCGCCGCAAGTGTCTTAAAGAAAACGGGGGCCTTCATCCACCTACGACGACGTCTACGTCTGGAGAATGCCGAAAACTCGTGCCAGGCAACAAAAATCGAAAATAGAACCTCCACCATCCCAGTTCAAATCGTTGTTGTTTCTATAAATATTTCTTTTAAGGTGGTCGATATTTCGTTGAATAAAATTCGTTGGATTTTTATTACGAAATTAAATTCGATCATGCGAAAGCTCTTTTAAGTCCCTTCGCATTTCTTTGTCTGCCAATCTTGAATGGTCCATACTTTTAGAATAAATAAATTTTCGCTTCAAGAATTTTTGAGTTGGGATGATATTAAAAAAAGCGACCCAGGTAACTAATAGACAATAGCCTAAAAAAATTAATCTGGCTTGGGTAATCCAAAAAAAAAAAAGGACGCCAACCCTTTTTGCTAAAATAAATTTCTTTTATCTTTCATCTTAATCGTTTTCGAAATTTTCGAAATCCCAATTTCAAATAACAACCTTTTCATTTACTATGACTCGAAAAGCTTCAATGATCTCGGTATCGTTTTACTAGGAAACTTAATATTTAAATGATACGTCTCGATTGTGTCTCGGAGATGACATTGAACCTTGGAGTTTTTGACCTTAATAGAGGCGGCCGAGACCCATTCAACGGGGCTAACTACACGCGGGGCCCTTTTATTCCGGCTCCCGTGGCCCAGACGGTCGCTTCTTTTTCACAATGCCGAACCACGAGAGTCAGCCATTCTTCTCCTTCTCTTCCAGGACGCTTTTGATCCCCGGGGATTCAATGCGCGAAAAACGTAACTCCGGAAGAAGTGAGAAACGTGTTTTGCGCGAGGAGACGACAACCGTCTGGACATTGCTTGTTGAAAAACATAACCTATCCTAACCCGTCTTTACCCTGCGGGTTTTGATGCTATGGTTTCTGGTGTTGCTGGGCAAAATTTTGTTTTCACGACCGGTTTTTTTTTTTAGAAAAATACGTTAGGTTTCTTATTGAAGTATTAACCTGCATCGATTCTTTAAAAATAAAGATATTTCATACGGGTAGCAGGTGATAATTTAAAAACAAACATTTTCTTGTTAAAATAAACTACTCACGTAAAATTAAATGAAAAATTCCTCTGACTAGCTATTTTGAACCTGAATATGTTGTTGTTCCCACCATGACGATAACATTCCAACGTGTAACATATTTTCCTTGTGTTCTTCAGGCACTTCAAGCTCGATTGGTTGTTCCACTTTAATTTTTACGTCCATTTCCGTTTTGAAAACGTTCTCAGTCTTATAAATGGTGTCCTCTTTGAATACGTTTTCAGTTTTGAACGTATATTTTTCGTTTTTATCACTTGGTGAAAGAGAGTTATCACTGTATACTTCGGGGGATAAAGAAGCTGTGGTGTGTATGGAATTTAGCAAATTCAAATCTTCATCAAACACCATATTTTCATCGATCATTTGTTCTGTTAATAAGGAATCGTCGATGTTGATTGTAGTTGGATCGTCGTAAACTGGGATGATGTGGTGATATTGATGGTTATTTTCGAGTTTGTACGTTTGTGTTGGAGGTGGAGTTGGATTTGATAAATCATCATCATCTGAATGTGGGGATGAGATGAAGGAAAACGTTTGGTTTGAATATGTAGGCATTTCGCAACCATCTGAAGCTAAAATGTGCTCTAAACTTCGAATGTATTCCACAGCCATCCTTAAAGTTTCTACTTTACTTAGTTTTTTATTCCCAGATCTTCCGGAGTTTGATTCAAAAGCTGCTGCTATCGAGTTGGGTATGTGTTGTCTTAAAGTTGCAAAACCATTATTCACTTGCTTTACTCGATTTCTTTCTCGAGCGTTTCTTCTCGCAACTGCTAAAGGAGCCGGCTTCTGCACGTATTTGTTGTTTTTCTCTGTTTGTCGTTTCTTTTTGGCCGTGTTGGTGAGAAGTATGTCGTCTTTAGTATTTGGTAAAATAGTCGGCTTCCTGATTATGATCACGTCACCTCGTCTTTCGTTCGTCGTGTTTGACGTTGCGGACTGTTGCAAAATGTTCATTTTACTTTCCGTGGGCGCGCAAACACTGAACCCGGTCATTTAAGACGCCGTTTGTACGTAATTATCGCCACTTCGAGTGTATGACTAAACGGTTCTTGGCGGTTTTACGTTTCGACGATCCCGCGCTAACGAGCGACGTCGCTAATTGACTCGTATACCAATTGCGACCGATTAAAAGTTGGTTTTGTCGCGTGTATTGATACCGACTGACTGTATTTCGCAGCAGAACGCAGACGGCACGAGTCCCATAACAAATAAACTCCTCCCCTCGAAGGGGGTTGGCGCGGTTTTTATAGCGTACAGCTGTTATATTGGAAGGAAATATATGAGGGTCCCGGTGAAAGCAACAGCTTAGGTACGTTAAGGGGGGTATTTTTCTAGAGGGGTCGAAATGTAGCGGTACTTTTTCGAAACTAGGTTCTTTTTTATCTATTTTATTGATATCCGGGAGATCCCTTTGAATCAAATTTTTACCGTTCTTGTACTGATCCATGACCCAAATTCCATTTTAATCTTCGTGAATATCGTTTTTGCGCGGGGGTGTCATATTTCTGGGTTATGAGGGTGTGCATCTGGACGAAACGGTTTCTGATTTAAGGGTATAACGGTGAACAGTTATAGTAGGAAACGAGAGATTTTGTGTAGATCCCTTTGAAATTGATTTATGGTCGAGCTGCGAATTAAAACACGTCTCGAACGCGCAACAACGACAACTTACATGAAATCGACATTGCGAGGACGAAATTTGTTGAAGAAGAAAAAAGGACGATTAAAGTGACGAACGTGCGTGCATCACGAGAGACGCCGCCAATTAAGCTCCGATATTTATTGACCTCTTCGGTTTGAACGTACGAAATCTTCCGCCAAAAGGCTCGATTCCTACCATATATGAACCTAGTTTAATTAGGACCCGGCGCTGTACGATTCAACGTCGACCACAATCCGCCAAATACAGAGTGTTTTATTGCGGACCCAATACGCTATACACGTGTTCGTACACGCGAATAACGCGTACGCACTAATTGCAACCGAATACTATTTTTGTATAAATTATGATCTTGACGGCGGGTTGCGAATCTTAAGTCCATACGATTCTCGTCGTAAATAAAAATAACGGGTGGAATGGATGAGAGGAAAAGATCAGGAAGTTATTGCGAATACTTGAATAAGGAGAAGAACCGAATGAGATGAAAAGGAAAACTGCGAGGAGTGCGGTAGGCGCGATATGTAGGCCGGCGGTCTTCTCATTACTATGCGTATATAAATTATACAAGAGAGTTTCGGCTGGATAAAAACACCTGCCCCCGTAAGAGTGTACACCAATTCTCGTATTTCACATTATTGGTGTACCTTCACTTCGATTTTTAATAAAATTGCATTGGTACTTTATAATTATTAAATACGGTATTAATTTACCATCATTTCTGCAGATATTACGGACATAGTCCTTATTCTTGACGAGTTTTCTGGTCTTGGTGTACTCTTGCGTAATATTTTTTTTGCACAATTCCGATTGTTATACATTTTTTTCTCTTATTATCCATTTATTTGATTCTTCTAATTCTTCTGAACTGAATATCTAATGAAATTATATATGTGCCAGTTTATCCAAACAATTTTTCTTACTTAAATAATTAATGATTGTCATAACGTAGTATATTTACTTTTTTGTTATTAGAACGAATGACTTTGTTAACATTTCCAAATTATTTCCAGATACTACATTCGCCATGTGACTAAATGACATAATGGAATGAAGAGCAAAGAGTCAAGTAAAGCAGAAGAAAACAAATGAATGTAAGCAAGTGTGAGGATGCATAGTCAGGCATCGAGCATTGCGACCATAGTACTACTAGAAGCGAGCAGATTTGTTTTCGTCGCAGCTAACCAAAGAAACATCCTCATCATCATATCAATTATGACTGAAGACCATGATATTGGAAAAACATTGTGTCAGATAAAGCAAACAAAACTAAAACTGCTGAAAAATCAGTATTCTAAACCAAAAGATGATGATCAAAGCATTTTCGATAGTTTACTCACTAACATAAAACTATTACCACAACTTTATATGATCTGAGCTACAACAATGAAAGTCAGCAACAAAACCAGTCACAGTCAACAACACCCGCTCCTGATAGCATTTTGCAAGAGTTGTTATCATTTTTAAGTAACGTCATTATTGATATTTTCATGGTTCAATCAATTATGACTGAAGACCATGATATTGGAAAAACATTGTGTCAGATAAAGCAAACTAAACTAAAACTGCTGGAAAATCAATACTCTAAACTAAAAGATGATGATCAAAGCTTTTTCGATAGTTTATTTCCTAACATAAAACTATTACCACTACTTTATATGATCTGAACCACAACAATGAAAATCAACAACAACCCCAGTCATAGTCACCAACAGCCTCTCCTGATAGCATTTTGCAAAAATTGCAGAATTTTACAGATTATTATCATATTTAAGTAATGTCACGGATTATAGTAGGCAGTCTCAGTATTGATATTTTCATGGTTCATGGTTCAATGGGTTGACGATTGAGGTTGGTCCATTTTTTGATTATTTTATGATGTATTTTACCCAAAATATAATCAATCGTTGAAGAATTCATGCAAAAATACGAGTGAAATTTTGTTGATGAACCTAAGTGATGAAATTTGCCAAAATAATGTCTATCTTGGTATATGTCGTGAAATTCTTGTTTCATGTTATTGTAACTTATACCAAAGTGTTAATGATAACGTTTCCATTAAGGACTAATTATTTTCTTCGTTAGTAGTCATTTTATACAGTGTTAAAAATACTTTCTGGGATCAGAAGGGCCCTCATCATCATAAGTGATACTTGCTAAATAAGTTATGGGATGCTGTTGCAGCAGAAGACCATGATATTGGCAAAACATTGTGTCAGATAAAGCAAACTAAACTAAAACTGCTGAAAAATCAGTATTCTAAACCAAAAGATGATGATCAAAGCATTTTCGATAGTTTACTCACTAACATAAAACTATTACCACAACTTTATATGATCTGAGCTACAACAATGAAAGTCAGCAACAAAACCAGTCACAGTCAACAACACCCGCTCCTGATAGCATTTTGCAAGAGTTTTTATCATTTTTAAGTAACGTCATTATTGATATTTTCATGGTTCAATCAATTATGACTGAAGACCATGATATTGGAAAAACATTGTGTCAGATAAAGCAAACTAAACTAAAACTGCTGGAAAATCAATACTCTAAACTAAAAGATGATGATCAAAGCTTTTTCGATAGTTTATTTCCTAACATAAAACTATTACCACTACTTTATATGATCTGAACCACAACATGAAAATCAACAACAACCCCAGTCATAGTCAGCAACAGCCTCTCCTGATAGCATTTTGCAAGAATTGCAGAATTTTACAGATTATTATCATATTTAAGTAATGTCACGGATTATAGTAGGCAGTCTCAGTATTGATATTTTCATGGTTCATGGTTCAATGGGTTGACGATTGAGGTTGGTCCATTTTTTGATTATTTTATGATGTATTTTACCCAAAATATAATCAATCGTTGAAGAGTTCATGCAAAAATACGAGTGAAATTTTGTTGATGAACCTAAGTGATGAAATTTGCCAAAATAATGTCTATCTTGGTATATGTCGTGAAATTCTTGTTTCATGTTATTGCTCTCTGGGATCAGAAGGACCCTCATCATCATAAGTGATACTTGCTAAATAAGTTATGGGATGCTGTTGCAGCAGAAAACCATGATATTGGCAAAACATTGTGTCAGATAAACCAAACTAAACGAAATCTGCTGGAAAATCTCTAAACCAAAAGATGATGATCAAAGCTTTTTCGATAGTTGACTCAGTAACATAAAACTATTACCACAACTTTATATGATGTGAACCTCAACAATGAAAGTCAGCAACAACCCCAGTCATAGTCAGCAACAGCCTCTCCTGATAACATTTTTCAAGAGTTATTATTATATTTAAGTAATGTCACGGATAACAGTAGGCAGTCTCATTATTGATATTTTCACGATTCATGGTTCATTGGGTTGACGATTGAGGTTGGTACATTTTTTTATTCTTTTATGATGTATTTTACCCAAAATATAATAAATCGTTGAAGAGTTCATCCAAAAATATGAGTGAAATTTTGTTAGATATTGATGGACCTAAGTGACGAAATTAATGTCTATCTTTGTTTATGTCGTGAACTTCTTGTTTCATGTTATTGTAACTGATACCAAAGTGATAATGATGATGTTTCCATTAAGAACAAATAACAGAACAAGTTTTCTTGAGACTTTGCTCGTCGTTCCACTATGTACGTACTATATATCCTATATATATCGTCTTTGACCAGCTTGTCCGCCTTCTCATTGCCCTCAATGTCTCTGTGACCTGGAACCCACCATAGAGTAACATCATTGCCCCTAGCGAGTTCTCTCAGTCAATTTCCTTTAGGGCGGCTCGACTGTCTGTGAAAATGTTTATGAATGCCACCTTTCTGTCTCTTCTGTAGGTTCAAAGCAGTGCAGAAATTTATTTATAACAAGTACTTCTGCTTGAAAAATGGTTATATCCGAGCTGAGGGGCAATTTAATGATTTTGCGGCGGTTAAAAGATTTTCTTAAATAATTTTAAAAAATCAAATTATTATTGTTCAAAATTATTTCGAACAACCTGAATTCGAAAAATTATTGACATTGTCTTTATTATCCCATTCTAAAGCTTGCAATATTAGGGATCTCCACTGAGGATAATTTGTAAACAATTTTCCTAATTACAAAGAACAATTAAACAAACGCATCATATTAGAATTTCGTTATTCTTATTATCATTCTTATTTTCCCACAACCTTTCATATTAAGGTTGTTAAAATATTAGGAATATATTTCATTCTTGGACAAGCGGGCACAATACGTATCTCATTTACGTAATTAATGTGGACGTGTAGGTGCAGTAACATTGTGCTTAAGATAAATACCTTCATTCTCTGACTAAAAAGTGATCCATAACAGTTTAAGTAACACATCACCTGTGGCGGTTATTGAAAGTAGTATTCTTTCCGAAGAAGCAGCAAGTTGTGGCCACGGTCATTTTTCCAAACGTTAATTATCCTTTAGGCGTCCTTTTGACTACTTTATTTAGTGGTAAGCAGTAAACTCGCGTTTTAAACGAAGCCGCCAAGTGGTGTACGTGCGATAATATTAAACCGATCTCTTGGGTTTTAGTATCTTTTAATGCGTAATCTAAATCTCGTAGCTTTACTCTTCCCCTGTGTCCCCCTGTATCTCCCTCCGCCTGTAGTAAATTATGAAAACATGTTTATTTCGTTCGGCTACCGATCCCCCTGTTTAATGGAGTAAATCTGTACTTGGAAATTAAAAAGGACCCGTGATTTCATCGGACCTTTTAATTACCGCCAGTGAGTCGTTTCAGTACCCGGTCAGGATGAAGTACTTTGTCTTCTTTTCGGGGGCTTTTATATACCTCGTTTATGAAGGTGCGTCGCCTCCTGCTAGCAGGGTGGTCCTACCGAAATAAATTACTACTGTTTTTTCTTGAAGCTTCCTCAAAAAAACGAAACGGCCACGGGGTACGTGTATTTACCGAAAATGAGTAAATATTAAAGTAAATTGCTGATATTCGTTTATCAGGTTAAAACCATCTGTATGTAAAGTATGAACGGTTTCTTCTCTTTTACAAGGTATTGTTAAAACCCTAAGGATGTATATTCGAAAGAAATGAACCTGTTTATCAGATCGAAAACATTGCAACTTTATTTTATTCACCTGGATACACATTTTCTACTTATAAAAGAAGAAGAAAAACGTCTTACGACAACAAGAAAAATAACATTCTATTTACCAGTTTAGTTCCAACCTAGTAGTAGAAGTGAAAATATTTACTTGGGCCCCCTAAAAAAAATCCTCGTTCCGCACGAATCAATTTGATACAAGACCTTTCGCATTACGCAAGGACAGGGAACTTGAACAGTTAACCAAAAAAATCGTGTCCCTTCGTTTTGAAATGATTCGGAATCTCGTTCAGTATTTATTTGGACGATACGATCGCTGGCAGTTATATCAAAGAATAGAAAATCCGAACAATTGTTGTGCAAATCCGTTCAGAATAGGCGCGTGTCAAGAAGCGTGGCTACCAGACGGACCTTTTTAGTCGTCTTTCTTGCACTCATTGCAAACCTCATTTATTGACGAGGTGTTGCAAGAGAGAAGGCATCATGTCGGGCTTCGGCTCTGCATAAAAGCCAAACTGAACATCTGGCGATGTCGAGCCCCCCTTCTTTTTTCGGGGTTACCGTGCTGCATCAAATGTAACCCCCTTTCGTTCCACCTCCGATCGTAGAACCTACAACTATTTTTAATGTTACCCTTCAGGTTATAGGTGAATACAGGAAGATTTAATTTATTGAGAGGAAAGGGGGAAATAGTTTTTATTGATGAGATGTAATTGATGTAGTTTGAGAAAATTTTTATTGTACTAAATTTAAAATTTTCTTCCGCCTAATAAAAAATGAATTATAAGTAATAAATAAAATGGTATAACAACATTCTGAAATGGTTATTTTATTCAAAATTGTCGAACTTTTTTTTAGTTCTCAATAGAAATTTTAAAAAGGATGAGATAAAATAAATCATTGAGGGATTCTTTTTTTTGAAAATAAAGGTTATTTGTCCGGGTAGCGGTTGGTCAATTATGCCCTCGGGATTTATGGTCTCGTTGAAAATTTAACGAAGAATCCCCCACTGTTACCGTAAGCCGTATGAATTTTAAACTCATTACCGGTGCAGTGTCGCTCAACAAAAGGGTTTTTGGGTATTAATCAAATGACGCGATCAACAAGTATTTACAATGGTTCGGGCCGTGCATACAAATCGTTCCTTTACCCAACCATTTACGGTCCATATTTTTCCATTCTTTTGATGACAAGCGCCGAGTCGACTAAATTAGCTTATATGTAGTTGTAATTCTCATGATATTTCTCTGTCCAAATTTTGCAAAACACCAAAATTGTGTCAAGACTTTATTTACTATTTACTTTAGCGTAGATTTACGATCCAAAAATGTGAGTCGTTACGAAGATAACCCCAATTGACCTGTAAAGTTATTTTGTAGAGCTCTGTGGTTATTTACAATCTACCGGGGGACACCTGCAAAAGTCACATTTCGAGGCGAGTATTCATGAATATTCAGCTGTAGTTTATCGTAAGCAGCACGCGTCAGTCGTCTGAACCCGTTCAAAAGATCCGGGCGACAGGTGGCGGATAATTTTTTAGTAATTTTTCTTCGGATTAATGAAACCAGCTTGATAACTTACTAAAGGATCAAACGTATTCCAATAGGTCCGTTTCATCACCTCAAATTAGTCTTCGACAAATTTTACGATTAACTTAAATTTTCAGTATTACACAATTCAGGTATACTTAGATACAGGATGTCTTAAAAAGTTAATAGAAAACACAATCAATTAATCTGATGTTCGGTCAGCAGGATTACAAGTAAAACCACTTCTTCTTCAGAGCATTTTATTGCTAAAAGATTTTACAAAGAAAAAACGCAAGACAAGCAAAAGATATAACCTACTTGTAACTCGAAGTGGCGTAAAATCTCAAAATTCGTCAAAATTAAATTGATCAAAAACATGTTAGATGCAAGACCCACGACTGTCAAATGTAAAAAGGGAAAAACAAGTTTTCCCTGTTACTTATGGGGATCAAACATTGGCCAAGTTACAAAGATTATTGGTCCAGTGCACCAGATCTATGTGATTCTTACATTAGCTCTCTTATGACTCAAAAAAGATTTTGACACTTGCATATCAATCATTACTCTGCTATGCCTAATAGTGATTCGGAATATTTTGATCGTCTTTATAAAGTATGGCCGTTGTTAGATCATTTTGAAAAAGCTTTTAAGTATTGTCTTTTATCAAGTGAAGTATTAGTCTTGGACGAGTCGATGATCAAATTTAAAGGTAGAAGTGTGCTAAAACAGTATATGCCTAAGAAACTTCTGCGATAACTCGGGATGCTGTTTGAAATTCGATATTTATGTTGGAAAATCCTAGAGCCTAGGTTCTAGGGTTGCGTACAAATTTATTGAGGGTCTTGAACAAAAAAACCATACAATATTTTTTAATAATGTTTTTAGCAATGTGGAACTAAGTGAATGTGGCTCGAAAGTATTTACCTAATTTTAAAATCGACAAGCAGCTCCAAAGAGGTGAATTCGGTACAGAAATGGTACAAAACAATTTGCTGTAAAATGCAAAGATAAAATGTACGTACAGCTTTTATCAAATTCAAAAAGAGGAAAAAAGAGGAAAAAATGGAAATATATTGTATATTGATTACACTACGCTACTATTACGCTAACATGAACAGTGTCGATAAATTCGATCAACTTTTAGCTAACTACTAAATAGATCGTCAAAGCAACAAATGGTGGCATCGTATATTTTTCCAATTCGTAGATTGTAGTCCCAGTTTTAGTATCTAATTCCAAAAGGACTAAGAAATCAGGATCACAAATACAAATTCTGTTAAATTTTGGTAAATTCTGTTGCGCATTAGTCTAAGCGTTGAACAAGAAGAAGGTGTGGTGTATGTAAGACACCGCAATGATTCTAGTTCTAGGTCTAATGTTAGTTCTAGTTTTATGTCATCAGAACAATCACTAGACCTAGAAACATTCGAGTTTAGCCCTTCGTCTCTCAAGACGGCTAAACCCGTATGTTGCTGGTTCTAGGTGTGGTATTAGTTTTAATGATATAAAACTAGAACTAACACTAGTTTTAATTGTTATTCAGCGCTATATTGTTGTTAATTCTTATTGAACTAAAATTAGACCAAGAACTAGATAGATTCGGGTTTAGCCGTTAGTCTCTTAAGATGGCTAAACTTGAATGTTGTAGCACCAAGGCAAAGCCACTGCGCACTTAAAGAATATATTTTTGTTTTTGTCAAGATTATTGTTTTCTGTAGAATTTACATACTCGTATGTCCAAAATAAACCAAAACAGATATAGGATATTTTATTTTTATGCAAATGGAGCGGTGGTACAAAAAGTGGACCTCCAATTTTTTTAAAAACTCTATATGCTTTAATGAAATATCATATGATTTCAACCTATATATGACCTTACAAAATCGTTTACTTAAAGAATCTAAAAAAATCAAACTTTGCTCCAGTTGAGCAAAATTTTATGTTAAACATTTGCTCCAGACTCCTAACTGGTTGCTTAACCTTCCTATGTATGGTCACATTTTTTATCAAGTGCAGAAGAAATGGACACATTCCTACTCATATAGGTAACAACACGAAGAATTGGGTCAATTTACCAACACGTTCAACTTCATTAGGAAGATAGAACACATTAGGAGCAGCTGGGCAGCAAGTAATTCATTAAAAGTTAAATTTAACAAAGTTTTCAGTCAGTTAAAGGCTGTTAATTGTAGAAAATTTAATCAGTTGTTATCAAGTCTAACTTCGTCAAGTCTAGCTTGTTAATTTAACACCGGTAGATGTTCCTGAGGAAGTTGCAACTTTGCTTTCCCTTGGTCCTAAGTTCCACTTACCTGTCAATAATACCAATTTCAATATAAAAAGGTTACTTATGTATTTAGAAAATATAGTTAAAGATTTGAAAGGTGACCAAAAAAATGTTGTTAGAGCTAAAATTACATATATCATTACTAATTATATGGTTGCTGGGACAACGTGTGTTGGGTTGCATCTTCGATTGGTTAACATGTTAAAGAAAACAAAAACTTTTCTCAGGGATGATTACCAAAGCTAACAAAGGTACCACCACTGTCATCCTTCACAAAGATGATTACTTAATTAAGGCCAAAGATATGTTAAGTGACACTAATGTTGTTAGCCTTTTTATTGTCATTCCGTTGGATTTGGTTGGCAGAATTGTGGAGGAAAAATGGCATTTAATTGCTAATCATTGTTTTGCTTGGCTTGAAACTTACTTTTGATACTTCCATTTTCACCTTCGATAATGTAATTTACCATCAAATGGAGGGCTCTAAAATATCGCCGGTTCTGCCTCTGATGGTGATTGATTTCGCGTTGGATGAGATTTTGGTTAATAACAACTCGGGTTTTCGCATCAGTTTTATCAAAAAGTATGTTGATGATTTGATCATTGGATTACATAAAGATGATATAGATTTAACGTTGAAATTGTTTAACAGTTTTCATACCCAGTTCATAATTGGGATCGAAAAAGACAACTCTATTTCTTTCCTAGACACGAACATTATAAGAAATGAAAATAACATCATTCAATTTGACTTATTTCTCAAGTCACAATTTAAAACATAAGATTTCCACCGTTCTTGGCTTGAAGCATAGAGTTTCGAATATCTGTGATAATCAGTTTTTACAACAAAATCTCAATTTCCTTAAATTGGTCAACAAACTATTGTTTTCAACGTATTTACATAATAATATCAACCAGATCAGTTTAACTAGTCCTGAATTAATTAATACAAACCGTTCCACTTATAAAAAGCTTCCATACATAGGAAGGTTAAGCGACCCGTTAAAGAAAACGTTGAAATGTATTGATAACATAAGGATCATTGAGTGTTATGATAACAAATTAGGGAACCATTTACTAAACTCAAGGATTAGACTGATGATAATTTTAGATCCAACTTGATTTATTGGGGTTGTGATGGAAAGTATGTTGGTCAGACCAGTCAGTGCTTGAAGTGCAGAATCTCAAAACATGCAAGTGTAGACTAAAAAAGTCCAGTAATGCTTTATCCCAACACGTTTTGGAGTGTGGACATGAATTTGATTTTGGATGTAAAAATCTTGGATTCAGATAGTAATTATCATAATAGGCTATTTTTGGAGATGGTACACACCAATTATACACATAATGCTGTAAATTTTAAAACAAATACTCAGAACCTTAGCAACGTTTATGCTTATTTGTTTGCCTTGGATAGGTTTAACCACAAGAATTCACCCAACTTACAAGGTTCTAGTATTAATAACACCTCAACTTTCTTCAATGATACGTTTTTTTTAGTTTTTTTACAAGTAAGTTATATGTTGCTTCTTAAATATAGTTGCTTGACTTCCGTTTTTTCTTTGTAAAATCTTTTAGCAAGAAAATGCTCTGAAGAAGATTGTATCTGGAATCCTGCTGATCGAAAATCCGATTAATTGATTGTTTTTTTCTATTTGTTGCTCACGTTGCGGTCGATGATACTTCTTGTTATTAAAAAGTTACTGCTTCATTTAGTTAATAAAAAAAGGCTCGTATCGCAACAGTTTACTCGCATGGGTACCTTTCATTTAAGGGACGTTTATTTTTTTATGTAAGGACCAGATGGGAAAAGCCTAACGAAATGGTCCTTGAACCGCGGATGCCAAATGTCGGATCAAATAGCGTATAAAAGTGGGCATTTCTCAAGGGCCATATGCCCAACGATAATTGCTCGGTTCGCGTGCACTTCTCCCACGACAGTTGTGATGCGACTTATGCGAAACCAATCTTTGCGAACCGATGAAGGTCAACTTTAAAAGCTTAAATGAATACAACCATCGATTTTTGATTGATAAGTTTTTAATTTTTTCAATTTTTACTTTGTATAATCAACATCGTTCCTCATTATCTTAACCATTTTTACAGTTACTCAGTCGTTTGCGAAGTTTTCGAAGAGGAATACTTTATAACCATACATCAAGGCACGTCTCGCGGCGTTCAGCCGTAAAGAAGTCGTTTTCTTTACGGAGAATTGACTTCGCAGTGTATTTCGTCCACTTCACTTTATTATACGAAGATCGCGAATCGCGTGAAAACCAAATATTTATGAAAGAATTCGTTTTTATTTTTCGTTTAGTGGAGGTACGTTGTGGTAACGACGATTTGTTTGAGCAGTTGTTGCTCTTTTCCAACGGTATAAACGTACCCCTCTGGATTTTTGTAAAGTTTTGTGATGGGGACGGGAATCAGTATTCAATGCAACAAGTAACGTGCTTGCACATGTCCAAAGCGTGGGTAGATAAACCAAAATAACTGCTGAAGGGAGAATAAATAAATTCGTTAAAAAAAAAGCTTGAAACCTCAGGGAGTTGATGATGGTTGGGGTAGATAAAGGTGTGACATATGGCGAAAAATTCCGTTAAATTACACAAAAATATTAAAAAGGTAAATTTTTAATGGTCATTAAGAGGTTTATGTAAACTTTTTTCTTTGGAATAACCAATGATTGCATCTTTTAAGCGTTTCGGAAAAGGTCCAATCATAACGAGAGGAATTATTTACGTAATTTTGGCGTTTTTGCTTCGATAATGGGACGGTCCGGGATCGTTCATTAATATACATTTTGTACGCATACGCTTAAAAATATAGCAATTATCGATCGGACGCAATTATGACTTTTCAGTATTTATTCATGCGGTACCGTTCGCTAAATTGCTTTATCCCGCTCTTCGATATGCGCGGAGATGCCGACACCGCGGTCTCACCAAACGAAAACCCGCTCTCTTTAACGATGAAATATATACATAATTGTCCGTATTTTTTTCAACAGTTTCACGGTCGACGACATATCTCGTAACCATCTTTCCACAACTTTACTAACCAGTTTAGCATTTTTTTAATAAAAATACTAAATACTTTTACTTTCTGGTTGCAATTCTTTTTGGGGTACCTAAACCTGAAAAAACCTTGTCTATTAACTTTTTTTAAAGGTTGAAATTAGCGCTGCTGTAAGTCGAGTTTGTGCCGGTGTACAACGCACCAAATAATTGCTGCAATTTTCCCTTGCAATTTTCGTTTTCACCCGAAAATACTAATAATGCCTCGATACCCTCTTGTGTCGTCGTCGTTTTAGCTTCTCCTTTCTGCCGGTAGGCATCTTATACAGATTAAGAGCGCGGATACACCGTCAATTACGTCCAAATGGGCCATCAAACACGGTCGTACGTGAGATATGGTAGCTAATTGCTCTTCGAACGCGCTTATACGGCTCACTTACCAAGACCCAGTGTTGTGCGAACCAATAATTATCGCTGGCGATACGGCGCTACGGGTTGTAGTGGCATTAAGAATTAAATTGGATCACCGTTCTATCCGATGATTTACATTAGCTTGGGATATTGCCGTAATACACGGGGATACGTATAACATGTTGTAGATACTTGGGGTATCAACGATATTTTTCAACGGAAGGGTAAAATTACTTTCGCATGGAATATGAGTGTTTTAGCTTAAAAACTTGATAAGCTTTTTATGACTTAATGTGGGTTTTGAAATTAATAGTTTGTAGTTGGTAATGCACCTATTAAAAAAGATGGAAACGTCACATAGTCTACTATCAGGTATGGTACAAGCTTTATTATAATCTCATCAACATTAATTAAAATCATTTTATCTTCTAAGTAAAAAGTTGATATACATGAAACGCTCTAAGTTAATGAAGGAAGATGCGAATCATTTTGAGAATGATGATAAAAGGAAAACCTTATGGAGTACGTTCTGAAAAAACATTTCTATTAAGATTGGTGGACATAAATCTCAAGCTTTCCAGAATAGCTACTAAACACATTGAGAAAGAGAGATGGGGGTTTTTATGCCATGAGCTAGACAATGTTTAGAGTTAATGAAATAGTGGAAGAGCAAGCTTATTCGAGAACATACAACTCCTTACAAAAGAAAAGCTTATAGTGGTGGCTACTAAAATAAAATTGAAGAAGTGTTCTGAACTGTATCAGAAAACAACTAGAAATATTCTTTGCAAAGGTAAATATTCAGATATATTTCTAATAGAAAAATTCATTTTAGGGATAGAATTAAAATAGAAATGGAAGAAAGACATTGCAAATACCTTTAATCGGCCCAATTGAAAGACATTACAGGTACTCTGAGAGAGGAAAACTCTCTGTAAATACTTGGTTTGAATAGTACAGCCTTATTTGTCGGACAGCTTTTAAGAATACACCTAGAGAGTGAAGTAAACTGTGTCCATAATACGGGTTCAGTTGCAAAGAGTAAAAACAGTCCTAAAGTATAAAACATATTTGGTTGGGTTGCCAACCTATGCCGGCTAAATGTTGATTCGGATTATATTACAAAAAATCTTTTAGAACAAAAGTTGTAGAAAATTGTATACTTAATAATATTGCACTCTTGCATTTTTGTTGTTAGATTCGTCAATATTGAGAAAAATATGAAAGTTTGAAAATTTGATGAGTTTGTTGCTTTTTTAAGTTATCAATGGTAACGCTCGGAAATTGGAGCATGTCAAAAAGAACTTTTAGAAATTTTATGCTTAACAATATTGGTCACTTTTACTTTTGTTTGCTCTCAGATGCATAGATTTCGAGAAAATACGAAAATTGGATGAATTTCGTTGTTTTACAAATTGTTAATGATAACACTCAGGAAGCGGAGCTTGTTATAAAAAACTTTTAGAACAAAAGTTATAGCTAATCTTATTCTTAACAACATTGGTCTCTTGAACTTTTGCTCTCAGAGGCATAGATATGGAGAAAAATACGAAAATGTGAAAATTTGACGAATTAGTTGCTTTTTCAATATGATGGTAACGCTGGGATATCTGAGCATGTTACAAAAAAAGTTTTAGAACAAAATTAGTAGCAAATTGTATACTTAACAATATTGCTCTCTTACACTTTTAATCTCAGATACATAGATATCGAGAAAAATACGAAAATGTGAAAATTTGACGAATTAGTTGCTTTTTCAATATGATGGTAACGCTGGGATATCTGAGCATGTTACAAAAAAAGTTTTAGAACAAAATTAGTAGCAAATTGTATACTTAACAATATTGCTCTCTTACACTTTTAATCTCAGATGCATAGATATCGAGAAAAATACGAAAATGTGAAAATTTGACGAATTAGTTGATTTTTCAATATGATGGTAACGCTGGGATATCTGAGCATGTTACAAAAAAAGTTTTAGAACAAAATTAGTAGCAAATTGCATAATTAACAATATTGCTCTCTTACACTTTTAATCTCAGATGCATAGATATCGAGAAAAATACGAAAATGTGAAAATTTGACGAATTAGTTGCTTTTTCAATATGATGGTAACGCTGGGATATCTGAGCATGTTACAAAAAAAGTTTTAGAACAAATTAGTAGCAAATTGTATACTTAACAATATTGCTCTCTTACACTTTTAATCTCAGATGCATAAATATCGACAAAAATACGAAAATGTGAAAATTTGACGAATTAGTTGCTTTTTCAATATGATGGTAACGCTGGGATATCTGAGCATGTTACAAAAAAAGTTTTAGAACAAAATTAGTAGCAAATTGTATACTTAACAATATTGCTCTCTTACACTTTTAATCTCAGATACATAGATATCGAGAAAAATACGAAAATGTGAAAATTTGACGAATTAGTTGCTTTTTCAATATGATGGTAACGCTGGGATATCTGAGCATGTTACAAAAAAAGTTTTAGAACAAAATTAGTAGCAAATTGTATACTTAACAATATTGCTCTCTTACACTTTTAATCTCAGATACATAGATATCGAGAAAAATACGAAAATGTGAAAATTTGACGAATTAGTTGCTTTTTCAATATGATGGTAACGCTGGGATATCTGAGCATGTTACAAAAAAAGTTTTAGAACAAAATTAGTAGCAAATTGTATACTTAACAATATTGCTCTCTTACACTTTTAATCTCAGATGCATAGATATCGAGAAAAATACGAAAATGTGAAAATTTGACGAATTAGTTGATTTTTCAATATGATGGTAACGCTGGGATATCTGAGCATGTTATAAAAAAAGTTTTAGAACAAAATTAGTAGCAAATTGCATAATTAACAATATTGCTCTCTTACACTTTTAATCTCAGATGCATAGATATCGAGAAAAATACGAAAATGTGAAAATTTGACGAATTAGTTGCTTTTTCAATATGATGGTAACGCTGGGATATCTGAGCATGTTACAAAAAAAGTTTTAGAACAAAATTAGTAGCAAATTGCATAATTAACAATATTGCTCTCTTACACTTTTAATCTCAGATGCATAGATATCGAGAAAAATACGAAAATGTGAAAATTTGACGAATTAGTTGCTTTTTCAATATGATGGTAACGCTGGGATATCTGAGTATGTTATAAAAAAAGTTTTAGAACAAAATTAGTAGCAAATTGCATAATTAACAATATTGCTCTCTTACACTTTTAATCTCAGATGCATAGATATCGAGAAAAATACGAAAATGTGAAAATTTGACGAATTAGTTGCTTTTTCAATATGATGGTAACGCTGGGATATCTGAGCATGTTACAAAAAAAGTTTTAGAACAAAATTAGTAGCAAATTGCATAATTAACAATATTGCTCTCTTACACTTTTAATCTCAGATGCATAGATATCGAGAAAAATACGAAAATGTGAAAATTTGACGAATTAGTTGCTTTTTCAATATGATGGTAACGCTGGGATATCTGAGCATGTTCCAAAAAAAGTTTTAGAACAAAATTAGTAGCAAATTGTATACTTAACAATATTGCTTTCTTACACTTTTAATCTCAGATACATAGATATCGAGAAAAATACGAAAATGTGAAAATTTGACGAATTAGTTGCTTTTTCAATATGATGGTAACGCTGGGATATCTGAGCATGTTACAAAAAAAGTTTTAGAACAAAATTAGTAGCAAATTGCATAATTAACAATATTGCTCTCTTACACTTTTAATCTCAGATGCATAGATATCGAGAAAAATACGAAAATGTGAAAATTTGACGAATTAGTTGCTTTTTCAATATGATGGTAACGCTGGGATATCTGAGCATGTTACAAAAAAAGTTTTAGAACAAAATTAGTAGCAAATTGCATAATTAACAATATTGCTCTCTTACACTTTTAATCTCAGATGCATAGATATCGAGAAAAATACGAAAATGTGAAAATTTGACGAATTAGTTGCTTTTTCAATATGATGGTAACGCTGGGATATCTGAGCATGTTACAAAAAAAGTTTTAGAACAAAATTAGTAGCAAATTGTATACTTAACAATATTGCTCTCTTACACTTTTAATCTCACATGCATAGATATCGAGAAAAATACGAAAATGTGAAAATTTGACGAATTAGTTGCTTTTTCAATATGATGGTAACGCTGGGATATCTGAGCATGTTACAAAAAAAGTTTTAGAACAAAATTAGTAGTAAATTGTATACTTAACAATATTGCTCTCTTGCACTTTTAATCTCAGATACATAGATATCGAGAAAAATACGAAAATGTGAAAATTTGACGAATTAGTTGCTTTTTCAATATGATGGTAACGCTGGGATATCTGAGCATGTTACAAAAAAAGTTTTAGAACAAAATTAGTAGCAAATTGTATACTTAACAATATTGCTCTCTTACACTTTTAATCTCACATGCATAGATATCGAGAAAAATACGAAAATGTGAAAATTGAACGAATTGGTTCTTTTTTCAGGTTGTTGATGGTAACAGTGGGGAATCTGAGCATATTACAAACGTATTAGAACAAAATTGTAGCAAATTTTATGATTAAATAAGCAATATAAATTATTATTAACACATGTTGTACCAATGAGCCCTACTTTTGAAATTACCATGGTTAAAACCAAATGTTGTAGAAAACATATGTCAAATTAACGTGTTTACTTGTCTCAAAATCGTTTTATATTCGTAGCTGCTTATTGTAGCAGTCCCTTCAGTTATAAGGTTTATTATTAGTGGGGTTTCCATCATTTTATTTTTATAATTCCTCCATCCTATGTAAAAATATGTCCCATTTTCATTTTACTAATGATCTTCTTATAGTATAAATGTTTTCACTATAAATCAAAACTAATAATGGCACGTGTCCAATTTCTAGATATCTCGCGTAATTAGTACAAATTAAGATTATAATCCAAAGATAATAAATAGCATGCATAAACGTGTGGTTTTAATTTGGTCTCTTTTCATAATATGTTATCTATAACCATTTGCAATGAGTCAATCGACTTATTAGTCGCTATCTTGCATTACAAGTTCAATCTTTAAATTATTCCAGATTTAATCTCAATTTATTTTGAATGAAGATTCAATGTTGTTAAGTTATAGTTCATTGTATAGGTTTTTGATGAACAATTTATTTATTCAACTTGATAATAAATTTCAGATTAGTTATTTTAAATTTACGTCCTCGTAGATCATCAAAACATAAATAACTTAAGACACGTTATTCGCAGTAATTCCGGATATAAATTACCCGCGAAAGAAAGAGGTAGCAACGTCGTGAGCTCTCGGTAGTTCGTGTTTATCTACAATAAATATGATCCTATGATTTAAGTGTACTCTCGTGTATACCGTAACTATCTGAGTCTTGTGAGTGTAAAATTTTACACCTTTCTTTTTCCGTTTTCACGCTACCACTAATTACGACCACATCATATCCACCAAGCAATTAAACAGCATGCGGTTCAAACATTTTCCAGCCGTAAATTGATTGCTTATTTTCTATCTAAATATAAATCAAAACTTATTATGAAACAAAACGAAATCATTTTTTGTTTTCGATGTCTAATTAGTTACCACAAATTATTTAACATCATTATCATTGAGAATCTTCGGATCTCTTTTTCTTGTTAGCAAAAGGATATAAAGTTTAATGATCTCGCGTTTGTATGGTTTAATCGATGTGAATCGATATCTTAATAGGTTCCGATTAAATTTTATTATTTAAAATTGCATCTAACGATTGACAAAAAATTAGTTTGGAAGAAAAAGATGATGGGATAAAATATACAAATAAAAATGAAAAGACGAAAAGAGTTGGGGTGAACAAAAAGGTTGGGCAGAATCTGTACCGGATGGCACTGGTTGTTGTGGATGTCGAAGTCGAGTCGCGCACTGCTAGCGAAGAGAATAAGAAATTGTAAAGAGTAAATTAACGCGTGCCCATTCAGTAACAAGTTAAATCGCTAATTAAGAAGAAAAGGTGGTTGGCAGGTCATGTACCTGTCTACTTATCTCGATAATAAATTGGAACGATATTGATCACCCAGAATGATTTCAAAAATAAATTGAAAAGAAAAACATTTTTTTATAAAACCCATATTTATCTGGTTGCAATATGAGTTAAAAGAAGTAATATATCATATGAATACGCAGCTTATTAACGTTAAGATTTATGAATGAAAGTTCCGTAAAAGGATTAAACGAACTTCTTTGGCCTCCGAAGTGGTGACCAAAGGCGTCGAGAGCGAAAAACACGACGCTGGGTTATGAGACCTGAGGTGCTGGGTGAAGTATGATCTCCCGAAGTGGTTAATTTGGGAGACAACACTCTCCCGAAAACCGTCCAACTCGAGCACAAATTTAATTTATTATCGCCGTCACTACTCAATTTAAACGAACTCTTCGAAGCCACCGAAGAAAACTCAAGTGAACAGGAATACAATGGATGGTAAAAAGAGAATTAAACTCATTGTCCCGGGAGCGAGGAACCGTTCTCAATCATTGTCTTACCGTAAAAACGGCGACGACGGTTCGACGTATATTTTATTAAAAGGCAATTTTGCAATTTCCCGTTTTTACGCGTTTAACCCTACGGGCTTTACCGAAGAAGCTGCTACAGCCGCAATATCTTCGGCATATACATTAATATGCCGTTCGTTCAACGCCACATTGCGAACGGTGATGTTCTATAAATATTCATCGCGCGCGCGATCCGCAAATTGAGAAGATGGGACGTGTCATCCCCCATCGTAAAATAACTACGGTGGTCAATTAAAAATTTCCAGCATCTTGTCGACAATTATTTACACTCTCTCGATATATGTATATAGGTCGAAACCATTACAATAATTTGTTAAAGCTTCAATATCGTTTTTTTTTTAAATTCCTTTTATACACAATCATAAATAATTACTATCAATTTTTATATTTTCCTGCATATAATTCATAAGAGAAAGTAACTCTTCAGTACAATTGTTAATCAAACTTCTGGAGGATTCATGAAAATATTATGAAATTTTATTGCATAGATATAGAAAAATTATGAAAATTTGACAAGTTGTTGATGGTACCACTGGGGTATCTGAACATGTTACAAAAAAAGTTTTAGAACAAAATTAGTAGCAAATTGTGTGCTTAACAATATTGCTCTCTTACACTTTTAATCTCAGATGCATAGATATCGAGAAAAATACGAAAATGTGAAAATTTAACGAATTAGTTGCTTTTTCAAGATGATGGTAACGCTGGGATATCTGAGCATGTCACAAAAAAACTTTTAGAACAAAAGTTGTAACAAATTTTATGCTTATCAATATTGCTCTCTTGCACTTTTGATGTCAGATGCATAGATATCGAGAAAAATACAAAAATGTAAAAATTTCACGAATTGGTTGTTCTTCAAGTTGTTGTTGATGATAACACTTGAGATTCTGATCATGTTACAAAAAAACTTTTAAAACAAAAGCTATATCAAATTTTATTCTTAACAACATTGCTGTCTTGCATTTTTGTTGTTAGATGCGTCAAAATCGAGAAAAATACGAAAATATGAAAATTTTACGAATTAGTTGTTTTTTCAAGTTATTGATGGTAATACTGGGGAAACTGAGCATGTTACAAACTAACTTTTAAAACAAAAGCTATAGCAAATTTTATGCTTAACAATATTGCTCTCTTGCACTTTTGATCTCAGATGCATAGATATCGAGAGAAATACAAAAATGTCAAAATTTCACGAATTGGTTGTTCTTCAAGTTGTTGTTGATGATAACACTTGAGAATCTAATTATATTACAAAAAAGCTTTTAAAACAAAATCTATAGCAAATTTTATTCTTAACATTATTGCTCTCTTGTATTTTTGTTGTTAGATGCGTCAATATCGAGAAAAATACGAAAATATGAAAATTTTACGAATTAGTTGTTTTTTCAAGTTGTTGATGGTAATACTGGGGAATCTGAGCACGTTACAAAAAAAACTTTTAGAGCAACAGTTGTGACAAATTTTATGCTTAATAATATTGCTCTCTTGCACTTTTGATCTCAGGTGCATAGATATCGAGAAAAATACAAAAATGTAAAAATTTCACGAATTGGTTGTTCTGCAAGTTGTTGTTGATGATAACTGATAACACTTGAGAATCTGATCATATTACAAAAAAGCTTTTAAAACAAAATCTATAGCAAATTTTATTCTTAACAATACTGCTGTCTTGTATTTTTGTTGTTAGATGCGTCAATATCGAGAAAAATACGAAAATATGAAAATTTGAAGAATTAGTTGTTTTTTCAATTTTGATGGTAATACTGGGGAATCTGAGCAAGTTACAAAATAACTTTTAGAACAAAAGTTGTAACAAATTTTCTGCTTAACAATATTGCTCTCTTGCACTTTTTATCTCAGATGCATAGATATCGAGAAAAATACAAAAATTTACAAATTTCACAAATTGGTTGTTCTTCAAGTTGTTGTTGATGATAACACTTGAGATTCTGATCATGTTACAAAAAATTTTTTAAAACAAAAGTTATAGCAAATTTTATTCTTAACAATATTGCACTCTTGCATTTTTGTTGTTAGATGCGTCAATATCGAGAAAAATACGAAAATATGAAAATTCGACGAATTAGTTGTTTTTTCAAGTTGCTGATGGTAATACTGGGGAATCTGACCAAGTTACAAAATTACTTTTAGAACACAAGTTGTAACAAATTTTATGTTTAACAATATTGCTCTCTTACACTTTTGATCTCAGATGCATAGATTTCAAGAAAAATACGAAAATGTGAAAATGTCGCGAATTAGTTGTTTTGTCAAGTTGTTGCTAATATTACTAATTATAAACTAATTGTTTCGTTATCCTTTATTTTATTAGTTATAGTGTTAATTCTAAACAATTCGTGGAGAAATTTTATTATGTACAATCAATCAATTTTTAAAGATCAATAGATAATCAAATCACAATCTTAAATTCATCTTAAAATAAATTTGTATTCTTTTAATAATAACTTTACCGGAACATTATCGTTTTAATATCAACATCATCATTTTTAATGATTATTCGTACTGCACATCAACCTCATCGGCATCGAGATAAAAGGACCTCCTGGAAACGCGAGAGATCAAAAGCTTAAAGGATATCTGATCGAACGTGAGTGACCGATAGACATCTAAAATGCGACCCTCCAAATCGAGACGGGGGTTGGAAAAAATTCCTTTGTGAATTTTTACTACGCGGATCCATCGAAAGACGCATGCCTAGGATAACCTGGGTGATAATTTAGTCCGAAATTAGGTAAAATCCGATCGATATAGGCGACAGATAGAAGAACTAACAGGACATCGGTAGCCAAGGGGTCAAAGGAAAAGGGTCTATTTTTCGAAAAGAAACGTTTAAGAATTTTTTGAATTAGAAACAGCTTTGTTGCTGTGTCAGTTTAGGGGTTGTTAAATAAGACAACCCTTCAGATAATATTTTATTGATACAATCCTTTTTTTCTTAAGCAGAAAAATCTAACTAAAAATAATTTCGTTTTTAGGCGAAGACTTTAAAACACCATGATCGCAGCTTGACTCAATGTTGAGTTTTTAAAAGATATTATCGACTAATTAAATAAAAGCGACGTATTCGAAACCCCCCGCCGGGTGAAAACGATTCAGGGTAAATTACAACGATTCCTCTTCGTCTCGCCGCTTCCTCGTTCTTAATTAGCGAGTTTCATAATTTTCGGTTCGAATAAGACAAGAATGTTAGTCGCTTATTATCGGTTCCCTCCAATTAGGGCTGCGATTTTTTCTGAGACGACACAAAAATTATCGACGAAAACGGTTACGTTTCATCCTTTGAATGTGACATTTTTTTATCAACGTTCGACTTTTCCATTAATAAACACAACTGTTAACGACTCGATCGTTGAAACGTCGATGATTATAAAATGAGCGTTTTAATAGTTGTTGTTAACTTAATGAGGTTATTGGAACGCAGATATGAAACGTTAATTAAATAAAAAAAAAATTAATGTTCAATAATTGTGACTTCATCAGATAATAAGTAGCGTTTACGTAATCGAAGATTTAAGTATAATTTAATTAATTAGTTACGGTTAATATAAATTTATTTTCTTTATACGAAAAAAAAAAGTTTTAATCTCCACGCAAAATCTTGTACTCAAGTTGTGTTTTATTAGTTGATAGCACCATTAGAAACAATAAAAAGGGTGCGATGCACGTCAAATGTTACCCGATACGTTTTCGTGCGGTTCTTGCGGTAGTCTAAGAACGAGAAGGCGTATTTACAACTCTTCGAGTTGGATCTTTAACAAGATCTCGAAGAGAAATCGAGACGCGGTTTGTTGCTGTGGAAAAAAGGCGAAGGATGCATTTCCGGTCTTGGGACGCAGCACCGTCTCAAGTGTACTTTGGTTTCCCCCCAAACTTTTAGAATAAGATGGATGTTTATGGCATTTTAAATACCTATATCCCGGTTTCTCACGGGAGAACAGTAAAAACGAAATCTAAATGGGAAAGGGGTTGAAATGAAAGTGGATTTAGAAAAAAGGAAATTGAATGAGGGTTTGATGAGGAGTGATTTTGATGAAGGTACTTTTTTAATTGGGTTAATTGGATTTTCTAGAATAATTTTATTTTAAAATTACAATAATTCCTGGATTTAAGCATTAGATACTATTTGGTACGCAGCTTAACCGCAATTTATGTTTAACGTTCTCGATTGTAGCGTCTCGGTCGTAAATGACCTTGGTTGTTGTATATTACACTTCTTAAAGATAAACCTTTATAATTTTTGTATATAATCGTAGCCGAGGTCGCTTGCGGCCGAGGCAGTCTATTTACAACCTGCTCTATTCATTATATCTTGAAGATATTAAGCATTATATAGTACTTGGTGCGCAACTTGATCGCAATTTACGTTTGACGGTCTCGATTGTAACGTCTCGGTCGTAAATGACCTTGGTTATTGTATATTATACTTCTCAAATATAAATCTTTATAATTTTGCTGTATAATCATAGCCGAGGTCGCTTGCGGCCGAGGCAGTATATTAAAACGTGCTCTATTCATTATATCTTGATGATATTAAGCAGTAGGCAGTTATATTTAAAACATGCTCAACTCATTATCTCTTGACGATATTAAGTAGTAGATAGTATTTAGTGGGTAGCTTAATTGCAATTTATGCTTGACGGTCTTTATTGTAGCGTCTTGGTCCTAAATGACCTTGGTTACTGTATATTACACTTTTCGAAGGTAAACCTTTATCATTTTGATATATAATCGTAGCCGAGGTCGCTTGCTGCCGAGGCAGTCTATTTGTACCCTGCTCTATTCATTATATCTTGAAGATATTAAGCATTATATAGTACTTGGTGTGCAACTTAATCGCAATTTACGTTTGACGGTCTCGATTGTAACGTGTCGGTCGTAAATGACCTTGGTTATTATACAGGGTGCCCATTATGTATGGAATATAGTATATATCTCGGTAAATGCTGACTTTATGAAAAAACATTTTATACAAAAGTTGTTTAATATTTTATTTGCCATAATAAGCCTGCATTCAATTCTTTTTAATTTAGAAAACAAATGAGTAACTAACCTTTCGTTAGGCTGATTTGATAGAGATTACTTTTCTCTTTACGATGACATAAAATTTTTGTACCTTTACAACGGAAAATTTTTGAAAAAAATGTAAAAATTGTTTATTAATAAAAATGTATCAACAACATTAATCTAGATATCCGAGATCGTCAAGTACCCCAAATTATTACCGTAAATTAAATTTCCATACAAAGTAAAACAAATAAACGAAAAAGGGATGAAATTCTCCATATTTCTCAAAAATTAAATAATAAAAATAGGAAAAAGTAAATACTTTTTGTGAGAAATATTAAAAATACTTAATTATTATTAAACATTAATATATTAACTTATTATTGATAAGTTAATTTCCAAGAAATTTAAAGGATTTTATTTGTTTTGATTTTGTAAAAAATTTTTTTAGAAATATTTAGTATTTTAAGAAAGAAAGCAAACCTCATTCCTATTTCCAACATATTTTAAAATTTTTCCATCCTTTTGTAATTATTTCAAGTACTGAAGATGAAACATTTGTTTATTTTTTACTTTTTTGAAATAAATTAAGTATTTTTAATATTTCTCACAAAAAGTATTTACTTTTTCCTATTTTTATTAAATAAACGAAAAATTAGTGTACATCCCCAATAATTCCAGGTACTTCGAGGTACTTGACGATCTCGGATATCTAGATTAATGTTATTAATTAAATTAGTCAAAAGTTTTCTGATATAAGGGTACCAAAATTTTACGTCATTATAAAGAGAAAAAAAATCTCTATCAAATGAGCCTAACAAAAGGGTACATTGCCATTTAAAAAACTTCAAGTGTTATTCGTTGCTCATTTGTTTTTTGAAATAAAAACAATTCAATGCTGTCTTATTATGACAAATATAATACTAAACAACATTTGTATAAAATGTTTTTTTATAAAGTTAATACCTACCAAGATATATACTATATTCCATACATAATGGGCACCCTGTATATTATACTTCCCAAATAGACATAGTATTTAGTGGGTAGCTTAATCGCAATTTATGCTTTTTGGTCTCGATTGTAACGTCTCGGTCCTAAATGACCTTGGTTACTGTATATTACACTTTTCGAAGGTAAACCTTTATAATTTTGATATATAATCGTAGCCGAGGTCGCCTGCGGCCGAGGCAGTATTATTAAAACGTGCTCTATTCATTATACCTTGAAGATATTAAGCATTATATAGTACTTGGTACGCAACTTAATTGCAATTTAAGTTTGACGGTCTCGATTGTAATGTCTCGGTCGTAAATGACCTTGGTTACTGTATATTACACTTTTCGAAGGTAAACCTTTATAATTTTGATATACAGGGTGGTTCAGTTTTTAATCGGGAAACTTTACTAGGACGTAGTACTTGCCAAAATAACACAATTTTTTTATATAAACATAGGGTCGCAACTCTTTTGTTTTCGAGCTATGAGCGATCAAAGTTGAGCTAAAAATTTACATTTTATTATTTATTTCGGCTATAAGTAAACCGAAGAATTTGAAATTTGGTATGTATTTACTACAGGTTAACATCTTGTTTTCTAGCATACCTTAAGCTTCCCTAGCGCCCTCTAAGGGGATGAAATTCACCACCCCCTTGGTTCTTTTTAGAAGAACTTTTTAACGCAATGCAATATTAACATAGAAAAATATGGGTTGTACAGCTCATTCTTTAGTGGTTCTTTTTTGTCTCTTTAGTTTTTCTCTTAAAATTGATAGTTTTTGCGTAAAAAAATAAAATATGTTACATTGCGCGGCAAAGCGCTACCTACAAATAAAAAACAAAATTTTAAGTTGGCTATGGAAGATGTAAACTTACCAGGATTTTGGGCTAACACAATAACACAAATTATTTACGATTTCGTCTCTTGACTTGTTTTCTCATTAAAGTAATAAAAAATTTAATTAAATTTAAGTTAAAATAATCATTCAAAAGATAAGTAACATTTAATAATAAATTAAATAGTATACTAAAAAAATGGAAATTACAAGAGAAAAATGTTAAAAAACAAACAGAAAACTAATTAAGAATCAAAATGAAACAAATTTATCAAAAAAACTCATTACAAAAATAAACACAATTAATTTAAAAATTGTTCAAAATGCATGCCATTGTTATCAATGCATTTTTGGCATCTTGTAACAACAGAATTAACTGCTGCTAATATTTGAAACGGATTGTTCCTTAAAGTGTTAGCAGCGTCTTTTATTTTTCCCAACAGTTCTTCCCGAGTGTTTATTGGAGCGGCGTAAACTAGATTTTTCATATAGCCCCACACAAAAAAATCTAAAACGTTAAGATCAGGAGACCTTGGTGGCCAGGCAACGGGACCTCGGTTTGCCTCTTGATAATTGACAGGACCTAGTCGTCCTATCCGTCTATGTCCATAACGTGCGTTACACCATGCACGTACGTTAGCGCTGTAATGCGATGGTGCCCCATCCATCTGAAGCCAATGTTGCTCCAGATCACCTAGAGGAACGTCCGATAAACATTCCACCAAATCGTTTTGCAAAAAATTTAAAAACATCGTTGCGTTCAAACGAGGTGGTAAAAAATAAGGCCCACAGAGGTTATTATTAATGACACCCATCCACACATTAAAACTAAACTCTGTTTGGTAGGTTTTTGGACGTATTGCATGGGGATTTTCATGCTCCCAACTATGTAAGTTATGGTAATTTACGACACCCCTTCTTGTAAACGTGGCTTCATCTGTCCACAAAATCTTCTTACAAAAATTTTGGTCACGTTCAACAGACTGTACAAACCACCTACAGAAAGTTACTCTTTTAGGACCATCTTCAGGTCTTAAATTTTGTACAGGTTGAAAACGATAGGGTTTCCTGTGGTCCTTCTTCAGAGTTCGTAAAATTGTACTTCTTGAGACTCGTAAATTTTGAGCTTGAAGTAGTCTAGCAGCTATGCGACTGCTTAATGTGCTGTCATTATCAAAAAGGTTTAAAATTGCTCTTTGGTTTCTGTTATTTTGATTATTTCGTACTTGCTGGGTATTTAAACCATATTGTCGAAAACGTTGATGTGTATTGATAAATACCTGAGGATCAGGACATCTTCTATTAGGAAACCTTCTAGCGTATTCTCTAGATGCCGCTTCCGCATTTCCATCACAAAAACCATAAATAAAATGAATGTCTGCGTATTCTTCTGTCGAAAATAATCGTGGCATGATCAATTTTTCGTAGTTTTTTAAACAATGATCAACAATAAAAAAATAATGATACTTTTACTTAATAACAATCAAGAAATATTTTCAATAATTGTCAACAATTAAGAGGATTTAACGTAACTAACAGCTCGTCTCAATACAAACATAAATTGTTTTTTGAAAATCAAAGCCAACTTTTAGAGTAATTTTAGCTAAGCATGGCGGTACATGGCACGACATTCCATTTTTTTACACAAAAACTATCAATTTTAGGAAAAAAAACTAAAGAGACAAAAAAGTACCATTAAAGAATGAGCTTTATAACCAATATTTTTTTATGTGGGGTGGTGAATTTCATCCCCTTAGAGGGCGCTAGGGAAGCTTAAGGTATGCTAGAAAACAAGATGTTAACCAGTAGTAAATACATACCAAATTTCAAATTTTTCGGTTTACTTATAGCCGAAATAAATAATAAAATGTAAATTTTTAGCTCAACTTTGATCGCTCATAGCTCGAAAACAAAAGAGTTGCGACCCTATGTTTATATAAAAAACTTGTGTTATTTTGGCAAGTACTACGTCCTAGTAAAGTTTCCCGATTAAAAACTGAACCACCCTGTATAATCGTAGCCGAGGTCGCTTGCGGCCGAGGCAGTCTATTTATAACCTGCTCTATTCATTATATCTTGACGATATTAAGCATTAGATGGTATTTGGTGTGTAGTTTAATCGCAATTTACGTTTGACAGTCTCGATTGTAACGTCTCGGTCGTAAATGACCTTGGTTATTATACAGTGCTTCCCAATAGTAACGGATAAATTCGTTAAAAGATTTAAAAACGGTTTATAAAAAAATCGCTGAGACTTGTTTCAGGATTTAAATTTTTTGAGATAGATTTTAAATTTTTTCCTCCATTTTTAAGCTAGTTATGACGTCATCGCTATTTCTTTCAAATAGGAATCCCCCATTTTTATTACGGAATATGAGAGAGGATTTTTTTCTTAATTTAGTACAGCCAAAATTAATATTAACTGCATAAGAAAATTTTCGAGGAAAATTGCCTTAAAGTTTCATGATTTTCCATTCATTTGAGGTAGTAAAATAGTAGTAGCAGTGTTTTAGATATTTCATTAATATACTGATTAATTTTTGATACCTGAAACAGTTGGTTGCCATGGTTACGTATAGCTACTGCTATTTTTTTATCTCAAATGAATATAAAATCATGAAACTTTAAGATGATTTTTCGCGAAAATGTTGGTTACTGTATATTACACTTTTTAAATTTAAACCTTCATAATTTTAGTAGATAATCGTAGCCGAGGTCGCTTGCGGCCGAGGCAGCCTATTTATAACCTGCTCTATTCATTATATCTTGACGATATTAAGCATTAGATGGTATTTGGTGTGTAGTTTAATCGCAATTTACGTTTGACAGTCTCGATTGTAACGTCTCGGTCGTAAATGACCTTGGTTATTATACAGTGCTTCCCAAAAGTAACAGATAAATTCGTTAAAATAATTAAAAACGGTTTATAAAAAAATCGCTGAGACGGGTCTAAGGATATAAATTTTTTGGAATAGATTTAAAATTTTTTCCTCCATTTTTAAGCTAGTTGTGACGTCATCGCTATTTCTTTCAAATAGGAATCTCCCATTTTTATTACGAAATATGAAAGAGGATTATTTTCAGAATTTGGTACAGCTAAAATTAATATTAGTTACATAAGAAAATTTTCGGGAAAAATTGCCTTAAAGTTTCATGATTTTCCATTCATTTGAGGTAAGAAAATAGCAGTAGCCATGGCAACCAGTCGTTTTAGATATTTTATTAAGACAATGATTAATTTTTGATACCTGAAACAGTTGCTTGCCATGGTTACGCATAGCTACTGCTATTTTTTTATCTCAATTGAATGGAAATCATGAAACTTTAAGATGATTTTTCTCGAAAATTTTAGTTACTGTATATTACACTTTTGAAAGGTAACCCTTCATAATTTTGGTAGATAATCGTGGCCGAGGCAGTCTATTTATAACCTGCTCTGTTCATTATATCTTGACGATATTAAGTATTAGATACTATTTCGTGCACAGCTTAATCGTAATTTACGTTTGACGGTCTCGATTGTAACGTCTCGGTCGTAAATGACCTTGGTTACTGTATATTACACTTTTCAAAGATTAACCTTTATAATTTTGGTATATAATCGTAGCCGAGGTCTCTATTCATTATATCTTGAAGATATTAAGTATTTGATTCATAAAAGTCAATTGATTCAAAAATTCAGAATTGTTTTTTAAATATTTTAATTTTTTTGTTGAATAATTCAAATTGTTAACCTAATTACTGTCATCATCCTCACGCAATGGATTATAATATTATCCCAGAAGAAGTTGGTAGGAAGTTGAGTATTCCGAGCGATGGATATTCAATAAACCAGATCGCATTAAAAAAGTACCGTTTCGTCCATCCAAAAAAACGGTACCTCATCCACGCTTATCAATCATCCAGCTAACTGGGCAGGTTCAGCCTTAGGGGACTTCTCGCGACTTACGTTAAGACCTGCACAATTAGCGGCGATTAAGAATTTCATTACTAACCGTATCCCGGCAATTCTTTAACACTTTGACCTCCGGATTATCGATAAAAATTGGCCGATTAATTTACATACGCTTCCTGTACTTACTAGGTTGTCTTGTCGGCACGAATCTCTTTTAGTCTCGTTTAGTATCTTTTAGTCGTTTTTATCCTCTTTTAGTAACCGCACTGTAATCACTTCGTAATTGCACGAAATGAAAACATTTAAAAAATCGTTTATTTTTTATGAAACGTTTGCCCGAAGTGGGTTATTATTTATATTTAATTAGATCCGGTTGAGTTTAAAAATTGCTCGCTTTTCTCGAATTCCAAACAAGATTTTTGGAAATTACGTAGTCTTAAGAAATTGTCAAATCGTGCATAAACGAATGTCAGAATTAAGAAAGGAATTTAAGTTTTTATGTCTCCGCAAACATAAAACTTGAAAGAATTTAACACGGGTTTTAAAAACACGAAAATTTATTTTTTCGCTTTTATCTTAAGATTTTAGGTGGTCCCTTTTGACTGATCGCAATCTTTGAGGCGTCTAAAACTTCTGTTTTACAGTTTTCGGCAAGTCCCAAAACAATTTTTTTGAAACGCAAAAAGATCCTGTTACCACAACCATCTGATAAAAATCTAAAAACTTATTAGATATCCTTAAAGATAACTAACTTATTTACAGAAACATTGTATTAATTGGGTCTTTAAATTTTTTTCGCTGCACTAAATTAAATTAATTAGGAATAAATCTCAAGGAATCTATAGAAATCTAAAGGTTTCGAGCTCCCTTGTGTTATCTTTTTTAAAGATTTAGATTTTTTCGTTTTCTTTTATTGGATAGGTCGTTAATAAACCATGGCGAATTGTCAGAGAGAAACTTTTGTAGACGCAAATAACGGTTTGTAAACCGTGGAAAATGAAACGGGAAGGCCCACACACGATGAAAGATCATAGAAATTATTAAAACGTCCGGGAATCTGAAACCCCCGCGGAGCCAGTAGCGTTCACCCTTTCCCGATATCTGAATTCCGTTGCTATAAAATTTGAATTTCCAACCCGACTGGTATTTCTAACGCTCATCGTCCACTCCGGCAAATTCTTCATTTATCACTGTCGTAAATTAATTTAAGCGTGGTGGTTTCATAAACGTCGTACGAAATTTATCTTTAGATTTTTAACATTTTATAGGCTCAAACTTTTATACTCTTAAATCAAATATTATTATTTATATTCTTTTAAGTCTTTAAAAAAATTAATTGCTACATAACTTATAAGAAGAAAATGATGCATGTTCATTTTTATGGGAACAAACTAAAACTGTCTGCTTAAATTTAGTTGAAAATTTGACATTTCGCAAAAGATAAATAGCCAACCCCAAGTAATTGTTTACCGTGGGCATTTATTTTGCCAAGTTCGGAATCCGGTATGAAGGAGAATGAGATACGATGGTAATTTGTATCTCCTTGGGAGGCATCAATCTGGACGGGCCGACATATTTTTCAAATGCCCTAGGAGGGCGTTACGCTCGTCAGGAAGCAATTTTAGCATTGTTTTAATTGCTACGTTAGAAAATTGAAAATTAACGGATCAGCTATTTGTTTACACAAAACTCCATTAGCGCCCCAATCAGATTACACACATTTATTACAACATTTCACATACGGGGTTAATATCCATTTTTCAACTGGCGTAGAACCCATTAACTTTTTTAAAAGAATATTCCCTTAATATTCTGGTTACAAAAATAAAAACTAAAATTTTCCCTTCCTGCTTTATACGTTTTGCCGGGGCATAAAAAAAATATTCATCTCGAATACTGGAACAATCTTATCTCGTGCACGGGTTCGGAATAAATTTCAATATACAAATTAGGCGGTGGCCGAGAATGGAGCGGTGACGTCTCTGATCTTTAAATAATACCGAAACGCGGGCGATGGTAGAGATATTCAAATACCCCTAGAAGTTTTCGATCCCAACCTAAAGAGAGAAGCTCATTTTACCGTCGACGAACCATTTTCGTCAATTATTAGTTTGAAATTCCATTAGATGAGATGTGAGAGGTGAATAGAACAATGCAGTCAACGTTTTGGGTCATCGATCAAACTCTTAAGAACTTTCAAGAACTATGAAAGAATCACTCAACGGATTTCTTATTGTTGAAATACTGCTACTGATGGCATAAATTTATTAAGATTGGAATGTAGGGAAGTTTTTTTAATCAGCTTAATGCTGCGCTTTTTGATATTGCAAGTTTGAGATCTCTCAGATTAATGTACCATAACAGATAAGTTTTAAATTAGGTCTATGTGAGTTAATGTGCCACCAGGATTGTATATAAAGTACCACGAAAACCATTCGGTCCTTCAAAAAAATTATGTTATAAATAAAGCCATATTATTAGTATTATTATAAGCTTTGTGTAAACACAATGAACTGAAAGTTCAAGTTTTTTCAAAGACTTAAAAACTCCTTAGGCAAGTATTACTGAGAAACAACGTCAGGAATAGGGATTGCAATTATGTTCTTGACTAGCGCTAGACAAATTTTGGTCAGCTGAATGTACTTTCAAATTGTGCTTTGTTAATAAATGCGTATGAAGGCCTTTTGTAGAACCACCCACTTTTGTAGATTTAGGATAATCCGCATTTCTTACATTTTACAGTTTTATAGCCACTCGACTTTAAATAATGCGACCACACAAATGTTGAGTTTTTATCTTTATTATGTAAAATAAAAGATGGTTCTTTTTCAGACACGTTTCTAAGGATATTTTTTTAAACACAAGTGCAATCAAATTAATTTGACTAAATATACAGGCTGTTCAGAATGAACTCAGAACATATGTTGCCAAATATGTTTTTCATGAAGATATGATAATGAAAAAATGTTAAAAACGAACTTTAAAGCTAAAGAAAATAACTTTAACAAAAAAAACTAGTTTTTTATTCTAAATTACAGCTTATTTATCAACAGATATTGAATATTAATGATTATTTATGGACAAATTATCCGACCTTTGAGAACCTCCTATAGACGTATGAAGCATGATACAACATTTTACAATTAAGATTTTTGCTTTAGAATCGAACAAAGAATGTGTAAGACGTGTAGATTATCTGCCAATTTCTGAACATCCTGTATATCAATTAATATTACTTTTAAAATGCATTTATTCACCATTTCATGTAGTGAATATCGTGTCGGTTCAAGTACTGATACTGACTGATACCGGGAATGCATTTCCTTAGTCAGGAACCACGTTAATCAAGATTTTAAGAGAGATTTCGAGTTGCCTCTGACACCTTAGGATAAACGTGGTTGTTAAAAAATGAAAGCTTATGTCGAACAAAATTCGTAACTCCACAAAACTCAGATCTCTTTCGACTTTGAACTTCAGTTCTTTGTCTTATGAGAAAATTTTGAGAAATGCTTTGAGCATCATCGCCCTGTAAAACTTTCGTTCCACGATTTCATCATCGTGCTGATGAGAACCAGATAGTTCGAAAATGGTAAGCAAACTTTGAACATTACATCCATGTGGAGAATCTGCGTGGGCGGAAATCACTTTTTAGTGACTATCCCATTTGGTCTTCAACAAAATCAGTCGCTTCGTCAAAAGCAAAGCCTCTTTCTGTACAAACTTCGTACTTTAGAAAGTTTGGCAAAGCGTTTTGAGAATGTCGTTTGATAAACTTGACAGAATTATTGTGTTTCGACTTAGATTAGTCTCTTCAGCTAAGGAGATTTGTCACAAAAGGCAATAATACCTCTAACATATTAGGACAAACGTGGTTGTTAAAAGATGAAAGCTTACTTCTAGCAAAATTCATAACTCCACAAAACTCAGATCTCTTTCGACTTTGAGCTTCAGTTCTTTGTCTTATGAGAAAATTTTGAGAAATGCTTTGAACAACATCGTCCTGCAATACTTTTGTTCCACGACTTCATCATCGTGCTGATGAGAACCACATAGTTCGAAAATGGCGAGCAAACTGGGAACATTACATCCTTGTGGAGAATCTGGGTGGGCGGAAATCACTTTTTAGTGAATATCCCATTTGGTCTTCAACAAAATTAGTCGCTTCGTCAAAAGCAAAGCCTCTTTCTGTACAAACTTCGTAGTTTGGAAAGTTTGGCAAAGCGTTTTGAGAATGTCGTTTGATAAACTTGACAGAATTATTGTGTTTCGACTTAGATTAGTCTCTTCAGCTAAGGAGATTTGTCACAAAAGGCAATAATACCTCTAACATATTAGGACAAACGTGGTTGTTAAAAGATGAAAGCTTACTTCGAGCAAAATTCGTAACTCCACAAAACTCAGATCTCTTTCGACTTTGAACTTCAGTTCTTTGTATTATGAGAACATTTTGAGAAATGCTTTGAGCAACATCGCCCTGCAAAGCTTTCGTTACACAACTTCATCATCGTGCTGATGAGAACCAGATAGTTCGAAAACGGCAAGCAAACTTTGAACATTACATCCATGTGGAGAATCTGCGTGGGCGGAAATCACTTTTTAGTGAATATCCCATTTGGTCTTCAACAAAATCAGTCGCTTCGTCAAAAGCAAAGCCTCTTTCTGTACAAACTTCGTACTTTGGAAAGTTTGGCAAAGCGTTTTGAGAATGTCGTTCGATAAACGATAAATTTTTCAGAAAAGGTAATAATGCCTCTGACACATTAGAACAAACGTGGTTGTTAAAAGATGAAAGCTTACTTCGAACAAAATTCGTAACTCCACAAAGCTCAGATCTCTTTCGACTTTGAACTTAAGTTCTTTTGTCTTATGAGAAAATTTTGAGAAATGCTTTGAGCAACATCGCCCTGCAAAACTGTCATTCCACGACTTTATCGTCGTGCTGATGAGAACCACATAGTTCGAAAACGGCAAGCAAACTGGGAACATTACATCCTTGTGGAGAATCTGCGTGGGCGGAAATCACTTTTTAGTGAATATCCCATTTGGTCTTTAACAAAATCAGTCGCTTCGTCAAAAGCAAAGCATCTTTCTGTACAAACTTCGTACTTTGGAAAGTTTGGCAAAGCGTTTTGAGAATGTCGTTCGATAAACGATAAATTTTTCAGAAAAGGTAATAATGCCTCTGACACATTAGAACAAACGTGGTTGTTAAAAGATGAAAGCTTACTTCGAACAAAATTCGTAACTCCACAAAGCTCAGATCTCTTTCGACTTTGAACTTAAGTTCTTTTGTCTTTTGAGAAATTTTTGAGAAATGTTCTACGAGTTTAGTTCAAATTGTCTCTTCTTTGCTGGATACACTGGGAATAAAGATATTACTTAGACTCCATAAGATTTCGTTGATTATATTTTAAAATAAACAGCAAAAAATTATGTAAATTAAAATTTGAAATTATCTTTAATGTCTTCTTCACTTTTAAAATTAAATTAATTTTAAAAATGAACCATAATTCAAAAATGTCATTTCTTATCTTGAAAATAATCCCTTGAGGACTTTTTCAGGATAATAATCTAATTTTAATAGAGGGAACTAGAACTAAGACAATTTCAAATTCAAATTTATGCACGCGACCAGACGGCCTATCTAACGTGCTATTTAAAGAAACATTTTTCATCGGCGACATCGTTGCTGCCGTTGTTGGTTGATTCACGGTATTAATTCCCGGACAAACAGACCTTTCTCTCTCTATCTGTTGGTCGCGTGCAATATATTTTAAGAATTTCCTGTTAGCCTCTTTGCGCAAAGATCCACGGACAAATGCGACGTCGATTTTTTATATGCGATACGCGGCCGTGTCTCGACCAAATTCTCGATATGCAAAACAGCCCCGCGAACTAGTCGATTAATCTTGAAACGTTCTGAGGTTCCGAAAGAAAAACCGGGTAATTATTAATCCGAACACCCTGTACGTTGTTCAAATTAAGTCGTATTAAGAGCATCGTTTCATTAATTCTGGCCTCTACTCGGTCCATCGAACTTTTGAGGGTCTAAAATATCTTCTTATACGAGTATATTTTAAGGGAGGGCGATTTGCATGCAAAATTTTACCATGTAATGTATTAATTAAGAGGGTTCACGGTTAATTGGGATCAGATTTAAGTTGGGTAGAGGAGTAATAGGGCAATTATCGTTTAAAAATGTAAATAATTTTGTTTAACCTTGATTTATACAAAGAATAAATCATTCCTTTTTTTTGATCATTTGAGAATTTATTTTATGAACAGATGGTGTAGAAACATTAAAATAAACTCATCTTTTCTTTAATTTAAATGTAAATGTGCTTTTCTATATTAGTAAATGCCTTATATGTGACCCAATTACATAGGATTTTACATGTATAGTATTTTGATTATAACAAGAGAAAGATGATGCATAATCCAACGTCTTGGCTGCTTCGTTTTAATTATTTGTTGAGCACCTAATTCTTTTGCAGGAATTGTTTAACATTGAAATTCGATTATAGTTATTTAAAAGTTGTTAAATTTATTTTAGTAAAATGACGTAAGTTTTATTTGAAATGTTTCGAGAAAACGAGTAATTTTTTTATTGAAAGGTTGAGTTTTAAAACCAAACATTTTTTGTTTATTCACCTCCAGTATTCCTTCTTCACACAATAAATTAAGGAGGGGATGTTTGGAAGTTGACAGGAAGTTGTTTAGAATATATGTCGAGTTGGCTGAAATTAATTTTTTTATATTGGCGGCTACACTTTCGGGAGTTCATACGTGCATAAACAACGAGCCGAACACGGTGTCATTCCGAGGGCTGTACAAAGTTAAAGGGAGAGAATTGAAATCGGGCATTTTGTGATTTCGATAGAAGAAACTATGACGAATCGAATAACGTATAGATCTTGAACATCCGGTACGTCGTTTACGAGTTATCACCACTTAAAAAAGGTCATTTTTGTGTTATTTTCGTGTACCTTCGCATTATTTTATCGTTTTAACGGAAATCGAAAGAGATTTCGAATCGGGCATTTCAACTTTCGTGTTGGCTAAGGATTCAGCTTTTGAATGAGACATTGTTTATCAAAATCGGGTCAGTGGTTCACTTTTTATAATCAAAATACTATACATGTAAAATCCTATCTAATTGGGGGCTAACTTCGCATAGGTTTATACATACAGTGTGTTCGTAAAATAACGTATATAGGCGATAAAATCATTATAAACGGTTTATGGAAAAATCCCTGAAACATGTCTAAAGATTTAAATTTTTTGGTGAGTAATGACGTCATCGAAATTTTTATATTTTTAATGGAATATGAAAGAGGATGTTTTTTTGAATCTAGTACAGTCAATATTAATGTTGGTTACATAAGAGAATTTTCGAGAAAAATTACTTTAAAGTTTAACTACTTCAAATTTCTTGAAATGATAAAAATTGCAGTAGCCATGAGTAACTGTGGTAACCAATTATTTTAAATAATTTTAAAAGTGTCAAAAAGAGAATGAAAATGAATTGAATCATATTTAATCACAATCCGAGGTAAATATGATTCAATCATAACTCAGCTAATGCAGAAAGCCCTACTACTCACCAGTACTTGGTGTAGAAGCAATGGGCTCAGCATCAATCCCAATAAAATCGAACCCTCCATTGAAAGCAGAACTATTAACCTCAAAACAGAAACTAAATACCTAGGGGTAATACTTGACAGTAAACTAAACTGGAACTCACACTTAGATAAGGTGAGGAAAAAGGCCATCATGGCAAACCAGATCTGCCGCAGGCTCCTAGGAAGGAACTGGGGTCTCAAACCACGAATGGCTCATTAGGCCTACGTAGCAATAATCAGACCCATGGTCGCCTACGCCTCATTGGTTTGGTGGCCAAAAACAAAACATAAGACAGCTCAACAACAGCTGGCACAAATCCAGCGGTTAGCATGTCTTAACATAACGGGTGCAATGAGATCCTGTCCGACGGCTGCTTTGGAAGCCCTACTCGGTCTCACACCGCTCCACATATATATACAAAAGGAGGCAGCCTTAATTGCCTTATCACTGAAAACAGTTTCTTCACTCAAGTTGATGCAGGGTAACCTCAGAGGACACCTCGAGATCCTCAAAGAGCCATGTCTAAATCACCTGATTGAAATTAAAACGGACCTTATACCGACGGAATACAATTTCAACCAACCGTATAAGATCATATTTAGTAGCAGGGATAATTGGGCGAAAGGAGGGCCTCAACTAAAAAGAGGAGCCCTAGCCTGATACACCGATGCTTCAAAGACAGTAAGATCTGGAGTAGGCATGGGCATCAGTGGACCAAATAGCCACATCAAATTGCCCCTCAGCTCGGACTTAACAATTTTCCAAGCAGAAGTTCTTGCTATAAACTTCTGCACCGCTTTGAACCTACAAAAGGGACAAAAAGGTGCATCCATAAACATTTTCACAGACAGTCGGGTCGCCTTAAAGGCAATTCAGGCCTACACGTGTGGCTCCGCACTGATCAAAGAGTGCACCAACAACCTGAGAGAACTCGCTAGGGGCAATGATGTTACCCTATGGTGGGTTCCAGGTCACAGCAACATTGAAGGCAATGAGAAGGCCGACAAGCTGGCCAAAGAGGCAGCAAACACGCCCTTCATTGGACCCCAACCTGGATGTGGACTACAAAAAAGCCACCTAAAACAAATAATCAACAACTGGGAGGCTTCAAAGATAGCCTTACGCTGAAAAGAACTTCCAGGTCACAGACAAGCGAAGAGTATGATAACTCCGTCGCAAAACAAAACCAAAGAGGTTTTATGCCTCAGCAAAGGGGATCTAAGAACGCTCTCAGGCTACCTAACCGGCCATGTGCCCCTAAAATACCACCTCTTCCACATTGGACAAGCTGAGGATCAAACTTGTCGACTATGCAACGACGAGTCAGAAACTGCTGAACATATACTGTGCAATTGCGTCGCCAGAGGCCGTCTAAGGCACAACGTCTTCGGTAAAACTCCCCTGTTACCTACCGACATAAAGGTTCAAGACCTCAGGACAATACTAAGGTTCATTAAGGACCTACATTTGCCCTAAACCTTTGGAGGGCTAAAGTTACAATAGATCTTATAGGTCGCGGTAACGAGAGGGGCCGCCCTCCTCAGCCCGGCGGCAATAATAATAATAATAAGTGTCAAAAAATGATTTAGTAAGTAGTTGACCTCCTTAATGCAACATTTCTTGATCGAAAACCGCTTAGCTCATTAGTATGGTAAGCCTAGCTGTGACTAAATTTAAAAAACCAAATGTTTTAGGGGAAGTTTAACAAAAGGTGGTCGAATTTGAACATTAGTAAATCAACGGTTCATAAAATTTTAAAAACTGCAACATTTTATTCCTATAAAATTCCTCTGTCACGAGCAATGAGCCGTAGTTTTTCCAACAACAATTTTGTTACCATGACGAAGACTTTGTTAAAAACATATTTTTTCTGACGAAGGAACATTCACATTGAGCGGACAAGAAATAGACAAAATTGTCTGTATTGAACAATCCACATTGGACAAAAAAGTCGCACAACCAATATCCGGAAAGGATCAATGTGTGGAGCGAAATCGTACTGGATTCTGTCCTGAGTTCTTAGTTTTTGAGGAAACCTTAACTGGAGGGAGATGTTTAGATTTTTTCAAAACGATATCATAATATTGTCCAACCTGAATTCCAATAGTAGTTATTCCAACAAGATGGCGCGCCACCACACTTCAACTAAAGTCCCTAGATTTACAAAGTACCGCGATTTGCAGCCATTTTGGCTCGAAAGTCAAGCGGGAAATTTAAAACTATGTCGTTCTATTGAAAACATGACACCAAAACTCCATTCTTTTTTCTCGTGGTACTCTTAAGAGTCGAAAGCCATTCTTACTGCTATTTTTGCAACTCCAAAAGCAACAAGACGGCAATATTTTTATAAATAAGTGGTGAGATGCAGTGACAAGTTTTCAAACCGCCATTTTGGCTCGAAAACAGGCGTCATGAACCGCGGTACTTTGTAAATCTAGGGACTTTAACTTCAACAAACTTTAGTAATGTCAAGCAAATTTGAAGAAGTTAATCTTTAAAGTAATTTTTCTCGAAAATTTTCTTATGTAACCAATAACGTAACCAACTCTTTAATATTCCGTAATAAAAATGGGAGATTGCCATTTGAAAAAAATATCGATGACGTCATAACTTGTTTAAAAATAACGGAACAAATTTAAAATCTACACCAAAAAATTGCAAAAAATTTAAATCTTTGGGGATTTTTCCATAAACCCTTTATAATGATTTTACCCTTTACCTACAGGGTGTACAAAAAGTATGGAATAATGGTTCTACAGCCTAAACTTAAACTTACATTAAAAAAAGTTTTAAATAAAAGTTACTTGAAACTATTTTCCGCATATCTTGCCGTAGAAATACAATAAAAATGATGACGCCAGTCTGAGTTACGACATGGTGTGTGTGTTTTTTAATTGCAACAACCTGTATGTTTTAAGGTTTTTGGATTCCTTTTGACAAGCTGTTGCAAAATGCCATGAGGTTTTAATACTTTGAACTGCATAGTTTTCGAGATATTCAAACTTTTATTTAAAAAGATTTGACGTAGCAACAACCATATTATGACGTCATTATGGAATAGACTGCCTAAGCCTTGACATCACAGGGATGGGCGGAGCTTATACCGACTCCAAACATCTTCGTTGCTAACCACAGTTGCTAAGATAAATAAAAATGTCATTTAAAATGTCATGTAGTTTATGTTATTTTAACACTAATTGAAAAATTGAATATGGGGATTTATCGTTAGCAGCACAGTTAGCAACGAAGTTGTTTGGAGTCGGTATAAACTCCGCCCATCAATATGACGTCAACGCTTAGGTTGTCATATCTTTTTAAATAAAAGTTTCAATATCTCGAAAACTATGCAGTTTAAAGTATTAAAACCTTATGGCATTTTGCAACACTTTGTCAAAAGGAATCAAGTAACTTTTATGTAAAACTTTTTTTAATATAAGTTGAAGTTTAGACTGTAGAACCATTATTCCATTACTTTATTCCGTTACTTTACGGACATACTGTATATGTACTAAGGTAAAGTAGCTTTTTTATTTTTACTTTTTATATGCATTATTTGGTTTAATCGTTCTACTTTATACCTGTAACGTTTATCCCTTATTATAAAGCCTCTCGATTAACATGTATAAGGTATTTATTTAAAAATAACTTGTCTTGGAGGTCGATTCGGGGCGGTGGTAATCGCGAGATGGTTTTAAAAAAAAGTCGGTTTACTCAGAAAGCAAAAGCCCGGCAGCTCGTAAATTCGGTTGAAATCGTCGGTCGCACTCCCTGTTGGCTTCTTGGTGAATTTTTTAATATCGTTTTAATTACCGGTGCCCCTACGGCGGCGGCTCTGCGCTAATAATCGCGTTGGCGAACGTCGTCGCACTTTGAAATTTATGTCCCAATGGTAACAGGCGACAGCAATTTGCTTTTACCGGGTTCCCGGGATCGCTACGGCCCTCGTTAACGTCTTAATTATCGAAAACGCGCCGCTTGATTGTTGATTACAATTAACGCATTCCTTTTCACTCCAAATACAAGGCGAAACTCAAAATTTTAACTGTTTTAGGCCCACTTTTACCACCTCTTGATATATTTATCCGATAGATAATTAACATGGATACAGCGGTTTTAAGCGCTCTCATTGGCTAAGGGCCATTACTACCATCTTCTGGTTAAGCTATCTAAGGGATTATTACCACGGTTACGGCTATTTTAAGCGCTCTGATTGGCTAATAGATGGGTTTATCTATAAGATAAATTTAACTAAAAGGTAGTAATGGACCTAAGAGCGCCAATTTATCTATCGGTTAAATTTATCAAGAGGTGGTAAAAGTGGGCCTTAGGAAGAGAAATTTAAATGGTATTGATAATTTTTAAGATATTGATTATTCTTGTACAAGATGTATAAATTGCATCATTAAATGACTTTCCGGTTAATGTCGCCAAATTTAAATTGCATCGTTATCGAACGAGATCTACATATGTTAATTATAATATTATAAATAGCTGTATTAGCATTTACCATGTCGGTAATCGATGTGAAACTATAGGCACGATAATGATCGGGTTCTTTGCGTGACCGTGTTCTCGTCCAAAATTTCGGAATTTTCCCGTTGACATCGCAACACGGTAGCTAAATTATAACGGCAAAAAATTAATTACGCCATTTGCATAAACGCGTCAGCGTCTTCGTCGACCAGGGTAATTATTCGCGCTCGTGCTCGATGGCTTCACGTGCTTTTGAGCGATTTCCATCGATTACATCAATTATATTGGACGAGGTTATAAAAAAAATCAACGTTGATTAATACTTATTTCGTGGAAAAAATATTTTCACCCACGTCTTGTTATACATTTTTTAATCGCATCCTGCTTTTAATTCTTTTTTATTAAAGACCTATTAATAAGGATCCATTAACAACCCCATTGCGTGATTGTAATAAAAATTCCTCGGTGTATAAACTGAAGTCGACCACACAGCAGATGTCGCATTCATTAAATTTAGTTATTTCACAATAACTTTACTACCGTCGTTGACTCCGCTACGCGTGTGGAGGTAATTCTAATAATTACAAGTGGAGTTATGATCGCAACCGGGAGGTGTAGAAAGTGAGGATGTTCTGAAGATTCAACCTGTTTTTACTATTAATAAATAATTCGGTGATGGCCACTTAGCGTCTACCCAATTTGTAGCGATTAATATTTAAAATTTAACCTCGCAATAAAACCAAATTGTTAACGAGCGGCGGTGGCGGCATCGCGACAGAATACGTCGCGGGAAATTTCTCAGCAAACGCGTCCTTAACAGGAATTGGTTCCTTCGCGCAACCGTTCAACAAGATATCCAATATAGATAAGCCGATTAATTGATTCAATTATTTATCAGCCCCGTATTTTGTTTCGATCGAAGGCGTGCGAGCACCAACCAACAGTTTTAACGTACGACCGAGTTGGTTTATTGGGCAAATTTATGCCGTTTCCAATGAATACGTTTATATTTCATACGGCGTGCTAATTGACTGGAACGCGGCCACTCGAGACCCCCCAATCGTGAGTTATTGATAATATTTGTAAGACCTTATAAATGAACCTTGATTAAAACTTGGCCCCGATGTGTTACACATAAAATATTTATTATAAATCAAGCTCATAAATTTTATTTTACGACATAACCATATTTAGGAGAAAGTTTTTAGCTTCGTTTAATCACATCACTAAATCAATTTCAAAAAAATACCTAATCATTTTATTCTACATAAGTCATAAGTTATAAGCTAAAAGTTCGTTACATGAAATATTTTTAATTTGGGCTTTAAACTGTTTAAATTCACATTTTATTGGACACAAATTCGGACTAAACTCGAAACTTTCTCGTCTTAGGTCTAGTGTTAGTTCTAATTACTAGCAATAAAGCAGATCTTAAATAGACTGACTCGGCCGCAAGCGATCGAGACGTTACATTTGAGACTGACAACCATAAATTGCGATAAGCTACGCACCAAATACTATACATTATGTTCCCGGATCGAGTTACAAAGAGGAAAAAAAATTTTATTACTGATTTTTCAAACTTATCTCAGCATAAATAATGCATCGGTTATGTTTATCTATCGGATAACATTTATCTATTAGTTAACTGCGAAACGACTTTTACCATTTCGATCTAACTAATGGATAGGCTATCTAGTAGTTAACGTAAAAATCTAGGGGAATATTATAATGACTGTTGGTGATTACGTGTAAAAGAGGTATTACAGGTTTCTATCTCCTTTGTCCGTCGGTAATGGTCGGTAATTCGTGGGTAATTCTCATAAACCTGTCAGTTCTGTTAGTGGCAATTAACGATCACGAAAAAATAAAAACCGCAAATCTGGCCGAAAAGCGTATTCGAGGGGCAAATTTTAAACCTGAAGAAATAACACTTTTACTTGACTTGGTGGCGGATCATAAAAATGTCTTCGAAAATAAAAATAGCCACGTGGAAGTGGTTAGTACGTGGAAAATAACGTTTGGGTTTTGCAAACAACAAGGAAAAGTAAAAGTACGATCAAAATACTAACTAACCTACTATGTATTTATAAAAAATTGATCTGCTTTATATGGTGTAGTATCCAATAAAGCTGTCGACGATACCTATAATGAGTTATTAAAGAAAAGATTAGAGTTAACAACATTAATGTTAGAAAATGAGAAGGAAAGAGATGGAAGTGATAAAATTGAAAAAAGAAGTGAAGATAAAAAAATTAAGGAAAGAAAACGACAGTTAATCTATTTTTTAAATACTTGTTGACGATATTTAAATAATAATAATGTACATATTTATTGTAAATAACGTTTTTTTTTATTATTATTTGTTATAATTATAAAGTTTATTTTTATAAGTTCCGAAAATAATTGATAACTACTAATCTTCTATTATTAACCTGAAGCTAATGATTCGCTGATTCCACAAAAGTCAGCTACATCCAATAACTTGTTGCCTGTAGCAAAAAAATCTTAAAGTAAGCAACAATCTATTTGAAACAGGGATTGCAGAATTTCTAAAAAAAAATAATTATTAATTCTTCTACTGATAAAAACTAGGTGCTATACATATATAATACTTCCTCGTTCGTGGTTTGATGTCATTATCAATTTGTGCTAAAATGTGGTGAAAACACACATTCCTTTGATAATCGAAATCTTTTAATAAATTCATCAGTTTGATGGCGGACGTGGTCTATTCCGAATTCCTTTCGAAATCCATGATTTTTCCATGACCTTGGTTACGATTATATACTAAAATTATAAAGGTTTACCTTTGAAAAGTGTAATATACAAATACCAAGGTCATTTACGACCGAGACGTTACAATCGAGACCGTTAAACATAAATTGCGATTAAGCTGCGCACCAAATACTATCTAACACTTAATATCTTCAAGATATAATGAATAGAGCAGGTTTTAAATAGACTACCTCGGCCGCAAGCGACCTCGGTTATGATTATATACCAAAATTATAAAGGTTTACCTTCGAAAAGTGTAATATACAGTAACCAAGGTCATTTAGGACCGAGACGTTACAATCGAGCCCGACAACCATAACCGCTACAGTTACTATTACACTAATACCATTTCAACACAATGCTGGTATCAAACAACCCACTGCCTCGGCCGCAAGCAACCTCGGCTTAATACACAATGACACTATAACATCGTAAGGCATCGACTGGTATCAAACAACCCACTGCCTCGGCCACAAGCGACATCGGCTTAATACGCAATATTAAGCCGAAGTCGCTTACTGCCGAGGCACTACATTTAATAACATTTCAACACAATGCTACAGTATCAAGCATGCCTCGGCCGGAAACGACTTTAGCTTCACACAGTGACAGCGGATATTAAGCCCAGGTCGCTTGCAGCCGAGGCGGTACCATTAACACCATTTCAACACAATGCTGGTGTCAAACAACCCACTGCCTCGGCCGCAAGCGACCTCGGCTTAATACGCGATGTCACTGTATTAAGCCGAGGTCGCTCATGGCCGAGGCTGTACAATTAATACCATTTCAACACAATGCTGGTGTCAAACAACCCACTGCCTCGGTCGCAAGCGACCTCGGCTTAAAATACAGTGGCATAGTGTATTAAGCAGAGGTCGCTTGCGGCTGAGGCGCTGTAATTAATACCACTTCAACACAATGCTGGTGTTAAACAACCCACTGCCTCGGCCGCAAGCGACCTCGGCTTAATACGCGATGTCGCTGTATTAAGCCGAGGTCGTTTGTGGCCGAGGCGGTACAATTAACAATATTTCAACACAATGATGGTGTCAAACAACCCACTGCCTCGGCCGCAAGCGACCTCGGCTTAATACGCGATGTCACTGTATTAAGCCGAGGTCGCTTGCGGCCGAGGCTGTACAATTAATACCATTTCAACACAATGCTGGTGTCAAACAACCCACTGCCTCGGTCGCAAGCGACCTCGGCTTAAAATACAGTGACATAGTATATTAAGCCGAGGTTACTTGCGGCTGAGGCGCTGTAATTAACACAATTTCAACATAATGCTGGTGTTAAACAACCCACTGCCTCGGCCGCAAGCGACCTCGGCTTAATACAGTGACATCGTGTATTAAACCGAGGTCGCTTTCGGCCGAGGCGCTACCATTTCAACAGAATGCTGTAATTTGGTAATTCTACAAATTACAAGAAACGAAAAAATCATACAAAATATATTTTAATAATAGAAATTTCAAAACAATTTATTAATAGCAATAATATGTTATTAATACATTTGTTATAAAAAGTAAATCAAGTATCGATAAATAAAATAAATATTTCTCGAACCATTTTTTCACGCCAACCACTTCAAAACACCTATATAATTACACTACAAGTTGATATTACCACAATATCTTTATAAATTACACAACATAATCAACAAAATGTTATTGAAATATCTTCTTATTTCTGGCTTTATCTCCATTGTCGAGGTAATTTATTTTTTGTTATTAATATAATAATTATTTAAAACTTAATAATAGCCTACAGCTTTAAAAAAGTTAAACACGATTGACGAAATTTTCACCACCTACAAATCAGATATCACTGATATTAAGAACTCTTTGCAAGTCTTGATGGAAGAAAATTCTCAAATCGAAAAAAATCTTGCTTTGGCAAATTCAAAATTGTCGTACACAAAAGAAGAAACTGATAATCTGATTACTTCGGTAGATTTTATTATTCTTGGAATAAGTTTTAACTCGACCTCTACACACAATTGTGAAGAAATTGGGTTGTACAACGAATTACAAGATACCACAATGAATAATGTTACTAAATTCACTTTTAAATATTACGACAAACTTAATGTATTAACCGAGATCATTACAACTTTTAAAGCTATGCTGACAAGTTTGAATAATAACATTCCGTTTGTAGTCCCGAATTGTTGGCTACATAATTTATTACCATGGCAAAACGACCAACTTAATGAGTGTGTTAGAAAAAGATTCGATGAATTTCAAACTGAAATAAACAGAGTTAGTAATGAGAGTTATCACATTAATCTTGATTTGAATGTGATGATGAATTCTATGAGAGTGGACACTGTTGAAATTGTGACGTGGATGATTCAAGATATCGTTAAAATCGTTAATTACGTTAATGAATGTTATAATTCTCGATCTATTACTACAGAAGAAAACGTAATAACCACAACAGAAATAAATGTTTCAACTGAAGAAATTAATAATTAATAAGCATGTTTTTCTTTATTGATAGGTCATTGTAATTGATCGAGTTTTACAGACAATAAATATTAGCTTAACCTATTTTTTCAATTTCTTTATAATATTTACAAACCACTTCAAATCATCTATAAAAATCGATCGAACGTCTTAATCCATCAGTAACAATTTCTCCCTCACCGATTTAAAATGATTTTAAAAACTTTAATATTTCTCATTGCATTAAGCAGCATAAAGGTAATTTTTTATTAAAAATTTATATTTATTAATTAAAATAATAATTTAGGCCGCACCTTCTGACATAAACACCAAATGGATTTACGACGTCTTAAACAAATTCAATCCAGAAATAACAGAATTAAAAGTATCAATAGAAACTTTAGCGAATAAAACCACAGATAATGTAGTGATGTTATCTTCGGGGATGTTAAGAATAATCTTGGTTAGAAACGAATCTGATACTCTGATTGCTTCGTTAAAAAGCGTCGTTAAAACAACCATAGATGAAGCTACCCAAGAAAAAATAGAAATTGAAAGTTGCGTTGACGACGAATTAAAATCTCAAGAAAATTTAGAAATCAATTTAAACGAAAAAACCGAACAGATCGAGGCGAAATATAATTTATACTTCGAGGAATTTTTAGGCGAATCTATAAAAATTAAAAATCTTTTACCCGATTTAAATCGAAAAATTGATGAGTCACTTCGTAATTGTGCTTTGCATCATTTTCTACCGTGGCATGAAGATGAGTTAATCGAATGTATCAATCGAGATATTGAACAATCAAAATCTGAAATTTCAGAAATTAATTCCAATATTGTTTCAATTATAACAAAAGCAGAAGAATTATTTGGTGAGATGGAAATCGACGTTGTAGAGATGACTAAAAATGTTTTGTTAGAGATGTTTGGAATTATCGAAACTCTTAAAGTGTGTATTGTTATGATTAAACCTGAAACAACTACTTTTGTTGAAAATTAAATCATCTTGAAATTAAATTATCGCTAAATTAAACCATATTTTAATCCCCACTTAAAATTATTTAACACAATAATGTAAACAATACATTTTATATATAATAAAAAGATAAGAAATGCATTGTAATTTCTATATTGTACCTTAACACGTGTATTTTAAATTAAAATTCGTTTTATAAACGTTTAAATAGTCCAAATAGAATAGATAAAAGTGATTAAAAATGAATTTAAATTTTGAAATGTAGTGCATTGTAAAATGGTGTTCAACTTACTATTAGTTTTATTATTGGTGATAAATAATCATTTTTATTGTTACTATTATATTAAAATAAGTTTGTTTTATAGCTCAATGGAATCGTATTTTCTAAAGAAATCGAAGAAATAGAAATTAATTTAAATAACGATTTAAGTGAGAAAATAAGAAATCTTAAACCATTATGGACAAATTTTCAATCTTTAAAAATAGCGTTTGAATCGCTTTTTTTTATACACTTGGACGAAGAAAATTTGGAGAAAGAAAAATGTTTTAAAAATGTTCATAATGAATCGATGAGAATTTCAAAAAAAATTAATACTTTACATAACGACTTAAAAGAAAGGATTTTATCATCAAAAAATGAAACATTAAAGTTAAACAAACTAACGGAATCTTTTCAGATTAATCGTATTCGATGTAGTGATCTTTTAAAAAACGAAGAAAAACAAGAGTGTTTAATTAAAATTATAGTCAATATTAAAAATGATTCGGAAGCGATTAAGAAAAGAATTAGCGATGATTTAAACGAAATTGAATCGGATATTATCGTGAATTCGAACAAGTTTTATTTAAATTTGGTGATGTTACATATTGAGTATCTTAATTGCATTTTATTCTCCAATTAAATTATTTTTAAAATTTATTTTCAATTATTTAATAGGAAAAATACAAATTAATAACTTTAAAGTTCCAGAAAAAAAATTGCAAAAAAGGGGTGTTGATTGTTGTTGGACGATCATTTTCTGTGTGAAATCAAAATCCAAGCTCAGAATTGATCATCTCGTCAGAATTTTGAGATATTTGAGGTTAGGTACAATAAAAATGGCTTTTAGAGGTGTATGTAGGTATGTAGTTTCATGTGGGGTGAATTCCTTCACACCACTTAGGCCCTACTGGGTTTAGCCTTTGCACATCCCCACAATTTACAGTTCATTCAGGGGTCAGAAAATCAGCCCAAGGTTTTAATGAATGTTTATATAGAACAAAAGAGTATGTTTGTGTCCGAAATTTGGGACCATGGTACGCCAAAAATGGATTTTTTCTTCAAACGTCATTAAATGACAACTTTGTTGTCGTGTTTACTCGCGGTAGAAGTAAGTCATTGTTGCATAACGACGGTTGCTAAGATCAACATAGCAAAAAAGTACTTCAGCGTTATGGCGCTAAAGTAAATTTCACTTTAGCGCCATAACGTTGAAGAACATTTCACTTTAGCGCCGTATTATTTGCAACGTTTGAAGAAAAAATACTATGTTTTATTCGGAAGAGAAGCAGATTCGTTTGTGGCTGGTCCGTCATTGCCGGACTCACTTCGTTCGTCCGGCAAACTGTCGGACACGCCACAATTTTAACGGCTCATCTGTCATTAGCGACTCACTGCGTTCGTCGCTAAGCGACAGACCACGCCATAGAAAGCACTGCTTCTCTTCCATATAAAACAATATACTATTCTTAAGTACGTGAGGTTGGGACAGTCACAAACAATATGACTTACGGTCTCGTCTTCGATTTCACACCCTTTACAGAGAGATGTGTTCGACAGTTTTATATAGAACAGATGCTTACGTAACCTGCAGTGTCTGGTCAGGAAGTGGGTGAGGAGCCTCAAGTAATTTTTTGATTTTCCCAGGAACTGAATTAATCTCTTCCGGTCAGGGTAGAACACAGTTTTCTTTCCAAATCTCATTCCATCTATTGCAAAAAGTTCGAAGGGAGATAGAGTCGATCAGCTTTGATGCTGTATTACTTACCCGACCGTTTCGCATGATCGTGTCCCTTATTTCCGGTATGCCCTTATCGTGACGTTGTTATAAATATTATCCTCCTCAAGTGATTGCCGATAGGACTTCACTATCGATGATGTGGTTCGATGTCTACTAAGCGCTAGCATAGCCTGTCTACTATCATTGCAGATTACTCCGTTTCTGCAAACTTTTTTTAGAGTCGATGATCACATTAGCTGCTATATTCATAGCAGTTTCTAGCGAAATGGAAAGTTAGCTTTTGAAGTTATGTGTTATGTGTCTATTTCATCATATAGAACTATCCTTATCCTTCAAAATGCGCTCTCGAATTGTGCTGTACGATTTTTCCATTATAAGTTATTGCCATTTTTAAATAACGTAATGAGTTGGAACTCAGCATATGGATGTCACTTTTATGGAATCTCGTTTACTTGTGTTCCATAGATCTTGTGCCTCTTGTGTTGAGTATACGGCTCATCACTTTGAGGTGAATACTCGCCTAGCATAGATGCGGACATTTTCCCGGATACCGTTCTCCCATTTCTTTTATATAATGATGGAAATGCTGCTCTTGCTCTTAACATCACCTAAATGATCAGGAAATCAATGTAAATGAGATTGCAAATAGTGCAACTTCACGCTAATGTTACAAGCTAATTTTTTGAATATTTTTAGCATATCTGCGAGTAGCATTTTAGAATTGGCAGTTTAAATAGAAGCAAGTTACTTATATGTTTACTAAATCTCAACTCAGAGTCGACAATCAAGCCCAAGTTTCGCGCGTCAGTTACCACATTTACCATTTGACCATTGACACATATACCACTTTGAAGGCTTGATCACAAGGCAGTGCCTAACCGCGAGCGTGATTAGGTCGTTCAGATCTTTATTTATATTATCCCGTGCAGTCAAAGCATCCGATTTAGAAAAGCTGTAATAGAGCTGCGTATCATAAGCATACATATGAACATTACAGAACGAGATTCGGCTATACAAATTCGCAGTGTAAACAAGATAAAGTATTGGGCCCAAAATGGAACCCTGTGGCACTCCCGATATGATGCTACCTGGTCTAGATAATTTATCCTTAAAGTCAACTAATTGTAATTTGTCGCAGAAGTAGCTTCTAAACAAGCATATAGCTGCATCTGATAGACCAATGAAATGAAGAATTGAAAAGAGAGTTTCATGACGCAGTATATCAAAAGCTTTAGAGAAATCAAGTAGTACAAGCGCGGTGCTCCATCGCCCGAAAAATATCGTCGGTCACATCCAACAGAGCAGATGAGCAACTAAAGCCAGGCTTAAATCCAGACTGTTTGCTAGGAAGGATACTAAATCTGTCCAAGTGCTCTCTCAGTCTGGTAGCAATTATTCTTTCAAAAACCTTCGACAGAACAGGCAAAATACTTATAGGCCTAAGATCTTTCAAATGAGATGGGTTGTTGGTTTTGGCTAACGGAAGCACCAAAGCGACCTTCCAATCATCAGGAAAAACGGAATGTTCAATACAAAAGTTCAAAATATGACAGATAAAAAAAAATATATATATATAAATATATTGCTGTATATTTTTATTAAACGAAAAGTAGAACTAAAACTAGCCGTACAGCTTTTAAGATGGCTAAACCCGAATGTTTCTAGTTCTAGATCTAGTGTTAGTTCTAGTGCTAGTGTTAGTTATTATTTAATGTAATTGTAACATAACAAATGCAATTTAAAAATTAATAGAGTTCTCGTTATAAAATAAATTTAAATTCAACGAAAACCAAGTTTCAACCCCCTCATCAACCCCCGGTGAGTTTAAAAGCGAGAAGAAAAAAACCGGTACTTTCGATTTCTCCTACTAACGAAAAGCCGATCCGGTGCGTTACCAGTTTTAGTTCTCCACTCAATCGCAGTAAAATGCACCCCTTTCGTTCAACCGACACAACAAGCAAGTACCTACACAGACCGGTGCCCCTAACGGCGGATTGAAAAAAGGGGTTCCGCTGTGAGTTGCGACGCGGGAGGGAGGTTGGGGCCGCGGTAATCACCATCCGCGAACGACGGCATGTGCGTTTCCACCCAGTTCGCGCATTCACCGGATTCGAAGTCGGAAATCACGGGGGGTGAGCTTATTACAAATCGTACTCGCACGTGCCGCCGCCCCACCGAACGGAATAATTGTAGAAAAAGTGCCTACGCGCGACGACGAAAGGGGTGCAAAGCGAAAGCCGCCGCGGCCGGATATTTGCATGTTTGACGCATTTTTCTTTTTTTACTTCGGCTCTCGACCGCTCTTTGTAACGGGGGACACGTGTTGAATGAATCATATTGTACGGGGATGGTTGAATTAATTCTCAAATCCGCTCGTGGTGGTTCGTTACGCCCAGATGCTCACCTACAATATTTAAATTATTTTTATACATACTTATTTACACATTAAATTGTTAATTTTATTTAGACAATATTGTTAAAACTACTTATTGTTAGTCTCTCTCAGTATGATCTATAAATAAGTCAAGTTTAAAATACTCCCAATACATATGGATTCACACCGAGATAAGAGACTTCAAAATTCTTCATATCTAACATCAAAGAAAATCCAATATCAGTAAATAAAAGAAATGGTTCAATAATTTTGCCAGATTAATTTTGAAACCGTTTTGTGGTTTGTTAGATAACCTTTTCTGACTTAAAAGATTAACGCAAAAAATTTAATACTCAGCAATCACCTGAAAAAATATTTTGAATCTTGATCCTAAACTGACCAGAATTTTTCGACAACCTTTCTAGCCTTACCAAGTCGGTAATTCAAGATCTTTTCATCATGCGTAATCGATTTTTGATTATTAAAAACTCATTTTTACCACATTGACTCAAAAGATGAATTATACAGATCTGCAATCATACGAGCTCAGAATTAGACCATTTCAAAATCCTGACGTGATGGTCTATCACGTCAGGATTTTCAGATATCTGAGGTTATGCATAAAAAAATGGTGATGCAACCGTATACTCAACACAAGAGGCACAAGATCTATGGAACACAAGCAAACGAGATTCCATAAAAGTTAAATCCATATGCTGGGTTCCAACTCATTACGTCATTTAAAAATGGCAATAAATTATAATGGAAAAATCGTGCAGCACGATACGAGAGCGCATTTTGAAGGGTAAGGATAGCCCTGTATGGTGAAATAGACACATAGCTACATAACTTCAAAAGCTAACTTTCCATTTCGCTAGGGTCGTACTGCACGACTGCTCAGCCCAAAATAACTGCTATTAATATAGCAACTAATGTGATCATCGACTCCAAAAAAAGTTTGTAGAAACGTAGTAATCTGTACTGATAGTAGACAGGCTATGCTAGCGCTTAGTAGGCATCGAACTACATCATCATTAGTGAAGTGCTATCGGCAATCACTTGAGGAGGCTAATATTTATAACAACGTCACGATAAAGTGGCGATAAGGACATACCACTACGAATAACCACTACGAACACAGTTTGTCATAAAAGATCAACGCAGAAAATTGAATACTCAGCAATCACCTGAAAAAATCTTCTGAATCTTGATCCTAAACTGACCAAAAGATGAATTACACAGATCTGTAATTACACGAGCTCAGAATTAGACCATCACGTCAGGATTTTGAGATATCTGAGGTTATGTATAAGAAAAATGGCTTTTTTGCTCTATTCAAGCTGCTAATTCTAAGATGTTAGTCGCTGATGGCTAAAAAACTTCAAAAAGTTAGGTTAGAACATGAGCATAGTGAAATTACACTATTTGAAATCTTATTTACATTGGTTTCCTGACAATTTAGGTTATGAAGAGCAAGGACAGCATATCCATCAGTATATAAAAGAAATGGAAGAGCTGACTATTCATCTCAACGTGATGAGCCATATACTCAACACAAGAGGGAATCTGGCACAAGTTCTATGGATCAGAAGCAAAAGAGATTTCATAAAAGTTAAATACTAATCCTTATCATTGGTTCCAACTCATTACGTCATTTAAAAGTGGCAATAACTTATAATGGAAAAATCGTACAGCACAATTCGAGGGCGCATTTTGAAGGATAAGGATAGTTCTATATGATGAAATAGACACATAGATACATAACTTCAAAAGCTATCTTTAATAGCTATGAATAACTGCTATGAATATAGCAGCTAATGAGATCATCGACTCCAAAAAAGTTGGCAGAAACGTTGTAATCTGCAAAGATAGCAGACATTAAAACGTTCATTAAAACTTTGGGCTGGTAGCTAGTGAAGCTACATACATACAAGGGTTACATTATATTGGTGTACTGCCAGACATTTCGGATTAACTACTGTACTGTATTTCAGGCGGAAGTATTTGCTATTGTTTATAAACATTTGATTGAAACGGGACACAAAATTGATTTTGAGAACGTAAAGTTATTGCATAAATGTGAGAAAGATTTCAAGATGGAGGCTTTTGAAATAACTAAATATGCTAAGTTTTAAATGATCTAAACTGTATACCACTCTTTAATGTGCTTACAGACTTAAATTATTAAAAATTAAATTCGAATATTTCACTTTCCCGCATCATGACATGTTTATCATCTAAAAATATCTAATGCGCAGAATCCATCCTTCATTCTTGTCTTTTTCGTGGTTGATTGATGTGTCGCAAATATGTAAGGTAGTTGTTTATCTGTAGTAATCCGGATTTTTAACATGTTAGTAATTTTATTAGTTCAAGTAAGTTTGATAATGTTCTCTTCTAGTGCTTTTTTCAACGATATTTTCTTATTTCAGAAATTTTGTCAAAAATTCTCTTCTTTTTTTTGTGTCTTTTTGCTTGTTGAACATGACTTTTTCCTTTAACAAAAATTGCTCAATTAATGTGATCGCGAGTTCAAATTTCGATAGGTGTTAGAGATTTTATAATATTTTAGTGTGATTTTCAAATATGTAGATTCTTAGAAATTTGAGAAATTTTATAATAAAGAGCAAGAAAGAAGTTTTCTGTTTTATTGAAATTTTAATTAAAACTAGAACTAACACTAGACCTAGAACTAGAAACATTCGGATTTAGCCGTCTTAAGAGACGTACGGCTAAACCCGAATGATTCTAGTTTTAGGTCTAGTATTAGTTCTAGTTTTAGTTTAATGAGAAATATACAACAATCTCACGTTAAATAAAAACTAAAGTTAGAACTAACACTAGCATTTGTACTAACACTAGAACTAGAACTAGAAACGAATGATTACTAGATTACTAGAATGATTCTAGTTCTGTCTAGTGTTAAAATACAAGAATTTATCGCTGAATAGCAAATAACACTAGACCTATAACTAAAAACATTCGTGTTTAGCTGTACGTCTGAAGAATAATTTGAGTCATTTCGTAAGCGTGCCAGTTATAAAACGTACCCCGCCCAAAATCGCAGTTGCACGTCCGTTTCAAGTTATACTTGTCGGATTTAGGGGTGGCAACGACGCTTTGTCGACTCACGTGCAACAACCCTTTGCCAAAGGCATTAAGCTCATTGTAAAAGCAGCGCCGAACATAATAACAGAGTATTCTTTATTTCAATACCGGTAAAAAATAACGACGCCCCACCGCCCCAAGTATAAAGGAATTTAAATAAATAAATTAAAGTAAAAATTTTAATAAAGGGTGGATTTTGAGCAATGATAAAAACTGGTTTTTAAGTTAACCCTTGAGGTTAACTTCGCTAATGTTGTTATAAAAATGGTGACAAATAAAATCAATTTTGAGATTAAATTCAATTTAAAAGTTAATTCGAGGCAATCTCTATATAACTTTAAATTTGACTTAATTTTTTTGGTTGTCTTGACAAATTTTTAATCAAAAAATTTTTCATTACACAAACTTGATGACGTCTACGTCTACGTAACAATTATGTTTCATGTAAAAATTACACCAAGTTATCCCTTTAAATAAAAAATAATAAAAATTAATACTCCTTCTTACGTTAAGTACTGTGTGTAGCGTCGCATTAATCTCGCGGTTTAATTTTTGGTCGGGAATATTCGAAATTTTACAAGGGAGCCCTGAAACCGTCCTCTCATTAATATCGTCGTCCGCATCTCTTCACCGATTAAAACGAAAAAGAAAATAAGATGAGGTGACCGCGGCACGCGATTCTCCTCGCCGAAGAACAAAATTAAAGTAATTGCGGCGGCATTAAAATCGAAAAACCGCGAGAGTAAGATAGAGATCGAGCCCGATTAATTAACGCAATTAACCGAATTCAGGGTACCTCCGTAATTTTACATAAATTTTAAACGAAACAAAAATAAATAAGGAATGTGGTATAAACAACGTGAAAGCAGACTTTATAATCAAATTTATAACAAAAATTTTGTCTTGAAAGAACTTTCACCTTTATTAATGTGAAGAAAATAATTTTTCAAATTTTTGATAAACTATAGATATTTATCGTTTAGTAGCACCAAAAGGTTGTCACCCTCATTCCTCGCACTACAACAACACGGGCAGCTGCTCGCACCTGGTGTCGATTTTGTCGAAAGCGACCGGTGCTTTTGATTAGCTTGGCACAAGCTTCAAGTTGAAATGGTGCCATCTGAACGTACACACACAAATTAAAAATAAAATAAAAAACGAGACCAAAACAGATCTTGTTACGACATTTTTAATTTTTTCATCGTTAAAACTCGCTGACAGCTCTTTTCATAATTACAATGAAAAATGTTCAAATTCGACAAGCATCGTTTACTTTTAATTTTTTTTTTTCGTTTACCTCAAGGCGATTTATTAGAAAGTTAATAAATCAAAGCATTAACAAGCGATGAGTTTAAAAGTTACTTTTGAAACCGAATGTTAATGATAATCTTTTCAAACATAATCCTCAAAAATATTACGGTTGCTCTTTAATTAATTTCAAAATTAATTCTATGAAGTATTAATACGATTTTATAAATGATAATGATTTCTGTTAAATGGTGAGAAATCTGACGTAAAAATTTAATGAAAGTTCTTGCTTGATTTCGTTTCTTTTTGAAACGATTCGATTTTTAAATCAATCGATTCTCGCGCGAGTCGTATCCGGATATCGTTATCGTAATAATTGGGTAATTTTTAATGTAAACACTACGGCCCAACCGCGGTAGGTGTTTTGATGAGACCAATTAAAAGATTCGCTATCTGCTCGCATTTATATTGTACGGTAATTAAAATTGGATCGAGATGGCATACGATTAATTAAAAAGATATGGGGAAAAATAATCGACAAATATAATAGCTACTGAAGATGAAGGCGACACACTTTCTTAATAAAAATAATCAGTTTTGTATTAATACAATTTTTTTTATAAAGAATGTCTGTAAATATTTTGTTGATATCATATCCCATTGAAACAAGAGGAGAATCGAAGTCATTTCCAGGAAGATACTCTGAACTAGTGGTGGAAACTGCAGATAATAATCAAGTTCAACCCCAATAGCACTTTTTTCATTAAATACAACTTTATTTATATCAGGTTTGTCTTTAGCAACCTCATTGTAACAATACCAGTACGATATATAAAAATCTCTTGTTGGAGTTTCGTCACATTCATTACTAACAGAACTGTCGCTGTTATCACTTTCGATTATTAATTAAAGTATTCTCTTTTTAATGCAACAAGCCGTTTTGAAAAATCGCTTTTAATTCTTCAGAAATAAATTTTTAATATGATCCATAATTTTTTCGAATTCTGCAATTTTCGCCGATTAAGTTTTAAAAATTCGTATAAAATCCATTTCTTGGAATATGAGTATGAAAATTTCCCAAAGTGTCAATAATAGTGTAATCTTTCCAATGAACCAACCCGTTTTGAAAAATAACTTTTAGTTTTTGAGAAAACAATATTTGAAGTTTTGATAAAATTTTCGATGTTGCTATTTTCATCGATTATTTTCAAAATTCGCTATAAAATTAATTTCTTGAAGGATACTTGTGTAAATATCACCAATTATTAATTAAAGTATCCTCTTTTTAATGCAAAAAATCGTTTTGAAAAATCACTTTCAGTTTTTGAGAAATAAATTTTTTAAATAATCGACAATTTTTTCGAATTTTGCAATTTTTGCCAATTATGATTTAAAAATTCGTATAAAATCCATTTCTTGGAATATGAGTATGAAAATTTCCCAAAGTGTTAATAAAACTGTCCTCTTTCCAATGAACCAACCCGTTTTGAAAAATAACTTTTAGTTTTTGAGAAAACAATATTTGAAGATTTGATAAAATTTTCGATGTTGCAATTTTCATCGATAATTTTTAAAATTCGCTATAAAATTAATTTCTTGAAGAATCCTTGTGTAAATATCACCAATTATTAATTAAAGTATCCTCTTTTTAATGCAAAAAATCGTTTTGAAAAATCACTTTCAGTTTTTGAGAAATAAATTTTTTAAATAATCGACAATTTTTTCTAATTTTGCAATTTTTGCCAATTATGATTTAAAAATTCGTATAAAATCCATTTCTTGGAATATGAGTATGAAAATTTCCCAAAGTGTTAATAAAACTGTCCTCTTTCCAATGAACCAACCCGTTTTGAAAAATATCTTTTAGTTTTTGAGAAAACAATATTTGAAGTCTTGATAAAATGTTCGATGTTGCAATTTTCATCGATAATTTTCAAAATTCGCTATACAATTAATTTTTTGAAGGATCCTTGTGCAAATATCACCAATTATTAACTAAAGTGTCCTCTTTTCAATGAACCAATCCGTTTTGAAAAACAGCTTATAGTTTTTGAGAAAACAATATTTGAAGTTTTGATAAAATTTTCGAAGTTGTAATTTTCATCCATAACTTTCAAAATTCGCTATAAAATTCATTTCTTGAAGGATTATTGTGGAAATATCACCAATTATTAATTAAAGTATCCTCTTTTTAGAGTTGCTTCGTTAGTTTAATCAGCATCAAAAAAATTCATTTTGTATCTTGGATCCAAATAAATTGACATACCTTATCAGCTTTCTTATTAATTTCAATTTTATGCAAATATCGCAACTCTGAACAGATGACGCTTTCTGCACAATCAAACACAAAGTGAGACGTTGATTTTGAAAAATAGATGAAATAAGGATCTCAATTGCTGCTGTTTTTCAGTACTTCCAAAACATATCCTTCTCGTATCACTATATAATTAACATTTTAGTTGGTCGACTCATTTTTGACATATCTGCAGTTGCGGAACCATGTCTCTAAAAATATCTGCGACAACATCTCATCTATTAATATGAACCTTAACATTAATTCCACTTTGCATTTCTAATTCTGCATAGTGTTCGATGCCAAACCACCCTCTTCCATAGAAGCAAGAGGAGAATCGAAATCTTGTTCTTTTCTTCTTCTATCTCATTATCTCATCATCACACCTTATTTTTACCTTTTATTACCGCCGTTCTTCAGTTCTTCCAAAACATATCCCTTCTCACATCACTATTAACACTTTAGTTGGGCGACCTATTTTTGACATTTCTGTGGTTATCATCTATATCATCTATTAGCAAGGTATCTAGTGGCAACTATACTTGTTTCTACCAACCTTATCATTAATTCCATTTTGTCTTCCGCCTTACACGATTGCTTGGTTTGCCTGCTCAAAATTGACCTGATTTAATGATTACTGACTGATGAGTTCTTTTTAAGCATAATTATGATTTTGTCTGCCATATTTGATTGAGTGCAGGCAAATTTGAGATCGTTGGCAAATTTCTTCAAAATCTACTGAAAGTTTTACACAACAGTAATTGATGCTGATTTGAACGAATTCTCAGTAAATATATTATGCCAGGATAACTTAAACACTTGATGATCTTAGATTGTCAATAACACTGTATATACTATAGCTTCGAATGTTGTACTTAACATAATTAACTCAATGGAAACTCTACATATTTCTTCAAGTTATTATTATAAGTATATCAAACAAGTCCTTAACCTTCACTATTACACTTAAACATAAGTCGCGGATCTTTTTCGATCTTTGAGGTTCACCATTACATATTAAAAGCAGTTCTTCAAATTAAGAGTTAAAAAGTAGTTTTTGGTATTCGAAGATCATCTCTTGTAATTGTGTTAGGTCCACCTTATTTAAATAAACGCATAAAACACCAACTATCTCCATCGGCATCTCAGTAAGTTTTCGGCATCAAGATTTCACTTCTCATGTCATCACATTTTAATTTTGTGCCTTTAATTATTGAGTTATTACCATTTCCTGTTTATGCCACCACTCATGCTTTCTCAGACTTATTGTACGAGTTTGTCTCTTACCTCATGACACTTATGTGTATTGATGCATAGCTCTGTTTATTATTATTTTTATTTCGTCTCAAAATGATGAAAACGTGATGCATAACGAAGTAAAAACCCCAATTATTGTGAAGTTGATGTAAAGCATACACGAAAACAACATTATTTCGATTAATAACTACAAGAAAATTTTCAAATTAGTACAAGACATCTTTCCAAAGATACATCTAAGATTTAACTTTAGTTTAGGAGGACACAAGTTTTTATACCCAGGTCGATCATTCATATAGCCATACACACACAGGTGTTCATAAAAGATTTAGTTTAAAACTAGGAAGCAGGTACGCGATTTTTTTTAGTGACGGTCAGCGCGTTTGCAATCAATCTTTAGATTTCACGGCAAATATCAACCATTCTCGTAAAGCTCACAATCCGGCTTAGAAATGTTTGTACAGAATGTGGTCAGTTGATGTGTCTCCCGGCGAGGGGTTTCTAAAAGAGATTTCGTGACCGTTATTTATTTATACGAGATATCGAGAAATAACCTTTCTTCAAAACGTCCCTAGAAAACGTCTTATCCCTAGAAATCTTCTTTTGCAGGTCAGAGTGCGCGCGAGTTCTTTGAACAGAACCGTGTTCCATTCATCCCGACGATAATCTATTGATTTTAGACGTCATCGATTGTGTAAGTCGGTGATGAATGGAACATTTCTCGATTTGTACATTTCGAAATCTTTTTTTTTGTAATATCAGTTACTGAACGTGTTCTTTTTAGAGATCGAAGGTTTCAGATAAGAATTTTAATGTGTTCGTAGACGGATTAATTCGCGGTTGTCGCCGGACGGACAAAACCCTCCTTTTAATCGTAATTACCGGTGCGAGACTCTGTAAAATATATCATTGTCCCGAAGAGTGGGATACATGATACTCTTGCGGTTAGTTAACAACCCCTCCATCGTGGGTATTCTCATCCAAAGTCGCGCGCCGATGATCCAACTCGAAATCAACCACGAATTTCGATCTTTCAGATTAGATATAATTTACGGTTACGAAAAGTCTGCGAATTAGTAGTTGTTAAGATTTTATCTTTTTGTGGTTCCTGTTTCAATTTAGAGATGCGTTTTAAAATTATTTATAGAGAATATTTTTCCATTATATGAGTTATAATCGTTTCATCTTGAACTTACACGTCAGATGGTAAGCGAGATATCTCAGATACCGCCCACACTTAATGGCCAACCAACGGTAGTAATAAATTGATTTATTACCGGGACATGATCGATCTCGTCCGGCCGATTGATTCGGATCTCGTAATTAATAAATTACTACTCATGTGAGCATCCGAAATCGACGTGAAAATAAGAAGAAGTCGATTGAAACGGCCGAGGTGGTCCGCGGCTTTCAAACTGGCGCCGAAACAGAGCAAAAAAGGTGCCCGAAAGGGACGGTCCGTATTGAACGAAAAGCGTGCACCCATTTATTTATCTTTTTTTTTTTAATTTTTCGATCTAGAATATTGCACGTAACGGCACCGCCCGCCGATCTGTCAGATGATATCCGGCGATCGACGTTTTTCTTATCCGAATCAATTGAAACGTGCGTAATGGAAAACGAATGGGCAACGAAAGTTAATTTCTCCGCGACGCCAACGATAAGTTTCAAGATGATCAATTATTAAAGTGTATAGCGGCATTTTCAGGAGAGGTGAAATTCATTGGAGCCGCCCAATCAATTATGACAATACAATCACTTGTATGTATGTATGTGTTCTCTTTTAAATATCTTGTTCGATGTGAACTCAATTTTTGCAAAAATATTTAGGTTAACTCAATGGTTTTTTTTCTCAATTGAATTTCGATTCGTTTATTCTGACACTTCTTCCTCGGCTGCTTCTCTGATCCATAGGCATTTTCTGATCATACATAACATTTTTAGATCGTGCAGATGCATAGTCTTAAAGCAATAAACATTACACACTTTCAATGGTATTGCAAGCATTTTCTACTCCTGATTTTTAAATGTTTGTTTTTGAATGTTGCAATCAGAAAGTTGTACGACATTTAGTCAGAGGAAAATGAACAGATAATATTTACCAGTCGTTTCTTCCTAATGATCAAGTGTAGAACTAATAACATCTATAACAAAAAATTTTTTTTAACGTGTTCGTGATTCATTTATATGTAGAAATGTTATTTATAATTTAAGATATATGTGTACATCCGTCGTTTTTTAATAAATTTAAAAAAAAAATTTTAAAGTTTTAATGATTGATTTGTATGTAACAACAAAAAGTTTCCAAGATAGTTTTATTGACAGTAAGTTCACGTTTTATATTTATTTGAATATTACTAACTATTTTTATATATATATATAGCTTCGGCTGATGATGGGAAACAGTTTTTCCCGAAACTAGAAACTGGAAAAGTTTCAATTTCCATTCTCAAAATTTGTAAACTTGCAACATGGATTTTCAAACTAACTAGATAATATTTATATTGGGCATGAAACTAAGATAGACACAGTTTCCTATTCAGAAGTACAGAAGAGTTTCGAATCTCCGCAAATTCGGATGTTCTTGCAATCCGGACAAAATTGCCTCAAATTTTAATGTGTTAATATTTTAAACTTTAATCATTTTTATACAAAATTATAATTTATAATGTATATCCGTCAATAATTTGTGACAGAAATTCTTCGAATGTTGATAGTGCACGTGCGTTTTTTAAACTATGGTTTTGGAATTAACGACGCTTCTGAGGATGACGTAACTCGAAACTTGTCAAGCCGAATTTAAGAATAAACCAGTAAAAAAGTACAAAATTCAATTAATTTATATTTTTCGTCATTTACATTAAATTTATTATAATACTGGTAAAATGGATTACACAATCAATATTGATCATTTTAAAATTAAAACTGCCAATTTTGTATTATGTTCCTTGTAATTTGGACCGACCACAGATCCGCTAATTTGTATCGTATGATGTGTGATGGAACATAAAAAGGGAAATCCCCCAAATCAGTTTGAATCAACATGGTACTAAAAAGGGCCATACACAACTTTAACCTTCGCATTGCAAGTTGTGTTTCTACAGTGCATATGAAAATTCTGGCAAAACCAGAATACCCAGAAATGTAGAAGGAATTGTACAGCAGGAAAGGGTACAAATGGGGAGTTGTACAAATGGTTTCAGTTACAGCGAGAAAGCGAGTTTTCTTGCCTGTGCAAACGGCGATGGCCCCAACCCCAACCCAACCCAACCCTTAGCCCAAAATGTGATTATCGAAATAGCCTTTTGGTCCATGTAATAAGTTTGGAGGACAATGACATTTCTCGCGCTCTTAAGGATGTTACATTGAAGAACGCCGTGTTTTTTCCTGCCAATGCCTATAAAAATCTCTTGCCTGATCCAATAGCAAATTGTTAAAAAAATATATTTTGCTATTCAGTTGATAATAGTGATTCTGTTGGTGTCGCCACAAATTTAGAAACTGAATGGGATTCAGATGGCGATGATTGCCGATTCTCAAAGACATATTGCTATTAAATGATGAAGTTTGACAAGAAATTGTTGAAATCGAAAGCATTGTTGGAGATGAAGACCAATACCATTGGAAAGTGACGACAGTTCCTCCGACGAAGAAGTTGCCAGAGATGAGCTGAAAGTTAAACATGAAGAGGCTATTAGGAGTTTCAGTACCTGCATACAATGGGCAGAGGAAAAGTAGAGTCGCATTAAATAGTAATACAATTCTTCACCTAACAGCCACTATGTTTGGAAGAAATTTCTTTCCTCCGTATCTTTATTTTCCAGCACATACCTTACATAATTTCACTTATACCGTTCTCTATGCCTTGGAACAAATATATTCTATGTGAGCTCCCCACTTCAGGTTCTCTCTTTTAGTTTTTCTGCTCTTCAATATCACAGACTCTGTTTTCTCCCGACTCCAGTCTCCAATTTTTCTGCTATTTCTCTGACAATACAATCACTTGTGTGTATGTATGTATTCTCTTTTAAACATCTCTTCGATATGAATTCGATTTTTGCAAAAATATTTAGATTAACTGAATTTTTTTTCGTCAATTGAATTTCGATTCGTTTATTCTGATTCTTTATGATGTCAGTTTTGAAGAAGGGGTGATATTTTGAACGGAGCACAAGAATTCGTCATGATGTGACACCTAAGCTTCAGTCACTTCTTCCTCGGCTGCTTATCTAATCCATAAACATTTTCTGATCAAGCAATGATAAAGCAATGACCATTACACATTTTGGCATTGGAAGCATTTTCCTACAAAAACAGGAGATGGCGCGTTTATGTATTTACAGTTACATTGCAAGTAGTATTTCTACAACAGTTTTCTATGAAAATTCAGAATATCCAGAAATGGAGAATGAATTGTACAAATGGTTTCAGTTACAGCGAGAAAGACAATTCAACGAGAAAATGTATGAGCTAAACCTACTGCCCAGCCAAATACACAATGTAGATAAATTTGCATTATTGAGTAATTACTACCTGATAGGACATTGGTGCATGCTGGACAAAACAACAGACCCAGGGCGAAAAACTTCGAAGCAGAGAGTAACTTTTCTTCCCTGTGCAAACAGCGATGTTACATGCAAACTCAAAATGATGGTAATTGGAAAAAAAAAAACTAACCCAACCCAACCCAATACATAGACCAAAATTCTACGCTTAATTAAACTGTATTATCGAAAGAGCCTTTTGGTCCATGTAATAGGTTTGGAGAAAATGACATTTCTCGCGCTCTTAAGGACGTCATATTGAAGAACGCCGTGCTTTTCTTGCCAATGCCTATGAAAAACTCTTGTTTGACCCAATAGCAAATTGTTGGAAAAATATATTTTGCTATTCAGTTGATAATAGTGATTCTGTTGGTGTCGCCACAAATTCGGAAACTGAATGGGATTCAGATGACGATGATTGTCGATTCTCAAAGAGAGATTGCTATTAAATGATGAAGTATGACAAGGAATTGATTACTTTAGTGTTTGAGAAAACAATATTTAAAGTTTTGATAAAATCTTCGATGTTGCAATTTTCATCGATAACTTTCAAAATTCGCTATAAAGTTCATTTCTTGAAGGATCCTTGTGGAAATATCATCAATTATTAATTAAAGTATCCTGTTTTTAATGCAGCAAGCTGTTTTGAAAAATCGCTTTTAGTTCTTGAGAAATAAATTTTTGAAATGATCGACAATTTTTTCGAATTTTACAATTTTCGCCGATTAAGATTTAAAAATTCGTATAAAATCCATTTCTTGGAATATGAGTATGAAAATTTCCCAAAGTATTAATAAAAGTGTCCTCTTTTCAATGAACCAACACGTTTTGAAAGATAACTTTTAGTTTTTGAGAAAGCAGTATTTGAAGTTTTGAAAAAATTTTCGATGTTGCAATTTTCATCGATAATTTTCAAAATTCGCTATAAAATTCATTTCTTGAAGGATCTTTGTGGAAATATCACCAATTATTAATTAAAGTATCCTATTTTTAATGCAACAAGCCGTTTTTAAAAATCGCTTTTAGTTCTTGAGAAATAAATTTTTGAAATGGTCGAAAATTTTTTCGAATTTTGCAATTTTCACCGATTAAGTTTTAAAAATTCGTATAAAATCCATTTCTTGGAATATGAGTATGAAAATTTCCCAAAGTATTAATAAAAGTGTCCTCTTTTCAATGAACCAACACGTTTTGAAAGATAACTTTTAGTTTTTGAGAAAGCAGTATTTGAAGTTTTGAAAAAATTTTCGATGTTGCAATTTTCATCGATAATTTTCAAAATTCGCTATAAAATTCATTTCTTGAAGGATCTCTGTGGAAATATCACCAATTATTAATTAAAGTATCCTATTTTTAATGCAACAAGCCGTTTTTAAAAATCGCTTTTAGTTCTTGAGAAATAAATTTTTGAAATGGTCGAAAATTTTTTCGAATTTTGCAATTTTCACCGATTAAGTTTTAAAAATTCGTATAAAATCCATTTCTTGGAATATGAGTATGAAAATTTCCCAAAGTGTTAATAAAAGTGTCCTCTTTTCAATGAACCAATCCGTTTTGAAAAATAACTTTTAGTTTTTGAGAAAACAATATTTGAAGTTTTGATAAAATTTTCGATGATGCAATTTTCATCGATTATTTTCAAAATTCGCTATAAAATTGATTTCTTGAAGGATACTTGTGGAAATATCACCAATTATTAATTAAAGTATCGTCTTTTTAGAGTTGCTTCGTTGGTTAAATCAGCATCAAAAAAGTTCATTTGTATCTTGGATCCAAATAAGTTGACATATCTTTCTTATTAATTTCATTGTTATTCAAATATCGCAATAATGTGGCAATATAGGGTATCACTTCAGAAATTATAACCATAATGGCCGGATAGATAAGCCGGATAACTAAAATCACTATCCGTTCCATCACTACCATAGCTTCCTCCGACTAAGAAGCTGCCAAAGATGAGCTGAAAGTTAAACATGAACAGGCTATTAGGAGTTGAATTAAATAGTAAATAGTTTCCTCCGTATCTTTATTCTCCAGCACATAACGTACATAATTTCACTTATTCCGTTCTTTGTGCTTTGGTGCAAATATATTCTATGTGAGCTCTCCACTTCAGGTCCTTTCCAATCCACACTTTGATTGATGTGTTCTCTTTTAAACTTTTTGAATTCGATTTTTGCAAAAATATTTAGGTTAACTGAATTTTTTTCTCAATTGAATTTCGATTCGTTTATTCTGATTCTTTATGACGTCAGTTTTGAAAAAGGGGTGACATTTTGAACGGAGCACAAAAGTAATAATTCGGTCACGAAATTTATACCCGAAAAGAAACGACCCCCTTAAAGGTAACGAGGGTCGTATATCGTCGAACGGTGGTCGCGCAACCACCGCTAAATGCGCCTTTAATTGAATTGTCCGCTCGCCGCGGACCACCAACATCTTTATTCGAGTATTTATTCCCTAATCAGCGGAGACATTGTTTATGTTCAATCTCGGTTTGTTTTATAGGTCTCGACCGTGGATCGCGTCGTTCGCCGTTTCTTCTCTCTCTACATCCAACCTTTTAAACACAACAAACACGAAAGAAGGGTTCTCCGTTTTTCTGTTTCACTTTTCGATTCACCTCCCCTCTTTAAACCTTTCGAAACGATCCAATGCGAAAGCTCCTTGCCAATTATCCGGTCGTAGGTGGCCCCAACACATTTAAAAATTCTTTATTTGTATCATATCATTTTATTAACTTAATAATAATGTTGTGAATTAAAAATAAATAATAATTTATCATGAGTTATTTTCAATTTACCATTTCCACATTTTTTTTGCGCATTAATGGTGAGAACTTGACATGAAGATAAACATTCCATCCAGGAAACAATTTCTTCTTGCTGGAGCTGGGAGGCTTAGTACGTTAAAACGAGTGACAGATCCAATAACCAACAACCATAAGGCACAGAATTCGCTTCGGTGCAACTTAATCAACGAAGAGAAGATGTCGCTCGAGGCTTGTTTCTTTAATCGGTTCGGTCTCTCAAACGATTTAAATTAAATCCGAATCGGTGCTCGCTTATTTGTCTCGTGGCGAAGGACCTTGACATGTATTACCCCAGGAGAGATGCCGATTATCATCTTATTACCTCGGCCATCGAAAGTTGAAGTTGCTTCGAACAGTCTGGCGGCGGTTACGGAGTTGCAGTGTCAATTAAGGATCTTAACGTTTTGATTAAACGACTCCGTGGGCAAAGTCAGACGTCCGCTCGGCGAATTTATGCAATCGTATACAGACCGCTAATCCGTCTCTGTACGATTTATCGGCTATAATGGTAATTTCATGTAGTCGGGTCGTTATTTTTGCTGATTATAATTGTCGCGTGTCGCTCAACGCTCCTCAAGTATGGTAAACAAGCGTCGATAGGTGGTACTCTCTTCGTAAGAAACCCGTGTTATGTCCTTCTTGAGGCGTGGCAACTAACGATAACATCGAGGGATTACCGCGAATGTTGATTGGGAAAAAAATCTACCCTCGATATGACTTCATTTATCCCCACGCGTTCTCCGAAATCGAATTCAATATATACCTCCTTATAAGCATTTAATCAACTTTCCAATTTGCATAACAACTTACCTTGCGGTATTATTTATATCACCCAAAAAACGTCTTTAAATCATCATTACAAAACTTTTCAGTTTGTATTTAAACCCAAAAATCATCATTTAGCATACAGCTGCGCATGTTGCTGATCTCTTCGGTGTGAATATCTTACTTACGCGTGGTTTTTCTTTTCGTATGGGTACATTTTTACTTCTTAAGTACACGGTGCGAGACAACACTTAAAAACCAGTCGTAATACCCACACGCGTTAATTTTGTTTGTTTACTCGTTGTATCTTTAGGTCTTCGACAGATCGACGAAATCCGCTTCCACCGAATCCGAGTCGAACGAACAAGTTCGCCAGCCCGGCAATTATTTTTAACGTACCATTTCGGGAGCTTAATTTCACCTGGCGAACCATCGAAAACGACCAGGACGACGCAAAACGTCCTATAGTCACCGGCGTCTTCGTTGTCGCCTGTAATATGAAACGACGACGACGACGGGGCCGTAACGAAAATAACAAGTGCAGAGCCATAAAAACCCGCGGTTCGAATTTTTAATTTCGCGCGGTCATTCAATACGAACGGCCAAAGGAAAAGAAGTCGTGTAAAATAAAATCGCGCGGGAGCGTAAAAAGTCTGAGTGAGCAACGTGCGCTCACCACCTACGAGCACGTGCTGCACTCGGCGCTAAGGGATGTAGACTTAACAACAGTCCAAGACCTGAGCTTATAATTAAAAACCAAAACACGTGCACGTGCACCTTACGATCGTTTTATGGTGTATTAGAAAACTGTTCAATAACACTGTACCTATATATTCATGCCATTTTATTTCTCTTTGTAATATCTTAAGTTCATTCTTAACGTAATACTACACTAATTGAATCAAAAATTTCTGCCATAAGTTTTTTGATTTAGCCACTTTTTCTTACCATCATTTTTATGGTTTTCTTTGTATGATAAATCTACCCTTGTAGCAAACAAAGTGTAGCTCACTTCAGTTAATTTTATGATTGTAAGAAATTTTTAATACAAAAATGCTGCTTCTTTGGTCCATAGGCATTTTCTGATCATACATAATATTTTTAGATGGTGCAGATGCATGGTCTTAAAGTAATGAACATTACACACTTTTCAATGGTATTGAAAGCATTTTCCTATTCCTGATTTTTATGAAAAATTATCCGGCATAATCTATCCGGCCATTATGGTTATAATATCTGATGCATTTCTGAAATAATACCCTATATTGCCACATTATTGCGATATTTGAATAAAAATGAAATTAATAAGAAAGCTGATACGATATGTCAACTTATTTGGATCCAAGATACACAATGAACTTTTTTGATGCTGATTTAATTAACGAAGCAACTCTAAAAAGAGGATACTTTAATTAATAAATGGTGATATTTCCACAAGGATCGTTCAAGAAATTAATTCTATAGCGAATTTTGAAACTGTTTTCTCAAAAACTAAAAGTTATTTTTCAAATCGGGTTGGTTCATTGTAAAAAGGACACTTTTATTAACACTTTGAGAAATTTTTATACTCATATTCCAAGAACTGTATTTTATACGAATTTTTAAAACTTAATCGGCGAAAATTGAAAATTCGTAAAAAATGTCGATCATTTCAAAAATTTGTTTCTCAAAAACTAAAAGCGATTTTTCAAAACGGCTTGTTGCATTAAAAAGAGGATACTTCAATTAATATTTGGTAATGTTGCCACAAGGATCCTTCAAGAAATTAATTTTATAGCGAATTTTGAAAATTTTCGACGAAAATTTTATCAAAACTTCAAATATTGTTTTCTCAAAAACTAAAAGTTATTTTTCAAAACTGGTTGGTTCATTGGAAAGAGGACACTTTTATTAACACTTTGGGAAATTTTCATACTCATATTCCATGAAATGGATTTTCTACGAATTTTTAAATCTTAATCGGCGAAAATTGAAAAATTCGAAAAAATTGTCGATCATTTCAAAAATTTATTTTTCAAGAACTAAAAGCGATTTTTCAAAACGGCTTATTGCAATAAAAAGAGGATGCTTTAATTAATAATTGGTGATATTTCCACAACGATCCTTCAAGATATTAATTTTATACCGAATTTTGAAAGTTATCGATGAACATTGCAACAACGTAAATTTTATCAAAACTTCAAATATTGTTTTTTCAAAAACTAAAAGTTATTTTTCAAAACTGGTTGGTTCATTGGAAAGAGGACACTTTTATTAACACTTTGGGACATTTTCATACTTATATTCCAAGAAATGGATTTTATATGAATTTTTAAAACTTAATCGGCGAAAATTACAAAATTTGAAAAAATTGTCGATCATTTCAAAAATTTATTTCTCAAAAACTAAAAGCGATTTTTCAAAACGGCTTGTTGCATTAAAAAGAAGATACTTTAATTAATATTTGGTGATATTTCCACAAGGATCCTTCAAGAAATTAATTCTATAGCGAACTTTGAAAGTTATCGATGAAAATTGCAACATCGAAAATTTTATCAAAACTTCAAATATTGTTTTCTCAAAAATTAAAAGTTATTTTTCAAAACTGGTTGGTTCATTGGAAAGAGGACATTTTTATTAACACTTTGGGACATTTTCATACTTATATTCCAACAAATGGATTTTATATGAATTTTTAAAACTTAATCGGCGAAAATTACAAAATTTGAAAAAATTGTCGATCATTTCAAAAATTTATTTCTCAAAAACTAAAAGCGATTTCTCAAAACGGCTTGTTGCATTAAAAAGAGGATACTTTAATTAATAATTGATGATATTTCCACAAGGATCCTTCAAGAAATTAATTTTATAGCGAATTTTGAAAATAATCGATGAAAATTGCAACATCGAAAATTTTATCAAAACTTCAAATACTGTTTTCTCAAAAACTAAAAGTAATTTTTCAAAACCTGTTGGTTCATTGGAAAGAGGACACTTTTGTTAACACTTTGGGACATTTTCATACTTATATTCCAAGAAATGGATTTTATACGAATTTTTAAAACTTAATTGATGAAAATTGCAAAATACCGGATAGTTGCCGGATATCTGCTCCACCTCTAGTAATTATGTTGCAATCATAACGTTGTGCGACAATTAGTCAAAGAGTATTGTGCAAATAATAGTAATACTGGGCATAATATTACCATGGGGCAGTTTCTTGTTCAGAAGTATTTGTAATATTTTTACTCTTCAATGATAACGTTATCAAATAAAGCATTTTCATTGATTAAAGGAATATATCAATGAGCAAGTCTAGTACTAGATTAATCCCGTCAATTTCCATTTTTAATTTAGCAGTTAAAAATTTTGAAACCAATGGCTACACCTAACCAATCCAATCCAACACAACCCTTTTCTTAACGAGATCGGGAAAAATATGCTAACAGACACCCGGCCTTTGATCTTGAGCTCAGCAGGAGCTGCCTAAATCGATAATCTTCATCCAACAGCTACAATATTTGGAAGAAATTTCTTTTCTCCGTCTCTACTCGTCCCCCCACATTGATTTCAATCTCTCCTCTAGTTATCCTGCTCTTCAACATCACAGCCTCTGTTTTCTTCAGTGGCAGCTGTAAGCTAGACTCCAGTCTGTCTGCAAGTTCTCTGATAGTTCGCTTTTTCAGCAATACTTTTTTCCAGCTAACTTGACGAGAAGCATTATGAAATAAATTAAATCTCTTTCGTTTAAAAAAAATACAGTTATTTTAGCTATGTTATCTGGATGAGGGGGGCGGTTCAACCTCACTTCTTCTTCCTTCAGCCTTCTCTCTGCAGCAGGTATCCATTCCAGCATTTATTTCTCTTGTTTCTATACATTAAAAAATAAAACCTTTAATTTTATGAAATAATTCACTTTGTTATCATACCTCCATGGGGGAGGTCTACTCCCCTCAATAGTCCTCTGCTTTGTCTCTGCTATGGTTAGCCCGAATTAGTGGTTTTTAAGCTTTCTCTCCTAAACTCACCTTTTTGTTTAGTTTTGAAGATAGATATTAGATAGCAGATGATAGATAACATCTTGTCCTTTCTACTTCAAACTTGGGGCAGTAATATATAATAGTAACATAATCGTATGTCGTATGCTCCACAGAACCAACATTCGTCTGTTAATGCAGATACTTCCCATATGCGTCATATAGTGGTCAATTTCACCCTATTTTTTGTTTATCAACATTTAGACATTTGGAATGATAGCTCTAGCCCATCCATCATAGCCTTCTCATCTCAATTGAAATTTCTTTATTAAGTTCCTCCTTGCTTCCGTTCTGCTCTCCTTACCATTGTTACCAAAGCTCTAACCCAACCCAACCCTAATATTACCAAAGCTAATTTTCTAACCCAACCCAACCCATAACATTACTGGAACCGATTTCTTGTTCTAAATTGATGACAACTCAATATCCTGCTGTATCAAAAACGTGTTCTGATCATTCAACCTGTCTATAACATTGAGTTGTGCCTGCATACACTTTCTGGATTGTTAACCCCAAACCAGAATGGAGTCAACAAAAAGTTAATGATTCGCAGTTTTAGAAGGATCTATCAATGACAACTTCAACTATAATAGGATAATCTTCAGCCATTGAAAAGGCAGTACAAACAGAGTATCTAAACTTATAAACTTAAAACTTATCATCTTCTTTTTGTTGAAACTAGAAAGATACCAAAAAAACCATGAAGTTCTTTTATTCTACGTTGATGCTCGTTGTTTATCAAAATTAAACGTCACTAGCAGAGTGTTTCAATTGAAATAAAACAGTTCTTCAGAGGGAAAGAAAAATCTGAGTTTTTGAATACCTTAATGATGAAAGTGAGTCTAAGTACCTGATTTATTCGGTATCTCATCTAAATGGTTAAATTTGAAAGTAAGGACGGTAAAACTAAGGTTGTAGTAAATCTTGGAAGTGACAACTTAAACTGTAAAAGCAGAAAATTATAACCCACTGCAATCCCGTTCATCTGAGTTAAAATTTATAGTAATAAGAAACAACTCTAAAGTTTCTTTTAGCACATTTCCCATTATTTTGTATTAAATGTTGATAAAGTGTCTAGTTTCATCTAGTAATCTAGATGAAATGATAGAAATATGATTGATAGGAATTTTTTTAAAATGGGCTTCGGTGACTAGAAAACCCCGTTATTTTGAAAGTATTTTCCCTTTTTTTTTGAGCCACGCTCCCTAGTAGATAAAGTGGTATTAATAAGAACTGAACGAAAAAACAAATAACAGACATTTTATTTTTGTCCTTCCATTTTCGCAAGGGATAATACCGGGTGTCATTCCCGTAATTGCTATCTGCGGGGCGGGACGGGGCTATTACGAAGGTCTCATGAAAATTAAGCGAAATTTTTCTTGGCGCAGATAACGTGTACTTATCAGATGGTCATCCTAAAAGCATTAAGCCACACTGAAGAGTGCGAAGAACCAAGACGAAATTCCAAAAAGAAATTTAAAATAATAAAGATCGCATTCTCTTTCCATGTTCCTTGTAAATTGGCCTCAAAGTGAGCGCTAAAATGAACTTTAAAGTGAGCTCGAAAGTAACCTCTAAAGTGAGATCTAAAGTGAGCCAAAGTGCAAGGAGTTCTTTAAATCGAATCTGATTTTTTTTGGATTGAAGACACGTCAAAAACGTTCGACGTTATCTTTAGCCTGGTTCATTTCGTTTTCTTGGTGTAATTAAAAGGGGCGGCGGTATTCAGGAATGAAGAAATAAAGATAGCCAGTTGAGTAAACTTGAATTACCGCGGGGATAAATTGTGTAATTTAGCGAGACGATTCTTGAAGCTAAAGAACCCGGCCGTATTTTCATATCGAAAGGTTCGATAACGTATCCTTTTTGTGAATACAAATTTCATCATCAAAATTTCGACGTACACCGAGAGGTTTTAAATTAAATTTTTCCTAAAATAGTTATAGAAATATTACTTTCTTTTAAGCATTATTTTCTAGATTAATGTAGGTAATTAATGGTATGGTCTAGTTAATGAAGGTGGAATAATTAAAAAAGGCGCATTGTCCAGCGTTGGAAAAAATCTATTAAAGCCAAGACATAAATCATGGTCCGTCGTAAGTGAGGTAGTAGTAAAAGGCAACTGACGTTTACTGACTGTCGATCGTGCGGTTTCAAATCATTACTCACCGGACTGTGCACGCTCCAAGAAGGATGTTTTTTGTTGCTTCACGTTTTTCTTGTGTGTGTGCTGGTCGCGGGACGCATGAAAGACGACCGTCCAAAGTGGTTGCGATTTGGGATACTTGCCAAGATGAGTTCGGCAGGAAATGGAAAATTAAACCTCTCGAAAATGCGTGCTCGGACAGAGTTACAACACTAGTCAACTCCATTTGCATGCCAAGAACCATTACGTACAAGAAAAGAGTAACGAGAAATGATGAAGGATACACTTCTTCATATCAACTTTCATTATTAATGTTACTGATTACTGGAACACAGCTTGTTTCTTTTAAATTATTGCGATTAAAACTCATTCAATCTCATCTGATTTAAATTTGTAGCCCAAAGAATTCTTTTTTTTTTACTTAACTTGAAAAATTCGAATTCCATGTTCGAGTTTAATTGAGAATATCGATATAGCAACATAGAGGCGTATATGCTTCTTGAAGTTTCACGAATTGGGCGATTCTTTTTAATCTTGTTTCTCATCCGCCTTTATTTCCCAACAAGGCACTTAAGCGGATATAAATATACATGTACCGTTCGCACTGGGCAGCTCTTTCGCGCTGTCGATGTTACCCTCATTGTTTGCTGATTTATGCCGGGACGTATTTCGCTAAACCCCGGCCCGAAAATATATTTTTTTTTTTGAAATATAGGTCCGGTAATTAATAATATATCTTCGTGCGGCCGATCCTGTACGCGGTGTTAACCAACCCAACGAACAGTACCGGCTGAAGTTAATTAACGATATAGATTTCGAATGTCACAACTTAATAAATTACGAAGTTGCAATGGTTGAGAACCGGCAGGAGCCGGATACTGCAGAGTTATGGTTATTTCACGTTTACACAGAATAATTACGTTATGATCAAGTCTTTAAAAAAAAAGAGTAAAATCAAATCAAATTCCTTTATGGCACAAAAATGTTGTTTAATGTCTTGAGAAAACAACATGGAATGATTCTGACGGAGTGTTTGTCATAGTTCAGTCAATGATCTGGATTCCAGTCTGGAAGACAGTGAACTGAACGATTAAGTTAACGACACTTTCGGAGGGTTTATTGGTCGCAAACTTGCAACACTGGACCGATATCGTTGCCAAAATGAAGTAATTGAAAGATGATCAACGGCGGTCATATTAAATAATGACGACCACATAGCCGAATAATTATTAGTTTAGCGAATGAACGCTTCGCATGCCGCGCGATCTCGCATTTTATCGCATCGATAGAGCGGATTCCGGAGCCCGGTTCGGGGTCCGGAGGCGCGGCTACCGAGCCCCACGGAGAGTATTTACGACGTTGTCCTGCTTATTGACAATATCGCATAATCGCCGGTGCCGGTCGTTTACAAATTGCCTTATTTTAATTGTCGCACGATGCCGACGAGTTTTCCCAGATAATCCAACCCCGAGTCTCAACTCTCTCAAGAAATATTCAAGGTCTTCTAAAAATCTAAAAGGACATTGACATGACATATTTTTATTTTAATTTGTTAAGAAATATTTTGATCGATCTCTACATTTTGACATAATCTATCAATTTTTAGCATTATCTTTATAGCTTATGTATAAATATGATAGAGCAAAAACCAAAATATGGGAAACTTGACTAAAAATTAAGGTTGTTTTCGTTGAGAATGAGCACTGCGATAACAGTAGTGAATAGCTTCAGCGAAAGACTTAATCGCAATCTCATCTTGTTTGGTGTTAAATTACACGAATCGAGCTGAGATTAAGATGCTACAAGCAAATTTTGGATAGTACATATTATTCAGTTAAAGATTTTTTTTCCAAATCGTTTCCTGATTGAAAAATAAATTTGTTCCACAGTATGAGTAGTTCGTCCTCTTCAATTTTTGGAAACAAAAATATATTAAGCATGCTGTTAGTTTCTAAGGAAGATTGCTAAATGATGTCACCGTGCCAAAATCTGCACCAGTCACTAGTTTTCAGTGTTCCTTATTGACATAGTCTCCGATGTGGAAATGAGTTTCATCTGAAAAGAAGATTTTTCGGTAAAAATGCTCATCTTAGGTCAAGTGATCTCCAGCCTACTCGGTGAACTAAAAACGCATCGGATGGTCATGAAGCTTCAGTTCTTGGACTAATTAAACTGCAAAATTTTCCTCGGAGAAGTGCGAGAAATGTTCAGTTCCTGAGAACGATAACGAGTTGATGTTGATGGAGTTTACACACACTGAGCAACAGCAGCAATGTTTGTCCAATAACGATCTCAGTTTCTCTCATTTTATCTCATTTTTAACGTAAATTTCTTACACATTTGGTTGAACACCAACAACCTCAACCACAACCTCAACAACATCAATTAATTAACAACCTCAACATCAATTAATTAATAACCTCAACAGCATTAATTAAATAACAACCTCAATAACACTATTATTGTTGAACTTGTTAATTAATTTTTTTCGAAATTATGCATTAATTAATATTGTTGAGGTTGTTAATTATTGATGATGTTGAGGTTGTTATTTAATTGAGGTTGTTAATTAATAGCAACCTCAACAATATTAATATTGTTCCTTAATTTACCTTGGAAGTAAGCTTTCAATATTTCCCATTTTTGTGTATTCGTAAACCGTTCCTTTTTGCAAATCTCAAACATAAAACTGATTTTCGATAGTTGAAATTCCAAACGTTAAATGGCCTACCTGTACTTCTGATACCTTGACTTCTGGACCTGCACAAATAGATCGAAACACGCCTTGGCTAAGTCAGCATTTGATAGAAAAGTATAAAACTTTAAAGATGTATCTATCAAAGAAAATGAACCTATCATTCTGGAATATCTAACATCTAAGGTGAGCATGATTTTTGGCAAGATAAGAATAATGCTGGTATTAAATGAATGAATAACATCAGAAAATGACATCTTAAACCTATTCTTCAATAATTCCAAGATATATTTCCAAAGAGCTAGGAAAATATGCAAAAATAAGCCGGACAGGAAACGAGTTAAGAGCAAGTTATTTTTTTCCAAGGTTTTGCATACCATTCAGTTTTATACCATTTTGCTTCTTACTCCTTTAGTTTTGCATCGAAAAGTATGCCACATCCTTTCTTTCTTTTTTAAGTTGATAAGCAATCAAGTGCCAACTTTTTTAAAATAGTTGGTGTTGTTACTCCTGTTATAGACGCATTCACTTCTCTCAAAATTGAAGATTTGAATACTAAAGGAGAAGGGGAGCTTGTGAAGGATTATTTGATCACCACAGCTCCTGAAATGTATTGTGCATTAACTAGGTAGTACTTGAAAATGAACCTATCATTATGGAATATCTAATATCTAAGGTTAACATGATTCTTGGTAAGATAAGAATAATTCTGGTATTAAATGACTGAATAATGTCAGAAAATGACATCTTATACTTATTCTTCAGTTTTAACAACCACAATGTGAAGCTATTCTTCAATAACTTCAAAGTAGATTTACAAAGATTTTGGAAAATGTGCACAAATAAGCCCAACAGGTAAGGAATTTTTTTTTTCCAAAGTTTTGCATACTTGGTTATAGGGATTGCAATCAAGAAGGGTTTTTGCAATCCCGTGATTTCTGGGCTACATATGTAATTATAAATAAAAAGTGTTCAAGGTGTTTCTAACATTTCAGCTTATTCTAACCATAATACAAGAAATTTCAACCAAAGAAAATCAACCATCGATGGCACTATTTTTAAAGAAATGTCGCAGAACAAACAATTTATCAATTGTTTTATCTCCTAAACGAGATCTAAATTTTGTGTTGAAGAGAGATTTTTATCCATACTACCTCCATTATTGAATATATCAATTTCCTGGATCAATGTATTGAAGAGTGCATTCTTAGTTAACTACTTAGCTTTGTCTTTGTTTAAACATTTTCAAACATATTTTGTTCTTCTATCTCATTCATCATAAATTGTAAAGCTATATCTGCTTTTTCTAGTGCAATACACCGCTAACATCAGCTTTGCCGGTTCTAATATGGTTACTAACGCTTTAATAAGTTTATACTGTGAATCTACAAGAAAGGGCTTTTTTATTCACAACAAACAGTGTACTCCACCTAGTCTGACAATTTAAAATTAATTTAATTTCTTTTTCGTGGTCTTAATTAATTAAATATTATCATACCAATTTTCCATTTTCATTTGCATTCTTAATTTATACCTTGTATATCTTAGTTTGCATGTTAATAACGAAACAAAAAATAAATGAAATTTAAATGTGATGTTGTTTCTTTTTCATTTTCTAAAAATAACACCACTAATTATTATTTCCTCTTAATTTATCTAAACAATCATTAAGATAATTAGTTTTAACATAAGTGTGCACGCGTGTCTTACCAGAATCTCGGGTTCTTTAAAATTTTAAGTATGTAGAAGTGTGCCAGAAGACGTTGCACTTGAAGGATAATTTTCAAGTACCTACTAAGTACAAGATTTAACCACATTTTTTTTGTGGGTGTTATTATAAGATAAATTGATGTAAATACTAGTAGTAAATAAGATTGTAGTAGCAAAAATTGTAATCAATAATTTTTTTTCCGGGAAAACCAAAACGGGGGACCCGCAGGAGCGCGGAGATGGCGACGGCGGCGTCTGCGGTGTCTGCAATCATCGGCAACGTATAATTACCGATGTCTATCGGAAGCGCCGCCAACCGGTCCAGGGGTATATCTCGGCGCCCGAACGGCAGCAAGACACGCGGCCGACTCTCTTTGAGGGGCCTTCCCGAGACCGCCATCGTCTCAATGTCTTCTCTTTCTATCGAACGCTTTCAATTCGGGTCTTAAAATCCGATCTCTTTCTATCGGAGGCAACACTTTCCTCGATGCTTGAAATTAAAAGTGGCCAGGATTATGATAAGAAAAGATGAATCCACTTAATCTACTCATTAGGTTTAAACCATTTTTAAGATCATTTAAAAATAAAAATGGGGTAAACACAGAATTTTTCTTTTTCCCATAAATACCTTTCACAGTAGGTACTTTATTCGAAACTGGTTCAGTTTATTTACGGTTGATTTTTATGTTTTTTCTTTTTAATTTTTCTTGGTGAGAGATGCGTGTGTGTGTAGCAGACCCGTACCGTTTCGCTGTGGTCCGGATCCATATTCCGTTCACCTTCCCTTTAAGCGTTATCAATATTAATAATTCAACGTGCCGGTGGCAAACGGCGATTATCCCATATCGGTCGCGCGCGACGAGCGTTATTAATAGTAATACCGGGCGCAGAAAGGTACCGATGCCGACGAGAAGCGACTTGAAATTTATTAAAATTTTTCGTCGACCCACTTTCCGAGAGCGCCGCCGCAAGAAGAAGGCTCGAGGTGATAATGCTCCCCTTAATATATTATTATCGGCCCGGTACGCAATAAATTCGCCCGACGAATTGACTCGGAATTAATGCGTCGCTACTCGCTCTCCCGTAAAATTGCGCTAACGCCGCCGATATCGTCTTTTATCGTTCAAGTTCTTCATTTCGAACTTGCCATATTCGCCAAATGAAATTTCTTTCTCAACTCATTTTTCTGACCGTCACTATAACGAGAACGAGCGGCAAAATGTATTTTATTACTGTGTCTCTGCATATTAAAAATAAGAAAATTTCGAATACCAGTAATTGTATTTCTTCTGCCTCTATAAAGAAAGTTCTTTTTTCTATAGATTTTGAAACAAAACCTCGTCCATGTCATCCTTTTCAATTTTTGGAAACAAAAATTTGTTAAGCATGACTTAGCTTCTAAGAAAGACGGCTAAATTATGCTGCACCAGTTACTACTTTTGAGTGCATCGGCTTCTCAATGATGACGTCTGGATTTTTTGATCCCCAAATGAATCAATTTTGCTTATTAATATAGTCTCCGATGTGTCTCCGTTCTACATTGGAGGTTCTGCTTGGGCTATCTCCTCTGCATTTGCATATAGAGAAAATGGCTAGAACAACCATTTACAGATTTAAGCAATATGCTCAAAACTGTTCCGACATGTCCTACCAATGGGCTGCGGAAGTCATTATAAGCACTGATACTGTGCTATCAATGCAGTCAGATTTGGTGGGATCACTATCATTGATTAATGTTCGATACCAGATTGTGCTGCCCGAGCGGCAGTCCTGGATCGAAAATAAAAATTCTCTGGTTCAGGCAGATATTTGCATGTTCACAGATGGATCAAAAACGCCGGAAGGGATCGGAGCAAGCCTACAGCCTGGGTACGTACTGTACTGTATTCCAGGCGGAAGTTGCTATTGACATGGGTGCTAAAATTCTTCTTGGGAGAGGGGTGAAGAACATGACAGTACGAATTTTCTCAGACAGTCAAGCCGCTCTCCAGGCGCTGGAAGCCGTGAAAACAGTGTCGGCTCTGATTAATGATTACAAGAGAACATTAAACACACTGAGTTGTGATAACAGAGTTTCTCTGATCTGGATCCCAGGTCACTCTGGGATTGCTGGCAATGAAGCGGCAGATGAGCTAGCACGAGAGGGCAGCGCTAAAGCGTTTGTGGGACCAGAACCAGCAGTTGGTTAATCATTTGCGATGTCCAAATATAGGATTGGACTGTGGGCTGAAGAAAGACTTCGCCTACTGTGACCCAGTTCTCCTGGAATGAGACATGCTAAGGTGTTTATTAACATCGCCACTGTCAAACCCGGGAACTTTTTAGGACTTGCTCGTAGCAGCATAAAACTTCTAATGGGTGTCTTTACTGGGCATTGCCGATTAAAAGCACACCTCAACTTGTTGGGTTTAGCCGTCGATGTTGAATGCTGACTATGTGCGTAGGAAGCAGAGACGGTTGAGCATGTTTTATGCCGCTGCCCTGCTGTTAATCGTATCAGATTCTCGATTTTTGGATCGCAGTTTATCTCCTCAAAGGATCTGAATGACCTTTCACCGAGCAATGTATTAATGTTCGTTAAGAGCATTAGACTGCACGGTGAAATTTGACAACGGTATCTATCAACAACGGTTGGTTGGTACGCCTACCCGATATGTAGTCTATTTAATGTAATGTAATGTAGTTTCCGATGTGGAAATGGGCTTCACCTGAAAAGATGATTTTTCGGTAAAGTCATGAAGTTTCAGTTCTTGAACTAATTAAACTTTGTAATAATTAACTTTGTAACAACCTCAACCACAATAACAACAACAACCTTAATCACAACCTCAACCATAGCCTCAACAACATCAATTAAATAACAACCATAACAAAGTCAATTAATTAACAACATCAACAATATTAGTATTGTTAATTAATTAATGTTGTTGAGGTTGTTACATAATTGAGAACAACATCAATTAATTAACAACATTAATAATATTATTAATTAATTTACTTCAGTTTCTAAGAATAATGACGAGTTGATGTTGGTGGAGTTTTACGCATACTTTGAGCAGCAGCAACAATGTTTTGGGCAAAGGGTTGTTTTTCCAATAACGATCTCAGTTTCCGTCATTTTATCTTATTTTTTATCTCATTTTCCAAGTAAATTTCTTAGAGTTTGGGTTGAACATAAACAACCTCAACCTCAACCACAACAACAACCTTAACCACAACTTCAACTACAACCTCAACCATGACCACAACCTCAACAACATCAATTAATTAACAATCATAACAAACCCAATTATTTAATAACATCAACAGTATTAATTAAATAACAACCTCAACAATATTAATATTGTTAATTAATTAATGTTGTTGAGGTTGTTAAATAATTGAGAACAACATCAATTAATTAACAACATTAATATTATTAATTAATTTACTTCAGTTCCTAAGAACAATGACGAGTTGATGTTGGTGGAGTTTTACGCATACTTTGAGCAACAGCAACAATGTTTTGGGCAAAGGGTTGTTTTTTCAATAACGATCTCAGTTTCTCTCATGTTATCTTATTTTTTAAGAAATAAAAGACAATAACTTCTTTCTTGCTTTTTTTATATATTTCCTCGGTACCGGTTTCGACTAAACAGTCATCCTCAGCCGAATCTACATATAGGTTAAAAATAATTACATATAAACTTAATTCTATAATTATTAAACTTACGGTCAATAAAATCTATTTATGAAAATTGAGCACACCATATTGAAATAAATCTTGCATAAAACATTTTGTAATGAAAATACTGGAAGTCAAGTTCAAAGAAGAGGGATTCAAAATCCAAAATAGGGTTATGTTACGTTTTTAAAAAAAACGTTTTACTACAAAATGTTTTATGCAAGATTTATTTCAATATGATGTGCTCAATTTTCATAAATAGATTTTATTGACCGTAAGTTTAATAATTATAGAATTAAGTTTATATGTAATTATTTTTAACCTATATGTAGATTCGGCTGAGGATGACTGTTTAGTCGAAACCGGTACCGAGGAAATATATAAAAAAAGCAAGAAAGAAGTTGTTGTCTTTTATTTCTTAATTATATAAAAATCTTGCAACATGGATTCTATCACATCTTATTTTTTATGTCATTTTCCAAGTAAATTTCTTAGAGTTTGGGTTGAATATAAACAACCTCAACCTCAACCACAACAACAACCTCAACCGCAACTTCAACTACAACTTCAACCATGACCACAACCTCAACAACATCAATTAATTAACAATCATAACAAACTCAATTATTTAACAACCTCAACAACATCAACTAATTAATAACATCAACAGTATTAATTAAATAACAACCTCAACAATATTAATATTGTTAATTAATTAATGTTGTTGAGGTTGTTTAATAATTGAGAACAACATCAATTAATTAACAACCTCAACAACATTAATATTATTAATTAATTTGTTTCAGTTCCTGAGAACAATGACGAGTTGATGTTGGTGGAGTTTTACGTACACTTTGAGCAACAGCAACAATGTTTTGGGCAAAGAGTTGTTTTTTCCAATAACGATCTCAGTTTCGCTCATTTTATCTTATTTTTTATCTCATTTTCCACGTAAATTTCTTAGAGTTTGGGTTGAACATCAACAACCTCGACCACAACATCAACAACAACCTCAACCACAACCTCAATCACAACTTCAACCACATCAATTACTTAACAACCATAACAAACTCAATTATTTAACAACCTCAACAATATTAATTAAATAACAACCTCAACAATATTAATATTGTTAATGAATTAATGTTGTTGAGGTTGTTAAATAATTGAGAACAACATCAACTAATTAATTAACAACCTCAACAACATTAATATTGTTAATTAATCTACTTTGAAAGTTAGCTTTCAATATTTCCCATTTTTGTTTAACCATAAACCGTTCAATTCTGCAATTATCAAACATAAAACTATATAATTTTTTGTCAATTCGTGAATGTCATTCTATCTTTCAAAATCAAAATAACCGATAGTTGAAATTCAAAACGTAATGGCCCATCCTATACTTCTGCCATTACTTCTGGATCTGCACAAACAAACCAAAACACGTCTTGCCAAAGTTAGCTCAAGGTCTTCATTTCGATCTTGCCATATTTGCCAAAAATATTTGCCAAACTCATTTTCTGACCGTTATTATAACGAGAACGAGCGGCAAGATGTATTTTACTACTGTGTCTCTACATATTAAAAAAAAAATCAAATTTTGAAAGAAAAAGAAAAAATGAATCGAATAGCAGTAACAGTATTCCTTGTAGACGATCGAAACGTGCTTGTCGATGTAAGGGAATATTGTTTAGTTACTGACCATGCCCAAACGATAAATCAAGAATTGGAGTTGGTGCGAGACTACACCGGGCGACCTATATTATTAATCGATCGAACCACGCAAGAGCGCAATTTGATCCCGCCAAACTGAAACAAGGCATCGATTACTGTTTTGGTGTACCTGCCCCAAGTATGCTAAACATTGAAATTAAAGTCTCCAGGTTACTCGGTTAACAGTGTTCTGACCTTGAAATCGATTCAATATAAGAAAATCCATTTCAAGGATTACTAACCCAACTTTACTACTTTTTCTAGTAGTTTAAATTATTTCGTTAACTTTTCAAATTGGATCTCTCCATCCCCAAACAACATCAAAAAAATCTCTTTAGTGGATTTACTCGGATGACTGCTTTAGTATATTGAAAACCACAGCGAAAAAAAAGTTAATGGGTCTTCGGATATTCGTGATCTTTCAAGGCTCCGGTTAAAACGAAGAGTACATCGAAAACAAACCAAGCTTGCGGCATGTGCTTTACTGAAACCCGATTTACTCTCTCACTTCATCGTTTTACTTAACCATCTCATTGTCTTATTTGAGTATCTCGCTTTATTGTCTTGTTTGACAATCTCGCTTCATTCTCTTACTTAAGTATCTCGTTTTATTGTCTTGCTTCCACCTTAACAGGTGATAATTAATTTCGCGCGAAGAGCGTCACGATTGGCGACAAGATTGCGATGAAATCCGTTATTAAACCTCTCGTTGTGGTTTTTGACGTGTTCTCGCCCACGCGTTCTCGCCTTTTTTCCACTCCTCGTTGAACGTTTTGAAACAAGAATATCTTTGCAAAGTTGTCTGAAATTTCTTCCCTTTGGGGGATTTTAATAAGGAAAACGTAAATTACCATCTTGTTGGGATTTTCACTTCTTGTGGTCTACAGTTTCAAATTTGCACCTTCTTGACACTTAGACTTTAGGCGATGTTTTAATGATACGTTGTTTTCATCTTGTAATGTTGAAAATGTACTTGGTAGGTTTTGATGAAACTAAAATTATTGTTTTTCTAGGATGGTAAAGTCTGTTATTTGTTGCTAATGATGATTTTTTGTCAACGATAAAAAACTTTTGAAGCGTATAAAATTTTTATAAAATCTCATGCAGATCGACACATTTTGTGTTGGTTAACAAAGGAGGACATTAATTTCTTTGAACCCAGGCGTCGAAGTGAATAATTTCCATTGAAACTAACTTTCCAGGTACGCATTGTGTGCCGTCTCTGTTTTCAATATTGACTTGAATCGTTCTTTATAAATCGTTCTTGCGGAATTTCGTATAACAAAAAGTTCGAAACGAAAATGTTTTAGAAAATGTCTTACGTATTTTCACGCGTACTCGTCCAAGATAAGCTTATCGTTTCTTCACACCATCGAAGATCGCCCCCTATTTTGACGTAAAGGTATAAAGAAAAAAACTGAGAAAGGGGGACAGGTTTCTAAACTCCTACGCGTTAGGGTAAACAGCAAAAATATTTTGGTGCCTTCAACAATATTCGTCTCCTATGATTTTAAAATGTCGTCATGTCGGGAATTTACAATATTTGCATTTTGTGTAAATGTGGGGGAGATATGACTCAAAGAAAATCATTGTTCGCATTCTTGAGGAAATTGTTAGAAGTTAAGTAAAAGTTAAAGGTTTGATAACAAACAAGATTTTTTTTTAATTTTATCTTGAATCATTAATCTGCATACTAAGGTAAATATCAAACGACCCGCCAATGTTTATTGATGGCGACAGCAAGTCGCTTTATAACGGATGCAAGAAGTCATCGGCGGTAAAAATGTCACTGAGACAGAACCGATTAGGGACCGTCGTAAAAGAATAAAAGGGCCGATTATTTGCTTTGTCTATAAACTAGAGCAAAAGCGGCCGCCTTTTGTAACCAAGAACCCACGATTAGTCTCTATCGGGTATACACAGGAAGTCTTTGCGATAGCTATTTAGCACTAATTAGAAATAAACACAAAAACTTCTTTGATTTGGAATTTTTGCAGTGATTGTATTTGGTGTGAGTAAATAAATTCCTTAACAAGGTTCTCACGAAATAATTTTATTTACAAAAACATATATACTAACCTCGATATAACGGATTGAAATTTGAATGAATAATTTTAATGCACCTAAAAATGAGGATTTCGACATCCCGGGAATAGGTGCGTAACTCGAAGGCCCGTTCGTGACGTCACGCAAGGATAGGCAACTATTATTTCACACTTTATTAGCAAATGCTAAATTTATTCTATTCGTATGTTGTAATGTTGCTAGTTTGAGACTTAATAAGCTCAATTAAGAACTGTATAATGAGCTCGAAATCACACACGTTTACGAAGTAATCCAAGATATCGCTGCAAGAAAAAGTTCGTCAGCTGAAGATTTAGGCAGACATCAACCTCGCAAAGGCTAGAGATCGCGTTTAGAAAGTAAACAAAATTTTTTTTATTTTAACCAGTTTATACACACAGGATTCTTAATTAAGTGTTAATAACTTAACCTCATAATTAGGTTTTAAGAATTAACTTAATTAGTACCTATACTTAAGACATTGTAGGTTTTTGACCAAATTATCCATGGTTACTTAGGATGACATAGTTTGTTAAGTATTGTCAAAGTGGCAGAATATCTACTTTTCGACTTTCTTAAGAGTAATGGCGATGGCGTTCACGAAGAAATATTTCTGTTAAATGTGTATTATTTATCATGAAATGAATTTTATAGCGAATTTTGAAAGTTGATGAAAATTGTAACATCGAAAATTTTATCAAAACTTCAAATATTGTTTTCTCAAAAAGTAAAAGTTATTTTTCAAAACGGGTTGGTTCATTGAAAAGAGTACACTTTTATTAACACTTTGGGATATTTTCATACTCCTATTCCAAGAACTGGATTTTATACGAATTTTTAAAGTTTAATCGGCGAAAATTGCAAAATTCGAAAAAATTGTCTATCATTTCAAAAATTTATTTCTCAAGAACTGAAAGTGATTTTTCAAAACGGCTTGTTGCATTAAAAAGAGGATACTTTAATTAATAATTGGTGATATTTTCACAAGGATCCTTCAAGAAATTAATTTTATAGCGAATTTTGCAAATTATCGATGAAGATTGCAACATCGAAAATTTTATCAAAAATTCAAATATTGTTTTCTCAAAAACTGAAAGTTATTTTTCAAAACGGGTTGGTTCATTGAAAAGAGTACACTTTTATTAACATTTTGGGATATTTTCATACTCCTATTCCAAGAAGTGGATTTTATACGAATTTTTAAAGTTTAATCGGCGAAAATTGCAAAATTCGAAAAAATTGTCTATCATTTCAAAAATTTATTTTTCAAGAACTGAAAGCGATTTTTCAAAACGGCTTTATGCCTTAAAAAGAGGATACTTTAATTAATAATTGGTGAAATTTTCACAAGGATCCTTCATGAAATTAATTTTATAGCAAATTTTACAGGTTATCGATGAAAATTGCAACATCGAAAATTTTATCAAAACTTCAAATATTGTTTTCTCAAAAACTAAAAGTTATTTTTCAAAATGGTTTCGTTCATTGGAAAGTGCACACTTTTGTTAGCACTTAGGCATATTTGCATGCCCTTATTCCAAGAAGTGGATTTTATACGAATTTTTAAAACATAATCGGAGAAAATTGCAAAATTCGAAAAAATTGTAGACCATTTCAAAAATTTTTTTCTAAAGAACTGAAAGTGATTTTTCAAAACGGCTTATTGCATTAAAAAGAGGATACTTAAATTAATAATTGGTGATATTTTCATAAGGATCCTTCAAGAAATCAATTTTATAGCGAATTTTGCAAGTTATCGATGAAAATTGCAACATCGAAAATTTTATCAAAACTTCAAATATTGTTTTCTCAAAAACTAAAAGTTATTTTTCAAAACGTGTTGGTTCATTGGAAAGAGGACACTTTTATTAACAGTTTGGTATATTTTCATACTCGTATTCCAAGAAATGGATTTTATACGAATTTTTAAAATTTAATCGGCGAAAATTGCAAAATTCGAAAAAATTATCTATCATTTCAAAAATTTATTTCTCAAAAACCAAAAGCGATGTTTCAAAACGGCTTGTTGCATTAAAAAGAGGATACTTTAATTAATAATTGGTGATATTTCCACAAGGATCCTTCAAGAAATTAATTTTATAGCGAATTTTGCAAATTATCGATGAAGATTGCAACATCGAAAATTTTATCAAAAATTCAAATATTGTTTTCTCAAAAACTGAAAGTTATTTTTCAAAACGGGTTGGTTCATTGGAAAGAGGACACTTTTATTAACACTTTGGGATATTTTCATACTCCTATTCCAAGAAGTGGATTTTATACAAATTTTTAAAACTTAATCGGCGAAAATTGAAAAATTCGAAAAAATTGTCTATCATTTCAAAAATTTGTTTCTCAAGAACTGAAAGTGATTTTTCCAAACGGCTTGTTGCATTAAAAAGAGGATACTTTAATTAATAATTGGTGATATTTTCACAAGGATCCTTCAAGAAATTAATTTTATAGCGAATTTTGCAAATTATCGATGAAAATTGCAACATCGAAAATTTTATCAAAACTTCAAATATTGTTTTCTCAAAAACTAAAAGTTATTTTTCAAAATGGGTTGGTTCATTGGAAAGAGGACACTTTTATTAACACTTTGGGATATTTTCATACTCCTATTCCAAGAAGTGGATTTTATACCAATTTTTAAAACTTAATCGGCGAAAATTGCAAAAATTCGAAAAAATTATCGATTATTTCAAAAGTTTATTTCTCAAGAACTGAAAGTGATTTTTCAAAACCGCTTGTTGCATTAAAAAGAGGATACTTTTATTAATAATTGGTGCAATTTCCACAAGGATACATCAAGAAATTAATTTTATAGCGAATTTTGAAAGTTATCGATGAAAATTTTATCAAAACTTCAAATATTGTTTTCTCAAAAACTAAAAGTTATTTTTCAAAACGTGTTAGTTCATTGGAAAGAGGACACTTTTATTAACACTTTGGTATATTTTCATACTCCTATTCCAAGAAATAGATTTTATACGAATTTTTAAAGCTTAATCGGCGAAAAGTGCAAATTCGAAAAAATTGTCTATCATTTCAAAAATTTATTTCTCAAGAACTGAAAGTCATTTTTCAAAACGGCTTAAATTTTTTAGTTAATAATCGAAAGTGATAAAAACCGCAGTTCTGTTAGTAAGGAATGTGATGATGAATTACAAGCGAAGAGAAGAAAACTGGACGAAACTGCAACAAAAGATTTTATATATCGTGACACAAAAAAAAAATATATATATATATGTAATTCTATTACGGGTGCTTACGGCTAATTCAGTGAAGACGGGTGTGAGTAAATAAAACAGTGATGTAAAAAAAAATATAATACGAATTAAATTTATTAAATGTTGAGCGCTAGAAATTTTTGAAAGAAATTTCAAACTCCCCAAACAATGCAAAATACCTTTTAAAATCAATAACAAAAACTAAATAACTCTGGTCCGCATAAGCTTATGTTTCCCCTCACAACAACATTCAGAAAATTCATAAATAAAAAAAATGAAATAATATCTCGAACAAAATAAAGAAAACAAAACAAAAAAATATTTACTAGCTTGAATTATTGAAATCAAAATCAATTAATACTCCCAATCAAATAAATGATACTACTTCGAAGAAAAAAAAATCATTAAGCTATTCAACTCAAATGTTGAATTCAATAGTCAAATAAGGTAATTACAATCACGATAGTACCGAAATAAAGAATTCAATCTTAGTTTACTCGACACAGGTAAGTTGATTCGTAATTTAAAATAGTTAAATTCACTTATCTGGTTTATCTTCTTTTTTTTTTTTGTTTAAGGTCTCCACCAAGGTTCACCAGGATACCACGCTAGCGATGACGTTAACACTTATGAAAATCTCCAATTAATCTGCTCCTGATTAATTAAGGGAAAAATTTAAGAATAGACATCAGGCTTAAAAAGCGTCGATTTTTTTTTTAACCGACGTAAAAATGCCTAAAAAACACGTTAAAAATAAAAAGAAAGTGCGGAAAAGTGAAAAAATGACCGAAAAATGAGTTTGAAATTTCGATGTGACGTCACAAAATGTGACGTCACGAAGCTTACTTACGACGTATTTAACACAATTGTATGGATAACCCAGGTCCGAGAAAATTATTTTTCCAGATCCACGCACACAACACGAATAAGGAAGTAAAAATTAAAACATTTTCTCAAATTTAATGAAAGAATTAACAACTTTTAGTATTATAACGCATATTTTGGGGTGATATACCCATGTTATTTTGGTTCTTGACCCATAATGACTAAACGTCTTTATTTACCATCTACCTGCTCGTGTAGATCTGTGTTTTTACCCCTGCTTCGAACCCGACCCGACATTTCGGGATTGCGCACTAGTTTAAATGTTAATTAACCGAACTCAAAATCTAATTTCTACACAAAATTCGCAAAATAATCAGTATATTAGGTGGATCCAAATGTAACGTTTTGTTTCAACAAGACCATACCAATATTTGACCCACCCGCTGCTAAAAAATCAAATCTATCATAAAATTAATACTGATATAAATTAGTAAATTATGTGGATCCGAATGTAACGTTTTTTTTTTCAACAAGACCATACCAATATTTGACCCACCCTCTGCTAAAAAATCAAATTTATCAATAAAATTAATACTGATATAAATTAGTAAATTATGTGGATCCGAATGTAACGTTTTTTTTCAACAAGACCATACCAATATTTGACCCACCCTCTGCTAAAAAATCAAATTTATCAATAAAATTAATACTGATATAAATTAGTAAATTATGTGGATCCGAATGTTACGTTTTTTTTCAACAAGACCATACCAATATTTGACCCACCCTCTGCTAAAAAATCAAATTTATCAATAAAATTAATACTGATATAAAGTAGTAAATTATGTGGATCCGAATGTAACGTAAAAAGGGGGTTGGAGGACGGGGTTTCAGGTAGAACGTAAGAAAAGACATTTCAATCGTTGTGTCGTATACCTAAGATACAAGGTTATTTAACTCGAAATGCGTTTTAAGAAACTGTTAATTCTTTAATTTTTGTTTAAATTATTAAATTTCCAATTTTATGGAATAAATGTAATGTGATTGGTTGTGAAAAACAAAGAAACGATTGGAATTACCAGTGGTGCTGCGTAAATATACGAGTAGAGCATGGTTGATGACGTCAGAAAACGTGACGTCACATAGAAATTTCAAACTCATTTTTCGGTCCGTTTTTCACTTTTCCGCACTTTTTTTTTATTTTTAACGGCTTATTTGAGCGATTTCACACGGGTAAAAAAAAAATTGGCGATTTTTAAGCTTGATGTCTATTCTTAAATTATACCTTAATTAAGTACGGTGAGTACTCGAACATTAGTAGAACAGTAGTTTTATAAATTCGAAACTAGTACTATCTTGAAAACTAGTAGTTGAAAGTTGAAACCTAGATACAGTTAAATATATTTAAATTAATTTTTGTTTCCAGATAAATCGATAATTCACGCCAAGATGGTGTACAAACCTTAGTTGTTGGTCGGTTTCCACAGATTCTTTTCGAAAGGTTATAACTTCCGCATATACTCAAAAAATAAAATACTCAAAAACACACCACACTACACTGGGATAGAATAATCGCTCAATAAATTCCCTTCTTCTAAGGTAAGTAATAACTTTTTACTCTAAACGAACGTCTTTCCCAAAACCTTTCGTTCAACTCCTCTTTTCAGAAAAATGCACCAATCGTCCACGCGCAAACTGGTTTTCTCCGAGTTCGACGTCACGCCACATGTTTTCAAACAAAAATAAAATACAATTTTTCAATTTTGCATCGAGCAATACAATGCGCTATGAATATCATTTAAAAACCCTCAAAAAAAAATCAAAATCAACTCCAACCGTAACAATCGTATTGGAATTGTTATAATGAGGTTGCTAATGACAAACCCGATATAAATAAAGTTGTATTCAATGGAAAAAGTCGTATTGGGGTTGAACTTGATTATTATCTGCACTGAGAGAAATAGATTGTACGAATCGTATTATAGAAAAAAATATTATACATGCAGCAATTCATTGTATTATATTCATTATATTTATTGTACTGAATACAATCTCGTCTCGCTGTCACTTTTCGTAGTAAAGTAATTATACTTTATGGTATATTTTTTGTGCATAGTACAATCCATTTCTCTCAGTGTGCAGTGTCTAACACCTAAAAGAGGTTTTTAATATCCGGCCAAAGCCGGGTCTGGTGTTAGTTTTAGTTTTGGTTCAATAAAAATATACAACAATCTAGCGCTCAATAATTATTAAAACTAAAACTACCGTAAGTAATTAAGCTTATTAAAGAACAACACTCTATCCAGTAAGTCTAACTCAAAGGATTCTAACAATAACTTTAATATCAAACGACTAGAAATTAATAATAACAATTATAATATCACATATGATAATAAACAATCACATTTTACATTCGCGCCTAAATACACTAACCTCTCTGACTATTCACTATCACCTTCAGAAATAGAACTATTTAATTTAGGACACAAATTTTCCATTAACACTCATAATTTCAATTCCACTTCTTTAGCCATCGATATTGAAAGCCAATTACTTTTTAATCCCATTTTCCCTAAACTTAAAGCCGATCTCCTACACAATTTACATAAATTTAAATCCAAAAGAAAGAATTTTTCCACATATAACAGTTCCAATTCCAAATATCAAAATACCATTATCTCTTTGAAAAACAACCTTCTCAAACACGATATAATATGTACACCAGCAGATAAAAATGCAGGCCTAGTTTTAATTAATAAATCTAAATATATTTCAAAAACCTTATCTTTCTTTAACGACAATAACATTACCTTACTCCACAAAGACCCTCTTCCTTCTTTTACCAATAAACTTAAGGATATTTTGAAAAAATCATCAAATACCCTAAACAAATTTTTTCCTTCAAATAAAAAATACATACCCATGAATCCTCTACATCCCACTTTACACAGTCTAATAAAACTACACAAAACAGGTGAACCCATCAGACCCATAGTCAGCGATATCAACTCTCCTTGTCACCTTATATCTAAAGCCCTACATAGTATTCTAACTAAATCTTTCAATTTCAAATCCACATATTCTATAAAGAATTCTTCAGAACTAATTTCAAAACTTGATAAAATAAGAATAAACAAAAATACAAAACTCATCTCCCTAGATATAAAAAATCTATATACCAATGTCCCAATCAAAGAAACATTAAAAATCATAAAAAATTTTCTCAATTCCAAAAAAATTGAAAACAACAATAATCTTCCCATCAACATTACTAATAATGATATAAATAATTTGATCAACATACTTAAAAACATAACCAATCAAAATTTTTTCATTTTTAATGACCATTTTTACGAAATGGCTGATGGATTACCCATGGGTTCCCCCCTATCTGGCCTTCTTGCAGATTTTTATGTGTCCAACCTAGAATCTCAACTATTTTCTTTAAATAATCATTTTGCCACTAAATATATTAAATTCTATTGTAGATATGTAGATGATATCCTCATTCTATATGATGGTTCAGATGCTAATTTAATAGCCCTATTCAATTTAATAAACAATATCAGCAACCTTGATTTCACAATTGAGAAAGAAGTTAACAATAGCATCAATTTTCTTGATTTAACAATTTCCAAAAACATGTCTAACTCTTCCCTTAATTTCAACATTTTCCGTAAACCAACTACTACAGACACAATTATCCCCAAAAATTCTTTCACTAGTTTCAAATATAAAGAAGCCGCGTTTAGGTTCTTATTCCACAGAGCCATCAACACACCCCTCAACACCGAACATTTCAATTCAGAAATTTACAATATTATAAAAATAGGCTTAAACAACGGTTATAACATTACAGACATGCAAAACATTTTTTACAAAGTTCATAACAATAAAGTTATCTCATTCATTTATCCTCATTATAAACTCCCACCTAAATATATTTCTATTTCACATTACAACCCCACAATCAATCAACTACACCACATAACTAAAACACATAACATACACATAGCCACTAAAAACAACACTAAAATCTCCAATATGCTCATTAATAATAAACATAAATTCCACTTTCACTTACTTAACGGAGTTTACAAAATTTCCTGTAGTGAATGTAATAAAATTTATATAGGTCAAACAGGGAGAAACTTATTGACACGTTTTAAAGAACATAATAAAGATAAAAATTCCGCTATATTCAAACATATTACAGAAACTAAACATAAAATAAGTCTTAATAATATGGAACTTATTCATAACCAACCTAAATCTCTGAAGCTGGACTTACTGGAAGAATACGAAATATACAAACAATCTAAAAATAACACAGATAATTTATTAAATGAAATAATAGAAAACAAATATTCTCGCTTATACCACAAATTTAACTAATTAATCAAAAATTTTTATTTTTTCTTTTTGTATTCCGTACGTGCTATATTATAATAACGTTTTTATGTCACACCCTTATCTTACGATACCTTCCAAGATTTTATCCTTTTTTGTTGAAGTTTTTAATCTGTGATTTTGTTAATCTAATTTAAATGTAATTTAGTTATAAGAAATTAGATCTACTCCTGAACCCCACATATTAACTAATTCCATTATATTGTATAATTTTTCTATGTAAGTTCACCTTTCAAATTCCGATTTTCTTTTTACCGTTATTAATACGTTCCGGTTAACCTTTGTTTAATTTGTTTCTTCTTTTTCATAAATTTAGGTACTGAAGATGAAACATTAGTTTTCGAAACATGTTTATTTTATATAAATCCTAGTTTAAAACTACCGTCCTTAATTCCCCCTTGATCGGGGAATACCCCGAGTTTATCTATGAACATGGAATAGAATAACTTGGGGAATAACACGAAGTAGATTCTATCTATTTGCGTTTACATTGGTATTTAAATAGAATTAAATAAATAAAATTAATAGTATGACTTAAAATTATCTTGTGCGTTATATTATAAGTTTTACTGTAATTCTAAAAAAACATTTACAAAATACATCCAAAATTCTTTTAAATTGAATAGAAATGTTGGATTGAGCAAAAATAACACCCGAATTTTTGTATGTATAGAAAATAAATTATTGCTGTCAGGTTGAGTTTAGAATGACTGAAAGAGTTTCTAGGAACGGGTCTTCCCGATAATAATTAAAGCAAAACCTGGAGTTTTAAAACGGCGTGACGCCTACAACAATAACCTATAGTAAAAGCTAGTTTAACACCTCGGTTTCGTTGTCACAGACACAATCTTAACACAAGTATAATTGTCGGTTCGTTTTTCAATGGGCGTGCGCCACAATATCTCTGCGACTTCCTGTGAAGTAAATCTTTTTCCAAACAATGCTACATGTGTTCCCTACACAGGGCGGTTCGTTTACCAACACCGTTTTCTATATTCTCCTTTTCAATTTAAATCTTTTTTTTTTTTTGAAACTTTTTTTTGAATCATTTTTCAATTTATTTCAAGTTAAAAGTCGATAATTTCGTCGTTAAGTATTAAGTTAATGGATGGTTCTAAAACTTTTAAACGCTTTTTAATACGTCTAGTAGTGGATGAGGAAAAAGGGAAAGTGAAAGATGTTTTTTTAAAGAGCGAGCTGCCCCGACAAATCGATGATCTCTTTAATTCCCTTCTTCCTTTTTAAGGCTAATTAGGTGCGGTTCACAACCTCGGACCGCGAAAAACAAGCATCTAGACGGGGTTTCTCAATGAGCCTTAATACATTTGATGAGTAAAACAATTAAGTATGTTATGTCATTATTTGCTCGACCAATTGAAACCACAACGATAAAAATCCCGTAAAGAAGCGGTTAGTTATTAGAACCAAGAATTCTTTAACACGTGTTTCAATTTTGAGATGTTTTTGTGTTAATTAAGAATAAAAAATTAAGTTTTAATTTCCAAAACTAAATTAAAGGACTCCTATTGTTTGGTGAATAGAGCATGAAAACGAGGGCAGTTTTTTTCTTAAGAAAAGGGGTGTGTTATTAATCTAAAGGGGGTTGCTCAACCATCGATTTCCAATCGAAAACGGATGCTATTTATTAACTTGGGTCGTTTCTTCTTTCTTTATACTACGCACCTAGTAGACCACTGATTGTGAGCTTAATTATGAATTGTTTTTTTTTTATTATCTCGACCACCGATGGAAAGAAATATTTAATTAAAGATAATGATGCGTGTTATTAAGAAATTTTTTAATTAATTTTTCTAGTACTATTCAAAAAAATGTGTCACTCACAAACAGTTTAAAGGGTTTCACTAAAAATCAGCTGAAACGATCAGCTGTGTTTAGAAAAAAAACCTTCCTCCTTTGGGTCGAGTTTTGAAAAGCGTCCCATGCGAAAATCACTCAAGTACCTAGTGAAAGAAGTCTGAGAATGGATCCTAATTGCATTCATTGATCCCGAGGCGTGAGGTTCATTGTTGATGGGCAGTGGCAAAAGTCCAGCAAAAGAATGAGGCGTGACACCTCGTACCCATTCACCTTACAACAATACAACTACAAATCAATCTATAGTTTGGTTTGGTGAAATTCCGTTTCTTTTTCATCTCTCTTACTACAGGTTACACGGTGGATTACAAGATAAGGTTTCCAACGGCTTTCTTGGGGTCAAAAAGACCGCGATTTTTTGCGGTCAGCCTCCTCTTAGTATTCAAACCATAACCATTTTTTTAACACATCTATTTATTCAAATTATCTTATATTTAAACAAATTTTTATATGTCACATATTATGTTTGTGGTGTGCGAAAAATTCGAAAGTCATTAAGCCCTGGAGCGGTTTCTTCATATCTTCAGTTAATCTGACGTTGTATTAATGACCTGTTCGAGTTTATTACTAATAGCGGCGCATTTATGCGCGGTGATGACACTTCGATTATTATATTGGATGGCCTTTCTGCCTCTGAGATCTATAATATTAATCCGGATGTCGCTCAATTTTAGTAATGTAAGACGGCGCAATTTTAAGTGTTATTAAGATTCAGTTATGCGAAGAAGTTACTTTAAAATAATGTATCAGTTCGGATAAATTCCTTTCGAATCGCGTTTAAACACTTCCCCATTTTAATCATTACATGTACTTATTCTTCTTGAATATTTTCGATTCGTATCAAAAAAATATTAATTTTATTTGGGAAGTATTTATCTTAAAAGACTTTTTCTCATTAAATAAACATTAAAAATAACCAATCGGTTTTTTTATCTAAAAGAAATCTCAATCAGGACGAAAAATCCATCCAACTCATCTAAAGATCTTCAGTATCTTGACGTAATTAAGTCTTTAAGAGATACGATCTTTTTAAGAAATAAGTATCTAATTTGTAAACTTCTTACTTAAACTTCTTCTTTTGGTACGCGAAGAACCGTAATTTACGTCGATTTTTTTCCTTGGCAATGATTTTTTGAATTTGTTCTTTTCCGCGGACCTCACCTCGAGGTAAACCTCTTACCATTTTTTTTTGCGCGGGAGTTATGCGGAACGCACTCGTCCAACAACAACAACAACCGGAGGCCCCAGGAAAAAGGCGAATCATTAAGCTGATGTACGGTCTCGATACGCTCAGGTAAAGGTCCTGGAAGTCGTCCTTCGAAGCAATCCATCTCACTGGTTCGTCGTCGTCGGCTCAATTCTCATGTTAATAGGACGATTTTTTCATTCCCGTTCCCGTAAAACAATTAAGCTGCCGCCTTTTCGTTTTAGAAAGGCGCCCCAAATGCACACGCACCTTCTTCACACCTTCCTCCCTCTATAAAAAAAAGTTCCGCGATCGACCGCGCAGATTACAACTGAAATTGGCCCAGCGAGGTTGTAATTAATTGGGACGGATGGTATTTAACTCTTCTAAGGTGCTAACTAGATCGAGATCGACTCACGTGACGGACGGTTGGGGTTAAATCAACCCTCTTTTGATCGAAATCAACGTTAAAACACTTAGAGAGAGTGAAAAGAAGGTAGTAATTAAAGTAGCGGGTCTTGAGAACGGTAAAAAAGGTGGTAGCCTAAAATTATTATTAAAGAAAAGATCAAATTAATAGCTAAGAGATAATGTCAAAATATGATTTTTATGAATCCATTTTCATCATATTTAGTATTAATAAATAATATCTTGGTCCATTTTTATTTTTTGTTTATATAAATGATCTTTAGAAGTCATTACATGTTCTGATTTTGATTACAATGATCATTTGCTTTTGAACCAAGTTGATACTGTTTATGTGGTAAATTCTACCACACTCAAGAAGGATTTTATCTAGAATAATTTGGCTGTACCTTTAATACTGATTTCACAACCAACTAATTCGTTGTCTGTTACTTTGTCTTGATCATAATCAATGAAGACTTTCTTCTTCCAGTATCCCCGGGCAGGTATAGTCTACGAACGAAGATACGAAGATAGAAAATTCTACGCTATATTCATGACATTCCAACTGATTGTACAAAAAGGAAGCTAATATAAGCATTGCGAAAGTATTAGCAGCTTCTATTTTTGTATCTAGCTCAACCCAACTCAATCATCTTCTGTTCTTCGGCCGGAAGTGTGGAACTATTCTATGATTTTAATTTTCTCTTTCCCTACAGTAATACTAGTTCTGTCTTCTGGGCCACGATTTTCAGCCCCATATCTTTAAACCCAACCCAACTTTAGATAGAATTTGTCTAAATTTGATCAAATTCCCTATCAATGCTTAAGAAATATTCATGAATTATCTTCAGCGACCCTTTGTCATTTTGAGCACAAAGGTTTGTCAACCTACTATAGACAACTGATTTGGTATTTTCTAAATTAGATTGATCAGCGTAATATTCTGGACACTGATTGAGCTGCACACCTCCTGAAAAAACTTCCTTTCCTGGCTAATAAAATCACTTTTTATTAGACAAAGACTTAGGTTCCGAAGATAAGAAAAATCTCCGCTATATTCATGACATCTCAGCTGATTGTACAAAAAGGAGGCATATAAGCATTGCGAAAGTATTAGCAGCCTCTATTGCTGTATCTAGCTCAATCCAACTCAACTCAACTCAAACCAACCCAACTCAATCATCTTCTGTTCTTCGGCCGGAAGTGTGGAACTATTCTATGATTTTAATTTTCTCCTTCCCTGCAGTAATACTAGTTCTGTCTTCTGGGCCTCGATTTTCAGCCCCATATCTTTCAACCCAACCCAACTCTAGATAGAATTTGTCTAAATTTGATCAAATTCCATATCAATGGTTAAGAAATATTCATGAATTATCTTCTGCGACCCTTTGTCATTTTGAGCACAAAGGTTTGTCAACATACTATAGACAACTGATTTGGTATTTTCTAAATTAGATTGATCAGCATAATCTTCTGGGCACCGATTGAGCTGCGCACCTCCTGAAAAAACTTCCTTTCTTAGCTAATAAAACCACTTTTAATTAGACAAAGACTTAAGTTCCGAAGATAAGAAAAATCTCCGCTATATTCATCACATTTCAGCTGATTGTACAAAAAGGAGGCTAATATAAGCATTGCGAAAGTATTAGCAGGTTCTATTTTTGTATCTAGCTCAACCCAACTTAACTCAACTCAAACCAACCCAACTCAATCATCTTCTGTACTTCGGCCGGAAGTGTGGAACTACTCCATGATTTTAATTTTCTCCTTCCCTGCAGTAATACTAGTTCTGTCTTCTGGGCCACGATTTTCAGCCCCATATCTTTCATTAAATAATTAAACTATGCTTAACGATGAGGCAATTTTATTAGTTTTTCAGTGCTACATATGTTTAGGAAATTTCTTTCCTTCTTCAGGCACGACTGAAATTACCATGAAATTATCAGATTAATTTAACAAATTAACTAAAGAGTAAAAACAATTAAGGAGCAAAAACTAACATTTAGGGAAACAAAGGGACTAAAAGATATCAAAAGAAATTAAAAGAAATAGCTCACCGTCAGATCTCAGAGGAACTTCTTTTTATAATTAAAATTCATTTCTACTTTCGTCAACATTTAGGCGTATTCCTTTAGGAGTTTAGTTTAATTCCTGGACAAATTTGAAAAATTTTTTCGTAAATGAAAAATGTGATAAAAATTATTTATGGCTTGAAGAGCATGTCATATTTTAAATTATTTGTTATTTCTTAATAAATAAAATTCTGAAAAACAAACGAAATGGAGTCAGAGCACGTGTCTTATAGGCAATGTAAAAGTTGACTTACTGGTTATAACGTAAAAAATTTTAAATTAAACTGTAAAAAGACTGTATATGTGATTTAGTGAATGCAACTTACTAAATCTATAGAATTTTTATATTTGAAAACTGATAGATCTATATTGTAGTATCAACTTTGAGAGACTGAAGTAAGAGATTATTATTTTGTTAAACTGAAATCGCGCATGCGTTGAATGTGTAATTTGAAAATTAAATGTATTCAATAAATTGTCTATATGGGTTAATATCTGTTATATCATTCATTAAAAGGTTATTATAATTACTGTCATGTATGTGAAATTCTTCAATTAAGTCCATTTCCCTTGATTTCCCTATATTCTTGATAAGTTTAACATTTTCAAACTGTATGTTGTGTTTTAGACTATCAATATGTTTAAAAACTGCAGAATTATGTTTTGTTAAATGTTCTCTAAATCTAATGTGTATATTTCTACCAGTTTGACCTATATAGACCATATTACATTCTGGGCATGTTATTTTATAATCTTTCACCCATATCTTTCAACCCAACCTCACTCTAGATAGAATTTGTCTAAATTTGATCAAATTCATGTTAAGAAATATTCATGAATTATCTTCTGCGACCCTTTGTTATTTTGAGCACAAAGTTTTGTCAACATACTATAGACAACTGATTTGGTATTTTCTAAATTAGATTGATCAGTGTAATATTCTAGACACCGATTGAGCTGCGCACCTCCTGAAAAAATTTCCTTTCTTAGCTAATAAAACCACCTTTAATTAGACAAAGACTTAAGTTCTGAAGATAAGAAAAATCTCCGCTATATTCATGACATTCCAGCAGATTGTACAAAAAGGAAGCTAATATAAGCATTGCGAAAGTATTAGCAGCTTCTATTTTTGTATCTAGCTCAACCCAACTCAACTCAATCATCTTCTGTTCTTCGGCCGGAAGTGTGGAACTATTCTATAATTTTAATTTTCTCCTTCCCTGCAGTAATATTAGTTCTGTCTTCTGGGCCACGATTTTCAGCCCCATATCTTTCAACCCAACCCAACTGTAGATAGAATTTGTCTAAATTTGATCAAATTCCATATTAATGCTTAAGAAATCTTCATGAATTATCTTCTGCGACCCTTTGTCATTTTGAGCACAAAGGTTTGTCAACATACTATAGACAACTGATTTGGTATTTCCGATTGAGCTGCACACCTCCTGAAAAACTTTCTTTCCTAGCTAATAAAACCACTTTTAATTAGAAGACAAAGACTTAGGTTCGCAATTTTTTACGAAACGTTCTGCAACATTCGTTGATTCTTGATCACTTCTCATGTCTTTAAGAATCTCAAGTATTAACTACTGAATGTGCAACCCTAGGCCTTTTTGCACTCCGCATTAATAAAATCTTATAAGTGAATGTGTCCCTATAAATTCGCAAATCACTCACTTGTTATCTGTCACTTCTTTGTCAAATGTTTGTAGTGAAATTTTTTGTCATCTGCTTTATATTCTTATATCTCTTAAATCTGCATAAAGTTATCTTCGACGTTGATCAAATCAGAGTCTTCTCTTTTAATTGCAGCTCATTAAGCAATAATTTCACAAATGGTAGCCTATTAGCGAAATATTCTTTTTAGGCTCGCATCTGCCATAAAGTTCTAAGTATCTCAGCACTCTTTCTTCAGGCATTCCATGTCCCTTCATCCTGTCACTTTAATCGTTTGTGTGTAATAAACTCGTTACTTCAGCTCCATGGTGTGTGTTAGACTTGGGTACTTGGGTTAAATCTTTGGCCCTTGACTACAAGTTTTTTAACTTCGACTAAAAATGCCGTATTTGTGAATGATCTGACTTTCATAATTATTGATACATCATAAATACTTTTAGAAATATCGAGAAAGAAAATTTATGTATTTTGAGTTGCATCACTTAACCTAAGTATTCTGAGTATGGACATGATTTTGCGTTCATCGAAATTTTGTCTAAATCTATTATATGGTGGATTTTTCTCAAACTTACATTGTGACAAGATAACAATTAAAAAATGTATTTAGATTATAACGGGATTATTATTTTTGGTACAATTAAACCTTCTTTTCCAGATTTATCCACTGATAACGTCGTATAAAAATGCAAATCCAATCAACGCCTAATGTGATATTATGTACATCAAAATAAGAAGCCTATGTTAATAATATCACGGCGTAAGTGGGTGTTAAAGGGGATAACAGTCAATCTCGGAGGTAATCCGAAGAGGTGCAGCGTGAGTTGACAAGTATCCGAAGACGCCTGCATTTCAAAGAGTTTCTTCTTTCCGAAACCCAACGATAAATATGTAACTTGAACAAACACAAAGGCACAATTAAAATGCAAATCGCTTCTTTGGATCTTTTGACTTCTTTGGCCTCCTTTCTTATACAATTACAAGAAGAGATTTCGTCGTCTTAGGATTGGGTTAATATCTAATAAATTTGGTGTGAAACGAGGCGGTCATCCCTAATAGGGTATAAATATGCAATAGACGCCGTTAATTGAGATATTCGGCGGCGTCGTTAATTTTGATTTATTTGACGGGACCTCGTTCGGTCCCGTTTTCGTTTTTTTCCTCATCTTATTTTTCGCCCCCTCGGTTTTCTTTAGGCGGGAGCGCCAGCAAACTTTACGAGCCCGCAAAAATTCAATTTCCGAACAAGGAAATCAATTAACATGTTCAATATTCATTGGGGATCAGTCCAAATTGATTTTTTTTGCCCAGCCGAAAGTCTGAAAGGCACCGTACCGTATTGACGCATTTATTACTCTCTTTAAAATGAAAAGTATCCAACCGATTTTACATGTTTATGACCCGACAGCAAGTGCAAAATTTAATATTCAAGGTGTTTTTTTATTTTAAGTATGGTAAAAAAATAAAAGCGATCATGTGTGAAATGTTTATAAGCAAGATAATAATGCAAATGCTTTCCTTGGATGCATCATAATTCGTCATTAAGAGATATTAATTTGGTGAAAATTGCGTCTCTACCTGTTTAGTACCGTTAATATTTTTTGTACACGTAAATCGAAAAACTATGGTTCAGGGAATTTTGTTAACGCTTTACACCATTTACTGACCATCAACGCCTCCATTTATCGCCTGCAACGATCCTATATTACAAAATCAATTTTCTGTACTTACCAGAAATGCGATTACCATTTTTGCTTAACGTGTCTCGATCACCACAATTCTCACGATATTTTATCTTGAATCACATTTCTCGAAGTATCACTTTGGATAGATAGTATCAGATTTATAGGTTCTCCAGACCCAAAAAGGGCACCTTATAATCAGTAGCAACAGCAACACTTTGAAGATCAAGAATCGATTGTGTGTCGTAATTTGAATATCGAGGTGCATGTACTCGAGGTTCGATTCGGTGGGCGTGAGAGTTATTTATCACGTTTTTATGCGTGTTAGATTTAATTATTGACCGCTGAAAGTGTGCTTCTTTGACGCCAGAGCCGAAGCGTTCAGTTTTAATTGGCACTTATCTACTCTCATCCTTTTGTGTCTCTTGCCGCTACCGATGTAAATTGTGTCATAGAAGTCACTTGAAACAATTAGTACAATTACTTCTAGGATATATAAAAATTTTTCTTTATAACGAAATTTGTGGGCCATCGAAATATCTGACCACGTGCGGGTGAAGGCAGGTGTTTATACAAAAAAGGCTCAGAAATCAGTGGTTGGTTTTGGTTTTGGTCAGTTCACCATAGAAAGATCGCCGGATAGTATACAATCCACGGTCCAGCTGATCCTAAGATCGATGTAGATCATTGGAGCGCTAAACAACAACGAAATCTGATCGAATCTGCGGTTTCAATCGTTACTTCTCTAAAACGCCCTCAAAGCAACCGAAACTTAAAAACCCCTCGAGAATCCCCGAAAATCTCTTCAAATCTTCACAAGCCGACAGTAAAACTGTCCATTCCTCTCGAAAGCGATGTATTTACAGCTAACCCCTTCACCTAATGAGGTGTAAACTGCAATGCCATAAACGATTAAGCGATCTCATTAGTGTCACTGCATTATAAAACGATAAAAAATAAGGATGGAAAAAAAACCATGTTAAGTATTTTTTTTCTAATGGTAATTTTTACCACGCCCCCTAAAAAATAAGGGATGAAGACATTTCGAGACGAAATAAAATATCAAATCCATGAATATACATAAGACGTGGTCACGAAATGTGGTTAAAAAGATTCTCGGGGTTGTTAGAACTCGGGGATTATTAAACCAAATTTGTTTGAGAAAATTTGTTGCGCAGCAGGTGTTTGCTTTTGCAGATTTTTTTTCCTCTCTAAGGGAAACAGGTGAAATCGTGGAACTAATTCAACGATTCGATTCGAAATGACGGATTCCGCCTGAATTAGGTGATTAATTTTAATAAAAAGAATTTTTAATTTATCAATTTAAAAAGATTTACGACCTTATTTTAAAATGTTTTGAAATCTATAAAGGAACAAATTTATTTTTACATTTCCTGTCAATTTTTCGAAATAATTCTTGCGGAATCAATACCCTTACAAAAATTACTAAGCGCAAATAGAATCGTTAAAGGCCTGTCAAAACTTTTCAAAACGAACAAAAACCTATGACCAACGTCCCCACAACCACAAAAATCTCCCAGAATCCTTTATATCAATGACTTTCAATATTTCTCATTCTCCTCTGGGTAAATTGTTGAAAATTGTAGCGCCTATTGTTAAGATACAAATCTCAATCGATCCGGTCTGAAATTCTCATGAAATTGGGTCGCATTCGGAAAATTATTCAAATTGCTCTGTGTATAAATATTTATTATGAGAGAGCATGGGGTGTTATTTGGAGTTAATGCGCGTTTTTAAACTAAGAGGTCAGATTATATGGGGTTACAGACTAGATTTAAACGTTATATTTATGTTCTGGGGGTTAAAAATATTAAATTGTATAAAATCTCAAATATTTTCTTACCATGTAAGATATTTTAGAGAAGAAACAAGGGCGGAAGACCGTTAATGGTAGGGGTCCATATGCGGTAATGACAATAATCCATATCTGCCACCGGGTGGGTTACTGAAAAAAACTTGCTACTCACATGAACGTATGGCCATATATAGGGCGGCAAGCGAAAGTTGATTAATAATTTATTGTACATTATTAAAAGTATTAACCCGTAATTATTATAATTTCACAACGTTACCGCAAGGTGGCTCCGCAATTTTACGCCGTATTTACTTGGCTCGAATTTCCAAGACCACAATTTTCGCAAAAACCATGCGCGCGGACAGTTTTTTTCACCGCTTCATTTCAATGGCGAAATGTCTCCTAAAGAGAGGGACAAAAAGTCTCATCATATCACTTTCAATTTTTTTTTACTATTGAAATTAAGTACTTAAAAATTCAATCGATACTTTTTTAAACCTTTTTATTATCTCTTTTTGACAAGAAGTTCAGATTATGGCGAGTAGGTCCTTAAACTCATAACATTTTTTATTTCTTTCTAATCTTATTTCTCTTTTGTGATATAGTCTTAAGGGGTCTATTACCATTTTAAATTTTATTTTGTCAATAAAATTAGCTGTTTAAGTTCTGAATTAGACAGGACTTTGAAAAAGTTAAGATATTACAAACCTGTTTGAATGTCTCAACCTGGACAACTGGTTCATGACATTTCAGGGTTATCGCAAATGAAATGGTGGCTTAGGTCTTATCAACACTTTACCATTACCAACGTCTATTCGTGCTAGTTTATTTAGCTTTCTTTATGCTTTATTACTAACCACTCCTTTATGACAAGAGATCGACATTCGAAATTTGCATTACCAAGTCACACATTGTTCTCTTACAATATTCGACAAGCTCGACTGTTTGGCACATTTTCATATTGATTACATATGAAACCATGTAAAGCAGTTGACCTCGTTTAAACTAATCTATTGGTGAATATTGTATGATTTTGATTAAACCAAGATTGCTGACAAGGTTGGATCTAGTATAGATCTAGCTTTGATTTCTTGAAAATATTGGAATTACTCCTGTAACGATAGCAGCATTTCACCTTAATGTACTGGACACATGAGTTGTTATTCATATTATTATTGAAAAATTAAATGGCAATACGTGTTGGAGTCAAGTACATTTACCTTAGTATTTTAGATAAGTCAGCAATATTAGTAAGTAGGTTAAATAGGTTTATTAACATGTAGAAGGAGAATAGAATAGAATAAGTCGTCGATGCGTTAGCACGAAAATGTTAGTTATAAGTATTATTAAATAAACGCAGTTATATAAAATCCAAAAAAGCCTTTTTCTCCTCTCTCGAGGAATCTGACATCATAAATAAGTTGATCATTACATTAATATGTAGCTTTATTTATTTGCTATTAACCTTAACTTACCTGACGTTTAAACCTTTAAGTGTCATCGAAATATTGGCTGTGATTAGGAAAAAATTGAAGAGTTGTTGATTTACTGAAAAGTTAACCAATCTTGTAATCTCCCAACGTTTATATTAGCACAGAAAATCGCTTGACACAACATTTGGATGAAACAGTTTATTTCTTTTTTAGTAAAGACCAATAAATTTCCTGAAGGTTTTCTGCTGGTTTGTCTGCGGTTGCTCTAATGTCAGTAAAAGAGACATAATTAGTAGATCGATCTTGGAGATCTGCTACCATCAATTACTTCTACGCGTAACCATACTCTGAATGATATCATCGTTAGAACAAATCTAAAAATTGATCCAACCCAAGTACCCAAGCCCTAAGTCGACCTAAGGAGATTATTTATTTGCCTGTTTTCTGGAGCTAATACACAATAGGAGCTGAAGTAACGAGTTAATTACGCAGAGACGATTACACAGGATGGAGGGGCATGGAGTGTCGAAAGAAGTCGAAGTGTAAATTTGTGTGCTGAGATACTTTATGACAGATGCGAGCCTAAAAAGAATATTTCGCTAATATGCTACCATTTGTGAAATTATTGCTTAATGAGCTGCAATTAAAAGAGAAGACTCTGATTTGATCAATGTTGAAGATTACTTTATGCAGATCAAGAGACATAAGAACATAAAGTAGATGACAAAAAGTTCCACTACAAACATTTGACAAAGAAGAAGTGACAGATAACAAGTGAGGGCTTTGAGAATTCATATGGACACAGTCACTTATAAGATTTTATTAATGCGGAGTGCAAAAAGGCCTAGGGTTGCACATTCAGTACTTGAGATTCTTAAAGACATGAGAAGTGATCAAGAATCAACGAATGATGCAGAACGTTTCATAAAAAATTGCGAACCTAAGTCTTTGTCTAATTAAAAGTGGTTTTATTAGCTAGGAAAGGAAGTTTTTTCAGGAGGTGTGCAGCTCAATCGGGGTCCAGAATATTACGCTGATCAATCTAAGTTAGAAAATACCAAATCAGTTGTCTATAGTATGTTGACAAACCTTAGTGCTCAAAATGACAAAGGGTCGCAGAAGATAATTCATGAATATTTCTTAAGCATTGATATGGAATTTGATCAAATTTAGATAAATTCTATCAAAAGTTGGGTTGGGTTGAAAGATATGGGGCTGAAAATCCCTTATTCTGAAACAACATAAAGCAGTTGACAAGAAAATCCACTACAAACATTAGACAAATAAGAATTGAGAGATAACAAGTGATTAAGAAAAAATTATCTTTTAAAAAAAAATTGAAGTGTTGCTGATTTACAGAAAAGTAAACCAATCTTGGAATCTCCCAACGTTTATATTAGCACAGAAAAACAATTTTGAAAATCGCTTGACACAACATTTGGACGAAACAGTTTATTTCTTTTTTTAGTAAAGACCAATAAATTGCCCCAAAAATACGTAGTCGTTATCTCAACCTTCGATTTCCTGAAGATCTTCTGCTAGTTTGTCTGCGGTTGCTCTAATGTCAGTAAAAGAGACATAATTAGTAGATCGATCTTGGAGATCTGCTACCATCAATTACTTCTACGCGTAACCATACTCTGAATGATATCATCGTTAGAACAAATCTAAAAATTGATCCAACCCAAGTACCCAAGCCCTAAGTCGACCTAAGGAGATTATTTATTTGCCTGTTTTCTGGAGCTAACACACAATAGTAGCTGAAGTAACGAGTTCATTACGCAGAGATGATTACACAGGATGGAGGGGCATGGAGTGTCGAAAGAACTCGAAGTGTAAATTTGTGTGCTGAGATACTTTATGGCAGATGCGAGCCTAAAAAGAATATTTCGCTAATATGCTACCATTTGTGAAATTATTGCTTAATGAGCTGCAATTAAAAGAGAAGACTCTGATTTGATCAATGTTGAATAAAGTAGATGACAAAAAGTTCCACTACAAACATTTGACAAAGAAGAACAGATAACAAGTGAGGGATTTGAGAATTCATATGGACACAGTCACTTATAAGATTTTATTAATGCGGAGTGCAAAAAGGCCTAGGGTTGCACATTCAGTAGTTAATACTTGAGATTCTTATAGACATGAGAAGTGATCAAGAATCAACGAATGTTGCAGAACGTTTCAAAAAAATTGCGAACCTAAGTCTTTGTCTAATTAAAAGTGGTTTTATTAGCTAGGAAAGGAAGTTTTTTCAGGAGGTGTGCAGCTCAATCGGTGTCCAGAATATTACGCTGATCAATCTAGGTTAGAAAATACCAAATCAGTTGTCTATAGTATGTTGACAAACCTTTGTGCTCAAAATGACATTAATGACATGAATTTGATCAAATTTAGATAAATTCTATCAAACGTTGGGTTGGGTTGAAAGATATGGGGCTGAAAATCGTGGTCCAGAAGACAGAACTAGTATTAAGAATTAGAAGATAACTTTATGCAGATCTGTAAATGGAAGAAGAGTTCTTGCATATTCCTTATTCTGAAACAACATAAATCAGTTGACAAGAAAATCCACTACAAACATTAGACAAATTGCTGATTACAGAAAAGTAAACCAATCTTGGAATCTCCCAACGTTTATATTAGCACAGAAAAACAATTTTGAAAATCGCTTGACACAACATTTGGACAAAACAGTTTATTTCTTTTTTTAGTAAAGACCAATAAATTGCCCCAAAAATACGTAGTCGTTATCTCAACCTTCGATTTCCTGAAGATCTTCTGCTGGTTTGTCTGCGGTTGCTCTAATGTCAGTAAAAGAGACATAATTAGTGGATCGATCTTGGAGATCTGCTACCATCAATCGCTTCTACGCGTAACCTAAATGAGATGTCATCATGTTGAGCCAGATACCCGTGTCTTTTCAGGTGGTCCGCGGGGCCGTTTAAAAATACATCAGTGGGTGCATCTGGTCTCGACTGGTCGAAATTTCAAGAATTGGCGTAGATTTCGACCGGAGATTAACCCGGTAGACGGATGGACGGACGTCTGCGCACGGTTAGAGCGATTTATTTGCGTTTGTTATTTCAGAAGGGTTCTCTGTGTAAATACAATGGTGTGGCGGACGACGCGAGTTCTTGTCACATTCTGTTTTCGTTGGTGTCAGGATTTCGTGTTGTGACATCTTTGCGTCGATCGTTTTTCGCGACTTCCAAGAACGAATTTAAACCAAGATTTCAAGCTGACAAATCACTAACATATAAAATGTCAAAAAAAAGATATATCCCACACGCAGTTTAAAATTTCTAAAAGGGTTAACATCTACTTTTAAACTTTTCTCAAAAAATTATTAACGGTAACACCTACTTATTCGTTGATATTTCGTCGACTTTTACTGTTAAAAATTGTAATGGACGTTGTCCGAGGGTGCACAATAAAATCCCTACGGGGTATTTTCCAAGAATCTCCCGCCACGTATGTTTTGTGCAATTCAAGTGTGAAAACGAATAATACCCAGGACAAAGCTCGCCCAAATACAAAAGCTCCAGCCTAACATAGGCGAATAAGGAACGTTCCAAAACGGTTTCGAATTTGCCTTTAACTATTTCGGAAAGATCTACCTAGATTTTTTTTATGACCACGCCGATTCGTCCCGGGGCATTACCCGGACTTTAAGATGCGGTTTGGTCCAAAAAAATGCAAATCGTAATTGCTTTTTAAAAAAAACACCCCATATTTAAGTAGAAAAATATCGTGTTTAATGGAATGCTTTTTAAAGTGGGTATTGAGAGTCTAGACAAAAGAATGTAAAGTACGCTTTTCAATATAAAGAATCCTGCTGTATCAAGATAAAAAGGAGAGCCTGGCGTTATAATTTTATGTACCGACATCGAACGTTTAATGAGCCCATAAAATCGAATTTAAATTATTAAACGTCTCTAACAGTTAACCCTTTACCTTAATTGTTTTTCCTATTAGAGGTAACGCTGATAGCGTTGGAATAGAACCACTTCTCCGTGGATAACGACTTTAATTAAAAATTTTAAAGTTACGCATGATATGGAAAAGGGTTGCTTTTAAATTGGGAAAGGTGTTTAATAATTATGGAATACATTAAATTTTGTTCTTTTTTGAATTCTTAAGGTAAGTAAAATGTAATACGAAAATGTTTAAGGCGTGACATAGGACTCTTTTATGAATACCCCAAAAATTTTCAATGGAATATCTATCAAATTCTCATTGATGGTGTTGTGGGGGTGACCGCATAGAACACGGTTTTTTCTTTTTTCCATAAAACTTGTGAGTATTTAAAAGGAGACACAATGGGTTCACTGTGTACAAATAGTGCCATAATGACCGTGGTAAACAGAGACTTTGCGGCCACTGCGGTTTCCTATTGTCCGGTTCCGACCACCGGTTAAGAACCCGTAAACCAGGGGTAGCAAAAGTTACCTTAAAAAAGACTGTTATCAATACATTTTTAAGGTTTTTTTTATACACATACATTTTTAAATTATATTTTTGATATCCCCAAATTTTTTTAATGAATAATCTTGATTATAACGTATGATTTGGAGGGAGGAATGTTTTGGTACCGCTGAAACTCACCACCCACATTGCCAAAAACCGGGTCTGCACAATTTAGACGTTAAATATCTGACTGCACCCGATGGTGCCGTCATAGAAAACATACGGTTCAGCAAGTAATTGTGTTGGCACAATACGATGAGCAGTATCTATGATCAAAATAGAACTTCTAGGACAAAGAGTTTCGACCAAAACATGTCCGGGTCATGCTGTGTAACTATAAAATCGTAGGACACACACATTGAAAAGTCGAAATAAAAATCAAGTTTGGAAGAACTTAATTATGGCAAAACATAGCCCAAAAGTCTGTTATGTGAAAATTTTGCACTTTGAAACTGTTTGAATGAATAATTAATGCACACAAATTCGAAGAGCTATCAATACCGTTGCGTTGTGTATTAGTTAATTTTGCTTTTAGTTTAAAAATTAAAACAAAAAATTTATCAAATTTTCATATTTTCGTATTTTTCTCGATATTGACGCATCTAAGAACAAAAGTGCAAGAGAGCAATATTGCTAAGAATAAAATTTGCTACCACTTTTACTCTAAAAGTTTTTTTGTAATATGCTCTGAATCCATGGTGCTACCATAACAACTTGTAAAGCAATGAAATTCATAGAATTTTCTTTTTCGTATTTTTCTCGATATTGATTCATCTGAGATCAAAAGTGAAAGAGAGCAATATTGCTAAGAATAAAATTTGCTACAACTTTTGTTCTAAAAGATTTTTTGTAACATACCCCGATTCCGCAGTGTTACCATTAATTACTAAAAGAACGAAATTCATCAAATTTTCATATTTTCGTATTTTTATCGATATTGATGAATCTGAGAACAAAAGTGCAAGAGAGCAATATTGCTAAGAATAAAATTTGGTACAACTTTTGTTCTAAAAGATTTTTTGTAACATACTCCGATTCCGAAGTGTTACCATTAACTACGAAAACAACGAAATTCATCAAATTTTCATATTTTCGTATTTTTCTCGATATTGACTCATCTGAGAACAAAAGTGCAAGAGAGCAATATTGCTAAGAATAAAATTTGCTACCACTTTTACTCCAAAAGTTTTTTTGTAATATGCTCTAAATCCATGGTGCTACCATAACAACTTGTAAAGTAACAAAATTCATCAAATTTTGCTATTTTCGAATTTTTCTCGATATTGCCTCATCTAAGAATAAAAGTGCAAGAGAGCAATATTGCTAAAAATAAAATTTGCTACCACTTTTACTCAAAAAGTTTTTTTGTAATATGCTCTGAATCCCAGGTGCTACCATAACAACTTGTAAAGCAACGAAATTCATCAAATTTTGCTATCTTCGTATTTTTCTCGATATTGACTCATCTGAGAATAAAAGTGAAAGAGAGCAATATTGCTAAGAATAAAATTTGCTACAACTTTTGTTCTAAAAGATTTTTTGTAACATACTCCGATTCCGAAGTGTTACCATTAACTACTAAAACAACGAAATTCATCAAATTTTCATATTTTCGTATTTTTATCGATATTGACGCATCTAAGAACAAAAGTGCAAGAGCGCAATATTGCTAAGAATAAAATTTGCTACAACTTTTGTTCTAAAAGATTTTTTGTAACATACTCCGATTCCGAAGTACTACCATTAACTACTAAAACAACGAAATTCATCAAAATTTCATATTTTCGTATTTTTCTCGATATTGACGCATCTGAAAACAAAAGTGCAAGAGAGCAATATTGCTAAGAATAAAATTTGCTACAACTTTTGTTCTAAAAGATTTTTTGTAACATACTCCGTTTCCGAAGTGTTACCATTAACTACTAAAAGAACGAAATTCATCAAATTTTGCTATTTTCGTATTTTTCTCGATATTGACTCATCTGAGAATAAAAGTGAAAGAGAGCAATATTGCTAAGAATAAAATTTGCTACAACTTTTACTCTAAAAGTTTTTTTGTAATATGCTCTGAATCTATGGTGCTACCATAATAACTTGTAAAGCAACGAAATTCATCAAATTTTGCTATTATCGTATTTTTCTCGATATTGACTCATCTAAGAACAAAAGTGCAAGAGAGCAATATTGCTAAGAATACAATTTGCTACCACTTTTACTCTAAAAGTTTTTTTGTAATATGCTCTGGATCCATGGTGCTACCATAACAACTTGTAAAGCAACAAAATTCATCAAATTTTGCTATTTTCGTATTTTTTTCGATATTGACTCATCTGAGAACAAAAGTGCAAAAGAGCAATATTGCTAAGAATAAAATTTGCTACCACTTTTACTCTAAAAGTTTTTTTGTAATATGCTCTAAATCCATGGTGCTACCATAACAACTTGTAAAGCAACAAAATTCATCAAATTTTGCTATTTTCGTATTTTTCTCGATATTGACTCATCTGAGAATAAAAGTGAAAGAGAGCAATATTGCTAAGAATAAAATTTGCTACCACTTTTACTCTAAAAGTTTTTTTGTAATATGCTTTGAATCCGTGGTGCTACCATAACAACTTGTAAAGCAACAAAATTCATCAAATTTTGCTATTTTCGTATTTTTCTCGATATTGACTCATCTGAGAATAAAAGTGAAAGAGAGCAATATTGCTAAGAATAAAATTTGCTACCACTTTTACTCTAAAAGTTTTTTTGTAATATGCTTTGAATCCGTGGTGCTACCATAACAACTTGTAAAGTAACAAAATTCATCAAATTTTGCTATTTTCGTATTTTTCTCGATATTGACTCATCTGAGAACAAAAGTGCAAGAGAGCAATATTGCTAAAAATAAAATTTGCTACTACTTTTCCTCTAAAAGTTTTTTTGTAATATGCTCTGAATCCATGGTGCTACCATAACAACTTGTAAAGCAACAAAATTCATCAAATTTTGCTATTTTCGTATTTTTCTCGATATTGACTCATCTGAGAATAAAAGTGAAAGAGAGCAATATTGCTAAGAATAAAATTTGCTACCACTTTTACTCTAAAAGTTTTTTTGTAATATGCTTTGAATCCGTGGTGCTACCATAACAACTTGTAAAGTAACAAAATTCATCAAATTTTGCTATTTTCGTATTTTTCTCGATATTGACTCATCTGACAACAAAAGTGCAAGAGAGCAATATTGCTAAGAATAAAATTGGCTACCACTTTTACTCTAAAAGTTTTTTTGTAATATGCTCTGAATCCATGGTGCTACCATAATAACTTGTAAAGCAACAAAATTCATCAAATTTTGCTATTTTCGTATTTTTCTCGATATTGACTCATCTGAGAATAAAAGTGAAAGAGAGCAATATTGCTAAGAATAAAATTTGCTACAACTTTTGTTCTAAAAGTTCTTTTGTAATATGCCCCGTTTCCACAGTGTTTCCAAAAAACAACGAGCTTTAGATTTTTCTTTAACAGATTATATAGTGTACCGCTTAATGATAGAGACACCATCCTAGAAATTCAAAAATTCCTAAAAATAGGACTAAATAATAATTTCACAGTTACCGAATTGCAAAACATCTATCTAAACGTCCACAAATCACATATCGGTGAGTAACGTCTAAGACTAATAAACCCGAATGTTTAACTAAAACTAGAACTACTGCCCTTGATTCTTGAAAAAAAAAATCTTATCTTCAGGTAGTACCTTCTTTTGTCTATTCGATTTAAAAAGCTATCGTTAAAAGGGTAAATATTTACTGAACCTTAACGCATCGGGGGGTTTCACGCATTTTAAAGACAGTCGAAACAAAACGTGCACCCTCTTAATCAACCGTTAATAAATTTGATAAAAACCGTGGAAGTATCTCAACGGGAGTGCCATAAGAAATTAATAAATATTAATAAGAGAAGTGTTCGTTTAAGATTCGTGCTATGTGGGATTGAACTGAGCGTTTAAATTGAAAGCGCCTCGGACTCTCTCGGGCGATATCAAGAGGAGAGAGGTTTCGTGCCTTCGTGATTTATTACGCGCCTTTTTGCATAAAATCTCAATTCAATTCCTCTTTCTCACTATCCTTCTCGCTCTTTGAAGAGGGATTTTTTAACAGATTATCAAGATAACCGCTACATTAGCCATCTATCTAGCGTTTAAAGCACAACGCAACGCTCGGGGATCATAAATAACGCCTAAGCAAACGTTTAAGTCAGATCGTTGATATTTAACACGATCCGTTTTGTGTCTGTTGATATATTGGTCGTAAATTTTTTGCAAAAATATATCGAGGATTAAAGAAGAAAGAGATATTTATCAACGATGAAAAATATCTTAAAAGTTTAAATTTAATTGTTTAAACGATATTTAGTTGGAATGAAATAAATCATTTAGTTACAATGTTTATTAACTGGTCAACACCCGTTCGAGCAGAAAAGTAGGAGGCTTCTTCCGTGTAAGAATTTGATTAACGTCATCGGGCTGGCAAATATCAACCTGCGACACTCGTATATCACGCAACCTGACAGTTTGCGTGGTCCCAGTAAAAATTATACAGTTACTGCCGGAATCGTTGGTTCGCGTGCCTCTTGGATGCGTATCTCGTGCATTCGTTGATTCTTTTTTGCAGCCCCCAACTCTTCTGCTGCCGTGACACGATTTCCGCGTCGCATCAGTAGCCGAGGTGTTAATGAAGAAGAATGGAGATAAATTCCTGGAAGATTTAGATCTCTCAAGGGCGCATAAATAATTCTTTCTTGACGTACTAAGAAAAAATCAAATTTAAATAATCTGTTTGTCATCGACGTTAACGTTTCAATCAAACCTCATTATATTGAATGATAATCGATATACATCGAGGTATTGTTGTGGGAAACGTCACCGAGAAATCTATTGTTGTTCGAGAATCGATGCCTCCCGGTTGATTACGGCCGATTACCGAAGAGAGGCTAATTGTAACACGAGATCGTCCCACAACACAATGGGTTCTCTCACCACACGAGTCGTGATTAAGTTTTAAACACCAGTGGCGCTTCGGCTTTATTACAGGACTCGGTAACCGTTCCAAAATTGGCGCTGGTTATTTACAATGATACTGTGAATTTATCCTCCCGAGATAAATAACCGTATTAATTTCATTCCCCGCTGTGTCAGTACCAAAATTGGCTACGTTAAACAATAAAATCAATTTTCTCAAATTGTAATAATTCAATTAAATTAAATTTTCGCTACTAATTAGTAATCGCGCTGTAACGGAACCTTATTATTTTAATTTCTTTTTCTTATTTGATACAACCCAATTTAAGCAGTCATTTCTTCGTACCCTGATAACCGTCGATATCCTCAATTCTGGTCGTACCACATTCCTTTGTATCTTTAAAGAAATAAAAACCAGGGCGGAATAAAGTTTTTAACAATCGTCGTCTCGGAGAAGGGTCGTTTCAATTAGTATTTCTTCGACGCTCGTTAATCCATGCCAACGAGAAATTGGTTTAATCGTTACACCGAAAAAAACGAACGGGAACAGTGTGGTCGATCTCTTCCATGCAGACCGATTGACAATTAGGAAGTGGTTTCGGCTCTTACAAATAATTCTGATCTTTGATCGTTAGCCGACCCAAACGATAAAGTTGAACCGAGTCCGATTTTTATCCTAATTTGGAAATTCCAAGAGTGCCCTTTGTGGATGCCACGGATTTTTTCGACTAACGCTACCGATTCTTCGATTATTTTACCGTACTAATACACAGGAATTTACTTTTTCAACTAACGGAAAAAGAAGTCAAAGAGGCGGAGAACTCAACGAGTTGGTTATCTTTGGCCTTTTAGAGTTTACTTCAAGCTTTTAACCGAATGATTATTTAGTTGTTAACAGAAGCGCCAATACGATAACAAACTTCTTTTTCCCCCTACGTGGGTGGTAAAAAATTTTTGCACTTTAAACTTCTATGATAAGATTTCTTTTTAAGTAACTTAATTTGTTATCTCTATGGGATTTTTTTTCTTTAATACAATTTTATTTTTTAAGCTTTTTAAGTATTAAATGAAAGTGATTAAGTTATTTGTTTCACTTCCAGCCACGACCTTGCCTTTATCTCATCTATAATGGATTTCCTCCACGTCCTCTTGAGCTTGCAATATTTCCAGTTCCTTTTCCTCTAAGATTTCTTAACTGAGCTGGGTTTGCTTTGATAGTCTCTACACCTCTTCGTTTCTTATTTGGTCTGACCAACTGCAACATATTTTTCTCAACATTGCAAAAGCTCCTCAGGTTTTATTTATGGGATTTCTTATGACTTCTTCGGTGCCTCCTGTGTTGGTTACTACACTGCCTATAGAAGTGAACTCCCAAACGTCTTTCATTTGTTGTATTCTCTATTGTCAAACTTGTTTGGTTGTTGCTGTTGGTTCTTCGCGATGTGGTTTTTGAAATATTGTTCTCAGTTTCTTTAGGCAGATTCGAATATCATTGAAAGTCTGCGTTACCAGGCATATGTCATCTGCATAAACTTAGCCCTAGCAGTTGTTGGTGTAATCACCATGTTATATCTCGTTGTTGGTGGTTTGTGGTATTCGTGATCCAGTTTAGTGGGGACAGGGACAGGAGTGGGAACATTTTGCATTTTTATATAATTCTTTTATTAGTGCTAGCTCTTATATGTGCCATAGCGCTCTGTGGTCTTGTGAATCAAACACCATATATATTGTGACTCTCCATGATCTGTTTTGTCCGAAACGTGCCTGTTCCTTTCTAAGTTTTATTTCAATTTGGTCCATTATCCTTGTATTTATTATCCGAACTATGATTTTATTAATCATATTGAGAAGTAGTAATGTGAGTAATGATTTGATTACTTTAGTAGAGTGTTGTGAATCTGCTTTTAAGAATTCCGCCGATATCTTGTCTGAACTTGTTATTCGCATTGTAGGCAGTTTGGATAGTTTTGGTATGACTTCATGTTTAGTTGAAAGTTTTATGTTTATTCTCAGAAGAGGTTGCTCTCCTCCATATGGTTGTGTTCCTGTTTCTTCCCGTGTACTCAGCATCTTGGAAAAATGTTCCTCCCATGTTCTTGTTTATTCTATTTCTTTTAGCTTTATTTCCGATGGCTGCTTTCAATCTACTTTTAATGTTCCTTCTCTCATTTAGATCTATTGTCTCGTCTGTAATCTACTCTGCATTTGTTCTTTTCTCCTTTCTCAGCATAATGTCCTGGAAACAAAGACGATGGAAAAGTTTTTCTCTTTTTCTTCTTGTATAGCAGACCTTATAGGGTTAACAAATAGCACAATTCTTAGAAGATGCACAAGAAGTCAGACACATCTACGGAATGATTCAAAAGTAGTGGCAAATCAAGCCTGCCAGCAACAAAGTTTTATCCATAATTTCCTATCTACTTTCTTAGCTGATATCTTCCTTATTATTAGAGATAGAGAAAAACTAAATACACCATTTGAAAGCTTGATTCTTTCTTTATCTAAAACCATCGTCTGCCGATAAGTTGATACTAGGATCAATAAAAAATGAAGAACACCGCTCTGTACTTAAAATAACTCAAAATTACCAAATTTTAAGCCCTTGTGCAATTGTTATCAAACCAAATTTTAAAAAAACTGTTATCACAGTCAGAAAAAGCGCTCATTCAACTATCTTAATCCGAGTTTTCGTCGGTCAATATCTATCGGCGTCATGCTTAAATCACCCTTAATATACATCCCTACATGCAGAAACGCTTAATTGCTCTTCCTCGAAACAACTTTCTTATTTGATAGGGAGGAAAATAGGGGGTATATCTATCTTATCGAAAATTTTCTACTCTTTCTAATGGTGTATAAGACGCGGCGATGCGATTACACAAGTACGTTTTTGGCCAAAAACTACTAAATTCAGACGTTTTATCCACTTTAAAACTGTCTTATTTGACCAGGAGAAAACTCTAGAACCATATCTATCTTATCGAAAATGTTCTGCTCTTTCTAATGGTGTAAACACGCAATAGAGCATTTGCACAAACACGTGTTTGGCCAAAAACTACTAAAGTTTTGGATTTTTCTGTTTCTGGTTAATTCCCGTTTGTGACTGTACGGTGTTTGTCACGACGAGCTGACTCTATATGTATGGGATGTAATGACAAAGTCTCCTTATTTTTCAGCGTATAATACGATGGTTAGGGAAAAAGTGGGGTTGACATTAAAAAAATAACCTTTCGACTTTTAAAGATTTAAATTTAACGCATATTTCTGACCATCGTGTATAACTTAAAAAAAATTTCAAAGATTATGTAAGCTATGGGTTATTTGTAATTGTTATTAAATTAAATTGTATAATTGCTATTAAAAGATATCATTAGAAAGAGCAGAAAATGTTCAAATGGTGCATTTAATTTTTTGCTATATCTAATAATATGGAAAATATCAGCTAAGAAAGAAGATAGGTAAAAGTTTCATGAAGACTCAAAAAGGATTACGTGCGAGTGCGGGAAGTTACCCCCATTTTTTGATTTCTAAATTTTTCATTGTTCTAGATTGTTCTAGAATTGTTCAACGGGTTTTTTGACTTTTTTGGAAAATCATAGTTTCTTTGTTGTTCTGGGTTGTTCTAGTTGTTCTAGTTATTGTTCTAGAAAATCAAAATTATGGAATACAGCATTACGAATTTATAACTAAAGATAGGTTTGGCTGCCAAAATGTCTAGTTGATTGCTGTGACCATAGTTTTTCTATTTTCAATTCTATATTACAAATATATACCTACTTATTATATCTAACGCAATCTGGAACAGCGAATATTTTCACTAGAACAACTCTATAAAGGATACTTTACTCTTTGAAAATTGAAGTTTTTGGAGGTTTTCAGTCAGTAATTTTTGCGTCCGCGGTTTTAAATTACACAATAACATTGAAAAAACATATAACGATCTAAAATAACTCAAACTTTGCTGATTCAAATTGTTCTAGGTGTATTTTACGTTTAAACTAGAGAAAAAAAAAACGTTTTTCTGGTTACACGGACATTAATTTTGCAAAATCACATCTTCTTTGTTGCTCTAAATTTGTTCTTGTTGTTCTAGTTACTTAAAATGTTTATTTAATCGCTGCGGCTTTAGCTTTTTTAATGTTTCAAAAATTAGTGCTTACAACAATTAGAACAATTCAGAACAGCTATTTTTACTAGAAAAACCTTAAATTTGAGTTGTTATGATATCGGACAGGTTTTGTTGAATCAGTGAACCTAACCTTTAATATAATAATAGTTTTAAAAAATTAAAAAATATGGAATAATCTGACTAATTTTCTAAAAATCACCTTTCTCTTTAAACTTATAATAATAAATTAATAAATAAACTAAACTAACAAATAAAACAATAACTATTCGATCAGTATTACTATAGCAGTACAATAACTTATTCTAAAGTAAACTATAACTAAATAAACTAAATCATGTAAATAAATTAATTTCACGGACCAATACGATTACATTACTTTCCTCATTTATAAACATATATGCACATCTGTGCATTTATTTCAGTAGCTGGACGGATTTTTAACGTAAGTCATTAAATAACATCCAATCGGCATTGTTGGGCACAAATAGCGTGTAGTGTCCTACATCATTCAAAGATTGAGTACCTTCGGAACTGATGATACCTGCGAGGATATAGAATTTGTTGTGGAGTTGTAAATTTACAATCACTCAATTTTGTTTTATTGTTCTCTCCATTCGTTGTCTCTATACATTTTTTGCAATTGTTGCTTAAAGTTTGCATGTAGTTTTCTATTGCTTGCTGTAGCTGTGCATAGCCAAATACTGTTACGATGTTAATGTCGATTGGTTTAAGTTTAAACAATTATTGCAGTTTTTAGTCCTACACTAACTGAATTCTTCTTAAAATAGTTGTGTGCAAGAAACGCAATATTTGAAGTAGCATTCACTATTATTACTTCACCAATATTCTCGCTTACAAAGTAATTTATTCCTGTTAACAGTTCAGCTCTTTTTTTATTTGTTGCTTTACTAGAATCGGTTTTTAAAAATAATTTTAGAAAACTAAGGCAATCTGTGCAACCATTTTCAACAATAAGAACAATAAAGAAAATCTGATTTTTCCAAAAATGAGGGGTAGCCAAAAAACCCGTTTTTTCAAACACAATGTAGAACAACTCTAGAACAATCTAGAACAACAATACAAAATTTAAATTCATTCATTGCGTACGTCATCGCAGTGGAGAGTACAAGATCTCATAAACATGTCGTCTCCATTTAGAGATTTAGAGTGAGTCTTGATGGAGACGACATGTTTATCTATACAAAATTACATGTTTTGAATCGAACATTTCAGTAATTATATCTTTTTTACACTTTAAAAGCGATTTTTTTAAATAAATCCGAATAATTACTGTTTTAGGTTTACCTCCACATATGTTCGAGCGATATTTATTGAGACAATATTCCTAGAAAAGTTTACGTCACCTCTCAGAATAACTCACATGTGATGCTTGAAAAAAAACAGTGGCGTATGGTTTAAAATATAAATATTTTGTACTTAATATGTTTTATGTAACCTTCACTATATTTATTTTAACTTATCATCTAAATAAATCCTTTCATTAATTTGTGAGATATAATAATCAAAAAATATATTTACAAACACAAATTCGTGTTCTTCTCGTGACTAAGAAGAAATAATTTCTTTTTTTCCATTGATACGATTTATTTATAACTTCAAGTCTATTGTGCAATTTACTTATTTTCTTTGGATATAATAATTACATAGGTAAAGCGAGACACGTGCGTTTTATGCTTTTGCATTAGCAACGAAGATAAAAGATCTACTGTATAAGAGTTGAAAGGGTGTATGGATAATAAAAAAAGTCGAACAATGGTCGAAATAAACAGTCTTGAAAGGGAGGTGTTGATAAATACAAAAGGGTCTATTGTCATTTAGGATTGTTGAAGGAGAAATTGCAAAAAAATATTGAATTAAAATTTACGCCCAACGTGTGCAGGGGTGTGTTCCCGTAGGAAGATGCAGGAAACAAACAATGCTTCCTACCCTTAGTAGGAAGTAAACCACGCCTTAAATGCAAGAAATATTTTTAACAGGAAGTGTAACGCGATACAATATTGTTCAGAGTTTATTATTACAGATTTAAAAGGTTTTTGCAATAATAGAAGATTTTGCGGAGATTTTGAAACTATTTCCTGTCTTTAAAGTTTTTTTATTCTTCATTTTTAATTAATCACCTTTTACCTTCGTTAATGGACTTCACTTTATTTCTTAATGGATACATATTGGGTAATTAACTCTCACGTTAAAATTGAGAGTACGGCAAGTAATAAAGAAGGGAAAAGCAGATCAATTTTTAAAAACAAAAAAAGCAGTCGTCGGCGTCGTCCGGTAGACCGGATGTGCGATGACAAACCCCGATAATAAGTTTTCGAACAATTTCCATATGGACATGTGTTTTTCTGAGGGGCAGGTGTTGGCCACGCGCCATCGAATCACCTTGCCTATTAACCCCCACCCTTAAATTATTTCATTTTTAATGCAAAAAAACAACTTTCTACAAAATTTTTTTAATGTAAAAAACAAGGAAATGAAAGGGAAAGTAGAATTAAACGATTCATTTTATAATTATCTAAAATAAAAACTTGTATTTCGTTTTAAAGAGATGTGTATAAAAGTACATACACAAAAATCGCGTTACAATTATCGTTTTCATCTAAACGCTAATAAAAATAAATAAGTCTTTTTTTGATTCAAACCGTTTTCATTATAAACGTGTTCGTAATAAGGCACGAGTCGTGTACTACAAAGAAATAGTAACTTAAAGAGCTTTTACAACCTAATAAGTTAAAAGGTAATTAGTCAGGAATAAAATAAGTCAGTACGTATATTCCTGCGTTTCGTTCTAATTCTAAGATGAAAAATTCGCGAAACAAAGTTTTATTTTAAGAAAAAAAAAACAATTAGGATCCTTAAAATGCTAAAAATGTATATAAACAATATTTACAATGTTATGTACAAAATGTAAAATTGACTAGAAATTTAACAATGATACTCTCTTAGAGACAGTAACAAAAATAGGATTTCACTCTACGTAAAAATATCACTTTTTTTCGTTCGATTATTTTTTTGTTGGAATGATGAAAAAGGCACTTGGTTACGTTGAGATTTTTCGTAAGGTTTGGTGCGTTTATTTGGACTGGCCTTGATTCTCTGTAATTAAAAAAATTTATAAGTAAAAATGGTTTATTAATAATATTAATAATTCTGTTATAAAAGAAACCGTTAAGGAACTCGTTTCACTTACGCTTTAGCAAGTTCAAAAACGAGTTCCCTATTTTTTTTTTCTTTCATCCGTCGTATACGACAGGAGACGTAGGAAAAAATAAATTATGTACCGAGGAGAATTTCGCAGACTGTATTGTGTGCATCCCCAAGGAATGAATGCCTTTTATGCAGGGAGTCTTAAGAAAATCCTTGCATAAAACTCTTTTTATGTTCTGGGCGCACACAAAAAAAAATTCTTAGGGGTTGCCGCCGTACACAGGTAGACGACCTGGAGTTGCACAGCTAGTTTTCAACCCCTATTTTGAACCATTCGAAATAAAATCTTTGAATTTTTAATTAAAAAATACACTTACCGTGATAAACTGAAGAAAAGTTATTCTTGCTGCCAATGAAAAATAGCGTCTAATAACTCCTCATCTTCAGGACTTCGTGGATCGTAATTTTCATAGTCGTTTTGTTGAATAAGGTGAAGATTTGAATTAAAAGACGTCGTTGAAATCGAACCGTCTGAACTATGGTGTGAAGGGGTTGGAGAAGCTGAAGCTTCCGAACATGCCGGGGTTGGTAAAAGATATGTGTATTGCATATCAGGGGAGTTATTATAAAATCGATTATCTTGAATATTTTCGTTTGAAGTACCATTTCCTAATTCAGCTTCATGATCTTCGATCATCTGTTGAAGACTTCTAATGTACTCCACTGCTAATCTCAAAGTCTCAACTTTGCTTAGTTTCTTACTTGCACCTCTTGATGAAGAAGAATTGGTAGGGGAGAACGCTTGAGCAACAGACGGGGGAATGTGTTGTCTTAATGTGGCAAATCCATTATTGACTTGCTTAACACGATTTCTTTCCCTCGCATTTCTTCTTGCCACGGAAGCCGGTTGTTGAGTTGGACCACCGTAAGGTACAAATTGAATTTTTCTTTTACACCTGAGATCGTTGTTGTTGGTCACCAAGACTGAAGATCTTTCAGTAGCCGGCGCCAAAGGTCTTTTTCCTTGAATGACAGACTTGGCGGCCGTCGTCATCCCAGTTGATACGATAACACAATTAGTTTGCGTGGGTGAATGTTGCTGGATAACGTTGTACATTTTATTAGCTTGCCCTAAAGTCATAGCTTGCAGAACAGTTGCCATAGGAGGAACTTTAACACTCGTGAACCGATTTTTTTTTTCTTCGGGATAAGGGAGAGAGCTTTAAAGCGAACACCTCGAGAAGCACTACAGGAATGATATGGTTCGGTCGGAGTCCTAAAGCTTTGTAGGTTTGGGTTCTCCGTCCCCACCATCATCTACAAGGGGTTGCGGCGAAGAATAGTGGGGATTCGGAGCGCGTGCCGATATCCTCGTCTCTCTCTACTTTTTACTTCTACACCGTGGGGTCCACCTCTCTTATGTAAGTCATTGAGGAGTTCTTCTTAGTGAAGACGAGTTGTAGAGGTCAGTAGTAGCTTAGACTGGTCGCTCTGGGTCTTTGGGCGTCTTGTCGGCGTCGTTTTTTAGTCGCCATCCGGACGACTCAACCGGGAATTTGTAGTAGTGGTAATGGTTACGCAGTGAAAGTGCTATGTCGAGCTTTTCTAAACAACATCCTTTCAATTTCATTTATTATAACGGAATGAGCTTCATTCTATTTATAATTCATTTTTTACTTAATAACCAAATTTATTTATTGCAATTTTTTCATAGTTTGTTTTTGTTACTTTTTTGTACCTGCTTTGATAGTTCCCTAACCTTAACAGAGAGGGCAGCACCGTTCGTTATTGTTTACAAATTTCATCCTCCGGGGTGATTTCGTAATGATACCCCCGCGGTCTAATTGGTGAGCACGCAAATAACTCAAAACAACCCCTACAGCGGACGTCGGCATTTAAACCGTCATTTTTCAGCGATCCAACCCCCAGATAATTGGTCCTAATTCCCTTTGGACTAATTTATGGGTTCTGCTTTAACGAGCTTTATCTTATTATAACAATTAAAAGCGGCGTCGAAATGAGCGCAATCCCCCGTCGAGGCTTGATTTCGAAGGGGTTTTTCGAGGCGAAAGTGATATCTTGCATTCGCTTTGGGGATGATGATCGGGGTTAATAAAAGGGATTAGAAGGGGTCGGAGGTTGCGGAATTTTCTATTAGGATTCAGGAATGGATGTACGTATTCTAACAAAAGAGGTTTGAGTAACCTTTTACCCTTTTTTGACGTTGAAGGAAGAGGGGTTGTTTGATGGGCAGATTTTTTTAAGGGAATGGATTAAACAAATAAAAGGGAGGTCTCCTCCTTCTACGATTTAACGTAAATAATTCCTCTTTAAAAAGCTTTTTTTTAAGATAAAAAGTGAAATTAATTCGGGGTGATCGCGTGATCTTACCTCTTGTTAGTAATTTATCGTACTCAGCAATTAAACGTTGGACTAACGTTCGATAATGGTCGTTCTACACGTGTATATTTATCTTGAGATGCGTTTCAATTAAGTTTTATGTCTCAAATTTAAACCACAAAACTAATTACACTACTTTTAAATTCTTTTTTCAATTCAGAGTTGTAAATGTTGACCAAATTAAGAAATTACGGTCGTATTCGCGACGTAATTGCGGAAATGTACACGCGGCGCCTTTGCTCGGGTGTAAAGATGCCAAGAACTAGCGGATTACCAAAGAAAGGGGCTTTTACGTGCAGCGAAGGCCGCGATAATTACGGTTCGGACCGTACAGGGTCGCGCTTTTAAATTATTTCTTATACCGTTTGGTTTAATCGTCGTTGCTGCCATCTTACGGGCGATATTAAAAGAAAGGCTGAATGTAAGTGGTAAATTAGCCTTCCAAAAGTTATGCGACTCAACGGCGAGTTTATATCCGCTTCAATTCAATTATTGTAAAAAAAATGCTAACTAAAAAACATTAATCAAATTGCCGAGAAATAAAAAGACTTAAAAATGGGAGTTTGACCTCTTTCAGCAATAGCACACCCTTTTAAACGTTAATCTGCCACCCAATCGCTGATGAAGGCGCTACCGCCAACCCGTTTTTCCTCTTTATTGCTGATCTTCGAGACGATGGCGCGGTTCAAAAACGACCCAGAAATTACGGGTGTTTCGAAATTTCGGGAGGCCCGCGCGACTCTACGCTCATCGCTGCCGGCCTTTGTAATTAGGTAAATGATAGCACACCTTCGCTAATTATAGTTCAAAGAACTCGGGATGATGCCGGCCCCGGACTACACTACACTCTTCGTTGGCCGCCAAGACGTCTTAGAGAACACAAATTGGTGTGGAGAATCGAGATTGATAGCAACCCGAATTCTACCTCACTCAGTTAAGGTGGAGTTTGGCAAGAAACGGGTGTGAGAACGGAAGCAAGAAAGGAATGAAATTACCAAATGAGAATCATGGGAGAGATGGAAAAGATGGTCAACGTGTGATTTACTGACGACGTGTGACTAATTCACCACAAATATTAACTACTTGGGTTGATGGATAATTTATCAAATTAGTTCTTTTGTTATCATTAAGAATACTTTTGCTGCTAATAAAATAACATTTCTTTTAATTTGCAATATAATAATTAATTAAGATTTTTTTTGTCAACTGCAATTTAATTTAAAGTAATCTTAATCTTACACAATTAAGAAGAATTTACAATCAGGCATAGATAATGACTTAGGCAATAAGCACATATAGTAGCTTTAGGACTTGGGAATTTGAACTGCAAACCATCTTCACACTTTTACATTTTAGGAACAAATCCATTTTTTAGATTGCCTTGAATCCTACATAAATGCACACTCTACATTATCTCCTTCTACTTAGGTTGTAATACAGAACTTTTTGAGATTGTATTTGACAGTATATTAAGCTTACATCGCTCAGAATATTTTGAATCTTAATTTTATGTTGCTTACCTCAAGAGCAGCTAATCTTTACAGAAGTAGCAATTATGAAGATAATTATGCAACATATGATAAGGAGAGATTACTTCAATAGTGAAGATATTGTCCCTTAACAACTGGAATCATTCTATTTTTATAGCTTAACAGCTGGCATTAATAAATTGTTATAAGCCGATATTTCTATTTCATAATATAAATTAAAGAAGGAACACAATGGGCGGTTTCCAGACAATGCTCATACCAACCCAGTTGGTTGCAAAAAAATAAAAACAAAAATTAAGCAAAAAAGAAAACATGAGAAAGAAAAAAAAACATATAAAATGAATTATAAAATACTTAATCAAATAGAGCAAAAAATTTATACTGCCTTCACAAATCCCAACATGCTAACGGTAAATATTCTAGCATAAGATATTATTCTCCTTGAGCAGCATAGCTCAAACCTCAGCCGCATCAAACTTTTCCTGAATCTACCTAAGCTCAGAGTTCGCATGTCATTTGAAAATTTACTATAAGATTTGTAAAGCTTCTTTCAAATACAGATATTCGGGCTTATATGAGATTATAATTTTATGGAAAAGACATAAGCTATGAAGATCTCTTCATTGTTTCATTGACAACCATTTTATATCTTTCATCTTATGAGTAATTCTATCAAATTTTCTGATACCATAAATATACCTCAGACAACTGTTTTGCACTCTCTGTATGCAGTTAGAAGTCACCACATCAACAGTCGGGTGGTAGAGTGCCGCCATGCAATTAAACTGGTATAGAACAAAACACAGTTACTTTTTCAGATCCACCGTAAGATAGATACATTTTTGATGTAATAGCCAATCTGCGATCTGTGTCTAAACGTATTATCTATTCCTAACCCTAAGCATTTGGATTCCTGAACTGAACTGATTATTTCACCATTCATTTGTATATTTAACACAGGTCTGCTAGTAGCCCTGGCATTACTGAGACACATATACATGGATTTACTTGGGTTGACTCTCAAATGATAGTTGGCTGCCACACGATACATTCTATTTAAGTCACTATTTATTTTAGCTTCAGCACCATGATAATCAATACCTGGGAACGATAAATATAACTGTATATCGTCAGCATACATATTAATTTTACAATACTCCAATTGTTTTGCAAATTGTGACGTGTAAAGCGTAAACAACAACGGTCAAAGACCAATGACTAATTCAGCAACTTTGTTGCTGAAGTATTCAAGTATATTTAGCCCGTATCGAACCTTGGCCTCCCTCAGCCTCTGCCTCCATTCATCCCTGTCCCTAGATTTTCTTCTTCAACTCCTACTCTCGACCATCTCTCACTCCTTGTAATCTTCTACCGATCAATCGTCCCGGCACTCTCTCCTCTCCCATTCTGATCACGTGACCAGGCCATCTTAAGCGTTGGAGTCTGACGAACTCTGCCAGTGGAAGGTCTTTATAAATCTCATACAACTCGCAGTTGTATCTTGATCTCCATCCATCCGTCTCCCGAACTGGCCCAAATATTCTCATCAAGATGCTCCTCTCGAAGACATTCGCGCCCATGCCCCATTTCCAGAGCTTACAATCGGTCTAATGACGGTTTTTCCGTGTTTATCCGTAGATCTGCATATGGAGGTCAATGCAGAATACGCTGTATTTACTTCTCCTTCCTCTGTACCCAGCACAGATATTTCTACACCAAGGTATACAGGGTGAGTCAGAAAGAATGGGAAATCCGAATACCGGAAATACTACACACCAAAATATGATGATTTAACCTAACATCTCTTATAGTTGAAAGTTAAATTCTTATTTCGAAATTTCTTGATAATTTTGAAGCTTTTTGTATTATTAACATAAAATTTGGTAGTTTTATGTTTTCGAGCATGAGAAATACGAATTTCAAACTTGTTTTGTTATTGCTCGTAGAGGATGCTAGATACTAGATACACACTGCTCGTTTGATAATCAAATCATAAGTTTTTTGGCTGTCGAGCTACGTCCAATAAGAGCTACAAATCACAAAGAGCATTTAATTTTACATAAACAATGTACTCTTATTTAAATTGTCCTAGTCTATCGGTTTTCGAATTATTTACTTTTAAATGTTTAAATATAATTTTTCTTCTAAAACTTTTATTTTTTAACATAAGCAAAGTTGGCTAATTTTTTCGTTCATGTTTCGACAATTGCTTGTTAATTGTCAACATTGATCTAATTTCCGTGTGCAATAATCATTTTTACCAACAATAAAGTTATTACCAATTTGAAAATGCCACGACATAATACATTTTTTAATAGTGAGAAATCCAGATTTAAATCCACTGCATTTCTGAATATGGTCACAATATTCTATTGTTATTAATTAATTGTTATTGTTATCGATTATTATCGTTACTAGTTGCTATAGTTACCTATTTTAAATGTCAACCTTAAAATTACATAGAAACATGTAAAAGCAGATATCTTGGAAACCAGTAGCGTTAGACAATGTAAGCAAGACTACCTTTTTTGTGTAGAATTGAAAGCTCCTTCAGATTTCTGGTTCTAATCCACCATACCTCAACTGACAAAACAGTCATGACTTGATAATATACTTTAAATTCGTAGTTCTCACCATTTCTATGTAGTCATTTGTCGATGTCTCAATACTAATGTTTCTCTTCGTCTGTAGCAGTAAGTTTGTCTTCTCCGTGTTGATCTAGTAGAGTACACATGCTCTGGTGTCCATCAGTGTGCTTTGAACAAGTCATATCAACTTTGCTGGGATTTCAAAGTGTTTCATGATCTTGAACAGCTCTTGTCTATTAATGGAGTGCCTAAAGTCCACAAATATATTATGCACGTCAACATCATATTCCCATTTAGTATCTGCTTAACGGTAAATATTTGATCTATGGTGGATCTTCCCTTTCTAAATCCTGCTTGGTACTCGCCTATGATGTTTTCAGCAAAAGGTTGCAGTATTTGGTTCAGGACGTTGAATGGAGTTCAATCCCACGATAGTTTCGACATGCAAGCTTGTCTCCTTTCTTGTGTATGGGGCATATTACCGCCTTTCTCTATTCCTCAGGCAAGCTTTTTTCTTCCCAAATCCTCTGCAGCAGTCTATAAATTCTCCTTACCAGTTCCCCACCTCCAACCTCCAGTACCTCCACTGGTATGCCATCGATCAACCAACTGTGTCTTGAACCTCATCGATGGATATGGACTCCGTGGTCTTCTTCTCTTCTTGGTTTGTTGTACCATTGTCAACCTCCGTTTGGGATCCCATATTTAGTAAGTTCTCGAAGTAATTTTTCTAGGTATTTTTTACCTCACCCTCATCGCTCACTATCTTCCCTGTTTCATCTCTGCATAGAGCTTTGTGGGGTTTTTATCCTTTTCTCAATCGTTTAACAAACTTATACGCACTCCTGGTTTCATTGGCTTTAAAATCACTTTCCATGTTGTTTGAAATGGAGAGATTACTTCAACAGTGAAGATGTTGTTCCTCAAGCTATAATCTTTCTATTTTTATGGCTTGCTTTCTTCATGTTCATAAACATTGATGATCACCCACTCTGATCAAATTAGTAATAAACAAATAAGCAGAAACAGTCGTTAACCTTTTTTTAATCTTAAAATTGTGTGCATAAACAATTTTACATAATCCTCCGGGCGTAGGTATAATCTTAGTATATTACTACAAGCCTCCCTTACTACTTAACATAATGTAAGACAAATTAAGAGATCTGCTTCGGTCGCGTCGATAATCACGGTAATTCGATCGGCGAATAATCGGTTTCGCGTTACATTGTTTACTCAAGGACCGGATTTTGATCAATAACGTTTTAATTTTAAAGCCATCGAAGAGTCGTTTTTATTTTCCTGCACCGTGTCTTTCTGATAGTATTAAAACGTCCATTAAGACGGCCGTTAAAGAACCTCGTCGAGGGCCTCTTCTCTGAGGGCGGCCTCCTTTGGATCTTAGTAGCTCCGGGTGTGCCGACGACGTCTGTACGGAAACAATTTAAATTCGAACGCGTTCGATGGCCGGCTCTCTCGCCATTGGTCCCATCGTGACGCACCTTTGCCGTCTGTACAAATAAATTACCTTATAACTACCACCCGTTACGTAATTCCTGCTGAAAAAAAAGTAACTTAGTGGATATTTTCTAGTTAACTCAATTTGAGAAGGAAGATTTTTAAGAGTGATAATTTTTTAGAATGTTGTTTTAAAAAAACATTTTTCTGTTGTCCTCTGGCTACTGCTCTCAATTACCTTTTGCATAAAAATCGAAAAGTTAAATTCCCTTTTGGCAAGGTTAAGTTTCGCACTTACCATTATTTTAATGACGTGAAAGTACGTTGAAAAAATTCATGTAACGGATGACATAGGAAAAAAGTATTAAAAATGATATGAATGAGGATTGAGACGTTCTGAAACCCTTCTGGCGATTGAGCTTACAATATTCAGACGACAAAATCGCTCAAAGCGTCTTGAAAATGTGCTTTTCAGAAATACGTGTGCGTTCTTAAAGAAAAAGGGCGTTTTCGAGGAAAATAAAATTATACAGTCGTCGGTGAGGCAAATCACCGAAATTTTCACACCTTTGGGTTTCGTTTGCCAAGAGCGGCGGTGGTACGTAATCCAAACGGCCAATTTTCGGTACTGAAACGGCCCCGAAATCGACCGCTTCTGGCAATTACAAGCGGCCTTTAACGCCTTTAAGTAAATCCTCGTTATCGTGGAAATGAACCAAGCGAAGGAGACGCCCCATGCGAACGATATAAATTGCGAACATTACGTTAATGACGGGTTCGACGTGTCTGCGAGGCTTCGTTGTTGATTTAAGGAGTAAATGAACTCGGGGGGGCCCTTCAACGAAAAGTGTAACTGCGTACGTTACCGGCCCGGACGGTAGCCCCAGGAGCCACGCAAAGCCTGTAATTTGGATGAAAGTGTTTTTAAAAAAATCACAGCTGACGGATCCTTTTCTCTCTTAACACGTGTGGCGTTGAAAAAATCATTCGATCGACTCTTATCTGTACAAGGTAGTCTGTAATTATAGTAAATAAACGTTTTTCGTCGTTTTTTCGATTATTTTAACACGACCGAAATTCGCCTTTTTTTATAGGAAATTAACTGACCCGAAATGGAATTTGGAAATCGTTTTCATAACGGCATGAATACTTGTTAACGACGGGTAAACTGGGTGAAGAACGAGTCATCCGATGAAGACTATTATTGATATAAATTGATACTTTCATGTTCATACCAGAACGGTACAAGATTCCCATATGTTAACAAAAAATGTTTCTTTATTGAAATATTTAAACAGGTATACAGAAAATTTTAAGTCAATATTTTTTTTTAATATTTGTACGATAAAGCTATATATAAAGGTTTCTTATCACTATTAATATATTGTTATAAGCCGAGGCAGCTTTGCTGCCGAGGCAGTGGTTCGAGAATTATAAAGTTATAAATAAAGGTTTCTTTTTAATATTAATATATTGTTAGAGCGGAGGCAGTAGCTCCAGTGTTACAAAATTATTAATAAACCTCGTTTTTAGTAGTAACATAATATTAGATCCCGAGGCAACATTGCTGCCGAGGCAGTGGCTCCATATTACAAAATTTTCAATAAAACTTTTTGTTGTAGTAATGTAATACTAGAAACCGAGGCAGCTTTGCTGCCGAGGTAGTGGTTTGAGTATAACAAAATTAAAATTAACGATGTCTTGTCAGGACTAATATGTTGTTAGACGCCGAGGCAGCCTTGCTGCCGAGGCAGTGGCTCCAGTATTAGTAAATTATCAATATAGCTTTTTTAGTAGTAATATAATACTAGAAACCGAGGCAGCTTTGCTGCCGAGGCGGTGGATCGAGTTTAGGTTTCTTGTGAGGACTAATATATTGTTACAAGCCGTGGGATCTCTGCTGCCGAGGCAATTGCTCTAGTATTATTAAATTATCAATAATGCTTTCTATTCAGTAGTATTACATCGCTGAAAATCGAGGCAGTTTTGCTGTTGAGGTATTGGCTCAAGTATTACAAAGCTGTACATAGAGGTTTCTTTTCATGTATTAATATATCACGAGAAGCCGAAGCAATGGTTCAAGTATTACAATGCAATAGGTATTCGCAAAGTCGAGGTAATGTTATTAAAACAACCTGTTTTGTGCCCTCTCTGTTTGTGTACGAGGTAGTAGCTCCAGCATTACAAAATTATCAATAAACCTCGTTTTTAGTAGTAACATAATATTAGATCCCGAGGCAGCATTGCTGCCGAGGCAGTGGCTCCATATTACAACATTTTCATATATTATACAACAAGACGATCGAAAATACTCGATAATACGAGACGTATTGCCTGAAACACCACGAGACCGAAGGTCGAGTGGTGTTTTTTAAGGTAATACGTCGAGATTCGTGTATTTTCGATTGTCGTGTTGTATATGGCTAGACTATTTCATGAATAAAAAATATAGATATTTTTAGAATTTTTATATTTTTTTAATAAATTACATTGACTGTTATGGAAACATGCATGGATGTCTCGAAATTAATTAAATGTCAAACAAGCGATAATACAAAGGTTCGTATTACAGCGATAATACAAAGGTTCGTATTATCGTTCTCCATGGTTACGGCCAAATAACCGCTGAAATACTCGCAATTGACGGAAAACCGCAATTTCTTATTGGCTGTTAACGATATGAATGAAATAGTCAATAAAACTTTTTGTTGTAGTAATGTAATACTAGAAACAGAGGCAGCTTTGCTACCGAGGTAGTGGTTTGAGTATAACAAAATTAAAATTAAAGATGTCTTGTCAGGACTAATATGTTGTTAGACGCCGAGGTAGCCTTGCTGCCGAGGCAGTGGCTCCAGTATTAGTAAATTATCAATATAGCTTTTTTAGCAGTAATATAATACTAGAAACCGAGGCAGCTTTGCTGCCGAGGCAGTGGATCGAGTTTAGGTTTCTTGTGAGGACTAATATATTGTTACAAGCCGTGGGATCTCTGCTGCCGAGGCAATTGCTCTAGTATTATTAAATTATCAATAATGCTTTCTATTCAGTAGTATTACATCGCTAAAAATCGAGGCAGTTTTGCTGTTGAGGTATTGGCTCAAGTATTACAAAGCTGTACATAGAGGTTTCTTTTCATGTATTAATATATCACGAGAAGCCGAAGCAATGGTTCAAGTATTACAATGCAATAGGTGTTCGCAAAGTCGAGGTAATGTTATTAAAACAACCTGTTTTGTGCCCTCTCTGTTTGTATGCGAGGTAGTAGCTCCAGCATTACAAAATTATCAATAAACCTCGTTTTTAGTAGTAACATAATATTAGATCCCGAGGCAGCATTGCTGCCGAGGCAGTGGCTCCATATTACAAAATTTTCAATAAAACTTTTTGTTGTAGTAATGTAATACTAGAAACCGAGGCAGCTTTGCTGCCGAGGTAGTGGTTTGAGTATAACAAAATTAAAATTAAAGATGTCTTGTCAGGACTAATATGTTGTTAGACGCCGAGGTAGCATTGCTGCCGAGGCAGTGGCTCCAGTATTAGTAAATTATCAATATAGCTTTTTTAGTAGTAATATAATACTAGAAACCGAGGCAGTGGATCGAGTTTAGGTTTCTTGTGAGGACTAATATATTGTTACAAGCAATATATTAGTCCTCAAGTATTAAATTATCAATAATGCTTTCTATTCAGTAGTATTACATCGCTGAAAATCGAGGCAGTTTTGCTGTTAAGGTATTGGCTCAAGTATTACAAAGCTGTACATAGAGGTTTCTTTTCATGTATTAATATATCACGAGAAGCCGAAGCAATGGTTCAAGTATTACAATGCAATAGGTATTCGCCAAGTCGAGGTAATGTTATTAAAACAACCTGTTTTGTGCCCTCTCTGTTTGTATACTTCTATATATACTCTACTACTTCCAATACTCTTACTAACAGCACAAAGTTTTATATGTTATATAGTGTTTCAGGCAAGTTATAGATTTTTTTATGACATAGATTATTCTAGATTTTCATAAGTGTGTATTACTTATCTCATCTCCGTTTCTGTTATTGGTTCGGTTCTGTATTCTTTCTTCATCTTTTTTTATTTTCGATTAGGGATGCTTCATTATTTGTCAAGCCTTATATTTTGATATTTTGGGCCTTTCCAGATGCTTCTTCCATCCTTTCTATCCTACTCTTGTCCATTTTACTACATCCGGTATGTTACATCTCTCTCTGATAGAGGTGTTGGTCTGCCCATCTCGCAGTGTCACATTCAACATAGGTCATAAGACTTTCATCTCCATCACCTTCATCCTCTGTTTAGTCTTCTTTGTATTAGTCTTCTTTAAGTACATATTAATTTACTAATTTAATTTTCATTAAAAAATTTTCATTAGAGAAAGTGTTCATTTATCCTTTTCTATTTGGTTCTATTTCAATTTAAATGTGCTTAATTATAATATAAGAAGCACATTCAAAAGTATAATGGATGAATAATACGATTCATTTTGTCTTCGAGAGAAATTGAGCTGCATTATCGATGTAAATTAATACTTTTACAACGAAATGATTAAATAAAATATTTAAACAGCTACATAAAATTTTCGGCAATTAATCTTTTTTTAATCCCATCCCAAACCTATAATATTTCAACTATAATTTAGTCGGAACATCGTTCGATTTTACATAATCATTTCACGCGTTTTCACCGATCGAGACCTTTGTAATAAATTTAAAAAATAAAATTACCCATCCTAAAAATAAAAGTTAAAAGGCGCAGAAATCACTTTGCAAGTTCGGTATTAATCATGTGCACAGCATTAAATCGTTAATAAGCCCCAGGAATAGCAGGCTACGCTACTTTTTCTTCCATTTCGTCGTTGAGGTGACAACTCGCCCGCTGTATCGGCTATATTGTTAAAAATAATTAGCACCCGACCATGTAATTACGTATTATTATGCTAAATAGCAACCAAGTAGCTGCGTGTTATTTTAGAGATTAACTTTCGCACGGCTTTTAAGCCAAGTGAGGGTAACCTTGTTTTTTAATGTTATACAAAAAATTCCTTGTAATGAGTAGAGAATATTTAAGATTAAAACGATTTAAATTGTCTATGGTCGGATATGATAAAAGTTGGGGTAGGTACAAATAAAAGCAGAAAAGTTTCTCTCTATTCATCATTTTGAATTAAATCTTAGACAGATCGTCCCGCTCCCAAACCTCTGTTTATATTATATTATTATTCCGAGACTAAAACGACGATGCCACATGCTGTCATCATTATTTGATAATGGTACCGCGCTTTGTAGCTCTATGGGGTTAATCAGATAGCTGAGTCGTCACTTCAACTTCACACCTTGTACACTACCTATTTTTTCACTGTATATTTACTTTACGTAATTTGAATTCTAATAATGTCTGAGAGATAACCACGTTTTTTTCTGGTTCCATTCATCAATCACATTTACCAACAATATTTATTAAACGATTCGTTCCTTAATATATTTGAATAATGTATTTTGTTAATTAAGGTGAAAAGTTAAATATGGTATTACGGATCTGGTACGTGTTTAAAGATGAGAACTAGAAAAAGCAATTTGCCAACTGCATTTTATACAATTTTTACTAATACTAACACAATGTTTAAGAAGAATTTACAATCTGGCATAGATAATTATAGAGATGTTTTGAAATTTATAATGGCCACTATGTACTTAGGCAGCAAGTACGTATGGTAGTTTTATGATTTGCGAACTTAAACTGCAAATCATCTTTAGTTTATTTCTTTATTTAACATCAATAGAAGAACCAATAAATTTCAAAGAAGCTATTCTAAAAGGATGGAAAGACGCTATAGAAAAGGAAATTAATTCTTTGAAGGAACAAGAAACATAACTTATAGACACGAGATGGGTATTTACAGAGAAAAGAGATGGTTTAAAGAAAGCCAGATTAGTGGCAAAAGGTTTTCAATACAAGAGAAATTCTGATATAACATTGTATGCACCCCTATCTAGAATGTCATCAATAAGACTATTTTTAATAAACTCTTGAAATAATGGTTGGACCATACAACAAATAGATATTCCAGTTGCATTCTTGAATGGAAGATTACAGTCAGATGTGTATATAAAAATATCTGAAGGTATTGAGAGATACTAGGAAAGGTTTTAAAGTTAAATAAATCACTGTATGGTTTAAAAAAATCACCAAGATATTGGAACGAAAGATTTAATAGATTTGCATTAGAAAATGGTTTTAAAAGATCAGAAGTGGATTATTTCTTATATATAAGTGACGATGCATGAATGTTATTACATGTGGACGATATATTATTGGCTGGAAGATACGAGAAAGTTCTAGAAAATTTGAAAAGTGAATTTAAGGCAATAGATTTGGGAAAGATAAATGAATTTTTAGGAATGGAAATTATACACGAAAAGGACAAAATGTTTATCAAACAATCAATATACATAGATAAAATTCTGGGCAGATATGGTATGAAGGTAAGTTAACTCACATGATAACTGGTTATTTTAGTGGGGGAGAGCAGTTAAAAGATATTCCATATAGACCATATAGATGTACGAGACCTGATATAGCTTTTGCAACATCATTTTTAAGTAGAAATTTTAACACACCTAAAAAGAGTGACTGGGAAGCTGCAAAAAGAGTTTTGAGCTATTTGAAGTAAACGAAAAGTTCTTGTATATTGTACAAGAAGGAGAGTGGTGATGTAGTTGATGGATTTTCTGATTCAGATTGGGTTGGTGATAAATCGGATCGAAAGAGTACCAGTGGTGTAGTAGTGTTTTATGTAACTAATATTGTTACTTAGAACAGTCGTAAACAAGGTTATGTGGCATTATCAACAGCAGAGGCAGAATTTGTAGCAGCAGCAAATGCAGCACAAGAAATTATTTTTGTGAGGGGATTATTAAAAGACTTTAAAGTAAGAACGAGAGACGATAATTTAATGATTGATCATCAAAGTGCTTTCAGTTTAATTAAAAACTCTGAAAATTCAAAGAGAACAAAACACATTGATATAAAGTTTAATTTTATTAAAAATTTAGTGTTAAAGAAAGAAATAATAGTAAAATATGTTAATACTGAAGAAAATGTTGCTGATGGATTTACAAAACCTTTATGTAAAGAAAAATATCAGAACTTTGTAAAAAGACTTTTAATTGACAATTCAATTTTTTGTTTAAAAAAAATAAAAGTGTTGGAGAAAATGAAGGTTGAGGTTGGTACTGAAAGAGGGAGAGATAGAGAGAGACGCGACCGTTAGAGAAATAGGTTCTTAAGTTCTTGATATAAGTTTTTATGTGTGTTTAGTTAATATTTAATAAATGTAATAATACAAAAAGTGAAGAGTTATTTTAAATAACCTTCCCTAAAGAGATTTTTGAAAATGAAAGCAATATATTTGGTGAGTTGAAACTTCATTAAATTTGCAATAAAATAATTTTTGAATTATTTTGATATCTCAATCAGTTTTTGAGATATGATTTTTTCAAATTGCGTGTATATAGTCCTACCTGGACATAAGTGGATATGCAAAGATGAATTAAAAAAGTCATAACGTCGAAATTTGTAGAAATGAAAAATTGATTTTTGGAACATTAAATATCAATTAAATTTGCTTCAAAATGGTTTTTATTTCATACTGATATCTCAATTCGTTCTTGAGATACAAAGTTCTAAATTGCATTTTTATCAACTTAACCTCAATAACCACACAGTTGATTTAAAAAGGTCGTCTGATCGGTATTTATGAAAACGAAAGAAATATATTTGGTGATATGAAACTTCATTAAATTTGCAATAAAATAGTTTTTGAATCATTTTGATATCTCAATCAGTTTTTGAGATATGATTTTTTCAAATTGCGTGTATATAGTCCTACCTGGACATAAGTGGATATGCAAAGATGACTTAAAAAAGCCATAACGTCGAAATTGTGAAGAATTGATTTTTGGAACATTAAATATCAATTAAATTTGCTTCAAAATGGTTTTTATTTCATGTTGATATCTCAATTCGTTCTTGAGATACAAAGTTCTAAATTGCATTTTTATCAACTTACCCTCAATAACCACACAGTTGATTTAAAAAGGTCGTATCATCGGGATTTATGAAAACGAAACAAATATATTTGGTGAGTTGAAACTTCATTAAATTTGCAATAAAATAATTTTTGAATCATTTTGATATCTCAATTAGTTTTTGAGATATGATTTTTTCAAATTGCGTGTATATAGTCCTACCTGGACATAAGTGGATATGCAAAGATGAATTAAAAAAGTCATAACGTCGAAATTTGTAAAAATGAAGAATTGATTTTTGGAACATTAAATATCAATTAAATTTGCTTCAAAATGGTTTTTATTTCATACTGATATCTCAATTCGTTCTTGAGATACAAAGTTCTAAATTGCATTTTTATCAACTTAACCTCAATAACCACACAGTTGATTTAAAAAGGTCGTCTGATCGGTATTTATGAAAACGAAAGAAATATATTTGGTGATATGAAACTTCATTAAATTTGCAATAAAATAGTTTTTGAATCATTTTGATACCTCAATCAGTTTTTGAGATATGATTTTTTCAAATTGCGTGTATATAGTCCTACCTGGACATAAGTGGATATGCAAAGATGACTTAAAAAAGTCATAACGTCGAAATTGTGAAGAATTGATTTTTGGAACATTAAATATCAATTAAATTTGCTTCAAAATGGTTTTTATTTTATGCTGATATCTCAATTCGTTCTTGAGATACAAAGTTCTAAATTGCATTTAAATCAACTTAACCTCAATAACCACACAGTTGATTTAAAAAGGTCGTATGATCGGGATTTATGAAAACGAAACAAATATATTTGGTGATATGAAACTTCATTAAATTTGCAATAAAATAATTTTTGAATCATTTTGATATCTCAATTAGTTTTTGAGATATGATTTTTTCAAATTGCGTGTATATAGTCCTACCTGGACATAAGTGGATATGCAAAGATGAATTAAAAAAGTCATAACGTCGAAATTTGTAAAAATGAAGAATTGATTTTTGGAACATTAAATATCAATTAAATTTGCTTCAAAATGGTTTTTATTTCATACTGATATCTCAATTCGTTCTTGAGATACGAAGTTCTAAATTGCATTTTTATCAACTTACCCTCAATAACCACACAGTTGATTTAGAAAGGTCGTATCATCGAGATTTATGAAAACGAAACAAATATATTTGGTGAGTTGAAACTTCATTAAATTTGCAATAAAATAATTTTTGAATCATTTTGATATCTCAATTAGTTTTTGAGATATGATTTTTTCAAATTGCGTGTATATAGTCCTACCTGGACATAAGTGGATATGCAAAGATGAATTAAAAAAGTCATAACGTCGAAATTTGTAAAAATGAAGAATTGATTTTTGGAACATTAAATATCAATTAAATTTGCTTCAAAATGGTTTTTATTTTATGCTGATATCTCAATTCGTTCTTGAGATACAAAGTTCTAAATTGCATTTTTATCATCTTAACCTCAATAACCACACAGTTGATTTAAAAAGGTCGTATGATCGGTATTTTTGAAAACGAAACAAATATATTTGGTGAGTTGAAACTTCATTAAATTTGCAATAAAATAATTTTTGAATCATTTTGATATCTCAATTAGTTTTTGAGATATGATTTTTTCAAATTGCGTGTATATAGTCCTACCTGGACATAAGTGGATATGCAAAGATGAATTAAAAAAGTCATAACGTCGAAATTTGTAAAAATGAAGAATTGATTTTTGCAACATTAAATATCAATTAAATTTGCTTCAAAATGGTTTTTATTTTATGCTGATATCTCAATTCGTTCTTGAGATACAAAGTTCTAAATTGCATTTTTATCAACTTAACCTCAATAACCACACAGTTGATTTAAAAAGGTCGTCTCATCGGTATTTATGAAAACGAAAGAAATATATTTGGTGATATGAAACTTCATTAAATTTGCAATAAAATAATTTTTGAATCATTTTGATATCTCAATTAGTTTTTGAGATATGATTTTTTCAAATTGCGTGTATACAGTCCTACCTGAACATAAGTGGTTATGCAAAGATGAATTAAAAAAGTCATAACGTCGAAATTTGTAGAAATGAAGAATTGATTTTTGGAACATTAAATATCAATTAAATTTGCTTCAAAATGGTTTGTATTTTATGCTGATATCTCAATTCGTTCTTGAGATACGAAGTTCTAAATTGCATTTTTATCAACTTAACTTCAATAACCACACAGTTGATTTAAAAAGGTCGTCTGATCGGTATTTATGAAAACGAAAGAAATATATTTGGTGATATGAAACTTCATTAAATTTGCAAGAAAATAATTTTTGAATCATTTTGATATCTCAATTAGTTTTTGAGATATGATTTTTTCAAATTGCGTGTATATAGTCCTACCTGGACATAAGTGGATATGCAAAGATGAATTAAAAAAGTCATAACGTCGAAATTGTGAAGAATTGATTTTTGGGACATTAAATATCAATTAAATTTGCTCCAAAATGGTTTTTATTTTATGCTGATATCTCAATTCGTTCTTGAGATACAAAGTTCTAAATTGCATTTTTATCAACTTACCCTCAATAACCACACAGTTGATTTAAAAAGGTCGTATGATCAGGATTTATGAAAACGAAACAAATATATTTGGTGAGTTGAAACTTCATTAAATTTGATAACCTGTAATAATAAGCATTGATGAAGATAATGATGCAACATGTGATATTGAGAGATTAGTGATATCGTGCAAAGATCGTGTTTGTCAACAGTTGGAATCTTTCTATTTTTATGGCTTCACAGCTTAACAGCTGGCATTAATATATTGTTAGAAGCCGAGGCAGTGGCTCGAGAATTAGAAAGTTATAAATAAAGGTTTCTTCCCAGTATTAATATTTTGTTAGAAGCCGAGGCAACCTTGTTGCTGAGGCAGTGGCTCCAGGATTCCAGAGTCCAGTATTACAAAATTATCACTAAACCTCGTTTTTAGTAGTAATATAATATTAGAACCCGAGGCAGCTTTGCTGCCGAGGCAGTGGCTCAAGTATTACAAAGTTATATGCCTTGCTTACCTCAAAAGCAGCTGATTGATGAAGTCAATGATGATTCAATAGTGAAAATGTTGTTCTTCAACAGCTGGAATCTTTCTATTCTTATGGCTTGCTTTCGTCATGTTCATACATATTCATAATCGCCCACTCTGATGGAACTATTTTCTGTTTGCTTTGTTTTTCTGTTTCCATTCATCAATCACATTTACCATAATATTTATTAAATGATTCGTTCAAATGTATTTTGTTAATGAAGGTGAAAAGTTAAATATGATATTACGGATCTGGTACGTGTTTAAAGATGGGAACGAGAGAAAGCAATTTGCCGGCGCGGTCGCAATTTTGAGTGACGTTTTCCAATTTATACAAGATCGAACGCAATTGCAAGAGCGAAAAATTACGATAACAATTTGGAAGCCGCGCGAATTTGCCGTAAAAGTGGGTCGCACTTAACTCACCGTTCGGGTCTTCCGGATCCCGTGAACGGCCCTAATAAAACAAATAGCCCCATCATGGTGATACATGAGTGCGAACTCTTAACAACGGTGTATTAACTTTATGGGTACCGAAAATTACTCGACCTCTTTCTTCTACATTACGAAAATCTCTTATAACAATTTGTTAATTTTTTTTAATTGTTTTAATATCTTTAATATCTAGAATACAAATAAAATTATAAATTCTTATTTAATCTGATATTAGGTTTTAATGGTCCCTTATTATTCTTTAAGTGTTAGTGGTGGAACGAAAAAACAAATTAAGCTATTATTTTTAAATTCCATTCCGAAACGGATTTCTCCCTGCATATGAAAAGAAACGAGATTATATAGTACTAGTTAATCTAATACAAACAAAAAATAATCCATTAAATTAGTATTTCCCTCTAATTTCTTCTTCGCTTATCATACACACGTAATCATCTAACATCTATTTCATAATAGAAACCCCCGCTTCAATCGTTGTATGTCATTTCGTATTAATGCGTTCCAATTAATTCCCTAATTTGATACGCGGGGACCACCTCTGCCTTTCGAAGCCGACCACTAAGAAAATAGGTAACGGTGAAGATCCCAGGGATTCCAGAGCAACCCTCGAGCGTACTAAAAATGTCGATCACGTGACAATAAAGATTGAAGAGGACCACACGTGAGCAAACGAGCGCGCATCCACACACAAATTATGTAGTATTATCGCGGATGTTTAATTAAATTACTCTCGATTTCATGGACCATTACTTAAAACGTACCGAGGTGGGTTTTTTGTCATGTGTATGTGTGCGTCCAGATTAACAATTATCCTACGTTAGCATCTCTCATCGTATCGGGTAATTACCTGGGGTAAATGTGGTGTTACGTTATGGCTATCTGATTCTCGGTCCTATGGACCGATGATGATGGATATCCTTTGAGTGTGGTACTTGGAGCGATGCTACAAAAATCTTTAACAATATTTAGATGTAAAAACCTGATTAGAATAAATTTTCTAAACGTATTAACTTCAATCGGTCGATTGGTTTCGAAATTAAATTAATTAAACCTTTTTTTATTTAATCTGAATTTACAAAGAATAAAATGGATTTAAGTAATTTATGATATCGGAGTCGATTTTATTTATTTTGCGCACGAGCTAAAGACGAAACCGGTATTATTATGGTAAAACTGTCGCAAAAAAAAATCGGGCAGAAGATCGGGCGCGTCGCGAGACTCTCATTTTAATAAATATCTTTAAAACGGTACTAAATGCAAATCGGGTTCCCAGGGGAACGGGGGCAGCCTGGAAATCATAATGATGAAGCAATAAATTTGAAAAGATCCCGGTTAATTCGCACGCGCGGGCTCCCCTCTTTCAAAAGGTTCCTGAATACCAACCAGGGCGTTATCTCGCAAGTTTCGAGCCGGCGAGATTCACCCGTGAGGAGAGATAATAACGGGGTAGGCCCCCGGGCCGGGCAAAAAAATTAAATCGCAATTAACAGGTAGTACGGGGCGCTCTGTTGGGGCCCCTACGAGGTCGTGTTTGTTTTACATATGTTTTTTATATATAAATATTTAACGAGGTTGGCTGCCGTCGTTCTTGGGGCCTCAACGAATTCACAATTAAAATTCACTTAATGTACGTCTCGCCAAATACTACCGGCATTATACGGGTTAAACAGGAGGATGATATCCGGCACATAAGATAAGTACTACCATCTCCATGGATTTTAAACTGAATTTTTAATATCTACTTAAGTAAAACGAGGTGGTGGTCCGTTAAAATTTATTTTACTACCACCAAAAAAAATTTTTAAACCAACAAATTTTACTAATAATAATAATTAAGTTATATAAAATTATTTAAATATTACAATTTAAACAACTTTGGTAACTACATGAAATTTTTAACTTTGTTTCCTCAGACATTATCGTATATTTATAGAAAAACCTCAAAAATAACTCAAAATTAGTACCAATTTAATTAGGTAAAAGATCTAGCCGTTTATGCCTCAAATGTTTTTAAAGATCTTTTAAGCCTCTGGACACTCTGCAGTGTTCCTCTAGTGATCATCATTTTAAATGTGATGAAAGAGAATAGAACATAACATAGCAAAATGATTCACCTACAACATGGCAAAGAACGATAACTTCAATCACTGGTCAAGTTTTGGGTGCAAATTAACCGTCTTTAGTAATTTCCTAAAATATATATTATCTAGATTATGACAAATTGACTGGAATAACCTAAAAATGTAGATACACTAATTGGGAGAGAAATCTCCTTTTAAAAGAACGGTGAACAATTGCGACAATCATCCCTTATGTACGCTTTTGATCAAACTTATACTCCAAGCTTTTACCAAATTAATCATGTTTTTAATACAACTTTGACCGTTGAGATATTACTACAAAAATTTGGCAGGAAGAACAAACAGAAGAACAAAAAAAAGTTACAAAAAGTTTTGTAACTTTTCCTACAGTATAAGTTTTTAATCCAAAAATGTTTTTATTATTGCTAACACAAGCTGCTCACATAGGACCTGTAGAAGTAAGAGTTTTCTCACAAATGTAATGTTCTGAGTCGCTGAAGCTTGTCCACGTTGGAATCATTCTGAAACAATAACTTTGATGGAAAACTTGGCCTTTTGTGTTTTTGAAACCTGCTAAACGGAGCAGTAAAAATCAGACAGCTGGGAGCTTTGAAACGAAAGTGGTTTCTAATGTCACTAGAAAAGTAGTATAAGAACATGATTATTGGAAAATTGTTGCTCTAAATTCAAGCAAGACGGAGAGCAAGAGAAGATCCGGTCGTCGCCGAACAATTTGAATTCAGCAACACAACGCTAAACCACACATTCTTCCTGGTGACAATGAGTTTAATGAAGCTTCAAATAGAACTGGGTTCAAAATCAAAATGTTGATGTTTGTTTCTTTTCAGTATTAATATATTGTGTATGTTGTCAATATTATTTTGGCAGTTTTTTGGCAATGATGGAAATTTGATGATGTCTGATTTTAGAACCATAAAATCCATTACAAAGGTTGATATTAATCAGTAAAATGTTGTAATAAAGTAACAAAAAATTATCAACGACGAATCTAGTCCGTCAAACGTTTCGTGTGTGGAGAAGGTGCAATTTTGAAAGTACCTAGTACGATTACAACTCCAGTCTTGAAAATAATATGCATTACCACAACAACGCTCGGCATGAATTCATCATCATTCGAGGTGTAGCAGAAGTTTTTTAGAAAATGTGGGGGGAATGAAACATCTCATCACCAGAACTGATAACACCTTCTTGATACTTGATGAATCATCACTTATATTGGTCTCATCCTAGTTAGACATATTAAACTGTGTGTTATGTTGCAATATGCGTTATTCTCGATACCGTTAAGGCGATGTAAGACAAGAAGGCACCCGATCATGATAGCATACAGTCGTAACTAATAAAAAGACTATGATCCATCGAGCTACAATCATTCATATTTAATTCCATACCGATTTGGAAGACAGCCACGGTAGTAATGATTCCCAAGGACAAGGATAAATGCAACGACAACCCAAAGTCATATAGGCTTATTATTTCTATCGGTCATGGGTAAGAATAGAGTTCCAAAGTTTTTTAGGAGCCTTGTTAGACTTGATTTTCTAGACATGAAAATGAATGTGTGAAGTGAGAGAACTATTATAACTACCAGTTAGTCTCTGACTGTTTTGAAAGCATACTTCCATGCAGAAGTTAGTATTATTGGGAATGGTTCTGAAGCAGTACAAGCTCGAAAACAAAAAACAAATCTCATTGAAAGTTTTATCGTTGAGAAAGAATTTTGATTATGTTTGAGCATAAATTAAGCTTTTTTCAATAAATTAGTTGAAATGATTGATTAAAAATCGTAGACGTAAAAATCCTAATGAGAAAAAAAAGTTGGTCTTCCTTGGGATCCATTCATTGTATGCACGTCTCATTTCGGCACGTGTTTTCAACAACCAGACGGCTGCTCCTTTCATATGCATTGCTGCAGCTGGCGCTAACCCGCCATTAGACAATGACCGCGACGTCCCATGACTTCCAAAACGGTCCCTAAGAGCCTAGAGGTAAAGATTACAATCATAGCGCCGGCAGAATGAAATAAAACATTAATAGTTCCGTTCGTGTACGTTATGAAGACGTGAAGGTTACATCTTGCATGAATATGGTGCGAAAAATTTATGACATAGAAGTATGGATTCGAAGGACGCGTCGAAATTTCTTCTCGACGGCCACGTGCACATGGCCGATTAATTATGGCTATATCTTTAATTGACATCCTTCGGCAGCAGACTCAAAAGTAAGTGTGGTAATACGCGTAAAGTCGGACTCGTGGTCGTCCGACCAATCGGAAATGGTTCCCGAGCAACCTGGTGCACGCGTTTCTCTGGAAAAAACCACCTGCCCGTCGGCCAACGGCTACATTTCGGCCACCAGCCCCCTTTCGAAACAGAAGTTGAAAACGTGAATGCACTATGTGATGTGAAAAAGTTCTAAGAACAAAACAATGTTTATCAAAAGCGAAATCTAAACGATGATTTTTGTCTCTAAATTATTATTTCGAATCAAAACTCCTTTTTAAAGTAAGTTATGAAGTGTATAGCTTACTAAAGGGTTAATAAGAGGGTTTCGCGAGGCAGAGATTAATGCCGAAGGTAACTCCTCGTTTAGATATCGACGACGAAAGAGAGAAAAATGGCAGCTTCGGGGCCGGGGCTTAATTACCGTCGGTGTCGAATTTTGGCCGGTCATAAACGGGAATAATTATAAACGGCGTGTATACGCGCTCGATCTCCTAAGGCACTCATTTGCGTCATCGGACCCAAACCACCAAATTATTGCCTCACAAAATGAAAAGTCGCAACCGCGCCGATCGTTATCGACGGTTTTCTGCAAAAAATGACGCGTTCACCTCCGGTGCAAACATGTTATTTGCGATACAAAATGCAAATATTAACACTGTACCAATGAAAAGAACCAATTATATTATTAACCAATTCAACTTGGCGCCATAAAAAAAAGTTATCAAAAAATGATAAAAATTTCAAAATTCAAAGATCAATTATATGACTATAACATAAATTAATAGGAAAATGAATATAGATCAACTTCTCACTCTCTTGTTTTATTTACTCGATACTAGTTTCGGCTTATAAAGCCATCATCAGTCGGATCTATGATTAAAAAGAATTACAAATTTGTTTTTTCGTTGAACAATTTTTTGTTTCTTATATAAAATACTTACAGTCAAGTTGAAAAATTTGTTTTTCTTCTTAGAACGTGAAATGTCATAAAGGTTTTATGAGTTTAGTGTTATAATACAGGGTCATCCACGACGACCGTCCATTAGAACTTTACAGGGTTCTGGCCAAAACAAAAATTTGAAAATTCAGATTTAAGTATTATTAATTGTGTTCTCTTCGACTAAAATATTTCCAGATTTCTAGCACTTCCGGTTATACCGGAAATCGCCACCTACTTTATTTTTTTAAATGGAACACCCTATATATTTTTACATATTTGGATTTGTCTGTTTTCAAGGTTTATGAATAATAATTATCCTATTAATTCAAATAATCTCGCAACATGAATTCCTACATTCAAAATATAACATAAATATATTTACGTGAATAAATGTTATTAAATGATGTTAAAATTGTTTCTAGTTTTATGTTTTTTCTTATTTTCTAGATCACGTTAACCTTGTTAGTCTTTACACTGGTTGTTTTATTTTTATTTTCGAAAATTTTAACATCATTTAATAACAAAGAATTCAAGAAAACGTAAATAAAAGAAAAGTTGAATTCAGATTATGAAAATTAAGAGTGAAACTGACGTGGCTATTGTTCCTGAAGATTACTAAAAAAGAATAGTCGAAACCGGTTGAGCCGAAAATAAAGAAAATCCCACCCTTCTGAAAAGCAAAGTTTTTTATTCACATAAATATTCTAACAAGATGGGAAGTAATAATATTAATGTATAACATTTTTAGTTATTTATGATATTGAGATTCTGTTTGAAGTGATTGATTGATTGGTAGATTGGCGTGGATCAGTTCACACATAAATCGTGTAGATCGGACCACCGGTATAGTGCGTTTTCTGTCGGAGACAATGACTGACCGCGAAGAGAGAACCTGACGATCGCCAGACTTTCGCCCCCTCGCTCGTTGAGCTTCTGCTCGCATTTCTCAAACGTTCGTCAAGTTGTCACTTGGCCCGGCCCCAATACTTTACCGTCGCGGACGTCTGAATGCAACCAACATGTCGTCTCGGATCTTCCCCCGTGGTTGGTTCTACGTGGGAGATTTCGGCGGCGTATGCAAAACGTTTTGGTCGCGGTCGTCTCACATTCAAATTTTTCCCAGTTGATAGACGTGTCCGCCGGCGGCGAAGACCCGAAGGCAGTATCTCTTCTGGACCCGTTCTTCGAGATATCTGTGGGTTTTATCTAATTTTTGGTTCGGAGATTTATGCGGAGCTTTTTTTTGTAGATTGAATTGTATCGCCGCCAGATAGCAAATTGATATCGCGTTATTGTTCGATCGACCAGGGTCAAGGATTTATTTACTTAAAACGGGGGCTCATTTACTCTTTACATATTTATACGATAAGAAACCGATTGAAACGAATGCGGTATGCCATTAAACCTTTTTTTCCTAAACGATTATATGCTAATTTTCTTTAAGAATTTTATCTCAAAAAAACTATATGAATCTAACGATATGCAATCAAATATATTCAATCGATGAGATATTGCTTTCAAATAAAGTCGATAATTTAGCAGCAAACAACAAGTTTTCGAAACGTAAAGCGAAACAAAGTTATCGAAAGAGGTTGGATCTCTCGGTAGCCAACTTTATCACAGTCAACGCATTGTTAAGCGACCCATTACTCAAGATTACTCTGATATACGGCACGCAATCGATACACCGTAATTAGACCAATATGTTCGTTTATTAAGACCGGATCTTATAAATGCTGTGGAATATATCACGACGGTAATTACCAGCCACTCGTATTGGATTCGAGTCGGTTTTATCGATGTTGAAAAGCTCATCTTTTACTATTCCTGCATAGAAGGGACGTAAATGGACGACGAAATCTTAGATAATCTAGTTTAAGCGGTATCAGAACGTTTGTTCGCCGACGTTTCCGCTTGCAGCGAGATAGGTTTGTTTGCTAAAGCGGCTTTCTTAAAGCACACACGAAAAATACCCCGGAAGCTCTCTTCGCGAAGGAAATGCATTTTAAAGATTGCACAAACTGATTTTAGTGTTGAGATATATATTATAAAAATTTGTCTTAGTAAAAAAAATTATCTAAATTAAAATCTGAGTAGATAAAAGATTTCTCTCATGCACCCTCATAACTTGTATGGATTATCGTTTTTTTATCTTACGGAAGAAATAAAGGAAACAGAAAACTACGAAAGAGGGTTGCGCATACAAAGCACAACAACCTTTTAGGTAACCCATTAGCGGGAGATAGAAGCTACCGTTGAACGGGTCCTCCATCCATAAACAATTGCGTGACATATTTTCTAAACCTTTTTTTGAACGAGTATCACGGTTTGTTGGGTAGGTCAGTGCCCAGCAGCAGCACGAAAATTGTAATTCAAAAGACGGTCTTCGGCCGAGGCTCAGGTTTATGAATGAACCCGGAGACCGGACCCCAGAAGCACAAGAGCAGCAACTCGTTGAACGTTAAATAAAGATTCCGCTCGCGTACGACCATCTAACAATGCGCCCGACCTTCTATCTAAATAATTCAGCCACGGATGCTGCTGTATACATTTAAGTTTAACAGTGGCTCGGTTGTTTTGAAGCCGTTCCGTTGAAGACGTGAAGAACCGAAAAAAGCGACATCAAGACGATTTTTTGTCGTACCTTCGGTCCCACTCAAAAACTTTTTAATTGCCCGCGACTTATTATTTATAGACATATAATTTTATACGGGAAAAGAGTTACGGCGCTTTAAGGATCGGTTTTTCGGTTCTTTTATAAGATATCGGTGCGGTCCTTAATTAAGATTTGCCATCGGTGGCCGGATTGACGAAAATAGATTTATGGGAAATCGGCGCGATCAAGTCGTCGTCCCGTTCCTAATGAAGAAGTACGGCCAAAAATGATCGATCGACCTCTTTAACCCGATCAGAATTGAACAGCGCCGGATGCAAGCCCGGAATTTGGACCGCTTTCAATAAAACGAACATGAAAAAACGACATCTTCCAATACCAAGAACATCGACCAACAGTTTCACTTTTCCAATAATTACTACAAATTGCCAGTCGCGATTAATAATTATTATTATAATAATGGTGCTTACTCCTTACCTTACTACCATTTACGGTTACGGGAACGCGTTCCTTATATTCATTAAACCTTCACGATATGTCAGAAATCTGATGTTGTTAAAAGCTTTTTTGGTAATACCAAAATTATAATCATTTAAAAAATTTACAACCATCTCCATTTTTTGTTTACATTGCGATCCATTTATAAAAACTTGAATAATTAATATTACCAGGTCAACTAAGCTTTTAGTTAAGGCTATCGTATAATCAGAAATTATCTTGATCACTTTCTTTGATCGAATGAAATATGCTGATTTTATGTAAATCTTGTATTTGCTAATAATCTTTTTATCATTTTTATCGTTATAGTTTATTATTTTTCTTTTAATTAAAACACGCAATTGGAGTGTGCCCTGAAAATGAGTAGACTGGGAATAGAAGAGGAGAGAAGGACAAGAAGGATCTATAGAGCTAGGAGAGAGATTTTAACAACGTTGGTTATAGAAGAAAGAAACTGAACAGATCCTGGAAAGAGAAAAAAAATTGCTTAGAAAAAACTATGCAGATTGGCATTAAAAGAAAGAGACTGCAAAGATGAGAAGGAAATGTTACAAAGAGTTTTACTGGATGAAAGAAAGACACTGGGCAGTGATGGTGGAAATGTAAATGATAAATAAAGCACTGATAGTAGAAGAAAGATTCTAACCAGAAAACAGAATGAGAAAAAAGTGGCTGGGCAGAGAGGAGAGATACTTAGAAGAGTTTGGAAAAAGGTTGAGTCGCGATGAGCAGATTGGATAAAGAGTCACTTTATACAGAAGCTGAAAAAAGACTGGAAATAGAAGAAAGCGATTGGATAGAATCTGGTAAGGGAAGGAAAGTATCCTGAAAAAGAATTATAATGAACATATACTGGAAAGATAAGAAAAAGACTAAGCATGGACAAGGGAGACTGGTATATAGCACACATAGACTGGAAAGAGACTGGTAATAAAAGAATAAAACATAACATATACTGGAAAGAGAAGAAATAGACCGAACAGAAAAGAGTGGGATTGGTAATAAAAGAAAGAAACTAGGTACTACCCGGGTATTTATTTTCAAGGGTGAATTTCCTGGATATATACCCCGGGATATGTACCAAAGATGAGTATTTAGAGGTATTGATAAAATTTTATTTAAATTGAGTTGATGGCAGTTTTGAAAAAACTTCAAAAATGCAGAGTCGATTATCGATGTACCAAACTTATTTATAACATCTACAAGAATGCTATAATGATGGTAAAATTGCATGAAAGTACTGAAGAGAATAGAAGTAGTAAAGTACTGATTGTAAGTAAAACAAGGCGATACACTGTTGAACCCAAATTGTTCATCACAGTCCTGGAGAGTGCATTTAAACAACTGAATTGGACCCAAAAAATCATAAACATTGATGGCAAATGCCTAAGTAATTTGTGCTACGCGGACGATATAGTTCTTATTTCAGTTCTTATTTTTTTTAGCCTTGGAGAGATTAAACTAATGCTGAACGACTTAAAGGAGGTGTGTAAGAGTCGGGCTAAATATCAACAAAATTTAGGACAAATCTTGTTTCCAGCTCTAACATCAACATTGGGGATAATGAGATTGAGAGGGTTAACAGCTATGTATATGTTGGCTATGAGGTTCGTGTATCGAGAGATAATAAAACAAGCTAAGAAACAATTCAATGCGTGTTTCCGGTTATGACATACGGCTCCAAAACTTTAAGATTAACGGTAGCCACTACCAAGAGGGTCCAAATAACGCAAAAATAGATGGAGAGGTCGATCTTGGGTGTAACTCTGTTGGACTATATACGAAATGAAGACCTATGAAGAAGAACTGGCGTAAATGAGGTGGTCAACATTGTGGCAAAGCTTAAGTGAAACTGCGCCCAGTTATGTCTGCGCCCGGTTATGTCGGGCGACTGAAAAATGAGCAGTGGACAAAACGGTTGCTTGAGTGGAGACCGCGTGAGAACAGTCGAAGTAGACGTGAAAAGAATGACCAACAATTGAATTCAGACAGCACAGAATAGAATCGAATGGAACAGAATAGGGGAGTTCTGCAGAGGGCTGCTTGATGACAATAATCATAATAATTTGATCTAATCTAAATTACGACAGATTTGTCTGATGATATCATTTCATCGTCTTCTTCTTCATTTTTTTTTTGAATCTGATATTTTTTCACTGGTATCACTTTTATACGTACTGTTTGAGTATTTATCCTGGGCCGAGGTAAATACCCGGATAAATACCCATTTTAGAAATACCTACCCGCCGGGTATTTACCCAGCACCTATCACTGCTAGGGACAGACTGAAAAGACAAGAAGGAGATTGTGAAGGTGAAGGGGCCTATAATGACTGAGCAGACACTGGAATAGCAAGAAGAAAACTGTGGGAGAGTAGATGGAGGCTAGAAAGAGACTGGTAATTGATGCAGGAAACTTAAAAATAACTTGGTCAAAAAAAAAAGATTTTGGTCTCCGTATTTTTCGGTGCAATTGAATCTCGAGAAACATTGTAACTACTAACGTCCCTAACTTCAATCTTTTTATGTTTATAAAATGAGTAGTTCAGAAGAAGAGGTGTTTGTAATTGCATAGTCGGCACCTTAACAATAATATATAGGTAATAATACTAGCTTACACTGAAATATCCAACATCAAATACTTATGCTAATGTAAATCTCTAATAAAATGTTTGTGATATGTAGTCGTGTGATATGCGATTTTCATTTCTACTTTAGCTACGTTTTGAAATACATATGCTAAGAAACAGGCTTCTGAAACAGAAGCAACGGTAGTATGCGAAGTAGACTATGTAAATGAGGCACGTTTTCTGGAACTTCGAGTTGACGCAGTCACGGGAATTGTATTACTTATTTTAGAGTCATTATGGTGATCAGGGCTTCGGGCTTCAGAGAATGACACTTGTGATCGTTCACCAACATCACTTATTACACTTTCTGAATTGGCAGGACTTGTCACTGCTGGGATATTCGTAATTCGCTCTTCATCTTCAAATAAATATGGAATTAAAAAGTCAGCTCCTTATGAAATTTTGGAGTTTGGCGTAATTTAAGTGCTTTCCAATTGTTATCCCGTAGTTTAAGACAACGTTTTCGGCAGACATTAACTTCTCACTACATTTCAGTTATCGATTGGGCGAGACAACAGTGCGTGAAATAGTTTACTCGACATGTTAAGCAATTTGGGAAAAACTACAGCCAATAGTTATGCTAAGTTCAGATGAAAATATGTAGAAAAAAATAAGTTTATTTTTCAAGTCATAAATTTCCTGACATTGTTGCACTAACGTTATCAATAGGCCGTCATCTATTTTAATTTACTTTTGTTAGTAACAAAATGCACCCGAGATAATTCGGTTACTTACAGCCGATTCGTGTCCTGACTTGTCGCACACTGGTGAGGATTTCCGCATGACGTCATGAATAGAAGGTAGATAGAGAAAATAAACTCTGTGTATAAAACACGAAATCTGAAAGATGCCTGTAATGGCAAGAACTGGGACTACATGATAAAGATAAAGTCTTCGGTAATCTTTTCTTCTTTGCCGAATAAAGATAATAAAGACTTCTTCATCATTTCAAGACTTTGAAGACTTTATTTCAAGACTTCATGAATTAGGTTTTATCACAAAAACTAGTGACAGTTTGATATGTTTAATATTTGTAAAATCTTAATCGATATATAAAAATTGATGATGTAATAATTGTTGTGTCTCTTTGGTGTCGAATGTAAAAAAAAAGAACATCTTCATCAAATCCAAAAAAACGTTTTTGTTTCGTTTCTGTTCGTTTTATATCTTTTTTGTTTGGTGGGGGTAAGTGATAGGCCGAATATATATAATTATATTATAATTGGCAGGACTTGTCACTGCTGGGATATTCGTAATTCGCTCTTCATCTTCAAATAAATATGGAATTAAAAAGTCAGCTCCTTATGAAATTTTGGAGTTTGGCGTAATTTAAGTGCTTTCCAATTGTTATCCCGTAGTTTAAGACAACGTTTTCGGCAGACATTAACTTCTCACTACATTTCAGTTATCGATTGGGCGAGACAACAGTGCGTGAAATAGTTTACTCGACATGTTAAGCAATTTGGGAAAAACTACAGCCAATAGTTATGCTAAGTTCAGATGAAAATATGTAGAAAAAAATAAGTTTATTTTTCAAGTCATAAATTTCCTGACATTGTTGCACTAACGTTATCAATAGGCCGTCATCTATTTTAATTTACTTTTGTTAGTAACAAAATGCACCCGAGATAATTCGGTTACTTACAGCCGATTCGTGTCCTGACTTGTCGCACACTGGTGAGGATTTCCGCATGACGTCATGAATAGAAGGTAGATAGAGAAAATAAACTCTGTGTATAAAACACGAAATCTGAAAGATGCCTGTAATGGCAAGAACTGGGACTACATGATAAAGATAAAGTCTTCGGTAATCTTTTCTTCTTTGCCGAATAAAGATAATAAAGACTTCTTCATCATTTCAAGACTTTGAAGACTTTATTTCAAGACTTCATGAATTAGGTTTTATCACAAAAACTAGTGACAGTTTGATATGTTTAATATTTGTAAAATCTTAATCGATATATAAAAATTGATGATGTAATAATTGTTGTGTCTCTTTGGTGTCGAATGTAAAAAAAAAGAACATCTTCATCAAATCCAAAAAAACGTTTTTGTTTCGTTTCTGTTCGTTTTATATCTTTTTTGTTTGGTGGGGGTAAGTGATAGGCCGAATGAAGAAGTGTCCAGCTGGTAGTGTGTCGTTTCGCGGTCCACATCGTCGTTGGGAGTTGGTTCTGGGGCGAAGAGAGGCGGCAGCAGGTGAACCAATTAACGGTACCCGTAGTCGAAAATCACCTGTAGTTTACACGCGCCAACACGCACCCGACAAAAAACGTAATCCTCGCGCCGAAATTCCTTCATTACGGACGGTCGGCACGGGGCCTTCGGTCGCGTCATTTGCATTTCGATTCCACCGCCGCAACTCGCGTATAAACATAAGGTCCAATTAACCGCCGTAATACCATGATTTATTTCCCTTTTCTTAACTGTGGCGGCGACCAAACCGCTTTTTGACTTAAAGATCGATTAAGGTTATCGAAGATCCCGCCTGCGAGATACGAACAACCTATACACCAGGAAGAAAAAAGACCCGCTTTTAAAATTTTTTCTTAAAGCATCTTCATTTAATCCTTTTTTAGAAAAAAAATGGTGTGTGTAGTTGATATTTTGTTAGTAAGATTGAGTAATTACTTTTTGAACAATCTTGTTTTAATATCCGTTTAGTATTCATCAATTTATATTGATGGTAATGTTGGAGGGCGCCATGAAACGGCAATTTAAATTCATGAATCGACCCACACGAATCAACCCTTTAATATAAAGTGTTAAAGCGTTGACCAATCGTTCGGTCATCTCGATGAAATTATCCATTGTGAGAGGTGTACGAAAGTTAAACTTAAAATGAATGGACTTGGTTTTTCTTATCAATTTATTTTCGATTGGGACACGTGCGACATTTCTCGAACCAATCCTGTTGTGGGTACACAGGAATGAAAAAGGTAAACACGTCTGATACGGGTAATCTTGGTAAAATAAGCCTTTTGTGGGTAAATTGAGGCGCAAAGTCGAGCGGACCAATAATCGATAATGAAGAAATATCGGCGACAAAAAGTTCTTTTCAGTTTATTTCTGAACCGCTTTTACTTAAACAGATATAGGCATAAAACTGAAATTTATTAAATGGACGTTTTACAGGCGCCGACAGCGTTGCCGCACTGTAATGAACTTGTAAATTTTATGAAGACCTGCTCACACCTACGTCCACAGTCGGCGTTACGTTTGTTCCGGACCCCGGTCTACGACACACTCGTAAATGTGTCCTTATAAGTTCGTGAAATCGGGTGAAATTAAACCGGGAATTTGTTTTATTATCGTCCGCCTCAAATTAAAAATTTTATTTTTCAAGATTCCGATCGGACATCTTCGTATCAAGGCAGTAAAATTGTCATTGCCTTGTATACAAGACCTATTTTGCGGTGAAACATTTATTTTATATAAATTATTTGACTTTAACATTACTTTAATTTTTATTTTTTAATAATGAACTCAATTCAAGACATTAACATATATAAAATTTGCCAAAAATACCTAATCCATAACCAGATTCAGTTTAGTTAGAGTGTAGGCTTTGCCCTCAGTGGTGTTATTCCAAAGAGGTTATTCCAAAGAGTTAATTTTTGATTTAGACTTGATATTTTTCTTGTTAGAAAGTCTATTTGACGTATTTGTGATGTGATGGATGCACAGGATATCAACAATTAGAATTGATTATTGATGTGTGCCCTTTGAGATAGAATAATCTGAAAATCCTATTAACTAAAAACATGTTCTATGCTAGAAAGTTGAAGAAGCTTTGATTGCAGTCGTATCATTGAAGAAGCCAAGTCTGTTGCAATGTTCAGTTAGAAGCATCCCAAGAGCATCCCAGTTTTAGTTATTTTTTTGACCAACCTATATTGTTTAGAATTTTTGGACACTATCTCGAGATCATTATAACGAATCAATATGTACCCTTGGCGTTTCTATTTTTGTATTAGACAAGAAATTGACTGTAAATGTTAACAATATGCTCACACCCCATATTCCATAATAACATTTTAGGATTAATGATTGTATACAATTTTTGATTTGTTGCTGTTCATACAAAGATTTACCACTGTTAGCCAGAAAGTTGATACAGATCTAAGATTTTAGTGTAATAGCCATATCACATTATTAAGCAAATTTGGTCATTGTAGCTATACATATACGCAGACATAATACTAAAAGTCATCTGAGTAGGGAAAACTCGCATATATGAGGAATCATATCTAATGCATTGTTGACCCTGCAATGTTAAATTTTGGAACATACTAACTTCAGACGTACCCTCTATAACCTTAAAAAAGTTGCATTTCTTAACTCCACGTCGTTTTGGAGAAAACATAGTTTTCTTTAACACATCTTTCAATTAACGTGAAATTTTTAAGACTTAAAACTTTTTATAAATAAAAATGGTTACTCTGGAAGCTTATAATTTGGCATAACCTAACTTCAAATATTCCTTTATAACCTCAAAAAGTTTCATTTCTTAATTCTTAACCGTTTTGAAAAAACAACTTTTTTTATCTCTAATAACATTTTCAATAAACGTCGAATTACACTAGATATTTAAAATTATGTATCAATGGAAGTGGTCACCCTGGAAGCTTATAATTTGGCATAACTTAACTTCAAATATTTCTTTATAACCTCAAAAAATTTCATTTCTTAATTCTTAACCATTTTGAAAAAAAAACATTTTTTATCATTAATGACATTTTAAAAAACATCAAATTATACCAGATATTTAAAATTGTGTGTGAATTGAAGTGGTGATCCTGGAAGCTTATAATTTGGCATAACCTAACTTCAAATATTCCTTTATAACCTCAAAAACCTTCATTTCTGAATTCTTAACCATTTTCAAAATAAAGCATTTTTTATCTCTAATAACATATTCAATAATCATCAAATTATACCAGATATTTAAATTTGTGTACCAATGGAAGTGGTCATCTTGAAAGCTTATAATTTGACATAAACTAACTTCAAATATTTCTTTATAACCTCAAAAAGTTTCATTTCTGAATTCTTAACCATTTTCAAAAAAAAGCATTTTTTACCTCTAATAACATTTTCTATAAACGTCGAATTACACTAGATATTTAAAATTATGTATCAATGGAAGTGGTCACCCTGGAAGCTTATAATTTGGCATAACTTAACTTCAAATATTCCTTTATAACCTCAAAAAATTTCATTTCTGAATTCTTAACCATTTTCAAAAAAAAGCATTTTTTATCATTAATGACATTTTAAAAAAAGTTCAAATTATACCAGATATTTAAAACTGCTTATGAATTAGTCATCCTGGAAGCTTATAATTTGGCATAACCTAACTTCAAATATTTCTTTATAACCTCAAAAAGTTTCATTTCTGAATTCTTAACCATTTACAAAAAAAGCATTTTTTATCTCTAACAACATTTTCAATAAACATCAAATTATAACAGATATTTAAAATTGTGTATCAATGGAAGTGGTCATCCTGGAAGCTTATAATTTGGCATAACCTAACTTCAAATATTCCTTTATAACCTCAAAAAGTTTCATTTCTTAATTCTTAACCGTTTTGAAAAAAAAACTTTTTTTATCTCTAATAACATTTTCAATAAACGTCAAATTATACCAGATATTTAAAATTGTGTATCAATGGAAGTGGTCATCCTGGAAGCTAATAATTTGGCATAACCTAGCTTCAAATATTCCTTTATAACCTCAAAAACTTTCATTTCTGAATTCTTAACCATTTTCAAAAAAAAGCATTTTTTATCATTAATGACATTTTAAAAAAAGTTCAAATTATACCAGATATTTAAAACTGTGTATGAATTCGTCATCCTGCAAGCTTATAGTTTGACATAACCTAACTTCAAATATTTCTTTATAACCTCAAAAAGTTTCATTTCTGAATTCTTAACCATTTAAAAAAAAAAGCATTTTTTATCTCTAATAACATTTTCAATAATCGTCAAATTATACCAGATATTTAAATTTGTGTATCAATGGAAGTGGTCATCCTGGAAGCTTATAATTTGGCATAACCTAACTTCAAATATTTCTTTATAACCTCAAAAAGTTTCATTTCTGAATTCTTAACCATTTTCAAAAACAGACATTTCTTATCTCTGAGAACATTTTCAATAAAGGTCAAATTATACCAGATATTTAAAATTGTATATGAATGGAACTGGTCATCTTGGAAGCTTATAATTTGGCATAACCTAACTTCAAATATTCCTTTATAACCTCAAAAAGTTTCATTTCTGATTTCTTAACCATTTTCAAAAAAAGCATTTTTTATCTCTAATAACATTTTCAATAAACCTCAAATTATACCAGATATTTAAATTTGTGTATCAATGGAAGTGGTCATCCTGGAAGCTTATAATTTGGCATAACCTAACCTCAAATATTCCTTTATAACCTCAAAAAGTTTCATTTCTTAATTCTTAACCATTTTCAAAAAAAATCATTTTTTATCTCTAATAACATTTTCAATAAACGTCAAATTATACCAGATATTCAAAATTGTGTATGAATTGAAGTGATCATCCTAAAAGCTTATAATTTAGTATAACCAAACACATTTTGATTTATATTTTGACTAATTAGTTATAAATTGAAATTAATTAATAATGAATAACAATGCGGAAAAAAAATCCTTGAAATAACTTCGAAATAAATTCCACAAGAACTTTGTTTTTAGTTATTTATAACGGCACGTGACCTTGGTATTGGATCTCTTCTTAGCGCATCCAACTCGTAAAGTCAACATGAGCAAAACAAGAGTAGACGTGGACCCGCAGCTCTTGCGGATCGTGGCCATCATACGGGTCCGGTAATTGGTAACTAGTTCGATTTTTCCAGTCTTCTAGGCTTATCGAACTTGGTTCTCTTCGTCGTCTCCTATGCAGAAAGTAAAACGTCTTACGTTAAGAATTTTTCTAGATTTTTTAAAAACAAATTAGAATTTCAATTTTTTCTTTTCATTCATAATTTTATTGAAAATTTTATATAAAAAAAGTAAACAAAAATTAGATTATAAGATTCAGAAAAAGACGTAGAGAGTAAATATTTTAACACGTGCTCGTTTATCTGAAAGAGGATAAATAAAATCTTATAAAAGCTTCCTCAAAAAAATACGAAGACGTGGTACAAGAAAGGAAAGATTGCTCGCGTTTTCTTTTTAACTTTTCTTTTGTGTACCTAAAAAAGTCCCTCTCAATTAAATTTAATTGGCGCCACGTTAACGAGGAGACTTATTGAGAATTTGTTTAATTAATTTACGTCAGTGACGTGGAAGAGATAGGTGTCTTTGAGACCCACGCTTTGTCACTCAAACGCACGATATCTCTTCAGTCGGTATGACATGGTTCATCGGCCAATAATTCCATGCATACCTTCAACTGCTTAATTATCCGACCCTTGAATGGCCGTACATACCAATTCCGGATCTGATTTTTATAAAGCTACGGTTAACATTACGGTTAATTGTGGTTTAAACCTGCCGGTCAAAAGCGAAAGCGAATAAAAACATTTTTTGAGAAGGGCGGCAAAAAATTATCCCTCCAGACCTACATTTCGTTCTCGCAGCAGAAAGTGGGCGAAGATATGCCGTAATTACCGTCTCTGTAGGGCATCAAAAACCAATATAATTGCCGCTATAACGAGCAATGTTCATATCTGGCTGCTGTCCGATTGGCTAAAAGAAAAAAAAAATAAATAAAAAAGAAAACTCGCCGATTCAAATACCGTGTGTCCCATTGTCAGGGACCGACTCATCGATATTCTGGCGATGTCCACACCACGCTGCCAATCGCCTCGGACCGTCAAAGTTATGTCTTGTGATATATCGAGGAATATACCGACGGCACAATACGTTGTAAATCATTGATCGTTAATAACGACTGCGGCACAGTGACAAAATTGGGACTAGAAAGTTTCTTCCTTCAGATGAAATGATATGAAAACCATTCATAATTCAATTAAAAAGCAATTAAATATTTTCTTGAAACATCACTTATATAATACAGTTAAACCCGAAATAACGGATTTTATTAGAACGGGATTCGGGTATAATGGACAAAAAGCACTCATAGATAGAATCCAACTCGAGTTGTTCCTCAAGTTGTTTTAAAAGTAGGACTAACACTAAACCTAAAATTAGAAACATTCGGGTTTAGCTGTCTTAAGAGGTCTAGTGTTAGATCTTATGCTTGTGTTAGTTCTAGTTGTTATTTAACGCTAGATTATTGTGTATTAATATTGAACGAAAAGTAGAACTAACACTAGACCTGGAACTAGAAACATTCGGGTTTAGCCGTACGTTTCTTAAGACGGCTAAACCCAAATGTTTCTAGTTCTAGGTCTAGTGTTAGTTCTTATGCTATTGGTAGTTCTAATTTTTGTTGTAATTCATCGCTGGTGAGCTAGATTGTTGTATATTTGTAATATCTCGAATTTTCAAGTATTCAAAAGATATGAAATGATTTTTAAAGACATCACAAAGGTATATTTACGTATTTCTAAAGAGTTTTTATAGATTACTGATATTTCCAGAAAATAATGAAGAATTTCGAATTCTTTCCTAAGACCTCTAAAGATTTTCACTATTATTTGTTTCCAAAGATTTTGTTGCGTTTTCAAGTATTATCAGAAGGATTTATAAAGATATTTTGAAGTTACAAACGTTTTTTTAACATTTCCAGTGTATTCAATGAAACTTTAAAGAATTTTCGAATAATTTCTCAGAGTCTCCAAAGATTTTCTGGGACTTCCAAGTATTGCCACAGGATTTGTAATGATTTTCAAAGTTATACTGGAGTGTCTAAAGATTATCTGCGGTTATCAAATACATCCAGAACCCGTTTACAAAATTACAGTGAATCTCCCATAACTCGAATCACTAAGAGAGCTAAAGAAAACTTCGAGTTATGGAGAATTCAACTCGGAGAAAAATTAGTAGAATTTCAGCTCAAAAGAAAAAAAAATAGAAATGTACTTTTCTAATATGCATATTTAAAGCAGAAATCTTAAGTTTTTCTATCTGTAAGTAGAAAATTAATCAGGTTTTTTAAAGTAATCCGTAATTTTCTTTTGGTTTAAAGTGGACAACCGCTCCTTGTCGAAAAAAATCGTTTATTAAATGTAAAGAATTATGAAAATTATCTGAAACATTCTCTCTTGATAATACAAAGGTTTCAAGCTTTCTAAGAGAGGAATAAGCTTCATCAAATGTTCGAACAATAAAATCACCCAATTAAAAAAAAAAATACTTACAGAACGGATTCGAATATTTTATTCTTTGGTAAATTCGAAGTAAAAGTTGAAGAAATTTCATAGTAGTTTTGTTCGAGTTATAGAAAAATTTGAGTTAGAGAGATAAAAACACATTTAAAATCTAGTCAAACGCTTGAGCTTACGAAAATTATTCAACTTAGAGGATAATTCGAGATATAGAAGTTCGAGTTAGGGGAATTTCACTGTAACAGGAAATAGACAGAGCTTTGTTAGTTCATGTTAGCTAGCGAAGTCTAGATAAGTTAATATTATCCAATTATCTATATCAAAAATCGTTCTAGTTAATTAAAAACATCACTTTGATACTCAACAAGGTTGAAACTATTAAAAGAAATGATTTTGACGAGTTTTGAATGTGTTTCATAAACGCTGGAAATAGGAATAGCTTGTTGGTTGTTGCTAGTTGATAAAGTTAATACAAGTTAATGACATCAACAATGATGTCAACAATATGAGAAAAGCTGAGTAATGTGAATCAAAATGCTTCAAATCGATTAAAAACATCACTAGGATACTCAATGAGGATATAAGTATTCTTTAGCCAAGTAAAACTGCAAAAGTAAAAAATAATATTAAAAAGTAATTTTATCCGTATGGATGGACCAAATCAAATGGTCAACGTATAAAAAATATAATTGTGTAAAATAGAAAAAAAGAACATTTTTAAATTCTTAGCTTAATGACATCAATGAATAAAACCATTATTCAAAAACAAACAAAAAATTGTCGCCTATAAGACGACATCTCAAGATATAAATATTTAGATTAGATGTTTACTAAACACCTGAGTCAATAATTTGTCCGATATCGTACTTTATTTTGTGATCGACGATTGGTTGAATAATAAAAATAAGATATTCATTAAAAAGTCATAAAAATTAAAATCCCATTCGATTAAAGATTGGAGCGATTCCGATTTGGACCTCTGATTTGTTTTAAACTTTAAAACCCAATCCAAACGATCATTTCGATTGAACGTCGATAAGAAAAAAAACGGTAACATAACCCAGATCGCAGTCAACGTTAACGCGTGATTTCCGATTCGAATCCGATCGGATCTCTTTTTAAACCGTGTCCGATCAACAATTAACGCGGGTTTTAATTAAAATTTAAGACACCCAGCGAACTCCGGGCTTTATTTAGCCGTCGTCATCTCGATTTCTCCGGGTGCCGCGAATCGCGCGCCGACGCCGACGCCAAAGAGAAGAGGGGCGAACCAATTAACGAGATCGCCAAACCGAACGGAGCAGAGAGAGGATGGTAAATAAGACGACCGAACAGCCAATAAATGAGAATAAATTGGTGTTTACTTACTGCGGGGACTTTCGTAATGCCGCTACACGATATATTCCGAACTTTATGGCGGAGAGGATTTTCCATTGGCCAATTTGATTACTGAAAAATAATTCGGGGAAAATAAATGATTGTTAATATATAAAAGTTATTTCTTAATTCGTTTATTTTCATGATATCTTGAGATGTGGAAACCAGACGGAAATTAAAATTCCAAATATCCACCAACCGTCTCACCTTGTGGAACACAATAAAATTCAAGGATCGTTAAAAATAACGCGAATTCACCGGAAATAACGATGTATTCGTTTGGAATTTGTTAAGGAAATAAAAATTATTTATCGTGAATAGAATATGTTCGAAATCAATGAGATGACAAATAATTCAACTCAACAAATTCGTACATAAAATAAAAGTTCAATGCAAATATACAAGAATGTGACGCTGAATAACAATTAAAACTAGAACTAATACTAGCACTAGAACTAAGATTAGAGTTAGAACTAGATACATTCGTACGATTCTTAAGAATCGTACGGCTAAGTCCGTATGTTTCTAGTTCTACGTCTAGTGTTAGTTCCATTTTTAGTTCAATAAAAATATGCAAGGATCTAACGTTGAATAACAACTAAAATTAGAAATAATACTAGACATAGAACTAGAAACATTCAGGTTTAGCTTAACCGAAATCTTTAGATGCCCTTAAATATCTTGCAAAATTATCAGAAATACTCTGAAGATTGTTTGACGTCTTTAAGAATCTTCGTTTTAAGAAGTTTGACAATTCACAAACAACTTTTAGACACTTTCAGCTAATTTTGGAAATTCTTAAATGCCTTTGGACAATTTTACAAATCGTAGAACTCGTAGAACCCAACCCAACCCAACCCTCTGAACATCTTTGAAATGTCTCAGAAAGCGTTCTTGTACGATAACTTCTAAGATATCTCTGAATAACATTACAAATTCTCTAATTCTCTAAAACATTGGAAATCTTTAGATAAAACTCCTCAGAAAATCGTAGAACGTCTCGGAAAACGTTTAGAAACTATGAAAATACTCTAAAAATTCTTGGAAATACATTAAAAATATCTGGAAATCTTTGTATTGTCTCAGAAGTCGTTTAGACACTTTTTGATAATTTTGGAATTCCTGAGACATCTTAGGATAACTTAGGATATCCTCTAAGAGTTCTTGAAAGTATATGAACATCTTTTGGAAATCTTTACAATATCTCTGAAACTGTTTAGACAATTTTTAATATGTATTTTTGAAACATTTTCAAGTCATCAGAATCAATTCTTTCATCTTCGTTGAGTATCCGTGTGATGTTTTTAATTAATTAGAACCATTTTGATTAAAGCTGAACAGCTCTTCTCATGTTCTAAAATATTTGATTTTTCTGAAAACAATCTTCTTTGTTATCAAGTTATTTGAATTTGTATCTCTTCCTCACCCAGACTCAGTATCTCATCTTCTTCTTCCCACTTACCATATCTAATCCAACCCAACGCTTTATGCTCAATCAATTTTGTTATAATTTTACTCCAAATCTCTTTTGAATATTGTTGCAAAATCACCGTGTTGTATCTATTAGCTGAAGATGCTAAGATTCTGAGTACTCATGTACTGAAACTTCTTTAACTAGAAATGTTGTAGTTTTTTCATCCTCGTTGAGTATCCGGGTGATGCTTTTAATTAATTAGAACCATTTCGATTAAAGCTAATCAGCTTTTCTCATGTTTTAAAATTTTTGATTTTTCTGAAAACAATCTTCTTTGTTATCAAGTTATTTGAGGTTGAGTCTCTCTTCATCACCCATACTCAGTATCTCATCTTCTTTTTCCCACTTACCATATCTAATCCAACCCAACTCTTTATGCTCAATCAATTTTGTTATAATTTTACTACAAATCTCTTTTGAATATTGTTGCAAAATCACCCTGTTGTATCTATTAGGTGAAGATTCTGAGTACTCATGTACTGTGAAACTTCTTTAACTAGAAATGTTGTAGTTTTTTCATCCTCGTTGAGTATCCGTGTGATATTTTTAATTAATTTGACCCATTTCGATTCATACTAATCAGCCTTTTTCGTATTCTAAAATTTTTGATTTTCCTGAAAACAATCTTCTTTGTTATCAAGTTATTTGAGGTTGTATCTCTTTTCCTCACCCATACTTAGTATCTCATCAGCTTCTTCCAACTCACCATATCTAATCCAACCCAACCCTTCATGCTCACTCAATTTTGTTATAATTTTCCTCCAAATCTCTTTTGAATATTGCTGCTAAATCAAAGTGTTGTATCTGTTAGCTGAAGATGCTAAGATTCTAAGTACTTATGTACTGTGAAACTTCTTTAACTAGAAATGTTGTAGTTTTTTCATCCTGGTTGATTATCCGTGTGTTTTTAATTAATTAGAACCATTTCGATTCACGCTAATCAGCTTTTCTCATATTCTAAAATTTTTGATTTTTCTGAAAACAATCTTCTTTGTTATCAAGTTATTTGAGGTTGTATCTTTTTTCCTCACCCATACTCAGTATCTCATCTTCTTTTTCCCACTTACCATATCCAATCCAACCCAACCCTTTATACTCAGTCAATTTTGTTATAATTTTACTCCAAATCTCTTTTGAATATTGTTGCAAAATCACCGTGTTGTATCTATTAGCTGAAGATGCTAAGATTCTGAGTATTCATGTACTATGAAACTTCTTCAAGTAGAAATGTTGTAGTTTTTTCATCCGGGTTGAGTATCCGTGTGATGTTTTTAATTAATTAGAACCATTTCGATTCACACTAATCAGCTTTTCTCATATTCTAAAATTTTTGATTTTTCTGAAAACAATCTTCTTTGTTATCAAGTTATTTGAGGTTTTATCTCTTTTCCTCACCCATACTTAGTATCTCATCAGCTTCTTCCAACTCACCATATCCAATCCAACCCAACCCTTCATGCTCAGTCAATTTTGTTATAATTTTACTCCAAAACTCTTTTGAATATTGCTCCTAAATCACCGTGTTGTATCTATTAGCTGAAGATGCTAAGATTCTGAGTACTCATGTACTGTGAATCTTCTTATTGTTATCAAGTTATTTGAGGTTGTATCTCTCTTCCTCACCCATACTCAGTATCTCATCTGCTTCTTCCAACTCATCATATTCAATCCAACTCAACCCTTTATGCTCCGTCAATTTTGTTATAATTTTTGAATATTGTTGCAAAATCACCGTGTTGTATCTATTAGCTGAAGAAGCTAAGATTCTAAGTACTCATTGTAAAACTTCCTCAACAAGAAATGTTGTAGCTTTTTGGTTCAAGCTTCCTAACTTGTCTTCAAATTAAGCATTGATTTAAGTTTGAATGTTTTGCCATTTTTTTTCTTTTATGTTCTGTCTGTAGTTATCGTGTTCTGGCTTCATCTCGGTGTGATTTGTTGGGGTTGAGTTTCATGTGATACATCATGTATGTTTTAGAAGACAAATTGGCCAAAATAAAAAGGTTTAATATCTTAATGTAATGTCGTCTTCATTTTAAAAGGTGTTAAAGTGTCGAGTCGAAATAATAATAAAAACTTTTGAAAATAAAAAGAAATGAAATAAAGAAGATTGAGAAGCGCCACCGACGCCTAATTTTACGACGTGTAAATCAACTGCGGGTACGTGTGAGAGTGCATTATACGAACGATAAAAACTCCGCCAGTAAATAAAAGCTTTTAGGACTTGTCTCACTTCTTGCATATAAGTTCGTCGTGGACTCCTGGCATATAAGACCGGGAGCAATAAAATCATTATTACACCATTGAGTAAACACAATATTTTCCCTTTTCGAAGTGCGATGGTAAACGCAAAGGAAGGTTTCGATCACGATAATGTCCCGTCGACTTTGCAACCGAGAGCTTATTCCAAGCCTTGTTAGTTGTTGGGTTGAGAAGATTATTCACATACTGACCGCATGTAAGGAAAATCTGTTTTAAAATCACTGTAAAACCTTTCAAGAATTTCCGGTCAATATTTTTTATAATAACTTTGTATTAAAATATACTAAGAAAGTTATATCTGCTTCGGTAAAAGTTTAAATCGATAAATTGTATTAAAATTATTTAACACTATGTTTTGGATTATTGGGTAAATTTAAACATCGTGTAATTGTCGATTGCGTGTATCGGGACAAGTTGTTACGTTTTCGGCTGACATTTATTGGACAACTCGACATCCTCGTTCTAATTTTGGACCGAAAATCGGGCCCGGTTAATCGGCGACATCCGTCAAAGTTGAAGCAAAACACGTGTTCGCGCGATTTTTAATTTACATATAAATATTGGAAAGCAGTTACGCGATTGTTCGGCATACGTTTCACCTTAATACGGCTGGTTTTTTGCGAGCGCCGGTTCCGAAATTATAAACCCACCGAAAATCCTGTCGATTTTTATTTATGTCTCTTTTACGTAGTACCGAGAGCTTCCTGCGAAATAAATTTACATACGAATTCGTGGACCCCATCGACGAACGTTTTCATCTCGTTTTTTCATCTTTTTTACAAAATCAATCAAAAAAAAATTAAAAATAAATCTATTTGACGATTCCATGCTGAAACAAATAAAAGAAATAAAGAAAAAATTAAAGAAGTTCTTTCGAACGTTCTTTTTATCTACTTTAGATAATCAATAAGGGAATAATTACCTGCCCTGTACCCGTCAAAGAGTTAAATCAAGATAGATGACGCTACGATGTGACTGTTATCAAAAAAATCATGATTGAAACGCAATCAGATTATACGGGTGAATTCAATTAGGAGGATAACTAATATAATTACACAGATTGCTTATCGAAAAATTAACTTGGCTTATCTTTTTCTACCTCCCCGGAGATGGTTTAAGTTTTAAGTAAGATTTAGGGGGCAAATTTTAAGCAATTTCAGCTCGATTTAAAAAATCGAGATGATTAATGCACTTATGTATTTAAATCATTTTCGGAGAGTGAAAATAAATGGAAAATTTGGCGAAATTGACGCTTAATTTTGAAGATCGGTTATCTTGATGTATGGCTAGAGGTGCGAAACTTAACACGCCTTTCAACCCCTATTGAGATTTTTTTTCAGGGTTGAACCAAAATCAAGGGAATTTTAAAATCGAAATTGGCTATTTTAAACCCTAAGGGTTGGAGTTTCTTTTTAAATTAAGAGCCGTTATCGAAAATTGATCTTTAGTTACATTTTTGTAATAAAGTTCTGTATATGATATAAGAAATTTATTGCAAATTATGTTTTATGCAAAAGAAATTAATTGCATAATTGAACTCTGGCATGCAACTATACAACGTAAAAAGAAAGAATTTATTACATGTAACTCTTTGAGTTCCAATGCTTCGAGGATCAATTCAATGAAGAAATACTAGTTTGTGTTTTGCTGGAAGCACACATTCTCTACAACCTGGGTGTGTCCATTTTAAGTAATGCAATGGAACTGCGCCATTTTGTGAAGAAATGATTTTTTTGTTATGTGGATTCGAACATTTTCTATCAATACACATAATAAATAAAAGTTTGGCATTCAAGGATAAGAAACAAATAAAGTCTGCAATTTGATTACTTTACAACCCAAAATGTTTTAGAAACGTGAGATTTATTATGCAGTATACTGACGTAGAAATTTCATGTTTAAGATTTACAGCTCAAGGAATAGGATTACAAAAATTCCAATGAGGGTTGTTTTGCAGAAACTTCTCTTGAATACCATAGTTCCATATATTTTTGGTGAACCTTAACCAAAAGTAGTGCTTTAGAGTCAAACTCATCTTGTCTTTCTTGAATACTTATCAATTGAGGTGTTGTATGGTTTTGGATATGTTACTTATCTCAATGAGTTACTTGGATTTAATTAGCGTCTCATCTCAAAAATACCATAAGAGTAGTTCGGAGTTTGTAACCACGTAAACTTGTAGACTAATTAAACCGAGGTTGCTTGCGGCCGATTCTCACTGATTAATATCACATCAACCTGAAACTGGTTATCATATCGCAGAGTTTCAGCCGCATGCAACTTCGGCCTTATCACGCGAACTTGTTGATCTTTTGACTAATTAAGCCAGGATGGTTATCAACCTGAAATTTGTAATCATATTGTGACGTCTCGATCGAAAACCTTGATTTTATCGGATAAAGTTGTAGATCATTAATCCGAGATCGCAACTTAACTGAAAGATTAGGATTAGATGTAGACTAGATGAAGAACTATAAAGGTATAACAAAGTCAGTATCTGATATAAGGTTGGATAGAGGAATCCTTCTGTCAATCTTCTTCTATGTTTGCTTGCAAAATCAGATCGGACTTCAAGATGATATTTAGGGTTTTGACAGTGTCAGAAAACCCAACCCAACCCAACCCAACTCAACCCAACCCAAGCCAACCCAACCCAATCCTTTTTTTACGAGGTTGGGGAAAATCTGCTCAATCAGACATCTCACCTGAGGTGTTGAGATAGTGCCAGATAGTGTGGGGTTGGGGCCAAAATCCCCGACCTACTAAAAACCCATTTCCTCGTCTTCTCTCTGGAACCCGGAAGCACCAGAAAGGCATTTCTTCAGAGTTGGCGTCCTCCATCCGTTTTCTTCATTTTCATTTTCGACTTAGTTTTCCTCTACCTACTGTCTTCAAAATGGATCGCAGAACGTCTCGGACATTTTCAGCATGAAACAAACAAACATTATGTTACTTTTTGTATGAATTTTTTGTTTATGTCGCTCATTTTTTTTTTCTCTTTCTTCCATGCTCGTTGGGTGGTAAGTCTTACTCATCATGGAAAAACAAAACCAAACCTTTCCATTATTTTTAGCCTTATTTATTACCTTACCTCGTACCGGGAACGAGATGGGTGATTCACACCTCGTCTTCTCTTCTTGCATCTTTCTTCTCTCTTCTGCTCCCAATGAACCCTTGAACATCTAGACGGGGGCTGCTATCCCTTCTTCATATTCCTCCTCATGGACTTGCCTCATTTGTACGTAACGAGACTTCCCTCTCTCTTTCTCTTTCGTATGTCTCTTTTTGTTGTAAGATATTCGTTATCATCTAAACGATAATATTCCAATTATTTTCATTCTCTAACATGATACGTACCACGTTCTCCTTGTCAAGCCTTGTCCTGCATTCTTTTTCACTAGTTGGTCTCTGTGTTTTGAATTCTTCACACTTGAAGAACGTATGGTGAGGATCATCTTTTTGCCCACAGTACCAGCATGCATGTGTCTCTGCTTTCCTTATTCTAAGCAAGTACGTACCGAAAACGCCGGGACCTGTCAAAAATTGCGTCAAATAATAGTCAGTTTCTCATTATCCACGATTCTATATTTGGAATCAATTCCTTCACATTCACATTGCTCCCATCTTAATTGCCATTCATCCATCACCTTGCTTCTAGCTTCCTTCTTAAACTCTTTTCCTCTTGCGTATATATCAGTCTCTTTCTTGGAACCATGAACCCAACCCAACCCAACCCAACCCAACCCAACCCAATCCAAGCCAACCCAAACTAACCCAATCCAAACCAACCTAAACCAACCCTCTTTTTTAGAGAGAACTAGGAAATTTGCGAACAGGCACCCAGTCTAAGTTGTCAGGATAGTGTTGGGTTGAACGCTCTCTTGGGTTGCTACCCGACTAAAGCCCTTCCTCTAACTAAAACATGTTCCTCTTTCCACTCTTCTCCTCTTTTCTCGTTTGATCTTCTCATTTCTTTTCACCCAGCCTCTCTTCTTTCTCCTTGGTAGTGATCACCGTCCTTATGTATGTCTCCATGTTGCACCATCCCTCTCTGCTACCAAGCATCATCGCCATGCTGTTCTTCGGCGTTATCCTTTGTCCCATTCTAATGTCGACAAGGTCCCCATCCTGGTCCATCTCGAGCAATGATGGAAAGAGTGTTCCATATCATCAATTCTTCTGCTTCCTTGTGCTTGTATAAATAAGTCTTAAAATAACCATGACTCAAGCTAAACTAACTCAAATAATAGTTGGTATTACCCTTCTTTCCATTGACCAATGATTCGATGTCTAGTAAGATCTTTTTGGTCCATTTTCTCTTCGGTGTTTCTGTCAATCCAACCCAAGCCAACCAAGTACAATTTTGTGGTTAGGTGGTTGGGTTAGGTTGGTATGATTTAATCGGGTTCATTAAAACTGTCATAACTCATCCAGTGGAAAATTCTTTCCAGATTATATACAATATAGTTACATTAAGCATACCAGTTTATTCCTCACCACTCTTACATAGAAATGCCTCTAACTTACAATTTGTTAGACATGATCTTAACTAGAAGTATAGTAGAAAAACGAAGTATATGAATGTCAGCTTTAAATTGTATTTCATGATTTGAAGAATCATGCTTCAGATTAGTCTCTTTTCATTTTAGTGGTTTTCTCTGAAATATTTTTGGATTTTGTCCCAATTTATGAATTAAATTTTAAGATAACTTAATCAACGTTACTTTGTTGAATGAAGGTAATTAAAAATTAGTTGCTTTTTATTGTTAGAACTTTACATGTGATAAGATTGTGGGGATATTCATTCTCTTTATTCGTTAGTTGTTGTAAGTACCGTTATACACCGTTGATTGGAGAGGTTCGTAAAGTTCAATTCTTATCTGTTAGAGTTGGTAAATTTATTTATATTTCTTCAGATAGTCGACCTTTTTATTATCTTCGACTTTAGATGAAAGAATCATAAAAGAATGTTCACGTTTAATAAAAATAAAATATTTATAAATATTAAAAATTCATATATAATATTGGAAATGAAAGATATAACTTGTTAGTTTAAAAATGGATAAGAGTATTAAAATTTACATAATTGATAAACTAGGTATGAATATCTATAGCAATCAGTGCCAATAAGACCGGGGATCAATTAAGATAAAATCGCACAATAAGAGTTTACATATTTATGAAGTATCCGAGAACCGTGTCCTTTGATTAGGTCGGGTTAATCGAACGCTCGGTATAATAACGGTGAACCAGATTGGGACCTTAATTGTAGAATACATTATCGCGTTTAGACTCGACAACGCCGCTAAGTCTTAATTAAGGGTTGAAGTCGATGCATTATTCATAGACAATAACTAAAAGTTTAAAAGCGTAATCTACCCCAGAACTCTTTTCTTTTCGTTATGAACATAAAAATAGAAACATAATATGTATCGTAAAATCGTGCGTAAATGTCATAAGGAGACAAAAGAAAACGTTTTTATTAAGACTTTTAATTTCGAAATTCCAAGATTTAAGAGTGAATAATAACAGATGAAAAAATTCTTTGTAGATTTTTCTTTTAAGTCTACACTTAAGACGATTAACGCCCGGAGGCCATCGTGCCACGGCAGCCAATAATTTCAATTTATTAACCGTTAATGTAGCCTGGGAAATTGTAAATTCGCGTCAATTACTACACCACACGTAATTTGGCTGTTCGCGTACGGATCCGCAATTTCACGGACAAGCAATCGGCGCGAGTAATTTTCTTCACGAATCCAATGTGTCCAAGAACGTGTTATTAAAGGTACTTAATACGACCGATCACGCAAAAAACTACGGAAAAACGTCGAAGAGATTAAAAATTTACAAAATAACGCACACGGTTCATCTTAACCTGGGTCGCAGTCGTTTTTCATACGCAACTTCCGGCAAAAAAAGACCTCCTACCTCTTTAGTAATTCAAACCCGATGACTATAACCATTAATTTTTACTTTGACCTTTCTTGATATCTTTTCTTGGAAACATGAAATTTTAACATTAATTGTCTTCGAGAACATGGTAGCTACATTTTTTAGATGGGATTTTTTTTCGTTCCGACTTAGTTGTAACTTGTGGTTAGTTTAATGGGGTTTGAGGTAGATCAAATTAATAATTTTTGGTATAGGTTCTACAACGGATAGAGAAAATTAGAAAAAAAGGTATCGTTTAAAAACATATTATCAAAAACAAATTGATGATCGAAATTAAATACAGTAAAATCTCGATATAACGAACCTCGTTAGGACTTCGATAAAATATTTTTAAGTCATACTATTAATATTATTTATTTTATACATCAGTACCTATGTTTAAATATAAATATTAGCAACAGCGTTAGATTTTTTGTATATTTTTCACTTAACTAAAACTACAACTAACACTAGACCTAGATCTAGAAACATTCGGATTTAGCCGCACGTCTGTCAAGATGGCTAAACCCGAATGATTCTAGTTCTAGGTCTTGTGTTAGTTCTAGTGATAGTGCTAGTGTAAAACTAGAACTAACACTAGACCTAGAACTAGAAAGTTTCGGGTTAGCACTGTCTCTGGGTTTAGCTATGCGTCTCTTAAGACGGCTAAACCTGAATGTTTCTAGGTCTAGTATTAATTCTAGTTTTAATTGTTATTCAGCGTTAGAAGATTTTTTCGACAAAGAAGACAACCGCACTTTAAGCCAAAAGAAAATTACGGATTACTTGATTAAAAACTTGATTAATTTTCTACTTACAATTAATAATAATAAGTATTAAGGTTTCTGTTTTAAATATACGTATTAGAAAAATACATTTCTAATTTTTTTCTTTAGAGCTGATATTCTACTAATTTTTCTCTCCCTTAGTGATTCAAGTTAGGGGAATTTCACTGTATCCGGGGAGTAAACGTACATCTTATCGGATGTACCAGTAACTTAGGATTGCTTTATCATGAATTACGAAGGGGTTATTTAAAAGAGAAGAGGCTAATGAGTTTGTTAGGCAATGCTTAAGGAGAGCTCAAGATAGCTATCAATGTTTGGTGGCTTTAGTCATTAATAATGTTCCTTGCCATTGTGGTGTTGAAGAAGTGTTTGAACAACAAGAATTTCTTCATCATAAACTTTTAAGGATAAGTCCTTACAGTCCAATGCTAAACCCAAATTGAACATGCTTGGTCAATTTTGAAAGCAGGAGTAAAGAGCTGCTGAACCTTCTTCTTTTCCTAACTTAGCCGTCTCGGGCAGAAATAAGATCATAAATTTTTTGGTCTATTACGTTTCGGTTATCTATTACCTCTCAAAGTCAGTATCTGACATAAGGTTGGAGAGAGAAATACTTCTGTCAATCTTCTTCTACGTATGTTTGCAAAATCAGATCGGACTACAGCATGATATTTAGAGTTTTGACAGTGTGAGAGAAGCTAACCCAGCCCAACCCAAAACCCAACCAAAGCCAACCCAACCTCACCCAACTCTTTTTTTTAACAAGATCGGGGAAAATCTGCTAACAGACATGGAAAACGGCTTGAGCGCCCGGATAATATCGGGCTCCAACCATCATTGGATCTCTGACCCACTAAAAACCTCTTTCCTTGTTTTCTCCGAAACCACCAGCAAGTATTTCTTCGGACCCAAGTTGCTACTTCTTTCTCCCCCAGTTCAAAGTCCTTCTCCTTCAGTCTTCTTATCTCGTTCATCCATCCCTCTCCTTTTCCTTACTTAGCCGTCTCGGACAGACAAAAAAGGACGTAAATTTTTTGATCTATTACATATCGGTTACCTATTACCTGGAGGAGGGGAGAGAGAGCCTCCTGACTGTCTACTTCTATTTCTCTTACCGCTTTCCTCCAGCATACTACCATCCCATAGCCTTCTTTCTTCCATCATTCGGCCGGTGCATGAACGAAAGAACATTCCTCGTATATTTTGGTTTAACTGTTTACCTGTTTAGGATAAATCCTCCCATCTATCCTCTTCTGCTCCTTTTTCTATTTCACAGAACCGTTTTCTGGTCTTAAACCACCACTCCATGCTGTTCTCTCCTATCTCGTTCAAATAATTTCTTCTTTCTCCTTAGTCATAACGATTTAAACCCCTCTTTTTTCCTAACTTAGTCGTCTTGGACAGAAATAAGATCATTTCCTCCCATCATTTGGCCGCTGCAGCAAAGAAAACCTAACCCAACCTTTTTTTTTAGAGATAATTAAGAAATCTGCGACCCAGCCTAAGTTGTCATGCGGCAGGATAGTGTTGGGTTGGCTTTTCTTTTGGATTTCCCGCCGACTAAAACCCTTCATCCTCTCCTCCGGAAGCATCCTCGCAGGTTTTCATCGAAGTGAAATGATCTTCTCTCGTTTGATCTTCCCGTTTTTTTTAACCCAACCTCTTTTCTCTGTTTTTGGTAGTGATCACCTTATGTTTGCTTCTATTCCACCTTATGCTGTTCTCCGGCGTAATTCTTTGTTCCATCCTAATCTTGACAAGCTCTGTGTCATGGTCTCGGGCATTGATAGAAAGTCTGTTCCATATCATGAATTCTTCTGTTCTCTTGTGCTTGTATAAATAAGTCTTAAAACAACCATAACTCAAGATAAACTAACTCAAATAATAGTTGGTATTACCCTACTTTCTATTGACCCATATTTCGATGTCCAGCAAGACCTTCTTGGTCTATTTTCCCTTCTGTGTTTCTGTCAACCCAACCCAATCCAAACCAACCCAACCACGTACAATGGGGAAGAGTTGGGTTAGGTTGGTACGATTTGCGTCTGAAGATGCACAGCTAAACCCGAAACTTTCTTGTTCTACGTCTAATGTCAGTTCCAGTTTTACTTCAATGCTATATTGTTGTATATTTTTCTAACTAATACAACGGTGTGGATAGCTGTTGGAATTTGTACCCTATTTATTTATCAATAAAAATTTGTCTTTTGTCTTACATTGTCTTAAATTGTGAACGTCAGGATTAAATCTTTTTCCTCTCGTTCTTTACAACAAAAAAAAAAATATCTCATCGGCTTTTTTTTTTAGTCGGCACGTTTGTTCGGTTGCGCTCTTTGTTTTACGACTTTCGCTATTCGAACGCGATTTACGGTGTCCCATTAAACTTGGCCGAGGTGATTTACGCCCGGAATCCGCTACAAATTGATATTGCGTCGCCTCGAGCGCGAAAAACGCCGCCCAGATCTAGATTTCGAGCGCCGGGCGCATTTTTTAAAACCGCATTTTCGACGTTACACGGGGAACCCGTAAAATATCGCGCGCACCGCGACCGCTTTTTCTTCTTCTTCTTATATACTCTTGTTGGCTTTCGTCTGAAACCGTGCTCGTTTTGTTTCCTACGAGGAAATACCTTGCGCGATATTTAGAGTACGAAATTTATATTCTGACAATACCCTTGAGAACAGCGGAACGTTTCGTGTATTTTACAACAATTAATTTTAAATGACAACGTAAAGTGTTCGTGTTTAAAAGATCAATATCAAAAAAAATTAGGTACAATGAAATCGTTTAAGATTTTGATCTAATACAAGGCGTTGTTGTGTTGTTAAAAATAGGATAATAACGATGATTAAATTATGGATTTTTTTGTTGGGAAAAAAATTGTTCGTGTAGTTGCTGGTAAAAATAAGATCGAACTAGTTTCCTATAAATAACGATTGGCGCCCGTCGCGATTCAATTAGAGCAGACATCCTTGCAGTAATTCAATGTTGTATGCCTCGGGTAGAAAATGCTGGAGGTTTCGTCTAAAACCGTAAATAATATGAACAGATTATAGACGATGGTTAATTAGTCCTGACTTGGAAGCATTATTACGCTATTTATTTAATTTAGACGACCAAGATTGTTGATTATTCTAATTTAATTATTAATTTTTATTTGCGAACTTATTTTTGCAAAGTTATTTTTAGTTAATTAATATTTCCAACGAATCATAACTAAAGATTTTATCAAGAACCAATACTCTTAATTAACAATTACGACATTGGTATGACAATTAATTACGTTTCTCCTTATATAATGTAGAAGCCGCACCCTGAGGACACATATCACTCGGAATAAAATAAAACTCCTCAAAGAAAATGAAAAAAAGAAAAAACAAAGGTAAAAAGAGACATATTAAACTTGCTCGTACCCGTCACCTGCGTCGAATACTAATTTCGTTAATTGGGACTCGCGACATTAAAACAATCGCGGCAAACGAACTGTGGAAAAAACACGTTGAGCACCGCACTTTTGCTGAAAGCAGCTAGGAGGAATTAACGCTTAATTGCTGTATTTCTCGTTTTCTCGAACGTCCAGATTCAAGCAGACCCGGTTCTTTCGTTTCTTAATAATCCAGAGATTTCTTTTTCGAAATTCGCCAAAAGTTACGATTTTTTTTAAATAATTACCATTTCTATTTATAAAAATTTAAACAAAAACTCGAGTTTTGCAATAAATTTATATCGTGTTGTGATATAATTAGAGATCTTGCTAAATATTGCATGGACATCACCAAAGTTTAATCATAAAAGTTTACCAGCTAATCAACGAGGTGATCCAAGTCTTGTTTATAACTCTGCTACGAACCATGAAGTATTAAAACATGAAAGTGAAGTAACCAAATTATTACTATGATTCAACTCAACCTGAATTCTACAGCTGATTGATCAGCAATTAGCTAGTAATAAGCAAACGTGGATATAAGAGCCATGCTTCAATCCAACTATTAATGCGTGTTCTTTGAGTTTTTTGGGCGCTCTTTTGATGTTAAAGACTGGTCTTTGCAGTAGTCTCACCGATCATCACCAGACGAGTTGGTTGATTACTTTCTTAGTTCGTGCTTTTCCCTGGATAGACCTAAATTTTTCATATCACCATCTTCTGAACAGCTTTTTGTAGGTATCCTACAATTAGGTTTACTCTTCGCAAATGAAGGGGCAGAGGTCGTCTCTATATTTATCAAAGCTCCTTTGGTAGCCCTATCATAAAGAATGAACTGTATGAAGAAGACTGCTGATTCTTCTAACGTTTCTAGTGATTGGGTTAGGTTCGGTTTTATTTGAGCTTGCTGAGATGTTGGCTTTGTGTATCCTTTGTGTATGGCTTTGTGTTCTAGGCTGTCAGCAGAAAATGCTGTCTTGTTAGCTGTCATGGTCCCTATTGTTATTAGTTTATAGCCTCATTACAATCTTCGTGTTAAACATTGGTACGAACCTAAACCAATTATCGATTGTAATATTGTTATACTATACATCATACAATATCAACATGTATAAGTCAAGTGGTAAGTCATCTTCTAGTCTTGTTGTCTAAGCTATATACAATCAGGAAGTGCCGAGAGCTATTCGGTGTTTTTGGCAGTTTAGATGCATAATATGGTCAAGTAACATTTAAGGTTTATTTTTCCAGATTGGTCTGGATCTGTAAGACATCAAATAAAAATTTCTTTAAAACGAATCGATAAACCGTCATTCACTACTGGGTTCTGTAACAAGTTTGCATCCTCGCTGCTTTCCAGGAGTATTCAGAATATTTCGATTGAATTAATTGAACAGAATTTTCTTGAAAATGATTACAAATGTCTATAGAAGCAAATTTTGCAAAAGAAACTGCGTTAAAGAAACTACTGCATAAAAGCACTTTGTAGGCGACATGGTGAAACGATCTGTAAAATTACAAGAATTTGTTACAGAAACTGGTGGCAACTTTCCTAACATGTTGAAAGAGATAATACACCATTACAATGTTCAAGAATAGAAAGCATCTCTCAGCAAATCTAGGACAACAGACTTCTCAGACAACAGCAACATTTTTTTCATAAAAAAATGATAGAAATAATGTATCTAGAAGATAACATACCTTACTTCTGCAAATTGATTTAAGATGATTTTTAGAGCCTTGTAATTTAAGGCTGGAAGCAAATTTTCTCAATACAATGCTAGGGCAGGGAAAAATAACTGATTACCGTGGATTGATACTTTGTTAACAAGCCAACCTCAATTCTACAGCTGATTGATCAGCAATTAGCTAGTTATAAGAAAACGTGGATATAAGAGCTATGCTTATTCCAACTATAAATGCGGGTTCTTTGGGGTTTTCAGACGTTCTTTGGACGTTAAGGAATTTTCTTTGCAGTAGTCTCCACCAATCATCACCAGACGAGTTGGTTCATCACTTTCTTAGTTCGAGCTTTTCTCTGGATGGACCTGAATTTTTCATATCACCATCTTCCGAACAGCTTTCTGTAGGCATCTTACAATTATGTTTACTCGTCGGGAATGAAGATGCAGACGTCGTCTCTATATGTGACAAAGTTCCTTTGGTAGCTCTATCATGAAGACAATGAACTGCACGAAGAAGAGTGTTGACTATTTTGACGGTTCTGATGATTGGGTTGGGTTGGGTTTTACTTGAGCTTGCTTAGATGTTGGCTTTGTGTATCTTTGCGAAATTGATACTGGTGATGAGGTTTCTTATATGATTTTTACAGCCCTGTAATTTACGGAAAGTTTTTCAATAGATTACCATGGATTGTTACTTTGTGTTGGGTTTTTCTTACTCTGTTATTTTATGGTAGTTTTACTTACAGCGCTCCTAATGTTTGGTGATTGTTGCAACTTCTTGGTTATATCACCGTAGATTTGAGGAATGATTTCCTTCCCAATCCTCGTTTACTATTCGGTATGTGCTTTGTAGAAAACTATGCAATCTCATAAGTAATTTACATTTTGTGAGTTTGCTGAATTAGATATAGGGTGGATTTCTGTAGTCCATCTAGTGCCAACTTAACCTAGTCGATTTGCTCTCTTGACGCTGTTGGTGAATTTCTTTTCTCGAAATATGTAGCTTGATATTTGTAGATGTTAACGTGGTACCGCTCGTGGAAGTTACGAAGTGGCAGAGGTCAAGGTCGGGTTCACGTGGTGCTAATTTACCCGGTATTCAAAATTATTTATTATGGAGTACGTTACTTCTCCAAAACTCGGTTTCCATGTATTTCCAGTGTTGTATTTAGGCAATTAATGCATTATCATTAATAAGACTTTGATGGTCCTCCCATGCTGTTTTTGCTTCTTGGGTTAGTTCCCCACTGATGCTGGAGCAGCCTCAACTCATTGAGTTTGCGAGCTTTATTACTGCTTTTTTTTGACTCTTACTAGTCTTTGATACTCCTCGGATAATCACATCTGCATCGGGGCAACGGATGTTTGTTGTTACTTTGTTGTGGGCACGATTTTGTTGGGCTTATTTCCACGTTTCAGAGGTAGAAGATTTCCTCCTCAGTTCTCTTTTTGCCTTTGTGTCATCAAGGTGATTACAGAATTTACTTTGAATTTAATAAGTGTATTGATATAAAAAGATTCAAAAGGTTTAAAAATAATATTTTTGATGTTGGATTACATCAAGTAAAAGAATTTTTGTAAGTGGATAATTTCAGTTAAAATTCTTTACTCGAGGATAATGCCAAAATATAAATATGAAAAGTGAATTTCTTTGAGTTATTGTGCGATAATGCTGGTTGCAATTGTAAAAGCCTCAAGGGTGGCCGACTGATCGTAAAACTTGTTGCGTGCGGCTGTCAATCACCACTTTTAAATAATTCACCACTTTTCTGTTATTACAACAGGTATTTTTACGTAATATTTCCTATTTTTTTTTTGTGGTCTCCTCTGAACACGCGACCAATTTCATTCCTTTTTTCCAACAAAATTTATCTTAATAAAGTTATTATTAACCCGGAAGTTGTTTCAATTTCATCAAATAATTTCGTATTGTTATAATTAACACATCGTTAAAGTTCACCCAATAAATCATACCCTTATTATTTATTATTGCCGAGTTCACTTTGACCGCAAACAAAAAGTGATAATAAAAGATTTAACTGGGTTTCTCAAAGTTTTAACAAGCTGTTGTACTGAGTACTGAGAGTAAAAGATAATTAAAAAAGAACTTTTTGGGGTATTAAATGTTTTTACCTCGTTAACAAGCGAAATCTCCAGATTCTGCTTCGTACTGCGTTTAAGATTACGTTTTGACCTATTTTTCTTTACTTTTATTTTCACTAAACATAAAGATTTTTTAATGTAATATATGGGTTATAATTATTATACATGTATCTAATCCAACAATTAATAACGTCCTGACATCAAGAGATGTCTAATTAGCATAGGAGGCGAGCAATCATAAAGGGCGAAAGACGCCGTCGGCTTCTTTTGTCGATATACCGTCTCATTGTTTAGCGACGTCTTGCTAACAGGGCACAAGAAGTCATTAATATCGGACACCCGGAGCCACCCCTATTGTTACATTATAGATTATTGTCCAAAAAAACGCCACGTATCGCTTTCGGATTATGCTGGTTTTCGTTTTTGTTGTCGTCGCGCTCTTTATTCATTGAATGAGGAGGAACTAATCAGATATTAAGCAAAAGACCGAGACGCTATTTTACGCTTTCCATCTACCAATTTTTTTTTTTTAATTTTATTTTTTTTATAACTTAGCACAATAAGATTTAACTCAATACCTTTTCCTACCTATATGATACAATGTGGTTGCTAATAAGAAGGTCTATAGGTTTGAGGTAGGTCCTGTTCAAACATATTTTAGAAAAAGTAGGTAAAAAGTTCTACCCTGGTAGCTCTCTTTTTGCTACCTGAATCTTCAAAAGTTAAATTAAAAAAAAAATTTTGCTTCTCTAAATTTTTTTCTTTTAAATAACACTTGTTGTATCACTTGTAGGTGACGTAATGAGTGTTATTACGGTGAGCACGAGGACATTATATGTACATTACAAAAAGTGGTTCGTAACCATAAGCGAGAGAAAAAGATACCAATTACACCCCAGCAAGGCTCATACATCATCTCAGGCTCGCATCGCTCAACGTAAGCGCATCCTATTAGAAGGTAAAGAGCCGACAATGCACTTGGTCCGAGTGTAAAAAAGAAGCTGTGTAACCTCAACGACGATAAGATCGTTTATATTAACCAGACACTTCTCGACCATCTTCGGATGACGCGATGAACCGAGTCCTATCCATTAAGAACCGTTGTCATTCCATCATCGCATCGTCTGCCCACTGTTCCATTATCACGAAAAAAGTAAAGTTGAGTCTTCCCAGTTTAAAAGAGGAAGAGAAGTTCTCCTTCTACTTTTTTTATAATGGGTTCTTCTAGTAGTTATCGGGTCATTCAATGATATATACAGGCAGGCTCTCTAATCCGCTACTATTCGCTAGTTGATTAATGACCCAACACCTACTGAAATCTGGTTAGAACGGAACCGCCAAAGGAATCGAATCAAAAGTAGCGAGTGGTGCTGTCAGTGTTGAGGCTTCTCATGATTGCCCTACCAGAATTAAACTAAATGAAGCGTGGAGATGGAGATCTGAAAGTCTCCTAGTTTTGTGGGAAGGTGATTATCGTCGTTTCCACCTTAATTACTTCACCTTGGCGAATAGAAATTCGAGGATTGCAAGATGAGAAGATGAAGTGTGGAGAAAGAGCCGGTGAAAGAGTAAAAACGAACTAAAATTCGGACCATATGTGTTCTCGTCGTTTTCTCTCCAATATGGAGAAACGAGACTTTCGGAATATTTACCTTGCGTAACCCGTTTCTTAGGGCGAAGTGAAATCCGTAAAAAATAATAACTCCCTCGTTATCTGTAACAAAACTCGGTATAGTCGTATATTACCGGGCCGAAGCCGTCTTGTAATTTACTCTTGGGATTTGGCCGCTTAACGATGGGATTACCACTTCGAAAACTCGTAATGGGCTTAATATGCACTTTCGAATTGTCTAGAATCATTCGTCTAGGAATCAACCTATTTCTCATCTATTATAGTTCTTAGAAATTTTAGAACAAGGTAATTTAAAGTTTTTAAAGCAAATTCGGAAGATGCACGGCTAAACCTGAAACTTTCTAGTTATAGGTCTTTTGTTAGTTCTAGTTTTAGTTCAATGAAAAATATTTAACAATCTAACGGTTAATAACAACTAAAACAAGAACTAACATTAGCATTAGAACTAACACTAGACCTAGAACTAGAAAGGCTTAGGCCTATCCGGCTTTGCCAATATATTAAAAACCTATTACTTAGTACTCCACCATTCACAGGAATTAGTATCTCTTTTAGGTGCAGATAATAATCAAGTTCAACCCCAATAGGACTTTTTTCATTGAATACAACTTTATTTATATCAGGTTAGTCATTAGCAACCTTATTGTAACAATCCCAATACGATATATGAAGTCTCTTGTTGCAGTTTCGTCTAGTTTTCTTCTCTTCGCTTGTAATTCATCACCACATTCATTACTAACAGAACTGTCGCTGTTATCACTTTCGATTATTAATTAAAGTATGCTCTTTTTAATGCAAAAAGCCGTTTTGAAAAATCACTTTCAGTTCTTGAGAAATAAATTTTTGAAATGATCGACAATTTTTTCGATTTTTGCAATTTTCGCTGATTAAGTTTTAAAAATTCGTAGAAAATTCAGTTCTTGGAATATGGGTATAAAAATTTCCCAAAGTGTTAACAAAAGTGTCTTCTTTCCAACGAACCAACCCGTTTTGAAAAATAACTTTTAGTTCTTGAGAAAACAATATTTAAAGTTTTGATAAAATTTTCGATGCAATAATTTTCATCGATAACTTTCAAAATTCGCTATAAAATTAATTTCTTGAAGAATCCTTATGGAAATATCACCCATTTTTAATTAAAGTATCCTCTTTTTAATGCAAAAAGCCGTTTTGAAAAATCACTTTCAGTTCTTGAGAAATAAATTTTTGAAATGATCGACAATTTTTTCGAATTTTGCAATTTTCGCCTACTAAGTTTTAAAAATTCGTGTAAAATCCATTTCTTGGAATATGAGTTTGAAAATTTCCCAAAGTGTTAATAAAAGTGTCGTCTTTCCAATGAACCAACCCGTTTTGAAAAATAACCTTTAGTTTTTGAGAAAACTAAATTTGAAGTTTTGATAAAATTTTCGATGTTGCAATTTTCATCGATAACTTTCAAAATTCGCTATAAAATTAATTTCTTGAAGGATCCTTGTGGAAATATCACCAATTATTAATTAAACTATCCTCTTTTTAATGCAAAAAGCCATTTTGAAAAATCACTTTTAGTTCTAGAGAAATAAATTTTTGAAATAATTGATAATTTTCTCGAATTTTGCAATTTTCGTCGATTAAGTTTTAAAAATTCGTATAAAATCCATTTCTTGGAATATGAGTTTGAAAATTTCCCAAAGTGTTAATAAAAGTGTCCTCTTTCCAATGAATCAACCCGTTTTTAAAAATTACTTTTAGTTTTCAAGAAAACAATATTTGAAGTTTTGATAACATTTTCAATGTTACAATTTTCATCGATAACTTTCAAAATTCGCTATAAAATTAATTTCTTGAAGGATCCCTGTGGAAATATCACCAAATATTAATTATAGTATCCTCTTTTTAATGTAAAAAGCCGTTTTAAAAAATAACTTCCAGTTCTTGAGAAATACATTTTTGAAATAATCGAAAATATTTTCGAATTTTGCAATTTTCGCCGATTAAGTTTTAAAAATTCGTGTAAAATCCATTTCTTGGAATATGAGTTTGAAAATTTCCCAAAGTGTTAATAAAAGTGTCGTCTTTCCAATGAACCAACCCGTTTTGAAAAATAACCATTAGTTTTTGAGAAAACTAAATTTGAAGTTTTGATAAAATTTTCGATGTTGCAATTTTCATCGATAACTTTCAAAATTCGCTATAAAATTAATTTCTTGAACGATCCTTGTGGAAATATTACCAATTATTAATTAAAGTATCCTCTTTTTAATGCAAAAAGCCGTTTTGAAAAATCGCTTTTAGTTCTTGAGAAATAAATTTTTGAAATAATCCACAATTTTTTCGAATTTTGCAATTTTCGCCGATTAAGTTTTAAAAATTCGTGTAAGATCCATTTCTTGGAATATGAGTTTGAAAATTTCCCAAAGTGTTAATAAAAGTGTCGTCTTTCCAATGAACCAACCCGTTTTGAAAAATAACCTTTAGTTTTTGAGAAAACTAAATTTGAAGTTTTGATAAAATTTTCGATACTGTAATTTTCATCGATAACTTTCAAAATTCGCTATAAAATTAATTTCTTGAAGGATCCTTGTGGAAATATCACCAATTATTAATTAAAGTATCCTCTTTTTAATGCAAAAAGCCGTTTTGAAACATCACTTTTAGTTCTTGAGAAATAAATTTTTGAAGTAATCGACAATTTTTTGAAATTTTGCAATTATCGCCGATTAAGTTTTAAAAGTTCGTGTAAAATCCATTTCTTGGAATATGAGTTTGAAAATTTCCCAAAGTGTTAATAAAAGTGTCCTCTTTCCAATGAATCAACCCGTTTTTAAAAATTACTTTTAGTTTTCAAGAAAACAATATTTGAAGTTTTGATAACATTTTCAATGTTACAATTTTCATCGATAACTTTCAAAATTCGCTATAAAATTAATTTCTTGAAGGATCCTTGTGGAAACATCCCAAAGTGTTAATAAAAGTGTCGTCTTTAAAATGAACAAACCCGTTTTGAAAAATTACTTTTAGTTTTTGAGAAAATAATATTCGAAGTTTTGATAAAATTTTCGGTGTTCCAATTTTCATCGATAACTTTTAAAATTTGCTATAAAATTAATTTCCTGAAGGATCCTTGTGGAAATATCACCAATTATTAATTAAACTATCCTCTTTTTAATGCAAAATGCCGTTTTGAAAAATCACTTTTAGTTCTTGAGAAATAAATTTTTGAAATAATCGACAATTTTTCGGCTTTTCACAAAATCACTATCCGCTCCATCACTAATTTAGACCACTCGGGGAATACCCTAACTTTATCTATCTGATTTATGAGCTCTATGTATATCTAAATGAGTTTATCGACTTAAAAATATTTAGTCCGTTATGTCCGAAGTTTTTCCTGTATTTCTTTAATAAACCCATCATGCTGTTACAAAGACCATAAACATTTTATAGTATATTTTATGTTACTTACAACGAAATAGTGACTATTGAAATAGATAGTGTAGAAACGCAAAGGTTATAAATGTAAAAAAAATCTAACTTTACGTAAAAGTTTTACGACATCATTCGTGGTTGTTTTTAATAAGTACTTCGTGGGCAATAGGCAGTAAATTCGAGCAAAAAGGTTCAAATTTATTGATATTATTCTAAACTTGTGCGCCAAGTGAAGAACCAGTTTGGCGCGTACTAAGAGAGAGATTCTCAAAGTCATTATGTTTGAAGTACCTCTTCGTTACTCGAAGTCAATTTAGTTTTTGCTTGGGATGTGTTAAAATAGTGGTACGGTTTAGTTATTTTATTTTGACAATCCAATCAAGCACGATTTCAGTTCTTGGTCTGGTAACAATTATTTCATTAACGGGACGTTCGCGAAGAGCCACAGCCCCGTGTTCTTCTTTGGAAAACACGGTCCGACTGATGTTTTATTCAGTACCATCCCGAACCGGTCAAATCGCTTATAGATGAGTGGATGGCATACTTTAATTAAATCACTATTTAATTAACTTCGACGCGGTTTCACTTGCAAACGCGACAATTTTACGCGATTTTTGGATCGTTTCGGTAGACCACCCAAAACGTATATTTAAAGAACATTAAAAATTTAAAGAAAAGAAAAAAGAGTCTCCGCGTGACATCTCCCAAAAGACTTCGGATTACGTTGTCTCCTTTGCAAAGTGTACCAATGCGATTTTTGTCCCCTCTACGATTCCGATGGTAACCGCGCGCCACACGTCAAAGCAGGTGTTGGACAGCTTCTACGTAAAGAGACACCTGGTGGTTTCGCATATGCTACCACCATCTTCATAGATCCACATAGCAAAACCACAAAATTCAACAAAATCTATTCAATTTTCAACAATACTTTCAAAAAGGGTTGAATGAAACCAATGAATTGTGGGAAAATTAGTACGAGTGGAAAAGGTGAAAAGATTTTTGAGGGTGAATAAGCGTGGAATATTAATGGTGGGCGCCACGAAAAAGGTATCAATTTCCGATTTTATCTGCTGAGTAATCCCGGTGGTCGAAAAAGTCGGACTCTTAAAAACAAACACCGTTTATAACGTAAAATGAGGAATTTTCTACCACAACATTTCCTTTCCGCTTTAATACGTTCAAACCGTGTTATTAAAAAATATTTCGAAAAAGTGTAAAAATGGGGTTGGTGGTGGAGAATATCCATGAAATCATAATTTTCTTAACATTTTTTTTGTTAAACTATAAAAATTAATAAAAATATTTCAAATATTTTCGCAAACTCTTACTTCTTCATAAAAGTTGTGTATAAAACGATATAAACAGTATTATATACAAGTTGTTCATGGCAAAATAATAGCAAATTTTATTCCTAACAATATTGTACTCTTTCACTTTTGCTCTCAGATGAGTCAATATCGAAAAAATACGAAAATATGATAATTGGATGAATTTGTTGCTTTTTTAGTTAATGGTAACATTTGTTTAACGGAACAAATTATAAAAAAGCTTTTTTTTTTCTTCTTGCACTTGAAAATTTGAATGAATTTGTTGCTCATTGAACTTGTAATGGTAACGCTCGTGATTCGGGGCATATAACAAAAAAACTTTGTGAGTGAATGTTGTTGCAAATTTTACTCTAACAATATTACTTTCTTGCACTTTTGCTCGTAGATGCGTCAATATCGAAATAAATACGAAAATATGAAAATTTGATCAATTTCGTTCTTGAAGTAGTTGCTTATGGTAACACTTGGGAATCGGAGTATCTTATTAAAAAACTTTTACAATAAAAGTTGCTGCAAATTTTATTCTTAACAATATTGCTCTCTTGTATTTTTGCTCTCAGATGCGTCAATATCGAGAAAAACACGAAAATATGAAAATTTTAAGAATTTCGTTGTTCTAGTAGTTGCTAATGGTAACATTCGGAAATCGGAGCATCTTACTAAAAAACTTTTACAATAAAAGTTGTTGCAAAATTTATTCTTAATAATATTGCTCTGTTGTATTTTTGCTCTCAGATGCGTCAATATCGAGAAAAATACGAAAATATGAAAATTTGATGAATTTCGTTCTTTTAGTAGGTGCTAATGGTAGCCACTCGGAAATCGGAGCATCTTATTAAGAAACTTTTAGAACAAAAGTTGTTACAAATTTGATTCTAACAACATTACTTTCTTGCACTTTTGCTCGTAGATGCGTCAATATCGAGAAAAATATGAAAATTTGATTAATTTTGTTGCTTTAGTAGTTGCTTATGGTAACACTCGGCAATCGGAGCATCTTACTAAAAAACTTTTACAATAAAAGTTGTTGCAAAATTTATTCTTAATAATATTGCTCTGTTGTATTTTTGCTCTCAGATGCGTCAATATCGAGAAAAATACGAAAATATGAAAATTTGATGAATTTCGTTCTTTTAGTAGGTGCTAATGGTAGCCACTCGGAAATCGGATCATCTTATTAAGAAACTTTTAGAACAAAAGTTGTTACAAATTTGATTCTAACAACATTACTTTCTTGCACTTTTGCTCGTAGATGCGTCAATATCGAGAAAAATATGAAAATATGAAAATTTGATTAATTTTGTTGCTTTAGTAGTTGCTTATGGTAACACTCGGCAATCGGAGCATCTTACTAAAAAACTTTTACAATAAAAGTTGTTGCAAAATTTATTCTTAATAATATTGCTCTGTTGTATTTTTGCTCTCAGATGCGTCAATATCGAGAAAAATACGAAAATATGAAAATTTGATGAATTTCGTTCTTTTAGTAGGTGCTAATGGTAGCCACTCGGAAATCGGAGCATCTTATTAAGAAACTTTTAGAACAAAAGTTGTTATAAATTTGATTCTAACAACATTACTTTCTTGCACTTTTGCTCGTAGATGCGTCAATATCGAGAAAAATATGAAAATATGAAAATTTGATTAATTTTGTTGCTTTAGTAGTTGCTTATGGTAACACTCGGCAATCGGAGCATCTTACTAAAAAACTTTTACAATAAAAGTTGTTGCAAATTTTATTCTTAACAATATTGCTCTTTTGTATTTTTGCTCTCAGCTGCGTTAATATCGAGAAAAATACGAAAATATGAAAATTTGATGAATTTCGTTCTTTTAGTAGGTGTTAATGGTAGCCACTCGGAAATCGGAGCATCTTATTAAGAAACTTTTAGAACAAAAGTTGTTACAAATTTGATTCTAACAACATTACTTTCTTGCACTTTTGCTCGTAGATGCGTCAATATCGAGAAAAATATGAAAATATGAAAATTTGATTAATTTTGTTGCTTTAGTAGTTGCTTATGGTAACACTCGGGAATCGGAGCATCTTACTAAAAAACTTTTACAATAAAAGTTGTTGCAAATTTTATTCTTAACAATATTGCTCTTTTGTATTTTTGCTCTCAGATGCGTTAATATCGAGAAAAATACGAAAATATGAAAATTTGATGAATTTCGTTCTTTTAGTAGGTGCTAATGGTAGCCACTCGGAAATCGGAGCATCTTATTAAGAAACTTTTAGAACAAAAGTTGTTACAAATTTGATTCTAACTACATTACTTTCTTGCACTTTTGCTCGTAGATGCGTCAATATCGAGAAAAATATGAAAATATGAAAATTTGATTAATTTTGTTGCTTTAGTAGTTGCTTATGGTAACACTCGGGAATCGGAGCATCTTACTAAAAAACTTTTACAATAAAAGTTGTTGCAAATTTTATTCTTAACAATATTGCTCTTTTGTATTTTTGCTCTCAGATGCGTCAATATCGAGAAAAATACGAAAATTTGAAAATTTGATAAATTTCGTTGTTTTAGTAGTTGCTTATGGTAACATTCGAGAATCGAAGCATCGTATTAAAAAACTTTTAGAATAAAAGTTGTTGCAAAATTTATTCTTAACAATATTGCTCTCTTGTATTTTTGCTCTCACATGCGTCAATATCGAGAAATATACGAAAATATGAAAATTTGATTAATTTTGTTGCTTTAGTAGTTGCTTATGGTAACACTCGGGAATCGGAGCATCTTACTAAAAAACTTTTACAATAAAAGTTGTTGCAAATTTTATTCTTAACAATATTGCTCTTTTGTATTTTTGCTCTCAGATGCGTTAATATCGAGAAAAATACGAAAATATGAAAATTTGATGAATTTCGTTCTTTTAGTAGGTGCTAATGGTAGCCACTCGGAAATCGGAGCATCTTATTAAGAAACTTTTAGAACAAAAGTTGTTACAAATTTGATTCTAACTACATTACTTTCTTGCACTTTTGCTCGTAGATGCGTCAATATCGAGAAAAATATGAAAATATGAAAATTTGATTAATTTTGTTGCTTTAGTAGTTGCTTATGGTAACACTCGGGAATCGGAGCATCTTACTAAAAAACTTTTACAATAAAAGTTGTTGCAAATTTTATTCTTAACAATATTGCTCTTTTGTATTTTTGCTCTCAGATGCGTCAATATCGAGAAAAATACGAAAATTTGAAAATTTGATAAATTTCGTTGTTTTAGTAGTTGCTTATGGTAACATTCGAGAATCGAAGCATCGTATTAAAAAACTTTTAGAATAAAAGTTGTTGCAAAATTTATTCTTAACAATATTGCTCTCTTGTATTTTTGCTCTCACATGCGTCAATATCGAGAAATATACGAAAATATGAAAATTTGATTAATTTTGTTGTTTTAGTAGTTGCTAATGGTAACATTCGGGAATCGGAGCATCTTATTAAAAAACTTTTACAGTAAAAGTTGTTGCAAAATTTATTCTTAACAATATTGCTCTGTTATATTTTTGCTCTCAAATGCGTCAATATAGAGAAAAATACGAAAATATGAAAATTTGAAGAATTTCGTGGTTCTAGTGGTTGCTAATGGTACGTACCATTTGGGAATCGAACCATCTTATTAAAAAACTTTTAGATAAAAGTGGTTGCAAACTTTATTCTTAACAATATTGCTCTCTTGTGTTGTTGCTCTCAGATGCGTCAATATCGAGAAAAATATGAAAATTTGAAAATTTAATAAATTTCGTTCTTTTTGTAGTTGCTAGTGGTAACCACTCGGAAATCAGAGCATCTCATTAAGAAACTTTTAGAACAAAAGTTGTTGCAAATTTGATTCTAACAACATTACTTTGTTGCACTTTTGCTCGTAGATGCGTCAATATCGAGAAAAATATGAAAATATGAAAATTTGATTAATTTTGTTGCTTTAGTAGTTGCTTATGGTAACACTCGGGAATCGGAGCATCTTACTAAAAAACTTTTACAATAAAAGTTGTTGCAAATTTTATTCTTAACAATATTGCTCTTTTGTATTTTTGCTCTCAGATGCGTTAATATCGAGAAAAATACGAAAATATGAAAATTTGATGAATTTCGTTCTTTTAGTAGGTGCTAATGGTAGCCACTCGGAAATCGGAGCATCTTATTAAGAAACTTTTAGAACAAAAGTTGTTACAAATTTGATTCTAACTACATTACTTTCTTGCACTTTTGCTCGTAGATGCGTCAATATCGAGAAAAATATGAAAATATGAAAATTTGATTAATTTTGTTGCTTTAGTAGTTGCTTATGGTAACACTCGGGAATCGGAGCATCTTACTAAAAAACTTTTACAATAAAAGTTGTTGCAAATTTTATTCTTAACAATATTGCTCTTTTGTATTTTTGCTCTCACATGCGTCAATATCGAGAAATATACGAAAATATGAAAATTTGATTAATTTTGTTGCTTTAGTAGTTGCTTATGGTAACACTCGGGAATCGGAGCATCTTACTAAAAAACTTTTACAATAAAAGTTGTTGCAAATTTTATTCTTAACAATATTGCTCTTTTGTATTTTTGCTCTCAGATGCGTTAATATCGAGAAAAATACGAAAATATGAAAATTTGATGAATTTCGTTCTTTTAGTAGGTGCTAATGGTAGCCACTCGGAAATCGGAGCATCTTATTAAGAAACTTTTAGAACAAAAGTTGTTACAAATTTGATTCTAACTACATTACTTTCTTGCACTTTTGCTCGTAGATGCGTCAATATCGAGAAAAATATGAAAATATGAAAATTTGATTAATTTTGTTGCTTTAGTAGTTGCTTATGGTAACACTCGGGAATCGGAGCATCTTACTAAAAAACTTTTACAATAAAAGTTGTTGCAAATTTTATTCTTAACAATATTGCTCTTTTGTATTTTTGCTCTCAGATGCGTCAATATCGAGAAAAATACGAAAATTTGAAAATTTGATAAATTTCGTTGTTTTAGTAGTTGCTTATGGTAACATTCGAGAATCGAAGCATCGTATTAAAAAACTTTTAGAATAAAAGTTGTTGCAAAATTTATTCTTAACAATATTGCTCTCTTGTATTTTTGCTCTCACATGCGTCAATATCGAGAAATATACGAAAATATGAAAATTTGATTAATTTTGTTGTTTTAGTAGTTGCTAATGGTAACATTCGGGAATCGGAGCATCTTATTAAAAAACTTTTACAGTAAAAGTTGTTGCAAAATTTATTCTTAACAATATTGCTCTGTTATATTTTTGCTCTCAAATGCGTCAATATAGAGAAAAATACGAAAATATGAAAATTTGAAGAATTTCGTGGTTCTAGTGGTTGCTAATGGTACGTACCATTTGGGAATCGAACCATCTTATTAAAAAACTTTTAGATAAAAGTGGTTGCAAACTTTATTCTTAACAATATTGCTCTCTTGTGTTGTTGCTCTCAGATGCGTCAATATCGAGAAAAATATGAAAATTTGAAAATTTAATAAATTTCGTTCTTTTTGTAGTTGCTAGTGGTAACCACTCGGAAATCAGAGCATCTCATTAAGAAACTTTTAGAACAAAAGTTGTTGCAAATTTGATTCTAACAACATTACTTTGTTGCACTTTTGCTCCCAGATGCGTCAATATCGAGAAAAATACGAAAATATGAAAATTTTAAGAATTTCGTTGTTCTAGTAGTTGCTAATGGTACCATTTGGGAATCGAAGCATCTTATTAAAAAACTTTTAGAATAAAAGTTGTTGCAAATTTCATTCTTAACAATATTGCTCTGTTATATTTTTGCTCTCACATGCGTCAACATCGAGAAAAATACTAAAATATGAAAATTTGATGAATTTCGTTCTTGTAGTAGGTGCTAATGGTAGCCACTCGGAAATCGGAGCATCTTATTATATTTGATTCTAACAACATTACTTTCTTGCACTTTGCTCGTAGATGCGTCAATATCGAGAGAAAATATGGAAATATGACGAATTTCGTTGTTTTACTATCTTTACTCTTATAGGGAAGAAAATGAAGGAATTCTGTTTTGAATCTATTTCGGCTATTTTCTTATTTATTTCTCAACTCATAAACTAACTAAATTTCTTGTAAATTCTTTAAAATATTCGAATGCTTGTTTCCCACATTCGAATAAACACCAAAAAAGAATCCAACAAAAACATTCATTGTAGTCGTTGTCGGCAGATTTCTTTTAAAAAGTCGCCAAGATCGACTTTCTCCCACCAAAACGATCCTCTTTTCAAGTTGAAGTCGAAGAGATGTCACTTAAATCGCTAACTAAACTTGATCGTGAACGTCTTAATTAACGGTTCGAGTGACGTAGACAATGGAAAGAAGAAGGCCAGCCGCTCGAGATCGTTCTTGGTGAAGTTAAAAAGAAGCCAAAAATCCGCACAACGCGCCAACAAAGAGATGTTAATCGGAATTAAATCGATACCGCCGTCTGTACGTCCGAAGAAGAAGACGACCACCTCCGTTTCCGAACGGGACCCGTCCATTAGAATCTCGACCGTTCCGAATACGGACGACCTGTCGCCGATTACCGCGCGCTGAGATGTTCGAAAGAGACGTACAACTACTTATTTGGCTGAATTGCCGCTAATTTAATGACCTCGTCTCCGCCGTTTTGCGATTTACGACCGTTCGTGATCCGATCACCACCACTACGACGAGCTTTTAAACACAAACTCCGACATCGTTAGCTTAATTCAATCTTTAAAAGACATTTTCAGGATTAATTTATAGTTCTTTTCAATTTGACTAAATCTTTGTGACTTTTTCTTTGTTTTAGACCAAAATAAAAAAAACAAATTTAATTTCATTCGAAACAAATAAAAGGTTCATTCATGAGAACATAAAAATTATAATTGACCGTGGAACGAAAGCAGACGTAAATCAGAAACGATTAATCTAAACAAAAGTCTGAGTTAGAGTGACAACCGTATCTAACTTCTGGTTTCTAACATTATACAAGACGAAATCCTCAGCTTTAATGAGAAATCTGATCGTGGTTAGGTGTGTTTCTAGCTGCTGGTTTAACTCCTGATAAACAATCATTGTGATGTATCTGACATGTCTTATTATTTTCAAATGTTTAACTCATTGACAGGTCTCAAAAATACAAGATCTTAAAAGATGCATTTTTTATTTATTTTATATTTCGGATTCGTTCCAATGAAGATAAAATCGTTATGCGATTGAAATATTATTCGAAATTGGGTACTTTGTTCGTTTGCGTGGCGAGCACCTGACTTCCGCCGCGAATAAATTTGACAATTTACTTTTAAGATGGCCAATACACCATCTACATGCGCATTTTTTTTATAATAAAGCGGTACAGTTACGTATTCCCTTTAAAGGATCGCGGTAATGGCTGTCGCGTATTTATTCGGCAAAATTCTTTATACGTTCGAGATGGCCAATTAATAAGTGCTGGCAACAGAACGACCCGTTGTCAGTCAAACTCGATGACAAGTTTTTTAACGATCCCGTAAAATCGGAAAAGCGTATATATAACTTGTTAAGTTCGAAGAAAAATGTTTAAAACAATGTGCTTTCTCGAAAAAGATTCAAAAACTATTTTTATAACAAAGCATGTAAAGCTCAATCCTTTTTTATTAACCGTAAATCATAAATCTTTCCCAACAGAAGTTCATCTTATCGTCGAATCAATTGAGCGTACTGTGAAATCCGACAAAAATGGTCTTAGCCTCTACCTCTTGATGTCGAAATATCCCACAGAGTCTGTCTCTTTATAAACAGGTAGCTATTTCTTCTAAACCTTCCTTTATACATTTATTTTTTTTTAAACCCTTCCACCTCTATACATCTCCACATCAACTCTGTCATCTAGATATGACCTAAGTGAGAAATGACAGAACCCGTAAAAAGCGACACCTTCACAGCTTCAACTACATTCTCAAAAAAAATTTACACTTTATGGAATTATCATTAAAAACGGATAAATATGATTTACGTTGAGTATAATGAGATTAAGTGTTAATTATCCGCCCTTAAAAAGGATTTCGTGTATGTAGCGGTGAATAAAAAAATAGAGTAAAATGATCGCGATGTGTGAGATCTTAATCTGGTTTTTACGATTTTTTAATGTGCTTTGAAAAAGTTTTCGGTCTCTGATCATATCAAGACGATATCAAGAGGATAGTAACCGTAAAGGATTAAGGATAAGACGGGTTGTCTCCATTAAATGCATTTTTTTAAGCAACTTCTTTTTTATTCTTGTTTTCGAGTCTATAGGAAATATGGATGCGGAACGAATTTTAGCTTCTGTGCAGACAATTTAAATTTTATTAATGATCCTGCTCCATTAGGATTGATTAAAAAGGTTGGATTTACGTTTATAACTAATTTTAAGATTTTTAATTTAACAAAATTTAAATATTAATGAAACAAAACTATTTTGTAAGTAGCCATAGCCCCCATACGAAGATTAAAATTAATTATACATGATTTAATTAATGAACGTAACGGTACCAACAGTGAAGATGTAAATTTAAGATAACGCCTTCATACAAAAGCCCAACAATTAATCAACTATAATCAAGTATTAATCTTGATAAACGGTTAAAATCGTCCTAGTTATAAAGTAGTACAAATTCGGTAGCACAACAAATAACACGGTACATAAATATATTTTCAGGTACTTTTTTTAGTTTCTTTTGTAACGCACCGTGTAATTGTGGAAAATTACTACAGCTTCCCGTTTGAAATAACAGGTTATTTCCTGTTAAACTGTTTGGGGCCTCCAGGAAAAATTCCTTTCTTTAATTTTCTCACTAAGAAATCAATAAATACTGTTTAAAAGAGATTTAAATAATAAATGGTTTTCAAAATTAATGAATAGTAGGTATTTGAAGCTTTTCTAGGAGTACTTTCATTTTTTTCGCTTGTTATAAAGTATTGTTGAGAAAAGAACAAAAATTTTTTTATGGCTTGAGTTGAATCTTTACAATTTCAAAGAAATTGGTCACAAATCAATTCTGACACTATGAATAGATTAATTTGTAACAACTTTACTTCTTCTATTGGATTCAGATTAAGTTGTTCTCGAAAAATACTCTTTGTAATCTTTTCGGCATCTTTTATTTGATTCAATTTCTTCGGCTATCTAGTATCGATAGCGCAAAAATTATCTAGTATTCTTCATTTTCAGTAGGATTGCTCACTTTGACATTGATTTATCGCTAAAAGTTTGAGGGTTAAAATAAAAAATGCCAGTTGCAGCAAAATTATTTCTGCCGACCTCAGCAAATGAGAAAGGTGTTTTGACGATTCTGATGGTTAATCTCTGTTCCAATTGGGATGAGATCAATTCAGGTCGCCATTCAGAAAAACTGTTTCCCTCTATGCGAAGATGGTGGTTAAATCGTTATGAATTTTTTGTTACCTCCGTCTGTTGTAGATCTTGATGAGTATTAGTGGTCATAATGGTATTTAGAAGGTATTTTATAATGTTCAGAAAGTTCAGATGATTGGAATGATGTTCGATTGATTGGTGCTGTATTCCAACTATTTCTTCATCCGATATTTTAGGCCATTGGCATTCCAACATACTTTCATGTTTCCATGTATTCTGGACATTTAGCTGGATTAGTCGTTGTGGGCAAAACATTGCAGTAGACGTTTAACGTTCTATTTAAACAAGTCATAATGGTCATTAATAAAACATCAAAAGAGATTCATGAAGGTGCTTTCGACGTCATCTTTAGGCATAAGGTGGTTACTTTCGGAGGGTATCGTCTTCGAAAGCTTAGTCTAGTTTCTCTTGTTGACATTGATCCTCTTTTTGATTTCCTAGGCGGGGATTCGCACAACTATAGTGGTTTTATGCACTGCAGGCATTCTTGGTGGGATTTGACGCTTACCGGTTGTGGGATCGGGTTTTTTGTTGGGTTTCGAAGTAGCTGATTCCTTCGGGTCGATACGTTGTAGGGTTGATGATCAGTTAAGTGGAGTACTTGGGTAAACTTTGAAGCTGGATGGTGCTAGCAACTGCGTAGGTGTTTTCCATCTCCTTGCGTTTTTGGCAATGCGATTTTATATATGATATTCTTGGATTCAACTACTGAATGTTATCCTTTAGGCTAAAAATTCAATTTTTAGTGCCTATCGTCATACAGTTGCATAAAGAGACACGCGGATCCTTTATCTCGTTGGCCATCATCAACTTCGTCCTTCATGATACTTTCCGGAATACCTCATAGCACGAATTTTAGTACTTTATTTACAGTCAGTTCGTAGAAATACTATGAAGCTTTTTAGACATTCATGAATGCCACGAGACGACATACACCATAAATAAAAGCCAGTATGAGTCAAGGACAATCAAGAACTTAAAAAGTTTAAGAAAACGCTTGATCTTTTTGTATTAGGACCCACTCTTCTACAATGTCGTGTGCAGTAAAACGAATCTTTATAGTACTAGAAGGAAAAAGTTAAGAAATTCTTAACGAAAAAACAAAAACTAGTCTTTCTATATTTTTGCCATCACTACACCACTTCGGTGACATTTTTCCATCCCAAGAATGTATTATCTTATCTACTTCATATCTCCATGTAGAAATTTCTTATTCCTAGTCAGCTATTGAGGTTCATACATATTTTGCTGCATCAAGATTGACAGCTTCCAGAAATGTGTTAAGTAAATGATTTGCATCTTTTTTTGCAATTCTTTTCTTGCTCCTACATCTAATATCCTTAACTCATATCCTATAACGTCAACTATTTTCAGTCTTCTATATATCATAACGAAATTATTTGAGCGAATACTTTCTTGATTAAATCTAGCAAGTCAACGTTTCGTTTGTAGGCTGGCTAATCATAACTGAATTACATCGACCGCTTCAAGCACTGGAAGGATTTACACCATTGAAGTGCAGGAGTTTAATTACCTGTCTAAACGCTTTTGTTACGTAGGCTGGCTAATTTGTGGTGTGCAGAACATTACATCCTAAGGCGAAAATGAACTCAGTGGAGTTTTAGACGCGTTTTTCAAATGAAATTTTTTGTGAGTTACAATTAATTGTCAAAGTAGGATCAATATTTACAGTTTCAACAACAGACTTTGGTGACTGTGTAAACATAGTAAGATTAAAAAATAGGACATAAATAAATTCACCATAAATAAAAGCCAGTATGAGCTAAGGACAATCAAGAATTTAAAAAGTTTAAGAAAACGCTTGATGTTTTTGTATTAGGACTTACTCTTCTATAATGTCGTATGCAGTAGAGCGAATCTTTACAGCAATAGAAGGAAAAAGTTAAGAAATTCCTAACGAAAGAACAAAAACTAGTCTTGGCATCACTAGACCTCTTCGGTAACATTTTTCCATCCCAAAAATTTATTATCTACTTCATATCTCCATGTAGACATTTCTTATTGCTAGTCAGCTATTGAGGTTCATACATATTTTGCTGCATTAAGATTGATAGCTTCCAGAAATGTGTTAAGTGAATGATTTACATCTTTTTTTGCAATTCTTTTCTTGCTCTTACATCTAATATAATATATCTTCAACTATATTCATTATTTGATTACCAGTTTGGTTATGATCAGCATTATCAGGACTTCATGATCTTCATCTTCCATTGAATGATTTTAAATGAAACCTCTTTTTGTTCTGCTTAAGTTTTAGTGTATAACATCCTCGTGCTGGTTAACGGTGATCTTTCAGCCTATGTTAGAACTTTCACTCAATTACAGTGCATTATATGATATTGCTTATAATCATAACCATATGCGTCGTTGACAACCATCATTTTAATGCTTTTTCCTATGCTAATTTGCAATGCTTTTATTAGCAAAGTCAGACTTTATAAGCTTCACGTACTTACTACACATTACAATCGTACTTCCTTACTGGTTTGGGGTTTTGGAACTTTAATTCGACTATCAATCTTCTATGATTCCGCTTCAAACAGTGGAAGGATTTCCTCTATTGAAGTGTAGGAATTTAATTACCTGTCTAAACGCAAGAATGTATTATCTACTTCATATCTCCATGTAGAAATTTCTTATTGCTAGTCAGCTATTGAGGTTCATACATATTTTGCTGCATCAAGATTGACAGCTTCCAGAAATGTGTTAAGTAAATGATTTGCATCTTTTTTGCAATTCTTTTCTTGCTCCTATATCTAATATCCTTAACTCATATCCTATAACTTCAACTATATTCATTATTTGATTACCAGTTTGGTTATGATCAGCATGATCAGGACTTCATGGTCTTCATCGTCCAGTGAATGATTTTCCATGAAACATCTTTTTGTTCTCCTTAAGTATTAGTGTATAATCCTCATCCTCGTGCTGGTTAACGGTGATCTTTTAGCCTTTGTTAGAACTTTCACTCAATTATTTGCCGCATTATAGAGATTGCTTATAATCATAACTATATGCGCCTTTGATAACCCTCATCTTTACGCTTTTTTCTATGCTAATTTGCAATGCTTTTGTTGGCAAAGTCAGACTTTATAAGCTTCACGTACTTACTACACATTACAATCGTACTTCCTTACTGGTTTGGGGTTTTGGAACTTTAATTCGACTATCAGTCTTCTATGATTCTGCTTCAAGCAGTGGAAGGATTTCTTATTGCTAGTTAAATTTCTTATTGCTAGTCAGCTATTGAGGTTCATACATATTTTGTTGCATCAAGATTGACAGCTTTCAGAAATGTATTAAGTAAATGATTTGCATCTTTTTTTGCAATTCTTTTCTTGCTCCTACATCTAATATCCTTAACTTCGACTATCAGTCTTCTATAATTCCGTTTCAAGTAGTGGAAGGATTTCCTCCATTGAAGTATAGGAGTTTCATTACCTGTCTAAACGCTTTTGTTGTGTAGGCTGGAATCACATCCTAAGGCAAAAATGACTCATTTTTCAAATGAAATTTTTTGTGAGTTACAATTAATTGTAAAAGTGGGATCAATACGAACAGTTTCAACAACAGATTTTGCCTACTGTGTAAACATAGTAAGATTAAAAAATAAGACATTACCGTTTTATTCTTATCTTATTTTTGTTTATTATTTTATGAATAATCTTGTATGATTTTAAACTTTAACGGTATAAAAATAAATAAGATTTTTGAAAAGATTTTTAAATACATTCTACCCATCTTAAGAAGCGTACACACCATTTTTGGTTAACAAGAAATCGACGGAATGCCACCACACCATAAATTTATCGTAAATGGTTGGAGATTATAATTAACCAGCATTCTTCATTGACAGATTAAGAACGGTCATAACGGGTTGCATCAATTAGTCGAAGTCATCCAGCTCAACAACCATTACACCTCAAACATTGTTCCAATCCATTTCAAATAAGTTATTTATTAAGCAAAAAATTATATATTTTTTGTTTTTCTTTCTGTTTCCGTTGTAATCACCCACCCGCACATTTCACCTGTTGTTGCCCATTTGCAAGTCAGATGGACCGAAAACTGGTCGGTACATCGTGAAAAGAAACGGTTCGTTTCTCGTAGCTTGTGGTTGGTTGATGTTCCCAAAAGAGAAATGTCGCGTAGTTTAGCTAATTTCCTTCGAACCCACGCATTTCTCGAACGATAACTGCGCCTTCAAGACGGCTCTATTAGTAATCGAGGATCGAGGGAGATGTTCGCGAATTTGCTTAATCCTCGAAATTAACTCCGACACCGTCGCAATTTCAAAAAAGAATTCAAGGATGAGGTTTCTTTGTTTTATTTGGAATCTTTAAAAGCTCGTGGAGGTTAACATGCATAATCAATTCTAAAGACAGAATTAAACAAAAAAGCCCAAATTATGCAAAAAACTTAGTTTAATCTTAATTACTACTTGTTAAGTCAAAAATGATGAATTAACTATTAATTAACGTAATTAACTTGACAACATTATGAAAGATGTCTTCCTTTATGAAGTATATGGTGTTAATAAATTATCTTCTTTTTCTCTTTTTATTTTAATTCCCAGTAGCTGAAGTCGTTGTCGATAGCTTCTGGCGATTGCAACAATATCGTGAGCGTCAAATATCGACGTAAATTTACTTAATTATCGCCTCGGGTGGAATTGCTTTAACATTTTCCTTCGTCTAAGTTGGTCCGTTCACTGTGTTAGCGTGCCAAGACGGTGGAATCTGCGGGCGGTTCAACGAACAAGAGAAACATCAGGGGGTCGTTGATTTTTATTTTCTTTGCATTTTACGCTTTTGCGTAATTTTTTCTCTATTCCTAGAAACCATTAGATTGAGGCTTTAAGATAGGGGTAGATGATGCAAGGTTTTTATGTTTTGAAGGTCGCCGGTTGTTCATCTCGAGGTAATTGAGATTGTTATCTTAAAAATATGTTATACCATCAACTTCCTGTCCGATTTTGTAACCAGTATAAATTTTTTATGTAAATAAAATATATACAAAAAAAGTATAAACATCTGTTTTAATTGAACAAATAAATAAAATGCTTTAAATATTTGTCGATTTTCGTAATTTCTCGACATACTTAAGTGTATTTTATAAGATGGTGCCGAAGACATAAAAGATTTTCGTGTTCCGTTTTAATAACCTCTTAAAATAAAAATAAATAAGTAAATATAAACTAAAGTACCTACTCGAAATTGAAATAAAGTTCGTTTATCGGTAGATGAGGGGTCAAAAAATTTTCGACCCTGTTCCGGTCGGTATTTTAATTAAGTTCGGCGTTAATCATTCCAATTAAGCGGGGGGATTTTTCGACGGTCGAAGATGTAAACCGTAAAATGACCAGCCAGATTGCGATTAAGGCCGCCGCGCGACATGTGCGACGTCCTTATATAGATCGCGATTACAAAAAAAATAGAAGAAAAAAGCGGCGGCGCCCGAATCGAGAGCAATCTATTTAACTTTTATGAGTCGATCCCTCTTTAATACCCCCAACTTAATTAAACGTAAGTTATAGGTAAGATAATTTCACAGTTACCTTTGTCACCATTATACCAAATCCCCAAAATGCATTTACTTATCCAAGAATGTGCCCCACTTAAAATAAAAACGCCAAAATAATGCCTTTTTTAAAAATGACTTTTTTTAAGTGGTGATAACTCGTAAACGATGTACCCGATGATCAAGATCTATATGTCATTCGATTCGTCATAGTTTCTTCTATCGAAATCACAAAATGTCCGATTTCAATTCTATCCCGTTAACCTTGTACAGGGTGGGCAAATTTGGGTGTTATTATAGGCTATCTCAGAAACTATAAGAGATACGAAAAAAGTAGGTGCCATGTCCCGGTCTCTTTTTTCGAGACTAATTCAATCCCGCAAACATCAAACCTCTATCTTCTTTTGTTTTTAAGTTATAGCCAAAAAGTCAAATTTTCGTGATTTCAAAAAATGCTCATATTTCGTTTATTTTTCAAATTATAGGAATGGGGTTGATACGTTCTTAAGACACTTTTTTAAGTGGAATATACTGCCGTTGAAAAGTTTTAAATATACTTGATGATTTTTGAGATATAACACAAAGTTGTGTTTTTTTAAATACAAATTATACTCGATTATGATGTTAAAGAAAAGAGCATATTTTTAGCTTTCCAATGATGTATCGCACGCATAATGTTTCTGCGGAAAATAAGCGTTATTTTTCAATTTTTAAAATATTAAAGATTAAAATTCAAATTTTCAAAAAAAGAAGATAGAGATTTGGTCTTTACGGGATTGGATTAGTCTCGGAAAAAGAGACCGGGACATGGCACCTACTTTTTTTGTATCTCTTATAGTTTCTGAGATAGCCTATAATAACACCCAAGTTTGCCCACCCTGTACAGCCCTCGGAATGTGTTCGGCTCGTTGTTTATACACGTATGAAATTTATACTAAATCGACTATAATTAGAGAACGGTTTGACGGATTTTAATGTTTTATATATAATAATAATAATAATAAACTGCCTTTATTTCCAGAGTAAAGAGAACAAGCAATAATAATAGTAACTATAGTTACTATAATGCAAAATAAAGATAATCAAAAAAGAAAAAAAAACAATATTTAAAAAGAAAAATAACTTAAATACAAAACAGGTGGAAATCCTAAGGCGAAGTTCAGAATGCGACCATAATATGGCCCGCTTCTGCTCTTCTACTTAACCTTAAAAATAATTGCACTTTTATTCAATCGTAGTACATGCCTACTCCTAAAAACTAAAACTATTAATTGATTCTGCATTATAATCTTCATTTCACTTATAATCTATCTTATATATGAGCTAATAAAATAAAAAATAATATAATGAAATAAAACAAAAACAAATTATTCCACTCGCATTAAAATTAGATTGATCCACTACAAAGCAAACAAGAAGTCACTGTCGCTCAAATAAATGCCTAAACAATAACGTTCTGAAAGCACCCTCCCTTTTGGCCCTAATGGTGACGGGGATAGAATTATACAGCTTATAGGCACAGTAGCTAAACGCACGACAAAACAGAGCTGTACTATGAGCAGGCGGATTAACAACATTTTTATTTCTAATATTTATACTGTGTAGATCCCCTCTAAACTGAATCTTTTTACTCAAATAATTAGGCGAGCCAGTTGTGACAACCTTGTAATACAGCACTGAAGCCTGTAGAGTATAACGATTGTGAATATTCAGCCAAGTTAACTCTTTAAGCTTATGAGAGATTCTTTCAAATTTTTTAATTCTGAATATATATCTCATACAAGCGTTCTGCACTCTTTGCACTCTCAATCTATCCATCGAATCCAAACATGGATAGTAGACAGGAATACAATAATTAAGCAAAGACAGAACAAAACATTCACAAAGCACCTTTTTCATTTTTAAACTAAAAATATCTTTGAAAGAATAGAGTAATTTTAATTTCAAAAAACAAACACTTAATGTTTTAGTAATGTGCTGTTTGTACCTAAAGGCATTATCAACAACTAGCCCAAGATTCCTTGCCTGATCAACAATAGGTATATTGCAACCGTTCAACCTAAGAATCAGATTAGCTTTCAATTTCTCGACTTCCACATTTCTGCCAAACAGAATAACTACACTTTTATCAGGGTTTAATATCAAGGCGTGATTCTTTGCAAAATCACTGACATTCGCTAAGTCCTTATTAATTTTCCATGCTGGCCCCTCATATTCACGAAACGGAAAGTTGTAGTATAGCTGAGTGTCGTCAGCATACATATGAATTTTACAATAATTGACAGCTTTTGGAAGCATAGATGTGTATAAACAAAACAGCAAAGGACCTAACATCGACCCCTGCGGTACTCCACGCTTCAGCTTTAATGGTTCAGAAATTAAGCCATTGACCTGTACACATTGGCATCTGTCTATTAAATACGTCTTAATCAACCTTATAAATTCCTTCCCGCCTCCAATATAGTGAAGCATCGACAGCACAATATCATGGTCAACAACATCGAACGCTTTGCTAAAATCCAACAACACTAAAGCGGTGCACTCTTTACCGTCTTTGGCCTTTAATATATCGTCAGTGACATTTAAAAGTGCAGTTGTGCAACTACGTCCAGGCACAAATCCCGATTGACAGTCTGGTAATATATCATTTGAAATAATAAAGTTTTTAAATTGGTAGGAAATAACTTTTTCCAGTACTTTGCTCAAGGTAGGAAGAATAGAAATCGGTCGCAGGTGCTTAAAGTCAGTAGGTTTTTCGATTTTCGGTATTGGAATGACCACAGCAGACTTCCACTGCGAGGGAAAATGTGACTCAATTATGCAGCTGTTTATGAGATGTGTGATATATGGAAGGGCATAAGGAACTATCAATTCAATCATCTGCGCAGATATGCCATCAGAGCCAGATGACTTACTGGTGATTGACCTGATAATGCCAAATACAGTATCTTCATCTACCGTGTGAAGATCAAAGGGTGTATTCGTATCGCTATAGCTATCAATCGAAAGTTTGTGTCTGGCTGAATACGATTGTCGAAACCCCCGATTCTAAATATTTAAGGATTTTGATTAAAACACAAAAAATTAATTAATCAAATAAGTCAAATATCTCCTTTGTTAATTGACCAATTTTAACATCATCTTATTGTTCATCTCTCTATTGTTCATCATCTCATTGTCAACATCATCTCAATCAAAAGTATGATAAAATTCATGGTGAATGCAAAGATGTAAATGCCCGATCTTAAAATTCGCTGATTAAAAGCGTACGGTTGTTTAAACGACTTAGAGTGTACCGACTGATTTTGTCTACCACATTCTTTAACATTTTTTATGTTTATTGTCACTTATGATTTATTCTTTATGGAATATTCGGAAAACATTTTAACTTTTGTAATGAGGAGAAAAACATATTATACAAGTTGAAGAAAAAGTTGACAATTGGATGTAATAGATATTGAAAGAAATGTAAATTAGCACCTTGCCTCTGAGAACTTTATTTATATTGATAAAATAATTATTGGGGAGACGATCTTTTTTATATAAAAACAAACTACTTTATTTTATACTAATATTTCGATCTTCAGAGTATAACTAAAATACAAAAGCAACCAATCCAAAAATAACAATTTTACAATAAAAGTTCATTACTTACAAATTGTGTTTCTTAAGGAAATAACATAATGAAACCATATAACAAGTTTAAAAAACACAATACAATAAATACACTTGAAAAAATTAAAACTTCAAGTTGAAAAATAAAACGTGAAATGTGACAAAAATATTAAAGTAAGCAAATCAGTACTCGTCATCGAGTTGCATCACAAATTAAATTTATTTATTTTTATCTAGTTGAAAAAGATATGAATAAATGTTGCTTAAATTTTCTGTATGTAACTTGAAATTGACCATACTATTTTCAGCGTTAATATGAAACATTTCAAGGAATAATCTATTGTGATAATTTGATTTCTAATTTTATTTTTTTTTATTTATTTAGTGTCACTTTTTTTATTTTTCAAGTTTTAATTTTTTGAAGTTTTTTTAAACGTTTTACATCTCCAATTATTTTGTTATAAACGTTTTATTGTTTCATTATGTTATTTCCTTAAGAAATACAATTTGTAAGTAATGAACTTTTATTGTAAGATTGTTATTTTTGGATTGGTTGCTTTTGTGTTTTAATTATACCCTGAGGAAAATTGAAATAAACTGATCGAAATATTAGTATAAAATAAAGTAGTTTCTATATCCTCCTTTATATAAAAAGGATCATCTCCCAAATAATAATTTTATCAATTAAATCAACTACAATCGATTAATTTCTTTTATCTCTTTATTTATATTTCAATATAAACAGAGTTATGGGTTGGGGCGCTTTTTATGTGTAACTATATACAGCTAAAAATATAAAATTTGAAAAAGGAAGACTAGAAAAGTAGTAAGAACAACAATAAATTATATTAAAGGAAGAAATACTAAAACCAAAAATGAAAAAGAGATTTTCTGTTTTATTTGATTAATTAATTTTTTGTTTTTATTCAAAATCCTTAAATATTTCGAATCGGGAATTTTTGCAGCCGTGGCACGTTTTTGGATCGACATTCATTCAAAGCGATTTGATCAAATTTTTCATTAAACAGTAATTGATCTGTAACGAATGGCACTATTTTTTTTACCTTACTATTGCAGCATTCAGTCGCTTTAAATAGAGAAGGTTGTTTAACACATAATTTTTAAACAATATGACAATATTCACTGTTCCATCTATGTACTGAATGCATTTTTATAATGTAATGTCCATAAATTTAATTATAGCGTCTGCCCTTACACTATATGTTTTTTTTTGTTATTTTCATTCTAATTAATGTATCTGCAATGGCGAAACTTGCAATGGATAGTTTATATCGGTCCATACCACAAATATGCATCCTTTTCTGTTGGTAATTTTCAACTGTCCTTGTACTTGATAGTACCATTTATCTTTTTTATTTATTTTAAAACAGTCTCTTTCTTGATTCCATTTCCAGAAAGTTTTTTTTTTGTTTTATGGCATATGGTATGCGAAGAAAGGGCACTTTATTTCTACAACAACTCCTTGTCCCACTAAACCGTCTGGACTTGCCCCTAGGAAGCAGTGTTGCTGCGCCGAAGAAAATAAATGTACCCAAAAATACGTACTGAAAATTAAGTCATAAGTTTGAAACAAAACTTGTAAAATGTATTTTTGAATGGTATTTACTACATTCCCTAACAATGTACTGATTTCAGTACAATTGTACCGAATAAAAATTTTGTACTGAATTGCTACTTTCACGTACTTTACGTTACAATTGTACCGAAACGGTAACGGTGCTAGGATGTTGTACTCAGCGTTTATGGATAATCTGCACGTTTCTATCTTTATATTATCCTGTTCTTCTAACTAATATATAGCAAGTTTTTCATTCATTTTACCATGCTGCACAGCCTTAGATCTACTTACTGCATCACGTGATTAACGCGACAAATTTGTAAACTTTACGACAAACTACAACAAATTAAGCGACAATTTATGAAGTCATTAGTTTTTTGTTATCTCCACTCTTTACCATAGATTCCCACTGTCAAGTTAGCACTAACTCAAAAATGCAATATTTCAAATTGAAGAGCCTGGTGCAAGAAGGGGATATACGACAAAGTTTAAGAAAATGAGATTTTTGTTAAAAACGGTTAAAAAAATTCGTATTTATCGTTTAACATAAATACGCATTATGTTCTGTCAACTGAATCAGAATTGTGAGAGAAAATCACTTATCCCGTATTGTAGACGGGTGCAATAATGGGATAAGTTACATGGCGTTTATACCGTTATTGCATCAGACAATCCCATACTATTATTTACCCACCACACATAAATAATAAAAATAAATAATGATTTTTTTGTACCGTGAGAACAATACTAAATTTTTTTATGTTGGTGGTAAGAGCAGGAAATTTTCGATAAGATAGATATGGTTCTAGAGTTTTCTCCTGGTCATATAAAAAAGTTATCGACCCGAACAAGGTTCAAAAATGGCTAAAACATATGAATTTAGCAGTTTTTGGTCAAAAACCCGGATTAAGATAGTTGAAGGAGCGCTCTTTCTGACTGTGATAACAGTTTTATAAAATTCGGTTTTATAACAATTGCACAAGGGTTTGAAGTTTGGTAATTTTGAGCTATTTTAAGTACAGAGCGGTGTTCTTCATTTTTTATTGATCTTAATATCTTATCGGCAGACGAAACTAATACCCGGTTTTAAATAGAGAAAGGCGCAAGCTTTCAAATGGTGCATTTAGTTTTTCGCTATCTCTAATAATAAGGAAGATCAGCTAAGAGAGTAGATAGGAAATTACGGATAAAAGTTTGTTGCTGGAAGGTTTGTTGCTATCATCACACGGGTTTCCGGTGATGCATTTTATTTACGGCAGCTATGGGGGTAATGGGTACACAACTTTTGTATACATTCTACCAAAAATAAAACTGAACAGTTTTTTATGTAAGATGACTCTGTCGAAAAAAGGATTGAATGATGTATTAAGTTTTTTTACATCACTATATTCACAATATTTTAAGTCCAAATATTAAAACTCTGTATTTATTTAGCGATAATTGCACTGCTGAAAACAAAAATAACACTTTGGTTAGATTTTTAGTTACTTTATGTAATATAGTAGATTTGGTGTTATAATCCATCGTTTTTCTGAGCCAGGGCATACCTTGCGATCGTTATATCGGAATTATCTAAAACCAGAAAAAACGCGTTGATCGAATTTTTTTGCCACAAGAGTATATAACAATAATAAAATCATGTAGCAAGAACTTTCATGTCATTTCCGTTAGTCAAAACATGATAAAGAACTACGTTTTACATTTCAAAGATTTTTTTAATACTATCCCTAACGCAGCGTCCGAAGAAAGGTTTGTTATAAGTTCTTATCACACGGTGTTATGTGCGGTTCATCTGCTAGGAGTGACAATTTAACCCATTTTAATACTGTGAAAAATAATAAATCACCGAATTTAAATCTGATTCGCAATTTGTATGACTGTGAATTACCAATAAAACATTTAAAATATGAAAATGTTATGCTATTAGCTATTTGCTATTAGCAATGTGTAGGAAAAACTGAAATGTATTTTCATCGTTCGCTGAAAAGTGATAAAAACTCACATTCCGATTCAGTTACCGACAGCTCTTCTGAGGAAGATTTTTGATATCTATTACGTGTTGTTAAAAATTGTTTTGTTTATTTTATTTGATAAAAGTGTTTGTTCATCTTCTTTTAAATAACAAAAAGTTTTAAATATTATTTAATCCTTTCTCCAACCTCTCACCAAAAAAATTAAATATGGATTCACATATCCCTTTCTTGCACCACAATTTGTTTTTTTACTATGATTTCACAATATATGGAAAAACTGACATTTGCTCAGATAAAATTGTCATTCTTATGTATACAAATCAAATAATCACTTTAAATACAAACATGAAATTGAAAAAGCTTTTTGCCTTTACTGAACAATTTACATATTGGTACTTATCCCATTCTTGCACCAGGCTCTTCAAATATTGTTTATAAAAAAGGATGCGACAAATTTGTAAACTTTACGACAAATTACAACAAATTAAGCGACAATTAATGCAATAATCTTTTTTATTCAAATCGCAAGATGTAGTGCCAACTTGACAGAGGTGGCTAACTTCGTATCCCTCTTTAATACCCCCAACTTAATAAAACGTAAGTTATAGGTAAGATAATTTCACAGTTACCTTTGTCACCATTATAGCAAATCCCTAAAATGCATTTACTTATCCAAGAACGTGCCCCACTTAAAATTAAATCAAAACATTTTTGTTTTTCTTCGTGGTAATTTATTTGAAAAGAATTAGCAAGAAAATGTTATAACCCGTATGTTATGGCAGCCGATGGCGATGGTCTAACGTCGGTCCACGTTAGGAGATAGAAACTTGGTAAAAGCAAAGAGTAAAATTGAATAAAAACGGTGAGTTGCACCGGTCTTCGGCGGCGGCGGCGGCGTCGGGACGAGCATTGAACCGCCCGCAGGTCCGCAAGTTCGCGCTGCACAGTGACCAACCAAACGGCCACCACCACTGGCACGCTAACACACAGACGCCGCCGTTCTTGGGCCGCATCCACTTGGAGGGCCTCTACTGACCATCTCTTCTTTTCCCCCCGCGGAAAGAAAAACTAGCACTAAATATAGCGATCCACGATAATGGTCAATTACCAACACTTTACGCCGCGCGAGCCGGGCCCGGAGCTGGGGGCGCCCGCATCTCTTCTGTCGCGAACACCTGAGGGCGACCGCGTGCGCGCGTGTCAAGGATCTCCCGGGATAAGAACTACACGAGGACGATGTCGGCGGCCGCGAGGAGGGCGCGTAGATAAGAAATACCATTGTGAATACGAACTCCGACGCCGCCAACAGATTAAAATGCGTGGCTAGTCGCGAGGTTCCCCATACCAAATGCGCACACCGAAGACATTGCGCGCGTTTGCAAATGCAAGATATACGATTACAGGGAAATTGATGGCAATGGTTATGTGTTACTTAGACTATGTTGGTATGCGCCAGGTGCAGGATTACAAAAAAGAATTTCATAATCAAATCAGTTCGATTACTTGTTTTATTGGTAACACCTCCACAATCACACTATAAATATCTTACAGTATCAAGGCAATCTCATTGATGACGCTATATTAAGACTTCAGACAAATAAGTCGGCTTTGTCTTTAACGGGTAATTAAAAATATTAATTATTAATAAATCAATCTCAACCTCCAATTAAAATACTTCAAGGAATACTCCAAGAATTAGCTAATGCTTTTTGCTTAACGCTTCAAAAAGAAACGGCCGACTCAACTCGTACTATTTATAGTAGTTACCCTCATCATCAAACTCGTTTACATTCGATTAAAGAATCCTGTACAATTAATGCAACTCAAAAATTATGAAATGCAAGAGTTCAGAAAAAAATTTTCTGTAAGATTTAGTTAACGTCTCCCATAAATATGGAAAAATATCAACGATATTTCTACTAAGATGATGTTAAGTAAGTTGGGGATTTTTTTATATCTGTGAAAGTGTGTTCCTAATGAAAGGTACGATTATTATTTTATCTGAAGGTCAGAGGGAGTAGTAGTAGGGGGTGGAAATAATTCAGCAACCTAGAATTTTACAATAGTTTTGTTCATTTTCTTGAAATTGTAGTATTAATTAATTAAATGTTCCTAAATGGTCAAGAAGACACAAATCAGTATCCCCATTATGTGACATGACTTCAGCTAATCTTCCTACTTGGTACTTCCTACTGATGGGGACTTAGCGGGTCCCCAATATTGTATTTTATTGAGCAGGATAAACCTACCATTAACATTCGTGGTTGTCGCAATTTAATGATAAGCTCTAACAGTAGTGATAACACCAGTCTTTTGTCAGTAAGATGACTTTTAATCCCAGTTAATGTCTTGGGGTCTTTGTTTTTTAAACAGGATGGTTCAGAAGAAGTTCCAAATTGAAATATATTTAGGTTCAGTTATATTAAGCTGAATGTTATTGCTAAAATCTTTGCTTCAATCAACTCTTGGAGATTTTTTTTTAGATTTCCGGAGAGGTACTCTAAAATCAGAAATATTATTTTTGACATGGAGATTAACCCTGGGTCTATCTTCAGAGCAGTGAATCTTCTCTAAACCAAGGTTCCTGCGTGGTTTGCGCATTTATTCGTCATCAGCTTTAGTATGTTGTTGGTTTGCCTATATTCTTATAACATACTTGGCAACTGAAGAAGCAGCTACTGAAGCACCTTCTCTGTTCTCTATTTATTCCTTAACCGGACTTGAAGTTTGCCAAATCTGATATATAAATTTTCTAGTGCTTTAATAGACACATCATCGATGGCGAGGTACATTTTTGCCCTTTTCCGGTTGTAGTATTTATTAAGAATTAATCATCTTCATTCAACCGATGGTACAAAAACTATTCATTATATCTAGATGTCCTAATACTTTAAGTAGTATAGAAACGCCGATTCTAGATAGGAAGTTGCACCTCCGCACCTCCGTGACGTCATCAATCCAATGTAAAAGGATAGGGAAGGGTACCACTAGGTGCCGCGTTACTTTTTTAAAAAAGGTAACAGTCTACCTTCTAGTTACTTTTCCAATACCAACCTTTTTTTTTCACCTCAGCCGTAGGTTGGTACCCTTCCCTATCCTTTTGCATTGGATTGATGACGTCACGGAGGTGCGGAGGTGCAACTTCCTATCTAGAATCGGCGTTTCTATACTACTACTTTATTCTTTGAGAAAGATAACTGCCTTAATCTATGTCTCCTTCCATGGATGAAGACTGTTGGCAGATGATCGAGAAGTTTTTGAGCCGAATTTGCTTAGACACCATAGATTTGTATTACGGCATTTGAAAAACATAATTAATAAGCAGCAAAGTCCCCTTTGAGTCTTCATCTCTTTCCAAGTGCACAAGAACCTGATGATTCTGATCCAGAGATTAAGAAGAAATCTAAGTTGCGGATAATTCAACTATCTTGGCACATTAATGGCAGCAAGATTACTTAATCTATTTCAGAGTAAATAACACGATGATAATATCTGCTATTTTGTAACCAGATACTGTTTGTCTCTTTTTATTTTTGTTATCTAATGTTATCTGGTAAGCCACACTACATCTCTATCTTTTATTTTGTTTGACATGTATATTTCTTAGATATTTGAGTATAATTATTTCCTACGAAACGATCAAAATAGATTAGATATTTGCATATTTATTCATCCTTTTTTATAAGTTTTATAGAGTTTGGCTACAATTGTGCTCATTATTTTTCTACGTCAATTCAAAAAATATAAAACATTCTGATCACTTGGTTAACTATAACTAATGTTAGTTATTCTAGTCACTATAATAGAAGGATAAATGGTGTTGTAGTTGTCAAATTATAAGATTTATTTACTTGTTTACTGCGTGTGGTGTATAAAGTACTCTCGCTCGTGTACTTAAAATTCATTTTTATTTTAATTCATACACCTGCCCTCTTTATCAACTTCTATACGAATAAATACAAAATATTTGATATATTATATTTTTTATAAATAAATAATCATCATTGAATGCGACTGTATGTTTTTGCCTTGAAGCTCATCTCTTCTCATTTATGTTCATACACCTGCTTCATGCACCTTCATCACTTAGCTATCACCTTAACCAATTGACGACGTCGTTGGATCCAAATTATTGCAAAATAAACATCTGCAAGATTTAGTATAAACTGAAGAATGGAGATGGTCTCTTCTCTTGTACAAGGTACCCACATCATCGTTCTTCGCCTACGAAGCCCGACGACTAGATCCAACGACTAGACGCTCGTGCTGAAAAGCACTGGGTTACTATGTTTCGATGTCTGCAAGAAGAGGAGAAGAAAGAGGAAGAAGATGAGACGACGTACTCTTCTTCGCTCGTGTCCAGCTCTCGACTATTTTTACTATTTACTCGTTTTGTCCCGCACGTGGTGCACTTTCGTTTTCTACTAGTTACTCTAAACCAGTGGATCTCAATAATAAAATTTTATTAAAATGTATAAGTAATTGTAGGGAATAAAATAAATAAAAATTGAATCCTTGAAGGACATCTATAGTGGTCAAGGAACATTCCTCTCTACCTACATGAAAGACTCAAAAACGAGTTTTTGTTTATTTAAAAAAACTGACAACAATCATCGTTTTTAAAGTTGTTATAAATAATATTTCTTCTTATTGCATCCAATCATCTTTATAGCCACCCATAGCATTTGCTTGAGATTACTGATTGGGAATCTCCGAAGTAGACCTGCAGACGCACCCTGCGCCATCTATCTTATAAATAGCGAGAGATGCGGGTAGTGGTTCCGTCGAGGCGACTTTTTAATTCGTCTGGTTTTTGCGTTGAAATCGCCGCCGTTTTGAGATGCAAATGAGGTGGACGCAATTAAGCTAACTACGTAAGGACATGTGCCGCGATATCATTGCGCCGAGGTACGCGCCTGTTCGGACACGTGTCTCTTCCGAACAAGATCTCCACTCCTCCACCTGATGCTGTTTGCGAAACTTCTTTTGCGAGGAGAGAGAGCGAAATGTTGATGCAGCTTCTTAAGGTACAGGTGCGCGCCTCCGCCGTCATTCATTTCACTACTAATTAAAGGACCTTCTCGCGGCTTAACTCGCCTTTTAATTACAATAAGATTTTATATATTTTTATCAAAAGGCACACAGTTAAATCGCTTTATAGGATTATTATAGAGGTATAGAAAATATTAATTAACACACAAGAATGTGTTTTTCTATCAATTAGGTATTTATAATTCTAAAGAGATGATACTTGAAATATTTTTGAACGTTGAATAACAATCACTCGTTTTTAATCGGATTTGTTATGGGTAATATTTTATAGAATCGACATATTTCAGCATTCCCTTACCCATTATGTTCCGATCCCGTAGCAAATCCAACGGGCATTAGTAAAGATAAGACCGAGGACGGGAACTGGTTTAATCTAGCGTAATAAATTATACATGGGAAGGAGTGATCTATCAGCTCTCTTTGTATCACTCTTTCCGCCCGATGCGATGGACCAAATAGAACAAAAACCCTTTTTCGTCCGTCGATGATTAATGAAGAACATTAGCATAAGTGCCGTTATTAACATAAATATTATAGATGGTGTCAAATTGCCGCCAAAGTATACCACATCAAAGATTAATCACCGATTATAATTATTTAAAAATAAGTCATTTTTGTGTTATTTGGTAATTTCCTTTTCATTCTATATATAACATGCACTCTTTATTCCCACTCTATACTTTTACGCCCTTTCACGGAAACAAATTTAATACGGTTGTATTGAATGGGGTGAAACTGATATTTCACCCTACAATCAATGGGGAAGTTGTGGGAACGACGCTTGACCTATATTTCCAGGCAGAAGATTATTCCGCAAAAACGGTAAAATATATTTTGTTCGATATATTTTATGAGACATAAATTTTCAAAAATGATGTGGTAATAAAATAATTATTTACGTTAATTTCGCGTTTTATAACGGTTGAAATAAAGACCAGCTAAGGTAACTGAAGCATGAAGAATTTCTTGTGGACAATCTAACAGGGAGATATCTCACTCATCATTAGTGATACGGTTGAGTTGCTAAACAAAATGCGTTTGCGATGAAAACTTTATTACCTACTTTTACGTTAAAAGTCTTTTATAAAGCTCCTTAGATACGAAGAGAAGATAAAAGTATCACTTTTATATTTAGTTATTTATTTAAAAAAAAAAAATTAAAACAAAACTTGCTTTGGTTATAAGGTTATAAGTTAACGAAGTAGCCGTTAGCAAAAAGCCGGTCGTTTGGGTTAATATACCCTTTTTAATTGCTTGTCAGGAACGCCACCACCATATAACACTCATTAAATTCGTACTTATTAAACCGATTTCCCTTTCTTAATAACCCTTAGGTACAACAAGGTAATAAAATAAGTAAAAAAGAGTTTGTTTTTCGCCAGTTTTGAGTCACGACTTTGAGCAGCCGTCGGCGAGGCAACATCTCACTTCTTCACGTGGAACACAAAAGGTTATATATGAACCCGAGATTGAGCTTCAAGGAAAATCTCAACCGATTCGCAAATATCTCATACGAGATTATCTCTTTGAATCAATAATGAAAAAAGATTTTTTTTTAATCTGATTTCGATTTTTAGATCCTGAGGAAAGATCAGAACTCCGACGTAAGTTACTCCTTGCAAAAGACTCGATTTTGTTATTGATAATTAGATACTGCTTCTAGAAGACCATGTACAGCTTACAGAACATTAAGCACCACTGGCAGAAGATTAAACACTGCTATTAAAGACTTAGTACTGCTTGTTAAAATCTACTTACTGTTTGCAGAAGACTAGATATTGTTATTGATGATTACATACTGCTTCTAGAAGACCATTTAGTGCTTGCAGAACATTAAGTACTACTGGTAGAAAACTAAATACTGCTAATAAAGATTTAGTACTGCTTGTAGAAAACTAGATATTGTCTTGATGATTAAATACTGCTTCCAGAACTCCATTTGCAACTATCACCACGTCACCACCATATAACACTCATTACATTTGTACTTATTAAACCGATTTCCCTTTCTTAATAACCCTTAGGCATTACAAAGTAATCAAATAAGTAAATACAATTTCAACCAACCGTATAAGGTCATATTTAGTAGCAGGGATGATTGGGCGAAAGGAGGGCCTCAACTAAAAAGAGGAGCCCTAGCCTGGTACACCGATGCTTCAAAGACAGTAAGATCTGGAGTAGGCATGGGCATCAGTGGACCAAATAGCCACATCAAATTGCCCCTCAGCTCGGACTTAACAATTTTCCAAGCAGAAGTTCTTGCTATAAACTTCTGCACCGCTTTGAACCTACAGAAGGGACAAAAAGGTGCATCCATAAACATTTTCACAGACAGTCGGGCCGCCTTAAAGGCAATTCAGGTCTACACGTGTGGCTCCGCACTGATCAGAGAGTGCACCAACAACCTGAGAGAACTCGCTAGGGGCAATGATGTTACCCTATGGTGGGTTCCAGGTCACAGCAATATTGAGGGCAATGAGAAGGCCGACAAGCTGGCCAAAGAGGCAGCAAACACGCCCTTCATTGGACCCCAACCTGGATGTGGACTACAAAAAAGCCACCTAAAACAAATAATCAACAACTGGGAGGCTTCAAAGATAGCCTTACGCTGGAAAGAACTTCCAGGTCACAGACAAGCGAAGAGTATGATAACTCCGTCGCAAAACAAAACCAAAGATTTTTTATGCCTCAGCAAAGGGGATCTAAGAACGCTCTCAGGCTACCTAACCGGCCATGTGCCCCTAAAATACCACCTCTTCCACATTGGACAAGCTGAGGATCAAACTTGTCGACTATGCAACGACGAGTCAGAAACTGCTGAACATATACTGTGCAATTGCGTCGCCAGAGGACGTCTAAGGCACAACGTCTTCGGTAAAACTCCCCTGTTACCTACCGACATAAAGGTTCAAGACCTCAGGACAATACTAAGGTTCATTAAGGACCTACATTTGCCCTAAACCTTTGGAGGGCTAAAGTTACAATAGATCTTATAGGTCGCGGTAACGAGAGGGGCCGCCCTCCTCAGCCCGGCAGCAATAATAATAATAATAAATAAGTAAAAGAAAGTTTGTTCCTCGCTAGTTTTGACTCACGACTTTGAGGCAACATCTCACTTCCTCACGTGAAACATAACAGGTTATATATGAAATTTATAGATAAAATTTTTAATGAAATATTTATGTATAAGCCCTAATCATTAGAATTGCTTGCAGAAGACTGGATATTATAATTGATGATTAGGTACTGCTTCTAGAAGACCATTTACAACTTACGGAACATTAAGTACCACTGGCAGAAGACTAAATACTGCTATCAAAGACTTAGTACTGCTTGTTAAAGTCTACTTACTGTTTGCAGAAGACTAGCTTTGTTATTAATTAAGAGTTTATTGTATACAACAATCTGTCTACAATTCTTTACATTATTAAAATATTATTTTTACCCTCTTTCTCCATTTCCACACCCTCGGTTCCTCGTCCCAATCATCCTCTCATCCATCCCTTTGTCTTCTCACCCCCACAATCATTCTCATCCATCGTTTCCCCTCTCCTAAGATCCGCCTTCGGTCCATCTCCTCCTCCCTCAACTCACTGCACCCATTCAACATATATTCCAACGTTTCCCATTCCTCCCTGCACAGCCTACACCACCTCTCCTCATCGGCCATCCAGTATCTGTTAGGTCTCTTCTCGTTTCCACAACGGAACCTAGCCACCAACTTCTTCCCTTCCTCATCTCCTTCCAATAACAAGTATCTAGGAAGTCCCTCCGTAATTATGTCTCTGTACTTTTCGTTATACCTTCCCTCTTTTATTTGTGTCTTTCTTTCCTCTCTCTGCACATCTCGGTCCCTATCTCTCAACTTCCTCCACATCTCCCTACCCACCCTTCGTCTACTATTTATCTCAGTTATCGAGTAGCCCGCTCGTCTATAATTGTTGTCTCTGTCTCCTTTCCCATATCTGACCTTTCCCTCTCTAATTTCCCTCCAACACTCCCCCAAGATCCCGCAGTTTGGCCTTCCTTCTATTCTTTCTTCATATTTCACTGCCCTCACTATATACCCCGGTGTTTCTTTCGCCACACTAATATTGCACCCATCTCCAAGATCTAGCTTGCACGTCCTTCTGTATTCCCTGCTCCCTCCATCCCCATACATCATCACACTGCTAACCAAACCTTCAAACATAATCTTCCTCGCTGCCACATTCCTTCCAAAGACTCTGTTCCCCCAACCCCATACTTGTCCCATCACCTTATTCGCCCTTTTTGCCATAGTTATCACATGCGACCCCTCTCTGTTATCCCCCCTAGCTTTGTTATTGATGATTAGATACTGCTTCTAGAAGCAGAATTTAGCTCAAATTTAAGTCACATTTATCTTTACAGATTCAAATAGAGTTCTATCAAGCGACCGAAGCCCCAAATATGGTTACCTTTACTACAAAAACTAAACGCATGGTGGACGCCAACAAGATATAAGCTAACAAAGGAAGTGAGAAGTCAGATCAACAGAATGCAGGTGTACAAGACCACCAAAACTAAGTGATTGTAACAAAAATTAAGGTCCTTAGGAAAAATTAGACAGAATTAAGGACTCCGATGTAAGTTACTGCTTGCAGAAGACTTGATATTGTTATTGGTGATGAGATACTGCTTCCAGGGGACCATTTACAGCATGCAGAACTTTAAGTACTATTGGCAGAAGATTAAAGACTGCTATTAAAGACTTAGTACTACTTGTTAAAGTCTACTTACTGTTTGCAGAAAACTAGATATTGTTATTGATGATTAGATACTGCTTCTAGAAACCCATTTACTGCTTGCAGAACATTAAGTACTACTGGTAGAAAACTAAATACTGCTAATAAAGATTTAGTACTGCTTGTAGAAGACTAGATATTGTCTTGATGATTAAATACTGCTTCCAAAAGACTATTTGCAACTATTACTACGCCACCACCATATAACACTCATTAAATTTGTACTTATTATTCCCTTTCTTAATAACCCTTACGTATTACAAAGTAATCAAATAAGTAAAAAAAGTTTGTTCTTCGCTAGTTTTGACTCTTTAGAAGTCACTGCTTGCAGAAGACTTGATATTGTTATTGGTGATGAGATACTGCTTCCAGGAGACCATTTACTGCTTGCAGAACATTTTGTACTACCGGTAGAAAACTGAATACTACTAATAAAGATTTAGTACTGCTTGTAGAAGATTAGATATTGTCTTGATGATTAAATACCGCTTCCAGAAGACCATTTGCAACTATCACCACCCCACCACCATATAACACTCATTAAATTTGTACTTATTATTCCCTTTCTTAACAAACCTTAGGTATTACAAAGTAATAAAAAGTTTGTCTTTCGCCAGTTTTGAGCCACGACTTTGAGGTAACATCTCACTTCTTCACGTGGAACACAAAAGGTTATTCGCAAGTATCTCATACGAGATTATCTCTTCGAATCAATAAAAAAAAAAGATTTTTTTAATCTGATTTCGTTTTTTTTTTCTAAGAAATTTTATCGCGCAAGAATTTTTTTGTCTGCGGATATTTAAGTCCTGTCAAATCAATAAAGAACTTATATATCTCCGTTTCATCTTGAACGCTTTGTTAGTGCTACCGTTGAAGAATGCGTTGGATTTTTAATTTTCGTTTGAATGGATCCTTTACAATGCGGTCCATAATCTGATTTTATGATGTAATACAATAGATAGAGTTGGATATAAAACGGGAACGTAAAAATTTATAGGTTACATTAATAACGGGTTTAAGAGTTTTATGTCATTTTAATTAAGACGTTTCTTCAAAAAAATCTCTTAATCTTAAGTGGTAACTTTAAAAACGTAAATAGAAATAAATAAAAAAACCGTTGATGTAATTATGTAAAACGGGTAACGTTTTTCACCCCATCTATTTTGGCATGGTTAATTTTAGGAGAACATGTGGAGTTTTATCCAACAATCAACGTTTTGGTCAACCTGTCCAACATAATCAGTGACCGTTACCTGTTCTACCACACGCAAGTTCCATCATTACCCTAAATAGTCATTGATATTCAACCGTTACGTTAAAAAAAAGGACATATGCCACACACCAATTCGTCACTTTAAATTACCGATACAAAAATTGCTTCGAGTATTCAAATTTTAACTCTGCATTATCGTGAAAGTCAATCATTTTTGTTTGTCGTTTCTCGATCAATTACCGACTTAAAGACCCAGTTTACGTAACTGACAAGTACAGCTTTAGTAACCACTTTAGTAATGGCTTAACTTATTTGGTAAAACGTTAAACGGGTCTCTCCACGGTAGGTGATGGATCGACAGACAGATAAAGATCAGCCGCAGGTTCGGGTACTTACAATGAGGGCGAAAATTGGTCGTTTAAGGTGATCGTTGGTCATAAATTGCCAATCGGTTTTATATTAATACCCAATAACTTGTCGAAAATTGAACCTTAAAGCGGGATTCACCTGAAAACGATGAATGATTGCGGACGAGAGAAGCGAAAACCGCACGCCCACCTCCGGATAATAAATAATATCGCTTGTAAACATTCTATAAAACCGAGAGTTACGTGGGAGCGAATCTCTATAATCCTGCGGCGAGAAGGCGTCGCCGAAGAAAACGCGACGATGTTGAGGATACCCCCAGTGACGAGTCATCGAAGACTTCAGACGTAGCAGCAACCTAATTTATGAACCGAGTTAATAGCCTCGCGACCATTTTCGTGCTGGTAAAAGTCCATCTTTAGTTATACCCGACTTTTGATATCGAGGTTAATTGCTTATTCGACAGGATTTATAACTTTTTGCCATCGTTTAAGATAAAGATTCTTTTTGCGTAATTGCTTTGCGACATTTTATAAATCTTATTTTATTAAATTTATCCGAAAAATTATTGTCAAGAATGTTGGGTGTGTGTCGAATGGACCCATCAAACAGACAATCTCAGACGTGCATTTGCAGTCTTTATAATCGATTCGTTCCGGTCTCAATGCCGTGAGTTGAAAACGGTGGTAGAAAGAGCAGCATCCGCCAAATAAACCGCCGGGCGGTCACGACCAACAAACGGGGACCAAAGAGATAGCGTTGTTTATGTAAAATTTAGTCCCACGCTTCTCACATCCTCGACTACAGCACGCTGTTCGCCGGTTCATTTCATGTGCTGGAAGCCCTTGAGCGTGCGTGGGCGTACATGTGTATCGTACGTTACCGGGCTCCGGCTCGCGTATCATTAATTAACCCGGTACAGCCCCTGGCACATCGTACAGGATAGGACTTTAACCAAATTTAAGTCACATTTATCTTTACAGATTCAAATAGAGTTCTATGAAGCGACCGAAGCCCCAAATATGGTTATCTTTACTACAAAAACTAAATGCATGGTGGACGCCAACAAGATATAAGCTAACAAAGGAAGTGAGAAGTCAGATCAACAGAATGCAGGTGTACAAGATCACCAAAACTAAGTGATTGTAACAAAAATTAAGGTCCTTAGGAAAAATTAGACAGAATTAAGGACTCCGATGTAAGTTACTGCTTGCAGAAGACTTGATATTGTTATTGGTGATGAGATACTGCTTCCACGAGACCATTTACAGCATGCAGAACATTAAGTGCTATTGGCAGAAGATTAAACACTGCTATTAAAGACTTAGTACTGCTTGTTAAAGTCTACTTACTGTTTGCAGAAAACTAGATATTGTTATTGATGATTAGATACTGCTTCTAGAAACCCATTTACTGCTTGCAGAACATTAAGTACTACTGGTAGAAAACTAAATACTGCTAGTAAAGATTTAGTACTGCGTGTAGAAGACTAGATATTGTCTTGATGATTAAATACTGCTTCCAAAAGACCATTTGCAACTATCACGCCACCACCATATAACACTCATTAAATTTCTACTTATTATTCCCTTTCTTAATAACCCTTACGTATTACAAAGTAATCAAATAAATAAAAAAGTTTGTTCTTCGCTAGTTTTGACTCTTTAGAAGTCACTGCTTGCAGAAGACTTGATATTGTTATTGGTGATGAGATACTGCTTCCAGGAGACCATTTACTGCTTGCAGAACATTAAGTACTACTGGTGGAAAACTAAATACTGCTAATAAAGATTTAGTATTGCTTGTAGAAGACTAGATATTGTCTTGATGATTAAATACTGCTTCCAAAAGACCATTTGCAACTATTACTACGCCACCACCATATAACACTCATTAAATTTGTACTTATTATTCCCTTTCTTAATAACCCTTACGTATTACAAAGTAATCAAATAAGTAAAAAAAGTTTGTTCTTCGCTAGTTTTGACACTTTAGAAGTCACTGCTTGCAGAAGACTTGATATTGTTATTGGTGATGAGATACTGCTTCCAGGAGACCATTTACAGCATGCAGAACATTAAGTACTATTGGCAGAAGACTAAATACTGCTAACAAAGACTGCTTGCAGAAGATCAACCTAAGCAGTGGTTTAAAGCAGTGGTATTGATGATTGAATTTGAATATTCTTTCTACTTTCAATTTTTTCGTGTCTGATATTCTAGTCCTTATCCTCTTTATTTATTTATTTATTTCACTATTTAGGATACATACAGGGTAATCCCCATAACAGTATCCTCTAAAATATAAAAACATAATTTAAAAAAAATACAAAAGAACTCAATTACAATGTAAGCAACTAAAAGATAACAGGAATGATACTTAAAATAAATTACAAAATAAAAAGTATTATTGACACACGTTCAATTTACAAATAGCATTCTGAAAACTACTAAAAGATAAAACAAAAATGTCCATGTCAGGACAATAATTCGTATTCATAATACGAAGTAACGGCGAATTAAAGTACGCATTAGTGCTAGAAGTGGACAATCTAAATAAACACTGATCTCGAGTAAAATAACTGGGCACGGCGAATGAAATATGATTCATAGCGAGTCAAGTAAACCATTGATCAATTTATACAAGAACAGTATATCAGCGGCAGATCTACGTCCGCGCAGCGTTCGCAAACCGAAGACGGTGCACCTTTGCTCGTGGAACAGTACGGTAAGTTAAATTTGTGAGCCAAATATCGAGCAAATCTTTTCTGAAATCCCTCTATATACACAGGATTTCAGACAACCGATGCATAATTTAGAACACTATTTACATAGGTCATGTATGGCCATGTCTGGAGATTCTAAAGATGTAACTCAAAATCCTATTAGCCTTAGAGAATAATTCTTCCGAATGATTTGTGAAAAGCAATTTAGAATCGAAAACGATACCCAGATCCTTCACACTAGAAGTCATTCTCAAGTACTCCGATCCAAGTCTGTAATCATAGCCTACGGTGTATCTTTTTCTGCTGAAGGTAATATGTATGCATTTGTTATAATTTAGATAAAGAAAATTGTTGTTGTTTATGTTCACGAGATTTGATCTATGATGGGTGTCGATTAGAAGATGGTATATAGACCACCAAAGAGGTTAAGATGTTTAATCTGGGTGCTGTAACTTTTTGGATTAGGTGTTCTTCCGAGGTAATATGAACTTCAGCGATATACTGTTCTATTTGGAAAATCCACATTAATGATTTACAATGGATAATCTAGCATGATTAGGACATTACGGGGAGAAGTTTGAAGAACTTGCTGCATCTTTCACAGATGATACGAGTTCTACGACACGAATTATAGAGTGACACAATTCCTTAAGAGAAAATATACCATCTGCTGAATTAATCAATTCCTATCATAAACCTTTCTGTGCAGTTTGACCAAAAAACAAAGAGTCAAAAGTCAAGACACATTTTTGTAACATCTATCACAAGCTATAAATAAGAATTAATTACCAAAATCAGACGAGCTTTCAATCCAAAATCACGCCTTCTCAAAATCCATAATATCTGCAACAAAATGGGTAAAACAAGGCAATTTTGTAACATTATTTATTGATCAACCTTAACTATGATAACGTAAATATATATCAGCAGTTGTACATAAATTGCTTTTTTTTTGTTGGTTAACACCCGATCCCTTTATTTCAGGTTTACGAAAATTGCCCATAAAAAATATAAAAACCTTTATAACCGGAAACACTTCACCATCAATTTACATTCCTGATTATACTAATTCTACCACTTTTTGAATGCGAGAAATTTCCGCGTACCACATAAATAATTCCAACAATAACCATGTTTTTAGAATTATTAAATATTAAATACGGACCTGTACTACTATAACAACAGGATTATTGCAATTTTTAGCTCGCGGTTGCCGGCGATTTTAATTTCCTCCCCGTCCCTCACTTCCCGTCTTAAGAGGGGGGACGTAAATCGCTAGTCTTTATGGGGTTTTAATTAAATTTCGAAATTGAGCGAGTCATTTTTTACGACCGACGGATCCTCCCGTGTGATCTACCATTACTGGAGGTCGTTACAATACGGATTTTAATCGGAGTTCGATCGGATTGATTTTAGCGATCGCGAAGGATTTTATTCGATAACCGTTCTTTAATTGCAGTTCTTAACAAGTACAGTAAAACCTCGATATAACAGACCACGTTATACATACTATTAATATCATATATCTCTTAAAACGGCACAATTAACACAATGATTCTAGTAAAACTAGAATTAACACTATACCTAGAACTAGAATCATTTGGGTTTAGCAGCACGTCTCTAAAGATGGCTAAACTCAAATGATTCTAGTTTTAGGTATAGTGTTAGTTCTATATAGTAACAGTGCTAGAGTAAAACTAGAATTAACACTATACCTAGAACTAGAATCATTTGGGTTTAGCCGCACGTCTGTAAAGACGGCTAAACCCAAATGATTCTAGGTATAGTGTTAGTTCTGTATTGTAACAGTGCTAATTTAAAACTAGAATTAACACTATACCTAGAACTAGAATCATTTGGGTTTAGCCGCACGTCTCTAAAGACGGCTAAACCTAAATGATTCTAGTTTTAGGTATAGTGTTAGTTCTATATAGTAACAGTGCTAGTGTAAAACTAGAATTAACACTATACCTAGAACTAGAATCATTTGGGTTTAGCCGCACGTCTCTAAAGACGGCTAAACCTAAATGATTCTAGTTTTAGGTATAGTGTTAGTTCTATATAGTAACAGTGCTAGTGTAAAACTAGAATTAACACTATACCTAGAACTAGAATCATTTGGGTTTAGCCGCACGTCTCTAAAGACGGCTAAACCTAAATCATTCTAGTTTTAGGTATAGTGTTAGTTCTATATAGCAACAGTGCTAGTATAAAACTAGAATTAACACTATACCTAGAACTAGAATCATTTTGGGTTTAGCCGCACGTTTCTAAAGACGGCTAAACCTTTAGGTACCTTTAGGTATACATACAGGGTTCTATCTCTATTGAATCGGTCCTAACTTTTTCTTCTTTGCTATACACTGTATGTCATTTTCGACTGAAAAAATTTGTTATCCATGCATCTGAAAGCCGACAATGCACGCTAATTATTCCAAAAGCGCCAAAGTAACCTTTACAAAAACAGTGATAAATAACAATTAAATAATGTGTTGCGGACCTATGTTCATAGGAACTTTTTTTCTTATTTTAGTGTCCTCTATTGTGTGGCACTATGCAATGTACTTTTTTCTATGTCACTCTGTATAGTAACAGTGCAAGTGTAAAACTAGAACTAACAATATACCTAAAACTAGAATTATTTGGGTTTAGTACATAGAACTAACACTATACCTAAAACTAAAATCATTTGGGTTTAGCCGTCTTTAGAGACGTGCGGCTAAACCCAAATGATTCTAGTGCTAGGTATTATGTTAATTCTAGTTTTACACTAGCAGTGTTAATTCTAGCTTTCTTTGTTATTCAGTGCTAGATTGTTGAATATATTTATTGAACTAAAAGTAGAACTAACACTATACCTAGAAATAGAAAGTTTCAGGTTTAGGCGTTCGTCTGCAGATCAATCTAAAGACTACTAATAAATAGAAACGAGAAATCATATGATATTAACCATCTGAATTTGTTCCGTCTCTGGGACTTGTTATTTAAAAGATGTTCCTGCTGAGTTTGAAGAGCTGGCGTAATTAGGCCGGGCCTATTAGGTCGCAAAAACTTTATATATCTCGTTTCTCTCAGCATGTAATTTATTACTACTCGTTATTCTAAAAAAAACCTATTCGTGTCGAGTAATTTTAACTTTGAGGTTTTATTAAAAAAAGAAGGAGATGAAATTTTTCTAGAAAAATCGGACAAAAGTACACAGAAATATGACGGGTCCATTCAATGAAATAGTATTGAATGGGGACCATCTCTACTATTAGTCCACTTGACAATGGACATCGTAGAATGACATAATGACCCTAGTTGTCATTTTCCGTCAAAATTTCTGCGCGGACGTCTTCTGAAAGGGTTCATCCGTTGTGCTACCGTAACGAAAAATATTAGTTCACCGCCATGAAAGGGTTCAATTGTATTACTTCGGCCGGTTTTTCTGGGTATTGTGAAGGTTCAGGATACAAACACATAAAGAACGGATCGGAAAAAGAACGACTCGCTCAGTAAATCGGATCAGAAAAAATATAATCTCTTCATCTCGGGACTTATATATCCGGCGAACTGGCAAATATTTGTCGATCGTAATCTGCATTGTATGTTGACAAAAATAAAAAATCTTTTCTTTTGTTAACGCGACTCCGAAAGTTTTTGGGCAACCTGAAAAAGGGTGGAAAAAGTGCATTATTAAAAATCGTACCGGTATTTCACACGAACTTTTTTATTATTTGTATCCGCTATTTTAACCGTAATGATACAGGAAGGGCGCGATAATTGTATGATATTTTGACACTGTAGTTTCGGTATAACTTTTTTGATAATTATACGGGAAGTTGAAACGATATGGCACTTTTTCCTAATGGGAAAAAGATGAAAATTTGATTGATAATCGACCGAAATTAATTTTAAATTGTACGGTCTTGGTTATCGCCGTAAAAATCTATTAACCATGGTATAATGGTATACATATAATTATACCTTTACGTTTCAAGTATGTACTTTAAAAAAAAATCACCATTATAATTATGTGTTCAATAATTGAAAGGTAAAAAAATTGAACATGTTTTTAAATTAAGGGTATCTTGTAATTCTTCGTTAGTTTTCATATACTACACTAAAACGTTGATGGTTATTTTTCAAAAGATAAAAAGAAACAAATAAAAGTGAACATTCGTTACCGGTTTTTGATTCGCACCATTTAGCGGAGTTTCTGCGACCATAAATTTTCTTCGGTCGAGTCGCGTTCGGAAATAAATAATAGGCATCTCAGTTGACGGTTGGTTCTCTTCGGAGAGTCCGAATATCGACGATCCCGCTACGGCTACGAAAATGTATTCATTTATGCAGCATTTTAGCATGGATGTCGCCCTGTCATCGTACTTGTTAGCGGACACTTAAAATATATAGTTGGCGCGGCCAAGTCGGCGAGTTCTTTGACAACTCGTGCGAAACTCATTGTCCACGTGAAAACGTCCCTCCACCTTCTCCTCCTTCATTCTCTTCTACCCAACCACCTACTAAGAGGACTCCCTCCCAACCTAAAGGTAACACCGTAGAAATATCCTGTATCTTTGCTATACAAGTGGAAATCATGGAAGCGTACGGAATTCGTTTACGCTTTATCTTTCGTATTTTGTTTCCTAAATGGACGTGTACTGTCCAGGGTATACCATTGTGTTTGGTTTTGATACCGAAACTCAAAAAGAAATTGAAACTCGGAAGGGGTTCCTTAAAAATGAGATGACAACTTTATAGAGGTATTTTGTTGAAAATAAATAAATTAATGATTAATATAATGTAGCTGGAGTGGTCTATACTCAACATTCTCGAGATATTACATGACATTGATAAAGTAAGAAGATTTGCAATACAAGATTGTTTCATTCTGAAAATAAAAAAGAATCATATGAACCTAAACGTAGCAGTTTAGACATCAATTCTTGATGATGACGTTCTATTAGGGCTCTATTAGCACCAAAACATTTTTTAAGATTATGAAGTTGATCAAATAAAGAAATTCAACTTGAGATACTGTCATACTGTGTCAAGATTTAAACAGCAGAAGTTATATGATTATCAAATGGCAAAATATTTGGGAATGGTACTTAGTAGTGATGGAACGGATAGTGATTTTGCGAAAAGACGGATACCGGATATTCGGCATCCCCAACATGAATTTAACCAACGAAGCAATTCTAAAAAGAGGATACTTTAATTAATAATTGGCGAATCAAATAATACGGCGATATCAAAACTTGAAATATTGTTTTCTCAAAATTCAAATCAAATTATTTCAAAAATTTATTTCTCCAGAACTAAAAGCGATTTTTTAAAACGGCTTGTTGCATTAAAAAGAGGATACTTTAATTAATAATTGGTGATATTTCCACAAGGATCCTTCAAGAAATTAATTTTATAGCGAATTTTGAAAATTATCGATGAAAATTGCAACATCGAAAATTTGACCAAAACTTCAAATATTGTTTTCTCAAAAACAAAAAGTTATTTTTCAAAACGGGTTGGTTCATTGGAAAGAGGACACTTTTATTAACACTTTGACAAATTTTCATACTTATATTCCAAGAACTGGATTTTATACGAATTTTTAAAACTTAATCGGCGAAAATTGCACAATTCGAAAAATTGTCGATTATTTCAAAAATTTATTTCTCAAGAACTAAAAGCGATTTTTCAAAACGGCTTTTTGCATTAAAACGAGGATACTTTAATTAATAATCGAAAATGATAACAGTGACAGTTCTGTTAGTAATGAATGTGATGATGAAATAACACCCCATACAATGCTCTAATACTGTGACACAGATTTCTAAAATTAAAACAAAATGTTAGAAAATTGTATTCTTCATTAATAACTTAATTGTTAACAATTAACTAATCCTCGCAGTATCCTTCTGAAGACCCCAACAAAATTCTGCAAGCATGGAAGGTTCCCTCCTAGCTTAACATCGCTTCTAAAACTCGGCTAAAGAGCTTTTGTTTTGCTAGTAAAAGTGTTGTCTGTATTCATCACTAACTGAGCTCATGTTTTTCGAAAAAAAAATTAAATGGGGTTGTAGAAAATAAATCTTCAAGGAGATATTGCATTGTAGGTTATGATAGGCGTTTTGCATTATCATAACTTTTTCATTGAAATCTGATGGTTGCCGAGGCATTTTTTCCTCATTTCCTCTTTAATTTTTGCAGAGCTTAATAAAATTATTTTTCTGAAGCTCAAATTCTTTCCCATCTTTACGAAGCGCTTTCACAAATTTCTGAATTAAAGCAAGTTTGATGTACAACGGCAACAAAATAATTTTGTCAGCTGTTAAAAACCAATTTTGTTTAACATAATGTTCTGCACGCAATCTGCTATCTCCTTCATAGAGTAAGCAACAATACTTCGCACAACCGTATTGCAATCCTAAAATTAAAGCTTTAGAGTTAGTCTCGGGTGCGTTCGTTTTCCTACAAACTGGTCACAGAACTGTCATTTCTATGAAATTCAAAATAGATCTTGGACATAAATGTTTGTACATTCTTGAGAAGTAGTATCACAGTAGTATAACAGATCATGTAAACTCAGCTAACTTACCAGCTAAGCTGACTGACTTTTCAACATGGTCAAGGACTACTATTCTTATTGGCCATGTTGAAAAGTCAGTCAACTTAGCTGAGTTTGCATGATATAATCATGATAACTATTGTGATATAATCGTTGTATTCAGGTTCTAATGTCTGTCTTCCAAGGATCTCGTGTTTTTAAGTGTAACATCCAATATATTGGGTTAAATCACCTTCTAGTAAACACATTAGAAAAACAACGGTATTCAAGAATTGTTCTTACTCGATCCATATTCCTGCATATTTTCCATAGGCATCATGTCATTATTTAGGATAGCTCCAAAATTCTTCCAATTTTATCCTCCAATTTGTTTTTAGCATGGTTGTTGGTAAGGTTGGGGTGAAGAACCTATGAATCCGCGCACTGGCGTTGTTATTAACATCATATCAACCCAAAATTGGTCAACACTTTTAGTCGAAACCCAAGTATTAATTTTTCCCAGTTACTTCTTCAGGTTTAGTATTACTGCCAAGACTTAACGACTTCAATATTCAAAAAAATAGTTAAAAATAATAATTTTTGATTTCGTTTCTTTATGGTCAAATCATTATGTTTATAAATATTGATAATAATTTTCTGTGCACGTTAAACAATTTGAACATGAAATAATATTTCCTTTAGTTACTGGAAAAGCCACAACTATCATAAAATCCTTTTCAAAATGTTCTTTTGCAGTAATTTAAGTATTAATACGCAGGTTTACACCACCATTGCGACGATTATTATTGTTATTATTCGCGAGATAAGATATTTTCTCTGAATGTAATAAAAAGTCAAATAACTGTTTGCCAAATTTGGATACGATTAACCCAATTTTCTTAATAATTCCACATAAAGAAGTAAAAGCCTTTGAAAAAACAACCCAACCCATCTTAATTGAAAAAAAAATTGCGTACATCTGCCTGTTAATTACAAAACTTCAACTCGCGAAGAACATTTTTTTTAGCCACCTGCTTAATTTCAAAGAAGAAGCCAATTGTAAAAGTTTTTTTTTAAAGGGTCGTTTATATTCAACGCTCGGTTTCTATTTCCTTATCACAATATTTATGGTATGTAAGACTTCAGAGTTCTCCTATATGGTTTTTAGATGTAAGAGGGTCAAGGACCGAAATTTCGGATGCAACGAAGTCGAAGTCGGGGAAAAAAATCATTAACGCGCCCTGTAAATGTTTGATTTGTCGCGCGACGTTCTCACTCATCGTCGGGCGCTAAACATAAACGCATACAAGTGACACTCGGACTGTAAAATCGTTTAATACCTTTCGTAAATAAGCCCATTTTACAGCTTTTCATTATCCCCGTATTTGCACCCGAAACCTTCTCAAAGCCGATATGTAAATGAAGGCACTTTTTTATTGGCGCAACCTTTAAAACCCAATCGAATTCGAATTCTCCGCTCTTATTTATTACAACCATTCATATTGATAAAATGTAAAAACTTTGAAACTTTGTTGATTTTTTTAGGGAACGACCCAATTTCTTCGTTCTTTTCCAGACGAAACAAAAGTGAAACTAGAAACCACTTTTTGAGGTAATAATACCTTCCAGCAAGGCGCAGAATCTCATAGGGATTTCCGTCCAGGTGTAAAAAATATTAACTAATCAACCACGTAGTAGCGCCCCCTTATTCTCTCACCTCGTCTCTTCCAACGATATATATCACACGTAAAATTACAGACTAATTCATCCCGCCGGATCCCTAAGGTCGTTTCTACAGTAGATTGCCACCAAAGAGCTACAAATCACCTAAGACCCGGTAACTAAAAGTGAACTGCGGGGTGCTCGATGCCCCCCTATGCGATGTTTACTATTAATCTGCATTATTTATACGATTCAAAATTGGATTAACCGGGAAGAAACGCGTAGAGGATTCACTTAAATCACAATTAATCAACATTCTTATATTTTTAGATAATTTTTAACGAGAAAATTTTAATTTAAATCTAACGTCCAATAAGGTTTAGTACCATTTTTTCTTGAACCCGATGACCCATAAACGTTAACCTCCATCTATTTTAATTCTAACATAAAAATTTTCCATAACAATGGATTAAATTATAACCTCATAGAAAAATATGATAATCTGGGCGTACGTTGTGGAAGAAAAACTAGTTACGCATTAAAACCACATTAGATAATTTGGTATTCAAATGCTCCCCTTGTTATTATAACAGTCGCAAATCTTACAAAAACCCTTGACGAAATTATGCTAAGCATAAGTGAACAACAGCGTCATAGAACCCACAATTTATGAGAGGGTAACTTGGGGTGCGAGAGTTGTAACCAGTTCGAAAAATGATTTTCATGATTTACTATACAACTCGATCGCCTGATACTAAAACAAAACTGAATAGGGCTACTCGTCTGTTAAAACTAGGTGTACTAAAATATTAGCCATTTTCTTGGTAATCTCTCTAATGATAAAGAAAGAAGTTACTCAATATGGAAGATAACAAATAAAGTTAAATGCCAACAAATTGTTAATACGCCTATTAGAAAAAGTGATGGATACTGGGCAAGAAGATAGACTTCCTAAACGTTCCATATTCCTGATCATGGGCTACGAATGGTATTGCTTATCTTCAACGCAATCGCAAGACTAGAACCATTCCCGATACAATGGTAGGTGTCCCAGATAACTATGGTGCTGAAACCAAATAACATCATGAGCGACGTGATTTCCTACTGTCCAATAAGCTTACTTCCATTGTTTTCAAAAGTGTTCGAAAAGCATCATAGTAAACAAAAAGTTAATTCCCAATTATCAATTTGGGTTTAGAAAACAGCATAGTACTACAGAATAAGTGCACAGAGTAGTGAGATCAGCTAGAGATGTTCTAGAGACCCAAAAATATTGTACAGCAACTATTTTAGACATGTCACAGGCTTTTGACTTTGAGAGTATGGCATGACGGTCTTATAGCCAAACTTAAAACCTATCTACCTTATCCAGTATGTGCACTATTGGAATCATATCTGACTTTTTCGTTAAACAAAATGACGCATATTCGCCGCTGCTATACATGGTGGAGTTCCTCAAGGTAGTATTTTTGGGCCTACCCTATATCTCCTATACACAGCTGACTTACCTATGACAAATAACACTATGGTTATTACATACGCCGGTCACACTGAAGTTATAGCTACTCATACATCTGCTGAAATGGTATCCCAAAACCTAAAATATCACTTATTGATGCTGGAAAAATGGCTGGAACACTGACGAGTAGTGGTGAAACGGATATCCGGCAACTATCCGGTATGTGACCTATCTGACCATTTTTTAAAATCCAGCCGGATACGGGATAGTTACCAAATATTAAAAACCTATTTAGGTGTTGGAAACTGCAGATAATAATCAAGTTCAACCCCAATAGAACTTTTTTCATTGAATACAACTTTATTTATATCAGGTTTGTCTTTAGCAACCTCATTGCAACAATCCCAGTACGATATAAAAAATCTTTTGTTGCAGTTTCGTCTAGTTTCCTTCTCTTCGCTTGTAATTCATCATCACATTCATTACTAACAGAACTGTCGCTGTTATCACTTTCGATTATTAATTAAAGTATCCTCTTTTTAATGCAAAAAGCCGTTTTGAAAAATCACTTTTAGTTCTTGAGAAATAAATTTTTTAAATAATCGACAATTTTTTCGAATTTTACAATTTTCGCCGATTAAGTTTTAAAAATTAGTATTAAATCCATTTCTTGGAATATGAGTATGAAAATTTTCCAAAGTGTTAATAAAAGTGTCCTATTTCCAATGAACCAACCCGTTTTGAAAAATAACTTTTAGTTTTTGAGAAAATGATATTTGATGTTTTGATAAAATTTTCGATGTTGCAATTTTCATCGATAATTTTCAAAATTCGCTATAAAATTAATTTCTTGAAGGATCCTTGTGGAAATATCACCAATTATTAATTAAAGTATCCTCTTTTTAATGCAACAAGCCGTTTTAAAAATCACTTTTAGTTCTTGAGAAATAAATTTTTTAAATAATCGACAATTTTTTCGAATTTTACAATTTTCGCCGATTAAGATTTAAAAATTCGTATTAAATCCATATCTTGAAAAATGAGTATGAAAATTTCCCAAAGTGTTAACAAAAGTGTCCTCTTTCCAATGAACCAATCTGTTTTGAAAAATAACTTTTAGTTTTTGAGAAAACAATATGTAAAGTTTTGATAAAATTTTCGATGTTGCAATTTTCATCGATAATTTTAAAAATTCGCTATAAAATTAATTTCTTGAAGGATCTCTGTGGAAATATCACCAATTATTAATTAAAGTATCCTCTTTTTAATGCAACAAGCCATTTTGAAAAATCACTTTTAGTTCTTGTATATCACATTATCACATTATATAATGCTTCATTACCTATTCAAAATGTAGTCAAATACCTGCGAATTTACCTGGATCATCGCCTAACTTGAAAATATCATATTTGGACCAAGAAGCTTCAACTAGGACTGTTATACAGGAAAATGCACTGGTTTATGAATAGAAACTCATAATTCAACCTAGACAATAAGTTGCTTATACATACTGTCATACTGAAACCTGTTTCGGAATTCATTTGATAGCGAATCAAACGTTTTACAGCTGCAGCGATTTCAGTCTAAAGTTCTTCGACAAATATGTACCTAATTACATCTTACATCAAGACCTTAATATGCTTACTGTAAAAGAAGTAATTGCCCAGCGAAGTTTTAAGTATCTGCAAATTTATCCTAAACGACTTGAAAGATTGAAGCGAAAGGATCTAATAAAAGGATTTATATAGGATTTGTTATACTATATAAAAATGTTATTGTTTGTCATAACCATGCATTAATATGGTTTCCTTTTGGACCTACTATTGAGGGTTCCTACTGTGTTATTATTATTATTTTTTTTGTATTGTTAAACATACTGTTTATTATTGTTACTATTTACAACAAGTTTAGCTGAAGCATTGGGATTGAAAATTTTTTTTAGTTTGTGTGTTTTCGCCTAAAATCCATTTAAAATACCGACAATGGGGAAGTAATCTTGGTTATGCAAGAGAGCTGGTACCACTAGCTGCGAGGGACGTTGTAAATCTCATTTGTGGTACAATAGGCTTCTTAAAGACGCGGTTGGGCGACTAATCCTCAACATAAATACTCCATCATGTCCAACCGCAAGGTTACCCTTAATTTCTTGGACCCTCGACTTTTTTCAATAGAATTTAATGCACGCTCTTCTTAACACATTGTAATTTTTATAAGATTTTATATTGTGCTTTCGAATCAAAACGGAAACTGTTTACGAAAAGATCTTAAACATTTATGATGTACTTTCACCGTTTCGTAACGTACGTTAACGTCCAAACTTTATAGACGTTTTTATCGGTTGCTAAAGGTTTTCGTGTCGGTTCAACAAATTGTTTAAACGATCTATTCGTGCAAATCACCGTGTAGAGACAATTTAATAAATGTAAATTTCTGCCCACAGACTTAAAGTAGTCGGCGGTTTTTCGATTGGTGACGTACGTTTATCGTCGGGTCGTGAGCACTTCGACTAATTAATTAGGTTAATTAAACGTTAATAACACTTCTGAAAGTTTTATATACGATCACGTTTCACGTTCCGGCGCGTATAAAATTTAAATAACTGTTATCGCTCTTCGGCATACCTGTTTGTAGTAGTTACGAGATCGAAGTTGAGAAGCCGTTTTTCGGGATTTATCGTATACAGGGGTGCGCAAATAGGTTATTTTTCTTGCAGGTATTTTTTTTCTAGGGGGACCGATTCAAATGTAAATTATACCGAAATCCCGTACCCTAGATTCTAAAAGGGACAATAGGGCCCTACCTGAGGATTTTTTGCGAATGGGCTTTCGAAAAATAGAGCACGAATATTAATTGAAAAGATGTTGATTAAAATACATGAGATCTAGGTCTTATCCCTGTGATTAATTCTTTTGTATGAAACGCGACGGGGTTACATTAATAATTAATGATTGAAGGGTTACTTATTCAGGGGTGATATTGAAATTTAAAAAACGAAATTTAGGTTAGACTAAAAAGAATTAGGATAACACTTAAAAACGGTTAAATGGGTTTTGAAGTGAGGAAATCTTGATAAAACTGAAACGGTATCTTTTGGATGTTGCTCTTCCGAGCAACTAAACAAATTTTTAACTGTACCCGTTGAAGAAACCGTTTCGGCAAAGTACAAAAACGAAAGAGATGGTCGGAACGCTACAAAGCTCGCCGTAAATTCAGCGACATTATCGATCTTATCGGCCCAATTGCGCGTATCTTAAGGACATATTGTTTGCTAATGTCGTCTCGCCCTTCCGATACAATCTTCACCAAATGACGAAGCCGAGCGCCTAATTGCCGAGATGCCCCACAAGAAAAAGAAATAACGAAAAATAATAAAAATAAAAACGTGATCTTAAAGGTTTACTTATGAATGTATTCATGGCTATAGGGGCCAAAATCTCGCCCCGATATTTACCTGCCCGTATTTTTTTCCCAATTGCCGGTAAAAACGGAATCAACATCTAACAAAAGGTCCGCCCAGTTTCCCAACATTTGAATTTAAAATAAAGGTTCTGTTTACGATCTGGACGCGGTGGAAGTGACGTCGCGACACTCCCGTTTTCACCGGGATTTACATCTCTCTGCGTGCCGGGAGCTCGCGCTGTGACAAAATACCGTGTCTTTATTATCGGTTGACCCGAAGTCGTGCTGCGATTAACATATATGGGCTTGATAATTTGAATAAGAGAACGTTGTTTACACCGACGTGAAACAGTTATTTCCTGGAATTACATGAAACGAGTAGTTCACGATTCTTGTAACATTACCTATTAAAAGAATTTCTTTTGATTCTAATTTTATTTTAATACAACTCTGATGTGTTGTTTATCTTCCTGTAGATCTTATCCTTTTCGTGAGATGCATCTTGTACACATACATACATCAGCGCGTCGAGAAGAATAAGAATCGTTGACGGCGATGTAAGCAGTGATTTCACGGATGTTTGGACAGTCAACGCGACGAGGTCCGAAAGCGAGGTCGGTCGCGTTTTAATTTGGTCGTAACAGGATACGATTTTTTACATATGTCAACGATCATCGATTATCGTTCGGATTTATTCCTCCGGGGCAAGTCCCCGTTCGAAAATACATTTGTCCGCGTAACCCGACACCGCCATCCTGACATTATTATACCTGCGCGACCGCGACGTCGTATATTTCGATGTTTCGGTCGCCGTCATCGGGGCCATCTTCAGTCTCCGCGCGTCGTTCTTCGATCCCGACGTACAGCGTCAAACGATAAATCAGCGGCTAACTAGACAAGGCGCCCGACAAACGAGCTCTTCTACCCTGTAATTTCGTGCACGTAGCCCCCGTCGATCCCCGCTTAGTCCCCCCTTTCGTCGGACCCCCTTTCGCGGTTTCACTCACAAAACAAAGGACGGTTCGGTCTTAAAACAACTGCCTCACACGGCCCTCACCAAATGAAAACGTACTTTCCGGACACCCGGACTTTTACGATGCCCTCGATAATGCCTATCTTTTCACCTCGTTCAGTTAGTTATTTTTCCACCTTTTTTTTTTCTTACTACCTTTTCTCTTCTTCCTATTTTATGAAAGACGCCGACGGGGCTATCATCACCTTCTTCAACGAGGTGTTGACCGCCAAATTAACACCTTCCGGACCGGCATAAGAGGAACTTACTTATTTAGAGAAAAAGTTATATCTAAAAAAAATCTTCGCAGTAGTCGTTAAAGATATATTAGAATCATTCAGTTTTTGGCAATTGCAAAAATTCTAAATTATTTTTTGATTATGGTATACGAAAAACCATTCGTTAATCTATATAACACTTTTTACTTATTACTTCTTCTTAATGTTAGAGAGGGTAGGGGCACCGTTTATGACCACTATAACATTTATGGCCATTTCAGAGGAAGTCGTTGCGCATTAAGATCCTAATAGACAGTAGTTGAAAAGTAAGTGCATTACAGGGCTTTGTCAGACCCTAATTCATCACAGACGGTGTTAGATGACGTTTCTAATATTAAAACAATTTGAAAATAGTTTCCAGGTTTTAGCTGATGTGCTGTGCTCGAAAATCTTAGCAAAAACGGTATCTTTATTGAGTTACAACTGAATTAGCTGCGCAGAGTTACAGCCCTGCAGGAGTGTGTTGCAAAAATTTTGTGCGTGTTGGATGATGATGAGTTTACAAGTACAATGTCTAAAAAACTTAGATCAGATTAATTATAAGACATTTTTCAAAGTATTAGACAATGGCAAATGTGCCATTACAAACGAAGAAATCCTTGGAACGTTTCCAGAACCCTAACTGAAAAAATGTTGGTCGAAAGATGACGATTGTTTTCTGCAGTGCTGTAGACGTATTTGAAAAACAATAAATGTATTCATCTCCTTAACTTTTGTGGTATCTATGTGCCTAATAAAATCTAAAAATTGTACTTTATTGTGGTTGATTTCTACGCAAACAAATTATGGTGGCCATAAGTTGCAACTGTTATGGCCATAACAGGATATTATATAATAGAATTTACTAATGAAAATTATTTTTGTGTTTTAAAATACTTGATACGCAAATAAAATGGAAGGTGCCTATATGCAACAAGAGCTAAGAAACACTATTTTGATTTTTTTCTCACACGTATTCCAATATTTAACTAAGACACCGGATTTTAAAAGTTGAAGAGTACTAAATGTGGCCATAACTGGTTTCTCTACCCTATATTAAAAAGAAGATGTTTCGATTAGAATAGAATAGAATAAACTTTATTGTGCCAATGCCAGGACTTACACTCGTCATATACAAAAATCAGTACAGTTCAACACACTAACTATAAATTCAAATTACATAGTAACACAGCTACTTAGATATTCATCGACTGAGTAGAACGCATTTCCTAGCAAAAACTCCCTCATAACATTTAAAAATTTATTTTTCTGGAGTGTTCTAATTTCCGAGGGCAATTTATTATAAAATTTATTTCCGCAGTTTCGCGTTTCATAATTGTGCAGGTCAGCATGCATGCAGTATTTGTTTCTGTTATTGTAAATGTGTAAAAGACATTCCAAAATAAACACAGATGGTACTGTCAAAACTTTCAGCTGTCTGAAGACGTGACGGCTATCATTTCTATAGCTCAGCTTTGAAATGACCTTCAAAGCTCTGCGCTGTAGACCAAATATGTGGGAGCTAGCTGTGCTTCCCCCCCAAGCAATTATACAATAACTTATAATTGAGGTTCTGGAGGAAAGTTCCTTTAGATGATGGTGTCTAAGACTGAACAGTGATTGGACTGTTTTTTCTTTATTTAAGCAAAGTTCATTGGCAATACACCACTCATTTGTTGTCATCTAATTGCAGTCTTACGCAATGCAATGCTCTTCGAGATAAAATTTGGCAGTTACTTAGGTTCGTCTCTAAAAAGTTGATCACCACTGAAAAGGAGTACACATACAGAACAAATCGATATGTTTAGAAAACTTAAAATGTTGCAATCAGATATTTCCGAGCAACCTCTTACCACCCAGCTGTTAACGGTATTGTTGAGGAGTTCCACCGTCAATTAGATGCTATACCACAGAAAGATGGCTTGTAATTCTACCATAAAATTCTTGAGATGAAGAGCAGCGTGACTGGGTAGGTGAAGCTTAATGAATTCACCTTGCGGCTACTTCGTTAAGAATTCGAGAATTACTTTCTTATAGATCTCTCTATTTGTTCACATGTTTGAATACATTTGAGCAACGAACATCACCTCTGGGAACACATTTCGAAGTTTTACTTATTGCATAAGTACCAAGGGAAGCAACCCATGAAAGGGCAGCAACAACCTAAATATATGCATGAGCATGCAGGATCGCCCTAGACACATTATAATAATAATAATAATAATATTTACTCATGCCAAACTAATTGGCACAAATCTAATCTAAATAAAATATAAAAATACAGAGTCAGAACTTAAAGACAAAACACAATGACAAATCTAGACAGGCGAATCTGCTAAAATAAGCCTTAGCAATTCGGAACTTTTTTGGACGCCTTAATAGAACGTCTTTGCTGTGTAAAACATTAAACAATTGAACACAATAATAGTTTACACCATTTTTTGATCGATTCAATCGGATTCTATTTTGCCCTACGGTGTCATGTTGCCTGGTTCGATAATTACGTAATTGGTTATTTTTCGTTTGTAAATCCATATTGTTTGTAATATATTTAATGCAATCTAGAATATACAAACATGGAAGCGTCACATCCTAAGCTCTCTAAAAGTTTCTATGCAATTGTCGCGATATCCCACACCTCCACCTATTCTTATTGCTCTTCTCTATATCTCGAAGATTAGCCATACTAGAGTGGCCCTAGACTATTAGTCCATAAGTGATGTGAGATTGTAGTAGTGAGAAGTATACTGCGCATGAGTGGAGATAATGACAGATAGTCGTCTCAGCAAAAAAGCTGCCCATGCCTATGCTCAGCCCATGTAAGGCCCAAATCCAGATATAAACCCAAAAATTTGCAATCAGGAACAGGTACAACAGGTTCGTTAAGTGTCTTACTTGCATTATTGCTTAAACCAAACCTTAGCTAATTCAAATGAGTTATTTTGTACCGCTCTAGCCGCATTCAAAACAGAGCTTCGAATAATAATAAATGTAGTATCATCAACATACAATCATCTTCACCTAGTACATTAGGTAGGTCATTGATATAAATGAAAAATAAAATAGGATTCGTTGTTGTTCCTTGGACATGGGATTTACGTCATACATCACAATCCAGATTTGGACACTCAATATGGAAGGAAATTCAGCCTCTCTGACGATGTTTATAAAATTTTACATTATCACACTTCATCTCGACAATCTTCTATTGGAAATATCAGAACCGACTTAAAGGTAAAACATGGTGAAATTAAGCCCACCTTTTTATTTTCCCATAAAGAAGAACCAAAAAATAGTGTGTGATGAAATCTGATAACTTTATACTCATTTGAGCATCCCAAATTATACTCTGCCGACCTTTACTCAATATCTTTATTTATAAATGATCCCAAGTGTTATAAATATTTATTATCAGATAAAATTTTTGATAATATTCGTTGATTGTATCGTGTATAATCTCATCAAAAACTTATTATTTTTTATTATCTCGTTTGCTTTAGGATTTTTCATTAAAATACAGATAAAATTCTTCTAACTTTTTTAAATAAAATTATGATAATTTTATGATATTAAATTTGCTGTGAAATATTTCAGTATTTTTATAAACACACCGAATCTACATTATATTTAACAACCCCTCTAACGAATTTGCATGAAAGAGAGATACGGTTAGTGGTTTTACGATAAGGTTGATTTTTTGTTAAAAAAGCAGTATGGAAATCGTTGGAACCGACGATGATTAGCAATTCACATTCGCAAGTGAAGCAGTTTAGCCGCCGTAATATGCGTTACGAGGTGTGAGAGTTCACACCTTTTTTTCGATCTAACATGCCGAAATTATGCAAAACGCAAAATCGACGACTGTAAATACCCTAAAGGGTTGGAATTATCTTTGCGACCAGTAATCTTTTTTCCAACGAGTAATTTTCCGACATAAATTTTAACAGTATTTATATTTAATGTGAAATAAAAAATCTTTGACGTTGGAACTCGGCCATAATAATAAAGAACATCTTACTTCAGGACGGGTCTTTATATGATCTGCATATTTTATAAGGGTGATTAGTTTTTATAACTTTTTTAAATGTATCGAAAGGTAATCAAGTTTTTAAACGATAAAAGTTAAATTTTTAAACGCATTAAAAAATAAAAAGTAAGAGATGTGGGTGTCGATGATGGATATTTCTGTACAGAAAGTATAATTACACTTTCTTTTCGATATATTTCGCTTCGGTGTGGTTAATTTTCGTCGTATTTCATCGTGTTGAAAAGAGCGTCGAAATTGACATTTAATTGAATTCCAGTTTAAAAGGCCCGCTTCTAATTGGCAACACTGTATAAAACCGACAAGAAGCCTTCGGCAATTACAGCCGGACGTTGCGTAAGTAAACGCGAAATTAAGCCCACCTTTCAATCGATATAAATTATTTAAATTAAAATATCGAAAATGAAAAAGAGCAATAAAGCAAAATTTTCAGGACACACCGTATATGAAGTAATAAAATTCGAACGAGATAATCCGCGACCACCTGCTCCGAATCTTTATTTTTTTTTACATTACACTTCGAAAACACAAATCCAATTTTACGTAATTACACTGCCCTATAGTTCAATATGTGTTACGGTTAATATGATTTTTTTCTGCTGTCTCCACATGATATGCATATATGTATAAGTAATAAACGTGTGAGTCCAAGTCGAGCATCTGCTGTCATTTAAATCAAAATCGCTTTTCAAAAGTGACCTCGAACGATTTTTATTTTCGCCCCTTGTTTACCATATTTAGCCACATACCATTTCATCAATCACTCTTCATCTTTTTTGGTATTAAACTTGTATTTATCACACTCACCGTTGCCATTTAACATAATTTGTAACCATTATATCGAAGAATTTTTTACTAAATAAATTATTTTATACATAATTTGAAATCTGGTCAATTTTGAAAAATATCAAATTTCATTCATCGAAAATCTTTAACTCTAACCCTATCGTAGATTTCTGAATGAAAGGCTGTTTCCATATGTGGGCATGTGCCTTCAACAAAAGCATCAGAAAGGTGGTGTACCAGCAACGTTAGAATGTTTCACCAGCTGCCCATCAGCAGCATGCCGTTAGTCAAAAAAAAAATTTGGTAACCCGCAGTTGAATCTCCGTGTGTGGGTGATTTCGCAAAACCGCAGATGTGAGTGAAATTTTCACGTACGTAAATATCGGAGGAACGGACGTAAGGGCCGAATGAGCAGATGTTTTTTTTGAGACACGCTGGAAGCTCAATTTTTGCTGTTAAAAGACTTTCAACCTGTTGTGGATGTAGAAAGTTGAACTATTTGGTTGATTAAGAAAAGTAAATTAATTAAGGCTAATTATTTATTTTCTTTTAATTATTTTATTTTAGATTAAAGATTAATAATAAAAAATTAAAAGTGAAATAAAAGAGGCGGTGGTAAAGTTTTTTTTTTTGATTTGATATGGTTCTTGTTGCAATAGCCTTGGGTGCCACACGCACCGAACAAGACATCAAAGTATAATTAAGTGAGTTCACCGGGGCCAAAGAGCATCAGCAATAAATTTGGCGGGGGCAGATAGAGCCGACAGTGGCGGCGGCTTGCAACCAACGAAACTGTCGACCAAAAAGGACGAGACCCGCACAACGAGAGAGACCCGAAGAAACAATAACTTCGAAAGGACGCAACAACGAACGCGTGATTTACAGGTCCGCGGACCTGAAGAAGGAGAACCAAGCCCCCCTCGGGCGCCGCGCAACGTTCCGCAAAACAAACACACCTTTACCTCTTCTTTGCCGCTTCTAGAGATGGGCGCCGAGATGCGTTTTTCATGACGTAAATAATGCCCCTTTTATCTTTCGACATATTCTGTACGTGTTTGGTTAAGGTTTAGTTTTAATTTTTCTTTAGCAACCCTTTGGGGACTTTGTACCAATTTGTTTTTGTTCTTCATTTGCGAATTTTAGGCGATTCTACAGAATTTAGGCCCTATCAAAGATGGACAAAATACACTTTATTCAGATACTGAAAAAAACAATCTATTTGGCGATTACTTAGAAACGGTTTTTTACCCTTCTACAACAATTAAAAATACTGACAGATTAAATGTATTAAATTAAACCAACATCACTCGATGAAATTAAGGAACTTATCAAACAGCTTCCTAAAAAGAAATGATTTGGAAGCATGCCCAAATCATGGTTTTTCCAAAACCAGAAAAAAAACACAAACATATAGATGGTTATCATCCGATTAGTTTGCTAATGAGTCTATCTAAAATCTTGGAAAAAGTCATTCAAAACCGACTGAAAACAGAATTATTGCCAGAAAAGACTATCCCACCATATCAATTTGGATTCAAAGCTAAACACTCAACGTGTCATCAACTGCAAAGAGTTACTGAAGCCATAAAAAGGGGATTTGAAGAGAAACACCATATAGCAATAGTTTTCCTGGACTTTGCCCAAGCGTTCGATGAAGTCTGGCTGGAAGGCTTAAAATACAAACTGCTACATCTAAAACTATCACCATACCTAACAGCTATATTATTCCTTCCTTGAAACACGAACTATCAAGAATTAAAACCATAAAAGCCGTACCTCAGGGTAGCGTATTAGCACAACTGCTATTCAATATACAGGGTGTTTCATTTAAAATGACATGCTTATATCTCGAAAACCAAAACTCGAATCGAAAAAAGTTTCAAGTAAACTTTTTTTGGTGAAAAGGGGGGCACAGGGTACACATGAGCAGATTTTTTTTCAGGGTTGCCTAAAGGCCCTTCTGACGTCATTTTCATTTTTTCAAATCGCACATATACTTTTTTCTTTCCACGTCTTGAACAACTTGACAAACTTAGTATTTTTTGCTTAGAAAATTTTTTTTCTTAAATTCTGCGTCATGAAGATACCGTATTTTCTCGAATCTTATCCGCACTCGAATCTAATCCGCACCCCGATTTTGAAAATGCATGTGGTAAAAAAATTTAGTTTACGAATGTAATCCGCATCTTTCTTTGAGTAATTCGACAACACCAAAACGATGCGATGCTTGTTGTTAACCATAAATATATATTTTTTCTGTTGACTGACGCTGATGCATCTAAAGAAATCTTGCTTACGACGAGTTTTTATTAGACTAGACTTTAAATTTACGAAGCCAAAAAAAAATTTGAAAATAAATATAATTTTAAAAATAAATAGTATTGCCTAGCACGAATTCCGTTCATATGCTGCCCTCGTAGTAGCTCGAACGTGATGTGTGCTTAATTATACATATAATAGCGTAATTATTAAAAAAAAGTAGTAAAAATCAAAAGCAAAAAAAAGAAGAGATGATTTCATGAAATTGAGGAGGCAGTTTTCTAGTTCTCTCAAGAAAAACGAAAGGAAGGACTAAAAAATTTTTAATACTAGCTAATGTTGGACTGTGGGATTTATGCGCCGAATGGTGTTATGGTTGAAGCGCAGAACTACAATTTCCCAAAAGCTCTTAATGATTTTCAAGAAAATTTCAATTTGTCTCAAACTGTAAATGTCAACGAAATGGTAGTATATCTGGATATGCCACCCAATTACACACTGGAAAGAAGAGGTGTGTGGAAAATTTCTTTATAAACGAGTGGTTCCGAAAAATAGCGCATAACATTGATGCTAGCAGTAACAAGTGATAGGGAAAAATTGCCGACATTATTAATATTGAGAAAAAAACCATTCTGACATCTGAAACACTTCCTGAATGACGTCCTAGTTAGGGCATAACAAAAAGGATAGATAATGGAAAAGCTGACGATGGAATGATTAAAACAAGTATGGAGTCTTAGACCAGGAGGATTATTAAATAAGGATATTAATTAATCATAGACTGATTGCCCTTGGTTTAGACTTCTTGTCATAATAATAATACCTGGTGGAATAACATCCATACTACAACCTGTGTATGTATATGTATATTAACAAACTCGAGAATTAACAAAACCGCGAGCAATTAAAGGAGCTTCTGAACTTGCTCATCGAGTGTAGGCGACATGGAAAACGATCCCTGAAAACAATATTATAACATCATTTAAGAAGTTTTGTATAATCCGAAGATGACATAATATGGGGAGAAAATGACACATAAAAATGTAAATATCGTTCTAAAACCCTTAATAAGTCTTATTGTTATAATGTGATTTTATTTTACTATTTTCCAAATTACAACTATACGACTGCGAATCTAATCCGCACCCGATTGTAATCCGCATTTGATTTTAGAGCACATAAAATTTGTAAAAAAGGTGCGGATTACATTCGAGAAAATACGGTATTTACAAAAAGAAAAATAAAACAACATTTTTCAAAATATAATTAAAAAAATTTAATTACTAAAAAAACGATTTAATTAATCGTAAAATAGTACTAAAATTCTTCTTCATTTTTAAAATCACCTTAGAACATTGATTAAAATTTATAGTTACCTTTATACATCAACTAAATGCTCAAAATGATAACGATTCACTTCTAATCATTTCTGAATTCTCATTGAAAACGTTCTCTGCACATTGCCAAGCATTTCTTCAGTTATTGATTCGCAAGCTGCTCTGATACGGTTTTTCATATCGTTTGGTGTTGTTGGAATCTGGTTGTAAACTTTCTCTTTGAGGTAACCCCAAAACTTCAAACTTCCAAACTTCTTCCAATATAACAGCTAATATATTTCATTAGTATAATTATTCACAGAACTATCAAAACCATTTAACAAAGCTTATAATACTGCGTCCACTAAAAACAAAGACTGTTGAAGAAGCTCCAAGTAAGCAAAATTTATCCAAAATGACATCTGCTGCTTCTTCAGCAGTCTTTGTTTTCAGTGGACGCAGTATATAGTTCAAAATATGACATCTACCTGTGAATAATTATACCAACCTTTTATTCAAATTATTTTCGTTATAGTATTTACTAGATTTTTTACCAAATTAATTTAAAAGTTACATGGGTACAATTAAGTTGAAAAGCAAAATATAATTACAAATTTATTTACTTACTTGGCATCGTGAAATGATATAATTCAGGTATCACCATTGGTTTCACGACAGCTCCTTTTCATTTTACTTTCTGTTTCAGCGCACATCATTCACAGAGTTTTAAATAGATATCAATAATTTGTCGTGTTATGTTACAATATTTTCGATTTATTTCTACTCCCATCGCTTTTTCCTTTTTATGACCTAGGTTTTGTAGAGTCTAAAATGTCAAATATTTCCTCGATTCTACAAAAGTATTTTAGTTCGGAGTTTGCCGTTGCCTGAATTAGTTTATCATGATCACCAATTTGTTATTATATCAAAACGTTTAATGCGGCGATAATCTTGACAATATTAAGCTATTCTGCGTCTTTTCTTTTTCCTTTCGCCTGTTTTACTTGATTTAATTGTATTATAACGGTCATCGGTCATTAAAGATGACCTGTCATCTTTAGCATTCAACATTTCACGTGCATCGCTATTATATTTACCGATTTTAAGCTCAGAATAACAAAACAGCAGAAACGCGTACTGTAACGGCGAACGACTGCAAAAATGTTTAGAAATAATTTTGCTGGCTGCAAAACATCGAATAGCCACAACACGTTGTAGGTAAAAATTTCAGACATTGTCCGAATTCGGGCATTTCGAGTAACATATACGTTCACGATATTCCAACTGTCTCAGGAATGCTATCAATGTTTGTAGACGACACCGCCATAATTAGCCAGAACAGCAATATTACTAATACAACCAAATCACTACAAAATGATATAGATATCGTATGCAAATGGGCTAATAAATGGGGAATTGCAGTAAACCCGGCTAAAACACAGTTAAAGATGTTCGCACTACGAAGATTTCGAGAACTTCCATTGATTATTAACAAATAACCAAGCTGAATGGAGTTGTTAAATATCTTGGAGTATATCTCGATACCAAACTTTGGACTGGAGTGTTCACATTAATCAAAAACTTAATGAAGCTAATGTGCGATTAAACCAACTATCACAATTCAAAATAGAGTGCTCACTTTTACTCTATAAATAACTACTAAGATCATTGTTAACTTATGCCAGTTGTGTATGGTCAAATATCTCAAAAACTAATCTCCATAAACTACAAACGTTTCAAAATAAAATTCTAAGAATAGCAACAAATGCACCATGATTTTATCTAAAATCTTAGAGAAAAGTTCATTAAACATTTAGAAAGCTCTAAAGGAGCAACCTTGAATATTATAACCTTGAACAGAAAAACTGCCACCACATTTAACTGATTAACCTCATACAGTAGAAAGAAATAAAACATTAATATTAAATACTCTAAATATAGTGTATAACATATAAAAATGTTGATCCAATAAACGCTGAAATTAAAAAAAAAGGCGATTCTAAAGTATTAAGCAAAAATTTAACTTTTTAGTGATAATAGATTTCAACAGATGGCGTTATTTGAAATATTTCTTTGTATCCAAATTTACATTTACATTTTTTACAACATTCATTAATTTTACCCAAACCATTTCGTTTCCCACCATAAAATTCTGTTACATCTGCTACAACCCTTTACGTTTAACTCTTTAGCCTTTACCTGACGTTCGCATTTGTAGAGATATTTTGGTCGAAATCCAATCGGTTTTTCTACCATTCCTATACGGATTCAATCCTTTATTGTTTACGTGCGTTCGATGCACACCTTGTCTCCTGGGCATCTGTCCATATATTTACCGATCGGTCGAGGTGCTATTGCTGCTGATAAGCAGGCGTGGGTGTATCGATCTCAACACTTGTCCTATTGTACGTTGAAAAAGACGGTGTACCGCAAGCTGGCAGAAAGGGCCTGGGCCAATTGGTAGGATTTCGAGCACGTGTCGCGGTACCACCTTTTACTACAACTTACCCAAACTGCACGTAGTGGTATTTGTTTTCGTTTGTACAAACACGCGGTAAAGCTGTAACAACGAAGAAGCACGGGTGGTTGTACTTTGAGAGGTACACCTTGTAACATGTATAAGTAGTTGATGGTAGCCAAAAAAATTCGAAGAAAAACTACCGAAAAATAAACACCTTTTTTACTTTAAAATGCTTTAAAACCTTTAAATTAGAAAATTGCTTTATTAGCATATGCTAAACTTGTTAAGCAGCTTGTGCCGAAGAAATTGAGCGTTAAATTTCGCAGGTTGATTATATTCGAAGAAATTCTAAGAAACGATCTTTCAACTTCGGCAGCTCTTTATCGAACTTAAATAATAATGACACTAATTTGGCATTTGGATATTCCTATAATTCTAGAGATAATAAGAATAATTGCGAAATCTCGTGATGCGAACCGAAAATCCCTTTCGTTTTTGAGATGGTTTTATTTCCTCGTCGGGAGCAAATCAAACTTCCTTTCGGATCCTACTGTAATAATTACTAGGTAAACTTTCTCACACGAACAATGTCGGGAACCCTCACGGGGATGTTTTAAAGGCGCCATACCGGACAAAGATAAACAACCCACACGGTATTTGTTTTTACCTAGAAAATATGGAGCACTTCACCTTTAACGATGTAGTTCTTTCACAAATATTTAGATACATTAGGGAAATGGCTTTGGATCGAGTTACTTTCTATTCTAAAATATTATTTTTTTCGATCACAACATAAAAACAATACAGGAAATATCAAAACATTTCCTGTTTCGTACATCTGGTTTTTTTTACACATCCATAATCATTGTTTACACTGTTTACACCCATCGTTCACGTCAATTATAAAACGTCACGCGAAGGGGTTGTAGGTGAAATTGAATGATTTTAAAAAATAATTTGTTAGGGTGAGTTTAAATTATCGTGGGATCATCCACACATTTTTTGAAAAATTATGTTTAAATCGATAACAAAATAATATTTTTTTCATCATATTCCAAGATAATTCCGAAATAATTGCAATATCACAAAGCTTTGGCTAATTATTATAGAAGAAAGTTTTAGCTACGTTATTTGGACCCATTTCTACATTATGGATAAGAGTCTGTAACCTTTGGACAAATGATTAAATTTCCACAATGTGGGCGACGTCATCAGGGGAAATGGAGAGAATCTTAACAATATTCTTTAGGCAAATACAATTAAGTTTTCTTTCTTTATGCAACATTAAGTTCTTTCAGGATGAATAACATCCACATCGAATGTGATAGTCAATTTCTCATTCAGGTCAGCCGCAGAGACCTGGCAATCTTCTAAGCAATCTCGTCTAAACTTAGAATATCGAATAGGCTTTTGCCTCATTAAACTGAGATTACAGCGATCGTGGTGCTGCAATACCATATCAACCCAAAACTGGTTAACACATATGCAGCCACAAGCGACTTTAGCTACACTCAGAACAGAACTAGTAAGATTTCGCTAGATTTAGTGAAGGTTGCTTACAGCCAAAGCACTGCAATACCACAACGATACTAAATTGACGTTTATGTTCACAATTTTGGACAAATTTAGACAATTTTGTAAAGGTATGATCAAGTTTGGTTTTAGTCCATTCGCTGCTTTTCAAAGAGTATGGCACTACATGATTCACAGTAACTATTGACGAATGAAGACAAGACCGAAACAACGAATCAATGAATATGATTTACTATGTGAGCCATTCGCTACAAGTCTCTGGTCAGCAGCTATCAATATCTCGGCACGACAGTTTATCAGACGGGCAGATTACTGAAGAAATCAGAAACACAGTGGACTATGCTACCAAGACTTACTATGCCATGAATGTTTGTTTGGAAAGAGTGATGTAAGCCAAGATACAAGACTGAGTACGGAACATCCGTATTCGAGAAAAGCTCAATATGGAACTGATTGAGATGATGATTGAAATTAAACTGATGTCATGGTTTAGCCATGTAAGACGAATAAGATAAGTGAGAAAACCATGAGTGTACATGCAATTAATTCCACAACGATACTAAATTGGGCAACACTCAGTCGCAAGCGACCTCGGTTAAACTTAGGTTGAGAAATGTATAACTTGAACTAATAATAGTAAAATTGTATGATATTAGCTGATTAAAACGAGGTGAGTCAAGTCAGGTGAAGATGTAGATTCTCCGCAGCAAGTTTAACGAAGGTCAGCTGCGATTAACGTGCTAGTAAGCATTACATGCAGTGGCTATCACAGATACTTGCAGATAGATCATTATAATACCAGATTAATAACAGGTTAATTCAGGAAATTAAAGCTATCTAATGTCTGGAAGTTAAATCTCTCACGATCTTGATACCATTACATGTTCAGCTTTCTGACCCAAGGTCTAAAATTGCACAAAATGACCATAAAGTGTCTAAAATTTCCAAAATTTGGCAAAAATTACAAAATAGGCTAAAATTATTTTAGACAATTTGACATATCAGACAGTATTACACATTTTGATTATTTTAAGCAATTTTGGGTACACTTTTAAATAATTTTGGACAACTAAACTAAAACTAGAAGAAGCACAATCTTAGAACTAAAAAACTTGAATTTGAACAAATTTTTGAAAATTTTTTACATTATTTTAGATACAGTTTGAACATTATAGACCATTTTTCACATTGATGATCACAATTTTAGATAAATTTAGACGATTTGGTAAAGGTTTGATCAAGTTTGGTTTTAAACCATTCGCTGCTTTTCGAAGAGCACGACACCACATGATTCACGGATCTATTGACTAATGAAAGAAACAAAGTAGCAGTGAATCGATTTATATGATTCGAAATGTGAGCCATTCGTTGCAGGTGTCGGAGTTGATGACACAACATGATTCACAGTAACTATTGATGAATGAAGACAAGACTATGTGAGCCATTCGCTACAGGTCTTTGGTCAGCAGCTATCAATATCTGGGCACGACAATCCATCAGACGGGCAAGATTGCTGAAGAGATCAGGAACAGAGTGGACTAGGCTACCAAAGCTTACTATGCCATGAGTAAGCATACAAAACTGAGTACGGAACATGCGTATTCGAGAAAAGCTCAATATGCAGCTAATCGAGAGGATGATTGAAGTTAGACTGCTGTTTTGATTTGGCCATGTAAGACGAATAGGATAGGTGAGGAGACCATGGATGTACATGGAGGCCAGACCGCAATTCAGGCGACCCATAGGAAGACCGATAACAACATGGGAAGAGACAGTAACGGAGATTGTAGCCAACCTAAGAAAAACTATGCAGCAGCTCAAGGGTCTTGCTGAGGAGAGGAATAATTTTAGAAGATGGATCCCAACGCCACAATAGGGGCACGCTGGGGAAGAGGAAGAAGAAGAAAAACATCGTTCCTGCAGAACATTAAGAAATTCTGTGTGAAATTTGAAATATTGCCAAAAGATGCAACGTGGCATTCATCAGCTTATCTTTCAAATGTGCCTTAAAAACGACGATATATCTTGTTCCTTTAGTACTCTTCTTCTTGCGTATTCTTTTTTAATATTCATAACACCTCTCTCCTTTTGAACTTATTCTTACTGAGTCTTCGTAATCCTTATTTTTTTGGCTACGCTTTCTGTATTATCATATCTTCAACTTCTCCAATTCAATATAATGGACTAAAATGACTTTTGTACGCCAATTTTATAAAGTTTGATAATTCTTAACTAAATTATGTTAGGCATTTTTTATCAAACGCAAGTATATGAAGTATTACAAATGAATTTAAAATGTTTTAGGTCATTGAAATATAATTTCTAGAGGTCAGAACTTCTAGGAGGTCATAAAAAGACTTTGGGGCATTGTTTCTTTATTTTCAAACGTTTAATAATAGAGGAGTTTAAGGCGTTATCCGTTGACCATCAACACCTTTCAGTTTGCGAATACATCTGCCCCCGAGGTGTCTATATTAAAATATCTACATAATATTTAATAATACCTTTTGTGGTGTTGCCGAAAGATCCCCGTTCAACGTGTGCCTTACTCTATATTATAGGGCTTGGTTGTAAATCAAAACAGCGCGGGTTGTAAGCAGTGCATCTCAAAATGTTAACATCAAAACAATGTATTCTTAAAATTAATTCAAATTAAGTCTCGTAAATACATAATGTTTCTTTATTTCGCTTGAATTAATTTATTTATTTTTATTTTATGAGATGTTATTAAATTTGATTTTGTGCAAGCATTTATGTGAAATGTTTGTGGTCCCAGATTTTGCAACACATTTAAAAAAGGTTACCGAGAATCATTCTGCGTTGGATATGCATTCATTAGTCCTTATTAGCTCGTACATTTGTTAAACTTCGAAATTGGTTCGTTGTGTAAATCAAACCTGAACTTTTAACAAGTACAAATTGCTCGGTTGTTAACTGTAATGTACCCCTTCAGGATACGTTTTCATCCCAACCATTCGACTTCTCCAGAAGAAGAAAACAGGTTGCCAAAATTTGAAATATAGCTATTTCTAAATTAAAATTCTAATTAACATTAAAAATAATTTTTAAAATAACTTCAATACATTCTAGTTAGTTAATAATACATTAGATGTATAATTCTCACGCGCGGAAATTACAAAAACGATTAATCGCCTGTTTCTCATCTCTCTCGGTCTTTGGTAGCAGTCACAGCATGATGCCATCGTATCGGGGAATCCCCGCGTCGCGGCGCGTCCAGAACGGCTCGAGATTTATTGGTGACATTAATAACGCAATAAGGGCCACAATGCTAAACGCTTTGTTTCAAATTTACACCAACTCCTCGCGGACTCGGCGCGTCCCCGACGACCCTCTTTTTCTTTTCTTATCCGGTTTTTTATCCGATATATACGATCCGATACGCGCGGGGAGCCCCATTGTAACCCCAACAATACCACACAATGCTGGTTGACACGATAACAATGCTCCAACGCAACGCTTAAGTAAGATATCGAACGAAGAAAGCTTGCTCAGTAGGTGGACTAAAGAAACTACCTACATATAGATTTTATTGTAGACTATATCAAAACATTTTTTTTTGTTATCGGTCTGTGCATTGTTTGGATTTAATATCTAGAGCATATTTTATATTTCATTCTTCTTCTTTTATGAAAACTTTTATGTTATGTCGTTAAATCCCCAAAAATCGTGGTGGTTTGTAATCATGCAGAAGCTATATTACGAATTAACCGAAAAATATAGTGACCTAAAAAGGATTGTGCCGTTCTAAAAAATTAGTACCTATACTTTTCGACGCTTACCAAAACTTTTATCGTTCGGTAATTGAGACGAAAAAGGATTAAGCACTCCCACGATTTTTTCGTCCAATCTCTTTCAGTCGTTAAGTCGTCGCCGCGTCTAATTATCCTTTCATAAGTAGGCTGGCACACTCATTAAACCGCCGTCAAGACCGGTATTTATGAAGATCGTATAAGATCTTGTTGGAGAATTTTCTTCCTTTTCATCTAACGTCACCTCCCTAAAAAATTTAAATCGCCTCCCTGTTCCCATTTGTTGTCCTAAACAGATACAAATAACTCCGTTAAAAGATACACCTACCGATAGACAGTTTTCAACAAATCCTCAAAGCACCTTTTCTTAATTACGGTAAAACCTTCATCACGAACAAAAAAGTTAGAACTAGATTTGTGTCAATTCTTTTTTGTCAAACGAATGCTAACGTCTTCATTCCTTTTAATGTAGCCATTGTTTTCTTGGCCACTATTCGTGGGTGAGTCCATTTCGGAGGTCAGCTTATCTCCACGATCTTAATTTAATTGGCGCCCTTTTGTTCAACCCTTTACGTGTTAGGATCGTTATCGATATTGAGAAATCCCACAACGTTAACGTTGTTTACAAGAACTTTTGTAGTTTTAAAAACACCCTCTAATGTGTTTCGCTTTTGTTAACACTTCTATCTGTTCATCTTATTTCCATCAAATGGTGTTAACACTTAACTTTTACTGTCTCAAAAAAGACCATTATGACTATTATTTTTTAAACTGCTAAACCACCAGGTAAAAGGCAAACAAATTTCTAACCCTTTACCAGAGCTTTTTTGAGTAATTAATGACACGCTGGCATAATACATCATCTTAAAAGGCCCCCATTAATTAGCAACTCATTAGTGGGAGAATGCTGGCAATAAAATCTCGCAGTTTGGTGCATTCAATTTGTGAGGAATCCCATCGTTTCAACTTCGTCGCCGGAGGAGGTCGGACTTGTTGGCGCCCTTCAAGTGGCTCGGTCAACAAAAATTTTCGAGTGGGTCAACCCCTCTTTACCTAGTTGAGGCTTCAAAAGAAGGGTTATTTGCGGAAAATTCACACTTGACTTGCTACTCCATCTTCAGGAATGCCTTTTGGACCGCACCCTTTTGTCCGAGTGTTATGCAAAACGATACCGAACGATTTCTCTTTTAAGTTAGCTCGATTTTAAACCACAAAAAAGGGTGCGGAACCGTAACTTTGAAGATTTTGCTTAGAATTACTTTTGAAAATCGCATTAAAAGGGTTGAAACGCTTTTGTGATCGTTTGGATTTTAAAAATTTTAAGGATTTTTACGTAACGTTGCACGTGTTAAGGTGGTGTTCGAAAGGTGGATGGGACAAGAATGGTTTTTGTTGGCAATTTTGAAAATGTCTGTTAGATTTTGTTAGGATGGAAATAAAAAGATTGATGGATGGATTTAGATAAAAGAATTAAAGATAAATCGATTTATTTTTGATGGTCGATTTTGTGGTTTTTCTATAAATACAAAAACAAGTTAACGTACAATTGAGAAACTATAATCTCCTCAACTGTAAATTACTTAGTTTATTTATCTGGCGTTTATATTTCGATTTTTATTTGGTTATTTATCAACAATTAACTATACGTTGGTCAAGAACTGTAGAAGCGTCAAGAGATATCGCAAGAAAAAGTTGTTGGCTACGATTCAAAAAGAGATATTTACGTTTTACTTCTTAGTTGTGCTGGATTTTAATTTTCAAGTGCTATGCTATCAGAAATCTTAATTTTTTACTGGATTTTTTCACTCTTTGTGGCACAGAGATCTGCTATTCAAACGAAATACGGTAAGTACTCATTTTATATTTTAAACTGAACAAGTTAGGCCATTCTAGAATATTGACCAAGAAGCAGGACTTTAAATAGAGATAAACTAAAAGAAATGGCGTAATCACCGCATCTAGTCTTCCATTAGTAGTATCTAATCTTTTGCTAGTACTCCCTAATTTTCTGTCTTTCGTGTCTACCCTTCTACCAGCAATATTTAGTCTTTTGTAAGTTCTGCAGGCAGTTCTAGTCTTCTATTTACAGTATCTAGTTTTTTATTATTAGTATCTAGTCTTCCATTAGTTCATTTAAGTAACTAGTCCTCTGCCAATAGTCTCCAGTTTTGTGCCAGGAGTACCTGGTCTTTTATTAATAGTGTTTAGTCTTGCATTAGCAGTATTCAATCTCCTCCCACTAGTATCTAACCTTCAAACAGAAATATTTACTTTTCTACAAGCAATATCTAATCTTCTGCAAGTAGTATTTAGTCATCTTGTTATCTAGTCTTCATTGATTTATTTAAGTATCTAATAAGTATTTAAGTATACCTAGTCTTCTATTAATAGTGCTTAGTATTACATTAGTAATATCCAATCATCTACCACTAGCATCTAGCATTTTGCTACAAGTATTTCTTGTAAAATTAATATAATTCTAAAAGAATGTTTTTGTAATGAAAAATATTTTGACCTAAAAAAATGGAAAAATGACGAAGAAAAGAAAGAAAAAGTTAATAATTTATTTATTACTTAATTTTCTTTTTGAAAGTGGTATTTTTAATCGTTTTATAATCGATATCTTTCCAATGATCAAATTGATTAAGGTAACTTTCTTTAAAGAATACAGAAGGAAGTGCCGAACGCATCTTTAATATTCTTGCAACGGAACCGAACCACGTGGGTTGTAAAAAGAGGTAAGGTGTTCATTAATCATTCCAGAACTTTTTAATTCGGCTCCGATACAATCGTTAAAATATGTAACGACATGGTCTGAAAATAAATTAAGATCTTTCTTTTCGATATGACACGAAATCTATAGAACAATCGTGCTAACATTTTCGGAAATTAAATTCGGCAAACACGCCTAATTACAGGTCCGGGCCTGGTTTCATTAATAAATGAGACCAATTAATCGACTTTCGCGTTATCGTCAGGTTGAATCGGAGTTTTCCAAAAAGGAGTTCAATGTTGGACGTGGAGTCCTTTTAAAAACGATTGTGTCCGAAGACCCTGAGGGCATCGTGTGTGGTCGCATAATTAATAACGCAATTACGGCTCTTAACTATACTATAATTGGTGATCGCGGAAAAGAAGAGCCCCGGCATTTAGAGTCGTTAAATCCCGATGCCCGGGAAATTTAAAATCTCGCGAACGATACTCAACCGCCAATTAAAAGTTTTGCGAGAGATGTAAAGTTTTTCGGGAACTCGATCGTGTACAGACCACGTAAATTATCGCATTAATAAAAGTCCCATTAAGAATGAACCAGATTATATACGATCAAAACGAAAGTAACTTGATAATTTTAGTGTAATAAGATGATAAAAATCCACGACTTCTTCAATGAATTTTTAATTATAACTTCGAGATAAAGAGAAAAATTCTCTTTTATTTTTTCGGTACGGTTCAATACGGATTGATTAATCTTGAACGAACGATGAAATCATTATTATCAATCCTCAACATCAATTTTATCCTTTCGGACGTGGACGTCACATATAAATGGAAGCTAGTGATTCTCCGCATCACCAATCAACATGAAAAATCACAGAACGCTACGGCAAATTAAGTTATAAGTTTCGGTCGGAAATACGGCATCCGGCGGTCTTCCTGAGCTTCGAATATATACATCGCATTGTCGGTATCTGCGTGAAGCATCTGGAATAATGCAATATGACTACGGGAGGTCGATTCCAACAGAGAAACTTCTTTCTTATAGCAAAACAAAGAGTAAAAATAAATAAAAACAAAAAATCCCGCATTTAAAATTACTTCCTTATTTGCAAAAATATCTTATCGATTTAATTCTTTTCGGCTCAATTTGGTTAACATTTAAAAAGGATTAAACCCAAATGAGAGTATAATTCATTCGTTCGTTACTTTTCATTTTTTTTATCGTTGAGTGGAGATGTATTAAGACATTATCCTTTAAATCGAAGACCACACAACAGCGTTAATACCTTAATACTTGTTTCTTTGTCGGTGCGGCGAAGGACGTTTGTCAGCGCCAAAAGTAACGCTTAAAATTTTTCGCCCAATTTCACCCACGATGCGACACGTGTGGCCCCTCAACAAAATGCGCGAATAGCCGTAAGCGCTAATTTTCTCTCCTTTTAATACTAAAATCCCGGCGTGGGTGTTCTCACAAAAACCCTTACACGGCTATTAGAAAAATATTAGTCGGCCCCTTTTAAGAAAAAAAAAAAAAAATCAAAAAGCGGCCTGGCAAAAGCCTTCAAGCATGTGGGTGTTTTACTGCTCTCTATGAAATGCAAAATATCTCGTATATCACCGGTTTGAACGAGGGTTTGGTGTATTGGGTGGTTGCTTCGGGCAAACACTAACGAGGGGTTGAAAGGGTTAATTATAGACCTAGAAAACGTAGGTGGTGGTATCCTTATTTTTTTTTGCTTTGATAAGTTAACTTATCTTACTCGAGGCTAACATTAAAACCTTCGGTAATTTAATGAGACTGGACAGATGATAACGAAGGATCGATTTTGACTTTACATCTTGAAATCCGATACTAAAAGACAATTACAACGAAATTTAAAGTTAAAGTTAATGAAGTGATTACGTTTTAACACGCCGCTATAATAATTATGTAGATAAAACGATTTTTCTTTCAATAAGATTATGAAGTAATTTATTAAGTAATAAATAAATCAAAATATTTTTGTTACTAAAACAGTTTTTTTAAATTGTATTAAATACTTCTGGCAGAACGCTAGGTGCTAGTGGTAGATGATTGGATAATACTAATGCAAAACTAGGCACTATTAATAGAAGACACAAGACTAGAGACTGTTGGCAGAGGATTACATACTTAAATAAATCAATGTAGACTAGATAACAAGATAACTAAATACTACTTGCAGAAGATTAGATATTGCTTTTAGAAGAGTAAATATTTCTATAGTATAGTGGTAGGAGATTGGATACTGCTAATGCAATACTAAACGCTATTAATAGAAGACCAGGTACTCTTGGCACAAAATTAGAGATTGTTGGAAGAGGACTAGTTACTTAAATGAACTAATGGAAGACTAGGTACTAATTTTAAAAAACTAGATACTGTAAATAGGAGACTAGTACTGCCTGCAGAAGTTACAAAAGACTAAATATTGCTGGTAGAAGGTTAAACACGAAAGACAGAAAATTAGAGAGTACTAGTAAAAGATTACATACCATTTCTTTTAGTTTATCTTTATTTAAAGTCCTGCTTCTTGGTCAATATTCCAGAATGGCCTAACTTGTTCAGTTTAAAATATAAAATGAGCACTTACCGTATTTCGTTTGAATAGCAGATCTCTGTGCCACAGCGAGTGAAAAAATCCAGTAGAAGATTAAAATTTGTAATAGCATAGCACTTGAAAATTGATATCCAGCACAACCAAGAAGTAAAACGTAGATATACCGAGTTAGAACCAACTCGACATCGAGGTTATCTCTTATTGAATCGTAGCCAACAACTTGTTTTTGCGGTATCTATTGACGCTTCTGCAGTTCTTGACCATCGTATGGTTAATTTTTGATAAATAACAATCGAAATATAAACGCCAGATAAATAAACCAGAAAGAAGAAATTTACAGTTGAGGAGATTAAAATTTCTCAATATATATAGTGAAATGACGACAACTTCTTTGTATAAGGCATTAGCTATTAATGAATCGTATTTGTTCCGCTAATATTTATATTGGTGAACTTAGGTTGGATACGTTATGCTTGTGCTTGTGCTTGTGCTTATGGTTGAGTTTAGTTATGTTGCTACTGATTACAAGTATTTCAGAAAAAGTTTGTGTCTATACTCTTGAGGTTACGTAGCATAGGAAAACATCAAGGTCCTCAATCTCACCCTGATATTTCATCCTAGCAAATAGAGTTTGTTAAGAAAGCAGCTTAACAAAAATGAACGTATCATTTGAAATTATGCTGATGGTCACACACTCAGGTTACAGTACCACCTTAAACGCTATGTTAAAAGCTACGACTAAACTTGTCGCCATATTGAAAAATAATAGACATAAAAGAGTATGGTCTTTTCCATTGTAATAGCAGCAAATCCAAGAAAATCAAGCTTATACTAGTACCAACTAAATATTATATCCATTATATGATTCTTAAATCCTACAATTTCAGTTATCTCTCTTATACTTTTCTTTTACCAACAGTCAAATTGGACTTTGTCTTGACAGATGATTTCAACTTTTAAAGGTGACATCTTTGGAGTAGCTACCTTTACAACACACATCATTTCTTCTCTTATTATTTAAGTTGGAGCAACCACCACAGCTTAGTTCCTTGACTGATGCTTTTACTGGATATCTTAATAATCCTAAATCTTCTGTGTTCGACGTTCCAATGATTCGAATTTCATTATTTATGATCAAAAATTGTTATAAATTTGATAACCAATTTATAAATTCATTTCTCAAATATCAATAAATTATCACTTCAATAAAAATATGTCAATTAACTTAAAAAAATAATATAACAATAAACCCTTTTCGTTCCAATTAAACTGAAAGTGAAGTCAAAAAATTATGATATAGTATCATCCCAATAAGCCACGACTTTTCACGTGGTTAAAATCACCCCGAGTCACGCCTTTATGAGTCCATATTTCGTTGGATTTGACGCGATACCCCCCGAAGGCGTTAGAATTTGAATTTTTTTCTCGAAAAACTTTTTTTTACCAGCACTAAATCAATCCTTGTGATCTGTGGAGTATGATCGATGGACACTTCGGGGTTGGTCCTCTGTGGCTCGGACGTTTTCGGACAAGTAAAGGGGTTTATTAAAACATCACCCCCGGCTCGGGATTTATAGTGATCCCAAAACGGTTATATTTTTTAAGACTTGACCTTCATACTCAAAGAAGAAATAAAATGTACTATATGTGGTGCTTTACAATATAAGGTTAAAATAATTTATTTTACATGACATGGGATTAAACGCACGACAAACGTATACAACGTGTTTCCATCGCGTGAATAACCAAAATGAATGTGCAGCGACTTGGGGAACATCTATTAGCATTACGGCTTACAATTCTGTTTTTATTGAAGATGTCTGGTGCTTTATTGACCATTTTGTATACTCAAGAAAAAGCAACAACCACTCACAGTTTAGGCCATTGAAATCTTAATATATTATGTAAAAAAAAGAAGAAAATGAAGATAATTTTAAATTTAAACATCATTGCTGTGATAATTGTGTTGTCCCACTTTCAGGGTGAAAAAAGCTGAGTTGTGAAGGTAAGAAGATGTTTAAAGTGTTATTATTCGGAGACGTGGTCGAAATTAAATTGAGAATTGCCCTGAAAATATGCGAAAGGAATCTTGTTTTGTCCGATTTTAAAATGGTCAACGATTACGTGGTGTTGTTTATTGTTCAGGAGTCGCTTCGTTGACATCTGACAAAATTTCATCACGATCACGTCCATGTCTTCGTTTTAACAGACGTCTTCTCGCTATATTTTAACTGAAATTATTTCTTGTTTAAGCATTTCAGATTGAAATCTTTTAAGTAGTAGTTCAGTTAATCATAAAGATTAATGCTTTCCTCTCCAAGTTCCTCGTTTTCAATTAGAAATTATTAGAAATTTTTAATCGAAATCAGATAAATGTTGCAACCTTTTGAAGTAATAACAGCAGCTACATCTTTTCATTCCTGTGATCGATCGAAAGTAAAAGTAGCACCGTAACCTCCATTTCGTTGATGCGGGAGCGGCTTTAAAAGAAACAACAACATCGAAACATCGCATCCGCGGTTCCCGTACGTCTTCGGAAGAAGAAAAATGAACGCCCCTTATTACGAACGGCACCGATAATAAAGAACGCTAATTGCCACCGAACGGCGTGCTCTTATCTTATCAGTGATTAACGGCATTAATTGTCTCCCGGAGGGAAAAATTAATTTTCGTATATGGTAATTTTGAATGACCCAAAAACGCGTCGACAACCACCCGACGGGCATCCAGCCTTATAATTTGGCTAATTAAATTTTGCATAGCGATTAATAAGCCGGACACAATGGAGACCGCGAATGCAGACAATCGACCATACCGACAAAAGACCCAGAGCCCCGTCAGCAAACCGTTCATTCTACCCAAAGGTGTAATTTTGTTGACAATTTAGAGCCAACCCCTCAGGCTTCTTTATAATTGAATCCACTCTCAATTGTTGGTGAATGGAGAAATGAAGAAAAAGAATTCGTTATTTATATCCCAATTTTTTCATTTCCCAAAAATCAACCAAAAAATTTTAGAACTTTCTTCTTCAAAAAAGGACTTTACATCTTCATATTTTCTAACAAGTTAGATTCATCAATATATTTTACTTGATATAGAGTAGCTTTATCTCTGACTTATATAGAAGCCAAAAAAGGATATGGAAGCTACTAAGGAGTCTCAGGATCGAAATTAATGACATAGTGCAACCAAATACCACCAAACCCCAGAAAATAGGCAAACAGGCAAACAAACTGGATAATTATACCACATAACGACAGAGGATGTAGAAGAAACAACGAGGAAAATCAAAATCAGAAAAGTGCAGGGCCCAAGCAATATCAGAAATAAACTATTAAAATATGAAGGGAGACCGCTAACTAATCAACTATTAAAAGTATTAAACAATATCCTCACCACCAAGCAAGTGATAAACGATTGGAAGCAGAGTAATTGAAGCAAGTATTGTGTTGCACAAGATGACCCCAACAACTATCGATACATATAGCTATTGGATCACAAACATCACAAAAGAAGAATCGGTCCACCACCACTGCAATTCAATAAACCTGGATGTCTTTGTTTCGTGAACTTCGAAAAGGCGTTCGATAAAGTGATGCTCTCCGCAGTGCTGAAAATCCTCATTGCAAAAAAACATAAACCCGATTATAACAGAAACGATTAAATAACTAAACACAGATACAAGACAAAACTAAGAATCTGCTAGAATCTGACAAGGTGATAGTCTCAGTCCACAACGGTTAAACATGTTAATGGACAGTAATCAAGGGCCTAGATGGAGTAAATGATGGCTATATAGTGGGAAGAACAACAATAAAGATTGTGGGCTATGCAGACGACGCCATCATCATCGCAGAATTGGAAACATCATCTAACTCATCTATTAGATGCAAGTTCGATTCGGAATACACGGAATATAAGTCAATGTATATGTGTATTTAAGGGCAGCGTTATAAGGTAAGCCATAAGTGCAACAAGAATATCTGGTGCATGGAGAAATAAACATCTATCAATTGCAAGCAAGGCCAGAATACACAAGGCATGCGTAAAACACCTCCTCAATGACGACGAGATTGGAATGAACATGTATCAAAAATGGATCAGTCATAAAATGGCAAAACATAGACGAAAAGACCGATGTAGGGTATCACATTTCTGAAGTGATACCCTACATTGCCACATTATTGCGATATTTGAATAAAAATGAAATTAATAAGAAAGCTGATATGATATGTCAAATATCTTATTTGGATCCAAGATACAAAATGAACTTTTTTGATGCTGATTTAACTAACGAAGCAACTCTAAAAAGAGGATACTTTAATTAATAATTAGTGATATTTCCACAAGGATCCTTCAAGAAATGAATTTTAAAAGTTATCGATAAAAATTGCAACATCGAAAATTTTTTCATAACTTCAAATATTGTTTTCTCAAAAACTAAAAGTTATTTTTCAAAACGTGTTGGTTCATTGGAAAGAGGAGGCTCTTATTAACACTTTGGGAAATTTTCATACTCATATTCCAAAAAGTAGATTTTATATGAATTTTTAAAACTTAATCGGCGAAAATTGCAAAATTTGAAAAAACTGTCTATTATTTCAAAAATGTATTTCTCAAGAATTGAAAGTGATTTTTCAAAACGGCTTGTTGCATTAAAAAGAGGATACTTTAATTAATAATTGGTGATATTTCCACAAGGATCCTTGAAGAAATTAATTTTATAGCAAATTTTGAAAATTATCAATGAAAATTGCAACATCGAAAATTTTTTAATAACTTCAAATATTGTTTTCTCAAAAACTAAAAGTTAATTTTCAAAACGTGTTGGTTCATTGGAAAGAGGAGGCTCTTATTAACACTTTGGGAAATTTTCATACTCATATTCCAAAAAGTAGATTTTATACGAATTTTTAAAACTTAATCGGCGAAAATTGCAAAATTTGAAAAAACTGTCGATTATTTCGAAAATTTATTTCTCAAGAACTAAAAGTGATTTTTTAAAACGGCTTTTTGCGTTAAAAAGAGGATACTATAATTAATAATCGAATAACCGTTAGTAATGAATGTGTTGATGAATTATACGAAACTGCAACAAGAGATTTTATATATCGTATTGAAATTGTTACAATGAGGTTGCTAAAGACAAACCTGATATAAATAAAGATGTATTCAATGAAAAAAGTCCTATTGGGGTTGAACTAGTTTATTATCTACAGTGTCCAACACCTAAAAGAGATACTAATTCCTGTGAATGGTGGAGTAGTAAGTAATAGGTTTTTAATATCCGGCCATTTTTTCGGCCGGATACCGGATAGTTACCAGATATCTGTTCCAACACTAGTTTGAACCGACTATGCAAATTTTGATCCTCTTTCTAAGAGACTTATTGTACTAAAGATTGTTTGTTAATTTTGCCTACGATCTCATCAACTCAATAGTAATATTTTAATTTAAGTCACTTTCTTCTCATCAAGCAGAGCTGGGCAAAATACCTCACAAAAGTATTTTAAATATGAAATACTATATACATAAATACTATTTTAAATACTAAAAACGTATATAATTTTTCGATGTTTATTAGTGCTCGACCCACCATACCTATTTTTACATATTTATAAAAATTAGTTATTTTGTACAAATTTCATAATTAAAGTCAACAATAAAACTGTGCGATCAACACTCAATTTTCTTTTAGGTCGTATTTTATCTACTTAGAGCCAATATTATCTTTATTCAGAGAATAACTTATTCACCCAATAATTTTTGTGGTTTTTCTAATTTTAATAATTGTAGCAATTTAGTTTATTTGAAGAATAAGTTGTACCTTGAATGAAAACTTCTATAATAACGGATACCTTGGCCACCTGAACATTTGACAACTAGTTGTTGTGCGCTTGGATCGTACATTATAAATAAATTAAAGAACCTGAATTTAAAATACTTTTTAAATATTTAAAAACTGTTTGAATACTTAAAGTAGTTTTTTAAATAGTAAATACTAATTACTTTACTTAAGTATTTAAAATATTAAATATAAGTACTAATTTTATAATGTATTTAAAGTACTAAATATAAAATACATTTGGTACTTAAAATACTTACTTTAAGTATATGTATTTTAAATATGCCCGGCTCTGTCATCAAGTATGTAAAAATCATATCTCTCCAAATTATTTTTCATTCAAAAACTCGCCTTAAATCTTTTAAAACGTTCAATTACTTCGGTTTTTAATCTCCGTAGAGAATTATGTTTGGCTACAAGAACTTGAACGTGTCCGAGCCATTGTCCGAATCGGTTCATTGTTAACGTTTTCGCCGGGCAGCTTTTAACTCAATTATCTCGAAACAGGAGTCCCGAACCCGGCATCGAATGTAATCCCGGTTACAATGGGCGAGCACACGCCTTTAAAAGATATTGAATGACCGCAGCATGGCGCGGATTACATTTCCAAATCCTCCGGGGACCGTAAAATCGCAAATAGGTACGTGTCCGCACCCTCTTGACTCTATTTTTGGGTATGCGAAAAATCGGCATAGTCATTTTTGGGTAAGTTCCTTGTTGCTTGTACGATCACGGAAATGTTAACGGGATTAAAAACGTATAAAATGTGTTAAAACGTGAACTTGCAAGAATTTCAAGGAATATTTTTAACTTTCTTTCTTTTTTGTTACCCATAAAATATTTTAATATTATTTATTAAAGATTTGTTATATCCGCATTGCAAACTGCGTCTTGTACGAGTGAAACTCGGGCATTTTCTTCTGATACTTCCATTTGTCGTTGTTGTGAGCAGGTGTTTTTGTTTCTCATTACTACACAAACGAAAGTGATGGGATAAAAAATGCGAACGAACCAAAAACTTCGAGCACAGATGCACGCACATGCAATATTTCACATTCGGCTCGAGCAATGTGTTGTGGTTCCAAAAGAAAAATCGACGCGTTTGGAGATGTTTTGATAGCCGACGAATTTTTACTTTTAACTAAGTATAGATATATTAAATTTCTTGTGAAATTGAGAATTGAGTTAACAAGCTGTCTTTATAATTAATAAGAACTGGATAACTATATTAAATAAAGAAAATAATATAACGTCAGACGATGGAATAATAAATTGACGTCGGTGCCGCAAAAGCAACAATTACGTTCACCAGGGGCCAAAAGAAGAAAGTGGCATTTCCAAATTTCCCTTAGTCATTTATCTGACGTTGATATCGCCGGACAAATTGCTTATTAACAAAACACACAAGCCGCGGCGTTGATTAAATTTAAAAGATATTACCGCGATATTTATCTTCGGTCGTTTCTTGGCGCGAATCCGTCTTCTTTGCACACGTGTTTCATTTAAGACAAAAGTTAATTAAACGAGCAACGGTATCAAACGAAAGACAAGAACATGCACCTCTTTACTTTTACTTAATAAATTAAAAAATTATCTTGAGATAACTTTTTTGCCAAGAGAATAAAAACATTATTGATTTTAATGGATCCACAAAGATCTTTTGGGGCGACGCTTATGCAACTTAAATTTAATTAACAGGGAATGCAGGTCTGCTTTCCAGTTTTATATAAATCAATTTACTCCATCCAAATTCGGTTGGACCAACAACCAAAATAGGACTGCTATGTTACCATCTTGCATAAAATATCAATTTTGCCGTATTTAGCGTTTTTTTACCTTCATTTCGATCGTTAATCATCAGCTTTGGGATTTCATGTTTTTCTCGTTTTCTGCGATTAATTTAATTTCTCGTTATAAGTAAAAGGAGGTAAATCTCTCAGATATATCTACAGATACACTTCAAAAGCGAACCCGCTGCCATTCACAAAACGTTAAGCGGCCTGCAACGATAGTTTTTCAAAATAAAAAAGGATAAAGGATACAAGAGTATCGATTTCGGAACTCGTGGACGTGCGATCACCAGCTGCCATCAAACACTTCCCGGGCCACTCGTTGTGAACGATCCTATATGATGTTTTCGAGTGGGTAAACAACACTTCAACTTTCATCTTTATTTGGATTAGGTAACGTTTTCGGTGATGATATAAAATTTTTAATTACCAGAAATTTAGTATATCATTTTCCTTTGTAGAATTAGTTAATATTTTTTGCTAATAATTAGATAGTTACCAAATATCCGGCTTTGGCCGGATATTAAAAACCTATTACTTAGTACTCCACCATTCACAAGAATTAGTATCTCTTTTATTTGTTGGACACTGCAGGTAATAATCAAGTTCAACCCCAATAGGACTTTTTTCATGGAATACAACTTTATCCGATATATAAAATCTCTTGTTGAAGTTTCGTCTAGTTTTCTTCTCTACACTTCTAATTCATCATCACATTCATTACTAACAGAACTGTGGTTGTTATCACTTTCGATTATTAACTAAAGTATCCTCTTTTTAATGCAAAAAGCCGTTTTGAAAAATCACTTTTAGTTCTTGAGAAATAAATTTTTGAAATGATCGACAATTTTCTTCGAAGTTTGCAATTTTCGCCGATTAAGGTTTAAAAATTCGTATAAAATCTAGTTCTTGGAATAGGAGTTTGAAAATCTCCCAAAGTGTTAATAAGAGTGTCCTCTTTCTAATGAACAAACACGTTTTGAAAAATAACTTTTAATTTTTGAGAAAACAATACTTAAAGTTTTGATCAAATTTTCGATGTTACAATTTTCATCGATAATATTCAAAATTCGCTATAAAATTAATTTCTTGAAGGATCCTTGTGGAAATATCATCAATTATTAATTAAAGTATCCTCTTTTTAATGCAAAAAGCCGTTTTGCAAAATCACTTTTAGTTCTTAAGAAATTAATTCTTGAAATAATCGCCAATTTTTTCGAATTTTACAATTTTCGCAAATTAAATTTTAATAATTCATATAAAATCGATTTCTTGGAATATGAGTTTGAAAATTTCCTAAAGTGTTAACAAAAGTGTCCCCTTTCCAATGAACTAACCCGTTTTGACAAATAACTTACAGTTTTTGAGAAAACAATATTTGAAGTGTTGATAAAATTTTCGATGTTACAATTTTCATTGATAACTTGCAAAATTCGCTATAAAATTAATTTCTTGAAGGACCCTTGTGGAAATATCACCAATTATTAATTAAAGTATCCTCTTTTTAATGCAAAAAGCCGTTTTGAAAAATCACTTTTAGTTCTTGAGAAATTAACTTTTGAAATAATCGACAATTTTTTAGAATTTTACAATTTTCGCCGATTAAATTTTAAAAATTCGTATAAAATCCATTTCTTTGAATATGAGTTGGAAAATTTACCAAAGTGTTAATAAAAGTGTCCTCTTTCCAATGAACCAACCCGTTTTGAAAAATAACTTTTAGTTTTTGAGAAAACAATATTTGAAATTTTGATAAAATTTCCGATGTTGCAATTTTCATCGATAACTTCAATAAATGCATTTCTTGAAGGATCCTTGGGGAAATATTGCCAATTATTAATTAAAGTATTCTCTTTTTAGAGTTGCTTCGTTTGTTAAATCAGCATCAAAAAAGTTCGTTTTGTATCTTAGAGCCAAATAAGTTGAGATAGCTTGTCAGCTTTCTTATTAATTTCATTTTTATTTAAATATCGCAATAATGGGGCAATATATCACGTCAGAAATGCATCAAAAATTATAACCATAATGGCCGCATACATATTCCGGATAATAAGGATACCATTTAACATCCTATCGGTCTTTTTGTGTATGTTTTGCCATTTTATGACTGATCCAGTTTTCCTTCCAATCTCATCGTCTTTTAGGTATATTCTGGCCTTGCTTGCAATTAATAGATGTTTATTCCTCCATGTTGGGTTGCAAAGTGCACCTGATATTTTTGTTGCCTTTATGGCTTGGTTAAAACCGAACTTTAAAAGATTTAAGGTGAGTTCTTGAATGAAAAAAGTATTGGAGAGATATGATTTTTGCATACTTGATGAGAAGAAAGTGACTTAAATTAAAGTATTAAGATTGGGTCGATGAGATTGTGGTTGATTAATGAAAAATGGCATGCTTGTTCGAAAATCGGTTATGTCAGCTCTAGTTGCTCAAGGAACCGTTTTTTAGATGCTTCAGTCTCCTCAGGCGACGTAACTCTTAAAAATTATGACTTAATTTTGAAAGTGATACCCGGGTGAGATCGGGCGGACGTTTTGCAATGCTCCTTGCTCGGGAATTAAAGTGCCAATTAATTTTAATTACTACCGTGTACTTGTTTGTAAAGATAATTACTTTATCGTGTACTGAGTATTTTATGGCAACTCAAACTTTGTGTTGTCGGTATACCACACGCAGCCAATTCTTTTTTTTTTTTGGTAAAAGCACACAACCAAATGAGTTTTTAATGACCTCCCGTTCGATTAAATTTGGTCCAATTTAAAATAAATTTGTCATCAAGTAAAAAGTGGTATCTTTTTAAAAAATATTTTTAAAATTAAAAAAAAATAAATCGATAAGGAAGCTTTAAAGGAAGGAATTAAGGAAGAAGACCAGAAGAAGAACCGGTGCGATAGTCGCGCGTCCTTGAAATACACCTGTAGAAGAGACGTGCCGACACGAAATGCACCTGTACCTCAGTCTCTTGACCAACCAACCACCCCGAACCAGGAGGCGCGTGGCAAGAAAGACCTCCCAAAATCGACGAAAACGAGCGCAAAACTCCACGATCGTACAACCTTTCTTAGTAGTCTTTGCCAAAACGGAAACGACGGATCACGATTACACACTCCAATTAATACGCCGAAGACTATCTTAAGGCTAATGGCCTTCCCGTGTCTTTTCTCCCGGAAGGTCTTAATTTTTCAGCGTTCGATCGAATTGGGTTACTTCGGGGTGGTTAACTTTATCTTAATTGTCACCGGAATCGCAACTCAACTATATTATAACGGGAAAATGTACGCAATTATTACGTTTTATAAAGTTGTCTCTTAAGTTAAAGACGATCGGTTAAACGATAATTGGCATTTGACAACCAAAATATAAAGATATAATCTTTATTAAAGCAAAATTTCGTGTAAAAACAGAATTAAATGTATTGTTTTGAAACAATTTTTTATAAACCAACCTCAATTTACCCTAGAAAAACCAAAAAAAAACCCAAAACACAGGAAACATTTAAACTAAAATTAATCCTAATGTGGCTACATTATCCGAAATAACAGGTTTTACCAAATTTCCAAACAAAAATTTCTTTTTTATCGCGTGATAAACTTTGCGATCTGAAAATGAACTTTAAAAAAAACGACCAAGATCTAAAACTGTGTCATTTTGAGGGGTAATTTGGCGGTCGAGTTTCGGTTGAGTCTCCCACGCACGCGAAATAAATCAAAATTGACAGGATTCGAGGTGGGTTCCTTTCCTGTGTCTGGATTCAGGGAGTTACAGAGATTTCCAATTAGTGCAATTGTGAGAAACGACGGAGATTAGATAAAATGGTCTTAAAGTTTCACTTAAAGGTGTCAAAGGTGACGTCTTAACATCTTAATTAGAAACGTAGTTAAATAGATAATTTTAGATAATCCATTTGTGTTGTTTGATAGGAAATGTCCAAATAGAATGGCAGTTCTATTGTGTATCGTTAAAGTAGTCATCTTAAATGGAGGTTGTTTAAGAGATAAGATTATTTTGAAGCATGAAGTATTTTAATTATTAAAAAAAGTTATTACTCGTTTCGTTAAGATGATTTAAAACTGAAGATTTTTAAGTAGGATAATTTTTACATTTCGTAACAGTAAATTCATCTCGTTTCCTCTCAATAAGTCGAAAAGAAAATGACCGTCGCTGATATATGAGGACACGCATTGTTAATTTCGTTTTCACGGTCCTTATCAAATCGCGATCTCCCTTTGTTCCCACGCCAACAACAACAACAACCAGACCAACAGAGCAGAGAGAACTCCTCGGGCTGCCGACGTAAGAGAAGGCTCTCTTAATAACCAGCTCAAAGATAGGGCTTTAAAACTGGGTTGCGCAGAGCGATTAATCATTGAAATTGAAGCGTGGAGATGATTAGTAATGAACTATCCGTCTTCATTTGTCATCCGCCCTTTTGGATCTTACTCACCGTTCGTAAAGAACGGCTGCTAAACTGTAAAGAAGTAAAAGATTAACAATTAAAAAGGCCTAAAAGAATTGCAGTATTAATAAGTATCGAATGGGGAATATAATTGATCGATTGAAGCGAATTCAACAATTTTAATTGGTGAAATCGTGTTATAAGAAAAAGAATTAAATCAAGTCAATATTGAATGTTTTTGCTTATATAAGTTTATACAGAACAATTTTTAATATAAGAATATTTATGTTATATTTATGATGTGGATAGTTTAGATATTGAGTAGACAAAAAGCTATTGATATCAATAGCTGCAGACTGCACACCATAACTGCACACAGAAAAAATTAGGTTATTATTACAGGATATCCCATTTTAGTGCTGCCGAGAAAAAACTCCAACCCCAAATAAAAGGCTACTATTTATTAGCACAGACTGCATAATATATACTATAACTGCAGACTGCAAATAAGTGCTGAAAAGTACAAGTAACAAATACATAAAAGCAAAATATAGCTTGAGTTTGCAAGCCGTAATGTCAGAGTGAAGATTAAAAATGATAGACGAGCTTAGAGCTTGCTTGGAAAATATAACTCAGGATCAGCTGCAGACTACACATATCAAATACTAGCTGCTAATAATAGTCCAGAAACATAACATAACTAAACATAACTAAAAACTACGTACTCAAATAGTTTCATCCCCTTTATTCTTCTTTTCTCTATGCTTCAATTCTTCGAGAATTCATAAGTAATGGTAATAAATAAATAGAACCACCAAAGTTTTTGAAATTTCTGTGCAACGTAGTTTTGGTTGCCTATCTCATCGTAAATATCACCACTTGCCACATTATTGCAATATTTGAATAAAAATGAAATTAATAAGAAAGCTGATAAGATATATCAACTTATTTGCATCCAAAATATAAAATGACTTTTTTGATGCTGATTTAACTAACGAAGCAACTCTAAAAAGAGGATACTTTAATGAATTTTATAGCGAATTTTATTGAAAATTTTATTAAAACTTTAAATATGATTTTTTAAAACAGGTTGGTTCATTGGAAAGAGGACACTTTTATTAACATTTTGACAAATTTTCAAACTCATATTCCAAAAAATGGATTTTATACGAATTTTTAAAACTTAATTGGCGAAAATTACAAAATTCGAAAAAATTGTCGATCATTTCAAAGATGTATTTCTCAAGAACTAAAAGTGATTTTCAAAATGGCTTTTTGCATTAAAAAGAGGATACTTTAATTAATAATTGGTGATATTTCCACAAGGATCCTTCAAAAAATTAATTTTATAGCGAATTTTGAAAATTATCGATAAAGATTGCAATATCGAAAATTTTATCAAAACTTCAAATATTGTTTTTTCAAAAACTGAAAGTTATTTTTCAAAACGGGTTAGTTCGTTGGAAAGAGGACACTTTTATTAACACTATGGGAAATTTTCAAGCTCATATTCCAAGAAATGGATTTTATACGAATTTTTAAATCTTAATCGGTGAAAATTGCAAAATTCGAAAAAATTCTCGATCATTTTAAAAATTTATTTCTCAAGAACTGAGAGTGATTTTTCAAAACGGCTTTTTGCATTAAAAAGAGGATACTTTAATTAATAATTGGTGATATTTCCACAAGGATCCATCAAGAAATTAATTTTATAGCGGATTTTGCAAGTTATCGATGAAAATTGCAAAATCGAAAATTTTCTCAAAACTTCAAATATTGTTTTCTCAGAAACTAAAAGTTATTTTTCAAAACGGGTTAGTGCGTTGGAAAGAGGACACTCTTATTAACACTTAGGAAAATTTTCAAGCTCATATTCCAAGAAATGGATTTTATACGAATTTTTAAAACTTAATTGGCAAAAATTGCGAAATTAGAAAAAATTTTCGATCATTTCAAAAATTTATTTCTCAAGAACTGAACGTGATTTTTCAAAACGGCTTTTTGCATTAAAAAGAGGATACCTTAATTAATAATTGGTGATATTTCCACAAGGATCCTTCAAGAAATTAATTTTATAACGAATTTTGAAAATTATCGATGAAAATTGCAATATCGAAAATTTTATCAAAAATTTCAAATATTGTTTTCTCAAAAATTAAAAGTTATTTTTCAAAACATGTTGGTTTATTGGAAAGAGGACACTCTTATTAACACTTTGGGTAATTTTCAAGCTCATATTCCAAGAAATGGATTTTATACGAATTTTTAAAACTTAATTGGCAAAAATTGCAAAATTCGAAAAAATTGTCGATCATTTCAAAAATTTATTTCTCAAGAACTAAAAGTGATTTTTCAAAACGGCTTTTTGCATTAAAAAGAGGTTACTTTAATTAATAATTGGTGACATTTCCACAAGGGTCCTTCAAGAAATTAATTTTATAGCGAATTTGAAAATCATCGATAAAAATTGCAACATCGAAAATTTTATTAAAATTTCAAATATTGTTTTCTCAAAAACTAAAAGTTATTTTTCAAAACAGGTTTGTTCATTGGAAAGAGGACACTTTTATTAACACTTTGGGAAATTTTCAAACTCATATTCCAAGAACTGGATTTTATACGAATTATTAAAATTTTATCGGCGAAAATTGTAAAATTCGAAAAAAATGCCGATCATTTCAAAAGTTTATTTCTCAAGAACTGAAAGTGATTTTTCAAAACGGCTTGTTGCATTAAAAAGAGAATACTTTAATTAATAATCGAATAATAATAATCAATTTTTTTGCTCTCTTTCTCCATGTCTGGTGAAGTCCAAAATCAAAATTGGTACTTAGTTGTGGATTTGAATGTAAATGTTGCTATAAAATTATTCTTATTGATATGAACAACACAATAAAAAGAAATGAGATTAATTATCTAAAACTTTTAATCTTTAGAATTAAATCAAGTCATTATTGAACGTTTCTACATAAAATCTATGATTAGTAACCATTAAGGGCGGATATAGATTTTCAATTTAGGACGAAAAGTTGCATAGGTAGCCAATTAATTACAGATTTTTTGGCGTAGATCTAACCTTACCTCTATTAACTTTCTTAATTCTATATCAGATCGATCTACTAAGCAATTTTCGAAAGGGTCACAATAGAGATGAGCCTAGAACGTATTAATCTGCAGGTTTTTGGTCGGTATTTAAGTGGTAGGTAAAGTGATTATAGATTCCTCTCTATCGTGTATTATTATTTATTTTATAATGTTATTAGATTTTTATATTTTCGTTTTTATTTTATAAATATATTTTTTAATTCGTCTCTGATCTATCTAATTAGAATAACAGACCAAGAAACCTTGCTCTGACACAAGACAAATCGACCGTATAATTAGGAAACCGAACATTGAGCGGCTTCAAACTTCAAACCGAATTAGTCTAATAAGTCCCTACGTGCCCTACAGTGTACAATTGCCAAGGGCGATCATTGTTTAGTCTCTAATTTGAGATGTAATTAAAAACCGGACCCCGTTACGGTTTCGTAACCCCTTTGATGCCATTCAACTTGTCCATGGCATTGTCTACCCAAATTACACGACTATAAATTAGTTCTAACAAGCCAAGGGAATCTATTCGAATCGGTTCTTTAAAAATAAAAAAGGTTTTCTTTAGTATTGTTATCAACACGCCATATCTAATAACTGTACGGTGAATTAAGTTATTAAAGAAATATTTTTTATAAGATCTCTTTATGGTGAAATCGTGATCGATATTTCGTGTGCGGTCTAAACAACTTTTAGAAACAAAGCCACGCTTATGCTAATGGGCAAATAACATGTTACAAATCATAATTCGAACCTATGTTTGCATAGTGTTTCGCCCATTAGCAAATTATATCTTGTAGCCAACAAGCTGTAGTTTCAGAATCGTTACGATCTTAAAAAGAACGTATGGTTAAGTCTTAGATTTCGGTGATTTGATGTTTTCCAACAAAAATTAACATTTTTTCTTCAATTTCAAATCAAAAAATTTCTTTACGATTTCCTTGAATTCGATTAAATCTTATTTCTTAAACTCCTTTTTCGCCTTAAATTCCTCTTTCTTGCTTATAATAAGTAAAAACAAAGATGTACTTAATTTTTTTTTCTTAATAACCATGTTGGCTCTACACTTTAACTCGGGTCATCGTCTTCGCGCGAGCTTTACTTTTTTTGCGAACGAAAAGGGTGAGCGGTTAATTTGCCAGTCGAGGACGCCCCCCGAAAACGAAGAAGCAAAAAGCATGGGGGCAACCTCGGAATAGCAGATAAAGTGTATAATTTTAACTGGATCTGTTATTTCTAGCGCGTTGCTGTGGCGTCGAGGGCTGGAGTTCTCATCGCGGACGACTCGTGGAGCCCTCGTGCCTTCTTCTTTCATTGGGCGGACCCCAAATCTACCAAAAACTTGTGTGTCGATGCAGGTGAATTCACCTGTCTTACTTCTTCTTTAGCCACGTGGTCAAACCAGATAAATTGTTTTAGATATCAACTTTTTTTTGGGTATCAAAACAAAATTGGCTTAATAATTAGACAATTTTATTTTATTTTATTGTTTTAATGATTAGCTAAGCTTCAGCTGGGTTTCAACTGGTCGAGATCTAACGAAGATGGTAACGGTTTTATATCAGTACACCTGCTGATATTTAAATATTGGGGGCTCTGGTAATCATCAGACGACCCTCTGCCGACGATTTTGATATTTCAAGCCTATCCTTGTGTCCCCTCTCGGTGCATCTTGAAGCAGGTGCTTTTGCCCTTCTCTCCGGTTCGTCCACCACCTTCCGAGTACCTCCCGGGTATCGAGTAATAAACTACCACCGAAGTTGTTCCACAATTATTAGGGGTTCCTTAAAAAAATTTTAATATAAACATTATAAAAATAAAATATCCATCATGAACAAAGTAATCGTAACAATTTACTTCACCACAGGCGGTAACAACATGAGATAACCTATTAGAAGTAGACCACGCTCATTAACATAATATCCGATATATCGCTCACAAAGGTGATTTGCCTTTTTTCGCCACACCCCTCCTATATCAGCACCCATTTAGCAAAGCCAAAATTAATAAGAAAAATCGCCGACCACTTCAAGACATTTTAACGCATTAAAGCAGCTATTTCCCAAGAGTGCCAGACCCAGAATAACAAGATACAAGAGGCGTACCCTGAGGACGGTCGATTTTTTAGGGCTATTAAATATTCATCTTCGCGCCCGTTATATACATTTTTAAAAAATTGAATCTACTTGACGGCCTTTTGATATCCGTGATCACAAGGGAAATGATTCGGCGACATTCTCTGAAACGGTTAAAAGGATATTACGAATATTACGTGCCTCATTGCACTGGTTTCGTCTCGTTTACGTCGAGAAATCGGTGTAATTATGTAAACATCCGTGCCTGAAATGGAATAATTTTAACAAAAAAAAAAAAGAATAAATCACTACATTTTTACAAAATGTTAAATCAAGTTGTTATTTGGTTTACCTTAATAATTAATGTTTTATTACAATTGGTTTCTGAATATAAAATAGATATTTCCCATATAACTCAATGTCCTGAATATGAAAATACCCCATTACCGTCACCGTTAGAAGCTGAATACGTTAAGTATAATAAAAGTGTTAAGGTTTTTAATGGGAATTTTACGATGAGTAGAGATTTGGATGAGACATTTTTTGTGAGTATTAAAATAATCTTTAAATTGGTTTTTAAAAAATATTTTTAGTTGCAATTAATCGTTCGAAAATGGTCCGAAGGTTCTTGGAGAGATAATTTGATCGATGTAAAATTCGGGGATGCATGTAACATCTTTAAGAAATATATTAATACTTTTTGGATCGATTTTTTAAAAGTGGGAGGTGTTCAAAATCCAGAAAAATGTCCTGTTAAACAAGTATGAAATTATGTACTTTATAGTTCAGTCAATGTGTATAAAGAAAAGAATGCTCAAAAATGTTATTGATTTATTAAAATAGCTTTTGGGTTGGATTGGGAACGCAAACTAAGTCAAGCCATGCCAATCCAAGTCAACCAAAATTGTTTCGCGATTCAATTTAACTGATTTAATGATGTTGGGTTGGATTCGACTGGGTTGGGATCGTGGAGAACCCAACCCAACCCAACTCGAAAGCTGTTTTAATTCAAACTTTTCAATGGTTCAAGCAACCTTATTAATTTTAGATTTATAAATCAATTAATCGCAAACATTTGTTGTACATTTAATAAAAAACAGAGTTAAAAAAAGATGGAAATTAAAAGAATTGTGGAAACGTTGTTTATTGAAATTAAGAAATAAGATTTATCTTAAATTAAAGTTCAAAGTTTTCTCTTTAAAATGATATATAATAATCGTTGGGTTGGATAAGAAAATTATGGAGAAAAGATTTATTGAGTTAAAACTAAAATTTTGGTTTAAGCTAAAAATGTTAAAAAAAAGATAAAATTAAAAACATTGTAGAAATGTTGTTTATAGAAATTAAGGAATGAGATTTGTTTTAAATTAAAGTTCAAAGTTTTGTGTTTAAAATGATATATAATAATCGTTGGGTTGGATAAGAAAATTATGGAGAAAAAAACTATTGAGTTGAAACTAAAATTTTGTCTCAACCTAAAAATGTTAAAAAAGAGATTAAATTAAAAAGATTGTAGAAATGTTGTTTATGGAAATTAAGGAATGAGATTTGTTTTAAATTAAAGTTCAAAGTTTTCTCTTTAAAATGATATATAATAATCGTTAGGTTGGATAAGAAAATTATGGAGAAAAAATTATGGCGTTAAGGCTAGAATTTTGAATTAAGCTAAAAATGTTAAAAAAAAGATAAAATTAAAAAAATTGTAGAAACGTTGTTTATGGAAATTAAGGAATAAGATTTGTCTTAAATTAAAGTTCAAAGTCTTCTCTTTAAAATGATATATAGTAATCGTTGGGTTGGATAAGAAAATTATGGAGAAAAAAATTATTAAGTTGAAACTAAAACTTTGTCTCAACCTAAAAATGTTAAAAAAGAGATGAAATGAAAAAGATTGTAGAAATGTTGTTTATGGAAATTAAGGAATGAGATTTGTTTTAAATTAAAGTTCAAAGTTTTCTTTTTAAAATGATATATAATAATCGTTGGGTTGGATAAGAAAATTATGGAGAAAAAAATTATTAAATTAAAGCTAAAACTTTGATTTAAGCTAAAAATGTTAAAAAAAAGATGAAATTTAAAAAAATTGTAAAAATATTGTTTATGGAAATTAAGAAATGAGATTTGTTTTAAATTAAAGTTCAAAGTCTTCTCTTTAAAATGGTATATAATAATCGTTGGGTTGGATAAGAAAATTAAGGAGAAAAAAATTATTAAGTTGAAACTAAAATTTTGTCTCAACCTAAAAATGTTAAAAAAGAGATGAATTTAAAAAGATTGTAGAAATGTTATTTATGAAAATTAAGAAATGAGATTTGTTTTAAATTAAAGTTTAAAGTTTTCTCTTTTAAATGATATATAATAATCGTTGGGTTGGATAAGAAAATTATGGAGAAAAAAATTATTAAGTTAAAGCTAAAACTTCGATTTAAGCTAAAAATGTTAAAAAAAAGATGAAATTTAAAAAAATTTTAGAAATATTGTTTATGGAAATTAAGAAATGAGATTTGTTTTAAATTAAAGTTTAAGGTTTTCTCTTTAAAATGATATATAATAATCGTTGGGTTGGATAAGAAAATAATGGAGAAAAAAAATATTGGATTAAAACTAAAATTTTGACTTAAACTAAAAATGTTAATAAAGAAATGAAATTAAAAAAATTGTAGAAATATTGTTTATGGAAATTAAGAAATAAGATTTGTTTTAAATTAAAGTTTAAAGTTTTCTCTTTAAAATGATATATAATAATCGTTAGGTTGGATAAGAAAATTATGGAGAAAAAAATTATTGAGTTGAAACTGAAATTTTGTCTCAACCTAAAAATGTTAATAAAGAAATGAAATTAAAAAAATTGTAGAAATATTGTTTATGGAAATTAAGAAATGAGATTTGTTTTAAATTAAAGTTTAAAGTTTTCTCTTTAAAATGATATATAATAATCGTTGGGTTGGATAAGAAAATTATGGAGAAAAAAATTATTAAGTTAAAGCTAAAACTTCGATTTAAGCTAAAAATGTTAAAAAAAAGATGAAATTTAAAAAAATTTTAGAAATATTGTTTATGGAAATTAAGAAATGAGATTTGTTTTAAATTAAAGTTTAAGGTTTTCTCTTTAAAATGATATATAATAATCGTTGGGTTGGATAAGAAAATAATGGAGAAAAAAAATATTGGATTAAAACTAAAATTTTGACTTAAACTAAAAATGTTAATAAAGAAATGAAATTAAAAAAATTGTAGAAATATTGTTTATGGAAATTAAGAAATAAGATTTGTTTTAAATTAAAGTTTAAAGTTTTCTCTTTAAAATGATATATAATAATCGTTAGGTTGGATAAGAAAATTATGGAGAAAAAAATTATTGAGTTGAAACTGAAATTTTGTCTCAACCTAAAAATGTTAATAAAGAAATGAAATTAAAAAAATTGTAGAAATATTGTTTATGGAAATTAAGAAATGAGATTTGTTTTAAATTAAAGTTTAAAGTTTTCTCTTTAAAATGATATATAATAATCGTTGGGTTGGATAAGAAAATTATGGAGAAAAAAATTATTAAGTTAAAGCTAAAACTTTGATTTAAGCTAAAAATGTTAAAAAAAAGATAAAATTAAAAAATTTGTAGAAATATTGTTTATGGAAATTAAGGAATAAGATTTATCTTAAATTAAAGTTTAAAGTTTTCTCTTTCAAAAGATATATGATAATCGTTGGGTTGGATAAGAAAATTATGGAGAAAAAAATTATTAAGTTGAAACTAAAATTTTGTCTCATCTTAAAAATGTTAAAAAAGAGATGAAATTAAAAAGATTGTAGAAATGTTGAGTATGAAAATTAAGGAATGAGATTTGTTTTAAATTAAAGTTCAAAGTTTTCTCTTTAAAATGATATATAATAATCGTTGGGTTAGATTAGAAAATTATGGAGAAAAAAATTATTGAGTTAAAGCTAAAACTTTGATTTAAACCGAAAATGTTTAAAAAAAAGATGAAATTAAAAACATTGTGGAAACGTTATTTATGGAAATTAAGGAATCAGATTTGTCTTAAATTAAAGTTCAAAGTCTTCTCTTTAATGTGATATATAATAATCGTTGGGTTGGATAAGAAAATTATGCAGAAAAAAATTATTGAGTAAAACTAAAATGTTGATTGAAACTGAAAATTTAAAAAAAAAGATGAAATTAAAAAAATTGTAGAAATGTTGTTTATGGAAATAATGAAATGAGATTTGTTTTAAATTAAAGTTTAAAGTTTTCTCTTTAAAATGGTGTATAATAATCGTTGGGTTCGATAAGAAAATTATGGAGAAAAAAATTAATGGGTTAAAACATAAATTTTGAATCAAGCGGAAAATCTAAGAAAAACGATAAAATTAAAAAAATTGTGGGAAGGTTATTTATGGAAATTAAGGAATAAGATTTGTCTTAAATTAAAGTTTAAAGTTTTCTCTTTCAAATGATATATAGTAACCGTTAGGTTGGATAAGAAAATTATGGAGAAAAAAATTATTAAGTTAAAACTAAAATTTTGTCTCAACCTAAAATTGTTAAAAAATGATGTAAATTCGAAAATTAATGGAAACGTTGTTTATGAATATTAAGAAATGAAATGTAGCTTAAATTAAAGGTCAAAGACTCCTCTTTCAAATGATATCTAATAATCAATGCGGTGCATTAGGAAAATATGGAGAAAAAAATAACATTTTCGCTGCTTGTTGCATCCGATTGAGTTACGAACATTTTTATTCAATTTCTAATATGATCTTGGTCTATTAACGATTCCGTTTGATCTCGCTTTTGTTCATAACATAACTTACTGTCCTCGGACTTAGTAAATCATGCCAAAGCTACCAATTATGTTGTGATGTTCTTTTGCATAAATTGACTGAACTAAAAATTATTATTTATTTTCTTCTTAATTAATTATTAAATTTTTTTAGGGAGTCTACATCTATAAAAACTACATCCTACCTCTAGAACTAATTCAACAAAACTTTTTCACAGGAACTTTCAGAATGAAATTTATAATTTCAAGGGAATCAATTATACACACTTGTACGATATTTTACTTTGAAACCATAGAAAACATCAAGAATTAAAAGTTGTAGCATTGTGAGTACGTAATCAAGTAAAAAAATAATAATTTTACATGATTACCACGAAAGGTTTTTCTCCTTAATTAATTAATAACCTCCGTAGAAATGATAAATTAACGTATTTCAATTATGGGCAATTAAAATTTCGTAATTACACCCGTCCGGACGGGACACGTTGATTGCGGCCCCGCTTAAATAATATGCTATCATTAAAATAGTCGCGGATAAGTGCTAGAGGCGTATAACCTCAGGTCGGCGAGTGTTATCCATTTTATAATTAAATATTTCCTCGTAATCAATCACAGAAACATCCACCTTCTCGCAAAAATTTTTCACTGCCAAGCGGAATTGCTCATGATTAAGACTTTGCGTTTCTCGGAAATTCGTATTAAACGTCAGTTTCAAGTGAGAACCTCCAATTTTCAACAGTCATCAAACATAAAAGACTGCGTGAGAATCTTAAAATTATACGACTATAAAAAAAATAAATTTCTGTCGTTGAAATTTAAATTAAAGATTGATATCGTGACAAAATCACTTTTCACTCGTACAAAAAAAAACGTTTTTAAATTGATTATTCACGCGCCGTCGAAGATTGATTTTAATTTATTTGATTCGAAAGTAATAAATTAAAATTGGGCAATTTGGGTATCATTATCTTTGGTGCTTTACGCGTCTTCGTCTTTCGAAATTATGTTAATCTATGATGTTCGAAGGTGTGAAAGGAAGAAGATATACAGGGCGTTATTACAGGCGCCCGGATACCGCGAATCCCCCAAAATAGTAATTTACGGCATCTTGGGCTATCTGATCGAATCGTAATGGAAGAATCGGACTACCATTTAGATTGTGTTAGATAAAACCTGGTCTTGGGGACCATAAATCATAAGCATCCACAGCTACGCGTCCGAAGGTGCTAACAGATCACCGTGTACAATGTAATCAAGTTTTTTCTTTGTCCCGTCGACGCCTCCTGGTGTTTTTCTTGGTCGACTCTTACCTTTTGTGAATCGCACTTTTTTGATTGATTTATAATCTCAACTTTTTTTGCCAACTTGGAAAGAACCTTTTGTTCGCAAAGTATTTTTTCAAACTTTTCTGCAAATATTTACATCTATTAATTTTCCATTCATGATGATTAAAAAATTCGTAAAAACAAGTTATACAAGAAAATTTTCCATATTTTATTTTTAAGTATAAAAAACACATCACAAATCATTTTTTTTCTTTAATTTCGTAATTATAATCTCGATTATCCAGGGGATGGCGCAAAATAAATAAACAACCGTTAATAAATGAACCACCATTGTGTTACTTTGGGTTAAATTCTTAATAACTCCGGATAAAACTCCAACAGCTAAAGCAACAACGCCACAAACGACCATATACAACGAAAAAGCTGTTGGAAATCTTGCACCATATTGTTCTGCAACAACCAAAGGTAACGGTGTTTGGATGAAACATCTTAAAAATCCCAAAATAGCCGTTGTGGTTGCGATCCAAATGAAAGAATTGTTTAAAACGAACACCACCCGAAAAATAGCTGATAACAATGCGCCAAGAAGGAAAACATAACGGTTCCAAATTTTAAAAACCCCACTAACGACGGATAAAGCAATTCTGCTCACTAAATCAGCCGTGAAATAAATAGTGAATAAAGTCGTTACTTCCGAATGATTAAAACCATAACTTATTAAAAGTAATGGATATATCGAGATAAAAGCTAAATCTGAAGTCATTCCTAATGACAAACCAAACGCTATGTTGACATATCTCGATTCTTTAAAAAGTTCTAAATCCAAAGATTTCGAAATTCTTTTCCTAAAACAAAAAAAAATCTTATTTATTTAAGTTTTAATCTAATTTTAAAAATCATTCACCATATCCCAAGATCCTCATCAGTTTGAGATTCCCTATTAACATTTTGCAACGAACAAGCATAACCATTTAAACTAGCCACAGATGGTCTTTTTCCTTTTCGATTCTCATTTTTATTATGTCCCTCGTCCATTAAACGATTCTCTGCGGTTAATTCTTCCTCGTTCATTTCAATGGGATCTACAACCTCTTTTTTCATGTGCCACGAAACCGGTTGCAAAACCATCATAGCCACGAATCCGTGTAAACTTAAAGCTGAAAAAATCGCGGCTGTTCCACGAAAACCGTATTCTTCCATCATCATTTTAGTTAAAATCGGCCAACCTATACTGACTACGACGATTAAAGCCTGACAAGCACCCATAACGACGTTTTGGCGTTTATCGAAGTATGAATTGAATGCGGAAAAAACAGCGGGCATCATCAAACCGAATCCGAGTCCTTGGAACACTCCGAAAGATAGAAGCATTTGTGAGAGATTTGTTACGAAAACGTTTCCTAAGGTTCCTATGAAATAGATTCCAGCTCCCATTAAACCAACTTTGCGGTAAGTGTATTTTTGAAGGAGATGATTTACTGGTAGTCCTAAATTATTTTATTAATTTAGAGTAAAAATGTTTTTTCTATTTTACCTGTAAAACATAGAACTGTGTTAAAAACTCCATTTATTAATGTGGTTGCGCCAGTTTCGTCTCCTAAACCAGCTAAAAATTCTCCGTAAACCATCCCAAAAACTGTAGTAGGAACAATTGTAACCATCTAAATAAATAAAAACGATTAAATTTGATTTAATTTAGAATTTAGAAAACTTACAAACATTAAACTAACGGCGCCTCCAACAATGTACCCCCATCCACCTTCTGGTGGGACTTTCTTATAAATTTTACCAACATTTTCAACTTTTACACCCATCTCTTATAATGTTCGCCAAAGAACCGTTAAACATTTTCTAAGGTTTACATGAGAAGAGCAAGTAATTATAAAATGCTTAGCGTTATCAGTTGTGACACTTGAAGGAACAATACTCCCGGTATTCTTTTTAAATACATATTTGCATTGTGTCAACCAATTTTTAAAAATAGGTCTGCTACGAAACATAGCAGTACATGTGCTGATAGTTTATTTGCGAAATTACAACACGAATGTCACGTGGTAACTCATTCTTTCGCAAAAAAGTCCTTATCTTGTTCTCTAAATTATTTTGCTTTGGGTAATCTCCGTTATAAATTAAAATTTATTTTTAAAAGATTTTATTCGTGGGTGGTTGTTTTATTTTTAAAATTAGTTTCAAAACATGTCATGGTAAATTTATGGATGTTATGAATGGATGATGAGTAAATATTTAAATTAGATGAATGATATCAACTTTTTAGAACATCTTCTGCCATCTATTAATGAATGGAAAAAGGCAAGAAATTTGTGGAAATGTTACGAATGTGGAGATATCTATAATTAATATTCTTTTTCAGAGTTCACATTAATAATTGAATTAATAGCGATCTATAGCGAAGATAAGAGTTATGATATGATACAGAATAACCAATTACTTCTAGATATGCAAACATAAGAGTTCAAAATACAGTTCGATAAGAATACTGTGTGTGAGATGATTAAAGAATTGTTATTTTGTAGAATTCAGAAGAAATGAAATTAAAAAATTTGTAGAAATGTTGTTTATTAAAATTAAAATTAAGAAATGAGAGTGGTCTTAAATTAAAGTTCAAAGTTTTCTCTTTAGAATGGTATATAATAATCAGTGGGTTGGATAAGAAAATTATGGAGAAAAAAGTTATTGAGTTAAAACCAAAATTTTGATTTAAGCTAAAAATGTTAAAAAAAAGATGAAATTTAAAAACATTGTAGAAATATTGTTTATGGACATTAAGAAATGAAATTTGTTTTAAATTAAAGTTTATAGTTTTCTCTTTAAAATGATATGTAATAATCGTTGGGTTGGATAAGAAAATTATGGAGAAAAAAATTATTGAGTTAAAAGTAAAATTTTGATTCAAGCTGAAAATGTTAAAAAAAGATGAAATTAAAAAGATTGTAGAAATGTTGTTTATGAAAATTAAGAAATGAGATTTGTCTTAAATAAAAGATTAAAGTTTTCTCTTTAAAATGATATATAATAATCGTTGGGTTGGATAAGAAGATTATGGAGAAAAAAATTATTGAGTTGAAACTAAAATTTTGTCTCAACCTAAAAATGTTAAAAAAGAGATGAAATTACAAAGATTGTAGAAATGTTGTTTATGAAAATTAAGAAATGAGATTTGTCTTAAATAAAAGATTAAAGTTTTCTCTTTAAAATGATATATAATAATCGTTGGGTTGGATAAGAAAATTATGGAGAAAAAAATTATTGAGTTAAAAATAAAATTTTTATTCAAGCTGAAAATGTTAAAAAAAGATGAAATTAAAAAATTTGTAGAAATGTTGTTTATGGAAATTAAGAAATGAGATTTGTCTTAAATTAAAGATTAAAGTTTTCTCTTTAAAATGATATATAATAATCGTTGGGTTGGATAAGAAAATTATGAAGAAAAAAATTATTGAGTTGAAACTGAAATTTTGTCTCAACCTAAAAATGTTAATAAAGAAATGAAATTAAAAAAATTGTAGAAATATTGTTTATGGAAATTAAGAAATGAGATTTGTGTTAAATTAAAGTTTATAGTTTTCTCTTTAAAATGATGTATAATAATCGTTGGGTTGGATAAGAAAACTATGGAGAAAAAAATTATTAAGTTAAAGCTAGAATTTTGATTTAAGCTAAAAATGTTAAAAAAATGATGAAATTAAAAAATTTGTAGAAATATTGTTTATAGAAATAAAGAAATGAGATTTGTCTTAAATTAAAGTTTATAGTTTTCTCTTTAAAATGATATGTAATAATCGTTGGGTTGGATAAGAAAATTATGGAGAAAAAAATTATTGAGTTAAAACTAAAATTTTTATTCAAGCTGAAAATGTTAAAAAAAGATGAAATTAAAAAATTTGTAGAAATGTTGTTTATGGAAATTAAGAAATGAGATTTGTCTTGAATTAAAGATTAAAGTTTTCTCTTTAAAATGATATATAATAATCGTTGGTTTGGATAAGAAAATTATGGAGAAAAAAATTATTGAGTTGAAACTGAAATTTTGTCTCAACCTAAAAATGTTAATAAAGAAATGAAATTAAAAAAATTGTAGAAATATTGTTTATGGAAATTAAGAAATGAGATTTGTGTTGAATTAAAGTTTATAGTTTTCTCTTTAAAATGATGTATAATAATCGTTGGGTTGGATAAGAAAACTATGGAGAAAAAAATTATTATGTTAAAGCTAGAATTTTGATTTAAGCTAAAAATGTTAAAAAAATGATGAAATTAAAAAATTTGTAGAAATATTGTTTATAGAAATAAAGAAATGAGATTTGTCTTAAATTAAAGTTTATAGTTTTCTCTTTAAAATGATATGTAATAATCGTTGGGTTGGATAAGAAAATTATGGAGAAAAAAGTTATTGAGTTAAAACTAAAATTTTTATTCAAGCTGAAAATGTTAAAAAAAGATGAAATTAAAAAATGTGTAGAAATGTTGTTTATGGAAATTAAGAAATGAGATTTGTCTTAAATTAAAGATTAAAGTTTTCTCTTTAAAATGATATATAATAATCGTTGGGTTGGATAAGAAAATTATGGAGAAAAAAATTATTGAGTTGAAACTGAAATTTTGTCTCAACCTAAAAATGTTAATAAAGAAATGAAATTAAAAAAATTGTAGAAATATTGTTTATGGAAATTAAGAAATGAGATTTGTGTTGAATTAAAGTTTATAGTTTTCTCTTTAAAATGATGTATAATAATCGTTGGGTTGGATAAGAAAACTATGGAGAAAAAAATTATTAAGTTAAAGCTAGAATTTTGATTTAAGCTAAAAATGTTAAAAAAATGATGAAATTAAAAAATTTGTAGAAATATTGTTTATAGAAATAAAGAAATGAGATTTGTCTTAAATTAAAGTTTATAGTTTTCTCTTTAAAATGATATGTAATAATCGTTGGGTTGGATAAGAAAATTATGGAGAAAAAAATTATTGAGTTAAAACTAAAATTTTTATTCAAGCTGAAAATGTTAAAAAAAGATGAAATTAAAAAATTTGTAGAAATGTTGTTTATGGAAATTAAGAAATGAGATTTGTCTTGAATTAAAGATTAAAGTTTTCTCTTTAAAATGATATATAATAATCGTTGGTTTGGATAAGAAAATTATGGAGAAAAAAATTATTGAGTTGAAACTGAAATTTTGTCTCAACCTAAAAATGTTAATAAAGAAATGAAATTAAAAAAATTGTAGAAATATTGTTTATGGAAATTAAGAAATGAGATTTGTGTTGAATTAAAGTTTATAGTTTTCTCTTTAAAATGATGTATAATAATCGTTGGGTTGGATAAGAAAACTATGGAGAAAAAAATTATTATGTTAAAGCTAGAATTTTGATTTAAGCTAAAAATGTTAAAAAAATGATGAAATTAAAAAATTTGTAGAAATATTGTTTATAGAAATAAAGAAATGAGATTTGTCTTAAATTAAAGTTTATAGTTTTCTCTTTAAAATGATATGTAATAATCGTTGGGTTGGATAAGAAAATAATGGAGAAAAAAATTATTTAGTTAAAACTAAAATTTTGATTCAAGCTGAAAATGTTAAAAAAAGATGAAATTAAAAAATTTGTAGAAATGTTGTTTATGGAAATTAAGAAATGAGATTTGTCTTAAATTAAAGATTAAAGTTTTCTCTTTAAAATGATATATAATAATCGTTGGGTTGGATAAGAAAATTATGAAGAAAAAAATTATTGAGTTGAAACTGAAATTTTGTCTCAACCTAAAAATGTTAATAAAGAAATGAAATTAAAAAAATTGTAGAAATATTGTTTATGGAAATTAAGAAATAAGATTTGTGTTAAATTAAAGCTTATAGTTTTCTCTTTAAAATGATGTATAATAATCGTTGGGTTGGATAAGAAAACTATGGAGAAAAAAATTATTAAGTTAAAGCTAGAATTTTGATTTAAGCTAAAAATGTAAAAAAAAAGATGAAATTAAAAACATTGTAGAAATATTGATTATGGAAATTAAGAAATGAGATTTGTCTTAAATTAAAGTTTATAGTTTTCTCTTTAAAATGATATGTAATAATCGTAGGGTTGGATAAGAAAATTATGGAGAAAAAAATTATTGAGAAAATTTTGTCTCAACCTAAAAATGTTAAAAAATTATGTAAATACGAAAATTAATGGAGACATTGTTTATGAATATTCAAAAATGAAATGTAGCTTAAATTAAAGGTAGAAGACGCCTCTTTCAAATGATATATAATAATCAATGGATCTTGAAACTTCTTATGAGAAATCCAATCTAATCAATTTTTTAAAGATGAAATTCGAAATATTAGATTTGCGCAGGAACCAAGCTGCAGTATATTGCAAATAAACTGACAAAATATGGCATTAAAATCAACGTCTTGGTAGATTAAAGAAATTTTTACGTTTCGAACCTGGAAATCTATCCAAGTAAACAATCGGACGGACCATTTTGCAACAAAGTAAACGGTATTTAATCATTACAATGTATAATTTGCTAGCCAAAGGAACGACAATTGTTGGAACTATAAGAAAAAGCAAGAAAGAAATTCCACCATGTTTTCTAAATACAAAACTAAGACCAGTGTACAATAGTATGTTTGCGTTCCTGAAAATAGGAGTTATGGTGTGAAATACCTTTTATAACTTAACTAAAGGTGGCGTTGATGTTGTTGACGAGCTTATATCTCAATATACGGTGTCTAGAATCTTCTGCAGATGGCCCTTAACGATATTTTACAGTTTGTTGAACATTGGTGGAGTAAACTTACAAAACTTAGCATTTTTTTGAAAAACTCAGCTTTAGAACTTATGAAGCCTCATGCTCAAACAAGACTCTCAATCCCAAACTTACCTGTAAAACAAAAAGAGCAACTCCTCGTTGGTAGTATTGAAGAAAACACTCCTCCAGGATCTAGCGTTGCGGAAACTGGTATGTGTTCCTTGTGCTCCCGGCATAAAAACAGAAAAACCAAAAAACAGTGTTGCAAATGCTGCAAATACTTGTGTAATTAACACTCCAAATTTGTATGCCGAGTGCAAGGAATCAAAGGAAACGCCAGAAAGATCTCCTTAATTTTCATTGTTTAACTAGTTTGAAGGACATTTCATTTATTAATAATCGTCATAGTATGGCAATAAAGACATAAATCCTTAGCAATTGTTTTCTTTTATAGTAGTAGGAGCGAAAACAACTTTGTGTTTATTAAATTACGAAATTGTACGTATAAAAAACTAAAAATCACATTTTCAGGACTCATGGGCCATTTCTCATTTACAACTGTTCGTTTCCTTCTTTTCCCAACAATGATGCTGCCACAGTCTACACCCCCTCTCCTCATCCTTCAACCAATATCTATTGGCCCTCTCTACATTACACACCTAAATCTGCCTACCAACCTCGTCCCCTCCTCATACAATGCGCCATCAAGTATGTACTTCGGTAGCCCCTCTGTTACAAGTTACAAACCATTCTAGTTACTCGCCCATCAGTTCCTCTGGTTGGTATGTCGTCCAGAACAACGTCAATATCGAAGGTTGACTGAGGTTACGGATGTTGCTCAATGTCGGATAAATTGGGAATAGTCAGTTAGGTTTGCTAAGGTTAATAAACTCCAGGTAAGAAATATTGGGTAGTGTTAGTTTTGTTTACTAGGTTCAATGACTTCTAAGTAAAGAATTAAGTTAAGTAGGGTAATGGACGTTGCACGATATCAGGCAGGTTTGGGAAAAGTCAGTTACATTTCCTAAGGTTAATGACCTCCAGCTAAGAAATATTGGGTAAGGTCAGTTTTGTTTACCAGGTTGAAATACTTCCAGGCAAAAAATGATGGGTAAAGTTCCAAAATATCAAGTAGATTGGGAGAGGTCAGTGATGTTTTCTAAGGTTAATGACCTCCATGTAAGCAATATTGGGTTAGGTTAGTTTTGTTTACCAGATTGGTAAAAAATGTTGAGTAAGGTTGCACAATATCAGGTAGATTGGGAGAGATCAGTTATGTTTGCTAAGGTTAATAACCTGAATATACCGCATTTTAATAAAAAAATCTGCTATATTTGAATGTCGTTGCATAACATGGCTAAAGAAAGTTGATAATCGCGCGGCACAGAATGATGACCACAAAAGAGGCAGCAGTTTGGGGCATTTTTGCAGACCATTCTGAAGTGATCCAATTGTTCACAATATCAACATACGTATTTATGACGTATTATTCTTATCTGTTACAGCGTTTTTCGTCTTCTCTGTAGAGTAGCACTTTGCTTTCTGAATTGGCTTTTCCATCTCAATAGGACCATCCCTAATCATTGGCCCTATCCTTGTCGTTGATATTCTTGTACCAACAGACCACAAGCAACTATAGTAGGCTTGGAAGGTTTAATAGTGATTGATCTGGATATGTTGTGTATTAAAGCAGCTAGAATTAGTCTGCAAATTGTATATTTATCCTAGTTAACGCAGTTGGAATAAAGCAGCAAAGATATTATGAGGTACAAAAAAGCAGAATAGTGAAATGTACTAAGTACTAAGACTTTTCCAAGTAATAAAATATCTGGGAGAGCTGTTTGATGAATAGTGGAGATTCCAGTTGTAACCTAATGAATTGTACAGCGATTTTATCATAGCAGAGTGGCACAAAACAATAAATGATGATTAATGAAAATAAATAAAATAAATAATAAGTTTATAATTGTTTTATTTATAAAACCATCATTAGCTAATACATCATTTAGCAGACGTAAACCTAAGTTACAATCATCTATGTACAGATTCATAGCAATTTTTTTAAAGATATTTTCACGGTCATTCATTCACACGCGTATAGATTCAGTCTTATACCACTAATATCACACTGAAAGTGTATCGTGTAATGTCGACTCTTGCACTTAAAGAACGGTATAAACGCAAGGCTACGTCAACGGAAGTAAGAACAAACTGCTTGGTTTAAAGACATACGACAAAAACTCTTAGGGAAAACAAGGAAATTTACTTTTTTCTACGTTGTACCATCTAATTTTCTTTTCATCATTTTTTTCGTAAGTAAGTAGGTTCCACAAATACAATATAACATTAATTAATCATAATGTAATGGAACCAAAAAGGTCAAGATTAATAATTTAGATGTTTAATACTTGGACTTTCATTTAAAATGGCGCGTGCTACTTTATAGTTTTTAAGTTGTAGTATCAGAGTCGGAATCCCTGTTTTTTCTCGTTTTGAACCAGATAATTAAGTACTCAATACACCACGCCGTACAGCAGAGCATTATTAAAAATGTCTGCGAATGTAAACACATTGAATAACTGTTTGTTTGATCTCTAATCACACCTGAAATACAAAAATTTTGAATTATTTATTTATTTTAATAATAATTAAGGTTGTTTGCCTAATAACGGTCCTAATGCAACCACAAAAAGTCCCTTTCCAACCATATGTAATCCAAAAGCTGCTGGTAATTTTTCCAATGAGGAATATTCAGAAATAGTGATGGTAAAATTGATAAGGGCAGCTCCTCTAACAAATCCGCAAATTCCAAGCCATACAACGATGCTCATGTACGCCGTTTGTTCGGCCAAGACTGTGGACAACAGAAATATAAATTAGATCTAAGAATAATGGGTATAAAGACATGCCTCGGTGCGTAAATAAAAAATGGATGAACCCATAAAAAAATAAATAATTAAAAGATTAGAATGACTTGGAGAAAAAGAAATCGGCCCTCCGGATACTCAAAAATTTTTAAATTTCAACAATAAAAAAAATGAATAAAATAAAAATTGTTTTAACGTAAAAGCAAAACGGAAAACGTTCCGCGAAATCTTACGCACTGAAATCGGTTATACAAAAAACGGTAAAGCTTATGTCTCTATAGTTTTTGATTACCTATATTCGGTTTGGCTCCATTCAGCTGCCAACAAAAATTCACAAGTACATTAGAAAATATGTTCAATGCGCAACATAGAATTCATAAAACCCAGTCCAAGAAAAAAAATCATAAAAAATAATAAGTTTGGACCAAAAAAGGAATTGTAGAATATAAAAAAATGAAATAAAATCATAAAAAGATTTAAATCATTTCAAATTAACCAAAAAAGTTGTATTAAATTAAAATGAGATAAGAAATTAATTAAGTAAATATAAATAAATAACAATAATCGTTGTATTTTTTTCTTAAATTTGATAATTGAAGAAAATTGATGATTTTACCTGGTTATTAACGAAGGACTCGATATGAAGCCACGAGCTGATTTTTTGTAAGAATTCATCCCAAAAAACGCGGATAAAATCATAAACGCTTTATTAAGCTAAGTAATTAAAAATAAAAAATCCCTCCTTGATTATTTAATAATTAATAAATAAAAAAACCAAAAGAGCACCTTTTTTAATTTAATTTAAGTCTTCAGACAAATTTATGCTGAAAAGAGGTGTAAGTTATCGATATACAAAAAAAAATATTTGCACACCAATTAAAATTGGAAGAAATCTTTAAAATTCATAATTCATCACCATAATAAAGTTTAATTAATTAAAGATTTCTTACCAAAAATATCTGTATGTTTGGAAATTATCTCATCTTACCTGATCTACAAATCCCAAGTAAAAATATGGCGGTCATAAATAACGTCCTTTTGGATATGGTCAGTCTATCACAAATTGGAGGGAGTACCAATCGAGCAATGATGTCTGTGATCGCCTGGATCGATAAAAATATGGCTATGTTGGTCTTAGTATAAAGTAGATTCATGAAGAAAAACGGCGTAACCATTTTAAAATTTTGCTCGGCGACGTAAAAAATGGAGAGACCAAAAACTAAATTCAAGTAAATCGGATCTTTCAATAAATCAAAGTCCATAAACTTGATTATTTTTTGCCAAAATGTCTCTTCAGTTTTTTTGGCGATCGAAAGCGGTGCCGGATGTGGTAACTCCTTCATTATTTTTTGATGCGGATTTAATTGCACACCGGGGTAGCTCATATTTCGTCTCATATGCAAACCATCCGATGCACTCGTTTTACGTTCATTATTATCAGTCTAATTTATACAAAAACATTTTTTAACTTTATACTTTTGATTCAAAAAAAAAAAAAACGATTTACCTGTAAATTTAATAAAAGACTTGATCCGGTAAAATCAAGCCTAGATATACTTGAGGCGATTGAACCAACCGAATCTTTACGTTTTCGGCTAACAAAGCTCATCGTCGAAAAATTACGAGGAAACGTTGACTTTCTAGTTAAATTCGGAATGTTCATGTGTTGTTTTTCAAGATCTTGGAGAGTTTTTATTATTATGTTGCCGTTTATTAAAGTTTGATCTTCTTGTTGTTCAGTTTCTTCGTCGTCTGTTTCTTTTATCGTCTCCATTTCCTATCAATTTATTATTATCAATTTTTTCAAATTTAAATATTAAAAATATTTCTTTGCAACATTAAAAAGCTAATAACTACAAATAGAGAAAGTAGTTAATATTAAGCACCATGCAATAATATACCATATATAATAATAATATACAGAGTGGTTCCGTTTTTAATCGGGAAACTTTACTAGGGCGTAGTACTTGCTAAAATAAGACAAGTTTTTTATATAAACATAGCGTCACAACTCTTTTATTTTCGAGCTATGAAGCGCTGTATTATTAAAAAAAGTTATGCACTTACTAGGATCTAGTACTAACTAAATAACTCCAATTAATTGTGATTTTCATAAAAAAACCATAAGGTCTATCTGAAGAAATTACGTTGTTTTAAACAATATTAAAAAATTGATACCCTTGCTTAATAATAGTCAAAAATTATTAATAATCATCAACAATTATGAGTATTCACCGTAAATTAAACTTACAAGTTCTCAGAGCCATCTTTTAGAATAATTTTAGCTAAACATGGAGGCATAAAGTGGTACATGGCAGGACATTTTATTTTTTTACACAGAAACTATTAACTTTTAGGAAAATACTAAAAAGACAAAAAAATACCACTAAAGAATGAGCTTTACAACCCATACTTTTTTATGTTAATATTCCATAGCGCTAAAAAGTTATTATAAAAAAAATGAAGGGGGTGGTGAATTTCATCCCCTTAGAGGGCGCTAGGGAAGTTTAAAGTATGCTTGAAAATAAGGTCTTAACCAGTAGTAAATACGTACAAAGTTTCAAATTCAACGGTTTACTTACAGCCGAAATACAAAACAAAATGTAAATTTTTGGCTCAATTTTGACAGCTCATAGCTCGAAAACAAACGAGTTACGACCCTATGTTTATATAAAAAACTTGTGTTATTTTGGCAAGTACTACGTCCTAGTAAAGTTTCCCGATTAAAAACTGAACCACCCTGTATATAATATATACAGGGTGATAAACAAAAAAATATTTTATACAAAAGTTGACTCATCACTTTCTATTACGTAAAATTATTTTCACTTATACAGGATGTTCCATGTTTAAGCTTAACGGAGAGTAAGTTTATTTTAATGGAACACCTGTATATTTTATCATATTATGAATAGAATTAAATTTGTTTATACAACCGTATATCTTACTATTTAACAGCGTTCATAGTTCCTGAGATATTCAATTGTTCTTCCTATCTAGATACACTATACAGGTTGTTTATAAAGCTTAGTAACTTTTGATGTTTTTCCAATGGCTTTTTCTTAAGTTTTTTAAATGGAACAGCCTGTATATTGTGTGCTAGTTGAATTGCTCATCAAGTTCCCTTTAATTAATGATAAGTATTTCATGCGTCTAACTTTAATAGTTTTCCTGATATTTAGAATTAAAAGAAAAATGTGTAATAAAATGTCATTATTGTACTTAAAAAAGTGACAGAATGTAATATATTCCTTATAGAATGTCCTTTTTTTGTTTTTTTATTTTTTGTTTGTCTGTCATTTGTAAATTAGTAATATTATATTAAAATATGATTTAAAAAAAAACTTTAATATATAAATAACCAAAACGTGATAAAAATACAAAAAACACAATTAAATGGCAGAATAATAAATCCCTTTTTTAATTACTTATATTAACCAAATATTAAAAGGAAGAACAAAAAAAACTGATAAAAATAGACAAAATATAATATTAAGTACAATAACGCATATTTTATTACACATTATTCTTTAAATTCTAAATATCAGGAAAACAACTAAAGTTAGATATATGACATACTTATCATTAATTAAAGGTAGCTTGATGGGCAATTCAATCAGCACACAATATACATGCTGTTCCATTCAAAAAACTTATGAAAAAACCGTTTGAAAAACATCAAAAGTAACTAATCTTTATGAACACGCTGTATAGCGAAACTAATAGCTTTGGATACTATCATTTACCTACTAGCTTTGACTATTTTCTGACATAGCTTCAAGGCAAAATTGGAAAAAACGTTTTTACAAAGATCCTGCAACGGACACATTTTGGAAAAACAATTGAATATCTCAGGAACTATGGACGCTATGAGTTACTAACATATACGGTTGTATAAACAAATTTAATTCTATTCATATGATAAAATATACAGAATGTTCCATCTAAAAAAATCTACATACTCTCCGTTACGTCTAAATGGAACACCCTGTATAAGTGGAAATAATTTTAAGTAATAGAAAGTGGTGAGTCAAACAACTTTTGTATAAGACATTTTTTTCTTTCTCAAACGGTTTAGCAACTATCGTCCGCCGGGATACTAATAACTCACTCTGTATAATATACAGTGTCCGGCAAAAAATCAGCAACACCCGTTTTATTTCTGTTCCATTGCATCAACGTTTCTGACATTTAGCTTATATGGGAGGTTCATACCGATTTTTCGACCTAAAGTATTTTCAAGGTGGTGGCCACTTCCGGTCCTCCGGAAGTAGACCTCAACTTCGTTATATTAATTGTATGCGAAAAAATATGTTGACTTTGATAAAAGTTACTGGTACTTAGCATTTTTCGTTTTCGAGTTATTTTGCTTTTATGTTTTTATTTTATGTATTTATTTTGTTTTATCTCAGCCAATATTTATTCAAGAAAGCTCTAGTTGGTAAGATTACTCTTCAGATGATTTCAAATAGATTGTCATTTGTTGTATCAGAGTATCTTATACAGGGTGGTTAAAAAATCAATTGTCGTTTCTCCATATTCACTGGCAAGAAAGCTGAAAATTTTATATGGTACGCCCCATATTTTTTTAAGCTACCAGTGAGAGAATTAAATTTTTTATCCAAACCTAATTTTTGTTTTCATTGATTCATTTATTTGTTCTTCTATTTGTTATTTTTGGTAAATAAAAGATAGTGAACTAAAAGATTATCAATCAAAGTTAATTGTAAAAATAAATTAAATGAAAAACTGTCAAAATATCATGTTCTAATAAAAATATAACCGGTTCCTGATGAGCTAATCAAATATGGGGCTTACCATTTAAAATTTTCACTTTCTTGCCATTGAATGCGGAAAAAGGTAATTCACTTTTTGACCAACCTGTACAAGATACTGTGATACAGCAAATGACAATCTATTTTACAGCATTTGAAGAGTAATCGTGCCAATTTAGAGCTTTTTTGAATGAACGTTTACTGAGATATGGAGTTTTAAAGAGCATGGTGAAAATTACCAATAACTTTTATCAAAATCAACTTATTTTTGCGCATACAACTAAAAGATGCAATATAAACTATAGCATTCTATTTAAAATAACGAAGTCTTGAAAATACTTTAGATCGAAAGGTCGGTATGAACCTCCCACATAAACTAAATTTCAGAAATGTAGATGCAATGGAACAGAAATAAAACGGGTGTTACTGATTTTTGGCGGACACTGTATATAATATACAGTTCGTTTCAAAAGTAACAGATAAATTCGATAAAATTATTATAAACAATTTATGAGAAAATCGATGAAACGGGTCTAAAGATTTAAATTTTGACACTTGGAAATGTTAAATCAAAACAATTGGTTGCCATGGTTACGCACAGCTACTGCTATTTTCTATATCAAATGAATGGAAAATAATGAAACTTTAAATTAATTTTTCTCGAAAATTTTCTTATGTAACCGATATTAATATTTATTGTACATAATTCAGAAAAAAAATCCTCTTTCAAATTCCAATATAAAAAATGGGGTGTTCCATTTAAAAAAAACTACGATGATGTCAAAATTCGTTTAAAAATGGCTGAAAAAATATAAAATATACACCAAAAAATTGCAACAAATTTAAATCTTTAGACCTGTTTTAGCGATTTTTTCATAAATTGTTTGTAATGATTTTATCGAATTAATCCGTTACTTTTGAAACTCACTGTATAATAATATACAGAGTGTCCGGAAATGACGTGTACAACGCAAGACCACAAGTACCTTGACCAAAAATATGATGATTTAACTAAATCGTAATTTAACTATATACAAAATTGCTTAGTTTAGTCGCTAGAGGGCTTTGAAAATTCATGATGAATCGAAGATAAAAGGCAAAACGAAAAATGCGAATATTGCTGTCAAGTTTAAGTGACAAACTGTTTTTGTTTTTAAAATTAATGTATACCTAGCCAACTATTAAAAAAAACGTTTTTAGTTACCTTGCATCACTCATTCGCGCTTGTGGGGATTTACGAAATATATTTTTGTGGCTAAACCGTTCACCCTACTGAAATTTTGTAAGAGAGATAATAGTTTTTAAATTAAAGTAACTGTTCAGAAAAATAAAATGGTAGTGTTTGTACAGGGAGTTAAAAAGATATGGATGCATAATTTATTGTTACAAAGTTTTTAAACACCCTATAATTTTCGAAATTAGAGTTTATTCCACAAATAGCTGTAATCTACTGATACAAATGCATGACCAAAAAATGAATAAAATCCATCAAGGATTTTTCGATTTATTTAAAAAAAAATTAAAAAACATATTATTTTTAAATACCTCTAGCGGCTAAACTAAGCCATTTTGTATATAGATAAGTTGAGTTAAATCATCATATTTTTGGTCAAGGTACTTCTGGTCTTGCGTTGTACACGTCATTTCCGGACATCTGTATAATATATGTATAGTAAAATCTCGCTACAATCGTTTAAGTCATGCTATTGAGATTTTACTGTAATTACAATGAATTAGGAATATTTTTTCTCTACAATGTTGTTTGTTAAATAATTTACCTCGCTCGACGAAAAGTAGAAAGAAATTCCTTGCAGCTATACATTTAAACATTTATAGCAAACACCCAAAAAAAAAATCAAATTTTGTTTAACTTACCTGATGATAAATGCCTTCCTCTTCATCTTTGACCTCGGGTTTAAAATGATTTTCGGCTGGTTCCAACATAACAGACCCGACGAGACCATGCATAGCCACTCCCCCGAGTATCAACATAGCCCCGGGAAAACTGTAGTTTTCGAGAAGGATTCGAACCGCGTGTGGCATCAGCATCATCCCAAAGGCAGTGCCGGCGAGGGAATAGCCAACCGCTTGGCCCCTCTTTTTAACAAAATAGTGATTTAACGCGACAAACGTAGCGGAGGCGGTCAAACCGACCCCTATACCTAAAATATAAAAAGAACCGTTTCACACATCACACTGTCGTTTCAGTTTTCTTTGAGCCAAAAATGTTTCTTCAGCCATGGTATCTAAAAATGTCATCGTTTTTATAGTTGATTTTGGATAGAAGATTTAATACCTAAAAAACACACAAGTCTCCGATCAGAAGAATTTATCCGCCTAATAATACAAAAAAGCTATAAAATAGAAAAAAAGCTCGATTCCAAATTAAAAAAAATATATATTAGTTAAATAAATAACATGCTCTTCCTTCACCCAGAGTACACCACTTCTCCTCCAAAAGAAGTTAGAGAGTAGCTTTATAAATTTAAATTTGGAAAAATAATTTAATTAAATCCTCTCACCATTAATAATACTGTAAGTTGCTAGGATGTGCGTCATACTTCTCGCCGGGAACGTTGCGATCAAACCCAAACTAACCAGAACGGCTCCCAGCAAAGAAACCTTCCGATAAGACAAAGCTTTGATCAACGGGCCAACGAACAAACCGGAGAAATTAATGAGGGCATCCAATGTACTCATAATAACCGCGGCTCCCGTCGTTCCAACATCCAATTCCAATAAAATTTCTCCGAAAAGAAGTCCAAATGATGTTTCTATTGATCTTGTACATAACTAAAATTAATCATACAAAAATAATTATTTCATCTAATCAACCCCAATTAGATAGGATTTTTTGACGAAAAATATATCATTCGAAAGCTTAATCCTTTGCCAATATGACATCTTTTTCGAATTCCGCTAAAACGCTAAAATATTGCCAAAATGACCTTTTTTGGGTGGTCATAACTCCTAAACGATGTACTCGATTATCATGACCTATACGTCATTCGATTCGCCATAGTTTCTTCTATCAAAATCAAAAAATACCTGATCTCAATTCTTTCCCATTAACTTTGTACAGCCCTCAGAATGACGCCGTGTTTGGCTCATTGCTTATACACCCACATTAATTTAGTTAATCTAAGCTCGGGATTTTCTAAGCAAAACGTTTTAGAAAAAAAGTTTTTGTATAAAAGTTGTAGCAAATTTTATTTTTAACAATATTGCTCTTTTACAATTTTGCTCTTAGATGCATAAATATCGAGAAAAATTTAAATAGGTGAAAATTATATAAAATTGTCGTTTTATATCTTCTTTTGATAGAGGGCGGGATTGGAAACGTTTTAGAAAAAAAGTTTTTGTATAAAATTTGTAGCAAATTTAATTCTTAACAATATTGCTCTTTCACACTTTTGCTCTCAAATGCATAAATATCGAGAAAAATTTAAATAGGTGAAAATTACATAAAATCGTCATTTTACATCTTCTTTTGATAGAGGGCGGGATTCGAAACGTTTTAGAAAAAAAGTTTTTGTATAAAAGTTGTAGCAAATTTAATTCTTAGCAATATTGCTCTTTTACACTTTTCTCTCAAATGCATAAATAACAAGAAAAACTCGAATATGTTGAAAATTAGATGAATTCATGATTTAACATCTTGTTGAGAGAACACGGAATTCGAAACGTTTTAGAAAAAAAGTTTTAGTATAAAAGTTGTTGCAAATTTTATTCTAAACAATATTGCTCTTTTACCTTTTGCTCTCAAATGCATAAATATCAAGAAAAACTCGAATAGGTGAAAATGAGATGAAATCGTGATTTTACATCTTGTTGTTGAGAGAACATGGGGTTCGAAACGTTATAGAAAAAAAGTTTTTGTATAAAAGTTGTAGCAAATTTAATTCTTAACAATATTGCTCTTTCACACTTTTGCTCTCAAATGCATAAATATCGAGAAAAATTTAAATAGGTGAAAACTACATAAAATCGTCGTTTTACATTTTCTTTTGATAGAGGGCGGGATTCGAAACGTTTTAGAAAAAAAGTTTTTGTATAAAAGTTGTAGAAAATTTAATTCTTAACAATATTGCTCTTTTACACTTTTGCTCTCAAATGCATAAATATCAAGAAAAACTCGGATAGGTGAAAATTAGATGAAATCGTGATTTTACATCTTGTTGTTGAGAGAATACGGAATTCGAAACATTTTAGAAAAAAAGTTTTTGTATAAAAGTTGTAGCAAATTTAATTCTTAACAATATTGCTCTTTTACACTTTTGCTCTCAGATGCATAAATATCGAGAAAAAATCGAATAAGTGAAAATTAGATGAAATCGTCGTTTTACATCTTGTTTTGATAGAGGGCGGGATTCGAAATGTTTTTGTACAAAAGTTGTAGCAAATTTTATTCTTAACAATATTGCTCTTTTACACTTTTGCTCTCAAATGTATAAATATCAAGAAAAACTCGGATAGGTGAAAGTTAGATGAAATCGTGATTTTACATCTTGTTGTTGAGAGAACACGGAATTCGAAACGTTTTAGAAAAAAAGTTTTACTATAAAAGTTGTAGCAAATTTTATTCTAAACAATATTGCTCTTTTACACTTTTGCTCTCAAATGCATAAATATCTAGAAAAATTCGAATACGTGAAAATAAGATGAAATCGTGCTCTTACATCTTCTTTTGATAGAGGGCGAGATTCGAAACGTTTTAGAAAACAAGTTTTTGTATAAAAGTTGTAGCAAATTTAATTCTTAGCAATATTGCTCTTTTACACTTTTGCTCTCAAATGCATAAAAAACAAGAAAAACTCGAATAGGTTGAAAATTAGATGAAATCATGATTTAACATTTTGTTGTTGAGAGAACACGGGGTTCGAAACGTTTTAGAAAAAAGTTTTTGTATAAAAGTTGTAGCAAATTTAATTCTTAACAATATTGCTCTTTTACACTTTTGCTCTCAGATGCATAAATATCGAGAAAAATTCAAATATGTGAAAATTACATAAAATCGTCGTTTTACATCTTCTTTTGATAGAGGGCGGGATTCGAAACGTTTTAGAAAAAAAGTTTTTGTATAAAAGTTGTAGCAAATTTTATTGTTAACAATATTGCTCTTTTACACTTTTGCTCTCAAATGCATAAATAACAAGAAAAACTAGAATATGTTGAAAATTAGATGAAATCATGATTTAACATCTTGTTGTTGAGAGAACACGAGGTTCGAAACGTTTTAGAAAAAAGTTTTTGTATAAAAGTTGTAGCAAATTTAATTCTTAACAATATTGCTCTTTTACACTTTTGCTCTCAGATGCATAAATATCGAGAAAAATTCAAATATGTGAAAATTACATAAAATCGTCGTTTTACATCTTCTTTTGATAGAGGGCGGGATTCGAAACGTTTTAGAAAAAAAGTTTTTGTATAAAAGTTGTAGCAAATTTTATTCTAAACAATATTGCTCTTTTACCTTTTGCTCTCAAATGCATAAATGCATAAATATCAAGAAAAACTCGAATAGGTGAAAATGAGATGAAATCGTGATTTTACATCTTGTTGTTGAGAGAACATGGGGTTCGAAACGTTATAGAAAAAAAGTTTTTGTATAAAAGTTGTAGCAAATTTAATTCTTAACAATATTGCTCTTTTACACTTTTGTTCTCAGATGCATAAATATCGAGAAAAATTCAAATATGTGAAAATTACATAAAATCGTCGTTTTACATCTTCTTTTGATAGAGGGCGGGATTTGAAACGTTTTAGAAAAAAAGTTTTTGTATAAAAGTTGTAGCAAATTTCATTGTTAACAATATTGCTCATTTACACTTTTGCTCTCAAATGCATAAATAACAAGAAAAACTCGAATAGGTTGAAAATTAGATGAAATCATGATTTAACATCTTGTTGTTGAGAGAACACGGAATTCGAAACGTTTTAGAAAAAAAGTTTTGGTATAAAAATTGTAGCAAATTTTATTCTAAACAATATTGCTCTTTTACCTTTTGCTCTCAAATGTATAAATATCGAGAAAAATTCGAAAAGGTGAAAATTACATAAAATCGTCGTTTTACATTTTCTTTTGATAGAGGGCGGGATTCGAAACGTTTTAGAAAAAAGTTTTTGTAGCAAATTTAATTCTTAACAATATTGCTCTTTTACACTTTTGCCCTCAAATGCATAAATATCGAGAAAAACTCGAATAGGTGAAAATTAGATGAAATCGTGATTTTACATCTTATTGTTGAGAGAACATGGGGTTCGAAACGTTTTAGAAAAAAGTTTTTGTATAAAAGTTGTAGCAAATTTAATTCTTAACAATATTGCTCTTTTACACTTTTGCTCCCAAATGCATAAATATTGAGAAAAATTCGAATACAGATAATTTAATAAACGTGATATATTTAATTACTTGATCTAAACCACTCATTTACTTCTTACTTATAATACTTTTTATTAATTTGTGTAAATAAAGAAATTATATTTTGTACTTACATTAACTATACTGACTCCTATGACAACCACCCAACCCCATCCTCCATCTGGAGGGACCATCTTCGTCTGCTGGACCAGCATCTTGCTATCCAAACTAAAAAAAAAAATTAAAACAAAAAAAATAATGTACAAATAGTACCAAGAAAACAACTTAATCAAAATTGTAACGATAAACGTCTAGACTCAAGTAAAACTAAAATGGATTTTATCGATTCGACGACAATTAAGTGAATACTTGAGATTGTGCATTTATCTCTGCGGGGATTATTTAACGTTGCAGATATGCCATTCCGTGTTCCCAATCGATAAACCGAATGAGGTAGACCACATGTTGTAATATTGTCCTAATTCAATTTGCAAACTAGTTAAAATCGTTAAAAATAATCTGTTTCATCGGCAACACGAGCGTTTTCACTCAGCAACAGAGTGTAAAATAAAATTAAATCTGACTATTTTTTTTTTCAGTCACGCGGTATTATTTTAACTTAACCATATCCAATTTTGAGTACCCATTGTTCATGGTAATCAAACAATTTATAATAACAAATCATAAAGTATATATATATTGTTGATGATTTAACAAAAAATTTAAATCCAAATAATTTATACGCGTTTGAATTAAGGTTATCGCATTATCATAAAATGTTAATAGATTTTTTTTTAATAAAAAGATAAAACCATTTCTTTTTTCCTACAATAACTTTTACATTTCAATAGAAACCAGGTCAACAATATTGAAGTAGTGTGCACAAGGAGTAATTCTTTGCTTTTTTTCTTTTCAAATATTATTATTACACTTTAAATTGAATGAGAAATAAGTTTAGATCAAAAATGGAAATGTTACGCAAATTCTAAGTAAGTTGGGCGTATGGAACAGTTAATAAATTCAAATGGGCACGTGTTCAGTATCTTGGCACACAATTTTATTGAAACGATTCCTAGTAGGTGGCATAAATTTACTTGGGAATAGAAATATTTTTAAATTATTTAAATGTTTCAAATAAGGAAAGATTTTTAATTTTTGAATTATCTTGAATTAACTTTAATAGGAATTCTTGTTAAGTATTATTCAAAAATTTTACTTGCAAATATATAAATTTATTTCGCTTGTATACTATGTGCATGATATAAATATTAAAATAGAAATTGTACTGATTTAGAATAATGATACGGTTAATGATAAAACATTTCTGGTACAATATTGATTAATATCGTAACCATTCAGTAGGGATGCCCACTCGAAACGTTATAAAGAAGGTCAAGGCTTTTACATGCGCGCATGTCCTTCACCAGGATTCATGGAAAATTCCACAAAGCCAGGAACCAACAACGAACGGTACGGATCCGGCTTCTTGTTAACAAAAAAAATGAGAGCGCGCATTGAACTCGCACTCCCAAATAAAAGCTATCCTAAATTGTTTATAAAAAAAATTTTTTTTTGTTCTACATCTAATTTGAAAATAAAATTTTAATTTAGTTACAAAAAATTAATTGCTCAAAACGATTAAAGAAATTTCTACTAGTTAAAGTACTAAATGTTATTAATTATTAAATAAGAAAGCTTTTAGAATAAAAAAAAGAAAATTTTATACATACACATTTCACGAATCACGTGATCTGTTCGCAGTCTTAGGAACAACTGGCTGCGGCTGTGCCAGGCTTAGGGATAGTCCTGTTCGAAACATCGATCCCACAGGCGATGGTCACGTGACCGTCACGCGCATCGCACGTGGAACCGGCCAGGTTTTAAAAAGCACAACCAGCTGATCTCAACCACGAACAACAAAGACCAGCTGTTTTAACGTGGTTTTAAACTTAACTCACAAACAAACATTTCTAGTTAAAGATTAATCGATTTCTTTAATTGATTGTATATGAGAATGATTTATTCATAGAATGAGCCAATGGAAAATTTTCTGAGATTTATAGCTTATGGCTGAGCGTAAGGTATTCTGGATTTCTTTGTTCTACATAAATAATTTAAGTGGAACGCAACCGCGGTTGCTTTGTGCTGGGTTAAATATTTGAAGAGACAAAGACTAGAAAAACTAGAAAAGTTTTCATTTGAATAATGTATAAAATAAAATATTGAATGAAGAAAAAGAAATAAGAGATAAATAAATTTTATGGAGTTAAGTAATAAATTGTGTAATTGATGCAGATTGATCAAATAAGCTGATAAAATTTGTTATCAGCAAAATAGTATATACTATACTCAACTTTTTCTATTTTCTATCTAATCTCTTTAATAACAAGTCTCATCTTATAAATGTGCTTGTTTACTTCATAGTGGCCACATATCCATAATTTTTTGGTGGTTAATTCACTTGATACGACACTTATACATACATACACTTGATACGATGTGTTTGACCAGTAACCCAACCCAATCCAACCTAATCGAATCCAAACCAACCCAATCAAACGCAACCCAACCCAACCCATTCCAACTCAAGCCAGAAACAGAAAAAGATTTAGATATACCTTTAGATATAAATGCCACCATTAGCCTATACAAGAACAACAACATATACCAAGGCATGGCTCTAGCCACCAAACTTAAAGAAGAAAAGAGAAAATTCGAACTAAAACAGACAGCTCTTGATTGAGAGCAATTTGAAACTTTCAATCCCCAACAAACAACTGATTTCCAATTAGATCCGGAAACGAATATGGCACTACGGCATCCACCTCTGGTACTCTGCCAGTGACTCGAATATCAAGGGAATGCCCATTGGTATGCATGAAGATCAGATATATTTAGACACATCAGAATTCTAACCGTTAAGGAAGAAATTAAAAGTTTGTTGAGAAGCATGAAGCTAGAGTTCACGTCTACGACAACGCAAAGATGTTATCTTGTGATAAATATAGAGTACAGTGCGTGGGGGACTAAACTAGAAGACATCACTGATTTTAAAACTACAGGACTAGTTTTGATGCCAGCATAATAGTGTTATTAAAGAAGAAGAAACTGAAATGATGTCGGTTTCTCAGCTTTTTACATGATACAGGAAAAGCAGTATTGGCGGTAGGTCATATGGAGCTGATGCATGAGTGCATAATAGATCACCTACAATCATTGTCAACATATATATATATATATGTGATGTATATATGATTATATATATAAAACAGCATTGATGACAAAAATCACATCTTCATATTTTCTTATTTTTTCAACTTGACACTTCTATAGCTTAACACATCAGATAGAACATCGCAGAGAAAACGCTACAGCAACATTTTAGCAACAATCTCCAAATTAGAAGAACACACATATCCATCAATCTTTGATTGATTCGCTTGATACGACACTTAATTGTTTATTATTTCGAACCCAACCCAACCCAACCCATTCCAAATCACTACTGCTGCTCAAAAGACTGAGCCAATAATAGAATCTAGAACAACATAATTGCAGATTATCAATTTGGATTCAGGCAAAAATTCAGCGCTCAACAACAGACCAACTGCGTAGAATAACCAACACAATTGGACTGGATTTGGAAGAAAAGAAAATCTGCTCAAGAGACTTTTTAGATGTCGCAAAATCCTTTGACAATGTTTGATATAACGGCTTGATACACATACTAAATAAACTACTCAAAAACGCAATACGTAGATATGTTATGGTACATCTTGGACAGATCCTGACTCTGACATTCCAGAGTTGGAGGAAACTGCGGTGGCTATCTTTGCAGATGGCACAGCATTACTTGCGTAAAATACTTTTTCACTGCATTGCTTACAGTTTAAAAAGAACAGAAGTTATCTACTCGGAAACTAGAAACAGCCAACAATGCAATACTCGACAGGACCAAAACATAGAGGATAAAATTAAATAAAATGAAACTGCGCCCCTAGATATAAATCGCATCATTATCCTATATGAGAACAACGTCATGTACCAAGCTGTGCTCTGGACACTAAACTTAAAGAGGAAAAGAACAGAATTCGCTCTAAAACAATCAACGTTATTTGATGATCTTGAAACCAATATAGCACTACGGCATCCACCTCTGTGATTCTGCTAATGATTCAAATATTAAGTGAATGCCCACGCATACCAGCGTGAAGATCAGATATATCTAGACACATCCGAATTCTAACCGTTAAAGAAGAAATTAAAAGTTTGCTGAGAAGAATGAAGCTAGACTTTACCTCCACGACAATACATAGATGTTATTTTGTGTATAAATATAAATTAGAAGACATCAATGACTTCAAATAGTGTTATTGAACAAGAAGAAATTGGAATGAGAAAGGTTTTTGCTATATATATACAGGGTGTCCCGAAACTCAACGTCAAGCAGGCACCGGGTGAGAGGCCAACCCATACCTGTTCTGGTAAAATTGAGAAAAAAATGCCATGTCTTTTACTTAAGTGGTAATAGACATATTTTTGAAAATGTTAAAATTCGCTCACGTTCATCATATCTTTAGGTACTACGGTTATTCCTAAAATACACAACAAAAAAATAGACTACAAATCAAACAACAAAAGTCATTAGTTTAAAAAAAATATATCAAGTTGATTGAGTTAAGGTCGAAAGAATTTATGTCTATTAAGTTTGACAAACGATTTCTAAAAAAAGGAGTAGTACAACGCCCTTGGCAAGTTATTTTAAAAGATGGCCTGTTTAGTCAAGTTTTCAAAATGGTACAACACTTGCCATTTTTTTTTTTTTCACAAAAAATATCATTACCTGTTTTTCTGCAAAAAACAGGTTATTAAAAAAACTCATCTCTTTAATAACAAGTCTCATCTTATAAATGTGCTTGTTTACTTCATAATGGCCACATATCCATAATCTTTTGGTGGTTAATTCCCTTGATACGACACTTATACATACATACACTTGATACGATGTGTTTGACCAGTAACCCAATCCAATCCAACCTAATCGAACCCACACCAAGCCAATCAAACGTAACCCAACCCAACCCATTCCAACTCAACCCAGAAACAGAAAAAGATTTAGATATACCTTTAGATATAAATGGCACATTAGCCTATACAAGAACAACAAGACATACCAAGGCATGGCTCTGGACACCAAACTTAAAGAAGAAAAGAGAAAATTCGCCCTAAAACAGACAGCTCTTGATTGGGAGTAACTCGAAACTTTTGATCCCCAACAAACTACTGATTTATAATAAGATCCTGAAACCAATATAGTACTACGGCATCCAGCTTTGGGACTCCGCCAGTGACTCGAATATCAAGTGAATGCCCACTGGTATGCATGAAGATCAGATATATTTAGACACAGCCGAATTCTAACCGTTAAGGAAGAAATTAAAAGTTTGCTGAGAAGCATGAAGCTAGAGTTCACGTCCATGACAACGCAAAGATGTTATCTTGTGATAAATATAGAGTACAGTGCGTGGGGGACAAAACTAGAAGACATCACTGACTTCAAAACTACAGGACTAGTTTTGATGCCAGCATAATAGTGTTATTAAAGAAGAAGAAACTGGAATGAGAAAGGCTTTCTCAGCTTTTTACATGATACAGGAAAAGCAGTATTGGATCATATGGAGCTGATGCATGAGTGCATAATAGATCACCTACAATCATTGTCAACATATATCCACTTGAATATAGAATGGAAGCAGCTAAAACAGCATTGATGACAAAGATCACATTTTCTTACTTTTTCAACTTGACACTTCTGGAGCTTAACACATCAGATAAAACATCGAAGAGAAAACGCTACAGCAACATTTTAGCAACAATCTCCAAATTAGGTTCTTCTAATTTGGAGACTTCCGATTGACAAGCCGGATATACGATTAATAATAAATAATAATTATTAATCACATGCTTCAAAACAATACTTAAGTATTACAATACAATTGTTTGATCGCCCTAATACATTATATACTTAATAATTGATTGTTACCTACAAAAAAAACACATTGATTAATCGAGTACTTAATTCGTAATCGTAAATTTATTCGATTTATCAATTTGATGATCACAGCAAATAACTAACGATAATAACTCGTAACAAGTCAGGTATTTGTCACGTGCTTTGTAGAATTTCATACTGCTTAAAGAGAAACGATGACCACGAGATGGGACGAGGAATTATTGGCTTAAATTGCTAAGCTAGGCGCATCTCGTTTCGCTCCTCTTCAAAATCAAAACAAAAAGAGAAAGCCCCGAGTCACGAGACTCGTGTTCGTGACTCACTTAAATTATGGCTTTACTTGCGAACCGTTTCTTTCATTTCTAATTATTAATTAAAAAATATATATAAATTGTAATCAAAGTATGAGAAATTTATAATTTGAGTTGAAGTTGAAAATATAATTGATGAGATTTTTTTTAATTGGTTTTAAATTACTCTCTATGGATAGAACAAATTGATGTTGATTAAAGATTTAAAGTACAATTTACTATTAAATTGTCTGTACAATTTAAAAAAATATAATTTTAAGATAAAAATAATTTGAAGAAAAAAGTAGATAATATTCATAAATAGATAATTTTAATCGTATAAATCAGAAAACTCATAATTTCTGGTTTTATAACCGCAGTTAGGCAATCGATACGATTAATAAAACGATCTTAATAAAAATGATATTGTCAAGATAATTTGAATCGAAGTAATAAATCTGAAATGTCCTAATCGAATGGTATTTATAGCTTTCTTTATGTAGAATAACAATTTTAAAAATCTTTATCTTATTATATAAATCTCTTTTTCGAGTAATAATAATAATATATATACAACATATATTTGTAAATCCCTTATTAGGTTGTTATTGCTTGATTGTGAGGTTGCACAGGAGGTAATGTAATTGATTTCTTATAGCCAAAAGTAATATAACAAGCTTTATGTTATGTTAGTGTGGTTGCAACATAAGGAATGTTAAGATATAATACTTTGTAACCATCCATGTTAGTTAGGATTGTCATGCAGTGCCAGATTTTTCTGTTTTCTTTACTCATAGCACATTTATGTAACTTTCCTGCCTTGTTATTTCCCTAACATATACAAAGTTTGTAGTTATGAGCAGCTGTAAAGTCTGCTACTCAAACAAGTTCCTCTTCTATATGATAATTAACATATACAATCTAAATATGTATGCCTTAGAAGTTATCAATTATGTTACCGATACGTTAACTAGCTACAACTAACATTTTTCCGGAATTTGAGTAAAAACAAATCATGTTGTCAGTATTATATACCTAGGGCATTGTCATCCGAAGGCAGAAAAATATAAAGTGCCTCGGAAACAGTTGCAGCGTGGCATTTTCCTCATCCAGTAAAAAGCTTAACCTCATTACTCAAAAAGTTAATATTTGGATACTTTTGCTTAATATTACGTCAAGCCTCAAACCAATTTAGTTCAGAAAGAATGGCTAATTTGTGAAATAACTGAAATCTAAGTTGTTATGTTATGGTAGGTGGGTTAATTTTATCCAAGATCAATTGTTAGGCGAGAAACTTCTTCGTCCTCAGCCTGTATTCGTACACTACTGTACAGGGTGGTTCAAATTCGATGTCCGAATAGACTAACTCGGAAACTATAAGAGTTAGAAAAAAAGTAGCTTACATCTCATGATCTCGTTTTTCGAGAAACTGCTAATGCCAAAAACCTCAACGCGCTATCGTCTTTTGTTTTTCCCCTAGAGGTCAAAATTGAAAATATTGTAAAACCAGCAAGTGCAATTATCTTCCTTATTATTATAGGTGAAGTATTATATCTAAGACATTATATGGACACTTTTTTGCAGAGAATTGGATGACGTAGTCAAACAAAATTTTTCGGTTTTAGATTTTGAAATATTATGACAATTTTCGTTTTTTTTAATGGAAACAACCACTCATTATTCGCTTATTAAATTGCTAATTTTTTTCTGGTTACAAAAATAGGTTAGATAGGTCTATTTCTTATTGTTTTAGAATAAAGCTAAAAATAAACTTTTTTTTAGTGTCGTCAAAGAAATTAAATTTACAGTTTCCTGTAAATTATGGTACTATAACTAAAAATTATTCTACTAAAAATTTATATAAAATTTACTTTATTTTCTAATATGTAACATTCTAACATGTTAAACTTTTCGTAATTTTCCATCTAAATCCATCTTAAAAAACAGGATTTTTAATTTGACACTTCAGAAAAGTACAAACAAATGTTGCTATGTTTATTTGAATTAAAGAAAATAAAGTCCCTAGATTTACAAAGTACCGCGTTTCATGACGCCTGTTTTCGAGCCAAAATGGCGGTTTGACAACTTGTCACTGCATCTCACCACTTATTTACAAAAATATTGCTGTCTTGTTGCCTATAGAGTTGCAAAAATAGCAGTAAGAAGGGCTTTCGACTCTTCAGAGTACCAAGAGAAAAAAGAAAGGAATTTTGGCGAAATGTTATCAACAGAATGACTTAGTTTTAAATTTCCCGCTTGACTTTCGAGCCAAAATGGCGACAAAAATATATGAGCGCGATCTATCAATAATTTATTAAGTCATTTAATAATAATATTAAATATTAATAAAAAATGTTAAATAATGCAATCTATTCCAACTTTTGCATAAAACAAATATAAATTAAATAGTTCAACAAATGTATTTGTTTCAAATATCAGAAATATGTTTTCTTAATTTTTAGTTATAATTTACAGGGAACTGTAAATTTAATTTCTTGAACTACACTAAAAAAAAGTTTATTTTTAGCTTTATTCTAATTGTAAAACAATAAGAAATAGACCTGTCAGACACTATATTTTTGTAATCAGAAAAAAAAACGAATTTAATAAGCGAATAATCAGTGGTTGTTTCCATTAAAAAAAAACGAAAATTGTCATGTTATCTCAAAATCTAAAACCGAACATTTTTTGTTGACTACATCATGAAATTCTCTGTAAAAAAGTGTCCATATAATGTCTTAGTTATAATTCTCCACCTATAATAATAACCAAGATAATTGCACTTGCTTGGTTTTACGATATTTTCAATTTTGGCCTCTAGGGGAAAAACAAAAGACGATAGGGCTTTGAGGTTTTCGGCATTAACAGTTTCTCGAAAAACGAGATCATGACGTGTAAGCTCCTTTTTTTCTAACTCTTATAGTTTTCAAGTTAGCCTATTCGGACATCGAATTTGAACCACCCTGTACATAGGTCTTTTCCAAATATCTCCATTTATTTCTGTCTTTTCCTGTTTTTATCCATTCTTTCCCCGTCATACCCTTCACATCATCAATCCAACTCTTCCACGGTCTTCCTGTACTTTTTTTTGTGGCTATTTTTCTGGGGTCGCTATTTCGAATCTTGTATCTCAAAGTACTTTCAGCAGTGCTCGTTCCAACGCTCTTTATAGGACAATAAGTTGTTCTGCAGTTTTTCTTGTCAAGGCCATAGTTTAAACTCCGTATGTAGTGACTGGCAATGCAGCTATCATACACTATCTTATCACAAAACTGAGTTTTCCAAATGCTGACCATGATAGTTAAATGATGCTTTATTTTGGCTGTTTGATTTTCTTTACCAATTGTAGTGTGACCAAGATACATATACCAGGTTTACCTTCTGTAAGGAGACCTTATCAATGGCAACATCATTCTGCTTGTTCATTACTTTACAATTCATTTTCTTTATTTAGACCTCTTTTCTTTGAATGTTCTTTAAGATCTTGTAACATGTTTTCCTCATCGCCTGCGAACCTTAACTGATTCAAGCGTACACCATCCACATTCAGACCCATATTTGCCCAATCCAATTGTTTAAATATATTTTCCAAGGCCGAGGTGAACAACTTGATGAAATAGTGTCATCCTGCCGAGAGTAATTTTCTCTGTTTTTTTTTTATCCTCGTCTATTTTGACGTGAAAAATCGTTTGCACATGGATATTTTAGGCAAAAAACTTATTGAGGAAAATCTTATTGTTCCATTATTAGATAATATTATCATATAATTATGGGTTGAATCATTTTTGCTCGGACTTTGCGAGTTTAAAGAGTGGAGTAACTCATTTCCAAATTTTGAATGACTCATAATTACACTTAACACCAACCACTTAAAAACGTTCTTTCTTTATCACTACTCACATTCCAAAAAGATATTTCATTGATTCACAATTTTTTAATACAGCAATTTAAACAAAAATACAAATATTTCAATCAACTTTAAAAGTTTATTAAAAAATATTTACGTTACTTTTTGCTTTATGAAAGTTTTAGACATTTTACAAAACTCGTGTAATTATTAAATTTACGCTAAAACACGATGTTTCTACGTGCTAATGGAAGTGTTTATTTAAAAGTACGAAAATATTAATATTTCCTCGTTGTAATATATATATAACAGGAAGTCACATTTTTTAATTATAACTGTTGCGTTAGCAGTTTTATAAATAAACATTTATTCAAGAAACTTTTTGTACGAATAAGCAAAATAAATTAAAAGCGTTTGGTTAAAAAAATACAATTTTGTTGTTGTTAATTATTTCACGTGTCTTGTTCCAGTTTATCACGTTAATAAGTTAAAAGGCATTCATTCCAAAAGTAGGAATGACGTGACCTCATTGATCGCGTTATTTGTTAAAGTCCCATAAAAAAATAATTAATGGTTAAATTTATAATTATAATTAAATTTATTTATTAATATAAAGTAATTTTTGTTTGTTTTTAACTCAATAAAATGTAAACTAACTCATTATTTATTATATACAGTTATTTTAATAGATTAAATAATTTAGATTAAAATCTTTTGTTATAAATTTAACAAAGAAATTTGAGAACAATGAATCAATTTAAAATATCTCCACAACAAAAAAACGTTTCCACTCGTAATTAATCCCTTTAATCGTTAGATATTGATTAACATTTCAATTTATTGAGTAACCCATAAAAATATAAACAATTTATTTTAAAACCCACAAAAGGAAGTGGAAATCGTATCTTTTTTTAAAGGAAATGTAACTAAAGATTACGAACGTCTCGTTTACACGTGTAAGTACTTAAATAAATAACTAAACTAGACTTAAAAAAACGTACACCGAGTTTTTTATTTTAATTATTTTTAAATTTGTTGCGATAAAATTAGTTATCGTTTAAAAAAGGTTTCCCTAGCAGTTCAAAAACAAATAATCTATAAATAAATTGAAATGAATCGATCAATTTTCTTAAAATAGGAGCTGTTGTTTCGTTTCAATCTTAACTTAATCATTTTTTTAAAAAAAATTTATTCTTACCTTAATTTTAATGAAGTAGAGACAAAATAATAACACAAAAAATATAATAACGTTCAAAATTTTGTTTTGGAGATCTTAAAATTTTCAAAATTTTAGATCATGTTTTCTTCTTTTTTAGACGGCGTGGTATATTTTTTTGGGATTATAGTTTCACGTCGAACAACGGCACATGTTGAACTGTGTCTGGTTTGATGGTCGTCCAATACTTTTGTAGTGTTTTGCCCGATCTTGTTGGGAGTCAGTGGTACCACATCGAAAATTGCGCGGTCACCAGTCGTTTCGTTTTAGAAACTTTTAATACTTTCTAACTACACGATTATTATTTTCTAACAATTATTCGTTTTATTCGTTCGTTTAATAATAAATTGATAATATCGCGTTTGTTTTATTATTTGTTTAGATGGATGATATCGGTTCTGTATGAGTAAAAGATAAGAATTTTTTTTTCGAGGACAAATGATAATATATCAGAAAGTTGTCGTCGTAAACAAATTATGATTTACTACAAGAAATATTTAAGAATGTAAAAAAAATTTCGTGAAATATTTATAATTAAAAAGGTAATCGTTGAGTCAAAATCAAAAATAACACAAAATATGTGGTAACAAAATCTATTTTCTGATGTCGTTTGTGAAATGAAAGTTCAAATAATCTATTTATCACTCAATTTTTTTAAATTTTTTCAATAAACTGTATTGTATGTATTTAATGATGTGAAATTCGTATAAAAATATCGCGTGATTGAAAATTACTAAAAATATTTATTTTAATCATCGATATTAAAATTTATTTACACTTGTTATTGTTATATTTATATTTTTAACCTTAATTATATTGTTAACCACTATACTACTTGTTATTGTATTTAATAGTTAGAATTAACCATAAGAAAATATTAATTAAAAAATATCATCATCATCATTTTTAATTTGCACTTAAACGTGCGAACGTCTGAAGATGGCTAAACTCAAAACTTTCTAGGTCTAGAATAACAATTAGAACTCACACTAGCTCTAGTATTAGTTCTAATGCTAGTGTTAGTTCTAGCTAGTGGTACCGGCCGGTACTTTTAGTTGCTGAGAAATAAATTTTTGAAATAATCGACAAATATTTCGAATTTTGCAATTTTTATCGATTAAGTTTTAAAAATTCGTATAAAATCAAGTTCTTGGAATAGGAGTATGAAAATATCCCAAAGTGTTAATAAAAGTATCCTCTTTCCAATGAACCAACCCGTTTTGAAAAATAACTTTTAGTTTTTGAGAAAACAATATTTGAAGTTTTGAGAAAATTTTTAATGTTGCAATTTTCATCAATAACTTTCAAAATTCGCTATAAAATTAATTTCTTGGAGGATCCTTGTGGCAATATCACCAATTATTAATTAAAGTGTCCTCTTTTTAATGCAAAAAGCCGTTTTGAAAAATCACTTTTAGTTCTTGAGAAATAAATTTTTGAAATAATCGACAATTTTTTCGAATTTTACAATTTTCGCCGATTAAATCTTAATAATTCGTATAAAATCGATTTCTTGGAATATGAGTATGAAACTTTCCCAAAATGTTAATAAAAGTGTCCTCTTTCCAATGAACCAACCCGTTTTGAAAAATAACTTTTAGTTTTTGAGAAAACAATACTTGAAGTTTTGAGAAAATTTTTAATGTTGCAATTTTCATCGATAACTTCAAAATTCGCTATAAAATTAATTTCTTGAATGATCCTTGTGGAAATATTACCAATTATTAATTAAAGTATCCTCTTTTTAATGCAAAAAGCCGTTTTGAAAAATCACTTTTAGTTCTTGAGAAAAAATTTTTTGAAATAATTGACAATCTTCTTGAATTTTGCAATTTTCGCCGATTAAATCTTAATAATTCGTATAAAATCGATTTCTTGGAATATGAGTATGAAAATTTCATCATTGGCACTACAACCCTATGTGGATGTTGGCCTGTATTAAGATCAACTTCCACTCTGTTCTATTTCGTGCCTTAGCCTTCCAGTTCCTAACTCCCAGCATTTTTAGACTTACTTCCACCTGGTCCTTATATCAGCTTCTAGGCTTGCCTGTCTTGCGGGTTCCAAAAACTGTTTGGCGGAACATTTGCTTTTGGGGTTCCCTGTCATCCATCTTTTTGAGATGGCCGAGCCACCTTAATCTATTGATTTTGATGAATTATGCAATATTAGGTTTTTCGTAGAGCCGGTACAACTCAAAATTGTAACGTCTTCTCCATATTCCGTTATCTTGAATACCCCTGTATATTAAAAAAAACATATATTTCATCAACCTCATTCATATATCAACCTAGCAACATTTATGTTCGTAATATCACATCAAGAATCGACCTTCTAAGGCCTAGAACAAGCAAGTGCTAACTAAGCCATCAAAGAGATCTTTGCCATGTTTGTGTCTGTTGACAGGATACAACCATGACAAAAACATCGAAAGGATTAAACCTAGTTTTAGATGAAGGAAAAGTTAAGCTTTCTAGAGGTGTATTTAACATTCCGGTATTTCCAAAAATAACGACGATATTAGAAAGTAGTAGGTGGAAAAATAGGGCAAAAGTTTGTTACAACAAAACACAATTTGGCAAAAAAAATTGGAGTTTAGGGTCTGACTGGTACTTTTGTGCAAATACCGCTCGATTTGAATTCATCCACCAACCCCGTTCTAACCTAACGCAACCTAGTCTAGCCTCTCTATCTCCTTCTCCATCATAACCTCTCTTCAAAAGTCATCACCTCTTCTCTTTCTTCCTCGTCTCCGGTCAATAGTTTCGCTACCGTGTCAACTTGTAGTTTTCTTCCAATCTTTGCCTCCGTATCTTTACGGTCTCCTTCAAACTTGTGGCTTTCAAAAAGCGTGTGGTTTGGAATGTCCGGCTTTTCACATCCAAACCAGCAAACAAGTATGTTGCAAAACTTGCGTGGCCCGTTATGGCTTGTTTTGTGTAGTAATCTACTTGTGGCCCTTTTTGTTGCCATTCTCTAACATCTCTTATGAAGTTTCTTGCCCATCTGTATATTTGCTATCTTTCTTGCCATTTCTCGCCCAGTGTCCGTCTATTCTGCCTCTCATTTTTTCCCTTTTCTTCCCAATTCCTACTTCGTTTCCAAGCCAACAGATCCATTGGTGGATGCCCCGCTAACACTCCTGCCGCCTTAGTAGAGACCGTTCTATACGCTGATGTTATGCTAATGGAAGTCTTTCTTTCTATTGTCCTTATCATTCCAACATATTTCTTGTGTTTCATAGTTATCTCCCACGCTGGAGCTTCATAAACAGTTATGGATCTCACCACGGTTCCCAACAGTCTTCTCCTTGCCCGTCTCGGACCTCCCTTCTTCGGCATTACGCGTGACAAGTTCCTATACGCCAGGCTCGCCTTCTCTACGACTTTCTTCACATGCTCGGTCATACGTAAATCCTTATCTAGGTACACCCCCAGATATTTCACTGCCTGCGAGCTCTTTATCATTTCCTTCCCAACTCTTATCTCAATACTCTTCAATTTCCTTCTACTAATATAACAACCTCTGACCACTCTTCCGCCATTTCCAGTCCCAAACCTCTCATCTTTTCTGCAATTCTTGCAATTCTGCATATGCAATCATAGATGCGCCTTCTTCCATTTTTAGTCTCAGAACACTATCATAGAAGACGTTCCATAGCGTCGCTCCTATGACTGAACCTTGAGGTGCACCACATGTCATACTTTCTTCTCTTCCTTCTGGAAGTATTATCTTGCTTTCTGAGAGATATGATCTGACAATTCTTTTTATTCCAACCCAACCCAACCCAACCCAATCCATCTTTCTGCAATTTTCCATTATGTTAAATCACATCTTCGTGAATTTTTTTGTATATTAAGTCTACTTCTACATTGGTTGTAATCTGGTGTCTGAATAGTGTGTTATTCTCATACAGTTCAATTTGTATTCATCGAGCAATTTTGTTAAGGCTTCTTTATTCATCAATTTTTGCATTACAAGCATTCCATCATGTTGCGGAATTCTGCGATATTCCACTATGTAAAACCGCATCTTCATGGAATCGGTTATCTCTCTAGTTTGATTGTACACCATTTGCAGTCGAGAGCAGCTGCCCAGTGTGTCTTTAGACTAATACTTAGATTCTAAAATCACTTACCTTTGCTATGTGAAAAGTGTATAATACTTAATTGAGTGTACAACTTTTTTAGAAGATGAGGTGCGATCCATTTTTGGAAAAATTTAATGATTAGAATCCCTGATTTTGTCCCAACTGTCTTTCATTCAACCCATGCAAGGGTACTTTCTACTTATTCCACAATCACCTCATAACTATGCCTTAATTTTATACCATTCTTGAACATTCAGATTACTTTGGATTCATTTAGTAGCTCTTTTCTAGTACTCCAACCTTATTATGGTGAAATTTGTATATAACGTCGCTGCCAAGCCAAAACAGGATTTTTAAATCTGCATCCGATAGTTAAAGCGCCATTAATCACTACAATATTGATGTAAAGTTTGCGCAAATGCCTTTTGGTGTATCCTAAGTAAATGTCATTTGCTTGTCAGTGTCGATATGTATTATAGAGAAGAGTAAGTGAAAAGTATTGTATCTTAATAAGCAGTACATCCTCCTGTTGTACACACTCTGACTACATTTACGAACCTGATTTCTCAAGATGTAGACTCTTTCCAAAATTTCAGCATTTGGGTTGGATACTTTGGATCAGATGGATATCGAGTTTATTTAAATGGGAGACAAGACAGTATAATGTAAAGTGAGTGGCTTGAATTTTTTGTGGATAAATACAAAGTCAATAAGTTTATGTATGCAATAAGGAAATCACTACCCTATTTATGAAGGAACATAATCAAATAACTGGAATCTATTGATTACATCTCTAGATCAGATAAGGATCACATGTTCTAGTCTCATGTCAAAGTGTCATCAACTTGTACTAATTGTCATGTATTTTCTTTTGCAAGCTACAAACTGAGTATCAGGTAAGATGGGAATCAGGTTCTAAGACATCATCAATTTTAAGAGAAATTCAAAAAGTTTTTGTAACAAATTTTATAACAACATTTCAAATTGAGATTTTAAATAAAAGAAAATTACATCTTATTAATAGTTTCCTTTACTTTAAAACTTTGCCACCTCAACAATAGATGGACACGTAAACTTAAATAGGAAGTGAAAAACTTGATTTTTTGAAATCCAAGATTTTTTGTCCAGATAACATTATCGTCGTGTGTAGTTGGACACTTTATCGTGTCTTTTCAACTTTAATAATATCTTAATTGCAAATTTCTGTTATCCAACTTGTTGTATTGTAGTGGTGTAATAAGATAATGCTTGTTAGGACTTATTCTTAACACAAATCCAATACATTCGATCTCTGTTTAAATAAATTTCAAAGTAATACAAGTGTGGTGATTTTTTGCATTTTATAAGAAAGATGGCTGAGAAGTTAACCGAAGACAAGGAAGATAAAAAAAGTAAAGCCCTCGACGGAGGATATGGATGGGTGGTTATTTTTGCAATCGTTGCTATTAATGTAAGTTAAACAAAGAAAATAAAAAAAATTATAATTGTTTATTTGGGATGTGTTTATAACAAATTAAAATGCACTTTGTTCCTCTTTTTGTTTACAATGGAAATCTTATAAGTTCTAAAAATAGATAAAAGCGATAAAAAGATTATTTGGGAAAATAAAATAGTTTTTTACAATCAATTTTATTGATTTTATCGTATTGTTTTAATTTTTTGTCTTATTTTAGTCTGCCTTATCTCCAATAGTGGTATGTTTTGGTATGTTATACGAAGCCAAATTCTTAGAAATGGGAATAACAGCGTCTCAAATATCTTTTCTTCTTCATCTCAATAATTCTTTACAATGTGCTTTAGGTAAAATAATAAAATTATTTTTGACTCGAATAAGTAATTTATTATTTATTTTCAGGACTCTTCAGTGGTCCTTTACTCAAAGTATTTACTAATAAACAAATTGTTTTGGGCGGTGGATGTCTCAGCTGTTTATCTTTGGTATTAACAACATTATCATGGAGATATGAGTACTTATTATGTACTATTGGGGTTATGTTAGGTAAGTATTTTTATATAAATTATTTTTTTTAAATTTTTTTTAATAATAGTAACATCCAGACAGATAACACAACTATTATTTACATTCTTATTTGGTTATCTTTTGTGTTTTTGCTCAAAAAGATTAGATAATAACAGCGAGAAAATTTTAATTCTTACTCAAATTAATTAAAAATTTCATTATGATATAACTTTGGATTATTTTATAGTAAATCTCACTTAAAATACAATATACCAAAGTATATTTCCATAAAAACCAGCGCGTACCTACTTACTTTGTCCCACATAAAATGCAACATGTCTGAATATTTCTAGTTGTAGGTCTAATGTTAGTTCTAGTGACAGTGGTAGGTAGCGCTAGTTAACATAAGATATCACTATCTTGCATATTTTTATTGAACTAAAACTAGAACTAACACTAGACCTAGAACTAGAAACACTTTCAGATACTTTCTAGTTCTAGGTCTAGTGTTAGTTCTAATTTTGCACTAGCACTATCACTAGAGCTAGAACTAGAATCATTCGGGTTTAGCCGTCTTGAGAGACGTGCGGCTAAACCCGAATGATTCTAGTTCTACGTCTTGTGTTAGTTCTAGCACTATCACTAGAACTAACACAAGACCTAGGACTAGAATCATTCGGGTTTAGCCATCTTGAGAGACGTGCGACTAAATCCGAATGTTTCTAGTTCTAGTGTTAGTTCTAGTTTTACACTAGCACTATCACTAGAACTAACACAAGAGCTAGAACTAGAATCATTCGGGTTTAGCCGTCTTGAGAGACGTGCGGCTAAATCCGAATGTTTCTAACTCATGGTCTAGTGTTAGTTCAAGTACTATCACTAGAACTAACATATGACCTAGGACTAGAATCATTCGGGTTTAGCCGTCTTGAGAGACGTGCAACTAAATCCGAATGTTTCTAGTTCTAGGTCTTGTGTTAGTTTTAGTTTTACACCAGCACTATCATTACCACTAACACAAGACCCAGAACTAGAATCATTCGGGTTTAGCCGTCTTGAGAGACGTGCGGCTAAATCCGAATGAGTCTAGTTCTAGGTCTTGTGTTAGTTTTCGTTTTGCACTAGCACTATCACTAGAACTAACACAAGAGCTAGAACTAGAATCATTCGGGTTTAGCCGTCTTAAGAGACGTGCGGCTAAACCCGAATGATTCTAGTTCTAGGTCTTGTGTTAGTTTTAGTTTTACACCAGCACTATCATTAAAACTAACACAAGACCCAGAACTAGAATCATTCGGGTTTAGCCGTCTTGAGAGACGTGCGGCTAAATCCGAATGTTTCTAATTCATGGTCTAGTGTTAGTTCTAGTTTTGCACTATCACTAGAACTAATACAAGACCTAGAACTAGAATCATTCGGGTTTAGCCGTCTTGAGAGACGTGCGGCTAAATCCGAATGTTTCTAATTCATGGTCTAGTGTTAGTTCTAGTTTTGCACTATCACTAGAACTAATACAAGACCTAGAACTAGAATCATTCGGGTTTAGCCGTCTTGAGAGACGTGCGGCTAAATCCGAATGTTTCTAATTCATGGTCCAGTGTTAGTTCTAGCACTATCACTAGAACTAACACAAGACCTAGGACTAGAATCATTCGGGTTTAGCCGTCTTGAGAGACGTCCTTCCTTTAAAGTCCGAATTAATATTATTATTATTTTATTTTATGTACACATTTAAATAAATCAGTTTATGCATTAACAAGCTGTATCAGTTATCTTTGAGAATTGAGGACATGTTTTTAGGAACTTTTCTGCTTAAAATGAATAAATCTATAACATATTAACGTATGTATCATTCCTAATGAAACACCCTGTATATCAAACGAATGCTTGGCTCTATAACTCATTGCGAATCTTGGCCTGTCATAACAGTTCCTTCTAAACATGTCTATCCCACGCCTGTTATCTCCAGCACTCTTAGATCCTCCGCCACATCGTCCACAAAATGTCTCTTCGGCTTTCCAACTAAGGCTATAATTCTTCAAATACTTTTTATGTTAATTTTATGGCTAATCCATCTCAACCTTTGCACTTTGATAAATTTAACTATCTCTGGATCACAATTTAGAAGATACAACTCGAGTAGGTATTTGCAAATTTAAGAACCTCCTCCTAGAACGACGTTTCAAGGAGGTCTAGTGTTAGTTCTAGTTTTACTTCAATGAAAAATATACAATAATCTAACGCTGAATAACAACTAAAACTAGAACTAAGACTAGCATGGGAACCACCACTAGACCTAGAACTAGAAACATTCGGGTTTTGCCGCTTTAAGAGACAAATGGCTAAACCGTACTATCACTAGAACTAACACAAGACCTAGAACTAGAATCATTCCAAATGTTGAAATGTTGAAATTCTTGGTATATATCTATTATGTAATCACAACATGACTTAAAAAACCCCTCCAAACAACTTAAAAACATCAATCATAAACATGTGACACAAAATAATTAGGTTATCTTAAAAATAATTTTATTTGAGACCCACTTAAACAAATATAATGTTTTTAAGTGTAATATTTATCAATATATTTATAAATAAGTTGAAGGTAAACTCTAATTTTTGTGAAATTATTGTTTAGGTGTTGGAAATGGAATTTTAATGCCTGCAACATACATGATGGTTTATTCATACTTTGAAAAGAAATTGGCGTTAGCAATAAGTCTTCAAGTAACAGGATCATGTTTAATAGGAATATTTATGCCGCAAGTTTGTCATTTCCTTCTTCAGTATTATGGTGTTCAAGGAACCGTTTTAATTTTCGCTGGATTCGCATTAAACATGTTTCCGGCCGCGCTTTTATTACACCCATTAAAAGGAAGGGAATACAAAAAGAAAAAAACTAGCAAAATTATCTTACCACACGATGATAAAGTAAACAAAAATACTAATTTTTTATTAATTCGTGTTGATTCATTCACAATTTTCTTTTTAGAACGGTTTAAACGATAAACTCATCTCGACCAACAACAACAACTCCTTACCTAAAGAGAAAAAGAATATGTGCAGATCAGTTACGAAATTGTTCGATTTTAAACTTTTTACAGAAGCTACTTATGTAATCTTAGCTCTTGGAATGGGAGTTTCTTTTGCATCCGAACTTAACACCATAGTGATGACCCCGTTCGTTTTAACCCGTTTAAATGGTTTTAATATCCAAGAATTAGCAATAGCCATATCGTGGCTGTCTTCTACCGACCTAACAGGTCGGTTAGTCGTGCCATTCATAACGTACAAGATGAATTTACCACCGAAAGTTTGTTATGTTTGTTCATTAATGGCTTCGTCTATTGGCAGAACGAGTAAGAAATTGATTTATTAACTAAAGTATTTAATTGAATATTTTTTGTTCAAGTTATGGCTGTTTTCTATGATCAAAAATATATTGTTTTAATTGGAGTGGCCACTCTTGGTTTAGGTAAAGGATCAAAAGCGGTTTTTCAATCGCTAATTTTACCTAGATATGTTGAGTATGAAAGATTAGCTGCAGCTAATGGATTGTTGATGGTTACTAATGGGATTTTATCTTTAGTTGTTGGACCTGTTATAGGTAAGAATTAATTATATTTTTTAATTGAAACTTAGACACGTTTGAAATAAATTTTGTTATAAACGCTATCATATCACCGCCAGAAAATTTATTTTATGCAAACTTGTGGGTTATCATATTGGGGAACCTGATTTTACCAATGATTTTCAAGGAATTTTCATATTAAAGTATTTCCAAGCAATTAGGACCATTTTGACACACACCAATACGTTTTTTCTATCTTCTGGTATCTCCCAAACACTTTTAGAACACACCAAAATCGTTTTTACTTTATCCTTTTATCCATATTATGTGTTCTATGGATTTTTCTACTTGATTAGAACCATTTTGGTCAGCTTTATTCGTATTTTAAGTCTTTGAATTTTCTGCAAATATTGTTATTAATTTGTATTGCCTTTATTAAATAATTTTAAGGTATTTCCAAGCAATTAGGACCATTTTGACACATACCAATAAGTTTTTTCTATCTTCTGGTATCTCCCAAACACTTTTAGAACACACCAAAATCGTTTTTACTTTATCCTTTTATCCATATTATGTGTTCTATGGATTTTTCTACTTGATTAGAACCATTTTGGTCAGCTTTATTCGTATTTTAAGTCTTTGAATTTTCTGCAAATATTGTTATTAACTTGTATTGCATTTATTAAATAATTTTAAGGTATTTCCAAGCAATTAGGACCATTTTGACACACACCAATAAGTAATTTTTATTTTTTGGTATCTTTCAAACACTTCCAAAACACATCAAAATCTTTTTTATTTCATCTTTTAATCCATATTATGTGTACTATGTATGTTTCTAATTAATTATAACGATTTTCGTGAACACGTTTAATAATTCGTAACTTTGAGAACTATCCAGAATTTTTCTTTCTAAATGTCGAGAACTTTGAGGAAGATTCTACCTAAATTTGTAGTATGTTTCAATACTTTCTCTCTATCACTGTGGTGTTTCCAGAGTTCTTTTTTCAGTCACTCGATTGAAACGATTATTTTCTTCAACATTGCTTATTTGGTGATTTTGCAAAACGGACTTATTTCCTGTTAGCTCTTTTTTATAGTTCGTGATCCACCATTTTAAATTCCAATAACACTTTACCGGCCATATTTATACCTGGCATGAGTTTGAAACGAATACTCCATACAGTTTGTTTTGATCCAATCTATTCCGAACTCTCACACAATGCTAATTATAACTAATTTATCTGAAGGCGCTCACTACTTGCAAGTTTTATGCCAAGACAAGATTTCTGTAACCAACTTTTCCCATTTTTTGAAGTACAAATGAAGAAATTGATTAATACAAATTTTAAAATAAACTATATTTTTAACAAATCCAATCATTTTTATATGATTAATCTTAAAGGTAATTAAAGGAGATAAAAAAATGTTATCAATAACATTTTATCGTAGCAATAAAGTCGAGATTTTTTTTAGTTTATCTACCAAGTTATAAATTTTTCGTAAATTTGTTTTAGGTTTAGCCCACGATTTGGCAAATTCTTACATTTACTCTTTATATGCAACAACAGCTTTATCAATGTTTTGCGTGATCTTATGGAGTTGTGATTATTTAATAAGACCGAAAGTCAAAAAAGTCACCGAAGAATCTAGTTCAACAGAATCAAACGCTTAAATAATTATTTAAATAAAAAATCTCAACAAAAAATAATTTCCTAAATTAAAAAAAAATCTGTATAGGCCACAGTTTTAACATGTTGTGATTCTTTGTAATCATTGTGATTATTGTTATTAAATACCTAAGTAAATTTAATATGTAAATATTTAATGTTTAAGCCAAAAGATCTTGTATTTTTTAATACAAATATTTATATTCGATTTAAATGTATTTTTTTAGAATTACAAAAAATGTAATAATGCGATTCTTGAAAATAAAAAATAAATTTTTATGTTTTAACAACAAGTTTTATTGCCCTGTGGTAAAATTTTATGTAATGAAAATGAATAACTATTGAAGTTGTCGAGATAAAATTTTGTGCTGTCGTTATCAATGATTCCTGCCTATTTTTTTCTGTAACTTCTCCTCAGTTAAGTCTGCGGATTCATGCGATGCAGTTGTGATTAAGTGATCGTCTCGCTGTCTGTATATAATTACAACAAATTTACAACGTGCTTATCTTTCTTTAATATGAAAATATCATAAAAATCATCAATTAACCTTTAAAGTAAGTAAATTTTTTAATTTAATACTAAAAGTAGCAAAAAGATCTTGGTTTTTTAATAGTATATCATTAACTTTTTTATGGAACAATAGCTTTGTTGAAACAACTCGTTTTGAAACCGCCTCATTTCTTTGTTTAAAATTAAAATTAAGCGATTTTATTTTTATTTTTAAATAACTCAAACCAGGATATCAAAACGGATCAAAGTTTTTTCTTTAATTTTGATAAAACTATTTCGAATCAGCTATAATTTGTTGACCTTTGTGTCAAGTTCGTTTGTATGGAATTCATGATTACAACTTTAATGATTAGAAATCACCACGTGCGATTATTTTGAAAATCCTGAAATAATATAACAAAAATGGATAAAACATTGAAAGTACCAGAAATAAAAATCGATCACTGTAATCAACCAAAAAGGAGAAGATACAGAGTTACAGATCCTGATTTTATAGCCCCGGATGGGGGATGGGGTTGGTTAATTCTTTTAGCTTGTGGATTTAGTAATGTAAGTATAGATACTTTTCTAATTTTTATTCTTTAATAAGTTTTTTTTTGTTAAAGTTGAGTACTTTTCCTATGTTACAACAATTTGGGTTAATATTCAGGGAAAAATTCCAAAGATTAGATTTTACTAATCCTGAAACGACCACGATTATTAATTTAAACTCAGCAGCTACAGCATGTATCGGTAAGAATTAATTATTTTATTTAATCTACTCACAATCAGATCAGATCAAAGAGATTTAAGATACTTGTATATTTTTTTTATTTTGAATGTGGTTTCAACCGCTATGAAGTGGCACCTACTTGTTATCTTTCTATAATTTACGAGATGTTGCTAAATTAATGTTCAATTCATGTAAGGTGGTGTTTTTATAACTCAAATTAAATAAATTGAAATTTAATGGGAACAACTTTCATTGAACTAAATCTAGAACTAACACTAGACCTAGAATTAGAAAGTTTCGGGTTTAGCCGTGCGTCTTCAGATGTTTTGCTAATAGTGCAGACTTGACTTACCTACTTTTCGAGCAAACAGTATCTAGACTTCTATTCTGTTAGATAATAGTATCCAAAATTCTGCCATCTGTATCCAGGCTTCTATCAATACGTATTTTCCATCGGCAATATCTAGTCTCTTCTACTACCTGTATGTAATCTTCTGTAAACAGCATCTAGTCTTTTGCCTACAGTATTTAGTATTCAGCAAGGACCTTCTATCTTCTAGCGTATTCATGCACGTCCAAACAGTTAACCCAACAGAGTAAAGTGGGCTATTTCTAATTTCAAAAAATCCTCTAAAATCGCCTGGAGGAGATGGAATTCAGCCTATTTTTCTGTAAAAAGGCTTAGAAGACTTGCTCCCAGTAATAATATCCCTATATATAGCTAGCTACAGCCTTAGCTATATACCCACACTATGGAGGAAAGTAAAGGTGGTAGGCGTTCAAACGCCCAAGGTATACAGACCAATTAGCCTAACTTCATTTCTCCTCAATGGGATGGAAAAGGTAATCGATCAATACCTTAGGAATGGAGTGCTTGTCACAAATCCACTCCACCCTAGCCAACATGCTTACCAGAAAGCAAAATCAATTACTGCTCTCCATGCTTTGACTAGCATTTTAGAGGAGGCAATTGCAACCAAAGAGATAGCCCTATGTGCTTTCATAGACAGAGAAGGCTCTAAACGTAAAAGATATATATCCGTCAACAATCAAATAGTGTATAGCCATGAGGCGAGTCGTTGACTATAAAGGCGCTAAGACGATGCCCCAAAGAGGGAGTGCTATTATGGTGGCTGGTACTTGATGAAGATCCTAATAAAAAACGGATTCAAGATTCAGGGTTATGCTGATGATCTGGTAATCCCAATCCAACGTAAATATGATACAATCATAACTCAACTAATGCAGAAAGCTCTACTACTCACCAGTACTTGGTGTAGAAGTAATGGGCTCAGCATCAATCCAAATAAATTCGAAATACTCCATTTAAAGCAGAACTATTAACCTCACAACAGAAGTTAAATATCTAAGGGCAATACTAGACAGTAAACTAAACTGAAACTCACACTTAGACAAGGTGAGGAAAAAGGCCGTCATGGAAAACCAGATCTGCCGCAGGCTCCTAGGGAGGAACTGGGGTCTTAAACCACGAATGGCTCATTGGGCCGTAGCAATAATCAGACCCATGGTCGCCTACGCCTCATTGGTTTGGTGGCCAAAAATAAAACATAAGACAGCACAACAACAGCTGGCACAAATCTAGCGTACTCGGTCTCACACCGCTCATTTTGTACTCGATTTGTTCATTTTAAGCAGAAAAGTTCCTAAAAACATATGCTCAATTCTCAAAGGTAACTGAGATACAGCCAGTTAATGCAAAAAGTTACCTTTGAGAATTAAGCACATGTTTTTAGGAACTTTTCTGCTTAAAATGAACATATCTATAACATATTAATGTACCATTCCTCATAAAACACCCTGTATATACAAAAGGAGGCAGCTTCAAGTGCCTTATCACTGAAAATAGTTTCTACACTCAAGTTGATGCAGGGCAGCCTCAGAGGACACCTCGAAATCCTCAAGGACCCATGTTTAAATCACCTGATTGAAATTAAAACGAACCTTATACTGACAGAATATAATTTCAACTAGCCGTATAAGGTCATATTTAGAAGCAGGGATGAGATGCGTCCTAAGATCCCCTTCGCTGAGGCATAAAACCTCAGGTTACCTGACCGGCCATGCGCCTCTAAAATACCACCTCTTCCACATTGAACAAGCTGAGGATCAAACCTGTCGACTTTGCATCGACGAGTCAGAAGCAGCTGAACATATACTGTACAATTGCATCGCGAGAGGCCGTCTAAGACAGAAAATTTTCGGTATAAATCTGTCGACACCTACCGACATAAAGGTTCAAGACCTCAGGGCAATACTAAGGTTCATCAAGGACCTACAGGTTGCGGTAACGAGAGGGGCTGCTCCCCTCAGCCCGGCAGCAATAATAATAATAATAATAACGCACGTCCAAAGCAGTATTAATGCAGCCTAGATGGAGACTCCACTCTGTATAAACTGCACTTGATAGAAACATGGTGAAGACTTAATGCACAGATGTTTTAGATTATATACCTTATTGTCTTGAAGCAAACTGTATAGAGATACTTTGTGGAAGCAAGATAGATATTTAAAATAGATTGGAATTTCAAAAAAATCATGTTTCTAGTATTCTATACAGAGAATTTTGTTTTCTGTTGGTAGTATTTTGCTTTTTGGCAGCAATATCTAGTCTTTTACAAGCAGTATCTAGTCTTCAATTAGAAGTATCCAGTTTTCCGTTAACAGTACCTGATGTTCTAAGTATATACTCTTTTACTAGCAAACTTTTGTCAGCAGGTCTTCTATATGGAAGATGTTGGCTTGCAATGATAGTGTTTAGCCTTCTGCCAGCAATATTTACCTTTCTGCAAACTGTGTATAGTTTTCCTGTAAGAACATCTAGTGCTCAACCAGCAGTAAATTCTTTTTATAGTCGTCTTAACGAAGCTCTAGTATTTCACTGGTAGTATTTTGTCTTTTGCCAGCAGTGCAGATTTGACTTATCTACTTTTCGAGCAAGCAGTATCTGTTTTTGTATTAACAGTATCGAACAGCATCTACACCTAAACCAATAGTATCCAGTCCACCGCAAAACTTCTGTTACCATTAAAACGTCATTAAAATCTGAACTAAACGTTTAGAAACAATTAAAATCACGAAATTTTTCTTCTCTTCAGATACACGGCTAAACCTCAATGTTACTAATTCTAAATCTAGTTTTAGTTGTTATTGAGTGCTAGATTCTTGTATATTTTTATTGAACTAAATGTAGAATTAATTAATAAAGAACGCAACGGTGTTGATACCTGCTTAAATTTGTGTGCAAATTTTTCACATAACGGACTTTTGGTTATAAAGGACCCATATTAATCCGTTATATCAAAGTTTTATTGTATTTAAAGAAAAACTTATAACTTACTAAACATATTATTGATCACTCACTTTACACGTGATAAATACACAAAAATTACATCATTCATCGCAATTTATTGCCGTCACTTAACACTATGAGTCGCTAATCATCCCATTAAACACTAAAATATTATAACCTTAGTGTATTCAATTTAAATTGTTTGAATCATAAAAACGCTATAAAATAAACATTTTTTAGGACTCCTAAATGGACCAGTTTTTAGAAAATACTCCTACAGACAATATGCATTTTTTGGTTCAATTTTAATATCAATCTCGCTAGTTTTAACATGTTTTGCAAACACAGTTTGGATGTATTTACTTTTGTACTCGATAATTTATGGTAAGAAAGATCATCAACAATTAATTATAAATTTAATCTATAATCCTGATAGTTTAGGTGCTGGATTAGGAATTACGCAATCATCAAACGCCTTAGCCTTAAACACGTATTTCCGGAGAAAAAGGCGAATTGCTACAGGGTTATCATGGACAACAACAGCGGTTGGCCCCATCGTTTGTCCATACATCATCAATTATTTAATGGGTTTATATGGAATGGAAGGAACGTTGGGAATTTTCGCAGGATTTTCCATGCATGCAATAGCTTGTGCTTTATTATTACAACCCGTTCATTGGCACACAACGTTTAGAGAAGTAATTCAAATTAATTTTATTTTAATCCATAAAAATCAAAAAAAACTTTAGGAAGGGCAAAAATTAACCGAAGGCGAATCAGGATTCTTCGACGGAAAACATAAAAAATCAAAATCACTTTTAAGCAGTCAATACTTCGACAACGACGACGAAAGATTTTCCTGCGGTTTTGACATGGTTGATCCAGGAACCCCAATGTTAATCTACGCAAACGATGGTTGGTACTCGAGAAAATCTTCTTTACGCGGTTCTAGGATGTCTTTAGCATCGAGCAGAGGAAGATCTCGTTTGGCATCCGGACAAACATCCGTTGCAATGTCGAAAAAATCTTCGTATACAAATTTAACAGAAATTAAAAAGAAAAAACCCGGTGGGCCAATCATTCAAGAACACGACGCAGAAGATTGCCCAACTGAAAAAGCACCACAAGATCTAAAAGAAGAAGAAAAAAAATTGTTGTTGAACGAAAACGTTGAAAAAAGTAAAAACGGAAAAAACGATCTCTACCCCAATGAAAAAGTCGTTTTAAAAACGGCGGCTCAAAAATTGGAACGTTACAAAGAGTTCAAAGATATCCAAGCCAAAGAACGACAAAGAAAAGAGGATTTACGTAAACTTAAAGAGGTACAAGAACAAACTTCTAAAGAGGAAGGAGATGAGAAAAATTATACATTTTTGCAAAAACTTTCTATGTTCTTCGATTTGAATCTCTTTAAAGATTACGTCTACGTTAATCTTATGTTAGGAATAACCATAGCTAATTTCGTCGAGTTAAATTTTTCAATTTTAACACCATTCGTACTTAAAGAATTCCACTTCGAAAATTATCAAATCGCCACTTTCATGTCTTTATTAGGCGCTAGTGACATTGTTGTAAGATTTATCGTACCGTTATTAGCCGACAGAATTGGATGGGAAAATAAATCATTTTTTCTTTTTGGCGTTCTTTGCATGGCATTTGGAAGAATAAGTATGAGTCAAATAATAAAATAACTTTTTAGATTAATTAACGTTTTTTTTTTAGTTCTTGTTCATACTCAAACTTATCAATGGTCAATATTAGTAGCTGTTATAATAGGTTTTGGAAAGGGGTTAAGAACCGTTTTTATGGCTTTAGTTATTCCAAGTCATGTGCCATTAGAAAAGTTACCAGCAGCTTCTGGTCTTCAATTAGCAACGAGTGGACTTTTATTTCTTGTAATGGGACCAGTTATAGGTAAGTAAAGATTAAAGTAGTGTATTAACGTTTATTTTTAAACGTTTCGTTGAGATTTTAATGACGTTTTAATGACGACTTGATACTGTTGATACAAGTCTAGATACTGCGTGCTCGAAGAGTAGACAAGATACTAACAATGTAATACTAGATTTTCTTTATAAACGACTAGTTATTGCTGACTGAGTACTAGACACTGCTAAAGGAAGACTATATGGTGTTTGCAGAAAATTTCTTACTGCTTACAGAAAGGTAATTACTAGTGGTGGAACGGATATCCGGCGACTATTATATTTATATCAGGTTTGTCATTAGCAACCTCATTATAACAATTCCAACACGATATATAATAGTTATTTATATTACAAGTGGACTAGAAACATAATTACTGTACGAGTGTGGAAAATTGCACGACGAGGTTGTAGACCGAGTGGTTTAATCACACGAGTACTGTAATTATGCTCTAGCCCACGTGTGATATACAACATTTTATCTACGACTGCTAAAAATGACTTAAAAATCTATTTCTTTAAAAAGGTCTATATTTTGACATTTATAAAACTATTCTGAAATGATTGTTGACAATTTTGAACTAATGTCAGTTTCAATAACATGTTTACTCATCTGGAATAAATGTTTCGAAATGTAAAAACATAACAATTAATGTTTATAATAAATAGAATTATTTTTTTTTTAAATAGGTAGCACTTTTTCTTTTGTATTCTTGCTCATTTCAATAAATTAACTCTGTTCTGATTGGGCTAAATATGCGTTACGTAATGAAACCAGTGCGGTAATGAACTTCATTACGTAACTCAAATCACCTCAAATGAGTGTGGTAATGATGCACTTATTCAAGTAGTCGTAGATAAAATCCCTGATTGCAGTTTCGTCTAGTTTTCTTCTCTTCGCTTTTAATTCATCATATTCATTACTAACAGAACTATAGCTGTTATCAATTTCGACTAATAAGGTATCCTCTTTTTAATGCAAAAAGCCGTTTTGAAAAATTACTTTTAGTTCTTGAGAAATAAATTTTTGAAATGATCGACAATTTTTTCGAATTTTGACATTTTCGCCGATTAAGTTTTAAAAATTCGTATAAAATAATAATAAAAGCGTCCTCTTTCCAATGAACAAACCCATTTTGAAAAAAAACTTTTAGTTTTTGAGAAAACAATATTTGAAGTTTTGATAAAATTTTCGATATTGCAATTTTCATCGATAATTTTCAAAATTCGCTATAAAATTAATTTCTTGAAGCATCCTTGTGGAAATATCACCAATTATTAATTAACGTGTCCTCTTTTTAATGCAAAAAGCCGTTTTGAAAAATCACTTTCAGATCTTGAGAAATAAATTGTTGAAATGATCGACGATTTTTTCGAATTTTGCAATTTTCGGCGATTAAGTTTTAAAAATTCGTATAAAATCCAGTTTTTGGAATATGACTACGAAAATTTGCCAAAGTGTTAATAAAAGTGTGATCTTTCCAATGAACCAACCCGTTTTGAAAACTAACTTTTAGTTTTTGAGAAAACAATATTTGAAGTTTTGATAAAATTTTTGATATTGCAATTTTCATCGATAATTTTCAAAATTCGCTATAAAATTAATTTCTTGAAGCATCCTTGTGGAAATATCGACAATTATTGATTAAAGTGTCCTCTTTTTAATGCAAAAAGTCGTTTTGAAAAATCACTTTCAGTTCTTGAGAAATAAATTTTTGAAATGATCGAAAATTTTTTCGAATTTTGCAATTTCCGCCGATTAAGTTTTAAAAATTCGTATAAAATCCATTTCTTGGAATATGAGTTTGAAAATTTGACAAAACATTAATAAAAGTGTCCTCTTTCCAATAAACCAACCTGTTTTGAAAAATAACTTTTCGTTTTTAGAAAACAATATTTGAAGTTTTGATAAAATTTTCGATGTTGTAATTTTCATCGATAATTTTCAAAATTCGCTATAAAATTAATTTCTTGAAGCATCCTTGTGGAAATATCACCAATTATTAATTAAAGTGTCCTCTTTTTAATGCAACAAGTCGTTATGAAAAATCACTTTCAGTTCTTGAGGAATAAATTTTTGAAATGATCGACAATTTTTTCGAATTTTGCAATTTTCGGCGATTAAGTTTTAAAAATTCGTATAAAATCCGTTTCTTGGAATATGAGTTTGAAAATTTGACAAAACGTTAATAAAAGTGTCCTCTTTCCAATAAACCAACCCGTTTTGAAAACTAACTTTTCGTTTTTAGAAAACAATATTTGAAGTTTTGATAAAATTTTCGATATTGCAATTTTCATCGATAATTTTCAAAATTCGCTATAAAATTAATTTCTTGAAGCATCCTTGTGGAAATATCACCAATTATTAATTAACGTGTCCTCTTTTTAATGCAAAAAGCCGTTTTGAAAAATCACTTTCAGATCTTGAGAAATAAATTGTTGAAATGATCGACGATTTTTTCGAATTTTGCAATTTTCGGCGATTAAGTTTTAAAAATTCGTATAAAATCCAGTTTTTGGAATATGACTACGAAAATTTGCCAAAGTGTTAATAAAAGTGTGATCTTTCCAATGAACCAACCCGTTTTGAAAACTAACTTTTAGTTTTTGAGAAAACAATATTTGAAGTTTTGATAAAATTTTTGATATTGCAATTTTCATCGATAATTTTCAAAATTCGCTATAAAATTAATTTCTTGAAGCATCCTTGTGGAAATATCACCAATTATTAATTAAAGTGTCCTCTTTGTAATGCAAAAAGCCGTTTTGAAAAATCACTTTCAGTTCTTGAGGAATAAATTTTTGAAATGATCGACAATTTTTTCGAATTTTGCAATTTTCGTCGATTAAGTTTTAAAAATTCGTATAAAATCCAGTTTTTGGAATATGAGTATGAAAATATCCCAAAGCAAAATCACTATCCGTTCCATCACTAGTAATTACTACTAGCAGAAGGTTTAATACTACTAATACAAGTCAACATTCTCTTTATACAAGACGTGTTTTCAAAAGACCCTATTCTGCTGGCTAAAGACCACTTACTGATAGCAGAAATCTAGATATTGTTGGAAGAACCGCTAATGAAAGAAATAGAAGAGTAGATACTGCTTGCAGATGTCTACATGTTGGTTGCAAAGAGTGAGTACTACCAGTGGAAGATTAAATCTTCTTTATAGAAGGCTAGAGAAGATCTAACTCTAAAAAATGGCATCGTGATCAAATAATGCATACTGAGCAAAATATAGAAATCAAAGCGTATATGTGACTGTGAGAGTACACTTCTTCTATGATGCACGTGCATACGTCATTAATTGATATGGATTGGTGTGGCAAAATTATGCAACATATTCAATTAATTTAATCATAACAACCTTATGAGGTTAAAATAAAATTGTTTTGACTTTAAGGTTGCATATCTTTACAACCGTTCAATAAATTAAATTGCAATACATTTTAATGATTCTTTATTTATACGTAATTTGTTATCTAATAGAAATTTGACCTCAACCCAACTAATAAATACACTTTTGTTTTTTGTTTTAGGTTGGATAAGAGATTCAGTAAATAATTACGTTGTAACATTACATTTATTAAACATTTTAACATATGCAACAGCAGTTGCTTGGCTGGGAGAAAAGTTTTTAAGAAATATTAGAAAATAATATTTTTCGTAACATTCGATATGTGATATTTTTAATTAATTAGATTTAAATGATAAATAATAAATACTTGTCTTGTTTTGAGTACAAATTAGTTTAAATATATTTTGTAACAATAATAAATTTGACACTTTTATTTCATCCCTTAAATTAAAATTAAATCTAAAAAACAACTCGATAACAAATTATGACTTATCAAAGAAATAAAAAAGGAAACGAAATCATAAACAACAACTCATGAAAAGACTCAGTTTGTTAATAATAATTCTACAGTTTAGTTTATTTCGTTATCAGTTGTATTAAAAATGATGAGTGCTTTTAAGATAAAATAGCATTGAAAACGTTACGTTTTGTTCGAGCATTTTATGCATTCAAAATCTAATCCGGAATAATGTGAATGCAGTAAAGATAATTATTGCTATTACTCGTGATGCAACAAGTACAACCGATTATTGTTAGTGAATAGCATCGATAAAACGTTATCTTTAAAAATAACGAAATAAATTGAGATTTAAGTGATAATTTATTTATTTCGATTTATTCGGTCATCAAAATTTATTTTTGAGGCTATTTTATGGATAAAAGTGTTTGGTTTTTTTAAATAACATGACGGTTTTAACGAAAAAAGTACCTCCTGATGGTGGATATGGTTGGGCAATTGTAACAGCTTATGCACTTCATCATGTAAGTATTTTTTGATTATAACTAACACTAATATAACTTTGAGGTACTTATTTTTTTAGTTAATGATTATTCCAATACTTCAAGGTTTCGGTTTAATTTATCGAGATAAATTCGAGGAATTACATTTTACAGCAACCGAAATCGGATTAATATTAAACACATGCGGGGCTTTTTCAATGTTGTGCGGAATCATAGCTGGTCCTTTAATAAAAAGTTTTGGATTTCGAAAGGTTGCAGTTTTCGGAGCTTTTTCTCTCACATCAGGAATTCTTTTAACGGGTTTTGCAAATACTTTTATCCAATTTATGGTCACTTATGGTTTTATAACTGGTAAAATTAATATTTTTAATGAAATTTTTGGTGTAAATTTATTTTGTTTTAGCTTTCGGAATGGGATTAGGTTTAGCAGCTTATCCGGTGGCTTTAAATAATTATTTTGTTAAAAACAGAAGCAAAGCTGCTGGTTATACCATGACAATAGCAGGATTGGGGCCAATTTTTATGCCTCAAGTTATAAGTTTTTTATTATCTTCTTATGGAGTAACCGGGACTATGATTATCATAGGGGGGATAAATGCTCACACATTTGTTAGTAGTTGTTTATTACAACCAGTTCGTAAACACTTAAAAGAAATAACCGAAGAATCCAAAGAAGAAAATAAACAAATTAACACCGAAGACAGCGAAGATGATGATAATCCAGAAAATGTTAAAAGATTAGAAATTTTAGAGGAATCAAGATTTGAAATTGGAACACCAAGGAGAAAAATATCTAGGGAATTATCAAAAGATATCGAGATAGAAGCCATGTTTAATTTAGATTCAGCATTTTCTCAAAGTCTAAAATCAATCGCTGGTTTGTAATAAAATCAAAAATACAATTTGTAACGAAATATTATATTTATTATATTTTTTTTTAATCTTAGAATCTTATCAAAGACAAGCATCGTTAACTTTATCGGAAAAATCTGATATTCCCGATATTAAAATAAAGTTATACGATGCCGATGGAAACATGGTCGAAGAAATCGAACCTTTAAAAGAACAAAATCAAAAAGTAATAAAAGAAGAGAAAGATAAATCGATTTTTTGGAAAATCGGACGGACTATTATAGATACTTTCGATTTATCATTATTAACAGATCCAGTTTATGTTAATATCATGATTGGGATGTCTTTAGCAATTTTTGCGGAGATCAATTTCTCAATGCTCACTCCGTTTATAATTGGCGATTACAATTTATCAACGCAAGAAATCGCTACTTTTATGTCTGTAGTTTCTTGTACTGACATATGTTTTCGATTTTTAGCACCGTATATTGGTGAATGTTTAAGTCAATCGCATCGAATACAATATTTATTATCGTTATTTTTATTGGTTGTATCCAGATTTGGTAAGTTTAAATTAATTTGAACAAAATGTATTTTATTTTAATATTTTTTTATTCAAGCTTTATTAGCTACAACAAATTATTATCCACTACTAATTGTAGCGGCCGGTTTAGGAATTGCACGTGGTTTTAGAACCGTTTATTCAACTTTAGTAATTCCAAGTTACGTTCCCATCGAAAGATTAGCTCCTGCGATGGGAATGCAAATGGCAATGAACGGAATTTTTATTTGGATAGGTGGACCGCTTATAGGTGTGTAATTAAACTATAAAATCTTATTTACTTCTATAGAAATCTTATCATTTATATGCATTTTATTCTTATTCGTGAGCTACAATATAAATAAATCATAAAACAAGTTTATTTAAACAAATATAATTAAAATAAGTTTAATAAGACTAAAATTTAAAAATTATTTAGATTTTTTTTGTATACGTGGATTTGAATGAATGTTTTGACCATCAATACAACAAAATATTATGGTCATTGTCGATGAGTAATCTCAAAAAATAATCATATCTTTCGTATCAGGTATTTTAAGACAATATTTCAAAGGTTACGAGGGCTTAAAGTCTCATTTTTATTTATAAAAAAATAAAATAAATGAGATGATAATAAATAGTGCTATTGAAACGAAGAGAATAAGATACAAGAAAGAAGGAATAATAACATTGCTATGGTTTCCATTACGATTCTTTGTCTTATTAAGGAAGAATTACCAGAAGAAATCTGAAGATCATAATTTCAAATATCGTACTTGCAAACAATTTAATGAAAATTTTGATTATCAATAATTTCTGAACAAGATGGAATAAGATTTCAGTATAAGGAGGTTTTGTTTCTCTTAATCGAACAAGATGGTGCTAGTGTGTTCCAGACTAGACGTCGCGCCTTTATTTTACCTACATAAAGAAATAAAGACGCGACGTCTAGTCTGGAACACGCACCAGTCCGATTGGACGGAACGTACATCTCCCCGCATGGTTTATATCTTTTTCTTTTTAATTAACAATTCTTTTAAATTATTCTAAAAAAATAGATAGACATAACTTTGATGTGACATAATTCACATATTGTACATATTTGAACCATGTCTAAAACACAATCTATGTGTAATTGTGTTGCATAAAGTATAGTATCAATGATAATAGAGCATAGGACTTGGTACCATTAATTTTAACATGAATTTAGACATAGGTTCATAAAAATTTCGTGATTGTAATAAAAAGATCCTTCTAAACGCTTAGTTCAAATTTTAATGGCGACGGAAGCGTAGATACAGGTGGCAGAACATTAGATACTCTTGGCGGTGGACTAGATACTTTTGGCTAGATACTTCTTGCCTACTAAGAGTATGCAAGTCAAGTCTACACTACTGGCAAAAGATAGATACTAAAGATACTAACAGTGAAATACTAGATTTTCATTTTTTATAGACTACTAGTTACTGTTGGCTGAGTACTAGATACTGCTAAAGGAAGGCTATATACTGTTTGACTACTACTGCTGGCTACCAGAAAGGTTTATCCTTTTCCTGGATAATCAGGGATACTTTATTAAATTATATAGAACTAGTTCTGTCTACATTTCCGGTCAATAAGCATTTAGGGTGTATGAGATACCAATGGTACTCTGCTTCCGCTTATTAATAACTGCTTTTAGGACATTAATGGCTATTAATACTATGAAGTAGTGATGGAATGGATAGTGATTTTGTCAACTTATTTGAATCCAAGATACAAAATGAACTTTTTTGATGCTTTAATTTACGAAGCAACTCTAAAAAGAGGATACTTTAATCCATAATTGGTGATATTTCCACAAGGATCCTTCAAGAAATTAATTTTATAGCGACTTTTGAAAATTATCGATCAAAATTGCAACATCGAAAATTTTATCAAAACTTCAAATATTGTTATCTCAAAAACTAAAAGTAATTTTTCAAAACGGGTTGGTTCATTGGAAAGAGGACACTTTTATTAATACTTTGGGAAATTTTCAAACTCATATTCCAAGAAATGGATTTTATACGAATTTTTAAAACTTAATTGGCGAAAATTGCAAAATTCGAAAAAATTTTCGATCATTTCAAAAATTTATTTCTCACGAACTGAAAGTGATTTTTCAAAACGGCTTTTTGCATTAAAAAGAAGATACTTTAATTAATAACTGGTGATATTTCCATAAGAATACTTCAGGAAATTAATTTCATAGCGAATTTTGAAAATTATCGATGAAAATTGCAACATCAAAAATTTTATCAAAACTTTAAATATTGTTATCTCAAAAACTAAAAGTAATTTTTCAAAACGTGTTTGTTCATTGGAAAGAGGCCACTTTTATTAACATTTTGACAAATTTTCAAACTCATATTCCAAGAACTGGATTTTATACGAATTTTTAAAATTTAAACGGCGAAAATTGCAAAATTCGAAAAAATTGTCGATCATTTCAAAAATTTATTTCTCACGAACTGAAAGTGATTTTTCAAAACCACTAGTTGCATTACAAAGAGGACACTTTAGTTAATAATTGGTGATATTTCCAAAAGGATTCTTCAAGAAATTAATTTTATGGCGAATTTTGAAAATTATCGATGAAAATTGCAACATCGAAAATTTTATCAAAACTTCAAATATTGTTATCTTAAAAACTAGAAGTAATTTTGCAAAACAGGTTCGTTCATTGGAAAGAGGACACTTTTATTAACATTTTGACAAATTTTCAAACTCATATTCCAAGAACTGGATTTTATACGAATTTTTAAAACTTAATTGGCGAAAATTGTAAAATTTTAAAAAATTGTCGGTCATTTCAAAAATTTATTTCTCAATAACTAAAAGTGATTTTTCAAAACGGCTTTTTGCATTAAAAAGAGGATACTATAATTAATAATTGGTGATATTTCCAAAAGGATTCTTCAAGAAATTAATTTTATGGCGAATTTTGAATATTATCGATGAAAATTGCAACATCGAAAATTGTATAAAAACTTCAAATATGGTTTTCTCAAAAACTAAAAGTTATTTTTCAAAACGGGTTGGTTCATTGGAAAGAGGACACTTTTATTAACACTTTGGGAAATTTTCAAACTCATATTCCAAGAACTGGATTTTATACGAATTTTTAAAACTTAATTGGCGAAAATTGCAAAATTTTAAAAAATTGTCGGTCATTTCAAAAATTTATTTCTCAACAACTAAAAGTGATTTTTCAAAACGGCTTTTTGCATTAAAAAGAGGATACTATAATTAATAATTGGTGATATTTCCAAAAGGATTCTTCAAGAAATTAATTTTATGGCGAATTTTGAATATTATCGATGAAAATTGCAACATCGAAAATTGTATAAAAACTTCAAATATGGTTTTCTCAAAAACTAAAAGTTATTTTTCAAAACGGGTTGGTTCATTGGAAAGAGGACACTTTTATTAACACTTTGGGAAATTTTCAAACTCATATTCCAAGAACTGGATTTTATACGAATTTTTAAAACTTAATTGGCGAAAATTGCAAAATTTTAAAAAATTGTCGGTCATTTCAAAAATTTATTTCTCAACAACTAAAAGTGATTTTTCAAAACGGCTTTTTGCATTAAAAAGAGGATACTATAATTAATAATTGGTGATATTTCCAAAAGGATTCTTCAAGAAATTAATTTTATGGCGAATTTTGAATATTATCGATGAAAATTGCAACATCGAAAATTTTATCAAAACTTCAAATATTGTTTTCTCAAAAACTAAAAGTTATTTTTCAAAACGGGTTGGTTCATTAGAAAGAGGACACTTTTATTAATACTTTGACAAATTTTCAAACTCATATTCCAAGAAATGGATTTTATACGAATTTTTAAAACTTAATTGGCGAAAATTGTAAAATTAGAAAAAATTGTCGATCATTTCAAAAATTTATTCCTCAAGAACTGAAAGTGACTTTTCAAAACGGCTTTTTGCATTAAAAAGAGGACACTTTAACCAATAAGTGGTGATATTTCCACAAGGATCCTTCAAGAAATTAATTTTATAGCGAATTTTGAAAATTATCGATGAAAATTGCAACATCGCAAATTTTATCAAAACTTCAAATATTGTTTTCTCAAAAACTAAAAGTTATTTTTCAAATCGTATAGGTTCATTGAAAAGAGGACACTCTTATTAACACTTTGGGAAATTTTCAAACTCATATTCCAAGAAATGGATTTTATACGAAAAATTTATTTCTCAAGAACTGAAAGCGATTTTTCAAAACGACTTTTTGCATTAAAAAGAAGATACTTTAATTAATAATCGAAAGTGATGATGGATTACAAGTGAAGAGAAGAAAACTAGACGAAACAGCAACAAGAGATTTTATATATCGTATTAGGATTGTTGCAATGAGGTTGCTAATGACAAACCTAATTCCTGTGAATGGTGGAGTACTAATTAATAGATTTTTAATATTGCTTTTATTTTACTATACCATACTGGTAAGGACATGAATGAAATCAATTGTTGTTAAATCATCTTTTAGGTAATATCAGCAAAGTTATGTCACTATCTTTTCTGTTCTGTTTATGCTACTCTCCAGATTACTTCTAATTTTTTCTTTATTATTAAAATTAATAATTTCTTTTTTTTTGTAGGTTTAATTCGGGATATAACCGGAAGTTACATAAAATGCATCTACGTCATAAATTTAATGACGTTTACAGCTTTCGTTATGTGGAGCATTGAACTTTTATACATGCGATACAAAAAGCAAACGTGATAAAAAAAATTTATAATAATTATTATTTATTACAATAATAAATAAATTCTATTTTTAAACGTGTTTTTTCTTTAATTTTTATTAATTAATGATCAATGTTTTTTTTATTCAGTTAATTTATTTTTAATTCAGAAACAACTTATATAAGATACTCAAAAATTGTCATGAAGGTTCCCAAGAATTTATCTAAAATCTCAGAGGAGCCGATTAATCAAATTATCAAAAAATAGATAAGAAATTTTAACGAATAATTATTACTTGCGTTTTTTTTACTCAATCTCAAGTAATTTTGTAATTAACTTTAATGATGTGATAAATTAATTGCTATTTGTTTTTCTTTTAAAAAATATAAATAAATGAGAATTATTTATTAATCATTTCGCCGCATTTTAATATTGCAAGTAACTATTTAAACAGAAAATGAGTTGATTAAACAGCAATTATTATCTGATTCACAATCCCCGAGTTTTACTTTTTATCATTTTTTTGAGGAGTATAAGAGTAGCACAGATAAAATTGTAGATAAATAACTTCATCGCTAAAACGTATAAAAGAGTGTTATTAGCTTTCTGACTAATATTAACAAAGTTCCCTCCAAGTCTAAAACATCGTGTTTTAGATATAAAGTTATAGTTTATAATTTAATTGTGATTAAAGTGATAATTAGTTTTTCTTTTTAATTATGAGTGTTATGACGAAAAAAGTTCCTCCAGATGGAGGATATGCTTGGATTATTATGATTGCTTATGCAATGAACCATGTAAGTTCTTTATACAATCAAAAAAATGTATTAAAGTTAATAAATTTCTTAGTTTTTCTGCATACCGATCATGCAAAATTTTGGTTTAATCTACAAAGAAACCTTCGAAGATTTAGAATTTACAGCAACCGAAATCTCAATGATTTTAAATAGTTGTGCAGCTTTTTCAATGTTAATCGGAATAATTATGGGTCCTTTATTGAAACAATTAGGATTTCGAAAAGTTTCATTAATTGGAGCCACCTTTATAACGACAGGCGTTCTTTTAACATCTCGAGCAACGAAATTTAAACATTTCATGATCACCCACGGACTTATAACATGTTAGTAAGTTATTATTTTTCAATCAGGAAATAAAACTGTCGATAAAAATAGATTTATTTCTATAAACTATCTTAATCTTCGGCGATAAGACTTTTTTAAGCGGAATCATAACAAATAACAAGTTCATCTAACAAAACAATACTTTTTTTAACAGCAATCGGAATGGGAATTGGAATGTCATCGTATTCTTTAGCCCTCAATTCTTATTTCACAACAAGAAGAGGTAAAGCAACGGGTTTAGGGATGACATTAGCAGGGTTAGGGCCAGTTTTAATGCCGCAATTCATCAGTTTCCTCTTATTTTCTTATGGAGTTCAAGGCGCGATGACAATTTTAGGTGGGATTGTATCTCATTCATTTATTAGCGCATTTCTTTTACAACCAGTTAAATGGCACATGAAAGATGAAATTATAGATGAAGAAAAAGATGAAGAGAAAAAAGAAAAAGAAAATGTTGAAACTGAAGCTGCAATAGCCTTGGATTCAAATTTATCGGGAAGCATGTGGTCTTTAAACGGTAAAAATTAAAACAAAATTATAATTCAATTTATTTTAAAATATATTTTAGAGGAAAGACAAAGATTATCGTCGGTTTCTTCACAAAGGAGAAGAAAATCATTAAAAAAATCAATGGAATCTTTAAGTGGTACAAAAATTCTTGAAGAAAATGAAAGGGCAGAAAAAGAACCGCTTAATCCAAACAAAGAAAATGATAAATCTCAAAAAGATGAAACAGAAGATAAATCAAAAGATGTTAAAAAGAAAGAAAAGCAATCACTTTTAAAACGAATCGGACATAACATCACGGAAATGTTCGATTTAAAATTACTTAAAGATCCAATTTATCTCAACATTATGTTTGGAATGTCTTTCGCAATTTTCGCAGAAATGAATTTTTCCGTTTTAACACCGTTTATTTTGGGGGATTACAATTTAACCGTTCCTCAAATCGCCACTTTTATGTCGGTAATTTCTATTTTGGACATCATTTTTCGATTTTGCGCCCCATTTATTGGCGATCTTTTAAAACAATCTCATCGAGTTATGTATTTAGTTTCAATGATACTTTTAATTGTTACGAGATTTGGTGAGTTATTACTATTTCGTAAGAAAATAATTTTTATAAACCATCTTTTTTAGCTTTATTATTAACCGGCGAATACAAAGAACTTCTGATTATAGCTGCAACTCTTGGAATAGCCAAAGGATTTAGAACTGTTTATTATTCCTTGGTTATTCCGAGTTATGTCCCAATTGAAAGATTTGCAGCTGCCGCTGGAATTCAAATGACTGTAAATGGGATTGTTGTTTTAGCTGGAGGACCCGTTATTGGTAAATTAAAGTAATTCTTTTAAATTAAAACACTTAATTATTTTTTGTTTTAGGTTATATTCGAGATTTAAGTGGAAATTATCGTAATTGTATCTACGTGATAAACGCAGTAACATTCGCCACGTTTTTAATGTGGACGGTGGAAATGTTGTACGTAAAGTACAAAAAACAGAACAAAGTGATGAGTGATAACGGAAAGACATGACACATTTATTTATTATGTTTGCGTATGTTCTTATGAGTTATGTAATTATCTAATTTATTGTTGAATAAATGTGATGAGTAAAGTCACGTTTTTAATTTTTTTATGTACCAAAATATGTTTTTATGCGACATTGCGAAATATTATGTTAAAATTTGTTGGTATAATGAATCTGTTATGATGCGTAAATTATTTTTAATCTACGTCAAGAGATTATCAACTTTTAAAAATAAATTTTCTATTTATTTTTAGTATGAATCATGGAAAAAAAAGAAATTAAAATTTTCAAATTATTATTAGAGTATTTTAAGGATTATTTTTGAATTTTTATACTAAACACACGAGGGGGATGCAAGTCATTCCTTATAATGAGGTATTCAAATTTTCCATGAAACAAATTAATTCGCAATAATGAATAACAATGGGTAAATCTACTGATATAAAAGATAGCTTGATCTTGAGATATGACTTAATGTACCGATTTTCAAAACTTTTTGGCGCAGAGGAGTGACATATTTTTGTATTTTTCTCGATATATATGCATCTGAGAGAAAAAGCACAAGAAAACAATATTGTTAAGAATTAAATTTGCTACAAGTTTTGTTCCAAAAATTTTTTTATAACATACTTCGATTCTGGAGTGTTACCATTAATAACGAAAAAGCAACAAATTCATAAAATTTTCATATTTTTACGTTTTTCTCAATATATAAGCATCTGAAAAGAAAACTGCAAGAAAGCAGTATTATTAAGAAGAAAATTTCCTACAACTTTTGTTCTAAAAGTTTCTTTATAACATGCTCCGATTCTTTAGTCGTACCATCAATCACTTGAAAAAGAAACAAATTTATCAAATTTTTATATTTTCGTATTTTTCTGGATATCTATACTTCTAAGAGCAAAAATGCAAGAAAGCAGTATTGTTAAGAAGAAAATTTGCTACAACTTTTGTTCCAAAACTTTTTTTATAACATGCTCCGATTCTTTGGTCGTACCATCAATCACTTGAAAAAAAAAACAAATTTATCAAATTTTCATATTTTCGTATGTTTCTCAATATCTATACTTCTAAGAGCAAAAATGCAAGAAAGCAGTATTGTTAAGAAGAAAATTTGCTACAACTTTTGTTCCAAAACTTTTTTTATAACATGCTCCGATTCTTTAGTCGTACCATCAATCACTTGAAAATGAAACAAATTTATCAAATTTTTATATTTTCGTATTTTTCTGGATATCTATACTTCTAAGATCAAAAATGCAAAAAAGCAGTATTATTAAGAAGAAAATTTGCTACAACTTTTGTTCCAAAACTTTTTTTATAACATGCTCCGATTCTTTAGTCGTACCATCAATCACTTGAAAAAGAAACAAATTTATCAAATTTTCATATTATCGTATTTTTCTGGATATCTATACTTCTAAGAGCAAAAATGCAAGAAAATAGTATTGTTAAGAAGAAAATTTGCTACAACTTTTGTTGTAAAAGTTTCTTTATGATATGCTCTAATTCCTGAGTGTTACCATTAATTACTTAAAACAGCAGCAAATTCATAAAATTTTCATATTTCTCTGTTTTGCTCGATATGTATGCATCTGAGAGCAAAAGTGCAAGAAAGCAGTATTGTTAAGAAGAAAATTTGCTACAACTTTTGTTCCAAAACTTTTTTTATAACATGCTTCGATTCTTTAGTCTTACCATCAATACCTTGAAAAAGAAACAAATACAGGGTCCGGCAGTGAAAAGGAAAGATTTAAGATAGGGTTTACAGCGCGCCGCGAAGTGATGGGGAAGAAAGTAGCCGACTTGCCAAGACCTGTATGATTTGCCATTTAGTTTACAATGGAGCGTTGGAGGGGGGGAATCGTGGTTACGCAGTTAAAGCCTATTTTCAAAATGGTAAGATTTCGTCAAATGGAATCATCGGTCCATACTTTTTTGAGAATGATGCTGAAAATGCCGTTACCGTTAATTCTGTACGACACGTTGCAATGATTTAGAATTTTCTCACACTACAACTTGAAGGCTTTCCAGTGAATGAACACACACTTTTTCAACAAGACGGGGCAACAAGTCACACTGCAAGAATTTCAATGAACGCCGGTTCTAGACAGGAAGTTGTTGCACCTCCGTGACGTCATCCGCCCAATGTAAAAGGATAGGGAGGGGTGTCAACCAAAGGCTTGGGGGGAAAAATAGGTTGGTAACTAGATCTGGTGTCTTTTCCAATACCAACCTTTTTTTTTTCACCTCAGCCTTAGGTTGGTACCCTTCCCTATCCTTTTACATTGGGTTGATGACGTCATGTGGTGCGGATGTGGTGCTGTGGTGCAACTTCCTGTTAAGAATCGGCGTTTCTATACTACTGCTGTAAATGCTTTGAAATGGGGATATCAGTTGGCCCTCACGGACTCCCTACCTAACCGCGTGCGACTTCTTTCTTGCAGAGTCTTGCAGAGACTCCAAGAATGCACAAATTGTAACGGAAGACATTTGGCGGATGTCGTATTCAAAAAATATTTTTTTTGACAAAGTAAACCAAATGGCTACTCTCTTATTTTCCATTAATGTACCATCTTTAGTAGTACCATCTATCACTTGAAAAAGGAACAAATTTGTCAAATTTACTTCCAAGAGCAAAAGTGCAAGAAAGCAATATTGTTAAGAATAAAATTTGCTACAACATTTGTAGTAAAAGTTTTTTTGTAAATTACTTCTAACCCCGAGCGGTTTCTTTTGTAATGTCAATTATACCGTGAAGGAATGTTGAGTAAGGTTTTTCTATGGTCCTGGATTTGCAGACTCCCAGGCAAAATGTTTGAAATTAATTGCATCTTAATGAAAAAAAATCTTGATCTAAATGTATCTCTCCCTTAAATCAATTAATGCAGAGGTACCAGAAACCAGTGTACTAGGACTAGTCCTCTACCTGCCACTTTTGTCGATGATACTGCTATAATGGGCGTGGATAAAGATCAGTGCCAATAAATTTACTAACAGCAGTTAACAAAATTAGCAACTGGAACAAGCAATGCAGAATCGACAGTATATACCAAATCAGAAGACTCTAGAGGATCAAACACACATTAATATTGGTGTTATTAAAAGAGAATGAGTTCAACGATATTGCTACACTAATGAGTCACAAAGATTGAGATCAGAATAATATAGCAGGGAAGCAATTCCTAATCCAGTAGCCGCTGAGTACTTTAAAACCAGAAAGTACTCTCCAAAGTGCTCTTCTAGGACTTCAAATCACTCTATTGGTCCGATATGGTCATTCTCAGTCCTACATAATAACAATCTATTTTATATTTGTAGTTATATAGTTTGGGTTGTGGACACTTCTCGATTACGAATTTTTTAAGTCGTCCACGCAAAAAAATAACTTTGGAGAGATGAAGAGAAAACTGAAGAACTTACGAAAATTCAACTTTTTATCAAAGTGGTAATAACAGGAATAATTACATACAGAACTAGTATCTAATTGGACAAGATGCTGCAGATAACGACGTAATAGTACACAGAGAGTTATGTTACTTAGGTTGACTAACACAAATCGATCAACCCAATGCTAAATTAAGTTGTATTATAACAATAATTTGCTTGGGCTTTGGTACATTTTTTTTTGGGAGATACAAAATCCATCAGATTTCAATAAGAGTAAAGTCTAAAAGTTCTGTATAACTCTTCCCATCATATTGATAAAAAGTTTTAAGGTTGGGAGTAACTAGAAACTTAATAATGCAAATATGAAGAATTTCTATATTTTTTTGTATCTATTTAAGAAACATTTTCAAGTTTCTTCATCGATTTATTGTTATTAATGCTATTGTTATGTTAATAACTGATTGTGTGATTGTATGTAAAAAAATTGTACTACAACAGAATACAAGTTCAAATCAAGGCCGTAATCACGAGAATATCATTTGCAATAAAAAATAAATAAATTGTTGAGTGTTTTTATAAAATGTTATTTTACCCTACTTGTTTTCTAATTGTTTTGATCGTGGAATTGTGTTACAATTATAAGATTAATATTATCAGTTTATTTTTTAACAATTTAATTTGTACTTCTTCAAAAAAAAAACACCGTTTTACATTTAAATGAACTTGAACTTTAAAATTTTCCAAGAATTTTTATCTTTCGTAATCGAATAATGAATCAATCAAATCTTTTACATTTTATAATATAAAATTAATTCAATACCGAGATTTATTACTACACTAAATATATTTCGATAAATCGTTTTTTTTTTTTAAGATTGCGTGATGGATATATAATTACTACTATTAGATAACAACTTCGAAGTTCAGTCGTGTGAAAAATCGACAACTAAAATAACCACTTGTCTTTTAAAGTACTACTTTGAGACACAAATGTGTTTTTTTTTTATCAAAAAATTACATTGTTCGGGAAACCTCAAGGATAAGAAGCGGTATTGTTAAAAAATAAAAACTAAGTATTCTCATTTTACTTTAATTAATGATTTTGTACTTTAATTCTTGTTATGTTTAAAGTGACGACTCATTTTTTCCCCTTCCTATAAACAAAACATTATTATATCTACTAGGAAATCCAGAATTTGCAGAATCACGTTTCGACATTTATAAATCATTATAAGTGTTATTTATTTTAGTTTTTAACAAGTTGCTTCCAGTTTTATTTCATCATTTCGTTCAAATCTTTCATCAATACAAGATCGATCCGATATTTGTGGATTTTTATTGATGGAATTTTATGACACTATAATTTTTAAGATAAGACCACGAAGATTATAGATACGTTTTATTTAATGATAGGAAAAGTGTCTGGAGGTTCATATAATTTTCTATCTTCGAAGATTTAACGTTTATATTCCACGGTTTTTGTTTTTAAAAAATAAGCTGTGATATATTTATTTTATTTATTTATTTTTGTGATAAAAAAAAGAAATGCATTCAACAAAAAGAAAAGTGGTTCCTGATGGAGGATATGGTTGGATAATTATGATTGCTTATGCATTACATCATGTAAGTAAATAAATAATTGTTTGCTAAGACACATGAAGGGCATTATTATTCTATTTCTAATAATAGTTGTTTATAAACTCATAAACAATTAGAATTCACAATAAATTTATTTTTTATCCTTAATCCCAAAAAGATTTATTATTGCAATAATTTAACCTTGTTCATCGGTTAATAACAAAATTGATAACGTTAAATCGTTAATAAAATGATAAATATAACCGGAAACATATATAGAATTTACTCCCCGCCACTGAATACCGAGTTACCACATTCTGGCAAAGAACACATTAACTAGAGCAAACAATTCTATTTAGTGTTTTAGTATAGGTCAGAAAACAGCGTATGCAAATGGTGCTAAAGTGTATGTGATAAGGAAATTGTTTTATTTTATAAACTATGAGTTGCAAAAAATTGGAACCACCAAATGGTGGTTGGGGTTGGATGATTATGGCAGCTCACGCACTTCATCACGTATGTAAAAATAAATAAGTTATACAATCAAAATGAAAACAACAATACAATTTTTTTTTTGTTTTCGTAACAACACAATGAATATGTACTCATACATAAGTACAAACGATTTTTTGTGTGGTCTCGTTGCATTAACATATTTGAATTTGTTTAAACGATTTGGGTTCAAGGACGTTTTGACAATCTTTTTTAAATTCTTTTTTTTTAAGAGAGTTGTTTTCAGTAACGTTGTTATTCTTTAAACCTTGAATCACCTCAATGTGTTTTGAATTTATTTTTAGTTGTCATAAAATTTCTGTATCATTCAAAAAATTCTGAAAATAATTTTTCATTTTCACACAAAATCATTAATTCTAATTAAATTAATTATATCTTAAGTGTTTCTAATCATTAATAACTTCCTGATTACAATTTCTTAAACACTTACGCAACTCACAATTACCATAGAAAGTCAATGCAAATTTCCAATAAAAATTTCAAATTTACATTCGTAATAATAATAAACAACTTATTATCACTCCCATAAATTAATTAATTCTCAACCATGATTTCTTTTTCAGTTTGTATCGATCCCGATAATGCAAGGTTTTGGATTAATGTACAAAGATACATTCCAAGATTTAGGTTTTACAGCAACCGATAGTGCTTTAATTCTCAATACAAATGCAGCTTTTATGATGTTATGTGGAATAATCAACGGACCGTTACTAAAACAGTTAGGATATCGAAAAGTTTCGATTTGTGGAGCTTTTCTTACAACAGTTGGGGTTCTTTTAACATCAAGGGCGACTAATTTTACCCATTTTATGATTGCTTACGGTCTTATTACATGTTAGTAAGTTGCCTTATAGGGTTTTAAATTTAAATAAAAACCTAAAAAAAAATGTTTGCAGCTTTAGGAATGGGAATGGGAATGTCTTCTTACCCCGTGGCACTTAACACTTATTTTACCACAAAAAGAAGTAAAGCGGCGGGTTATACCATGACCATAGCTGGATTAGGACCTGTGGTTATGCCACAACTCATCAGTTTTTTATTGTATATGTACGGAGTACGTGGAGCTTGTATGGTTTTAGGAGCCGTTGCTGGTCACACTTTTATTAGCGCTATTTTATTACAACCTGTTAAATGGCATATGAAACAAATTGAAGATGAAAATAACGAATTAAATGAAATTATTGAAGAAAAAACTGGTAAATACAAAATTTCTTGGTACTAATCAAAAATTTAATTCCTCTTTTATCAATTTATATTTCAAAACCATTACACAATTTCTGGAAATTAAAAGAGATGTTGTTTTGTACTCGTATCACTTAAGCTGATTAACAATAAAAAATGTAGGACGCGAATTGCTGTTTGAAATCATGTGACTAGATGAGCTATCATCATCTCTATTTAGAATTATTATTATTTAAACCTTGATACATTTCTTTATAATTACATTTTTAACTTTTTAGATAACGATCGATCGAAATCGCGACTATCAAGTAGAAGGAACTCGTCGGAATCTATTAATGATGAAATTGAAATTGAAGCTATTTATGGAATTGATACACCTTTAGCTGGAAGTTTAATGTCTTTAGCTGGTAAATTTTAAATCTATAATTATCAATCTTTAACCCATTTTTCGTTATCAAACCAATTCTAACCTACTATCCGTGTTAAAAATCAAGACACCTTAATTTACATATCGATATCTTCACAACCGTGCTAAGCAAAAAATTGTGGCAATGTTTGTTGTAATCATTGAACATTTCTGCTAGTGATGGAACGGATAGTGATTTTGCGAAAAGCCCAGATGAAAGATATCGGATATTCGGCATTCGGATCCTTCAAGAAATTAATTTTATAGCGAATTTTGAAAATTATCAATGAAAATTGTAGCATTAAAAGTTTTATCAAAACTTCAAATATTGTTTTCTCAAAAACTAAAAGTTATTTTTCAAAACGGGTTCGTTCATTGGAAAGAAGACACTTTTATTAACACTTTGAGAAATTTTCATACTCATATTCCAAGAACTGGATTTTATACGAATTTTTAAAACATAATCGGCGAAAATTGCAAAATTCGAAAAATTGTCGATCATTTCAAAAATTTATTTCTCAAGAACTAAAAGTGATTTTTCAAAACGGCTTATTGCATTAAAAAGAGGATACTTTAATTAATAATTGGTGATATTTCCATAAGGATCCGGCAAGAAATTAATTTTATAGCAAATTTTGAAAATTATCGATGAAAATTGCAACATTAAAAATGTTATCAAAACTTCAAATATTGTTTTCTCAAAAACTAAAAGTTATTTTTCAAAACGTGTTGGTTCATTGGAAAGAGGACACTCTTATTGACACTTTGGGAAATTTTCAAACTCATATTCCAAGAAATGGATTTTATACGAATTTTTAAAACTTAATCGGTGAAAATTGCAAAATTCGAAAAATTGTCGATCATTTCAAAAATTTATTTCTCAAAAACCGAAAATAATTTTTCAAAACGGCTTTTTGCATTAAAAAGAGGATTCTTTAATTAATAATTGTTCATATTTCCACAAGGATCCATCAAGAAATTAATTTTATAGTGAATTTTGAAAATTGCAACATTACAAATTTTATCAAAACTTCAAATATTGTTTTCTCAAAAACTAAAAGTTATTTTTCAAAACGGGTTGGTTCATTGGAAAGAGGACACTTTTATTAATACTTTGGGAAATTTTCATACTCATATTCCAAGAACTGGATTTTATACAAATTTTTAAAACATAATCGGCGAAAATTGCAAAATTCGAAAAAATTGTCGATTATTTCAAAAATTTATATTAATAATTTTTCAAAACGGCTTTCTGTATTAAAAAGAGGATACTTTAATTAATAATCGAAAGTCATAACAGCGATAGTTCTGTTAGTAATGAATGTGATGATGAATTACAAGTGAAGAGAAGATTTTATATATCGTATTGGGATTGTTACAATGAGGTTGCTAATGATAAACCTGATATAAATAAAGTTGTATTCAATGAAAAATGTCCTATTGGGGTTGAACTAGATTATTATCTGCAGCGTCCAACACCTAAACTAACTACTAATTCCTGTAAATGGTGAAGTACTAAGTAATAGCCACTAATTTCCACGTAACATATGTGAATTAGGAAATTTTCGGCTTTGCGATTTTGGTTTTATCGCGAGTTGAATGAATCCAATCGAAAAAGATGGTCTTCCAGACTGGACGTCACGCCTTTATTTCTTTGTGTCTAAAATAAAGACGCGACATCCTGTCTAGAATCCACAGTACCCGGATTGGACACTCCGTCCCTTCAATATTATTTTAAAAACAACTTCTATCAATTTTGCCCCCGTGTCTTTTCTTTTTACGTACATACTAACCTCAACACTTTCATGTTGTCAACAGAAAAAGAACGAAATCAATCAATTTCATCGAGAAGGAGATTTTCACTTTCAAAATCAAAAGAATCGCTGGCTAAGTCTAAAATACGAGAAATAAATGAATTAAGTGAAGAAGAAGCACCTCTTCAATTAACTTCAAACGGAGGTAAAGTGTATAATCCGGAGCAGACGATTGAAAAGAAGAAAAAGCCGTCGCTTCTAAAACGAATTGGAAAAAACATCGTGGATACGTTCGATTTGAAATTATTAAAAGATCCGATTTATGTTAATATAATGTTGGGGATGTCTTTGGCTGTTTTTGCAGAGTTAAATTTTTCGTTACTTACTCCATTTATTATGGGGGATTATGATTTTACCACGCAACAAACGGCTACTTTTATGTCGTTATTATCGTGTGCTGATATTTGTTTTCGATTTTTGGCACCGTATATTGGTGATGTTTTGAAGAAACCACCGAGGTTTATGTATTTATTATCATTGTTTTTATTAATTATTACTCGATTTTGTAAGTAAAGAAATACTTTTTTAAGAAAAAATTTAATTAATTTCTTTTTAGCTTTATTATGGACAAATGATTATTATCCACTTCTTTGTGTTGCAATTGGTTTAGGAGTTGCAAAAGGTGTTAGAACTGTTTATTGGTCGTTGGTTATTCCAAGTTATGTTCCAATAGAACGATTAGCAGCTGCTCTTGGGATTCAAATGACTGTTAATGGGATTTGTATTTGGATTGGGGGCCCAGTTATAGGTAAAAAATGAATCAAATTATAAATAAATATACATAAATATACATTTTTTGTAGGATTTATTCGTGATTTAACCGGAAGTTATAGAAAATGCATTTTTGTAATAAATACAGTTACATTTACCACCATTGTTATGTGGACGATTGAAATGGTTTACATTAAATATAAATCAAGAAAAACTAAAAATACTCAAATTAATATTTTATAGATTTTTATAATACAAATTAGGTATTTTTTAATTTATTTTCTATATTAAAAAGATTTAAATTTAATGTTGGATTTTTTTTTTGAATTTTTTTCTATAATTGTACCATGTTATAATCATCCTGAAAACACTCACTGAAACCGCTCCCCTCGGCAGCACCAGTAATAATAATAATAATAAATTTAAAGGTATTTTTTGTACACTTACTACAATAAAAATTACATCATTCCATTAAGATCACTCATAAATAAATCAGCGATAGTAACATTTTTTCAGTTATTATCGATTTATACAATTATTGTTTCCAAGATAAGAACAAGAGGATTATGGATTCGTTAGTTTGGTAAAACATTTAGAGAATGAACCAAATTTTAACATAAATAAATTTGTATTAATTAAAAGTTATGGTTTCTTCAAAAACAAAAATAGTTCCTGATGGGGGATATGGTTGGATGATTATGATTGCTTATGGATTACATCAGGTAATTAAAATTATTGACACATTTTCCAAAAGATGTTAATTCGGTTGCCTACAAACACAATTTCCTTCTAGTTTCTATCAGTCTCATTAATGCAAGCTTTTGGATTAATATACAAAGACACCTTTAAAGAATTAGGATTTTCAGCAACCGATACTGCTTTAATAATCAACACTAACGCAGCTTTCGCGATGTTATGCGGAATCATCAATGGACCATTACTAAAACACTTAGGATATCGAAAAGTTTCAATTTGTGGAGCTTTTTTAACCACATTCGGAGTTCTTTTAACATCTTGGGCGAGCAATTTCACCCATTTCATAATTACTTACGGTCTAATTGCATGTTAGTAAGTTTTCTTTTAGAAATTCAAATTAATTAAATCAAGAATTTTACAGCTTTAGGAATGGGAATGGGAAGATCATCTTACCCTGTAGCACTTAACACATATTTTTTCAAAAAAAGAAGCAAAGCAGCTGGGTACACACTAACCATTGCTGGGTTTGGATCTGTACTTATGCCACAACTCATAAGCTTCTTAGTGTATATGTATGGAGTTCGCGGAGCTGTATTAGTTTTAGGAGCTATTACTGGAAACACTTTTATCAGTGCTATTTTATTACAACCCGTTAAGTGGCATATGAAAGAAATTGAAGAAGTGGACGATAATAATTATATAGATGAAAAGAAAGACTTTAATGGGTTATCCAGTAGAAGAAACTCTGTAAATGTTGAAATTGATACATTTTTTGGAATAGACACTCCATTAGGAAGTTTAATGTCGTTAGTTGGTAAATTAAAAATTTTTTTTTATCATTAAAGATTTGAAATAAAGTAGGCATAATATGGATTATATAGGGTGGGTTCTGTCATAAAATAATGAAAGGATGCACATTACATCAAGTTATTACAAGCAACTAATTCACAGAAAGAGAGACCTCAATTATGAGAGAGAGGACCCTTCCTGGAGACTCAAAAATTGATGTGGTAACTCATTTGGGATCAGGGTGGATTTCTCAACAACTGGACTAAATCGATATATATATCCCGCATAAGACGAATCAGAGAAAGATTAGAGATATCCTTACTTATTTATGCTTTATAGATTACGCAAAGGCTAATATATCTTCGATTTCGATTAATGGCACAATCTAGCATATCCTGGATGAAATGGGCATACCAAGACACCTCATAACCATCATCAAAAGTCTGTACTAGAATAACACAACATATGTAAGAGTTGAGAACGAGCTGAGTGACCCATTTCACTCCATTTTATTTCAAGTAGAAAAGGGTGTCAGGTAAGAGTCCATTCAACATCTACGGCGATTGGACTATGAGGAAAGCTTTGGAAGACTGAAATGTCGGAATACCTATGGATGGCAAAGTGACATAAACATGACAAGACAAAGAAATATTCTAGATGTCTAGATGACTGGAGAAATACTTTGGAGAGCAACTCATGAAAGCACGATTCTCGAATACGAGATTCGAAGTAAAACGAAGTCGAAGTTTCCTGCTTAATAAAAGTGAACATTCTTTGATGCCGTGTAATCAAGATTTTAGATTAGCTAAAGCGTGATTGATAGTGGAGGCGGATAAGTGAGCAGAACAATATCAACAAAAGATAAATGGAAGAAAATATGAGTAGGCAAATATGAACAGTTGGGAAAGTGACAATACTAATGATGTAATGTGGAGAAAACTAAGAGACTGGGACAAAGATGGACAGAGACAGAGATGTGCAGAGACAAGAAACAAAAGTAGTAGTAAAAAGATTTGCCAAAATATCTTGGGAATGCAGAAGAGAAGGTAAAGGTTGGAGACAAGAATTAGGTGTGAAGATGTGGAGAATACGAATAGATATAAAATAGATATATATATACTCTTTGTGTATATGTCACAGCTAAAGCGCGCATTTCAGCTAATGTATACAGGGTGGTTCAAATTCGATGTCCGAATAGGCTCACTCGGAAACTATAAGAGTTAGAAAAAAAGTAGCTTACATGTCATGATCTCGTTTTTCGAGAAACTGCTAATGCCGAAAACCTCATAGCGCTACCGTCTTTTGTTTTTCCCCTAGAGGCCAAAATTGAAAATATCGTAAAACCAATAAGTGCAATTATCTTGGTTATTATTATAGGTGGAGTATTATAACTACGACATTATATGGACACTTTTTTACAGAGAATTTCATGACGGAGTCAAAAAAAATTTTTCGGTTTTAGATTTTGAGATATCATGAGAATTTTCGTTTTTTTAAATGGAAACAACCACTGATTATTCGCTTATTAAATTCGTTATTTTTTTCTGATTACAAAAATATAGGGTTCGACAGGTCTATTTCTTATTGTTTTAGAATAAAGCTAAAAATAAACTTTTTTTATAAAATTTCCATCTAGTGTCGTCGAGGAAATTAAATTTACAGTTTCCTGTAAGTTACGGGGCGGTAGGTAAAATCTAAAAAGTTAACAATTAAATACGAAGATAACTTCTGGTATTTAAAAACAAATAATTTTTTAATATGTAACATTCTAACATGTCAAACTTTTCAAAATTTTCGTAATTGATCTTAAAAACAGGATTTTTAAAGTGACATTTCAGAAAATTTTTGAATACAAACAAATGTTGCTATGTTTATTTGAATTAAAAAAAAAACATATGAGCGCCATCTATCGATAATTTATTAAGTCATTTAAAAATAATATTAAATCGTAATAAAAAATGTGAAATAATGCAATCTATTCCAACTTTTGTGTAAAACAAATATAAATTAAACAGTTTAACAAATATATTTGTTTCAAATATCAGAAATAAGTTTTTTTAATTTTTAGTTATAGAACCGTAATTTACAGGAAACTGTAAATTTAATTTCTTCCACGACACTAAAAGAAAAGTTTATTTTTAGTTTTATTCTAAAACAATAAGAAATAGACCTGTCAAACCCTATATTTTTGTAATCAGAAAAAAATAACGAATTTATTAAGCGAATAATCAGTGGTTGTTTCCATTTAAAAAAACGAAAATTGTAATAATATCTCAAAATCTAAAACCGACAAAATTTTTTTGTCTACGTCATCAAATTCTCTGTAAAAAAGTGTCCATATAATGTCTTAGTTATAATACTCCACCTATAATAATAACCAAGATAATTACATTTGCGGGTTTTACGATATTTTCAATTTTGGCCTCTAGCGGAAAAACAAAAGACGATAGCGCTATGAGGTTTTCAGCATTAGCAGTTTCTCGAAAAACGAGATCATGATATGTCAGCTACTTTTCTTCTAACTCTTATAGTTTTCGAGTTAGCCTATTCGGACATCGAATTTGAACCACCCTGTACATATTAGCCAGTCAATGTATACATTAACGTAACGTTTTAGTGAAAGTATTTATCAGTCATAGAGTGTATACATTTATTAGTGAATGTGTACATAAACTAGGCAATGCATGCATTTGCTAACAGATGTTAGTAAAAGTTATAACAAAGAAAATTTACGATATAATTTTTTTAATGGATTGCATGTGATGCAAGTAGTAAGTAAGTTGGGTTGAGTTTCGGTATGTAATATGCTAGCAAATGTACTTTAAGTTTTAACTGGACGTCATTAGTAATTGTATACATAAACTAGTAAAAGTTTACATTTCTTATTTCATATACACATTAACTAGATAAATTAGTCAATGCATACAATTGACTAGACAATGTGTACATTCACAGAATAACATGTATATCTTTCCTGAGCAACTGAGATCAAATTTGGTTAAAACAATAAAGATATCTAATAGTTCCTTACAGAACCCACCTTGATGATCCATACTTATAAACTAAATAATTTTCTTGTTTTAATTATTAGAAAAAGAAAAACTACATTCATCCCCAAATGATTCAAGACAAAAACATTCACTTTCAAAATCAAAACAATCGCTTGCAAACTTGAAAATACAAAATATAGACGAATTAAATGAAGAAGAAGAACCCCTACGGTTAATTTCAAACGGCGATAAAGTTTATAATCCAGAACAGACGATTGAAAAAAAGAAAAAATCATCGCTTTTAAAACGTATAGGAAAAAATATCGTGGACACTTTTGATTTGGAATTGCTAAAAGATCCGATTTATGTTAATATAATGCTGGGAATGTCTCTTGCGGTGTTCGCCGATTTAAGTTTTTCTTTACTCATCCCATTTATTATGGAGGATTATTATTTTACAACGCAACAAACTGCCACTTTTATGTCGTTTTTATCATCTGCGGATATTTGTTTCCGATTTTTGGCGCCTTATATCAGCGATTTTTTGAATAAACCGCCGAGATTTATGTGTATGGTCTCAATGTTTTTATTGATTATTAGTCGATTTTGTAAGTAATAAAAAAATTTCAAAAATATCATTTTAATAAATTTCATTGTAGCTTTATTATGGACAAACGATTATTACCCACTTCTTTGTGTTGCAATTGGTTTAGGAGTTGTAAAAGGCTTTAAAATTGTTTATTGGTCGTTAGTTATGCCTAATTACGTTCCAATAGAACGTTTAGGAGCCGCTCTTGGGATTCAAATGACTGTAAATGGGATTTGTATTTGGATTGGGGGCCCTGTTATAGGTAAACAATAAATTAAGTAATAAATAAATAAAAATAAATGTTTTTTTAGGAGTTATTCGCGATTTAACTGGAAGCTATCGAAAATGCATTTTTGTAATAAATACAGTTACATTTACCACCATTGTTATGTGGACGATTGAAATGGTTTATATTAAATATAAGTCTAGAAAAAATTAAAAATATTTATATTTATAATAAAGAACTTCTTAATCTGTTTGTTTTAAGTTGTTTAACATAAACTCCATTAAATTGTCCTAGATAACATTCGATCTTGGTGACACAACGATAAATTCTGGGGTAAACACCGCTCAAATGTGTTCCAGTCTGATACGTTTTATCAGACATTGCAAACAAAACATTCTTTTCATTCCAATATGTATCAATAACCATTCGTTCAAAACCTAGGAATACGATGCAATGTTTTAAAACCTTGCTTACCGATATAATCTATAATTCTTAGAAGTTAATCCAGAAGTAATACTACAAAACAAGAAATTTATGCAGTTAAAGAAAACAAAACAGTGCGTGTTTCGAAGCGAGTTTATGATTAAAGTGCTATTTTTAAATCTTAATTGTTGCATAAATAATTTGCTTTGCGTGGAGGAATAAAATCGCTTTATCATGCGCGATCCTCAATTTACAACGTATGGAGCCTTAAGATTGTACGGAAGTATGAGGATTAAGTTAGTTCCACCTGATGGAGGATGGGGTTGGATGATTGCACTTGGTACAATCATCGATTTTGTAAGTACATAATACAATAAATTATTATATAATTTAGAATAGAAAAAATTATTACCAACCAAAATTGTTTGCGTTAAGTAATAAAATAAGAAAATTTCAAGGATTTATAAATACGCAAATGGGAAATACCTGTTTCTTAAGTTAAATAACACTTGCTTATGTAAGTTATTTAAAATAAACTATTTAAATACTGCTCGCCAAAAATTATGATCCCCACCAGACATAAAAGACCTCGAACCAATTTTTCAAACAGGGTCACCTCTTTGATAAAACCAAGCAGGGTCAATAACACATTATCTCCCACGTTCCTGCAATTCATTTTTGCTCTCTCACATCGCAAATGTTTTTAAAACACCAACACTCTCCCGATTCAATCATTAGATAAAAAAGATCCCACATAAAAGTACTCCGAAATCGCATTAAAATGGATTTTTAAACCGTTTTTATCACATTGTTGATAAATATTATTGTAAAGTTATTTTTCGCTATCTATTATTGTAATAATAAGTGTCGTAAGAATTGTCACCAACAATTTATCGGTTGATTAATATAAGAAATCACACTAACTTGATATTTATAGTCAGTATTGAGTCAGGTGTTGAACTGGTTTTAACGAAACAGTGATAAAAAGGTTTTATAAAAATTTTTGTGGTTTATTATTGTTATTTTCGCGTATGTTGAGAAGAAAACTTGTTCCCCCAGATGGGGGTTGGGGTTGGATGATAGCAGCTGGAGTTGCTTTAAATTTTGTAAGTAAAATTATTAATGCGTAATGTGATGAAATTGTTAATAAACAAATTTTAAAAGAGCTATTGATTGCATTTTATCTCAGCAAAAACCAGACGTGATGAAGATAAGATTTTTATAAAAGTCGTAAATTCTTCTTTTAAAAATTACATGCTTAGATTGGAAAAACTTTTTTTTTCAAAGTGAGTTTACACAATTAACTCTATCTACGATTATTTATTTAATTGTTTAAGTACTTTTATCGAATTCATTAAGAAACTAAATCAAACCACTTACTATTATATATTGATTCAGGTCAATTGAAGGTCTCAAATAGATAGAATCATTTAAGATTTATTCAAACCATTTAAAACCAATCAAAATGTTTTAAATCATCCGTATCGGTTTAACAATATTAATATAAATAGTTTTAGGGCCTAAATACATGTACACTTCACATAAAAATTCAGTAATTTAAAGCTAACCAATTCTGGCGATTATTCATGGCGATTACTGTCTCAAAACTCTTGATTTTCTATTAAATTGCAAAAAACATCGTCTATAAAAACATTTAAGTGCTCCATTCATTGTTAACTATAATAATTTGAGCTATAAACATACATTAGTTTATTGTTAGCAGAAAACAAGATTCTGCTAATGGAATTTTGATTGCTCTTATAAAAGACTTGGTCTTAGAAGAGTAGATACTGCTGGCTAAAGATTAGATACTACTAATGGAGACTCGACATTGCTTTTAACAGATTAGATATTGTTAGCAGAAGACACAATTCTGCTAATGGATGATTTGATTGCCCTTATAGAAGACTTGGTCTTAGAAGAGTAAATACTACTGGCTAAAAACTAAGAGTACTATTAGAATACTGCTAATTAGTGATGGAACGGATAGTGATTCTATTTTATATACTTCTGGTGAATTTCTGAAGTGATACCCTACATTGCCACATTATTGCGATATTTGAATACAAATGAAATTAATAAGAAAGCTGATAAGAAATATCAACTTATTTGGATCCAAGATACAAAATGAACTATTTGATGCTGACTTAACTAACGAAGCAACTCTAAAAAGAGGATACTTTAATTAATAATTGGTGATATTTCCACAAGGATCCTTCAAGAAATTAATTTTATAGCGAATTTTGAAAGTTATCGATGAAAATTGCAACATCGAAAATTTTATCAAAACTTCAAATATTGTTTTCTCAAAAACTAAAAGTTATTTTTCAAAACGTGTTGGTTCATTGGAAAGAGGACACTCTTATTAACAGTTTAGGACAATTTCAAACTCATATTCCAAGAACTGGATTTTATACGAATTTTTAAAATCTAATCGGCGAAAATTGCAAAATTCGACTAAATAAAGTTGTATTCAACGAAAAAAGTCCTATTGGGGTTGAACTTGATTATTATCAGCAGTGTCCAACACCTAAAAGAGATACTAATTTCTGTGAATGGTGGAGTACTATATAATAGGTTTTTAATATTCGGCAAAGCCAAAGATATATACAGGGTGTCTCCGAAATGCGTGTACAACGGAAGACCACAGATTTCTTGGCTCAAAATAGGTCGATTTAAGTTAAGTTATCTATATCCAAAGTTGCTTCGTTTCGTCACTAGAGGACTTCAAAGTTAGCAAAAAAAATTCTTTTATTTTTTATAACTCGAAAACGTGTAAATCAATTGAAACCATTTTTCAGGCTTCGTTTCGCCGCTAGAGGACTCAATCTAGCGGCGAAACGAAGCAACTTTGGATATAGATAACTTAACTTAAATCGACCTATTTTGAGTCAAGGAATTTGTGGTCTTTCGTTGTACACGCATTTCGGAGACACACCCTGTATATGGTGGAAAAAGACTGGATACTGCTTGTAGAAGACTAGATATTGCTTGTACAAGTTTAAATATATATTAATATTATTAAATTGGTACAGTAATATCTGAAGATCATTCTAGTCGAGCACCACATCTGCTTAACATAGAATTTTGACTCCTTATTTCCCATTTTGGCTGTATATGATTGATTTTTCCGTTATTTTTCTTATGACAAAGACGAGGATCTCCTTGATTTGAACCTCTGTTGTTCGCCTGTTAATGAAATACATTAGTGGTATTGTAATGATATCGTCATTCACCAGACATTCTATGTAAGGAGAAATGTTTTTGATTGCTTTGTCGAGTGCTATTTATATGTCTTCCATCTGTCGTTTGGTATCGTATCCTACTGAGATATTCTGGAAGTCTTTCGCAGCACTAACATTATTTCTTAAACTCGTTTCGGTACCATTAAAACTAAAATTCTTGCCCTCGTCACAAATCACAAAACTTCTTTGTATCGTGTCTTAAGGCTAGAACTTTTGAAAGTTATCCAATTTCTCCCACTAGCTCATCTATTTTAACTTTTTATCCATATTATCATGAATATTATATACAAAAATTATATTAAAATAATTTTTTTTTCAGTTTATAATTTTTCCAATCGCCCAAACTTTTGGCCTCCTCTACAAAGATATTTTCAACGACTTAGGATTTACGGGAACTCAAAACACGTTAATTCTCAACACGAATTTAGCAGTTTCGAACATTTGCGGGATCGTAATTGGCCCGTTAATAAAACATTATGGATACAGGGCGATTTCTTTCGCAAGTGGAATATTTATCGTCTTAGGATTAATTTTTACAGCTCATTCAACACGGTTTGAACATTTTATGATCGCTTACGGAATCATAACCTGTAACTTTTATTGCTAATAATAATTAGAAACAAATTAACAATTTTGTTTTGTAGCATTAGGTTATGGGATGGGTCTTCAAGGATTTTCCGTCGCATTAAATTCGTATTTTGTTAAAAAACGTTCAAAAGTAAATGGTTACGTCTCTGCGATTTACGGTTTAGGACCAATTTTAATGCCTCAATTGGTTTCGTATATGATGACAGAATTTGATGTTAAGTCGATTATGATTATATTAGCAGCTGTGGCTGGACACGTTTTAGTGGCTGCTTTACTGCTTCAACCGGTTGAATGGCATATGGTTCCTGTTAAAGAAGACGAAATAAACGAAGAAGAAGATAAATTTTTAGATAGTAATGAATATACAAGGAGTAGAAGGCCCTCGGTTTTATTAACCGACTCAAATATTTCTTTACACGCAATATCTAGACTTTCAATTGATGAATTGACTGGATCAGTTTGTTTTGAACAAAACACTGGAAATAATAACGAAAAGTATAAAATGTTATCAGAAAAAGCATCATTTTGGGAAAGATTTATTGATTTTATGAATAGAACGTTTAATTTTGAAATGTTGAAAGATCCCACGTTTGTCAGCATAGTTCTTGGGCTCTCTTTGGATTTCCTCTCGGAAATTAACTGTCTAATTCTCATACCATTTATTATGGCTGATTTTAATTTGACCACGGAACAAATTGCTATATTTATGTCAACTTTTGCAATAGCTGATATTATTTTAAGATTTCTAGCGCCGTATATTGCCGAAATTTTAAATCGACCTGAAAGGCAAATGTTAATGATTACTCTTTTATGCTTAATTTGTGCAAGAAGTTGTAAGTTTTATTAAAAATCACAAAAATGTTTATTAAAATAACCTTTTTTAGCTTTATTATTCGTAAACGGATTTGTTCCTTTACTTTTTTGCGCCGTTGCAATTGGAAGTTGTCGAGGGGCTCGATTAGTTTATTGGAGTCTGGTAATGCCTTGTCATGTACCGATTGAAAAATTACCAGCAGCTTTAGGATTGCAATTTACAATAAATGGCATTTTAATTTTTATGGGCGGTCCATTATTGGGTAAGAAATTAAACAATTTTCTTTTTTGTTAATTTATAATCATTGCTTTTTAGGTGTAATTAAAGACGTAACAGGGACGTACGTTAAATGCATCTATTTAATTAATTTAATTACTTTTATGGCTGTTTTAATATGGTCCATCGAATTTATCATAAAAAAGTACAAATCAAAAAAGATCGATAAAAAGGAAAACTGTGATATTTAATAATTCCGTGGTTAATTTAGATGATGTATTTATTATTGTTAATTTATTTAAATAAATAATATTTATAACAATTATATCATTAAATTAATTTTTTTTATGTTTGTCATTCTGATTCATTTTTTCAACTTCACACAAAAACAAGGAATTCAGAACGAATTAAACGTGCCGTCATTGGAGGAAAATTATAATATAATATACAGGATGCCCATTATGTATGGAATATAGTATATATCTTGGTAAGCATCAACTTTACAAAAAAAAATTTTATACAAAACTTGTTTAATATTTTGTTTGCCATAATAAGGCATTCAATTGTTTTTTTATTTATCTTCAATATTAATGAAGTTATCAACTTCCGGATAGAAATGTCAACGTCAATTTTGACACATTTATAATTATCGTGAAAAATCCTTTAAAATGAGCCCAAACATTTACCAATATTAGTCGAGATATAAGCAACTTCCGGTTTGAAATGTCAATGTCATTTTGACAAATTCTTAATTTTTATAAAATGTCTTAAAATTTATTACAAAAACAAAAAAAAATTAAAAATTAAGGATGGTATTAATATTTAATAACTAAATTGCTATCTTCATTGTTGCTAACTTCGGTATTAACGTTTTTTATTCAAACTTTTTTGTTTTTTTGAAATAAGTGCGTCATGTTTATACTTATTGTAAACGTTTTTTAATAAAGAATACATCATGAAAGAACACCATGAAGTTGTCCATTTGTCTATTATATGATAACTAACTTCAGATTTAAAATGTCAACCTTAATTTTGACATATTTGTAATTGTCGTAAAAAATCCTTTAAAATGAGTACAAACACGATACGTTTAATACCAATATTAGTCGAGATATAAGCAACTTCCGGTTGGAAATGTCAATGTCATTTTGACAAATTCTTAATTTTTATAAAATGTCTTAAAATTTATTATAAAAAAAATTAAAAATTAAGGTTGGTATTAATATTTAATAATTAAATTGCTATCTTCATCGTTGCTAACTTCGGGTTTAACGTTTTATATTGTAACTTTTTGTTTTTTGAGATAAGTGCGTCATCTTTGGACTCATTTTAAAGGTTTCTTTAATAAAGAATACATCATGAAAGAACACCATGAAGAGGTTCATTTGTCTATTATATGATAACTAACTTCAGATTTAAAATGTCAACCTCAATTTTGACATATTTGTAATCTCCATTAAAAATCCTTCAAAATGAGTACAAACACGACATATTTATCTTCAATATTAATGAAGTTATGATCAACTTCCGGTTAGAAATGTCAACGTCAATTTTGACATATTTGTAATTATCGTGAAAAATCGTTTAAAATGAGCCCAACCATGATACGTTTAATACCAATATTAGTCGAGATATAAGCAACTTCCGGCTTGAAATGTCAATGTCATTTTGACAAATTCTTAATTTTTATAAAATGTCTTAAAATTTATTACAAAAACAGAAATAGAATAAAAAAAAATTAAAAATTGAGGTTGGTATTAATATTTAATTATTAAATTGCTATCTTCATTGTTGCTAACTTCGGGTTTAATGTCTTTTATTCTAACTTTTTTTGTTTTTTAAGATAAGTGCGTCATCTTTGGACTCATTTTAAAGGTTTTTTAATGAAGATGACAAATATGTCAAAATTGACGTTGACGTTTCAAACCGGAAATGATTGTATTTCCATTAATATTAAAGTTAAATATGTCGAGTTTGGACTCATTTTAAAGGATTTTGTATGAAGTTAACAAATATGTCAAAATTAAAAGTTGAAAGTTCGAACTTTTTGGTTTTTTAAGATAAATGCGTCAAGTTTGGACTCACTTTAAAGGTTATTTTATGAAGCTAAACCTAAAACTTTCTAGTTCTAGGTCTAGTGTTAATTATTATTTAACCCTAAATTCTTGTACATTTTAATTGATCTAAAAAAATTTTTTTTGATTTAATCCACTTACCTTGCTTATAATTTCATCCATTTACCCATCTTGAATTAAATACAACCTTTAAATCCAATTAATTATGTGTTTTTCATTAAAAAAACTTCAATTCAACGTCAATTTTGACAGACAACTCCTGTTTGTATCTTAATCACCATGGTAACCAAGTCAACTTGGATAACCTTAAAATAATAAAATTTTATTCCAATTTTTTTATCAATTCTAACCTAATTTTTATTAATTTTAAAACAATTCGAATTCTTTACGATTATCTCGCATTCATAACAAATTCGTTAATTGTAATTAATTTAAATCGATTCTAATTAAGAGAAACAAATTAAAAATATCTTTTTTTGATTTAATCCACTTACCTTGTTTATAATTCCCTAGATAAACCAATTTTGAGTTAAACACAGCCTTTTAAACCAATTAAATAAGACTTTTTCCTTAAAAAAACTTAAATTCAATTTCAATTTTGAGCACATGCAATATTTGGATCTGAATCACCATGGTAACCGAGTCAAGTTGGATAACCTAAAAATAATAAAATTTTAACCGTTAATATTTCGATTTATATTTTAATGTTTTTTTTATTTTATTTTATATCTTTTTTTTAATATTTTTGTATATTCTTCTTAAGTGAAATAGGTACACTGTATAAATAAAAACATAGAAATGTCAATTCTTATACAGTTACCTATACAGTATTTACTCAACGGACCTTGCAACGAATTGTCAAAAATTAAAATCATAACATAACCTTAAAATAATTTCTTTCATTAAGTTAATTTCGTTTCACACTTAATTGGATTACCCCCAAATTAAACTAAAAACAACCCCCTTAAAATAATACGGATCTAATCTAAAAAGGAAGGTAATCTAGGATAAGAGGAGAAAGTAATCAAGAAAGCTAACACATGACGCCTTCATAACCTATAAAAAGGAAATGTCAAAAAGAATATCTGTTTTCACACAAATTATTGATTTTGAAAAATGTTTCGATATTTATACCCAAATTGTTTAACGAAAAATCTCGCCGCTTTCGTGCACGATTATAACATTAAAAAAGATGAGAACAAAATTGATAATATTCTGAAGAAATGGAAAAGAATATTTTTAGAGAAATGTATAGGTGAACCAGAAAGCTCGATTGATAATATAATAGCACACGTTTTAAACACAAAAAAGGTATATATTTGAGTTAATACGACGATTAATTAATTAATTAATTTATAGGTTTCTGATGTTTATACCAACATGAATAAATACCTAACGTTCAAACAAACAGATAAAATAACCCAATTATGCGAATTAAGATTAAAAAAGTTAGTTTTATTTAAAATATTTATATTTTTAATTATTTAAATGTTATTATTTAGTAAACCAATGCAGTATATTATTGGCGAATGGGATTTTAAAAATTTAACCCTCAAAATGCGTGAACCAGTCTTTATTCCAAGACCAGAAACCGAACAAATCGTCGATTTAGCACTTAACGAATGCAATGACGTCTCAGAAATTTTAGAATTATGTTGTGGCTCAGGAGCTATTAGCATAGCTTTATTAAAAATGAATCCAAACGTAAAAAAACACTTTTTAGTGTTGTATTTTAATTAAATTAAAATGGTTACAGATTAAAATCATTGCCATAGATAAATCAAACGAAGCTTGTGCATTAACCGAAGAAAATGCGAAAATTCACGGCGTTTTTAATCGCCTCAGGGTGATTAATAAGGAAATTTTAGAAGAAAATGTCTCTCAATTAATCTTAAAAAAATTTAAATTAATTGTTTCGAATCCTCCTTATATTCCTACAGGGGATATAGAATATTTACAACCTGAAATTAGGCTGTAAGTATTTGTTTTTATTGTAGTAAAACTTCAATATAATGGATTAATATGGGTTCAATGAAAAATATACAACAATCAATTAAAAAATTTGGCAATTTTATAATATGTTCTAATCTTCCTGTTTCTCACCTCTTTCATCTTTACTACTGGTGAAACAGATATCCAATATATATAATTTAAAAACCTATTAATTAGTACTCCACCATTCACAGGAATTAGTATCTCTTTTAAGTGTTGGACACTGCAGATAATAATCAAGTTCAACCCAAATAGGATTTTTTGGATAGGATAACTTGCAAAATTCGCTATAAAATTCATTTTTTGAAGAATCCTTGTGGAAATATCACCAATTATTAATTAAAGTATCCTCTTTTTAATGCAATAAGCCGTTTTGAAAAATCGCTTTTAGTTTTTGAGAAATAATTTTTTGAAATTGACTTTTTTTTCGAATTTTGCAATTTTCGCCGATTAAGTTTTAAAAATTCGTATAAAATCCAGTGGTTGGAATATGAGTATGAAAATCTCCTAAAGTGTTAATAAAAGTGTTTTCTTTCCAATGAACCAACCCGTTTTGAAAAATAACTTTTAGTTTTTGAGAAAACAATATTTGAAGTTTTGATAAAATTTTCGATGTTGCAATTTTCATCGATAACTTGCAAAATTCGCTATAAAATTCATTTTTTGAAGGATACTTGTGGAAATATCACCAATTATTAATTAAAGTATCCTCTTTTTAATACAATAAGCCGTTTTGAAAAATCGCTTTTAGTTTTTGAGAAATAAATTTTTGAAATTATCGATGATTTTTTCGAATTCCGCAATTTTCGCCGATTAAGTTTTAAAAATTCGTATAAAATCCAGTTCTTGGAATATGAGTATGAAAATCTCCCAAAGTGTTAATAAAAGAGTCTTCTTTCCAACGAACCAACCCGCTTTGAAAAATAACTTTTAGTTTTTGGGAAAACAATATTTGAAGTTTTGATAAAATTTTCGATGTTGCAATTTTCATCGATAACTTTCAAAATTCGCTATAAAATTCATTTCTTGAAGGATCCTTGTGAAAATATCACCAATTATTAATTAAAGTATCCTCTTTTTAATGCAACAAGCAGTTTTGAAAAATCGCTTTTAGTTTTTGAAAAATAAATTATTGAAATTATCGATGATTTTTTCGAATTCCGCAATTTTCGCCGATTATGTTTTAAAAATTCATATAAAATCCAGTTGTTGGAATATGAGTATGAAAATCTCCTAAAGTGTTAATAAAAGTGTCTTCTTTCCAATGAACCAACCCGTTTTGAAAAATAGCTTTTAGTTTTTGAGAAAACAAAGAGAGAGAGAAATAATTTTTATTGGCTACCGATCAGGAGCTTTGAAAGCTCTGATCTTTCCACCTTACAATATTATGTAATACATTTTGTTTTACTTAAATAACTTTATGTTTCTTCTTCTGTGTTGTGTGTCAAAGTTTCGTATAGGGTCCAGTTGTCCAGTCTCTGGCACATTTTGTCAAGCAATCGTCTATTATGTGGCTTTTTGATGAATTTTTTACTGATTTCTGCATGTCTTAGGTTAATTGGTTGTATTTTTGTTCTTACGTATAGATTTTCGTTAGTACTGTTGTGCAGTGTTTTGATTATTGCGTATCTTCGTTATAATTCTCAGGCATTTCTGCTTTTATTATTCTTTCTTTTGTTTTCTTTGATGCATTGGCTGTAGCGTCATAGATCTTCGTAGCAGTTTTTGTTGAAATGCCTTCAGCGTTCTTGTATGTCAGAGCTCTGAAATGTTTTGCTTGTTTGGCAGATTTCAAGTGTTTGAATACTTTTATGTTGTTGTCTAAATCTATACCAAGATATTTAATAACGTTGGAAGGTTTCATCGTGGTTGTGCCAGTATTAATTTTAGGAGATCTTTCTCGCATGCGGTGGTTGGGAATCATAAGTTGGAACTTGGAGGGATTGGGTGTAAGTTTCCAATAAGCATTTGAAGGTTTTCGGTTGCTTTGTCTAGTGTGGTGTTGTGTGAGACCAATGTTGTGTCATCTGCATACTGCAGGATATACAGTTTTAGGTCAAAGCTGGTCGGGTTTTCTGCATAGATATCGTAGCAAAATATATTGTATAAAGTTGGAGACAGAGGAGATCCCTGTGGGACACCTTGCACTGACGAAAATGGGAAAGAGGATTTCTCTTCTACCTTTACTTGAAGTTGTCTATTTTTTAGGTACTCGTCTATGATTTTAATTAAGTCGTCATTGACACCTGTTTTTTCCATTTTGTATAGTAAATCCTTATGCCATACCGTGTCAAAGGCTTTATTTATGTCTAAAAACAGTACAATAGATTTTCTTTTTTGTTTGTGGTTTACTTGTATGTTATTCACTAGTGTTATTAACGGACGGGCTATAGAGTTTTGTGGTTTAAATCCAAACTGGTATGTTGGTATGATTTCTTGTGTAGCTTGGAGGATTCGTTGGTTAATGATACTTTCGAAGATTTTCTCTATCACTGGAAGGAGGGTTATTGGTCTGTAGTTCTTGGGTTGTGAATGGTCAGCGCCAGGTTTGGGGATTGTTATAATGGAACCATATTTCAGGGAATTTTCTTGACCTTAGGCAGTAGTTGTAAGCTTGACGAATAAATTTGTGCGAGGTGGGATTTAGATTTCGTAATATATGCTTAGTAATTAGATCTTTTCCAGGAGCTGAGCTTTTCCTTTTTTTCACTTGTTGTATATATTCGTCTTCGCCAATGTCTTGAAGAATCCTTTTGGAAATATCACCAATTATTAATTATAGTATCCTCCTTTTAATGCAAAAAGCCGTTTTGAAAAATTACTTTTAGTTATTGAGAAATAAATTTTTGAAATGACCGACAATTTTTTAAAATTTTGCAATTTTCGCCAATTAAGTTTTAAAAATTCGTATAAAATCCATTTCTTGGAATATGAGTTCGAAAATTTGTCAAAATGTTAATAAAACTGGCCTCTTTCCAATGAACCTATACGTTTTGAAAAATTACTTTTAGTTTTTGAGATAACAATATTTGAAATTTTGATAAAATTTTCGATGTTGCAATTTTCATCGATAACTTTCAAAATTCGCTATAAAATTAATTTCTTGAAGGATCCTTGTGGAAATATCACCAATTATTAATTAAAGTGTCCTCTTTTTAATGCAACTAGTGGTTTTGAAAAATCACTTTCAGTTCGTGAGAAATAAATTTTTGAAATGATCGAAAATTTTTTCGAATTTTGTTATTTTCGCCAATTAAGTTTTAAAAATTCGTATAAAATCCAGTTCTTGGAATATGAGTTTGAAAATTTGTCAAAATGTTAATAAAAGTGTCCTCTTTCCAATGATCCAACCTGTTTTGAAAAATTACTTTTAGTTTTTGAGATAACAATATTTGAAATTTTGATAAAATTTTCGATGTTGCAATTTTCATCGATAACTTTCAAAATTCGCTATAAAATTAATTTCTTGAAGGATCCTTGTGGAAATATCACCAATTATTAATTAAAGTGTCCTCTTTTTAATGCAACAAGCCGTTTTGAAAAATTGCTTTTAGTTTTTGAGAAATAATTTTTTGAAATTGACATTTTTTTCGAATTTTGCAATTTTCGCCGATTAAGTTTTAAAAATTCGTATAAAATCCAGTTCTTGCAATATGAGTATGAAAATCTCCCAAAGTGTTAATAAAAGTGTCTTCTTTCCAATGAACCAACCCGTTTTAAAAAATAACTTTTAGTTTTTCAGAAAACAATATTTGAAGTTTTGATAAAATTTTCGATGTACGATATACGACCAAAGAGGATGCCGAATATTCCTTTCCGGCTAGCCAGTATCCAACTTTTCGCAAAATCACTATCCGTTCCATCACAATCTTTATATAAATGTTTAATGGGGATTTTTTGCAAAATCTCTACAATGTTCTACAATCTCTACAATGTCCTTTTTGTCATTTATCTTCAATCCAACGCTGAATAACAAAACTAAAACTAACACTACAACTAGAAAGTTTCGGGTTTTGTGTTTTTTTTTACACTAAACCTATAATATAGAACTAGAATCATTCGGGTTTAGCCGTCTTTAGAGACGTGCGGCTAAACCCGAATGTTTCTAGTTCTAGAGTTAGTTCTACTTTTAGTTCAATAAAAATATAAAACAATCGTAATTTATAGATTAACATATTTTATCCGTTATATCCGAAGTTCATTCTAACGAGATCCGTTATACTATAATTGTATTATTAGTTTTTTTTTTTTTTTAATTATTAATTTAGTTATGAAGATAGAGATGCTTTGGATGGTGGAAACGACGGTCTTGATTTAATTAAATTAGTGTTAAAAGTATCATCTAATATCCTGGAAACGGGTGGTAAAGTTATCTTGGAAGTGGACCAACGGCACCCGGAGTTGATCAAGTCTTACCTACGTGAAAATCCCGCCCTCGGGCTTTTAATTACAGCCGTACATAAAGATGTGTTTAACAACAACAGATTCGTGGCGTTTCAAAAAATGAATCCTCCTCTTTTAACTTCGTGGTCATTTAAATCGTAACTATAAAAGTAACGAATGTACAAAAACGATTAATTAATAATAAAATGTAATGAAGTTTTATCTGGCGTGTTATTTCACGAAAAGGATCGTGTTTAATTAATCTGCGAACGCGGGCGAAATTGGGTTTAAAATAGGGTAATTTCTAAGCGTATTGGTTTACTGTAGTCTGATACGTAAACGTATGAAGAGGTGGGTTTGTATATAAAGGGGGTATGTCTTTGGGGGATTGTAGTTTGGAAAGTGATCTTGGAATAAGTGGAGACAAAAGAAAAAATTAATAATGAAATATTTCATTTGTTGTCAAATCGCTTTAATTGTTTCATTAATAGGTAAGTTTTTTTTACAACATTTTCATTCTTTAAACAATTTAATAACTTAAAAACAAATTTAGATTTATTTAATTTAAACCACTACAATATTCTGTTATAAAGTAGAAATTCACAAATTTTGCGGTTTATACATCAATAAAACCTTTATTCTCTTATTATTAAACCCGGTTTATTATTTCAAAATTAACCCCGCGTTTGCTTATTACGCTTTTTAGTGCATTCGAGATCTATTTTTGATTACTTTTTAATTGTTTCAGTTTTGACGGAATCAATTAGATTCGATGGTTCACCCAGATTATCACCACAACTTCGAATTGGGAGAGCTGATAATGGAATTATGCTCGAATTAGGTCATCCTAGATTAAGTCCAATGTTTAGAGTGGGCAAAAGAGTTCGCGAAAATATAAATGATAATCAAAATGATGGAGGTAAATTAAAAAAATAATTAGTTACTTAAAAAAATTATTATTTAAATAATTATTAGCCCCAAAACGTGGTGTAAATGGTCATATGGGGTTGTTACCATTTATGCGAACGGGAAGAACGAATCTTCAAGATTTTGATGGTTTTTATAAAAATTCGCTTCAATCGCCCGATTTTGATTATCAAAAAATGATTTGGTATTATTTGTTGTTAAAGGGTGATTTTTAAAGGATTTAAATTGATTCTAAAATGTTACTTTTTTTTTATTTCTTTAGACGTATTTCAACAAGATATCAACCCCGCTTTAATTTCTTCTGAAAAGGATAAATGAACCGGCTAAAATGATTAACTCGTTGAATTCTGTGGAAATTAAGAAAAATTTTATTTATTGCTGTTGAATATTTTTACATGCTACTGATAATAAAGATAAATTAAACAAATATATGTCTCTACTTAATTATTCTTACCCACAACTACTCCTTTTTTATGATTTTTTTTGTGTCTTTAGGGCGTACTTTATAATTTCGTTGACAGCCGAGGTAAAAGCTTGTGCTTTCAAACACGTGGACTTTTTTAAAAAGGAACTCACATATTTTATTTGTTTCGTGTTTCTACAAATGTGGATGAGAGTAGAGTTTTAAATGAAAAAAATTAAATTATGCTAAATAAGAATTAAAAAAATGTTAACATTTTTTCTTTAAAAGCATTTTTTATTACTTTTTTTTAATTATTTATAATTATGATATCAAATCTGTTATTTTCAGTATTAATTTCCTTTTCATTTCAGGTTCAGGAAGACGCCAGAAGGATATCCTACCTTAACCTGAGTTGATAAAGATGCGTGTGGAGAAATAAAATCTTAGAGATAGGAGATAAAACCATTGAAAATGTTGAAAATATAGCAATAACAATAGCCAAAACACCCAGAATATAAATAAAATAGGTACTTATACTTAGACGCTTAATTAATAGAGATGTAAAAATTTTTTATTAAGATAATTGATTCAAAATCGAAATTGAAACGAAATTTTATTTAAATCATTTTATAATAAAAACAATAATTGTTGAGATAATTAATTTTGATAGCATACTATTCAGAGGGAAATTAAAATTTCAAGTTAGCAAAAAATTGTATTAACAAACACTGTTCCTGAAGTAATTCTAAACAAATTTTGTTAACAACATTTTTTGATTAAATCAACAATAAGGATATAACCTCAAAAATATTAATTATTATACCATACTATTCAGTGGGAAATTAAAATTTCAAGTTAGAAAAAAATTGTGTTAACAAAAATTGTTTCTGAAACAATTCTAAACAAACTTTGTCAACAATTTTTTTTGATTTAATCAAGAATTAAGGAGATAACCTCAAAATAATAATTATTCCTTTTTTATACATAATTATACTTAGATGCTTAATTAATAGAGATGTAAAATTTTTTTATTAAGATAATTGATTCAAAATCGAAATTGAAACAAATTTTATTTAAAACATTTTTTAATAAAAACAATAATTGTTGAGATAATTAATTTTGATAGCATACTATTCAGAGGGAAATTAAAATTTCAAGTTAGCAAAAAAATGTATTAACAAACACTGTTCCTGAAGTAATTCTAAACAAATTTTGTTAACAACATTTTTTGATTAAATCAACAATAAGGATATAACCTCAAAAATATTAATTTTTATAGCATACTATTCAGTGGGAAATTAAAATTTCAAGTTAGAAAAAAATTGTATTAACAAAAATTGTTTCTGAAACAATTCTAAACAAACTTTATCAACAATTTTTTTTGATTTAATCAATAATTAAGGAGATAACCTCAAAATAATAATTTTTCCGTTTTTATACATAATTATACTTAGATGCTTAATTAATAGAGATGTAAAAATTTTTTATTAAGATAATTGATTCAAAATCGAAATTGAAACAAATTTTATTTAAATCATTTTTTAATAAAAACAATAATTGTTGAGATAATTAATTTTGATAGCATACTATTCAGAGGGAAATTAAAATTTCAAGTTAGCAAAAAATTGTATTGACAAACACTGTTCCTGAAGTGATTCTAAACAAATTTTGTTAACAACATTTTTTGATTAAATCAACAATAAGGGTATAACCTCAAAAATATCAATTTTTGTAGCATACTATTCAGTGGGAAATTAAAATTTCAAGTTAGAAAAAAATTGTATTAACAAAAATTGTTCCTGAAACAATTCTAAACAAACTTTGTTAACAATTTTTTTTGATTTAATCAATAATTAAGGAGATAACCTCAAAATAATAATTTTTCCGTTTTTATACATAATTATATTTAGATGCTTAATTAATAGAGATGTAAAAATTTATTATTAAGATAATTGATTCAAAATCGAAATTGAAACAAATTTTATTTAAAACATTTTTTAATAAAAACAATAATTGTTGAGATAATTAATTTTGATAGCATACTATTCAGAGGGAAATTAAAATTTCCAGTTAGCAAAAAATTGTATTAACAAACACTGTTCCTGAAGTGATTCTAAACAAATTTTGTTAACAACATTTTTTGATTAAATCAACAATAAGGATACAACCTCAAAAATATTAATTTTTATAGCATACTATTCAGTGGGAAATTAAAATTTTCAAGTTACAAAAAAATTGTGTTAACAAAAATTGTTCCCCAAACAATTCTAAACAAACTTTTTCAACAATTTTTTTTGATTTAATCAATAATTAAGGAGATAATCTCAAAATAATAATTTTTCCGTTTTTATACATAATTATACTTAGATGCTTAATTAATAGAGATGTAAAATTTTTTTATTAAGATAATTGATTCAAAATCGAAATTGAAACAAATTTTATTTAAAACATTTTTTAATAAAAACAATAATTGTTGAGATAATTAATTTTGATAACATACTATTCAGAGGGAAATTAAAATTTCAAGTTAGCAAAAAAATGTATTAACAAACACTGTTCCTGAAGTGATTATAAACAAATTTTGTTAACAACATTTTTTGATTAAATCCACAATAAGGATATAACCTCAAAAATATTAATTTTTATAGCATACTATTCAGTGGGAAATTAAAATTTTCAAGTTAGAAAAAAATTGTGTTAACAAAAATTGTTTCTGAAACAATTCTAAACAAACTTTGTCAACAATTTTTTTTGATTTAATCAATAATTAAGGAGATAACCTCAAAATAATAATTATTCCTTTTTTATACATAATTATACTTAGATGCTTAATTAATAGAGATGTAAAATTTTTTTATTAAGATAATTGATTCAAAATCGAAATTGAAACAAATTTTATTTAAAACATTTTTTAATAAAAACAATAATTGTTGAGATAATTAATTGTGATAGCATACTATTCAGAGGGAAATTAAAAATTCATGTTAGCAAAAAATTGTATTAACAAAAATTGTTCCTGAAACAATTCTAAACAAACTTTGTCAACAATTTTTTTTGATTTAATCAATAATTAATGAGATAACCTCAAAATAATAATTTTTCCTTTTTTATACATAATTATACTTAGATGCTTAATTAATAGAGATGTAAATTTTTTTTATTAAGATAATTGATTCAAAATCGAAATTGAAACAAATTTTATTTAAAACATTTTTTAATAAAAACAATAATTGTTGAGATAATTAATTTTGATAGCATACTATTCAGAGGGAAATTAAAATTTCAAGTTAGCAAAAAATTGTATTAACAAACACTGTTCCTGAAGTAATTCTAAACAAATTTTGTTAACAACATTTTTTGATTAAATCAACAATAAGGATACAACCTCAAAAATATTAATTTTTATAGCATACTATTCAGTGGGAAATTAAAATTTCAAGTTAGAAAAAAATTGTATTAACAAAAATTGTTCCCCAAACAATTCTAAACAAACTTTGTCAACAAATCTTTTTGATTTAATCGATAATTAAGGAGATAACATCAAAATAATAATTTTTTCGTTTTTATACATAATTATACTTAGATGCTTAATTAATAGAGATGTAAAAATTTTTTATTAAGATAATTGATTCAAAATCGAAATTGAAACAAATTTTATTTAAAACATTTTTTAATAAAAACAATAATTGTTGAGATAATTAATTTTGATAGCATACTATTCAGAGGGAAATTAAAATTTCAAGTTAGCAAAAAATTGTATTAACAAACACTGTTCCTGAAGTAATTCTAAACAAATATTGTTAATAAAAATTTTTGATTTGATCAATAATTAAGAACATAATCTCAAAAAAAGTTTTATATATTTTTTTTTTATTGATAAAATCGTTTTAGAATTTAATTTAGAACAACTTTTGTATGAAATTTTCTGCTGAGAACGAGTGGAGGGGGGAAATTGTATCGTTTTGTTACAAAACTTCCGTGCCCTAGTGATTAATAAACAGCTTTAGAGGAATCGCGTTAGGTGTGCTACTACACTGTTGAATCAAACTGATACCATCTTTATGGATTCTATTTTATCATTTATATGCTGGTAATACACATGTATATTGCAGCTTTATGACGAATCAGTTACCAACGTTCTAATTTTTCAATCTTAGCCAGAAATCTTCATAATTTAAGTAACCACTTTCGTATCAAATTGAGATAATCCCAGAATCCATGAGGTATCTCCATGAGGGTCTTTAATACTGGTTTTTGTGAATATTTTTCAAAGAGCCAGACTATGCGACAGGAAAAATTTGGAAATAAAGTGCGATTTCTACAGAATATATTTAAAAATCATTACTTTGTACGTCGAGAGACATCCAACGGGCAAGCAAGAAGAAGAGAAGTAACAAATACTGTAAGTAGTTAACCTATTGGCTTTATCTGTCTTCGTTTTATTTCAGGTGTGATGGATTACGAAGCCTGCATCATCAAGAAGAAACATGAGACTACGGATCACATCTCTATTAAAAGAGCCAGGAGTTGATAAAATATCGTGCAAGTATGGGAAGTATGATTTAGACCAAACTGGATATGACTTAGAATGTTGCATAAAGAATAAGATTAGCTTTCATTAAATAGATTTCAGAAAGACAACAAAACTTGTCAAAAACTGCCACTATTCAAATGTGATGAAAGACTCAGAAGAGCTCTTTCTGAGCTGAACATAGAAGATATTAGTGGACTTGATAACCAGATTTTGTCTCTGATTCTGAAGAAGGATTTTGCCATGTACTAAATATGGCATCGAAAACATCAAAAAGTGTTTTAATAGACGTATTGATCTATACTAATGTCTACATTCAAATCACAAATTAATCGCTTGTGGTCGAAAGGTTGCAAATTAGACCGTTAAGGAATAATTTGAAAGATAAAAAGCTACAAATGTAGAAACAAAACTTTTATTAAAAAATAAACTATAACATACAGAAAACTAAATTTTGTGTTTTTGGTACAGGAATAATTATTACATAACCAAGCATCAATTGTGACACCTAGGCTATTCATCACTATTTAATTCTGGAACTAAAAATTCTGTGATCTTGGCTTGGAACAACGAATGCATAACAATTCTCCGAAGCTTTATGATGATGAAATTAATTGATTTTAAAATGAATGAAGTGATATCTCAAAAATAACACCCACTTTGTAACTAATATTTTTTTACTAATTTATATCTTCTATTATAAACAAACTACATTCCTAATAAACAACACACAATCGTAATATTTTCTTATAATCCAATAAAATAACACTAAAATTTATTAATTATAACTTCTCAATAAGATGTTTGGTTCGTTTCATTTAAATCTTCAATAATTTCTTCTGAATCACGTCCCAATCTTGGAGTATACTTAGGAGTATGTTTAAAAGATGATAGATCTAAAAAATGATAAATTATTTTTGTTATAACTAATAAAAATATAATACCTCTTAAGAATAAATAGTTAATTGGATCATCCAAATAACTTTTTCTTTTTTGTATTCTTCCAAATCTGGGTCCGAACCATAACGCATTCCGATTTATGTTGTGATCATCTCCAAGGGGTCTAATTTGAACCGAATCTGTTAAAAGATCTGGTCCAACATCATCTAAAAAATCGGCAATTATGATATAAGAGAAATTAAATTAAATTATTTACCAATTGGTTTTTCTGGTATGTTTCGCCCAACTCTAGGAAATGGAATTAAATTTCGATTTCGAAACGGCGAAGGAGGAGCTGCTATAAATATGAAGACAAAAATAATAAATAGTTAAATAATAAATAAATAGTTTAATTTAAAAAATTACCATTGCTTGAATTTATTGTTAACAAAATAAGGACTCCAAAAGCTGGTAAAAACCCATACCTGGACATGTTCATACTAGTAAAGAAAGAAAATTTTTTTCACCACCGTCTATGCACGAAAATCAACCTCTGTTTCAATCGCGCGGGGTAATTTTCCTTTATATATCCATCCATACCTGAGAGGAAGAGGAGTGGTAACCTGCGCAAGAGAGATTTTGCGATACCCCCTAATTTACTATTCAATTATAATTATAACACCAGTGGGACTCTGAAGATTAAGACAATTTGGGATTTAGCCAACAATTTCGTTTGGGGAAATTAAAACCGAAAATTAAATCGATCTCTTAGAAAACCGTCTTAAGCAAATCAAATTTTCATTTTAAACTCTCTTTGTGTTTCATCTCTTTTTAAGAAAATTAATTGAAATTTATGAACCAAAAATATAAAAGAAACTGATATAAAACGAAAAAGAAAAAATCCATTAGCAAGAATTTCCATTCTCAACTTGTATTAAACAAAATTTGGATAAATCGTTTCAACACCTGTTCGGAATTTCCAAGATTTATATTAAATTAAGTCGATTTACATTCATCTTAAAAAGAGAAGAAAACTATTTTGGGTAAAACTAAAAGTAAATATTTTTAGACTAAAATATAAATCGTATTAATCTAATTTTTTATCCCAGTTTTTCTAATATTTGATACGTATGCACTACTTGCGAATGAAATAATCTAGTAAAACTACTTAAAATCACGTTCGCGAGCTTTAATCGAAGCGTTAAACACGTTTCAATCGGACTAGCGACAATCGGAAATTAAACATAGGTGAAAAAATAAAATTTGATGAAAGGTTTAATATAGATCACAAATCTTACCAATTCAAATCGATTCGTTTGGGGGTGAGTGATTTGTTTGTTATGCAATGTGGAAAACTATATAAAGAATAGTTTTTGATTTTGGCAAAAAGGGAATGTATAAAATAGAAAGGTGTGTAAGTTAATTCTCAAATTGTACTGTACTATTAGTGCAATATGCAGAGTGCTGCTAAATATTTCCCAAATTTATTTGCCAAAAATTTAAGGTGTGATGGATGAAGAAGCCAGACGACTATGGATCATAACAAACTTAATATAACGTGTCCTTGAATATTTTTTTAAATACAAAAGTTTTTTCTGGTCAAAATTTCTTATCGTAGTAATAAATGCGCTAAGTGAGTGGCAAGTTTGCCTTTGATAGTGTCTTTGTTGCAAAAATTGATCATATCCTAGCTTTTTTATGCTGCCCACGCTGGAGATTGAATTCTAACGAAATCTGCTGTCACAAACTAGCTCTCGAGAACTTCTCGTTTCCCGTAGTGGGTTTCCTAGCTAGGTCCACGGAGCGGCTCGCGTACCCAACTGTCCACGCACTACCGTTTTCTTGATAGCTAGCAATGACTGAGTTAGGGTTTGGCACACTGCATTCGTTCACTTGAAAGCAAACGGCAGTAATTTGAAATTAAGAATAAAAATAGATTGAAAGAAAACGAAATTTCACTGCTAAAGAATAAGTTTGCTTTATTTTTGAACAAGAACGTATTATATTATATATAAAAAAAAACAACTGACAAAGGTTTTAAAAAGTAAAAATTACATGACATAAGCTATTCAACAACATCATTACGAAATTTGCCGAGGTGGTTAGCAGGTTCAATGAGAAATCGGAAGTTTAAGATTTTAATAACGCTTACCCGTTTGTTAAAGTAAAATATTCATCGAAGAAAGAGAATCCAATTCAACGAATTTTATAACTAAATTGCTATAAGTTCAAATCGCACGACTCGAATTTAAAAACACAACAAAAACTTTAATTTCCCGGTTTCGCCCGATGCTTTTCTGTTCCAATCCCGTAACCGACTCCCCGATTTTTTCTTCATTTCTCCCCTGCTCCATCTACTCTAACTGCCACCTCGGCACATTCCTGCCAGAACCGCCTACGTAGTATTTAGTCTGGACCCTCGGTTCTCAAGACGCAACTTCGTAATTAAATTACAAAGTTCTGCCTGTATTGCGTTTTATTATTTTTTTTTAATCGCTTTCGAATCCCAAAATGCGGTTTGTTACATCCCTCCCACCTTTTTAAAAGAAGGCTCCCCTAAGAGCCTTATTTATGATACCAAAATGAACAATACAAACCGCATTCTAGTATTTCCGATATCTACTTGAAATCTTAAGAATCAACAATCTCAATCGTTACAAAAAGTCTACATCTAAACACTTCTCAGTAACATAGAGTCCAATTTTCACATAATTTTAATTACGAAAACACATTTTTATTGATATTCTTTTGAAACAAAAAGTCAATTTTTTTTTTTTTTACATATGCATTTTAGTCACTTTCTTAAGAGTCTTTCACCGATTTTAACACTTAATTTATTAAAAATTATTTTAAAAGTTGTAACATAGTCCTTCACACCAAAACGTTTAAGAACTACCACGCACGCACAGTCAAGTAGTCGAAGTAGAGAAGCTGTCATCACATCTCGGGGCGACCTGACGGGTGCTACTACATTTCTTCGGTGGAAAATAAACATGTTCTCAGCTGGCTCCATTTATGTGTCGACGATAAGACATTGTTGATTTATTTAGAATGTTTTTTTTTTATTTAATGATTATTTACAAATGATAGGAATCGTATATTTCAGGATTTTTTTTGAATAAGGACAATTTCGGAGTAAGTATTCTTGGTTTAATAGGATCTGTAACAGACGAAGTTGTCTGAATCTTGGTTACCATTTATTTCCGCATCCAACTTGGAGAGGTCGGTACCTCAGAATATATATTTGAAACCATCACTTCAGGGCTTGTGGAATTGGTTGCCTCAGGAACTATGTTAGTCGGAGTTTCTGGCGAAGCAAGATCCTCACCCCTCCTCTGATTAAGAAGCCACATCGTAAAATTTTTCCACAACTGGCCAAGATGACGATACCGCATCCCAAGGTTTTATATATTGCGTAGCCATTCAATATCACGCTAGCGAGTCCCTTTACGAAACACAATAAAACAATCACTCGTGCGATAACGTGCTCTTAGCAAATTTACGCAACTCTTCCGCATGAAATAGTTGAATCCAGTTCTTATTTTTCTGTCTTCTTTCCCTGGATTTTTCTAATAATGACATTGTTTATAGCTGATCGTTCCAAGCCGACTTGTACTAGTTCTTGTGCTTGTCTGACGTCTTCGTTGTTATAAATTTCGGCCACTCCCAAATTCATAATGGTACTAAATTTTGATTTCTGAATCTTCGTAAGGTAGAAGTCCATCAGGAGGTGTCTGGGATACCTGCAGTGGAGTTAAGGCTACCCAGGGCTTTTCAATCTGATACATTGGTGAATTAATGAGGTTGCGGTCAACCTGGTCTGCATAGTCCAGGAGTACATGTGTCATTGGCGACTCAAAATAGGACCGGTTATCCGTATCAGAGACAGGAAGTTCATGGTAGCAAGTATACGTTTTTCTTACTTGCACTCTCTTTGGTACACATTTCAATATGTACAGGACTTCTCCGATTGCACGGCCGACATAACTCGTTTCATTCTTAGCGAGCAAACTAACGGTGGTTGGTGATAACGGGGCCAACAATAAGCGATTTTTATGTGTTTCTATATACGATTTGTCGGTGAATCCGGGCTCTTTGGACTATTTGCACTTGTAACATGTTTTCTACATAATTGGACCTTATTTGTGAACAATTTCCAACGTTTTTTTTTTTTAGCGATATGAGACTAATATTAACACTACGGGTGCTACAATCGTATGCGATAATAAATTGTTAATCCTATATTTATGTAGGCTCCAATCGCCAATAAAGTAGTTAAGAGCGCTGAAACAAACAAAAACAAAAATCCGATTTTCCGGTGTTTAGTAATCAACAACAGAATAGACAATAAAAGCTATTAATTATATATTTTTTTTTTATTATTTAAAAAAAAATAAATAAATTTATTTTCTTTTTAATTTTAGTATTTAACTTATTAATTTACTTATTTTAATATTAATATTTTTATTTATTTATTAGTTATTTATTTTTTTTTTTCTTTTTTTTTTTACCTGTATACCTTATACTTTACCTATACCTAGCTGGAAGTTTTATGGCTCTCCTCTCCCGTCGTATTGCCAACGGTTCTTCAAGGGGTTCATCTATTAATTCTGGTGCCTTAATAATAATGCTATCGTCCTCACGTTCTCTTTCTATTTCTGAAGGGTTTTCAGAAGGTTCAGCTATTGACTCCAACAACTCCTTACTCATACATTCATTTTTCCCTTCCAGATTTTCTGCTGTACTAGTATCATCACTCTCTTCTAGAATTAATCGTCTCGGACATATATTAATTTTTGGGCAGGGGGTCTCATTTAGTAAATCTGTTACTCCTGTATTTTTTCGAAAAGTCAGATCCGGTGTATGTAAACTGATTATCGGCATATGTGGATCAACATACCGGTCTTCGTTTATTTCTTCGAGGTGTACATTCGAATCTAGGCTTTTACACTCTTTCGGGGTTGAGTCTTTATTAGTTCGAAATGATTTCAATCTATTACTATGTACAATAGATTTTAGCTTTCCGTTTACTGATGTAATTTCGTAGTTCTCTGGTCCTTTAATTTTTGTAATCATGTACGGTCCTATCCAAGGTTGGGCTAATTTTCTATTTAGACCTGGTTTTATAGATGTGTCTTTTAAGAGTACCAACTCTCCTACGTAAAAATCTCTGTGCTTACTTCTTTTATTATAATACTCAGCCTGTCTTCGAGCGGCAAGCTGCAAACTTTCAAAAACCGTCTCATACACGTGGTTCATTCGCGCTGCCAATTCCGTCACATAGTTCTCATCACAGTCGTACTTACACCTGGAGGGTCGGAGAAAAACATCCACTGGTAATTCCATTTCCCTGCCGTATAACAAAAAGTGGGGGGTATAGCCCGTACTACTATGCACCGTTGATCTGTACGCCAGAAGAACATAGGGTAGCCATTCATCCCAGGTTCTTTGGTCCTTTTTAACATAGTGAGATAGTACGTCCTTGATCACCCGATGACTTCTCTCGATAAGACCATTGCACTCGGGATGATACGGTGTGGTTTGTATTTTGTCGATATTTAATAGCTTACAAATTTCCTTCATGAGTGACGACACAAAATTTGTACCCTGATCGGTGAGCAACTGCAGAGGAGTACCGTGGCGACTTACTATTTGCGTTACAAAAGCTCGAGCCACAGTATCAGCCTTCTGATCAGGTAAGGCTACTGCCTCTAAATATTTGGTGAAATAGTCCTGGAACGTAAGTATATACTTGTTTCCTTTGTATGTTGTTGGTAACGGACCCACTATGTCCATTGAACTTCTTTCGAATGGCTTTCGAACAGTTGTAAATTTTTGCAAGGGTGCTCTAGACATATGGGGGGAAGTTTTACGTCTATTGCATGACTCACAATTCGAACAATACTTTTTAACATCACGTGTCATAGACGGCCAAAATACCCTATCCTTAAGTAAAGCTAATGTTTTCGCTTGACCGCCATGACCTGCAAATGGTAAATCGTGGTAATCATGCAAAGCCTTCTGCACAAATGATTTCGGCAACACTAGTACTTCTTTTCCTAACTCATCAGTTTTAAATAAGAGCTTATCATTATCTATGAAATAACTATCCCTAAGATCTTTGTTTGATGAAAGCGAATCCCGTATTTCAATGCAAAACTCGTCCTTATCTTGTTCTTTCAAAATAACATTTTTATCCCAAACTGGCGTTGCTATATTTTCCTGTATTTTACATAGTGTTTTATTTTTAACGAAAGGTAATTTATATACCATTATCATGGTATTCGTTCCCTCAAAACATTCTCTTAATTCTTCTTTAACTAGGCTCCACTTTAGTTTATCGAGACCACATCCTATTCTGGGTATTGCCAAATATCTCTCCCCAGATTTATTCATTTCCTCCCGTAACGTTTCTAGACACTGTCTCAACATGTGGTACGTTGGTTTATGGTAGTATTCGTCCTTTGAAATTAAATGGTATATTTTTCGTTTCTCCGCTATTTGCGGTACTATGTCACCAACTCCTTTCTCCTCGGATCTTAATTTTTCAACGGAGCCAAATCGCTTTTTAAATTCCTTTGCAATACCAGCTCCCATCGCAAAATCCGCCGAAACGCAATGAGCTAATACCCAACCTTGGGGAGCATCAAACAAATTTCCCTCTACTTCATTAATGCATAACTTATCTTTCTCATCCTTTCGGATTAGGGAAACTATACTGTTTCGGCTGAGAGCATCCACGTTTCCATGCTTTCGGCCCGGTCTGTGGATAATCTCGAAGTCATACTCCATTAGCATTAAAGCCCATCGTGCTAGTCTCGAGCTCGGGTCTTTGATATTCATCAACCATTTCAATGGTCTGTGGTCTGTTATGATAGTGAAACGGCGTCCATATAAGTAGCACCGAAATTGCTTTATCCCAAATATGACAGCAAGACACTCTTTTTCGGTAGTCGAATAGTTTAGCTCAGCCTTCTTTAGTCCTCTACTAGCGAAAGCCACAGGGCGTTCATTTCCCTCTCTCACCTGGCTAAGTATAGCACCTAATCCTGTGTTACTCGCGTCTGTAGCCAAGATGAAAGGCTCATTGAAATCTGGGAAAATTAATACCGATTCTGATGTTATCGCGGCCTTTAAGCTTTCCACCGCTTCCAATTGCTCTTTTTCGAATTTAAACGCGACATCTTTGCGCGTTAACTTCGTAATTGGGGCCGCTAATCGGGTAAAGTCCGGTATAAATTTCCTATACCATCCCACCAGCCCTAAAAATTCTCTACAATTCCTAACGTTTTTTGGAACGGGGAAATTCTGTATCGAGTTGATTTTTCCCGGATCCGGTTGAACGCCTTGGGCAGATATTATGTGACCAAGATAAGACACCTTTGGGACCGCGATCTGGCTTTTCTCCATCTTAAGTTTTAGTCCTGCATCTCGGATTCTATCAAAAATAGTTTGTAGTTTGTTCAAATGATCGTCGACACCCGTTCCATTGAAAATTATTATATCATCTAAATAGACGAGGCAATGAGTACCTAACAATCCCGAAAATGTAAAATTCATGAAGCGCTGAAACGTCGCGGGGGCATTTACTAGCCCAAACATCATTCGGTTGCTCTCATAGTGCCCGAACGGCGTGGAGAAAGCTGTTTTTTCTCGGTCATTCTTCTCCACTTCTATTTGATGGTACGCCGACGCTACATCAAACACGCTAAACAGATTAGTCTTCCCTAACACATCTACTGTCTCTTGCAGATTCGGCAACGGGTACACATCTTTCTTAGTTACCGCGTTGAGTCCTCGGTAATCTATACATACTCGGGGTTTTATCGATCCGTCTGACATCTGCCGGTTAACGATTACAACCGGCGCCGACCAGGGTGAATGAGATGGTTTAATAATATTTTTCTTTAACAGCTTATCTATTTCTTCCTGCAAGAACTCTCGTTGATGAACTGGTACTCTATATGGACGTTTACTAATTGGTGGTACATTCTCAGTAATAATTTGATGTTTGACCTTGTGAGTTTTCGTAAAACTTTCGTCACCATTGTCGAAAATATCTCGATAATCTAGTAACAATTTTTCAACTTTCTCTTTGTCTGTTTCTGATAGGTGGACCAATGAGATCGATTCCAAAAATGTTGATGTCTCTTCGTTTTCTCTTATCATTGCAACCATCTCGCTTTTTACTTCTGGATTAACCTTCTTATTCGGTATTATACAACTATACGCTCTAGCTATCTCTGTATGCTTTGGAATCGTTATTGATTCTTCTCCTATGTTTGCAACCAATACTCGTGGTTTTTCCCCTCTTGGAACAGCACATCTTCCTATTAATATATTTGGATGAAAGGGCGTTTTACTTGATTCAATTACAATGTCGTTCTTTTTATTATTATTACGCACGTCAACCGCTAACACCTTCTCTGTAAACGGTTCAACGATATCTTCTTCAACGGTGATAACAGGATTATATTGACAGTTTTTATCATTGTTTATTTCGTTTTCTTCCGTATCTTTCATATCAGTTTCATCCTTAATTTCTTCTTCATTTTCGCATTCCCTTAACTCATTATTTTCTGCAACAATTCGTGACTTCTGCGTCACTAATCCACTACTTCCGCTGGGGTCTTCTTGACTTTCGCCTTCTCGGCTCTCCCTTTGACTTTCTTTAGTCTTTAATTTCTCTGTTTTTTTTTCTTCTTCTTCTATTCTTCTATCGTGACAATCCCTGTCCACATTTACATCGATCATTCGGCGATACCCGGTTTCATAGTCATCGTTGCTATCTGAACTTAACTCCCCAAACTCTTCTACCAAAACATTTACCTCGAGTGGCATAAACCTCGTTCGTTGATTCGTCTCCTCGGTTACGTACTTTTCTTCGACTTCACGTTTCTTTATTAGATACTCCGTCCTCGTTACTTGCGGTTCGATTAAATTTATTTCCGTTGATAATTCTGATACATAATCATTCGCGAGTTCCAAATTATCTACCTGACCTACACCTAAACCTGATGTGGTGGATTCTCTACATTCAAGGGAATCTGTAGACACAATACGCTGCGACCCCAAATTGACGTTCATGATACTTGAAAATCTAACATCGATACCTCCTACATTTAGGCTACCTTTACTAAAATCAATAATTACATTGTGAAATTCCATAAAATCGCGTCCCAATACTCCATCTGTGGTTAAAGGCAAATTGTCCAAACATACATAGCACGAGAAATCTCCTAAATTCGATTCATTCCCCAATGAAAAATTTAACTCAGTCGTACCTAGCATGTCAATTCCGTGTCCCGTTATTCCCGAAATACTAAAATCTCCCGACATAGGTTTAATTGCTTCCGAAATTACACAAGAATGTTTAATTATCGTAACAGGAGAACCGGTGTCTACTAACATCGTTATTGGTTTGTTTTTATTGAACAATTTAATAGAAAAAGGTGTTTCAAAAATGAGTCTCATATGCGGTATAATCTTATTTACAGTTGGGTCATAATTTTCGACAGACTTTATTGACCTATCGTAACCCTTTAATTCGAGTCTCCTGCGGTTCGGGTATTCACCGCAGGACGATATGCGTTTAAAGAGTTCGTCTCATTGTACCTGTTATTTGCGGGAATTTGCGGTGATCTAGTAACCTGCGGGGGCGATTGTCGGCCCATATAATTGTTATCGTTTACATTACGTCGCGGTTCGTTTTGATAATCTCGCTGTTGGTAATAAAAATTTCTTCGGTCGCGGTTGTTTACCTTATCGGATGAATGACCCTCTTGAAAACTAACACGGCGTGGGAGGTCACGCCTTTGGTCGTAGTTCGGTTGCATTTTATTTGAAGGTAACCTACATTGTTTACTAATATGACCGGGTTTCCCGCAATTATAACAATTAAACACGGTTGTCTGTGCATTACAAAATTTCGCAAAATGACCTGACTTTCCGCATCTGTAACATAATCTAGTAGTCGTATCCACCGCTCCTATATTAATTCGATTTGGACGATTTCGGTTTGTAGCCTGATTTAATTCTTCAAATGATGCGATCTCTTCCGCTTTATCTAGAGTTAAATCCGTTTCACGCATAAGTAACGTTCCTACCATTTGGCTTAATTCACGTTTCATTCCCACTTTAAATTGACTTAGTGCTAATTCATTAATTTTTATAATAACTCCCGGTAATTCTGCTGCTGTTACTTTCGCTTTGTCCTCCTCGATAATCTCATTCGCGATAGACTTTATACTGGTTACGTAAGACGACACGGATTCATCGTGTTTTTGGAACGCGCGCATTAATTTCCCTAGTGCTTCTCCCGGTAATTTTCGCGGGGTAAACTTTTTAATTAATTTTTCCCGTAATTCTACATATGTGACCTGATTACTCTGTAAGTTTGTTTCCGCCTTATAAAATTTATAAGCCTCTCCACTCAATCGATACCTAACAATATGAAGCATTTGTGTTTCATTCCAATTATCTAAGATCGCACGTTGCTCTAACCTTTCAAAATACAGTTTAACATTTTCTCGACCTGAAAAAGATTCTACCGTTCCTGCTAACATTCCTAAAGAAATCGGTGTAACCATCATTGGTGTTGTTAGAATAGAACCTTCAGCTTCGCCCGGAATTTCTGCTACGTTATCATCGGCGTTCATAGTGATTAAGATTTTTATTATTTTTAATGATAGTCACAAAATATTCACCTACTAACCCCTGCACGACAAAATTTATTACTTTATACGTACAAACAAAAGAATGATTGACAAAACATTAAAGAAAATTAACTCGAAATCTTTAAATTTTGAAACACGAAATAGTAACAAAAACAAAATAAAAAAATAACAATTAGATTTTATTTCTACTTTTACATCAAATTGTGCCAACCCCACACCTGACACCAGTTTGTCACAAACTAGCTCTCGAGAACTTCTCGTTTCCCGTAGTGGGTTTCCTAGCTAGGTCCACGGAGCGGCTCGCGTACCCAACTGTCCACGCACTACCGTTTTCTTGATAGCTAGCAATGACTGAGTTAGGGTTTGGCACACTGCATTCGTTCACTTGAAAGCAAACGGCAGTAATTTGAAATTAAGAATAAAAATAGATTGAAAGAAAACGAAATTTCACTGCTAAAGAATAAGTTTGCTTTATTTTTGAACAAGAACGTATTATATTATATATAAAAAAAAACAACTGACAAAGGTTTTAAAAAGTAAAAATTACATGACATAAGCTATTCAACAACATCATTACGAAATTTGCCGAGGTGGTTAGCAGGTTCAATGAGAAATCGGAAGTTTAAGATTTTAATAACGCTTACCCGTTTGTTAAAGTAAAATATTCATCGAAGAAAGAGAATCCAATTCAACGAATTTTATAACTAAATTGCTATAAGTTCAAATCGCACGACTCGAATTTAAAAACACAACAAAAACTTTAATTTCCCGGTTTCGCCCGATGCTTTTCTGTTCCAATCCCGTAACCGACTCCCCGATTTTTTCTTCATTTCTCCCCTGCTCCATCTACTCTAACTGCCACCTCGGCACATTCCTGCCAGAACCGCCTACGTAGTATTTAGTCTGGACCCTCGGTTCTCAAGACGCAACTTCGTAATTAAATTACAAAGTTCTGCCTGTATTGCGTTTTATTATTTTTTTTTAATCGCTTTCGAATCCCAAAATGCGGTTTGTTACACTGCTTAAAGGTCTACTAGCAACCTCAGTCCCTAACCAAAATCTTTGAGAGTTCTTATGGATTTGTGGTCTATTTCTTGCATTCTACAAGTCACTAGAAAGAGTGATTAATGAACAGCTTTAGAAGAATCTCGTTGTGCTACTACACTGTTGAATCAAACTGATACTATCTTTATGGATTCTATTTTATCATTTATATGCTGATAATACACATGTATATTGCAGCTTTATGACGCATGAGTTACCAACATTCTAATTTTTCAATCTTAGCCAGAAATCTTAATAATTTAAGTAACCACTTTCGTATCAAATGGAGATAACCCAGATTCTATGAGGTATCAGTTATAGGTGATTAGTTAATATGTTTCCTTTAATACTGGTTTTTGTGAATATTTTTCAAAGAGCCAGGAGTTGAAAAAATGTCATGCAAGTATGGGAAGTACGATTTAGGCCAAACTGGACATAACTTAGAATGTTGCATAAAGAATAAGATTTATATAAGTACGGAGGCTTTCACGGCCGGTGTGAATTAAACTAAAATTAGAACTAAAACTAGAACTAACACTAGAAACTTTCGGATATTGCCGTGCGTCTTTTAATAAAAGGTTTGACGTTTCGGATGCCATGTTGCAACCTTCTTCAGAAACTGGTTCGAAGTGACGAGATCAAAAATCGGTAACTATATATAAGTCGGAAAAACTAATTAATAATCAGTTTTCGTCAGTCTTCGTGTTCACCACCATCTTCCATGTTCTGCTAAGCTCCCAGCCATCCTCTCTGTTAACGTTATTTTTATGTCGGTGGATCTCTATGGCTTCTCTTGTCAGTCTTTGGTAGTATCTGTTGTCCCTAGCCAGCACCTTTGTTTGTTCGAAGTCTATTCGGTGCCCCTCTGCATGGCAATGTTCCGCAACCGCCGACTGCTGGATCTTCTTCAGCCTTACATCCCTCTCATGCTCCTTCATGCGGCACTCGACGTTGCGTCCAGTTTGGCCAACATAAACCTTCCCACAACTACACGATAGTCGATAGACTCCCGCTCCTTTTAATGGAGTTAGTTTGTCCTTGGCTATCGGGAGTGTGTTCCGAATTTTGCTGACCGTGCCGTACCGCACTACGATGTCGTTCTTCTTGAGGTGCCTAGCAATTCGTTCCGTTACACCTGAAACATATGGAAGACAGATAAATCCAAGTGGTTTTGTACTTACCGTGTCCTCTTTCTGCTTTCGCTGCTTGATGGCCTGGTTGATGTCCCTCGAAGTGTATCCATTCTTCTGCAGCACGCCTCGTAGAAAGTGTTGCTCCTTCTTCAAGTTCTCTCCTTCACATAGTCTCGCTGCTCGCTGAAATAATGTACGGATCACGGACCTCTTCTGTTGGGGATGATGATGTGAACATGCCTGTAAATACCTGTTGGTATGGGTCTTCTTTCGGTATACACCAAGTTCTATATCTCCATTTGTCGTCCTGGTGACCAATACATCTAGGAAAGGTAGTTTTTTGGCAGTTTCTGTTTCCATGGTGAACTTAATCATAGGATGTTGAGAGTTCAAGTGATCCAAGAACTCTTGGAGCCGTTTTTGACCATGTTGCCATATCACAAACGTGTCATCCACATATCGTAGCCATAGTTTTGGTTTCCACTGGCTCTTCTTCAAAGCGTCCTCTTCGAATAATTCCATGTAGAAATTAGCTATAACTGGCGATAGTGGAGATCCCATGGCTGCCCCTTCGAACTGCTCGTAAAATTCTCCTTTCTAGCTGAAATACGTCGACGATAAGCAATACTCCACCAGATCTGGCACGTATTCTGGTAAACCCTCCGGAATGAGTTTTCGGCGAAAACCCTCTACAGCATCCTTAACTGGTACCCTAGTAAAAAGGGATTCCACATCGAAACTTACCAACATATCCCCAGCCTCCAGCTTTACACCTTTTACCGATTCCACAAAATGTGTAGAATCCCTGACATACGATTCCGTGTTACCTGTAAAGGGAGACAGAATCTTTGCAAGATGTTTGGCCAGCTGGTATGTTGGGGAGTTGATGGCGCTGACGATAGGGCGGAGGGGGACGTCTGGTTTGTGCATCTTCGGTAGTCCGTAGATTCTTGGTGGTACCGGCGCCTGCACAAACAAACCTTTCTGCTGTTCTGCTGGAATTCCTGTGGTTTTTATCAGTTCCTTCATTTTTCTTACGATTTTGTCTGTGGGGAAAACAGATACTACCAAAGACTGACAAGAGAAGCCATAGAGATCCACCGACATAAAAATAACGTTAACAGAGAGGATGGCTGGGAGCTTAGCAGAACATGGAAGATGGTGGTGAACACGAAGACCTCTTCCCGCCTCACACCGGACGCGACGCAATTAGTCATTAATTAGCTTGTAATTAGCGTTAACTGATTATTAATTAGTTTTTCCGACTTATATATAGTTACCGATTTTTGATCTCGTCACTTCGAACCAGTTTCTGAAGAAGGTTGCAACATGGCATCCGAAACGTCAAACCTTTTATTAAAAGACGCACGGCAAAACCCGAAAGTTTCTAGTTTTAGTTTAATAAAAGAATAAGATTAGCTTCCATTAAATAGATTTCGACAAGGCAACAAAACTTATGAAATACAGCCAACTATTAAAAAGTAATGACCAGAAAGGTTCATCGCCATAAAAACAACATCAACAGAAAGGGTCGTATGGAACTCAGATAAACATGGAAGATGTTAGTGAACTTATTAACCAGATTTTGTCTCTGATTCTGAAGAAGGGTTTTGCCATGTACTAAGCATGGCATCTAAAACATCAAAGAGTGTTTTAATAGACGCACATTGATCTATACTAATACCTACACATCCCCCTATAATTTCAATTTCGTGTACTTTTATCACAGTAAATATACAGCTTTGGAGTATAACATTTAAAGCTTCCATTCATATCTTTATCAAATCGTATGGCTACATTTTGTGCTACAAACGACTTTTGATTCCAAAACAACCTGGTTGGTTGTTGATTGGTGCAGATGTGTTTGGTTTTACAAGATCAACTGCTCTCCTTAATACTCCAAACGAAACCCTGTGTAATTTAGACTCTTAGAAAATAGAAGAGATACTTTAGAAGTCTCAAAGTCTCAAAAAATACATTATTAGATAATACGTCGTCAGTTTGGGAACTAGCCACTTCAAAAAATCACTCTTAAAGATAAGGATTTAGCACAGAATACGACTATGACAGATATTTTCCAACAATAACGCCTCTGGCAAACCTAATTCTTGAGATATAAATTGACCAATGAGTATCAAACCATCATCAGCCGTCACAATAACAATAAGGCAAGTAAGTACATGGAGAGCTTTAATCTCTTTTGGTCCAAGGCATGATTCAAATTTCCAAAGCTGTTTCAAAATACAAAGATATAATGATGATGTTGATATTACATAAACGATAATCTTAATGGTTTTGGCAGATATGTATCAATTCAAGATGTTTAGTCTTTATTATTTAAGGGAGATGGGACTGGACTTTACTACTAGAAATTATTAGCAAGTTTAGAGTCTTGATACAACTTTAATGTGTAAGGTCATGCAAACAAGCAGATCACCCTGCAAAGTATTGGATAAAATACAATCTATTGTTACCTAATTTTCCTGGCATGAAACTTGCCAAATGGTGCAGCTTTTTTTTATGCTATGCTATAGCTCTGAATGACGTTTTTTGTAAGGATTCTTTTATCTTAATAGTTATTGTGGCTAAGACTTGTGAACATAAATGTAAGCATCTTCTTTTTGGTGAAAAATTAAGAAAATATTGCATTTCCTTGTTCCCAACAACTTTGATACTTAATACTTAATGTTCAATATTGTTAGATCTTTAACTTATTGGTGTGGACATAGAATGAAAAGCTTCTAAGTAAGTAATTCTTATCGGAAGAAGAGTTGGAAGAAGAAAGAATAGTGCAAAAAGTGTTGTTTTGACTCACGACTCCCAACAGCATAAGTATCGTCTTTAGTAGTTTGTAGATTTGTAGTTACACTGCCCAAATTTGAAACTACAAGAAATGTCTGCAACTACACTGATAATATTCCCAACCTCAGGAAAATACCTGATGCTTTTCTAGTAAAATTATGAAATTTGGTAATCCTTTTTGACACCCATTATTGTTTTGTGGGTTTTCAAAATGCAAATTTTTCTAAAGTTTTAGACATTTCGGTAATACGTTACCAAAAAATGTTTCTATTTCAAATCTTGTCCCAGAATTGTCTTAGTTGTTTCTGACATCTCATTAATTTACATTCATAGGGATTTTTATTGGGTTTATATTTTTGCAAAAATCTACTGTAGGAGGAAAGATGAGAGTTTGCGACCAGAACTTATAAAGTACTGCTTATTATTGCAAGGAAAAGCAAGCTTTTTACACACCACGAGAGCAACCTCGCATACAGCCAAAATTTTTGTAATTTGTAGTTTGCCAAAGACAAGGAATGATAGATACTGTATGTGGTTGGTCATCCTATTGTCTTGATTTATCTTCATTGTTTTAGGTGCGTAAATATTTTTTATCAAAAAAATATTTGGCTTGTGCCCATATTTATTTATTTAAGTTCTTTTCCATGTGAAAAATTAATATTAACTAAAAACACACTAAAATCGGGAAAGTATAGGAATTTGTTTATTTAATAAATAAATAGATTTGAGGTGGAAAATTGGTTCTATATTTAAATTTCCGAATTTATTTTAACAAGTTCAAAATTTAGTGCATTTTGTTGAAATATTCGACCTCGATACTTTGTTAACAAATAATTCATTAGTGTTTTTTTCCTGTTCAATGAAAACCTAAATAATTCAAACCGCGTCCGGAAAAAATCCACCTTTTTGCAAATTTAATTCCTTTGGAAGTTTTAGAAAAGTTTTAACTGTTTTTAATCTATTTCATTCAATTAGAAACTTTTTATTTGAACTCTTATTTAATTTACTCTTAATATTTAAATTTTTAATTTTCTTTGAATAAAGGAAAAGAATGTTTTATTATCATCAGTATTTATTTAAAAACTTGTAATACATAGAATACATTTATAATAATAATAACCTGAACACAAAGAAATATAATAGAGATCATATTATATAATAATATATACAAGTCGAAAATGTTACTTTGTTTCGATTAATTTTTTGGCATGAATCTCTTAAAAATACTGCTAAAAAAATTATCTTTCGATTCTTTGGCCATTTATAGCACAAAAATGCATTTATAAAACGAAATGTTTTCGATTATCAAATAAATACATTAAAAATTGTAGAAAAATGCTTCACTTTTTTTAATAAAGAAGTGAGTGATACAAATATATTTAATATACGATATTTTTTTTATAAAATTAATAACTAGGTACAAAAATATTTAAAAAGAACAATTGTACTATATTTAGGATATATCATAATATTCGTACGTTTTTTTTTTTTAATTTTCTTAAAAAACTCCTCGTATATAATATTGTAAATTTTAGCGTAATTATGCTTTTTTGGTGTTTTCGAAACATTTATTTATTTATTAATAATAATTAACGACGATTCTTCTTGGATAAAACTACCGATTCTTATTAAATATTTATGATTGATTAAAAAAAACATTAAATCGTTTTACCTCAAAATCCTTAAATAGATATTTAGAATTAAAAAAATTTAAAAACATGGAATGATTTCAATATAACTTATAAACAAACATTTTTATCTTCTAACTAATTATTAATTGTTGCTTTTTGAATACATTTTACACACAACATTAATAATTTATAACGAAAATGTTGGATATAAGATTGATGTACCATAATAAATATTAAAGGAAAGAACTCAATATTAAATCATTTAACCAAAATTTCACTTTCATGATTTATCTGGTATATATCTGGTCCCTTGTGCGTTCTATAATAAAAGTTATTACAGTAAAACCTCAATATAACGGAATATTACTTATTTAATACATAGACAGTATCTAATTAGGGTTATTCCTCTATTTCATATTGATAAATAAAGTCGGGGTATTCCCCGAGTTGTCTATAGGATGTATAAATCAAGGATTCATTTATATAAGGATTATTGAACTAGATATTTTCTAGTTCTAGGTCTAGTGTAGTTCTAGTTTTAATTGTTATTAAGCGCTAAATTGTTGTCTATTTTCACTGAAATAAAAGTAGAACTAACAGTAGACCTAGAACTAGAAACATCTTTATTTTATATTATGAATCTTAAGTCTCAAATTAACAAAATTACAAAACAAGAATAGAATAAATTAAGCATTTGCTAATTTAAAGTGTGGAATAGTAGTTGCCTATCCAGGCGTGACGTCACGAACGGGCCTTTGAGCTATGTATCTGTTCCAAGGATTCTACCGTCCTTGATATAAATATAAAACCACACATGATACTCCCTTCCCTATATTAATCCGTTACATCAAGATTTTACTGTCCCTATTATTATTAAAAATCATTAAAACGTAATAATTACAATTTCAGTCAAGATGATTTAATATTAGGCTCAAAAAAATGTTTTTAACATTAAAATAAATAAAATAAATGCTAAAATATATCTGGAATGCTTTCTTTTTTTAATGATAAACAGAAAATTAGATACTTTTGGGTATAATTCTTAATAAAAATGAAATTAAAAAAGTGATGATGACAAATCCCTGAACATTGAATATTTCTTCGTCAAGATATGTATAAATGCATTTGACGATTAATTCTTTTTATTTTTTTTAGATAATAATATATAGGATTGAATAAAATTAATGATATATGAAGCAAATCACTTTTTAGTTTTAAGCAATCCCATATAAATACTAATTTTACGAATTATTACAAATTTTAAGTATTCTAAATAATTTTTTGTCTTTAAGAAACTTAAAATTCAATAATAAATAGTATTCGTATCAATACTTATATTAAGTTAATATATTAAGCGTATCAAATGACGGATTCTTTTTATTCTTTTATATTTTATTCCCCCCCAAAAAACTATTAATACACAATAACGAAAATTAAAGAACCCTCAACACAATTTGGGTGATGTAATTATCTCTTTCTTTTTTTAATACCGCAAAATCCCACAGCCATTTACGAAAAACATTAAAAAACCTTCAATATTTAGGGCTGCATTTTTTAGTTGTCGTTGTTTTCATATTTTTCTTTATTTAATAAAAACTAAATCCGAGGCTTATACGTCAACGTGACATGTATAGTCTCAAAAGTTCTTAACGGTTGCGAACCACCAACGACGACCGAATCGAACGTTTGTTGTTGCTCAATTTCTTGAATATCATCCGCTAATTTTTCGTTCGATGACGGACACGTGCACAATTCAGTTTTCGTTTTGAAGCTGCACGAACGCGAAACTCCATCGTATTTTATTTTGAAACTACCCGAACGGGAATTGGTCGATTTCTTTTCACCGCGACTTTTAAAACTATAACAAATCGTTAATAATAGTTATTTATTGTGTAAGTGTTTTAGACAGCATTTTATTCACGCAAGAATGTTTAATTTTTTTAAGTGAATAAAATGCATCTAAAACACGCAAGCAATACAACGTTTTATCCACAATCAAACTCATTAGAATTGCCAACAATTGCCAACATTTCATCTGACGTTATCAAGAAATGATTTAACATTTCACTCTGACAGCGGCTGTCACCTCAAAAATAATTGGAATTAACTAAAAAAACATTGGGAGATGTTGAATTGTGCCTATTTATTTTCGATTGTTTATCGACTCCATTTGTAACATATTTGTAAAAAAGTTAAAGTTATAAAGGTAAAGTTGGTGAAAAATGGAAAAAAGTGATTATGTTCCCAAGATCTTGAGGAAGCTGAAGAAGCAACTGTCCAATGTTAATGTTAATATAAATAATAAATAGGATGTGATTGATTTAAGATAGTATTTTTCATTAATCCACTAGTGGAATAATAGTATATTAAAAAACAAGTTTCCTAAGACACGCTTGAAATGCACGAATTCAAGTTAAAAAACGAGTGACGAAGCCACGAGTTTTTTAATGAATGAGTTTATCCTTTTTTTTAATAAAAATAAAATAAATTTTGACAATGTAGGGAAATAGGTATGTAGCAGTTGGTAACACCGTAACATTTGAAAATAGAAATTTGAATTGACAATTAGAAACTGTCAAAACACAAAATGTATTCACCTGAAAAAAAAATGTTTCATGTACACCTCCTAAAATAAGAGATATTGTTCTAGACCTTGTATTCGATGCTAAGAACGTGTTTAAACATCCATAGACAAAAATTGTCACATTGACCACTAGAAAAATAAATGACCCAATATCACCAACTTGAACTGGTTCCATAAAATGTTACTAAAATCTCATTACAGCATCGGATGCTGTAAGGAGTCTCATTACAGCACCCGTTTGAGTACTGTAATAGCTTTCTTTACCGTCGCGAATTACAAAAAGTAACTTTATTCCACTAGTGGATAAAGTGGTACTTTATACGGCTCATAAGTGTGGATAAAAGTATTCAATTATAAGGTGATTGTGGATAAAAGTATTTTATATTAACAAAAATGATTTCTTTTTACCTATTTGATCTCGACCCATTTTCTTTATTCCTTCTACTTGACGAACGGTGTAAATAATGACGTTTATCTCTTGAATTTGATCGTCTAATACTCGGTCTTTTTTGTATTGATTCAGCACTTAAAGATAAACCCATAGCGCCAACTAAAAACAAAAATATTATTATGAAAAAAAGTTAAAAATAATTACTTTTTCTTCAAATTATGTAACAACATTCTTAGGTATGTCCAAACTTGCGTGTTAATGCTGCGCAATTTGGAGATACCCTTATGAACTTTAATATACACTGCAGTGATACTGATAAAGCTAATGATATCAATCCACTTTTATCTTAGATATCCGCGTTTTTAATTTATAGCAAAAAATACTTTTTGTTTGTTTTCTAGAAATCAGAAGGAGTCGTCAAAATACTGCTTAGAGAAGACTACATACAGCTAGTAGAAGACTAAGGCCCACTTTTACTACCTCTTGATAAATTTATCCGATAGATAAATTGGCGCTCTTATTCTCGTTACTACCATCTTCTGGTTAAGCTATCTAAGGGATTCTTACCACGGTTACGGCTATTTTATGCGCTCTGATTGGCTAATAGATGGGTTTATCTATAAGAATAATTTAACTAAAAGATGGTAGTAATGGACCTTAGCCAATGAGAGCGCTTAAAACCGCTGTAACCATGGTAATTATCTATCGGTTAAATTTATCAAGAGGTGGAAAAAGTGGGCCTAAGCACTGCTATTTGCTACTCTGGTAGTAGCCGGTCTTCTAAGCAACTACCAGAAAACTCGATACTACTTGCAAAGGACTAAAAATTGCTTATATACACTAAATACTACTAATAGAAGAGCAGATATTGCTTGCAGAAGATTACTTACTGCTTGCAGAAGATACTGAACAGAGACTGGAAAGGCAAGGAGGTGACTTGACAAGAAGAATGGAGACAGGAAAGGGACTGTATACTTTTTAACTCAACCCCAGTTTTTGGTAATGTAAGTTTATCTGTATTAACTTTAAAAATTTGGGAAAAATCGATTTCTTGGAAAATCATCATGGAATTTTCACCAATTATAAATTAAAGCATCTATTTTTCAATGAAAAAGTTCGTTTTGAAAAAACACTTTTACTTGTTAAGATATGTACTTTTTAATTCAACCCCAATTTTTGGTAATTTTAAATTTATCTGTATTAATTAAAAATTTGGGAAAAATCGATTTCTTGGAAAATCATCATGAAATTTTCACCAATTATAAATTAAAGCATCTACTTTTCAATGAAAAAGTCCGTTTTGTAAAATCATTTTTACTTGCTGAGATATGTACTTTTTACCTCAATCCCAATTTTTGTTAATTTTAAGTATCTCTGTATTAATTTAAAAAATGTGGGAAAAATCGATTTCTTGGAAAATCATCATGGAATTTTCACCAATTATAAATTAAAGCATCTACTTTTCAATGAAAAAGTCCGTTTTGAAAAATTACTTTTACTTGTTAAGATATGTACTTTTTAACTCAATCCCAATTTTTGCTAATTTTAAGTATCTCTGTATTAATTTTAAAAAATGTGGGAAAAATCGATTTCTTGGAAAATCATCATGAAATTGTTACCAATTATAAAACAAAGCATCTACTTTTTAATGGAAAAGCCCATTTTGAAAAATCACTTTTGGTTCTTGAGATATATACTTTTTAACTCAACCCCAATTTTTGATCTTTTTAAGTTTATCTGTATTAACTTTAAAAATTTGGGAAAAATCGATTTCTTGGAAAATCATCATGGAATTTTCACCAATTATAAATTAAAGCATCTACTTTTCAATGAAAAAGTCCGTTTTGTAAAATTATTTTTACTTGCTGAGATATGTATTTTTTACCTCAATCCCAATTTTTGCTAATTTTAAGTATTTCTGTATTAATTTTAAAAATGTGGGAAAAATCGATTTCTTGGAAAATCATCATGAAATTTTCACCAATTATAAATCAAAGCATCTACTTTTTAATGGAAAAGCCCATTTTGAAAAATCACTTTTGGTTCTTGAGATATATACTTTTTAACTCAACCCCAATTTTTGATCTTTTTAAGTTTATCGGTATTAACTTTAAAAATTTGGGAAAAATCGATATCTTGGAAAATCATCATGAAATTTTCACCAATTATAAATCAAAGCATCTAGTTTTCAATACAACAGTCCGTTTTGAAAAACCACATTTGGTTCTTGAGATATAACCTTTTTAGCTCAACCCCAGTTTTTGATCTTTTTAAGTTTATCTGTATTAACTTTAAAAATTTGGGAAAAATCGATTTCTTGGAAAATCATCATGAAATTTTCACCAATTATAAATCAAAGCATCTACTTTTCAATGCAAAAGCCCGTTTTGAAAAATCACTTTTACTTGTTAAGATATGTACTTTTTAACTCAATCCCAATTTTTGTTAATTTTAAGTATCTATGTATTAATTTTAAAAATGTGGGAAAAATCGATTTCTTAGAAAATCATCATGGAATTTTCACCAATTATAAATTAAAGCATCTACTTTTCAATGAAAAAGGCAGTTTTGAAAAATCACTTTTGGTTCTTGAGATATATACTTTTTACTTCAATCCCAATTTTTGTTAATTTTAAGTATCTCTGTATTAATTTTTAAAATGTGGGAAAAATCGATTTCTTGGAAAATCATCATGGAATTTTCACCAGTTATAATTCAAAGCATCTACTTTTCAATGAAAAAATCTGTTTTGTAAAATCACTTTTACTTGTTGAGATATATACCAAGGAAGCCACAACGGACAAAATTTTATGATTACCGCTCTTCAACTAACGACATCTCTGTTATCCCAATGATATCAAAGTATTAGCAACCTCAGCAAGTCAAGCTAACCGTTCAAAAGTTAATTCAAAATATTGAAGATGAAGTAGCAAGAGTGATCAAAGATACAGAGTCAATTATGTCTATAGTAAATAAGCTTTTCGTCTGAAGTCGACTTGACTAAATCCGATATTTCCATTGACTGCATTATTTTTTTCCGGGATGATTAACAGGCGGAAACAAAATTGACATTTCTAACATTCCTTCACGATATAATTGAGATTCCAAAAGAAAACTCGCTTATTCACGCTTTAATTAGGGTTTCTTCACGCTATAATTGGGGTATAAAAAAACCGACATCGCTTCACGCTGTAATTAGGGTTCAAAAGAAAACTGACCTATCCTAACATTCTTTCATGTTTGGGTTTCAAAACAAAACTGACCTATCCTAACATTCCTTCACGCTTTAATTAGGGTTTCTTCACGCTATAATTGGGGTATAAAAGAAAACTACCTGTCTTAACATTCCTTCACGCTGTAATTGAGGTTCAAAAGAAAACTGACCTATCCTAACATTACCCAATATTTTTGTCAGAGTTGATTGACATTTGTAAAAAAACTGACCAAACTCAACTTTTCTTTTCTGGAACTCATTGCTCTATTATTTCTACTCATTAATTTTTCTTCTTACTCATCTTACTATGTTAAAACACATTCTTTGATATTTTGCTGGAACTGCGTAGAACAGGATGTAGATAGGATGAAAACAAAACACGATAGCTGTTTGGAGTTTTCGGCATTAGCAGTTTCTGGAAAAACGAGATTATGACATGTAAGCTACTTTTTTTCTGTCTCTTTTAGTCTCGGAGATGGCTAAACGAATTTGAAACACTTTGAAAGTTGAATTCCTCCAAGTCCCAACAACTGCTATTTGCAGAAAAGAAATAAGAGTGTAGAAAGAAATAAATAAAAACCATCTGAAATTCTTTGATAACAGTTCAAAATAGAAATTTGAAAGACATCATCTACTTACAAGGGCTTAATATGGAGTAACACTTAAATTTTTTAAATCCATTGAAAATATGATTGGCAGAAGTGTCAAAATTGACTATAGTTTGGATTATCAATAGTATATGAATATACATAAAAAATTGATAGCTTGAGACAAGGAAATTATGATTGCAAATAAAGCTGGGTGCAATTGTATTAAAGTTATCTTACCCATGGCTCCAAGATAATCTTTTTGGATAAATTCATTTTCTTTCCAAGTGTGTGTCAACTTTTTACGCTTTTCTCTTCAAGAAATTTAATTTTAAAGAAACAAATACCAGTGGTACATAATCTCCTAGACAATAACTGAACGCACTTCCAAAAAACGGACAGATATTTTAAAATTAAATATAGTATGAAGAGGCCATTAGCTAATATTCAAAAATTGAATCTTGAATATGGCAGAATTTCTTTCTTTCGTGGTTAAGCATGTTATGACAACTTAGGTTCTTAGGCTGAGATCAATGGTTAGGTGTTTGACCATGTTTGTATTGTACTATAATTTATTAGGGAGTGCCTAAATTTATTACATTGGCTTTAATTTATAGCATGCTTGATTGAAACCCACGAAATTATGGCAACAAGATTTATACAGTGTTTGGACTCTGGTGAGCATGTGATAATCACTAAATGTGGGAGTAAGGAGTTTTCCTGGAGTTGTGCCATTAGTATACAAGTATCATTGTTCTTAATTAAGTTATTGTTATTGTAAAAGAGTGATCACATTTAAACTGAGCGAAATAAAGATGATAAAACACTACAAAATTAAAAAATAAGTTTTAACAATCCACAAACCTATTGTTCCTGAAGAAGGTTTTCTTAAAAGCGTATTTGTTAGAGCCGTCATATCAGCACTGTTTAAAGGAATTTCTAAAGAACCCCCACAACTTGAGCACTCAACAGATGGTGCTAAAAACCACTGGGATCTCGTCCTCATTCTTTCCGTTTGTCTTTCATGCACCTTAAAAAATCATTTTAATTAACAAAACAATTAATTAATTTTTTGTTCGTTACCTGAGGAAGATAACTTAAACTTCTTGTACTCTCCGCGTATCTATTAACCGCCCGTAATTCATCTAAAGTCATTCGAAGCGCTGAATGAGTCGCGCTCGTTTTCGACGATTGCGTTTCACTCGAAGATCTCGAAGTGCTATTACCCTAAAGCAAAAAAATATTTTTAAATTTGTTTAACGAGATTTTTGAATCATTTAAACCTTAAATAATCCATTTTGTTCCAATGATATACTCAAACGCGTACAACTTTCCAATAAAGTATGTTCTGCAATCATCCCCAAAGAACTTGAATTTAAAGTTTGTGCTTTCAATCCAGACTCAGCTAAAACCGGAGTTGATTGGCATTCTTCCACTTGTGACATTGCTGAAAGAAATAATTTATTTTCTATGGCGGGATTTAGATGATTTATTTTTTTTTAATTTTGATTAAAAATGAGTTTATTTTTTGTTATATATTTGTTTAAACTTACCTTAAAGATTGATATGATTTTAATGTCTACTTTTTTTTCAATTTAATGCAAGATTCTATTTAAACATAAACTAAACGTGCAAATAAGGTATAAAAACTGGGAGTTCCTACTGGGAAATAAAAATGATTTATGTTTTAATGGTAAGACATGCAGCACGAGCACAAAACCATGCAAACGAATGCTAAAACAAACACAAAAAATAAAAACTAATCATACACTATAGAAAATCATAAATTTATTATTATTTTTTTTTTTATTCAGTATAAAAATATCACAGCGTCGCAGAATGTGTTACGAATTAAATTATTCTTTGAACGATTAATACTCTTCTAAGTACAAAATGCTTCTCGACACTAAACACTAAATAATTTAAAAAAATGAAAAAACACCAATCGAAATTAATCTCTAAAAAAAGGTTAATTCGATGGTTAAGCTGCCTTTTTAACTGTTTTTTTTTTCGAAAATGAGGAAACGGCTAAGATTTTAAATTAAACAACTATAAAAAATCTAAGAAACGGATACTTAACAAAAAAAATGGGATGTGAAATTGTAGTAGTTTTAAACATATTTGTTGTATACAGGGTGTTGAAAAGTAACACATTAATATAAGTTTTTTTATGATTTTATATAATTCCAAATTAATTTAATTCAGAATTATACTAAATATGCATTACTTTAGTAACTCCCTGAACATAATATAAAAATAATAAACGTAATAAAAACGTAATAAACCTAACAAACGCAATAACTTAATAAACTTTTATATCTGTTTTACCTTCTAAAGTATATTTTGTGCGCCAGCGATCGCACTCGCATTGTAACCAAGTTTTTTCAGCCTCTAACGAGACTTGTCCTACAACGACAAAACCATCAAAAAATAATTATACGACGCGCATTTTAACGTTTCTTTAAAAATAAAAGTAATTAGGCGGTTAGTGATGCGCAAAAATCAACAAGACAACGATTAAAAAAAGTTTGCAAATGGTTTGATTGCTAACTTGTTTTTAATGGAAATAAAGCTACAGGATGTCGCGGGGACGGAGTTTGTTTGATGAACTATTTGTTTAAATAAAGCTAAAAGGACTCAAAATGTGCGTCTAAAATCTTCTTCCTCACCTAATAAATACTGTTCCAGTGCTGTGTAATCACCGGGGAAGATCTGGCTGTGACCCTTCGAATTCGCTGCCGGCGGATATTTAAAGGAACATATCCATTCGCCTTGAACGCGTAACACACGACCGGTTACCCTCGCGTAAAACTCATAATTATCTCTACCGAATAAATCGGATGAAGCAAATTCTTCTATGAGATGTTTCATCACCCTTGTAGCAACCTAAACAAATTACAGTTAAAAAAAAAGTCATTGTTAATAAAAAAATAAATATAAAAACAAAATGCATTAAAAATAACATGCTTTTTGATTAAAGAAAAGAAATTGATTGTTTTTTTATAAAAAACTTTCTTAGAAATATAAAAAATCACACATCAATTAAAATACAGGGTGTTTCAATAACATAAACAGAAATTTCATTAAATATAAGTAAGTTTTGTCTTATTTAAAACACCTTGTATATTTTTCTAATCAAAAAATATTAATATAAACTTACATTGACCTCAGCCTGTATGAACGCCAAAAAAAAAAAAAGAAAAGCATTGTACAGCATGAAGCAAACTAAACTGTTTCTTTTTAAACCCTAATTTAATTAGGGTAATTATTATTTAAATTAGGATTTATAAAACATACTTGTATATGGTAATAAGAGTGCGAGAATATTTAAAAATTGTTTATATTTAAAACAGTGTGTAAATAAATAATCAAAAAATAAATCGTGTTTGAAACTCATTAATTTGAAAATTGTAAAGTTTTTTTGGTAACACGAAAAAAATTAAACAAATTTTTACCTTATAACGCATAACATCTTCCATTTTCGCCGTTTTTCCGTCGCTGACGCACGTGTGGAAAAAACTTGGGGCTACACTCACGCCCAGGGCTTCGCTGGTCATCCCAGTACCCGCGGAATCGCTATTTGAAGCTATTACGCGAAACGTACCGAAAAGAAGCACCAGGAGTTTTTGGGTATACATTGGAAGCGAACTTATTATTCTAAAAGAACAAATAAATAAATTTGAATTAAACATATTAAACTGGGTTAAAACGTAAAATTAGATAAAAATGATAAAAAGAAAGTGTTTTATGTTATTATAACTTTCTAGTGGTGAAAAGGCAAGATTTGAGAATTAAAAAATTAAAAAGTAAAAGCTAGTAAAATTATTTCTAGAAAATTGCAACGAATTAAATATAGATTTTCAAAGAAAATGTAAAAATAATGATGGGAAAACTGTTTCATAAGAATTCTATTGTTACATCAATGCGAAAAAAACTTGGACAACAAAAATAGCAGTAATAAAAACGTCTTTAAAAAAATTTTAAATCTCACTTTTCCGTTTAATTGTGAAACAAGACGTGATTATTTGTATTTAGAGATCCACGTGTTTGTTTTCGATTTATATCAAAACATTCATCAATAATATTTATCAAAGGGAAATGTCATTTTTAAGTGGGAATTATTAAACCTATTTAAGTACGCTTTCCTGCTGAATGCTATTTGATTACATTTTTTTCAGTTTTACATATCTAGTAAATATTTACAATCAGCCCCTGTAGTGAACAAAATGTAATGACATTCGTATATATCATTAATAAAGAGTATTCACACCAGATTATCTTATATGACTTCTACTTCTTAATTTCACTTAAGATGCAATATACAAAAATAAATTTTCATAGAAACCAGGGCGTACCTAGTTATTTTGTCCCACATAAAATGCAACATGTCTGAATGATTCTAGTTCTAGGTTTAATGTTAGTTCTAGTCACAGGCGTAAGTAGCCTAGTTAACATAAGATATCACTATGTTGCATACCTATATTGAATTAAAACTAGAACTAACCCTAGACCTAGAACTAGAATTATTCGGGTTTAGCCGTCTTGAGAGACGTGCGGCTAAATCCGAATGTATCTAGTTCTAGGTCTAGTGTTAGTTCATTCAATCAAGCTAGAGGGATAAATAGTCACAGTACAGTGTGTTAATTAATTATCGTACCCGACGTCATCATTGCAAGTATGCAACCAATATCACAGTGCAATACGCATCATACGCAAATCCCGTATTGCAATAAAAATACTGTGATATTGGTTGCATACTTGCAATGATGATGTCGGGTACGATAATTAATTAACACACTGTATATAGCAATGCAATAAAAGAGACAATGAGACAATGGGAAGATATGGTAGAGGAGGGGAGGGAGGGATACCTGATTATTGGAGGCGACTTTAATGTAAAAATAGTGGAAGAAGGGGGAAGAGGAGGCCGACGATTCAAGGATAAGATTCTGAATGGAGAAGGTAGGGAGATTCTGAGGTGGGTAGAGGAGAGGGGATGGGAGATACTGATTGGGAATATACCTATACGGGTGCAAGGGGGGCGTCCGTGATAGATTATGTGGTAGTGGACCATAGAATGTGGGAGAGGATAGAAACTTTTAGGGTTAGGGCGCCAGCCTCTAGAAGTGTGCATAAAGGGATCGAGGGGAAGAAGGAACAGAAAGATAATGAAACATGGTGGAAAATACATTAGGGTAGATTGGTCGAAAGAGGGGATAGAACATTATAGGGGAAAGTTGGCAAGCTGGGGCCGACAGGTTAAATGAATTAATTGAGGTGGTTAGGGAGGCGACGTTGAAGAAAGAGAGTGGGCGACGGGGGATCAGACTGGGAAAAAACGAATGGTGGGATAGGGAATGCAGAGAGGCCAAGAGAGAAGCTTGAAGGAAATTGGGACAGTGGCAGAGAGGGGAGGTAGAGATAGATAGATATATATAGAGGCCAGGAGAAAATACAAAGAAGAATGCAAGAAAAAGAAGAGCGAGCTGACGGAAAGGGAGGCTGAGAAGATTAAGGAGTTGAAAGAGGAAAATGAGGTATGGAGATACTTAAAGAGGATGAGGAAGGGAAGAGAGGAAATCAGCAGAGATATACAAATGACTGAATGGAGAACCTACTTCATGGAATTGTTGGGAGAGGTGGAAGAGAGAAGACTGGGAGAGGGAGAGCGAGAGGGAAACGCTGGACCACATGCTGAGAGGGTGTAGTGAGGTAAGGGAGGAGGCAATGGACAGGAAGCAGATTTTGAGAGAGGGGGGCGAGGGCAAAAAATGGATAAGGGAGGTGATGGGGGAAAGAAGGTCACAGAAGAATGATACAATGAAAGGTATGGGGAGATAGTGACAGAGGAATTTCCAAAGTATTTGTTGATGAAGGGGGATAATGAAGCGGAGAGATTGAGCAGATTTTGAGAGAGGGGGGCGAGGGCACAAGATGGATGAGGGAGGTGATGGGGGCGAGAAGGCGAAGGTGTGGAAAGGGGGGAAGAGGGTAGAGGATCTGGAGGTATATATATATTAGAATGTATTAAAGGGAAAATTGTAAATATTAAAAAAAACAATAAAACGCTTATTGTTAATGTTTCCTGAACTGTCCGGGTCTGGAATCAAAACAAATAAGTTCCGAAGAATTACGAGAAAGCAGTACGATTTCATGCAGGAATTTTGCACAACAGGAATTTAAAAACTATGTTTCTTTGCCTTTTCTTAGTGAAATCAATGAATGATTTCTCGGAAACACTCAAGATTCCAGATTAATAATATGGCTCTGAAATAGTTTTTTAGTGCCAAAAAAAATGGACCAATTGAGACGCTACGATATAAAGATAAAAACTTTTTTAAAGTACTATTTCAATATTGACTCAATAGTGAATGAGAAACCAACAAAGAAACATAACCATTTAGTATTTTCCATTTTTTCTACCCATACAAAAATTTAAACAGAAAACGTGATTATTTATAACTAAATTTTCTTATCTAATTTGAATATAAAATCATTTAATTTGATAACTTTCTAAAAAATTCGTGATTTTATTCGAAATCGTTTTTTTAATTATTATCATAATAGCTTGATTAATAAAAATGAAAATTGAAACGATATCCGCCCACAAAAATTGTACTCATAATTATTAATATATTTAAAAAGTAACCACAACCGACTTTCATGATACAATCAAATATCGCAATGATGAGATCAAAAATTAACAGAGTATAACCGACGTTTCTCAACATACCAAGGAGAATTACAGCAACTCCCACTTTCAAAACCGTATCTATATACACAATTTAATTTCATTTCACCACGTGCGAATACTTTCTATATAGCAAAAAAAAGAAATAACAAAAAAATATTAAAATCTTACTCAAAAATGTGTATCGTAATATTAATTATTGCAATTCTATTTGTATGCATGCCGTAAGTAACACGTGTTATTATTATAATTAAAATATGCAGTTTGGTAATACAGATAAAGAAGTCGGGCGTCATTCACGGCACAATTATATCCACACCTGCTTTAATAAAGTTAAAGTCACGCGGTACTGCCAAATGAACCCGATCGTGCGACAATAGTCAATTTAGTATTGTTCGGAAGCAAAAAAAAAAATAAATAAATGGACCCCCTTTTTGTAATTATTCCAATTGTTTGAAGGGGAGTTACGCTCTGAATACCAATGCAACAACGCTTTTTGTCGACAGGAAAACAACAATCATAATACACAAAATAAATTGTCTTCAATGGAATGTGTAGTCAATAAAAAATAATTTTCCTTTTTTTATTATATTATATTATTATCTTGCCACCAAGCGATTAAATTAAAATATTGAAGTGGTCAAAACCGACGTTAAATTTTAGAACGTTCCAAAGGTGTATAATTGTAAATCTATCCTTTATCTTAACAAATAAGGCAAGATTTCAGATAAGATTAGATTAATTCGAAAACTACAAATTTTCAACATATACTCTTTGAACTAAAAAATAAATTTTGTTAATACAGTAAAAACCTCGATATAATGGATTAATATAATTAGTTAATTTAGATTTTTGTTCAATAAAAATATACAACAATCTAACGCTAAATAACAATTAAAACTAAAACTAACACTAGACTTAGAACTAGAAACATTCGGGTTTAGCCGCACGTCTCTCAAGACGGCTAAACCCGAATGATTCTAGTTCTATGTCTTGTCTTAGTTCTAGTGATAGTGTAATACTAGAATTAACACTAGACCGAGAATTAGAAACATTCGGATTTAGCCGCACGTCTCTAAAGACGGCTAAATCCGAATGTTAGGGTATGTTTGGGTTTAGCCGTCTTTAGAGACGTGCGGCTAAACCCGAATATTTCTAGTTCTAGATCTAATGTTAGGTCAACTTTTAGTTGTTAACTAATATTAGCACTAGAACTAACAGAAGACCTAGAACTAGAAACATTCGGATTTCTAGTTCTAGGTCTACTATTAATTCAATAAGAACTAGAAGTACCATCCTTGATTTATACACCATATAGACAACTCTGTGAATACCCCAAGTTTATCTATAAACATGAAATTGGTCTATTTCATGTTGAGGAATAACCCAAGTTAGATCCTATCTATGAGCGCTATTTTGTCCATTAAAACGAGGTTTTATTGTGTTGTAGAAGTACATTCATTATTTAAGCAATATTATTCACGTTGAAGTGAGTCAGAAGAGATTAATCATTAAAACATTTTAACACTATATGCAATTATTAAGTAGAGATTGGGTCAATAAAACATAACATTCATGTTTATAATAAAAACTATCAATATTTCAAACAAATGTTTCTAAATGAAATGATTAATAACAATAACACTTTGGTTATTGACTTGAAAAGTTTTTTTTAGGAATAAAATGAGTCATACAAATATTCAAACAATATTTGCAAATTTTTCTTTTATTTTAATGTAGTGGTTATTATTTCCTGTCTAAATTCTATATAGTTGATTAATAAACATAAAATTTAAGAAATGTGAAATAAATAAATAAAAATATCTTAGATAAATTTGTTTCTAGATCTTTTCATATCGAAATTTACATAAAACTTTATCTCCCCACAATATACTTACATTTAAATATTAAAAATTTGTGAACAAATTCTGGAATTTTTTCTTAAAGGTACAATTAGGAGACAGGTCAAGGAATTATACCTTTACTTACCTATGTATTTTATCTCTCTGTGCTTTAAGATCTGTCATATCAATAATTTCAAAAAATTGATGTTCTACTTCTCTCCCAAAAACACCACCGGGAATTTTTCTCAAAAACTTTTTAAGAACACTAGCAATTGTATACACACTAAAATTGTCCATATTAATCAGTCGGCCTGTTTGCAAAAAATGCGTGAGCTTTTTCATAGCACCTTGATGACCAGGGGCACGAAAAACATCTTTCCTCAAGGGAGCTTCTTTATTTAACTTTAATATTAATACCTAAACAAACAAAAATTAATCAACAAAAACAATATTAATAAGTTAAAATCGTACTAATAATGGTCCCGGAATATCGTTTTTACAAACTTCTTCAAGGGGTACCCCAAATTTAACTTTTTCCAGTCTTCGAGGATAAGGTGCTGAGGGATGTCCACAAGAAGTGACCACATTGCCGAATGTAGCGGCCCTTCTATGCATCCTGGCCGCCCAACTACTCATTTTCAATTATATTTGGGGCGTTTAAAGAGCCTAAACAGACTGCCCCAAAACCATTTTTATCCCCCGGATGTTTCGAAGCCGATCCCTTTGATTTATTTATTTCGTTCGGAACGGTTTCGGGGGCGCACGGTCACCAATACATTCTCGACAATTTACAAAAACTAACTGTTTCTTTTAACTTTTTTTAAACACACCACAAACCACACCTCACACAAACGTAAAAATCAATGGACAAGTTCGCACCAAGCACTTACATTTGTTGATCTGCGGGGAAATTTGTATCTAACCCACTTATGAAGTGAAGGTCCTTTTTAGTACCTAACTTCACGTCATGTAATTTGTATACAAAATTAAATAGTTTCACTCTTAATTTATAGATGGAGGGAATTTTAAATTAATCTTATTATGCTGATTAATTCTTAGAATGGAATGAAACGGTTTTGTGAAAATTAATTCTTCTTGCTTTATATTTGTTAATTATTTCAAAAATTATATTGTCAATGTCAAAAAGAGGTGCAACCTCAGTTAATGTAGTTATTGTTACTTTCGAACAAGAGATGGCGCTTCTTTTTAAATAATTTCATTCTTTAACCCTTTATGTCCCACGAAGTCAAAAATTTTGAAACTTTTTGAAAGAATTAAAACGCTATCAAAACACACTCAGTAAAGGCCTTTGGAATCAATTTTAGCAAAATATGCAGTCCCCCCATTCCAGGGGGATAATGGTACTTGATAGTACCCATTTTTATTGAAATTAAGGAATGAGACTTGTTCTAACTTAAAGCTCAAAGCTTTCTCTTTAAAATGATGTATAATAATTGTTGGGTTCGATGGGAAAAGTATTAAGAAAAAAAATTTTGAAATAAAACTTATGTACATTTTCGTATAACCTAAAAGTGTCAAAAAAGATGCTAATTTAAAAATTCCTGGAAGCCGTATTTATTGTAATTAAGGAATGAGACTTGTTCTAAATTAAAGTTCAAAGCTTTCTCTTTAAAATGATGTATAATAATTGTTGGGTTGGATTGGAAAAATATTGAGAAAAAAAATTTTGAAACAAAACTTACAATTTCGTATAACTTAAAGTGTCAAAAAAGATGCTAATTTAAAAATTCCTGGAAGCCGTATTTATTGAAATTAAGGAATGAGACTTGTTCTAAATTAAAGCTCAAAGCTTTCTCTTTAAAATGATGTATAATAATTGTTGGGTTGGATTGGAAAAATAGTGAGAAAAAAAATGTTGAAACAAAACTTACATTTTCATATAACCTAAGTGTCAAAAAAGATGCCAATTTAAAAATTCCTGGAAGCTGTATTTATTGAAATTAAGGAATGAGACTTGTTCTAAATTAAAGCTCAAAGCTTTCCCTTTAAAATGATATATAATAATTGTTGGGTTGGATTGGAAAAATATTGAGAAAAAAAAATGTTAAACAAAACTTACATTTTCGTATAACCTAAAAGTGTCAAAAAAGATGCTAATTTAAAAATTCCTGGAAGCTGCATTTATTGAAATTAAGGAATGAGACTTATTCTAACTTAAAGCTCAAAGCTTTCTCTTTAAAATGATGAATAATAATTGTTGGGTTCGATTGGAAAAATATTGAGAAGAAAAATGTTGAAACAAAACTTACATTTTCGTATAACCTAAAAGTGTCAAAAAAGATGCTAATTTAAAAATTCCTGGAAGCCGTATTCATTGAAATTAAGGAATGAGACTTGTTCTAAATTAAAGCTCAAAGCTTTCTCTTTAAAATGATGTATAATAATTGTTGGGTTAGATTGGAAAAATATTGAAAAAAAAATGTTGAAACAAAACTTACATTTTCGTATAACCTAAACGTGTCAAAAAAGATGTTAATTTAAAAATTCTTGCAAGCTGTTAGCAAATCTCTTGATGTCATCCGTCCATTGAGTTGGTGGCCTCCCTCTACTCCGTTTGTCAGCTCGAGGTCTCCATTCCAACAGCCTTTTCGTCCACCCTTCATCTGCCCTTCAGACTATGTGTCCAGCCCAGTTCCATTTAAGTCTAGCGATGCGAGAAATGACGTCTGTAACGCCTGTTCTTCGGCGAAAGTTCTCATTTCCAACGTGATCTCTTAGCGATACTCCGAGCATTGATCTTTCCATTTTACGCTGTGTTGTTCTAAGCCTGTTGGCAGATGTTATGGTCAAAGTCAGTGTTTCTGCCCCATCACTGATTGAACACTTTTCTTTTTAGACATATTAATAGGTTGCTCTTAAACACATCTTTGAGTTCATATGCTGCCTATGAGAGGGTTATTCTCCTCCTTAGTTCGCAATATCTGGTTGTCTCTTGTGATTTTAATTTCATTGCCAAGATAGGTGCACTAGTTCAATTTCTTTCGAATGCTTAATTCAGTTCTAAAGGAAAGAAAGGATAACTTATTAAATAGAGGCAAAGAAAACTCCACAATATTAATAAAAATATGGGTGTTTATTGTACATCTCTAATATTTTCTTAATCCTGTGCGTGTTTAACGCATCCAGTTATTGAAAAAAAAAACATTGCCTTTATAGCACAGATATCACATTGGATAAGGTTAAAAATTGATTTAAATTATTCAGGTTTGTTTAGTTTCGAATAAATCTAAGTCAAAGACAAAACTCAATCATTTTTATACAATTTATTTTCTTTCTTAGATTTATTCCTAACTGAACTAAAAAAATACGTTTTCTAAGGCCTATAACAAGAATGAGACGATATGAATCATTTTTACCCGATCTTACAACGAAATTCCCTCACTCCATCAAGTACGAATAGTACAAATTTTTGCTTTACTGAGGGGTTTCTGGAATTTTTTGAAAAATTTCCGTTCGCATTCACAACCACATAATGAGTTTACATTTTGGAATTTTTATCCGGAATTAAAACAATCCGAATCGAAATAATCAGGGCATAAAATACAATAAAGAAATTTTCTATGGGATTTTTGAGATTTATTATTGCTTTGAATTACTAGATGTTTGTAGATGAAGGCCCCAATTTTGAAGAAGGAAATAAATGTACAGCTACAATTTAGAAATTAAAAGAAAAGAACCAAAAAGAATTTTTTAGAAATTTTAAGTACTGCAGCTTTTCTAGATTTAATAAGTATATTCGAAAACATTAAAAATAATGAAAAATATAAAAGCAGTAATAATAAATAGATAATAAGATAAATCCGCCGCTATTATTTTTTTTTATGGAAGACAAATTCTTATTTAAAGACAAAAAACACAAAACCCCGAACGTACTTGTCTTATTTTTTACCAGATCAAAAAATAAACCAAAAAGTCAACAAAAAAAACGAATCATCAGAGGTCAGTCGCTTTTGGTTTTTCCAAACGAAAAAAATTTCTTCTTTTTCCGCTTAATTTCTTCATCGATAACCGAAGAATCCGTCGAACAAACGTCATCAGTGGAACCCGTATGCTCCCTAATCGTCTGCTGTTTAATATGGTGTAATTTCTTCGGTTTCCGTCGATCCATATGATCCAAAGACGGTTCTGAATGCGACGTTTTCGATGGTGGCAATGTGGCTTCAGAGGAAGTTACATTACCAACGTTGGTGTCTTGAGAAAACGAACGTGTCATTGTCGATAAAGATTTATTAAGAGATGGATTACGGAGGGATGCTGGTTGAGATAACATTCGGGTATGTTTAGGAACTAAAGGTGAAATATCTTCAGACCAGTTAGTGCTGAAAAAAAATTGATAAAAAACATTGTAATTAATAATTAAAAAAAATAATTTAAAAATAAAAATTGGAAAAGAAATCGTTTTCTAAAAATATCGAAAACCCAAAATAAAAATTTAAAAACTAAAAACATGTATAATGAGTAAAAAAGAAGAAAATGAAAAAAAAGCATTCTTCGTTTTATAAAAACCCAATTTGATTTACTCACACGTCCCCTCCAACGATGAAATTAACAGTATTTGTATTGGTAGTTTGTTTTGGTTCGAAATAGTCATCGTCTTGTCTACTGGCTTCGCTTCCGGAAGAGTCCGCCTCTCTCCAACTGTGCTGCGGCCATGAATCTACGGCTCCTACACAGACATCGCCATCTTACACCTTTCATGTTAGTAACACACCCGAAGACATGCATGGAAAAAATAGGCGAAGAAAAAAGTTTAAACAACCAAAATAAATGTTTTAAACCCTTATCGACTTCTTTAAGAAAAAAAGAAATACACCTTTAAGATTTCTAAACAATTTTTAAGGCTTACCTTAATAATAAAATTGTTTAAAAATGACTTGGTTAGTTCCAACACCCATTACTAACAAATGATTGATTTTTCTTAATTACTTTTAATATTAAAAGGGTAAAAAAGGATATAAAACAAAAATGCAACTCAAAATATCGCCTTTATGTAAATATTAATTCACATTATATACAAATACTCTTATTACTTACATGTCTTAAGACGCTATTAAGTACCCATCTACGGTTTACGTTTTTTCCCTCAACTAATTTTTTTTAAGAAACTTTTCTGGGGGTGATATAAAAAAATTGACGAAAAAACATAACATAATTAAAGGACTCAACTACAATAACTTCTACATTCAAAAAGAAACGAGAAGGGAACGAAATAGAATTGAGCATAATTGATTTCAAATACTAAATTAGTATCAATTACACTGATTCTAAAAAGAACTAGGGTACTCCGTTTAGAAGAGTTTTATCAAACTACAAAAATCCCTTGTTAGATTAAATCCCCCAAAAAACTAACTAAACAAAATAATAACTAGATACAGAAACAATAACTACAACTAAAATAATAAATATTCTTGTAATCATGGAAAGCTTTAAAGATTATTTTCTTTTTCTTTCCATATTTTTCATTGGTTAAATATTATTTAAGTAACATTCCATCTTAATCGTTTTTAAGATTTTTTTAAGATTCATGACAACAGAAAATAATCATAAAACCTGTATCAAAATACTGAACGATCATAAATGATTAAATTAAATTTGATCTAATGAAAAAGGAGATCTTTTAGATATAGATGCACGCTGGAGGATGATTTCTTTCTAATAACTGGAAATATCTGCATAACTCGCATACTCGTCAATTTGGTGTATGTCAAAAGATAACGATATGAAAATCTTTAACATCTATCTGCCCAGAATTTGATTCTAGCAACAGAATCTGGTGTGCGCCAAAAGATGGCAATGGTTTGGGTGAGATCTTAATTAAACCTTTCAAGATTCGCTTTCGTGTAGGCAACTTGAGATGTTGTCGGTGATATGACATAACATATATCATAGCTAATTGCTTGTATTTGTGGTCAGAATTAGGTCAGTTCAACTAATTCGGTGTTTGCAACGATTTTTGATGCTTGCCAAAAAATGACACAATGAAAAATTTGGTGATTTAGACATGAATGAAGGACACTCTACTTTATCTGGTCGAACTTTGCTTATAGCAACTGAATCTGATGACTGTCGCAAGATGGCAATATAAAAAATGTGCACTTTTAGTTTGGGTAAGAGTCGAGAGATTAAGTTTCTAAACATTTTGTCTCATGTTTTGGTGCAACATGTTTTCTGATTAATTGCTGATGTAACTTGACATGTTGTGGTTGATATGGCATATATCATAGTTAATTGCTTGTCTTTATAGTCAGAATTAGGTTACTTCAACTAATCTGGTGTTTGCAACGATTTTTAATACTTGCCATAAAATGACACAATGAAAAATTGGGTTATTCAGACATGGACTAAAGATACTGCACTTTATTTGGTTGAACCTTGCTTATAGCAACTGAAACCTGATGGTGACTTGATATGTTGTGGCTGATATGATATATATCATAGCTAATTGCTTGTATTTGTAGTCAGAATTAGGTCAGTTCAACTAATTCGGTATATGCAACGATTTTTGATGCTTGCCAAAAAATGACACAATGAAAAATTTGGTGATTTAGGCATGGATGAAGGACACTTTACTTTATCTGCTCGAACTTTGCTTATAGCAACTGAATCTGATGACTACCACAAGATGGCAACATAAAAAATTTGCACTTTTAATTTGGGTAAGAGTCGAGGAAGTCTTCTGGATTAAGATTTTCTCTAATGGGATAGGTGGTTGGTTGTCCATATAGATAAGACTTGTATATATTAATTGAGCTGAAATTTAGCACCGGTTTTGGTGCTTATCAAAAGATACTATTAGAAAAAATTTGATGTGTAATACATAGATGGAGGTCGGGGAGAATTTCTGATTAATTGCTGATAAATATATCATATATTCAGAGTTATTCATATTAAGTGATCACGTGTTAGACACTTATTTCTGATCATTGCCAAAATACAATACAATACACTTCCTATCTAGTTGGTGATTAGTTATATCAGTAAACCTGGATAATCTCAAAAGTATAAACTTATATATGAGAATCATACTACAAGGTAAGATATGGTAGAAGATTAGTTTTGAATTTGGTAAGTGCCAAAGGATGGCAATATAAAAAATTTGTACTATTAGTTTTGAGCAAGGGCCAAGGAAGCATTCTAGATTAAAAGTTTCTCAAGACTGGTTAGACTGGCTAATTGGTTGTCCATGTGGACAAGATATTGATATATTAATTTCTCTAGTATTTGGCAATGGTAAAAAAATGGCTATACAAAATTTGCATGGATGGAGGTCGGAGAAGTTTTCGATATATTCATAGTTAGGTCGTGTTTAAAATAGTTTTTGACGACTGAAGCAGAAAAACATCCTTCTCTAGAGTTGGTAATTGAGCAAGGGGAAGATGCAAGAGCTATACTATAAGGCTCTTTAACGCCAAGACGTTTGGAGGCGATTTTTCGACTATTCATTGACTTAGTAAAGAGAGTCTCTGATTCCCAGCAGAAATCAATTTGACCATGGAAGCCTCTTGATAATTGAAGATGAAGGACGCGGAAGATTAGATACAACCAAGAAGTTATTAAGACGTTGTGTAATGGCGTCATGCAAAAAAACTACTCATAAAACAGAGTAGAACATCATTCTTAAAAGAAATAAAGTTATGGTTAGTTTTTGAAACGAGATGCCATGAAAATCTTGAAGCTATTTAATTTGAGATTATTATTTGAGATCGATATTCAAAATTTATGCTTTAAATTTTGAATACTTTCATATTTTCACTATTAATTCAATCATTTTCGATCGCTCAGTACAAATATTTTTTTGATTCCATTCAATCCACCTTAAAAATCATTCCATAACTGTTTATACATAAATAAATACAAACCATTTCTTATTTTTTAATCGGAATTATGAGATTCATCAAGTTCATCAAAAGAACTATTCTTACCTGGTGTAGAAGTATAAACGGAGCTGGTTTCATCGTCCAAATCATCTTGGCTGCTAATTCGATCTAAAAAAATAAAATAAAATAATAAGAATAAAACAAAAATAGATATCTTATATTTGTAAGTGATGCTGCAATAAAAATTAAATCCGCATTACATTATTACAATTAACACGTACTTCTTAATAAACCAAAAGCTCGACCATTTAGTCCTTTATACAACGCCGTTTCCAACGATTGTAAACCATTATTATGGATAATATTAAATCCGCACAAACTCTCAATTTGTTTCCATCGATGAACTCGTTCTTGTAATTCTTGGGTAACTTCATTTAACGCTGTTCTCGCTTCCACAATCGTTCTATCAACGTCGTCTATTGATTTACCATGGGTGCTTACAAAAGCTCCCACAAAACTTGATCGTTTTTTACGCAATTTTTCACACTATAAGAAACAAAATAATAAAATTCCTAAAAAAATTTATGAAATAATTAAACTTACAGCTTCTCTTGCATGCTGTAATTGCTTTTCAGCTTGCATTTTCTTTTTAACGTAAGCTTTATTTTCAGTTTCGTGCGTTAATTGTAACCATTGTTGTAACCCAACCGGTGGGGACCAACAAGGAGCTTGTTGAAGTTTACTTTCAGCTATTAATAATTCATTTCTTAACATCTACACAACGAAAAGAAATTATTTCTTTTTTAAATAATTATTTTTAATTTACCTCAATTTCTTGTTTAAGTTGTGAAACTTCGCCGTCGGAATTCGAGTGATGTAAAGAATTCGGATCGGCTTCGCTTTCTTGTAAACGTCGCTCTAAATTTTGTTTTTCTGATGTAACATGTTCCTGAGCTTGTCGTGCTTCTTCCAATTCTTTTTGGAGTTTTCTTAATGCCGTTTCCGCGTTTTGAAGTGTCTCCATTTCCGTGCACATCCTCGTTATGTTCTTTTTGAAGTGTTTGTTTTGTTGGTAACCGTACCAAAAACCGATACCGCCACCAATAATCAATAAAATTACAACGAAATCTTTCCAAGAATTATGACCGTCTAGAAATGATAGAAAAAAATATATTTTTTTATTTGTTGGGAAGTAATTTTATGAATTGGAGGGGATTTGATGAGAAAATGATTGTTTTTTTTTTTAACTAATTGTTTATGCACCTTTAGGCGGTCCGAATAATACCACATCCATTGCTTTGAGCGAGATTTTTTGCTTGTGTATTGGATCTTTAATGCCTAGACTGCTTAGATAGTTCATATTATTTACAGCCAACCTAAAATATAAGTTTTATTTTTCGGTTCGAAATTTTTTGGAGAAATATGAACGTTAAAAGAACATAATCTGAACCTGTTTTGATAAATATAAACTTTCTATTTACATGCTTAGGAAATATTCTAAAAAACTTACATTATGGTTTTTTGTAACTTTTAAGAAATCCATTTTATGTTTTATAACGAAATTTACTTGTTACCTACTAAGAAACTTTATACCAATATCAAGAACGTTAACAATTGTAAACGATTAATTCTTATCGTAAAAGTTTCGTCATCGAAATTGACTCAATCAATACTCAATGTAAAGAAATAATAGAAATAATGAAGAAGAAAATAAATAAAAAACATTTTTAGCTTGAACAGATTGATTTAGTTAATTGACTTATCAGATAAACAAATTGTTTTAATTTTTAAATATACATACCAAACCAAAAAGAGAATAAATTTAAATCTAACATCAAAACCGTCATTTTCTTCCATCTTCAAAGAACAACATTAAAAGTAAATCAAAAACGAAACACAAAACAAACACTTTATTACCTTTTTCTTCTATTTACTCTTTATTATTTAACACATGACCACGAATCACAACACCTGACATTGAGAACATCATCGCGTTATAAAATCAGCGTATCAAATCTCCTCCCATAGATTCATTAATCATGTAATTAAGCATAATAAGGTCAAAAACAGTTTTTTAGTGAAGCGAAACCTTTAACATCATTTTCACTACTAACACGAAAAAGAAACCATGGCGAAAGAGGTGTAAATAAAGCGAAATTAATAAGAAATTAATGCTAACTGTAATTTTTTTTCAAGGTCATTTTTAGGTTTAGGATTAAAAAAAATCTGGAAAGTTTATAATTGTACAGGTTAAAGTCTAATAGATGGCAAATTTATACAAAAAATGTTAATATATCATATTAATGTTAAAATATATTTAAGATTTTTTAAATATTTTTTTGAACTAAAAGTAGAACTAACTCTAGATCTAGAACTAGAAACATTCGGGTTTAGCCCTACGTCTCTTAAGACGGCTAAACCCGAATGTTTTTAGTTCTAGGTCTAGTGTTAGTTTTAATACTAGTGTTAGTTGTAGTTTTAAGTGTTATTCAGTGTTAGATTGTTATATATTTGTTAGCCGTCTAAAGAGACGGACGGCTTAACCCGAATGAGTGTTGGTTGTAGTTTTAGTTGTTAACTAACACTAGACCTAGAACTAGAACCATTCAGGTTTAGCCGTCTTGAAAGACGTGTGGCTAAATCCGAATGTTTCTAGTTCTCGGTCTAGTGCTAGTTCTAGTTTTACACTAGCACTGTCACTAGAACTAGAATCATTCGGATTTAGCCGTCTTGAAAGACGTGCGGCTAAATCCGAATATTTCTAGTTCTCGGTCTAGTGTTAGTTCTAGTTTTATTCTAGCACTGTCACTAGAACTAACACAAGACCTAGAACTAGAAGTCTTGAGAGACGTGCGGCTAAACCCGAATGATTCTAGTTCTAGGTCTTGTGTTAGTTCTAGTGACAGTGCTAGAATAAAACTAGAATCATTCGGGTTTAGCCGTCCTGAAAGACGTGCGACTAAATCCGAATGTTTCTAGTTCTAAGTCTAGTGTTACTTCACAACTAAAACTAGAACTAACACTAGAATTAGAACTAGAAACATTCAGGTTTAGCCGTCTTAAGAGACGTACGGCTAAACCCGAATGTTTCTAGTTCTAGATCTAGTGTTAATGTTAGTTCTAGTTTTAGCTGTTATTCAGCGCTAGATTGTTGTATATTTTTATTGAACTAAAAGTAGAACTAATCTAATAAAAAAACGCAATGGTGGGGATAATTGTTCGAATTTGTGTACATTAAAATTAATCATTCAAACAGTTATTAACGTTTAAGTTTATCCTTTATACCGAAATTTTACTTTAATATATTTTATTTTAATTTATTGTATCTATCCTTTTTGCGATTTTAATGACGGTGTAAAATACACAAAAACCAGGTCGTACAATTAAAATATTTATATACTGATAAGGAACTAAAAACATTGTTGTTAGAATGAAAACGAAAACCTCTATAATAATTTGAAAACAAAGCAATTATCATTGCAAGATCAACCGCAAAGTTTATAATATTAAAATGAGAAACACTTTGATTAGATTTTTATATATGTACTCACGTTATGATTTGAAAATAAAACCAATCGGTAGCTTGATGAACAATAACTGCGTGGAAAATTGCGTTTCGAAAAAAAATCGGAACAATTTCCTGATTATTTTAAGCGGTATTACTCATAAATATTTTAAATATTTCAATAACTTCAAGTATTCGCTACGTTTTCAATGAAATAATTAAATTAACATAAACAAATAAAAATCGGAATAATTTTTATTTTATTAATTGACCTTCATGATATTTCCCCTTTGTATTAAATAGGTAATTTTTAATTCGTTGGGTTCTTTTACGTCAAAACATGACGGGGATTCTTTTATTATTTTCAAATTATGCAATTTAATGTGTACAAATTAACATGCTTTCAATGTTATTTAACAAGTTTTTTTTATTCTGTTGAATCGAGTTGTACAAACAAGTCTGTAATTGTTTCTTAAAATTGGAACTTTAATACTCATACGAAATATTATTTCGATGATTATTTCTCCATGAATTTATTTTTAGATTGTGTTTAGTTGAGTTTTATGATAAAATGGATCGTATTTCATACCTTAACACGTGTATTGATTCAATTAGCTTATTTTTGAGACAGAATAAAATTTAATCATGTTTTTAATCCCCAACATATGTTGTAAATTTATAAATTTATAAACATGTGCAAAAACCTGTGATATTTGTTTATTACCACTCAATTTTTTTTGTTTACATCATACCAAATGCGCATTTAACACACATTTTACGTTTAATAAGTTCCACCAAACAAAACTAATCCTTAAAATATTTATTTTATGTAAAAATTTTTAACCATATTTTTTATGTTACTATTATCGTTCATATTTCTTCAAAGAATCGGTTTCGTTTTAGTAAAAATAAAATTAAATAAAAGTTTTTACCTTGGAAGTGCAGCTCCAGTTACCTTATTCTGAATAAAATTTGGAACATATTGCGGCAAATCCACACAAACAGAGAGCCATTCAACGGTTTGCTGAACAGTCCAGTTGTGGACTTCCGATCTTAACCAAGATTCCCAAAGCTCTTTAACGGAAATATGCATATCGTCGTTTTGATGGAATGCTTTTTGACGCTTTTCATAACCAGAATCAATTTTTAAATCTTGACGCAAAAACTAAAAAAGGAAAATAGCTTATACACATTCAATTCTTTAATATTTTTAATTTAATAATATATAAGAAAAATAGTGTGCCAAATGAAACACTAGCAAAGAAAAAATAATGAGTCACCAAATATTTGCGAAATATTTGAACCCGGACTAATCATAAGAAGGAAAACCCGCTAAAGTGTGAAACCTCTAGAGATATCACGTTGTTAAACACAACATAGAAAATATTCTCCAAAGTACTAATTAAAAGACTGCTTCTTTATATAGAAAAGCCAAAAAAGTACCAAAGTGGTTTGGGTTGATTCTTTGTATGGTTAAGGTAGATCATCGATGGACCAAATAATTGTTCTACTTCAACATGGACACATTCCATATGTTTATAACAGCATCATGAGATTAAATATAGCAGCTAATGTGATCAACGACCCCAAAAAGGTTGGCAGAATCGTTGTAATCTGCACTGATAGCAGAGAGGCTATGCGACACTTGAGGAAGCTAACGTTTATAATAGTGATGGAACGGATAGTGATTTTGTGAAAAGTCGGATACTGGATATTCGGCCATTATGGTTATAATTTCTGGTGCATTTCTGAAGTGATACCCTACATTGCCACATTATTGCGAAATTTGAATAAAAATGAAATTAATAAGAAAGCTAATAAGATATGTCAACTTATTTGAACCCAAGATACAAAATGAACTTTTTTGATGCTAATTTAACTAACGAAGCAACTCTAAAAAGAGGATACTTTAATTAATAATTGGCGATATTTCCACAAGAAATGAATTTTATAGCGAATTTTGAAACTTATCTCAAAAACTAAAAGTTATTTTTCAAAACGGGTTGGTTCATTGGAAAGAGGACACTTTTATCAACATTTTGGGAAATTTTCATACTCATATTACAAGAAATGAATTTTATACGAATTTTTAAAATTTAGTCGGCGAAAATTGCAAAATTCGAAAAAATTGTCGATTATTTCAAAATGTTATATCTCAAGAACTAAAATTGATTTTTCAAAACGGCTTGTTGCATTAAAAAGAGGACACTTTAATTAATAATTGGTGATATTTTCACAAGGATCCTTCAAGAAATGAATTTTATAGCGAATTTTGAAAATTATCGATGAAATTTGCAAGATCGAAAATTTGATCAAAACTTCAAATATTATTTTCTCAAAAACTAAAAGTTATTTTTCAAAACGGGTTGGTTCATTGGAAAGAGGACACTTTTATTAACACTTTGGGAAATTTTCATACTCATATTTCAAGAAATCGATTTTATACGAATTATTAAAATTTAATCGGCGAAAATTGCAAAATTTTAAAATATTGTCGATAAAATGACAAAATAAAATAAACCAACCCTAACATTATTAATAAACGGTTTTTTGTCGGATAGAACACTGAGAGTAAGAGTGAACGACGCATATTCGGATATTTCTTTCCAAAACAAGGAGTCCCTCAGGGTTCTCCACTATCCCCTATTTTATTCAACATTTTTGTGTTTGATATGATGACTGAAAAACATAATAAGAAAGCATACATTCTCCAATACGCAGATGACACGGTGTTAATATCTCATGACCGTACTTTGAATGGAGCAATAGAAAATCTTCAAAATCTGACGAAAAAAATAGAAAGCTGGTATAGGACGTGGCGTATTCAAATTAACCCACAAAAAACACAGTTATTATTACCATTCCATAGAATATCTGATAGATCACCTAAAATATCGATAGCTAACATGTTCATTACTCCAATTAAGGTGTGCAAATATTTAGGGATTGATCTAGATAACAAATTAAAATTTAATGTTCACACTAAAAAATCTAAAATGAAATCTAACGCTAGGGCGAAATATTTTAGATGTTTAACATATAAAAACAGAGGCATCAGTTTTAAATGCTCAGTCCACGTTTATAAAACCATCTGCAGACCGATTTTGGATTATGGAGCATCCATTTTGTGCGACGTAGGAATTCAAGCCAAACAAACAAAATAACAAAACTAAGAAACCCTAGAAATCCACTTTATAACCCATCGAATCAACTTCTTTATGAGAAATGTAAAATAACACCAATTACAGACCGAATAGTTGCACTTGCTAATAAAAGCAATTTAAAAATAACTGAAAACCACAATCTCACATCGCTATTTCTTTCGGATAACAACCCTTTACCGAATGTCAATTAGTTATTATTTGTTGAAGGATATGAAGTAAATTATAATTATTATATGGATGAAAGTTCAGCAAGGGCAGGAGCACCTCGGTCGAGAGCCCGTTCCGGAGAATATAATAAATTTAAAATATAATTGTAAACAATGTTTGTATAATAATTGTAATTCCGGAATAAATACTTTTACTACTACTACTACTTGTCGATTATTTCAAAAATATATTTCTCAAGAACCGAAAGTGATTTTTCAAAACGGCTTTTTGCATTAAAACGAGGATACTTTAATTAATAATTGGTAATATTTTCACAAGGATCCTTCAAGAAATTAATTTTATAGCGTATTTTGAAAGTTATCGATGAAAATTGTAACATCGAAAATTTTTTCAAAACTTCAAATTTTTTTTTCTCAAAAACTAAAAGTTATTTTTCAAAACGGGTTGGTTCATTGGAAAGAGGACACTTTTATTAACACTTTGGGAAATTTTCATACTTATATTCCAAGAAATGGATTTTATACGAATTTTTTAAATTTAATTGGCGAAAATTGCAAAATTCGAAAAAATTGTCGATGATTTCAAAAATTTATTTCTCAAGAACTCAAAGTGATTTTTCAAAACGGCTTTATGCATTAAAAAGAGGATACTTTAATTAATAATTGGTGATATTTTCACAAGGTTCCTTCAAGAAATGAATTTTATAGCGAATTTTGAATGTTATCGATGAAAATTGCAACATCGAAAATTTTATCAAAACTTCAAATATTGTTCTCTCAAAAACTAAAAGTTATTTTTCAAAACGCGTTGGTTCATTGGAAAGAGGACACTTTTATTAACATTTTGGGAAATTTTCATACTCATATTCCAAGAAATCGATTTTATACGAATTTTTAAAACTGAATCGGCGAAAATTGCAAAATTCGAAAAAATTCTCGATCATTTCAAAAATTTTTTGTTTAAAAACTCAAAGTGATTTTTCAAAACGGCTTTATATATCGTATTGGGATTGTTACAATGAGGTTGCTAATGACAAACCTGATATAAATGAAGTTGTATTCAATGAAAAAAGTCCTATTGGAGTTGATTATTATCTACAGTGTCCAACACCTAAAAAAGATACTAAGTAATAGGTTTTTAATATCTGGCTAAAACCTCGTTCCTTCAATGATTAACATGTTTCTTTTTTAATTTTTCTTATTAGAAATATGTTTAGTGCAAATTGGGGTGTATCTGGTGAATCTTTAAAACCAGATATTTCGAAAATAAATTGTTCTAACAAATTTTTTTATGCTGTATCAATAAAAACAAGACTTACAAAATGATGTTTTTAATTTGAAAAAATTTGAGAGGGGTGTCATCCCCCAAATTTGAAGGAGGGTAAAGTTTGGGGTACAATTTTTGCGTCAAAATTTATCCCCCTGAGAAACAAACTTGACAGGTTTCAGGTTTTTTTTTGATAAAATCCTTGGCAGTTATGCCCTTCAGCTCATTTTCAATGGACCACCCTGTATATTATATGAAGCTATCATTTAACTCATCTCAACATTATTAACTAAGTTTCCCTATTGATCAACGCATTTATAGCACAAGAAGGTTACATTTGTCAAATTACTTTTGACACACTCACTGTACATAATATTTATTGTTAATACAATTAAATTTGGGGGTTTTAGATTATGAAATCCTTCAACATAATTCTAAATATCATCTTTAATACATTTATCTAAGAATTTTTTTAGGTTATGTTCTTATTCTTTTAATATAAATTAATTAACATACATCACCAGTTTCAGTTAAATCAATGTCACCATTAGCATCATCATCTAATTGTTGATGTAAAGCTCGAATAGCCTCTAATCCAGGTTTATCATTTGAGGCTCCAAATAAGCAATCGAAATCATCAACGTAACAACTTTCATGTGAATCTAAAAAACTAGGTATAAATCATCTTAAACGCTAAATACACATCAAAATAACCTTCTACAACTTTAGACATAGACCTAGAAAGCAATGAGTACCCCATATTTCCATTATTCCTCGGTTTTTCCGGTTCGGTGTTGGATTGATGTTGAATTTGATCACAATTTCCGTCGAACCAACACACTCCAAATACAAACCAAAATATTAATTTGCTGCACTTCATGGTTGTGATAAATTTAAGCCCCCCGCGAAACGTAGAGTTGGGTGTAAATGGGAAAATAATAATAATATTAATAAGGTGGTTTTATAAGTAAAATCGAAAAAGAAGTCTTGTAAAAAATTTACGGTTCACATAATAACAATAACGTTTGATGCGCGGCGGTCCACGCGTGACATTTCACAGCCGAAATTGTTGTAAAATTTACAGATGGTTTTTTTTTCAAGGTTGTATTCAATGCTGTATGTACAACAAAAAAGTCAATTTGTTCTTACTACGAATTCGTTTATTTGTTTGTTGTGATACCGGCTTTTTCGAGACTAACGTGAAGTTTTCGCGATTACTTCGAAACCAATTCGTATCAATTAAACTTTGTTTGAACTTTATTAATTAGATAATTGTTGGTTTTTGTATTTCTTATTCGACCGCTAACAACTTAAATAAAAACAAATTAAACGCAAAATTGGTTCGAAACGCGAAAGGAACTTAGCCCCATCTATGGAAGGTTTTTTCTTCATTAACATTATTAAACGATTAAAAACAATCATAAAATGTTACAATAGAATATTTTTTTACTTCCGTTACGTGGAGTTAAATCGTTGTGCAATGTATTATTTATAAATATGTTAAAATTTATTTGGCAATGATTTTCTAAACAAACTAAAAGAAAATAATCGAAACGAAATATCAATTAACCAGACAACAAATAAGTCTAGACCAATTATTATTAATAATCTTATCTTTATATTTATTGTTTTTATGGCTAAATAAAAGAATAAATAAATAATTTATAAGAATTAAATTGTTATTAACGTATGCAACCCAACTTACCAAAAAGTTATTTTCACACTCGAAAAACTGTCAAAATACATCTGACAGATCTGACACACCTGTCAAAAAACCTCAAAATTGTCAAGTGACAATTAAATTTAGAAAAATAGGAAAAAAGTATATTTAAATAAATCTATTATAAAATTCATGATTATATTACAAAGAAAAATATGATTTGTACTTCCCAAGAGTTTCATATTCCTTTTTTTAATAATAACTTTTTTCTACATACTTTTTAATTGTTTTACGAATTGATAAGATAACTGTCATTCGTGGAATACATAATGGAGCGTGCTAGACGAAATTTAAATCATGATGAATGTGTTCAAATTGTAACTTTGTCCAATGAAGGATTAACAAATCGCAAAGTTTTACATACTATTATTCTATTATACAACTTATAAAACGGTCGGTAGGGTTCTGCAGAGATTTATAGAGACCAACGATTATGCTAGACGACGTGGCCAAGGCAGGCCACGAGCTACAAATGCGGTGGAAGATCGATTTTTGATGCTTCTAGCTCCAAATACAGCTAAGCGAGGTTCATGACAAGATACCATAAGAAGAAGACTTCGTACTCAAAATTTACGACCTCGGGCAGCAGCTACTGGTCCCAGATTATCTGTAAACCACCGAAGAAACAGATTGGCTTTTGCAAGAAGGCACGTGGATTAGGAAATCCATCATTGGGAGCAAGTGTTATTTACGGATGAGTCACGGTTTTGCCTTGTAAGTTCTGATCGTCGTCCAAGAGTGTACAGAAGGCCAAATGAAAGATATTCCACATGTAACATTCCAGAAACCACATTATACGGAGGCGGTTCAGTGATGGAATATCTTTAACAGCTTGCACGGAACTTTTTATCCTTGATGGTGGACGTCTGAATTTTGAACGATACATAACAGACATTTTAGAATCTTTTGTGATACCTTTTGCACCTTACATTGGCGATGGGTTCATTCTTATGCAGGATAATGCGAGACATGCGGCACATATTGTTACTGAATATGTAAATTATGTTAATATTCAAGTCTTCGAGTGGCCAGCCTGTAGTCCAGACCTAATCGAGCATCTTTGGGACATAATGGGACGTAGGATTAGAAGTCAGCATCCACCACCTAACAGCTTAAACGAGCTGCGACAAAGTCTTATTCGCGTATGGGAAGATATCCCTCAAGAAACCATCAGATCTCTAATTGAAAGTATGCCATGACGATGTCGGCTACAATAACAGCCAAAATACCTAAATACCTCAAAAAAAACCTGGATGTTTCTAGTTCTGGGTCTACTGTTAGTCAACAACTAATTGACAACAAACCAGCCTAATATCTTGACTTAGTATTAGTTGTTGACTAACACTAGATATGCAGCAGCCCAAGGCTGCAGGTCCGTATGTCGCAACGGCCTGAAAACAGGCAAAATAGGCATTCCTTCTCAAAATCAATCTTCGGATCAAATATACGGCACCAGAAAGACTATTACACAAGTTTTGAATATGAGTATACCATTTCAATGTTGAATCTAAAGTTATTCTAAGGAACTTAATAGCTTTTACTTTACTATTCTTGTTTCATTATTCTCAACATCTGCGTCTTGTTCTTGTTTATATTTAATCTATTTGATGTCTTGATGACTGTCGAGCTTGGCACTTACTCGATCGTTGGAACTTACCCTTGCTGCGACATCGCCAACACAAAAGGTATATTATCTATGTATGCAGCAAACAATATAGGTCCCAGAATGGAGCCTTGTGGTATTCCATATCTGCAGGACTTCACGTTGGATTTAGTTTCAGACCAGCTAACAACCTGTTTTCGGTTTGAAGGTATGAAGCCAATAGAGCATGTGGCGAACGCCATAAAAATGTAGTTTGCGCATTGGTGTAGCAACAACCTATTTTAACCTTTTCATTGTTATCATATTTCTCAACTATTTCTTGTACCAGGTTAATAATTGCAGTAATTGTTGATCTACCACTTTTATAACCATCTGGCTGTTATCCAGAATCAGTTTGTTTTCAAGAAAGTTTACCAAACGCTTATTAATTAAACTTGAATTACACAAAAAATTTAGAAAAAAAGTATATTTAAATAAATCTATTATAAAAAATATTCGATTATAAAGTAAAAATAAAATAACAAATACTGGTCCACGATTATATTACAAAAAAAAATATGATTTGTACTTCCAAAGAGTTCCATTCCACCCCATTAATTTTTTAAAATAATTATTTTTTTCTGTGACTCAATCCAGAAGATTTCACAGATTGAATTTTCTTTAACAAAATCTATTAAAAAAAAACATTAAAACAACACATTATTATAAAAATTAAAATTTAACTTACTAAATTATTATGATCAATTTCTCGTTGTTTCTTTTTACGATTAATGAAACTACTAGAAGCCATAGGTTTGTTGTCGGTAATCGGAAATTGACTTTTTCGGTTATTTTGCGAAACGATTCGATTCATTAACATGCAATTATTTCTTTCGATTTCCCTCACTTGATACGAACTGAAACTTTTATTCGAACCGGTTTTTTCTAAACTATCCAAAATCCCTGATAAATCTGAAACGCGACTTGCACTTTCAAAACCACTTCTTCCATCTGAATATTCCACCCCATCAACGTCACTTTCTGAATCTGAACTAAACAGGTTACGGAATTGATCTTGAAAATCGTTTTTCATGCATTTCTCGTCATCATCATCGTTTGAATTCGAGTTTTTCTTCAACGAATCGTAACCATCGCCAGACATTTTCAATTTGTTTGCATGTATGAATTAATTAATGAAAGAAATATTATTTTGGATGGATGGATGTTGGTGATTATTGATTTTTTTTGTGAAATATTTATTATTTGATACTATGGCAACACATTTTTTTGTATTGATAAAAAATAAAATCAAATTTAGCTATAAAAATTTTTATTTCATCATGAAAAATATATAGAACATTAGTAGAAACATTTTTTAGTATGTGTATTGATAATAATAATTATATATATACGAAAAAGACGATTTTTTGAACAATTTTATGATCGAATTTTTTTTTTTTTCAGGATAGGATCATTTTTTAACAGATCTTAAGATTTTTCATATAATATATTTGGCTTTTCTAATTTTCCCTAAAAAAAACAATCAATATTTACATACACTAGAACGCGAACAACGCACAATACTTTTTTTTTTTTAAATAAATTAATAAATAGCTATTAGATTTTGCAGAAGCTCAAAATGGGGACTATCTATAAAGGTCGCAAAAACAGAAAAAACAATAAATTCCATTATTACATTTAGGCCCCTTTACCTATATTTTAATTAGTTAATTCAATTTTCATTAGTAAATTCAGTCGTATCCATATCTCAATCACAATAGATATTAAAATAAAAAAGAAAATAAACAAAAAAAAGTTATTTAAAACAATTACTTCAAGAAGAAACAACAAGAATCGAAATAATTTTTCAATAACTTTTTCTTCTTTATACATAGATATTGCATCTTTCATATTTTTTTTTGTGTCAATAAAATTGTATATGTATATAAAATATGAGCAAGTTAAACACAAGTTACATTGTATAGGATACAAGTTAATGATATGACAATTAAATGATAAACGTATATCTTTTCATTTTTCTTTAGAGCATTTTTTCGTTTTTCAATCGTATTTAGGACCGAATCATTGTAAGGCACTAAGGTTCTTTTTACGCACTTCCAAGGTCTTTGTCAGTAGTTTCCTTGGTTCAGGTTTACTTTGCTAACTGGTTGAGAACCTCCACGTTGTACTTGAGGTCTTTAAACAAAAATACAATTAAAAACATCTTTTTAAAGACATTTTTTGATCTTGTGCAATGTTTGGAATAATATACAAAGTTAAGGATGTGGGTTGAATGAACGATTTTAACCAAGCAATGGTGAGTAAGGTTGTAAATAATAGTTGTTGGACAAGAGAAGAGTTCATCATATATATGTTTTGTAATACCAAGAATAGAATAAACTTTACCTGGTACTTCTAGGTCCTGGAATTCTTGATGCAGGTCTAGGAATACCTGTAACAGGTCTTGGCAAACCACTAATTCTAGCTTGAGGTTTTTCAATATTAACAGGAGCACTACTTTGTCTTGAGGCAGGAAGAGCAGGGACTTTAAAACCCTACCCAAAAATAAAAAATTAAATAAAATCTACATAAAACTCTAATTTCTATTAAACAAACCTGTTCGTTTCTGTTGAAAGTTTGAGTATTATTTAAACTGGGCGGATCAGACGTAATAACCGGTAAATTTTGACTTACTGGCCTTAAATTAGTATAAGATCCTTTCAAAACCGGCCGAATGGTGGTCAAATTACTTCGTGAACCATGCAAAACCGGTTCAGGCATCCTCAAATTACTCGCCGATCCCGTAAAACCTCGTCCAGGAACGCGAGGAATATACGCCCAACGAGGTTGCATTTCCGCTTTTGGTTCGGCGATTTGTTTTAAATTGTGCATGCTTTTAACGGGACGTTCTGGTGACTTTAACGGCCGATCAGAATGTCCTGATGATTTTGAAAGCGTAGATCTACTCGTTAAATAGTCTTCAGTTGAGGATAAATCCGAGTCGGAAACGTGCTCTTTTTGGCGAAAAATTGGAGAAATATCGTGATGGAAAAGTTTTGACATTGATGTTGAGGGTTTTGGTGTAGACATAATTGGTAGACCTAAAGAAAAGATTTGTGCTAAAAAATATTTCTTGGGGAATTAGAAACTTACTTCTTTCTTGAAATTCAACAATAGCATCGACTTCGGCCATGTTTAAAACGCGACTAGAACCACCACTACTATTCGATCGACTACTTCCGTGTTCCAAACTATCATTAGATCCGGAAACGAATCCTCCGGAAAATCGTTTAATATTGACCATCCGATCTAATAATTCGTCTTTTTCTTCATTTTCGTCATCGCGATCCGCCGTAATTATATAACTTCTATCTTTAACATCGTCTAATGGATCATCTAAAGAAATCGTTTCATTTAAACAAGCCGTCGTAACATTATTAAATCGCCCCGGTAATTTTTTATAAGTCCCATACATATTTTGAGTTGATTTTGGTGTAGTCCGAAACGTTCCGCTCGATTTTAATTTCGTTGTTGTTACTGGTGGTTGTTGTAAATTAAATGTTGTGTTGGGGTCGATATTTTCTGAATGAGCATGGTCGAATGTTGGTTCGTTGTTTTTTGATGAGCCTGAATTGATTATGTTAATATTAGATTTATTTTTTAGTTTGAATGCTGTTTTTGTGGAGTTTTTGTTCAATTTAAAGAAATAATTTTTTATTATAATCAGTTTCTATGAAATGCATGCGAATTTTATCAAAAATACTGTTTGTAAGAAAAAATTTTGCATGCATATGCCGTAATTTAAATAAACATAGACCAAAAGTTGGGCCTGACCAGGAAAAACTTTTTTGCTGGATCAGGTAGAAAAATAAAAATTCAAGAAAGAAAAAAAAAAACATTAAAAATAAATAAATTCACGATCCCGAAAAATACCATGCGTAAAAACATTTATAAACAAAAAATTCACCGATCATATTTATTACTAAAAATACTAAACTACTAGAGTTATTCAAAGAAAAGTTACTCGAGATGAAAATTAAAAAAATAAAAATTATGAGAGAACAGAGATAATAATTTAGAAATGAAAACATAAAAAAAACAATGATACAATATGATAAAGTGGCGTAGATATATGCAGCCAAATAAACATTAATCTTTTGAAGCGCACCACCCTCTTTTTTGTCTTTTTCAACTATACATACCCTTGAGTGAGTGTAAAAAGGACGTGAATAGCTTATAGAGGTGCATTAATACTAAACAAAATGAACCTAGGGAAAGTTTTGAGGGTTCTGGAAAAAATATAAATCAAACTCTGGTCTATGAAAGTTAAAATAATTAAAATTAAAAACAATTAAGTAAAATAGAAAAATCTACTTTGTCATAATCTAAATATCTACAAAATTCTATTAACAATTAGAAGACTTAAAAAATTGTTCTAAAATTTCTTAACACACATTTTAAATTATAATTAACCAATTTATCAACAAAAATTTATTATTTATTCAAATAAAATCTTAAAAATTAAATTTGTATCTGTGTATTTAATTAAGATATTTCAACCTTGAGAAAAGTCTTTAGATTAGAACAAGATTACTCTTTGTACCACAGTTGAAAAATTATGTAAAAAGCAATCACACTCCCATCATATTTAAAATGTAAATCAACCGATCTTAATTATTGATCTAAAGAACACAGCTTTAAAACTTGTACCTAAAACTATATCATATTAAAGCAAGACTGATGAAATGTATGAGCAAAGCCAATGAAGTAACATTTCTAGAAATTTAGTTGCAATTATCAGCTGCACCAAGTAGCCAATAGAGCTAAAATCTCTGCATTTCTAAGCCTTAAACTTTTTGACATTCATATCAATGAAGAAGCTGGTGAAGACGGAAATATTAGAATTGTCACAAACCAAAATCTATGTAATAAATCGTTTCTGACAATGAGCAATACACGCTTGTTGCGAACGCTTATGTATTTGTGACATTCCACATGATTATTATCTACTTCTTCTGATGATGCAAAAATTAATAAGGTAAATAAAAACCTCTGTTTTTCTGTCTGCTCTCAATTACGTCAAAAACTTTTGGAACAGTTATTAGTAGAGTATTTTTAATATTAGGAGATCTCTGCGCATAAACAACATATGATCGTTTATGAGGAACGAGATGAGCATGATCAGGAAGCGCCCAAAGTAGCCAAATATCAGCAAAATCATCAATTGACAACTTTGGGAAATTACGAATCGTTGAAACAAAGATAGTGTTATTAGAAAGCTGACTACTTCACTGCCATGAATAAAAACTTCATTCATCACGATTTAATGACACCCTGTAATGTGAAGTTTGCATAAGAGGCAATCTATTTAATCAAGAACGTGAAAAAGAAATTATCTGAGGAAGCGGAAGTTGTAATTATAAGAAAACGTGAGATGTTCGACAATAGAAATGAAGTGATACAAACCTACCTAGATACAGTTGAGACATGTATGTGATGAAAAATGGAATACAACAACTGATGATAAAGTTAAAACATAAATGTCAAAGTAACTCGCAAAACAATGAAGTCTTACTAATCGTCTAGGGCAGCATAATCATTCAAATCAGCATATATTACATAATTAACTGAGGTTTTTGTTTTATTGTTCCTTATGGTTATGGATATTAATTTTTATTTTTTCTGATAGCATATCTTTACTCTTTAGTTTTGCCAACTTGGCTAAATATGCCCTAGCAGATTGCAACATTGCGCTTACTTATTGTACACCATTTTGAAGGACCGAATAATGTCATAAATAACAACATAAGTAATAAAATAAACTTAGAAAAGATCTTCACAACATTAATGTAAGATCTTATATTATTTAGGGGAACATCTTTAATGGCACATGGATTTAAATCACATTTAATAAACATTTTTCTAGGATTAGGTAATTGTACTCTAAAGATTAAAGTACATGAATTCAGATTATATTTGTTTCTTCCTACATTTATTGTTCCTTCCTTTCCTTTGAAGAGGGCATAATAAGAAACAGCGTCAGTAGTTGTGCAGTGAAAGCTTACATAGCTAGTGTTATTAGAAATAAAATTATGTATCACTTTTAAACTTGTTTCTGAAAAAGGAAAACATTAAATCTGAAACTTTACTTCTGGAACATATATAATCAAGGTTACATAGTGTGGTAGAGGAACAAAATCGAACATATGGCGATCTTAAAATAAAGTTCTTGGATGTGAGTGGTACTCAAATTAGAAAATTTGAAACCACTTTAATATCAGTAGCTGATGACCTTCCAATATAATAATATACACACAATACATATTTTAAAAGGTGTAATTAGCTTTATCCTTGATGATAAAACAATTTTAAATTAAAGTTGTTGGTTTTAAGTGGTATTGACCTTGAATGAACCAAGACGATTCGAAATTCCAAAAGGCCATTAATTCTGAATTAGGGGAAATAGCTTATTTATTTTGCGCCACTATGGATTAAATATTATTATTTCTTTAACTCCCACCATTGATTATCTCCTTGGAAGAGGCGGTTAAAAGATGATTCTAACTTAAGAATGACGAAGTGAACCAATTTTTTAATTTAATAGTGATACTAATTAATTAAGATTTTATTTCAATAAACTCCTTTATAAACTTTATGGAATTATAAGTAAATCAATGCCAAAGATTAAAATCTCCCGACTTATTTAAATCAACATAATTAATGATAATGCCACATATCAATTTAAATGAGATTATGTAATTATTTTAAAATCCTGTTATAATCCGGAGGAGGTGAATAAAAATTACTTGATGACTCACCTAAACCCAATCAATACAATTACACAAAAATATTCCCATTTACTTGTAATTCCATAAAGATAAAAATAATTCGAAATAACAAAAAACAAACTTTCTTACCGGTTTTAGTACTATTATAAACAATATTAGGCGATTCTGATTCATTGGTTGCAATTTTACTTTCCAAAAATCGTTTTTTAATCAATTCCTCTTCTTCTAACATTTTATTAATTCCGTTTGGCACATCTAAGTTATTCTGTATGTCAGAATTACTAGACGAGCTCATATCGCAACTCAATTCCTTAGTAATATTCTTCTTAAAAGTATTATTCATGTTATTACCCTCAATAATATTCGAAGCGTTCAAATTGTTGGATGAATTAATCAAAGTATCGTCACTGCTTTCTCTCATTATAACCGTAGTATCGCTCATATCCGAATTGGAAATTGTAAAATCATTCGTAATCGTCGCGTGATAATTCGGAAGGGTCGGTAAAGTGCGTTTGAGGAAATTTTCGGCACTATCCGAATTTAAACTGCTACAGCTTTCCGAAATCGACTTTTGCATAAATATTTCTTCACCACTGTGGTTTAAGAAAACTTCACCCGAATAATCCGCATCTCTTATCTCTCTTAAAACCGGATCATTTTTAATGTAACTATTTTCCATTAAATTCGTAAACGTCGATGAACACATCGAATTGATAAGACTCGGTGGCGACATATTTTGAAAACTGTCCACATTTAATGAAGAACTCATTATGTTATCAAAAATTGTGCAAGAAGCCGGTTGTGATAAATCAAAATATAATGGTTTTGTTGTATCAATTATATTTGATGTTATTGCTCCGGAAGGATGATAATATGTTTCTTGGAGGGTATCATCATATTTTACAGCCTCTGAATACTGTTCGTTAAATTGTTCTATACTAGGTCTTAGGAAACGTTTTTTTGGACGCGTATACGTTCGCGTATCTAAAAATTTTTTATCTAACAATTCAGATTGGGCGGGTTTTTGTACAGCTTCATTTAACCATTTCGTTATATCAGATTTTTCTGATTTTATTGTTGCTTCATATAACCTATAATAAATAATTACTTTATTACATAATTGTATCAATATTTAGAAAGTTTAATTAATTATCGTCTAATTTTAACTATGGCTATACTCTATTTTTTAATTCGGAGGAGTGTTTTCAAATTGAAGCGCCAAAAGGAAGAATTGCTATTAGATGTCACCGGCCGGCTAGAAACATTCGGATTTAGCAGCACGTCTCTCAAGACGGCTAAACCCGAATGATTCTAGTTTTAGGTCTAATGTTAGTGCTAGTGAGAGTGCAAGTGTAAAACTAGAACTGACACTATACCTAGAACTAGAATCATTCGGGTTTAGCCGTCTTGAGAGACGTGCGGCTAAATCCGAATGTTTCTAGTTCTCGGTCTAGTGTTAGTTCTAGTTTTACACTAACATCTTACTATGTAGAAGACCGAATGAACTGACACTATACCTAGAACTAGAATCATTCGGGTTTAGCCGTCTTAAGAGACGTGTGGCTAAATCCAAATGATTCTAGTTCTAAGTATAGTGTTAGTTCTACATAGTAAGATGTTAGTGTAAAACTAGAACTAACACTAGACCGAGAACTAGAAACATTCGGATTTAGCCGCACGTCTCTCAAGACGGCTAAACCCGAATGATTCTAGTTCTAGGTCTAATGTTAGTTCTAGTGAGAGTGCAAGTGTAAAACTAGAACTAACACTATACCTAGAGCTAGAATCATTCGGGTTTAGCCGTCTTTAGAGACGTGTGGCTAAACCCAAATGATTCTAGTTCTAAGTATAGTGTTAGTTCTACATAGTAAGATGTTAGTGTAAAACTAGAACTAACACTAGACCGAGAACTAGAAACATTCGGATTTAGCCGCACGTCTCTCAAGACGGCTAAACCCGAATGATTCTAGTTCTAGGTCTAATGTTAGTTCTAGTGTGAGTGCAAGTGTAAAGCTAGAACTCACACTATACCTAGAACTAGAATCATTCGGGTTTAGCCGTCTTTAGAGACGTGTGGCTAAACCCAAATGATTCTAGTGTTAGTGAGAGTGCAAGTATAAAACTAGAACTAACTCTATACCTAGAACTGAATCATGAAGTGTTATTGAAAGTGCAAGTATAAAACTAGAACTAACACTATACCTAGAACTAAAATCATTCGGGTTTAGCCGTCTTTAGAGACATGTGGCTAAACCCAAATGATTCTAGATCTAAGTATAGTGTTAGTTCTACGTAGTAACAGGTCTAGTGTAAAACTAGAACTAACACTAGACCGAGAACTAGAAACGTTCGGATTTAGCCGCACGTCTCTCAAGACGGCTAAACCCGAATGATTCTAATTCTAGGTCTTGTGTTACTTCTAGTGTAAAACTAGAACTAATACTAGACATAAATGAAATGTATAATATAAAACAGTTAATAACTAAATAATATAACCTATCTATTAGACAGGTTATTTTCCAAAACATTTTTAAGGATTTTTATTTAATTTTTGTAAATTTTTAAAATATTTTGTATTTAAGAAGAAAAACTTAAACTTATACCTAATCCCAACATACCTTCAAATTTTTCCATCAATTTGTAAATTAATTTACATGTTTACATTACATGTTTACTAATTGAATTAAATATATTAGTATATCTCATAAAAAGTTTTTACTTTTTCCTATATTATTTTAATTATTTGAGAAATATAGAGAATTTCATCCCTTTTATATTACAATCAGAGTTAATAACATTTTATGGATAAATTAAAGCATATTCTATTTAAATAAATAAATAAGTAAAAAAAAATATTGTTTTTTGATGTCATGAAAATGTTCGTACACTGATTCTTACTTCATTATGTTTATCGGTTCATTTCGTTTAACTTTGGTATATCAATTCAGTTAGGGATGCAAACGATACATCGATTTTTCGAAAACATCGATGTTGACGTCCATAAAACATCGATACATCGTTCATTATGAACGAAATTTTATCTTCGATGTTTGATAAAATAATCGACCATTATTTCCATGTTTGTATAAAAGAGCAATCAAATATTTGCCACTCTTAGCAACTTCGGAGTCCAACGAGCGATTATTCTCAGAAGCTAGTGCAACAATTAGTCAGGAAAGGAATCGCATATTAGGCACCAGGTTGTCCAAGCTAATGTTTTTGAATTCGATACTTAAAAATAAATTTAAATAACTACGTATTTTATCATACTATGATAAATATTATTGATTATTATGATCATTCTTATAATAAAAATTCACCCACTCAATATTTTTTTTAAACATGGATGTATCGGTATAAAACGTCGATGTTCTAATATCGATATCTTTATGAGCGATGTTGCATCCCTATGTTCAGTGCGAAAATTGCATCACATTTACAACATCAATTTACAATGAGCGTCCGTAGAAAAGAAACTAATGAAGAATTAAGAAATTTAATTGGTAAATTCAAAAATGAAGGGAAATCGCAAAACTTGTTAGTAAACCACAATCTACATTGCAATATATCATAAAAAAATTCAAAATGAATAATAATGTGAGCAATAAACCTCGCGCAGGTCGCCCTTCGAAGTTAAACTCACGAGACAAACGAAATATTATTCGTAAAGTATTAAAAGAACCTATTTTGAGTGATCCAATATTGGCAGCAGAGGTGTTGAAAGAAAGAGGAAAGGATATCCATCTAGAGTGTATTTGGTATGGAATGTGGTTTTTATTGATGAAATTATGGACGGTCTTAATATATTGAAAGGAAATTTGCGTGCCAGCGTTTATAAATTAAATCTAGGAAGGATATGGATATTTCAGCAGGATTATGATCCTAATATATATGGTATAATGTTCCAAAGCAATTAAATTCTCAACCTCAGTCGCCTGACCTAAATCCCATAGAACATTTATGGGACGAAATTGAAAGAAGAGTGTGAAAAAAATAGGATAATGGGCAAAGCCTCCCTTAACGCTTCTTTAATTTTGAAAGAATGGGAGAATATTAAGCCAGATGTTACTACAAATTTAGTATCGTCGATGCAAAACTATTTTAGAACAGAAAGGTGGACTGACACGATACTAGTTATTTATTTAATAGGATTTTTCTTCAGTTATTTTGTTAATAATTCGTGGTACGAACACTTTCGTGCGATCAAAAAAAGTAATTTATCTTTGTTATCTTTTTTAAATCTTACTAGAAGTATAGATCTTAATTTTAAATCATTATTAATCATTGAAAATATGTAATATGTTTCATAACAGTTATAAATAAACGATTATTTTGTTCATAAATACGGCTTTCATTATGATTAAACAAATAAGTAATTAAATTCCTAACTACAGTTTACTTAAAATCCTCTCCTGTTTTCAAACTCCCGCCAAAAAATAGCTTTTTTTTAACTTTTCATTTTAATCCTCCAAATTAAAAAAAGGTATAGAAAGTTAATAAATATTTTGAAGGTGTTTTTGGGAGATAATTATGATGTATTAAAACGATAATTTTAATTGAGTGATTTTTTAATGAAAGTGAAACGATTTTTATGTTTTTTTTATTATTATTTTAACACACATCACAAGATTGGAAAGTTTTACTTTCAATATTATTAAATTTTAAAACGAATTAATGTGTTTATTAACGAAAACGTTCTAATTTTAGGAATGTTTAAAAAATGAATAAGATTTTTTTGAGGTTGATGACAACGATTGTGAAGAATTTTAAAGGTGATAAGGTTTAATGAGTCATCGTAATGTTTTATTTAACACAAAAAAATCTATAACCAAAATAAATTTAATTTTATTAATTCTAACCTAACTTTTAACTGTCAATTTGACAGTTGAATTAAAAATGTCAAAATGACAGTTAATAAAAACATTAACCCCATTAGGGTTATTTAATTAATTTCAGCATTAATTACATTTAATAAACTCTTAAAAGCGTAAATAAAAATACTTGTTTACGAACCATGTTTCGTCGTTTGAGAAATCCATTTCTTCGACATTGATAAAATCATCATCTTGTAATAAAAGGACTTCATAGTCTTTTGATAACCCGATTTTTCCACAACTACTAGAATCGTCGCTTTGCCGCTGGAGATGTTTAACTTTGGTTAGGATATCGTTTACTTGGCTGGACAGCTCCATTCTAACCAATGGTTTAATCACATTTGTTTATTAACTTGTTGCCAGTAAAGCGGAATTTCCTGTAACAAATAATTGGAGGTTAAAAAAATTATTGGTTCGTTACGAAAAGTCAAACATTTCAATACTTACGTTTTAAACAAAAATAACAACGTAGTTTGATGTAAGTAAAGAACACAAAAAACATTTACAACTACGACCGTCCATTCCACTTTCTTTAAGAGCTACCATCTTTTAAATAGGATGCTCTATTTGTTCAAAATGCATCGATCTCTTTTTATCTTTATCGTTTTCCAATTTGTTATCTCTTTTTTAAAAGGATTTACGGTTGGGGGAATTTCAATTTTTAATGTTGGTCGAGGACTGTCATATTTTATCACGGATTTAAATAAATATGGAGGCTGTATCTTTTGAATGTAATGATTAGAAAAGGAGAGATGAGTTCGTTTTAAATGGGAGAAATGAGATGGGTATAGTTTGTTTGTATTATGTAAATAGTTGTTGAGGTATAATCCAATAATGTATTTGTATTTTTGTTTTTTAACCTCAATGTGTATTTGTAGAACACAAAATGAATAAAAAGCACCTCTTCGTAGAATATTTAAGCAACGTAAATACCGTAATAAAGCAACCACTACAACAAACGCAACGAATTAAGGTAGATTGAGTTTAAAAATAAACTTTAATTTAACCATTAATTTTTAGTTCACTTCGTTGGATGTATCCCAAAATTATATTGTGTTTGGTGCCACAAGCGGTGGTATTTATATTTTTAATCGATACCCTAGTAAATTTATTAAATTACTTCCAAATAAGGTAATAAAAATTCAAAATTGATTTATAAAAAACACAAAAATCTTTTTTTTTTAACAGGAAGGAAGCATTACAAACATTTCTGTGTCTTTAGATGAATGTGCAGTGGCAATAACTACCGTAAAAGGCCTTATTGTTATCATACAAAACTGTTTTTTAGATAATGGGCTAAAATATCAAATTTATAAGGAACATGAAGGAAAAAATATTACTGCTATAAAATGGCAAGTTAATGAATTGTATGTTGGGGATGATTTTGGGAAAATAACTGTGATATCATTACCTTCTAAAACAGTTAGTTTATTAATTTATTAAGGAATTATTTTATATTCTAATTTAATAATTTTTTTAGTCAAAATCTTTATTTAACATTCCAAGTGCAACTTTAATGACTTTAGACTCATCTGTAGTACAGTTAGATACATTTTCTAATTATTTACTAGCTTCAACAAGAACAAAGACTTATTTATGCGATACTGATAAAGAACAATACAGACAAATTGGAAAAAAACCCCGTGATGGTCATTATGGTGCTATTTTTCATCTTAATAAAAATTCCTTCAACCAGGATGATGTTAAAATTTATTGTGCAAGACCTGGTTGTAGAATTTGGGAAGCTAAATTTGATGGCTCTGTAACTTGTACTCACCAATTTAAAGAATCTCTTAATAATAACACTTCAAGTATTATTCATGTCAATAATAAAGAAAATTTAATGCTAAATGTATCAAAGTCTAAAAGTAATCCAACAGGATTTAATTTTGGAAAAATTTTTGTGATTTCCAATTTAATTTTATCATTCCAAGAGGATAGTATTTACATCTTTGATATCAACACTGTAAAATTATTATTTTGGACGAACTATTTCAATGGCATAAAAGATGTAAAAATTTTAGATAATTCACTTTACATTTGGTGTGGTAAACATTACTTAAGAACGCTTTATTTAACTGATATTGAGGATTTTGTTCATATCACTTTATCAAAGAGACAATATCGATTGTGTTCTGAATTTTGTTCAAATCATACAAGTGATATTTTGAGATTAATAAGTGATGGGAAATTAGATAAATTAAAAGTTTTAAAAGAAAAAGTCGTCGATGATTCTTTATTAGATGGGTTAAAAGAGATTTTAAGTAATTTAAGAGATGATAAAATTAATCATACTTCCCAAAAATTAAAAAATGGTATTTATGTAGTTAATTCTAAACCACAAGATGAGCTAAAATCTAATTACGCCGTTATTATATCAGAAAACGATGAAAAAAAAGTTAATGGAGAAGATAAATCATCAATTGAGATTTTATATAGCCAATATCAAATAAATAAAATAAACAATTCCGTTGATACACCAAAATATTTATCGTTAATTTATGATTTAAATAATTTCATTAAATTATATGAACCATTTATAAATTACATGGTTTTAGAGAAAAACGAAAATGAATTTGAATTAAAACATTGGTTCTTTAATTCCACACTAAAATACATGTCAAATAATTACACAACAAAAGTTTTTGAAAATCTCCAACACAAAGACGTTTTAGAATTCGTAAAAAACGCTTTTATTGAAATCAATAAATCTGAAGATAAACATTCCTGTTCATGTTCTTACCCACTTCCAACAGCAAAAAGCTCTCAATGCCACTACTTTAATGTAGGCTGTGAAATTTTAAATAATTACTCAGATAATTTATCAAAACAAAAAGAGATTTTAACAAACGTTCCATACATGTTTAAATACTTATTAAGTAAAAGCGAAGAATTTAATTTATCTTTAATAATCCAATACGGAGATATACAAATACTTTTAAATTTCTTAAAAGAATTTACTTACGATACGTGGGATGAAGCGTGTAAGTTATTTATCAAACTAAAAAGTAATCTTTGTTTAAATTGTGATTCAAAAATACCCGACTTTAATCGCACCGATTTAAATTGGACTCATCTCGGCCGGATTATGTTAAAATCGTTAAACGCGACGAGTACTATTAATTTATTAACACGTTATTCGTTACAAATCGAATCGGGGGAATTAAATGAAAATTTTTATCAAACTTGCATTTTAACATCATGTCTGCAAAGTAACGGGAGTATTCTTAAAGATAAAACGGAAAAATTAATTGAAAAAATTAAAGAAGATAAAGTAAGAAATGAAATTAATAAAATAATACTTTTATTTAAAAAAAATTATTTTTTTTAGATTGGTGATATCGTTGGAACGTTTTTATCTAAAAAAAATTTGGGTGGGTTTATGTCGAATGGACTTGGAAGTTCACAATATTGTACGATCTGTGATGTACCAAAAATGCCTATTTTAGATGAATTTATTAGATTAAAATGTGGTCATTGGTGCCATAAGATTTGTTGTTTAGATATGAATAAATGTAAACGATGTGATCAATTGTAAAGGGAAAAAAATTAAATAATATTTTAAAGAAATTATTATACAAGATTTGGATACGAGCAGGTATAAGGTATTTTTTGATCATTTTTATTTTTTAATATACATCATAACTGATACTTTTTTGTATTGGTACTATTAAGATCTGAAATGAATCTGATACAAAATCATCATTTTGTTTTCTCTACCAATTTTGGCTTTGTATTCGGCCAGGATGAGGAGATATATGTATCAAACAAGACGAATTATTTTGTTCTACCTACAGTGTTTATTAGCGCTTATATATTTTTTCTTACTACTCCAACCAAATTTACTAAAATAATGTCATAATGTGAATAGGCTGCCATTTTACGCCTAATTTTACTGCCTGATATCAATCAAATGCACCCTTCTGAGTTGATGTACATTTGTGCTTGTCTTAGAGCATTTTGAAATGTTGCGCGCAAACATTGGCGATTTCTTTTTCAATGTTGACTCTCACGACTTGCAAGGTTTGTACAAAACTTGCAAGGTTCAAAACTCAAAACTGAAGATCACACAGCCTGGAAATTAGTGCTACAAAATGTCCATCGTTGCCCAAATTATGTAGGAACTTTGGAACCAACATTGCACAAGACCCAGCTTGCGGCAAATACGTCTGTAGCGTTCAAAAGAATAAGGCCAAAATCGTACCAAACAGTTATTTTGATGCATTTCGTCATACACAAAACTATTCGTGTATGTATTTCATATGGGATATAGGAATCATGACTTAATTAGTCTACAACTTGATGACCAGTTTTAGGTTAATACAATTTTGATCACTGAGCCTCAGACGCAAAAGATCTCGGGTTAATTACTCAAAAAAATTATAAGTACCTACACTTGATAAAGGCCACTCATGGCCGACTGTACAATATGATGACCTGTTTCAGGCTGATATAATCACTGCGCCTCGGCCGCAAGCAACTTTGGCTTAATTCAAAACATCTACATCTTCACCTGATATGTATTTTTGAGAAGCTGTAATATTGCGATGTATGTACTAAGTTTTTGGCGAGCGCTATATCTACGGAAGTCGATGTCACGAGTTCGCCTATATTGTGGATTTTGAGAATTTTGTGAGAATAAGCTTTTAAATACAAATACAACTCAGCAAATTCAGTCTGACGGCTGTAACGTGGCATGGTTCATATTTATGGGATTAATTACTATGGAGGACTTATTTATGATGTTTAGAATATATTTGGCGTAAAAAAATTATTTATTCTTTGAAAAAAAGGAACAAAAATCAGTATTATTCTAAGAAAAATTAAACAATTATTAGTTCGAATCTAATGAATTTTCAGACAGCTCTGGCAAAGTTTCCAAATCACTACATTCAATCACTTCAATATTAAAAAGGTCCTCATTGCCTTCATTAACCTCCACATTGGTGGCAGAATCTAATAATTTTAAATTATGAGCAAGGAAAGTTATTTTACCAGCTCGTTCGGCTGTAAGCCGATTTCTTTTCGCAGTGTGAATAAAACTGTAGGTGCTGAAACTTCTTTCTATTGCTGCACTCGACGTAGGCATACTTAATGTCGACTCAAAACAAGTCTCATACCACCATACAACGGGATGTAGTTTTTCCACGGATTTTAAAACATCGTTTTCCAAATAACCCTTCTTTAGATCGATAAAGGGCCAATTCTGTCATTACCTCTGCAGACTCATCTGGACTTGTTACAGTAGCCATATTGTCTATAAACTCTGTTCCTTGTATTTGTTCTTCTCTATTAAGATGAATTCCATTAAAATTTGGATCTAGAAATATTTGCAGCAAGATGGATTGGATTTATTGCCATTGGCTTTCTCTTAACTAAAAAGTTTTTTACTTCCGATTCCTCTTGATTAAGCAAAGGGCTTGAGGAAAGATCTGTTCCAAAGTAACTTCCCAACTCATAAAAGCATTCAGCTACTTGACTTAACCTTGGTTTATCTCCTTGCAGTTGGGTTATGTATTTAAGAATAGGGTTTATTAAGTGATGAAAGTTTGAAACTTTCACCCAAAAAATATCCTCATCCAATATCAACTTTGCAACTCGTTTACTGAGTATATCTTCAACTGTTTCACAAACTGCTGAGGTTTTTAATACATATTTTGTATCAAAAAGACTTTCTAAACTATGAATAATTGATCGCCATCGTGTTTTTACAGGTAATTTTAAGGAAATCGCTGCTTTGGTGTCATTTCATTCAGTTTGCATTTTTTAAGTAGCCAATAAAATGTGAGAATTGTTAATTTCTTTGATGTCAGTCTTAACATCTTCCATAATAGTTTTCATTTTTGAAATGTCTCCAATTAACAAATTTAGCGTATAAGCAATGCATCTATAAACAGAAATATCTTTGTACTTTTCATGAAGTATATTTCTTGCTGTAACCATTGCACTGCTATTTTCAGTTACTATAGCAAAGAATTTTTCAGTACCAACTTCTCTCAAATCTTCATCGATTTTTCAGCAATATATTCTGCGGTATGTTGACAAATATTTGTTGGCAAAGTTTTATAAAAGCAGGGTTTGGTGTAGTAATAATAAAGTTAAGTATGGATTCGTTCCTTTGGTTGCTCCAACCATCACACTGTAAGCTAAGAGCATTCGCTTCTCCAATTTTCATTTTAATGTCTGCATCAACTTTTTCATACTCGGAGTCCAGTAATTTATTTGATAATAAATAACGTGTAGGCATTTAGATGGTCTCAAATGTTTGAAAAATGATTATTTTCAACAATGGCAAATGGAGTACCTGTAGCATAAACAGCCCTAACTAATAGTTGATCTAGCTCCTCTTTTTCAACTTTTGATGAAATATCAATAAAACCATCGAGTGTGAAACTCGATGAGGGTCTGTTAACTTCTGATTATGATGATGCTGTATCATTCAACCATTTCATCGTCATGTAAAACTAAAATTTAAGAAAATAATTTCCTAAACCGCCCGAGTTTTATCAGGACCGACAGAGCATGATGCACGATGAGAAAATTACCTCGGAGAATTTTCTAGTGGAGAATATTTTCAACAATTTACTATCCCACTCCTCCTTCTGCGCAACTGACCGGCCAAGATAGATTTGGCAAGCTGTACCTGTATAGTAAGAAATGGACTTTCTCGCTCATTAAGATTTTGTATACAAAATTATTGTCTTCTTACTCTAGATTTGAGTTCTTCATTGTTCGTTGTTAATTATATATTTGGTCTCATTTGCAAAAATTATGATACATTCACATTATGACATTACTACCTAGTACTATTATTTCCACATGTCATGTGCCATAGACAGAGATATAAAAGGTGTGACTTTATGTCTATGATGGTGCATGACCTGCATTTGGAGTCCAAATTATGGCTTTTTCAGCTTTTTCGCCGTTTGTAGCACCACAGTTTTCTTAGATTCTTCCGAGACTCCTATGTTTTCAACTGCTTTCTGTTTGTTATTTTCTTTATTACGGTCCTTTGTATTTTTCTGACCATTTTTTCAACTCTCTTCTCCTCCATTGGTATTGATTATACATGTTTTCTACACTATTTTTTCCTTTTTTGTGTTTACGACCCACACATTTTCTAAAATTTTCATAGGCTATTCCTCATCCTATTTCTTCGTCGTATTGATGTAGTTTTATCAGCTATTTGTTCATGCTTTTAGCTTATATCGTTAACTAATATCGAGTTTCAAAATTTATTGAGCTACATTTAAAGCTACATTCAAGTAACTGCTTTCACTATAATATCAAACCTTTTGTCTTCTCGTATCCAATGAATCAATATTTTTTAAACATGTGTTAGAAATGAAATTAGAAACTTAGAAAAATGTTAATTACGCTTTTATTTATGTCTGTGTGAAAATAAAACAGGAAAAGTGAGAATCGAATTAATTTCCCATTTATATTGTTTCCTTAATAATTTCTTCTGAAAATAAATATGAGACCAAAGAATACTAATTTCAAGATGTTAGGGTTTCCTTGGTAACACCTTCATTTTTGGGGGTGCAACCCTAAGTTATATTTAATAAGGGGATCAATTATGAAGAGTAAGAGTTTTCTTTCTGACGTTAATTATAACCCGTATTTTTTTTAAGGGGGTTCTTTTTTGGTGACGGAAGAAAAATACCATCAACGAGGTTAATGTAGCATAAACTCTACGGGGTGCAATGATTTTTAATGTTCTTTGGTTTCCTCAATAAATTTTTTCCGGGTCAACTAGTCATGATAAAAAAATTTTTTGGTAAAAGAAAAATAAATTGTCTCAAACTTTTCTAACTGTAATAGATAAAGTAACACGTGACACTTTTTGATTACCCGATAATTTTCTTTTTTATTTCATTATTCCTGTTATTGATTGTTCTTGCCCGAGCTTTCAAACAATTAACCCCGCCAATAAACCATATTTTCTCTTTCCCTTTTTTTCAGTTTTCATTTAATTCTCCCTTTCACATCCAAACTTGATTTTCTTTTTTAAAAATCCGTCGAAAAGGTATAGAAAAAAACATTTAAGAGAAAAAAAAATTGTCGTCTTTTACTCTTTCCTTATTCCCCTAACAAATCCTTGATGGGGGGCGGCGGGTTTCGTCGTGCAAACTTTTGGCGAAACTGTACTGGTGATTCCAAGACGCGCCGTAGTGAGAGGGTAGTTTTCCCTAATGAGGTGGACGTTTGTGTTCTCGGCGCGAGCCCGGGGGTGAAACAAAAAGAGGGAAATTTGGCTAATATCGGGTTGCCTATGGGGAGATTCAAGAAAACGATCTTATGGATCATTATCGCTATTCCTTTTGTTTTCATAAGGTTCTGAAAGAATATTTTCTTTTTTATTAAGAATAAAGTAAAATTCTTATATTTTTTTTTATTTTAAAAAGAAATGGGATTAGATAACCAAAAATACTTTAAGTTTTAATTACAAATTGCTTTTAAAGTATTTTCTTCGATAAATTACTTAATTTACTACTTTAATTATACAGGGTGATTTATTAGCTCATCATCAAACAAAAACAAAGTTGTCATTGTAATATGTTAGTTTGCTGTAAGGTTTAAGATTGGCCTGCTTTCAGAAGATGCGCAAGAAACTGGGAATAAAGACTTTAGAAGGTATAGAGAGGACTTTTCCAGAAAAATGTCAAGAATACACAATAATAGAGATTTTAAACGAACTATTAATATCTTCAGACCCAATTATAACATCATTTCATAGCAAGAAATCAAGGAATAATACAGATTTTTGTGAAGAACTTATAAGCGTTCTCTGCCTTGAAAATGATGAAGAAAGAAATAATTTTTTATCGTCAATTGCAACTAATATTGAAATTGTAAAACATACTGAGGACGAAGAAAAATAAATATAGGTATAAAAAAAATTTTAAAACGGTATGTTAAAATACTAAATTTGCTTATGGGTTAAAACATAATTTATGGTTATCATTACATTATTAAATATTTGTCACAAATTAACACAGAAACAGAGAATAGCGTAGTTTACTCTATTATTGCAAATAAAATAATATTTTTTCGAAGACAGCTACATGAAAAATACTCAGAAGTTACGTAGAATCCATAAATGCAACAAAAAAATGGAGGTTCCTATTTTAAAATGTCAACATATGGTATCTCAATTTTGGGACACCTATACATTTCAATTTTATCTTAAAAAATGCGCGTTAAAAAGTGTAACATAGATATTCAAGAATCTTTTCTGCATTTTTACCTTTCCTGGAGGTTTCCCTGGGGTTTCATCCAATCTGGTGTGAATGTGTTCCATACTGGATGTCGTGCCTTTATTTTACCTACATACAAGAATAAAGGCGCGACGTCCAGCCTGGCACACACCAGCACCATCTTTTCCGATTAGACGGAACCTCCTTTTCCCACATGGGCTTTTTATATCAGACTCATGTTATCACGAACTTTTTTATTTTAAAGTCGATAGATTTAAAATAAGAATTAATTACATTTAAGAAGCTATTAGTTTTGTTCAAAAACATTTTAATTTTACTCAAAAATTAGTCAACATATTTTTTTATATACAATTAAAAAGTGTAATAAAAACTGTAGCATTCCATTTAAAATAACGAGAATAGTTATTAAATAGAATACAAATGGTTGCTACTGAAATGAGAAATCAACCAGACATTTAATTTGACTGAAAAACTCTTTAATTCGTCGTTGTGAAGCATGTATTCTAGAAGAAGGAGGCTATTTTGAATAATATTTGTAATATTTGTGTTTTAAAAAAAATGTGTTAATTATGATATAAAAATTAAAACTTTTATAATTTCGTATATAATTGAAATAGAATCATATAATTATGTTAAAGTTTGATGGTGAGCTAATAAATCACCCTGTATTTGATATTGGCTGAGTTGCCAAATTACACCTGTCACTTAACACCACAAGTTTAGAATATATCTTGCATTTATTTACTTTGCACAACTTTAATAAGACATGGTTTTTTTCTTATTTGTATGCCAAAGTTGTGAATTATAACCAAACATGTGTTAACTTCTGCACGTGTCATTAAATTAACCCCCTTTTGAATTGAAGAAGGGGTAAGTTTTTATGTTGCAATAAAAGGTATGGTTAAAAAAAGGGTTGCACCCTTTTATCTCACCCCAATACACTTTTTTTTATTAAATTCAATTTTATTTGTAAAATTTTGATTTATTTATTTTTTATTCTTTTATTATTTGTTTTTTTCTAGGATTTTTTGAAGAAATTAAGAAGATAATAAGAAAATTAAAGAAAATCTTGAAGCAAAATATAGCAGGATTTTTCATTAAAAAGAAGTAAATGAATGAATTGCCTTTTAGATATTAATGAATTATCCCCAACATGAACTAAAATCAATTTTTTTAATATCTCATCTATATGAAAATGAAGAAGGGAAATAAAAAGGGTTCCACCCTAACCAAATAAGTTAAAAAAGGGGTAACAACCCTCCTAAACTTAAAAAATAAAGGGTTTGAATCTAAAAAGGTCCCATCGGATTGGATGATGCGGAGTGATCGAAGCTGGAAGATCCATAGTGGGTACGGAGAGGGGTCTCTCTGGTAGCAAAGGTTTCAGTGCTGTCTCCACAACCCTTAAGAGAAGCCATTTACATGACTCCACCCCTTCATTTTAAAAAGCATGCCCAGTATACATTTTCAATCCACCCTTTGATCCGTAGACTCCGAATACAAAATCTTTACGGAGCTTCCCTTTTAGTGTAAGTTGGGATGTGATGGAGTACACATTCCAAATTTTTTGCATGGCTCCACCCCTTTATTTTAATCAATTTTGTCCATTTCATTTCAATTTGGATTTTGTAAAGGGTGGATGTTTTTGATCGTAGAGTTAGAATCAAAAAGAATTGTGTGATTTGGTGTAGATTCTGTATAGGTTCATGTTCAAGTGTTTTAAAATTGGATAATTCTTGTGGGATAATTTCTTTATGGTGAGTAAATTTTCTGGGCTTATTGTTAAGGTAATTAATATCAATTTTTTTTATTATGCATGCAGTTTTTTTGCATAATTAACCCGTGGTAATTTCGCCGATATTTAAATAAGATTTATTATAATTGTCGATGCGGATGGGTTAGCTAATTGTGAGTATTTTACATATTTTTTGCAGCACCAAGTCATGATTAATGGTTAATAAATTATCATGCCAGACCGTCAAGGTTATTAAACGAAATTGCAGTTCATTAGCACGAATCTGTTTTGAATATTTAAATATTTTTAATGCATCAGAATATTTTCAAATACTTTCATTTTATCTAAGCTTTTAAATAACATAAATATATTTGTAAGTAGTTTTTCTCATCAATAAGAGATGGCGCTAGATGTATCCCAATTATGTTGCGAATTTTTACTTTAAAACGTAACATAACATTTTTTTTGCCACCTTTCATTTCCTATTTCCGTACCATTAAAGCTTCGAATTTCCTTTTAAATTTTCTTTACTAAATAAATATTTGACTACATTAACTCAAAGAGGTTTTCCTTGAAAAGCTTTGACTATAGATGGTTTAGCCTGCGACCTTCCTATGTGTACCGTAGGGTCGAAATGGTTGTAGGGTTGGAAAATTGTCACATAAAACCGTCCCCAAATCAGAGGGTTCGCCTTAAATCCCCTTTTCTTGGTTGAAACGTCTTGTTTTTTTCTTGTACTTGTTTGAATCTTCATCAAATATTCTTAAGTTATTTTTTAAACTAATTTTGGTAAATTTGGTGTATTTATATAATTTTTTTTATATTTCCCCTAACGTGTCGTTTTTTGTGTTGAGAAAATGGGGGAGCAAAAACCTAACATTATAAGATGACACTCAAATATTTTTGCAATTCGTGTAATGCCATAAGTTACTTTTACGACTCCCCGATGTTTGCTTTTGCATGTGGCGTTTTTTTATCACCACACCCCGCCTCGTAGAACGTTGTCCCCAAGGAACGTTATCCCAGAGTCCAGGAGACGTTAGTGCGGGGAGGCGAAAAAAGTGCCGGAAAGGAAATGGTTTTTTGAATGCCCCGTCGAATACGAGCTCTTTAGTATTTCACCCTTGCGGATTTTCGCGGTGACATGTCTAGAAAATCAATAAACCGTACGACTATGTGAATAAACTCATCCTCTTCACCATTCCTTTGCTACACAAAGATATTTTGTATTGTTTTAGAAAATAATATAAAGTGTAAGATAAATTGGAGATGTAAGATAAAAAACCTATATCATTAATCTTTAGCTAGACTTGGAATAATGTTATTTGTCAGGCACTTGTCACATGTTTATCGTTGTTGGAAATGGTGATTGTAAGGGTAAAGGTGTCCAAAAAAATGGCACTCATAAAACATATTATTTTAAGGATAGTTCTGGACATTTAACTCTTAGGTTGTCATTTTTTATCTTGGCATGTTCAAGTATTTCAAATCAATTGCGATAGCAAAATTGGATCATTATGCTTAATATTAAATATGCATATTATTAAGATTGAAACTTTGGCAACTTTGACAACTAATATAATACCTGGTGATGCGCACAATACAGATAACGTGCTCTCACGATGGAATTATTGTTATGCTAAAATAACGACTTATGATTTGACTCCCAACACGACTGGGCTTTACATCTGCAATCAGAAAATGTTTTTTTGACAAAAAGGAAATCGCTGTTAGACAAAATACCATAATTTTAGCCACAAAACGAATCTATGAAAGAGAATTTTTAGGCAAAGCAATGATGATATGGGAGGACAATGAAAATGAAGTATACACAAGAGAACCATGCAATGCCAACATTTTCTGAAGAGGAGCACCATCAAATCAGCAATCCTTTATGGATATCGTCTGATTTGACGCATGTGGCAGCACTATTTAGTATTTGTTTTGTCTTCTGCAACCCAATATCGTCATATTATAAGGTTTGGAAGAATCCACTCCCTAGCGCGCAAATAAAAAAGAGGTAGGCAAAGCCGAATTTTCCACCACTTGGGTTGCATCAGATATCGTGAATCCAGCTATTCGTTAAATTCGTCAAAATTTACTGGCGATCAAAAAATGATCATATTTTCAAAGTTTTTCATTGATGTTAACACTTTCAGTTATAACACTTTCTGGATATTACACATTAGCAAATATCTTTCAACGTATTTTTACAACCTTTTGGATAAGAAGAAAGAATTACCAAAATAATAATAAGTCAAAATAGATTTCAAAGCATAAAAGTGATTCAATATATAGTTAAAACCTTGTTAAATCCTTCTGATTAGTTTGCAAAAGTAAAACTATACTCCGAGATGGTGAAGAAGAAGAAAACATTCAGCTTGGCACATGGAGCACATCTTCACTGTTTTATTCTCTTTCAAAGCAGATACCAACAAAAATTGATTTGCAAAATACAGGGTGTTAAAAATAGAATGTAATATATTTAAAGAGGTAATTGTATGGACCAAAACGTCTTAATAAATATGGGTCCACAAAGAAGATATGGAAGGTATGAAAAAATGATAACCTTTTTGAAACAACTCTTTCTGAAATCTCCTCATTGGCTCCAATTTGTTGGCATTGTTGATTAATTCGTAGCTGCAGCTCTAGTAATGTTTTCAAATATCTCCAGAAAAAGAAGTTTAGAGGGTCTCTTCCTATCTATCTCTGTAGAAAAGTTTGATTTAAATGTTCTTTAACCGCAATCGAAAAATGAGGTGGAGCACCATCATGCTGGAACCACATTTGTTGCCTTTGGTCTAAAGGAAAGTGGTCTAAAAGATTAATTATTGTGTTCTGCAGAAAATTTAAATAAGCTGTCAGCAATTTCTCCTCCTGCTATAGACGTAGATACCAAGCTTGATCTTCCAGATAAAGAGCATTGTATGCTTAATAAACTGGAATCACGCAATCTTTAGTGAATTCTTGCAAAAATGCGATGTGAAAGAATCTCGATTTGAATAAGTTTCATCATACAGTCTTCGTAGTTCGGTGGCAATTCCATTAGCACGACCATACATGAAATGCATGTCAGTTAATTCTGCGTTAGAGTAAGCAACCATAGTCAACAGTCAATGTTTATTTCACAATGTTAGAAACCTATGATAAGAAAACTACATCTCCGAAACCGTTTGTGGTCCCATGTTTATTAATTTGTTTATTTTGGTCTATACTTAATCTCTTTAAATATTTTACATTCTTTTTTAACACCCTGTATATTAGTGATATATTTTGATTTGATGGTCAATTTGCTAATGTTGTAGAATGGGTTAATGAGGTTAATAATGTATAAAGTTTCTATGTGATTGAGAAAAATGTCTTTACTAAAACTAGTGAACGTGATGACATCATTTTTGTCAATACTTCTTCTTGAGGAAAAAGCAGAAATTTGTATGGTGTTGTCTTTTAGCACATTTTTCATTGTTAAAGTATTTAGGGAAATATTTTCAATTTGGTATGATTTGATTCAATTTTCCACAACTTCATCAGGGTTTTTTGTCCAATTCCTTATATTCTGATTTTTCTGCTATCAAGAGTTGGTTTTGAAACTTGAAAATTTTGTTGCTTCTAATATTCTTTTCCAACAAGTAACAAAGATTTAGAGTAACTACTTCCACTTTAATGTTAAATTTGTAGGTAGTGTTGAAAAATTTAGATGATTTTCATTTATATTAAAGTGACAAAATTCGTTTTTGTATAACTAAATAAGGAAATTATATCAATATTTGTTTTATTTAGGATATTTTGATGGATGAAACTGTCATAGAATCCTGTAATGGAAGTAAAAATCGAAGAAAAACCCGTCTCTTTTTCTTGCATACACATCGTCAAAGAGGGTGGACAGTTTGAAAAGCGGACGAGTTCTAGAGGCAAACAAACCTCGAAGGAAGAAAGCTCGACAGGACGACGGACTGTCGTTGTAGGAATGCAATAGTAAATCAAGATTGGATTTCAGGTTCCCCTTTCCAAAGACAGGGATCGCGAGGAGGTTAAGGGGGCGTTTCGCGCTAGTCTAATCTCGACCTAGCACTCGACCGCCGGACAATCCCTGGACTCTCTCCCGGACACAATGACGTGTCCGCCGATCAAAGGGCCGACCCCCCTTGAACGGACGCCCTTCCGCCGCCTCTCATTCAACAAATTGAAAAATACTCATTAGTTGGATGCTTGGCACCGGCGATTGTCGACGCTTGGAAAAAATCGGAAATTAAAGAAAGAAAATTCCAGGTATTCCCTGTGGATGTCGAAGGCTTTGTACGAACAATAGCACCTTCTTTTTCGATTTCTTTAAATTACTGAACCTTCTCTAAAAATCCAACCAATCAGATTTCTTAGAATTTACTTGAATGCGAACAAAAATGTGTAGATTTGTTTTACGTAAAATGTGGGTTTATGAAACTAATTAACTGTCTCAAAACAGAAAACGGAGAGTAATTGTTGCATGGTTCGTGTATTATTTATAATCCGATCTCTCGGTTCTATTTAAATTAAAAATGAAACAATGACGGCGTTTATTGACCGTGTAGAGTTGCGCGTTGAATAAATCGAAAGACGCTTAATTGCGGCTGAATTCGAAATGATGAATCTCTAATGATGTACCAATTTATCCATTGTATTTGTTCGTTTAGATTCAAAACGTCCATCGAAAAGTTACTTGCTCAACTGCGTATCTAGATTATTCCAGTACGTTGGTTTCTTTTTCTCATTTGTTCTTATTTCCCAACAATTAATCCATTTGTATGAAATTTAGATACTCAGAAAATAAAATGTACCATTTCAATGTAAATTTTATACTTCGTTTCGGGAAACGAAATTGTTCCACCCTTGTTTGCGCCACACCAATCTACTGAAAGCTCATACATTTCCGAATTAACATACCTCCAATTCTAACAAAGTAGTGAACGCAAATCCCAATTGATCGTTTCATTTACATATTCTTTATTTACAATTCAAATCACGTTCGTTGTAACTTCAGCACGAAAACTTTTCACTTCTGTACTTTTCAAAACATTTCCGTATTCACAATACCGAACAAAAGTTTCCCTTATTCGGGACACGTGGCGGATCCCCTTTGATCCTAGCATACATTATTCTCCCCCCCAAAAAAAGAAACTTGGAAAGAACACATCAAAATCATTATGAGATGAAATGTAACGAAAAGTGTTATAAAAAAAGCTTACATTTTCTGATAACTAAACAATTTTCTAACTTCAAAAATCATTAAAGATTTCCTTTACAGCTCCAATCTTCGATATTAATTACGAAAGTTTTCCCATTATTGTTAATTCGCCACCCGGTATATCGAGAACGTAAGGGGGTTCCGAAGGTGAAAGAAAGGGAGCAATTAAGGAGTCTGGATGACGACAACGAAGCGTGGAAACGCACACGTCGTCGAATCGTCCTCGTATCGGTTGCATTTCGGAACACTTCCTCTCTGAAAGAGTGGGAGGGAAGGAGATGGAGGAAACGAACGAGACGGAAGACATGGTGGCAAGGGGGCGGTTGGGGAAGAAGGTACTCGAGTGCCATCAGGTCGTAACTCAGGCAATGCACGGGGCGTGGTCCTCACTAATCGATTCGATATTGCGTTTTATCGATTTTACAAATTTACTAATAATAAAGAATTTTGAATATTTAATTTTGAAATCAAATAATAAGTCTAAAATATCGAAAAGTAATAAATTGTGGGATTTTTACATCTAAATCCAATAAAACTAACTTATTTCCCGATATTTCACCGTCGTCGTTCCTGCGGTCGTATGCATTCCCCGGGAGATATCGGAGAAATGGGAAAACTCTCCCCCCAACCTCCACACCGCGACGGTCCCATACATATTCCGATCGGCGGATATGGTCACATTAAAGTTGACCATGCTCCGTGTTGAATACTGTATGAGACGACGCCCCACCGACGCCCCCCACCCATCGTTTCGACGGCCGCCCCCATTGCGCCCCCCTTAACGACGGTCTCCAGTCATAGAGGAAGTTTTCGAATTTCGCCGCAGCTCGGTGCCGTGGTTGGGATATTTTAAAGTTTAGCTTTTTACAGATTCGTTATTTTTTTTTCAACTCCCCAACACTTTAGTTTTTCCTACGAGATTGTACAACTTTGGTTAAACTTAATTTTATTAGAACGGTTTTTGAATTTTTGCTACCCCTAAAAAGGATGATAAATCTCATTTTAGAAACGGGACGTTTGTTTTATACGAGCGCCCGCGGAGACATAAATAATACAACGTTTCCACCCCGTAGAGGTTTCTTCTTGCGGTCCGGCCCTGTCCTCGGGATTAGATTAAAGCGGCGGCCTTTATTTTAACTGATTTTCATTCATCGCGGCGCCCGGCAATGTTCCCAAATCCGGGGGCTGGGAGCCGAGATAATGCTCAGCCATTTTTCCCGGCGCCAGGCGGCATTATTTTAAAAACTTTTTATATCTCACCCGACCAAGGGACCATCAATAAGGGACGACGCCCCCTTACCCCAACCTTGTCGTCGTATTCGTCCTCATAAATCGTGCTAATACTGACAGTTTAGACAGAAAATATAAAACATCTTATTTTTAGTTATAGGAAATTTTCTAATCGCAAAATGGTATAAATCCACTTGACATGTTCGATACCATAAGGTGACCATTAGCTTTTTTGTATGGTGTCCAACTGTGCTCTGTTATCCAATAAACACCCCTAAACCATAAAAAAGTTTAGGGGTCATTAAAAAAAGACATCTGTGTTGTTATAGATATTTGTGTATAAGTTGTTTATTCTTTTTTACTTTTGTAAAATTCATTTTATTGTAGGTACGAATCGATTGGAATTTGATCGAAAAAATAAATATAAAAATTGGTAACGACCCCTTAGAAAAATACTGAATAAGTGAATGAAACGCAGAACGACCACGAGGGGGTTCTTTTTTTGCCGGTTTATATAAATTCTTAAATACAGTCTCTGAGAGATGGGTTCGACTACCCTCATCAAATTTTCTATAAACCGCGGACAATTTCTGACGTGAACGAGGGTAAAATCCCCAAGTTTTTAGAATAAAATTCACGACCTGTTCCAATTTACCACCCCTGTTGCGATAAATAAGTCATATTGCAAAATTCTTTTACAAAAAATTTTTGAAAAGATTAAAGCTTAATAATGTATTTTTGTACATACGAGGAACGGATAAACAACCCCAAAAGGGTTGTAGGGAAGAGTTACGCTGGTGATCCATCAACTATTCAACATGGTGACAGTTTGAGGTGTCGCTTTAGCTCCCTAGTGTATTAGTCTATTACACAAGAGCTTTCACCCGGAGCTTTTATCGTAACTGTACCTATTTATACACGTCCATTCGAACAAAATGAAAAATTAAAAATAATCTTTCGATTAACGTCATTTGATTGATGTTGTCTTAAAAATATTTGTTGAGCAATATGATTGAAGAGAAAATATTTAGCACCTTTTACACATCAATAAATTTTTAAAGTAACGCAATATCGACCTGTAATGCAGGGTTTGTGGGATAAAAATGCACAGGCTGAGAATTTTTTAGAAGAAAAAGGGGATTCTTTGTCGCCCGACAACAAAAAGCGTTTTTTAGTATAAAATCGAATAACTTCGGGGTATTTACGTCGCATTGTCCACGACCCCAGCTCACGTCTATTTTGGGGTGGATTTAAAGCAGTTTTACGAGGACTTGTAAAACATTTTCGCCGGCTCCAATCGCGCGAACTTTAGGGGTTTACGTTTGAATGACGTTGTCGACGGGAGCTTTACGAGACCATAGGGAGATTTCACACAAAAAGTAATTTACATTTTAATGAAGAGGAAAAAAGAATCTTAAAAAAAAGGATCTTGTTATACTTTAATTTCGAAGCACAACGAAGCGCCACGCGAGATAAAGTCCAGAAGAAGAATTGAGAAAAGTTGGGGAGGTCCGATTTTGGGTTGCATTTCTTGGTCGAAAACATTCATATATTCCCAATTACTCGGGCAGAGACGATATCCCAATTGCTCTTGCGCGCGGCAAAAACTAGAAAACTCCGCAGATGATGCTAATTCGCCGCATAAACCGGTAATTCGGCCGGTTGCGCGGCGGCGTTTTGAAATGCTAAGTGTCTTATGCATATATGTATATTCACAGGGCGGCCGAGCCCCGGGACAGAACCGCGGCAAAAAACTGGGGCCTTTCTGCCGGAGCCGCCCCTTTAAATATGGAACGTCGCCGCCGCCGCCGCTCTTCCTTCACAGCGGCCTCGCTCATTACATAAAGTAAATATTGTCGATATAAATAAAGTGATTCCTTCACTCTCTTGACTCCTCGTGGTTCCTCTTCGTCCATTTTTTTCCCCCGCCCTTTAATCCCCCCTCGACGCTTTCGCTTTAGGCCATACGATTACCGAAAGCACAGCGAAAAATTGGATATTCGCTTTCCGTTTGATCTTCGGTTATATTCGGATTGTCGGCGGTGAACATTCGAACTCGCTATCGCCCCTGGTTATAAATATTGGACTCCAATAAAAGTTGTTACTTAGGATTCGCGTCAGACGACATCAAAGAGAAGCCGAGAACGAAGAAACCCCTCTCATCGTATTTGCTCGTACCAGTAGCGAAACACGTCGAGGGTGCCAACAAATGACCCTCACAGAAATTAAAGAGTCTGATGTCAACCCTCCAAAATAATCTGGAAAAGCTAAAAAAATAAGGATAATTCAAACTTTTTGAACAGATGAAACTAATTTATTTATGACTATTGTGAGGAATTCGTTAAGCCATAACTATTGGTGGGCACAACATGCCAAATCACCTCGTGAAGTTTAACTACGAGTTATTACATGATAACATCTGGATCAGAACTTAAAGTTGTTTCAAGATATTTTGTAACATGTTCGATAGAAGTATTGTCAAAATAGACTAAAAATGTGTTTCGCAGCCGATATATACAACAGGAAGTTTGCTACATCGTTATCATATTGATACAAAACTTGCCTGCCTCTTTTCCTTACTACATTTTAGAAGAAAGTGCGTAGAGTATTTAAACCGAGGTCGCTTGTGGCCGAGGCGCTACATCGTTACAATATCCATGCAAAACTAAAATAATTTTGCATTTAATTAGAGTGCATGTTTTGGATTTTAGGACTAGAGATGCAAGATGTTGTCTAATTTAGCCGAGGTCATTTACGACCGAGCCGCTACACCGAGAATTTATCCATACAAAAAATTAAATGCAATAACAACATGTACTCCCGTTGGTAGTTCTAATTTATGGCCGGCATAATTGAACAGTGGCACTGCAAAAGCAAATTTTGAATTTCACTCGTTATGGGTTCTATGTGTCAAGGCTAATAGCGTACAAAATAGTCTATGTGCCATCCTCTATAGGAAATATCATTTTGTGATCTACAAAACAGCCCATGGTCGAAGCGTCAGTAATCAACAAAAATAATCAACGTTATTAGTATTCAATCCCATTACGTGCAGTAAAAAGGAGACGGAAAGGTACTGAGAGTGTTAGAAGAAAGGAAAAGATGCAGAATTAGTGACTTGCAACATACAAATTATTAAAATGTCGTTGTACCGGCTAAAATCCACCTGAACAAGAGGTAAGCAATTTTAACTTCAAAATCAGAAAACCATGTACTTATATTATACTCTTGTTGCAGGTAACATAACATGTTCTTATAAAAATTCCTGCAAATCTTTAACATTCAACTAGAGAAACTCATTATTTCAACAATATTATGAAGCTGCAAATCACGATAAGCAGAGTACTTTTCTTTTGGGGTTGATTCAAGTTATAAACATAAGTCGCAGAAGACATAGCACGTATGCTTACACCGCTCCTAATGGTAGTGGAGAGCATGTACAGGTTTACAGAAAAACGTTTTCTAATACATTTGAGCTACGCCACAACATGAACTACTATGAACTACAGATGAACGTGGTAAAAAAACAAAGTAAAAAAGTATTTGCCAGAAATGCGCCAGCAAATCAGGGATTATCCAGAGTATTCCTCGCGAGGAAAATCATTACAACCGGGACAAATTGATAAAAGAATTCCTGAGTCCAGATTTAAATGTCAATCGCATGTTTTTGGCGTAGAAGGAAAAAATCCAAATTCAATAGTTACTTATACCGGAAATTTACAATAATATGATGCAGTTGCCATAGTTACGAAACTACTATGCACTTACACTGTCCCACATAAAATGCAACATAGCCTAAATAGTACAGGCATTGCAAAAGAAAAGTTTTGCTTGGAAAACGGTACGATAACCCTGAGTTTTTAGACATCTTAAGAGACGCACGGTTAAACCCGAATGTTTATGGTTCTAGTGTTAGTGAGAGTGCAAGTGTAAAACTAGAACTAACACTATACCTAGAACTAGAATGATTCCGGTTTAGCTGTCTTTAGAGACGTGTGGCTAAGCCCAAATGATTCTAGATCTAAGTATAGTGTTAGTTCTACGTAGTAACAGGTTTAGTGTAAAACTAGAACTAACACTAGACCGAGAACTAGAAACATTCGGATTTAGCCGCACGTCTCTCAAGACGGCTAAACCCGAATGATTCTAGTTCTAGGTCCAATGTTAGTTCTAGTGAGAGTGCAGGTGTAAAACTAGAACTAACACTATACCTAGAACTAGAATCATTCGGGTTTAGCCGTCTTTACAGACGTGTGGCTAAACCCAAATGATTCTAGATCTAAATATAGTGTTAGTTCTACGTAGTAACAGGTTTAGTGTAAAACTAGAACTAACACTAGACCGAGAACTAGAAACATTCGGATTTAGCCGCACGTCTCTTAAGACGGCTAAACCCGAATGATTCTAGTTCTAGGTCTTGTGTTAGTTTTAGTGCAAAACTAGAACTAACACTATACCAAGAACTAGAAACATTCGGATTTAGCCGCACGTCTCTCAAGACGGCTAAATCCGAATGATTCTACTTCTAGATCTTGTGTTAGTTCTAGTGATAGTTCTAGTATAAAACTAGAAGTAACACTAGACTGAGAACTAGAAACATTTGGAATTAGTCGCATGTCTCTCAAGACGGCTAAATCCGAATGATTCTGATTCTAGATCTAGTGTTAGTTCTAGTTTTAGTGCAATAATGATAATATGCAACATAGTGATATCTCATGCTAACTAGTGCTTCTTTTACACTGTCACTAGAACTTACATTAAATCTAGAATATGAAACATTCAGGTTTAGCCCTTAGAAACATTATGATAGAGAAGTTTTTTTTTAATTTCTATTTTATTGTGTTATTTCTTAAATTGAGTTAATTTATTACAAATCTTGTAAGATTAGTATGTGGTGGAAGTCCTTGATGTGAGGACGACCTAAAATGTTATCGGTAAATGCAAGAATGGGATGCTTTTTGTGTCCCGAGTGAAAGCTCTAGAGTATAGAGCCGTTTTCGCTGCTTGGACGCGATAAGGCGACTTGCGTAAACTGGGGATTCTACGCCCTATGCGATGGTTTTCTGTGGGGAAGCTGGTATTACAACTTGACAAAGGGGGTGATACACTTACTATACATACTAAGCGAAAATCATGTATCTAAATGAATATTTCTGTAATTTTTTGTAAGTTATCGAAACAAAACTAGAATTAATTGAAATAGATTTGAATACATTTTTTTTGGAATTTTTTAAATGGCGTCGAAAATGAAGTTTTATTTCGTATCACTGAGTGTATTCTCCCCTTCTTATTTGAAATACCAACCCTCTTTATACGGCAACCATCCTTCGCTATCGCCCAAATAGTAATGGCAAAGGGGAACATCACCGTTTTTATTTTTATTATTTTTTATCTACGATGACCACTCAGTACCATCATATGGTATTATGATTCAATTTATTCCAGCCGATTACAATGTTTTCATAGATAAATTTTTTAATTTAGTTTCGTCGAGCAAAAATCTCCTGAAAACAACAAAAAGAAACTCGAAAAATCAGTGCTGTTAATGAAAATGCTTGGAATTCTCCGTTGGCTTCTATATACGTAGAACATTATCCTCCAGGTTCCTCTCACGATCTCTGCGAGAGAAGCGAATCGAGCTTTTTTCAATTCAAAAAGTTCGCTGTCGGACGAACTACGGTACGGTTTCCAATTTAGAGCTTCCAGTCGACGTTTCTTCTCTCCCTCCCTTTTGCCATAAGTCTTTTTGCAAGTTCAGCTGATTTCCTGCATCGTTTAGTCAAAGCAGTAATTTGATTATGTTAGGGTGGGACGAAGGCCAATCAATTCGTCGACTCTGTTTGTCTTAGCTTTGTCAATATAAATGAAGATAATTCGAATAAAATCAAAGATAAGCTAAAACTACAAAGAAATAAAAGAAGAAAAACTTAGCTATCGTCGGCGCCTAAGTAATGATTGCGATTAAGATAAAGATTCACGGTGTGTCTCGTTCGAATTGGATTTATATAGTTGAATGCAAGTGAAGAGATGGCGACGTCGTCGTCGGATTAATTTCGCATCGGATCATGACACCGCAGCATATATACAAAAAGGATTACCGCCGCCGGTAACGACCGTCGCACCTAATAACATAATCTATAATTTAATCCGCCATTGATCCCGGTGATTGGAAGCCGCAGCGCGCGTCTGTCTTTGCGTTAATTCCATTACCGCGTCGTCGCGTTGCGACGCCGCTTCCTCGCTCAATTGATTTTGTGTCTGCCGTAACCGTGGTAATATTGCTAGGTTGCATTAAGCCAACGTCGTATTATCTCCACAGACGGATCCATTATGTACTCTGTAGCAAAGTGGCGTTATAATTGCATAAAGGTGGCTCTGTCCATCTTGGATATAACACAATTAGAAAACTTTCAACCGGAGTACATTCTCTGAACGCGCGATATGAAAGCGGAGAGGGGGAAACACCCTAACGTAATTAAAAATCTTCCAGGGGCTAATGGAAAACTGATATTAAAGTTTACCCGTAACGCCCTCACGAACAATGGTGAATAAACAGTTTCCGGTAACCTGAACAACTTCCCCTACCTTTACTACCTTTAATACCCTTAATACCATTACAACCATCATTGAGTTTTATATTATTTAATTGTAACTAAATCATTTGAATGTTTTGAAAAATTCCTAAACTTGACAAACGCAAAAGACATTAATAACAATTCCTATAGTATATTCTCTTGATTTTAACCCTCATTGCGTCAGACGAAGAGGGTGAATATGCGCCGACGAGACGTGAGGGGAAATAAGGGAGAAGAGGCGGAGGCGCAGCGAGCTCGACGGGATCTCATCGGGGGGCTCCGAGAGCGAGAGTTGTCACGCACATGGTTTGATTGGGCTGCCGCCCTGATCGATATTGAAAGATTCGCCCCCCTTCGCCTCGTCTGGTCCACGAACGGAGGCTACTACTCGAACTGCCTACGTTAGGACATTCAGATCTACGCCGTCGCCGCCAACCATCCCCAACTTTTGCCCACTCACTAGGCCCGAGCTTGTAATTGCTTCCTTTGAGGTGATTTATGCCCGGTTTCGAATCTATTATGACGCCTCGGGGCGATAAGTATGCAAATCGATGCGAGAAAGGAAGGAAGGATGGAATTCGAATTTGGGATGAGGGTTGATGAGTCATCGTGAATGGACGGCGATGCTCTGGGGAGAATCCGAATGATCTGAATAGGGAATTAGATTCCTAAATAAAGAATTTATTATCGTAGAAACTAATTCGTTATTTATTTAGAAACACTTTTTGTCCAAAACTATTGGTTGTTCCTAATAGAACTGGTCAATATGCCAGACGTAACTGGCAAAGAACCAGAATACCATTACCAAAGCTTTAAAATCCCATCGAATTGCTAATTATCAGAATCTTCGAAGCAATATGGATAATAAAGATCCAGGAATGTGGATAACAACAAGAAAAGTACTGGGAAGAAATTCCTACAATTACCCATGAAAGGAATCAGTTCTCCACTGATGAAGGAAAAACTCGAGCCTTTGCTGATTATCTTGAATTAACATTTACTCCTCACATACCTCGAGAAAGCATGTCATCTTCTGTTACTATTCAAACATATAATGAAACTCATCTTCCGCGGATAGAAAGAGTAGATGAAGAAGTAACAAATGAAGAAATCAGAATTTAATTAATAATAATATAATAATAATCACTTTATTCGGGCAATTTTATAATTACAACCTTGTGAAGTAATATAATATACAGGTGTCCCAGGATAGATGTTACAAGAGGTATAATAACTTAAAAAATTTTGAATTTTATTTTAATGAGTGTAGACCAAACCCTGCTTGGTGTGGAGAGAATTTTAAGTATATTTTCATATTTTGAAAATTAACTCAGCCTTGATAGTGAAGCGAAAACTATTGTTAGTTCAGGTAAAGTAAGCTTTTTGTTCCTGATACGGCAAAATATCATTAAGAAAAGTTGTTCAGAATGAGAAATTGTGGCACTATGCAAAATTTCAGAAAGACCTACCTACATTAATTAAACCACTATATTTTAGATATTTACTTATAATTTACTTCCAACACGATGGATGCTCTACACATTCTACAGCACGTGTAGCTGAATGGTTAAATTTAATATTTCCAGAAAAGATTATATCTAGAAATGGTCCAATTGCGTGGCCTCGAAGGTCTCCCGACCTTACAATATTAGATTTCTTTCATGGGGTTGCCTTAAACAGCTAGTTTTCGCTCAACCAATACCGAACAATCGAAAAATATTAAAAGAACAGATAACAAATGCTATACGACAAATACGCATCGAAGAAATTCAGAACAGCTTTAGAGAAGTTAGGCATTGTATAGAAAAGTATGCAACAAAAGCTGGATGTTATGTTGAATAAACGACAGTTAAGTTTACGTTCGATTTTTTATAAATAAAATAAAATTATACAATGTTTATGTTATTTAAACTAAAATGTGATGGTTCAACCAAAGTAGATAGATCTTTCTGAAATTTTGCATAGGAAAATGTATGCAAATTTTTTGTACATAAAAGGTTACTTTACCTGAACTAAAAATAGTTTTCTCTTCACTATCAAGGCCGAGTTGATTTTCAAAATATGAAAATATACTTAAAATTCTCTCCGCCCCAAGCTTAATTCCTCAGCCTTAAGATAAAATTCAAAAATTTTTAAATCATTATATCTCTTGTAACATCTATCCTGGGACACACTGTATATATATATAATATACCTCATTTGGTACAAGAATGATTTTAAAATATTATAAAAGAAATTTAATTTAGTTATTGAAAAATCACCCAACATTGTTCAGGGGCAGTCCAATCAAGTGCCGAGGTAAATTATTGTATGGGGAAAATTCTGTCCGGTGGGAAGGAGGTGTTAGTCTACTCCTAAAGCGAACATTAACATTATGTACGTCCGTTCTGAATGTAATCCTATCTTGCAGGTATGGAGGGGTACCTTAAGTGATGACTTTTTAACTGCTTAAAACCAAAAGACACATGATGATATTTTCTCATGCCGAAAATTAAACGGATGCACTAGTTTTGAAGCTTTTGGATTTTTCCCTGACGCGTGGAATCCAAAAGGCCCCATATATGCTGTCACAGTAATAGAAGTGTGACAATACCAGAGAGTCGCATAAAAGTTTTTTGTGTGCCAGTCGAGACTATAACGATTAGAGTAAATCAATTTGACGAGCCATAATCAACGGATTAGTGTGTTCTCTAAAGCTCAACGCCTCATCCATGACCAGTCCGAGGTTTTTGTCAGACTTACTCAATGGAATACGAGTATCTCCTATCGACAGGTGATAAAACTCATTAATAAATTTCTCTTTTAACTTAGCGGGCCCAAACAGAATGATCTGGGTCTTAGTAATGTTTATCTTTAAGCAATACTCTCGAGCCCATCGATAATGCCATGCAAGTCACGCTTGAACTTATTGAAGCTTTCATCAAAGTGGCTTTCAGAAAATGACAGATAAATCTGAGTATCATCAGCATAATAGTGGACGCTACAGAAATTAACGAAGCTATTGAAACTTATCGTGTAAATTTTAAATAGTGTAGGGCCGAGAATCGACCCCAGACCTTATCTCCCAAGCACTCGACTTCACCTGATCAAAACTGACTGATTGAACCCTGCCTTTAAGGTAATTTTTGAAAAAAATCCAAGAATTGAGAAATCCAACATCCCAGAAGAGTCAATGTATTGGAATCAGTTGCAGTCCACTATATTGTTCAGAGCAGTTTCACAGCTATGTCCTTCCCTGAAACCAGACTGATTCACCGGAACAATGTGCTTCAGAAACTCTGTGAATTGTCTGTTAATTATCTTTTCTAATACTTTTGATAAGGAGTATCCACCAACCTTATATCAAACCTTTAATATACCTAACCTTATACCAAATCTAATTCTAAAACACCTCCCTTTGAATATTACTAGCCACTTAACTGATATCTTCAATTCATGCTTAAAAATGGGTTACTTTCCGGTGACTTGGAAAAAAGTAGTCTTATATCTAAGTACCATTCTATAAGCCTCTTACAGGATATATTGCGAAGACTTCAAGATCAGCTGCTGGAAAGAAATGTTATCCCAAACATACAATGATCCATGAATTGGTGCGTGTTACAGAATTTATTGAGAAAGGTTTTGAAAGTAAGCAATACACCACTATCGCCTTTTTAGATGTAGCTGAAGCCTTTGATACAGTTTGAATGGACGGATTAAAATTCAGTTATTGCATATAGGTCTAGATGACTATATTACTGTGTGAGAATAAATAGGACCTATTCAGATACAAGATCTATTAGAGCAGGAGTTCTTCAAGTAGGTATATTGCCACCAACCTTATTTAATATATTCTATGCATGATATACCGTGCTAATGATGCAATGAAAAAGCTCTGTTTACTGACGATATGTTGATTATGACCCAAGGCAGAGATTCGGAGGAAGCTATAGAACAGCTACAAGATGGTATTAACGACGTGCAGAAATGGCTTACTAAATGGCCCTTACACCTGAATAAAGACAAATGTGAACAACTTCACGCTGAACTAAACATAATGACAATTATGTTTCTTTCTTTCTTTTTCTTTAATAAATTTAGCCGTTATTTTAGCGTAAATATGAAATCAACCATGATGTAACATGTTTCAATGTATGTTGAGCTGGTTTTAATAAAATAAAATGACTCATACACGATTGGCGTGTGCGCAAGGGTTGGGTATTGTTCGGATTTGAAGGGTTGCAAAAGGGTGACAACCCCTTATGTAAATCGAAAGCTATTGAGCGAAAGGGTCGAAAGCCGGTTAGCTGCTCTGCATACGCAAGTAGTCCTGGGGGCGGCAACTCTCGAAGACGTGGGGTTTAAAGTTTCTGGAACCAATCGAAACTCTCCTCGCTCACCCTAGCTTTAAATTGTAAATTAGATCGCAGGAGTTTTTTTTTTTATAAAATGGCGGAAGACTTTCCTGAAAGAAATCCTGAAGCAAAGTATACTAATTTTGATACATAAAAATAACGTAGTTACATTTCAATTTTTCTCCCCACAAGATTATGTCGAGAATAACGCCATAACTGAGAATGAAGTTATCTTTTCGATGACAAAAACCCCAAAACTCCCCTATGTATCTTTAAAAAAAAGTTATACTAAATCCAGATAATCCATCTCAACACTTAATTACTATAAAACAATAAAAATGTAATCCGAAGACGGTATGCAACGAGGAAGGCGACCGAGAGTCGATCCAGTAATCAATTTGCGCGGTTTAAACAATGACTTATCCAGTGTGATTCGCAACCATTTTGTCTTCTTGCGGTTTTATTCCATCCCGATCGGTATTATTTCATTTAGCGCCGCAGCGACTGACAGAAGAAGAATATGACTTGGATCGCCTTTCGCACAATGTTATTATTACATTATTGCGTAGCGTTTTATGACACCCTTAATTCCATGGATGCGCCACTAATAATTACTAAGTAATATTAAGAATCCCGAAGAAGATCAAAGTTGTGGTTATCCGTTCAACCCAATACAATAAACAATATCTAAACCTCAACCTAAGTTATTAATATTGACTTTTAATAGGTAAAATCTATAAAATGTTGGAATTTTTTTTTATTTACCACAAAAATAACTTCCAAAAACCTGTCTAAACACGAAAGATTAATATCCGGCTAATCGATTTTGACGTCAGCCGCTGCCGCCCCCATTGTGCTTAAACCGCTATTCCGCCAGTCATCTCGAAGGCGAACGGGGCGCGCATTAAAAAGTTAAAAAGCGTCTGATACGATTTTGATGCTCTCTCCCGTGCTGAATTATCGATGATTTATGGTTGAATGTGCGGTTTTTGCTTTGCACCCCCTTAGCATGGTGTATCAGTCAGCTGTCTACGTACATAAATCATCATTCGACGCCGGGCGTCTCGACGCGTTTTCGGATTAGGGCGTCATTAATCGCGACCTGCTCTTTCGTAGTTGTCCTCTCCATCCAACATTTTTTTCGTCACAACTCGACTATTATCTTATACGAGAGTGAATTCCCATAGAGTAGGGGTCGATTTTCATAAATATTTGAACGAAAGAGTGATTACTATATATGATGGATTATAAAAGAATCATATTTTAATAAAATCTAAAAAGGTGACATCTAGAAAGTTCTTGTGTGATCTTTCTAGTGAGAGTACAAGTGTAAAACTAGAACTAACACTATACCTAGAACTAGAATCATTCGGGTTTAGCCGTCTTTAAAGACGTGCGGCTAAACCCAAATAATTCTAGTCCTAGGTATAGATAGGAGTTAGTTTTACATAGTAGCATAACAGTGCTAGTGTAAAACTACAACTAACAGTAGACCTAGAGAATTTTGATGTTTTTCGAAAGTGTTTCTAAGTTAAACTAAAACTAGAACTAACATTTGCCCTATCACTAGACCTAGAAACTAATAGTAAGTAATCAATAACTAATTAGTGTCTAATTCTACGAGCAATGCGAAGGGGCAGCCATGGGATCACCTCTGTCTCCTGTGATAACCAATTTTTACATGGAGATGTTTGAAGAGGAAGCGTTAAAGAAGAGTCCTTGGAAATCGAAGCTATGGCTCCGTTACGTCGAGACATTTTCGTGATCTGGCAACATGGAAAAGAGTAACTCCAGGAATTTCTAGACCACCTCAATTTACAGCACCCCATGATAAAATTTACAATGGAAATAGAAACTGCAAAACAGTTGCCATTCCTGGATGTGTTAGTCACTAGGAAGACAGATGGGGGCATGGAAGGACAGATGGGAGCATGGAGGTACATGCAGGCTTCATCCCACCACCACCCACAACAGAAGAGGTCCGTGATTCAAGCGAACAGAGACTATATGCGATAAAGAGAAGCGAAGAAAAGAAGAAAGATTCCTCGAAGATGTGTTGCAAAAGAACGGCTATACGATGAGAGATATAAGACGAGCCACCAAACCACGCAAACAGAAGGATGACTCGGTAAGTACGACACCAGCCTCTTTTATCTGCCTTCGTTATGTTTCAGGTATGACGGAGCGAATTGCGAGGCGTCTGAAGAAGAATGATATCTTCTGATAGCCAAAGACAAACTAACCCCATTAAAGTGAGCGAGAGTCTACCGGCTATCGTACAGTTGCGGGAAATATTATGTTGGCCAAACTGGACGTACGTAAGATCCAACAATCTGTAGTCGCAGAGCATTGCCACAAAGGAGGACACAGCATAGAGTTCGACAAAACCAAAGTGCTAGCAAGAAACAGACATTACTTCCAAAGATTGACGAGAGAGGCGATAAAAATTCAACGATATGGGAATAACATGAATAGAAAAGATGGTTGGGAACTCAGTCGTACATGGAAGATGCTAGTGATCTCAACGAAGTCTTCACCACCCGGATTTGACAAAAACAACTTAGTTGACAATTAGACACTAATTAGTTATTAATTACCTTTTCATGTATTTTTTGTCAAATTTTAACCGAATTCGTCACTGGCATCCGAAACGTCAAAATTTTTTTCAAAAAACAAACACACGGCTTAACCCGAAAGTTTCTAGGTCTGGTGATAGTGCTAATGTTCGTTTTAGTTTAATTAACACCAGCCATGAAAGCCTTCGTGCTTATGTTTCTAAGTTACTAATACTTAACCAAGGCAAAATAATTGAAAATCATATTGGAATATGGGATATATTTATTCGAGTCGTTCAAAATGGTTCTAATAGACTAAAAACATCTATGGGATACTTAACTAAGGTGGCAGGATTGAAAAAGTTGATTTTGATGTTTATTGGAAATTTCTGAGATAGGTTTATTGGAGGGCGTCTTATTGAAAATATGCTTCACGCAGTTAGGCAAGCGGATTTAAAAACTTCATCTCTTAAGAAGGTTGGGTTGGGTTGGGATAATTTGCCGGGGTGCTTAATAAAAAGCTGTACTAGATAGTAAAACTTTAGCAATCCATGCCTTTTTATATTTTCCACTTCTTTTTCGTATGATTCTTTTTCTTTGTCCTTTCTGTTGCCTATTTTTATGCCTAGTTACCAGATTAAAGTATTGCAGTAACGAATTTTCTTATTTCGATTTGGTTTTTACATATATATTTTACAATATATGAATGTTGAAAGCATAGTTACGAAACTACTATGCACTTGCACTCTCCCACATAAAATGCAACATAGCTTAATAGTACAGGTATTGGGTAGTTTTGCAAAGGAAAAGTTTTGCTTGTAAAAGGTGACGTCCTTATGATAACTCTGAGTTTCCGCCTTAAGAGATGCACGGCTACCTAGACTTACTACTAGGTCTTAGTTCTGGTTTTACACCAGCACTATCATTAGAACTAACACAAGACCTAGGACTAGAATCATTCGGGTTTAGCCGTCTTGAGTGACGTGCGGCTAAATCCGAATGTTTCTAGTTCTAGGTCTAGGTAGAACCAGAAACTTTCAGGTTTAGCCGTGCATCTCTTAAGGCGGAAACTCAGAGTTACCATAAGGACGTCACCTTTGCCAAGCAAAACTTTTCCTTTGCAAAACTACCCAATGCCTGTACTATTATACGAGAGTGAATTACCACAGAGTAAGGGTTGATTTTCCTAAATATTTGAACGAAAGAGTAATTAGTATCTATGATGGATAAAAAATATTTTAATAAAATCTTAAAAGGTGACATCTAGAAAGTTCTTCTTGGAATGCATTAGGTGGGAGTTTTATTTCTGCAATTCCTGCAATCGATCTCGCACACAAAAGCGGCGATTCGTAGTTGAGGGGGGTTGCCGGGATTGTAGGGGTTGAAGGGGCGCCGATGTGGGGGTGAAGTCGTCGACATAGTTTCTTTCTTCGCGTGTGCGGCCGTGCGCTAAGCGATGCAGAGGTCGGCGGGCCTCATTATAGGTGAAGCGAAGTCAAAGTTGGAACCAATTACACCCCATTGTTGCCAACGGCAGGGTCTCCGCCCCCGGAAAAACGTCCCCGCGCCCCCGTCTTAACTAGACATCCGGCGTAGAGATTTCAATTTAGCGATACGGCGGCCGAGTACGAGTCGGGGATACGCGGCCCCGTTCCAGCGTTTCCCAGTTTCTCATTTTAAATTTAATATTTCGCCGTCGGCGAACCACCCCTTACCACCCCCTTTACCAACCCCCTTCTATGTACCCGTAAACATTTTGATTTTGTTTGCGTTTACCGCTCGCTACGTTCGCTTCTCCGGGCTCTACTTCGATTTTGTTACATTCCTTCGGGAGGTTTTCGTTGCTCTTCTTTTTTACTCTTCTTTTTTCTACTCTTCTTTTCTCTACTTTTTTTTCTACTCTTCTCCGTTTCTTTTTGACGTCCTAATATAATTTTTCCCCAACCCCAAACTAAACCACAGATAAAATTATAACGATAGATTTTACATTTTGTATTTAGAGATTTTTTTGACAAAAAACTAAAAAAAGGCGAGAAGAAAAAGTGGTTGGAAGTAAAGAAAATGAGTGGAAAGCTATTCGCTTAAAACGTAAAGCTGCTCCAGAGTGAAGTGCAAAAGCAAATTTCTCCCCTGCGAATGCGAAGCAGCTTATACTAAACAAGGGTGGGCATCTTTTGAAACTGATAATGCACGACCGAGTCCGTGCAGATGTGTCCGAGGCTGGTCTTCGAAACCTCTCGCAAACGAGATGGGAGTTTGGACGAACGACGACGACTTACGTATTCAGAACGCGAAGGGCGAAGTCCCCCGAAAAACGAATAAGAGGGTACGTCAGTACGCCCCCGCAAAATTTATTTATGTATATTTACCCTAAAAGCGTACATGTCACGCGATAATTCGTTCGAATGTGCTAATTGCTTGTGAAAATGAAAATTTTATTTTTAATCAAAGACATCGTTTTATAACTTTATCACAGACAACGTTGAGAAATGATATTTATACTTACTTATGATTCATAAAATAGTGGTGTATGAATATTTAAATGGAGTGGACTGGTAAATAACGTAGTCGCCAACTGGAACAATTACTGGGATATTGCACTTGATTTATAAGTTAATTAAGCATGTTTTCTAGTGAAGATACTCGTATTTAATAATCACTGACCATAGGACAGCTCGTAGAGAAGTTACTATATACATAATGGAATTATGAATATTTATAACACTTTTCTTTGTTATTCACATTCCTTTTTATTAGAATAAATAAAAATTAATAATCAAAATTCTTACTTATTAATTAATTCTTCATTAATTCTTTATCATTGAGTATTGTTAACACAGATTTAGGGTCTAAACACAGATATCCCTTTAATATTTTCCAATTTAGTACAATTTGGTACTCTAGATTTTGACCTAGATCAAATGCCGCTGCTCAAGACATTTGATCCTATTGCGCCTTGGCTTGGGGAGAATGATGTATTAAGTCTTCTTAATCACACCAAACGTTCCAGCTAACACGACATTGAAAATGCCTGATTTGTCAGACTGTAAGCGATGCTGCTTAACAATTAACTGAGATTGCAATACATACAGTGAATTTCACTTAAGATGAAATATAGAAAAATATATTTCCATAGAAACCAGCGCGTATCTACTTACTCTATTCCATAAAAATGCAACTTGTCAATATAATTTGACAATAAAAATGTATTACAATCTAGCGCTGAATAACAAATGAAACTAGACTAATATTAGCACTAGAACTAACACTATACCTAGAACTAGAATCATTCGGGTTTAGCCGTCTTTAGAGACGTGCGGCTAAACCCAAATGATTCTAGTTCTAGGCATAGTGTTAGTTCTACATAGTAACGGTGCTAGTGTAAAATTAGAACTAACACTAAACCTAGAAACATTTCTAGGTCTAGTGCTAGTTCTAGTTTTAATTGTTCTTCAGCGTTGTTCTTAAAGCAGAAACTCAGAGTTATCATAAAGAAAATTTGGAAAGGAAAACTTTTCCTTTCCAAAACTACCCAATACCTGCATTAAGCTATGTTGCATTTTATGTGGGACAGTGCAAGTACATAGTAGTTTCGTACCTATGGTTACAGCATTCATATATTGGGAGTTATATGAAATTCCCCGTATATAATAACACTATGGAAGGTAAAAACCAAATCGATATAGGAAAATTCGTTACTGAAATACATTAATATGGTAACCAGGCATAAAAAAGAAGCAACAGAAAGGACGAAGGAAAAGAATTACTCGAAAAAGAATTGGAAAATATATAATGTAGCATGGTTTGCTAAAGTTTTACTATCTAGTAAAGTTTTTTATTAAGCATCCCGGCGAATTATCTGCTTCTTAAGAGATAAAGTTTTTAAATCCGCTTGTCTAACTGTGTGAAGCATATTTTCAACAAGAAGCACTCTAATAAACCTATCTCAGAAATTTCCAAGAAACATCAAAATCATCTTTTCAATCCTTTCACCTTAGTTAAGTATCCCATCTGTGGGACTTTTTTTAGTCTATTAGAACCATTTTGAACGACTAATAAATATATCCCATATCCCAAAACTTTGTATTTTCTGCAAAACATCCCCTTTAGTGATTTTCAATTATTTTACCTTGCTTAAATAACCTGAAAATTTATCCAACCGAATAGTATTATTTTGATACACTCTATAATACTCTAATTGTATGTGTTTAGTAGACTGGTACGATTTTGATACACACCAAGCAGTTACCACATATGAAAAAATCTTTGAATTTTCTGCAAAATATCTCCTTTTGTGTTGCATACTTGTTTCGTCATGATCAAATAACCTGGAGATGTATCCAACCCAATAGTACCATTTTGACACAGTCCAATAAACTGAGTTAATCTGAGAGTAACGTGTAGCAGACATGGGTGCCTTTTTAATTTCATAATAATTTCTGAGTCCTTCTTTATCATGATTTAACATTCCGCGATCCAAATCGTATAAGGTTCTTATTCCAGTATCTCTTTTTTAATCTTGTCACCACTTTTTACCATTAGCAGGTTATTAGCTTAGTCAGTGATTCCTCCTCCTTTTGCTGAGCCTGGGATCAACATGGCTCTATACAGGCAGAATTGAATTTGTACTTCATTAAAATTTTTCCCAAAGATATTCTTTCATATTGATATTGTCTCTGGTTTGGAGTATCACAATTTCCTCGAAATTATGAAATTGATGTTTAACTTTGTAGATATATTGCTACATTTTGGAGAATAAATTCAGTTCAGTAAACTTTTCTCTATGATGAGTTTTCCAAAATATCCCCTTTAATTAAAGCCTTCGTACTTATATCCCCTTTAGTGGTTTTCAATTATTTCGGATTGGTTAAATAACCTGAGAATCTAACCAACTGAATGGTATAATCCTTAATAATCCTTTTTAATGTTTTAGTAACTTAGAAACACTTTCAAAAAACATCAAAATCTTTTTTTTTTTCAATTTTACATCTTAGTTAAGTATCCTACAGATGTTTTTAGTAGACTAGAACGATTTTGATAGACACCAAGCAGTTATCGCATATTCAAAAATCTTTGAATTTTCTGCAAAACATCTCCTTTAGTATTGTTTGATTATTTCGCCATGGTCAACCTGGAGATTTATCCAACCCAATAGTACCATTTAACACAGTAATGTGAGTTAATCTAAGAATAACGTGTAGCAGTCTTTAAGTTAGACGTTTATTTAATTCTTTCAAGTATATAATTCTAAAATATTTTGCATCATAATTAATATAAATAAAAAGAAAATGTTTAAATTAGTATACTGTATAAACACAGTCAATAAAAGTCACTTACATTTTTTATAATCTACTCAGTGAACACTAAAGAATTTTAAAGTTGCACATAATGAAATAAAATGTAAAAATTTACAATCGTGTACGGTACCATATCTTTACACTTCTTAAGTTTTTGATGTACATTATTTTATAGTAAAGCACGCATATTTTTTCGCTGTCACTTTTGGACATTATCTCCATCGAAATGATTTATAAGACCCGCAACGATGCTAATTAAAATGCGTAATTACAATTGAATCCCTCGCTATTTCATTGTTTCGCATACAAATTATACATGGATTCTATTATAAAATAGAAACGGGAGCGTGGCAATGCTGAGTTATAATTTTTGTTGGATTGAAAACGTCGCTGTTGGAAATTGGATTTTAAAGCGGTTTTATTTTTTAAGGATTGTAATATTTATTCAACATGCGCCAAGAGGGAAATGATTATTCATAGATCGTGCTCACTTACAATTAGCGCGTACACAGCATTGCGTGCGGCGAATCTTTGTTTAGAGACGAACTCATCTTACCGCCTAATTAACCCAAATACATGGAAGTTACGAAACATTACGTTGTGCGATTAGTTTTACTGGATGCTCCCGTGAAATATTACTCTATGTTATACTCAAGGATGCAACGCGAAACTACAACTTAACAATATTAGTACTACATTTTAACTGTTACTTAATAATTACTACCAGAGAACAACCAAATCAATATCTTTTTTTTCTATTTTTACAGGAAAAAAGATCTGTCAGAAAATACATGATGCAACAAAGATACCAGAGGGACATTCACTGGGCATTCAAATCCCAGTCAGGAGACTTTCGTTTTGCCTTGCCCTCAACTTCGGATTCCCAAAGGTACGATCACATGGCAATCATAAGCATCTGAAAGTCGGAAGGAAAAAAACGTATTACTTCAGCTTCGGTTATAGGTTTTTTTTCTTCCTTCCTACCGACCCAGGGAATAGTTCAATATAATCTATGGGAAAACTTGGAACGATAAATATTGTTTCCCTATTTTATAAAAAGAAAATAAATTACTTCACGTTATTATTATTTTGTTTTGCCAAGGTTTAGCGTAAACAAAACCGAGTATCACACGTATTTCTGCATGCGCTATTAAATATGCATTACACGAATATCATTTGCGTCGGTCGTAACACGTAATTGAGCCGTGGCAATAATTAAGCGTAATAAAACTAAATTAAAATAGTACATTGTTCCGTTTTTTGTACTAACGAAGTGTAAATAGGAATGGGGGAATGTTACATAAACATAAACATAAGGGGTTATTATAAAAATTATAATTAACGTATGATTTAGTAAAATTTAAACATCTTAAAAAACTGATTATTGTACGTTACTTTTTGTGTTTTCTTGTATTCTCATGTTATTACAATAAACATTATTTTTTTTTACATCTATACATAAATTAACAATTTCATTACTTATTATGTGAGATACAATTAAGTTTACAATACAATATCATTTCACCACTTCTTGATTCTAGATTATGAATCTCATAATACATAATTTTTGAGAGAATCTGAGAAAACATAAGAAAACCTTAGTAAAATCCATGACTTTATTAAATAATGCTAGATAAGGTTATAAATGTTATGCTGTGCTAATACAAATTAATTTTGAGAAATAAAATCATATTTTTTCAGATTACCCAGAAGATTTCTACGCCATAAATAACACATCTAGAACATAGTCATTTTTCACGCAATCTATGAAAGACTTCTTTGGACAAGTTGTGCCTTAGATAGCAGATCTCCAATGGTAATGAAAAATAAAAGGAAAAGTCCAAATTAACTAAACACACTTGGTTCTTAATTCCGTTCCATCAGATCTTTCCTGAGATTACAAAAGGTTTTCCTTTACTCATTTTATGACAAAGATTATACAGCTTATGGATAATCGGATAACCTTTGCTTCAATTTTTGGTTTTTTATTCTCCGGAGTAACAGGAATCATGACCGGAGCAAATATGAGTGGAGAATTGAAAAAGTCCTTTGCGTATTTCAATGTCGAAAGTCATTGCTAGGCAGATGTAGACTTTGTGTCACTTTACTATCACTACCTATGCATGAATTTATTCGACCAAACCCAGGTTTTTAAGTCTAAAGGTTGAGATGTGCACATCCAAATAAGAAAAGATTACAACTTTGATTACAGCTCTTATGCTATCATCATACATTTAGTTTTTGAAGTAGAGACAGCATGCAGAAAACAATTTTGTGATATTTAGCTGTGATACTTTCAATATAGGTATGATGAGATGAGATTAAACATGGTGTTTCATTGTGGCTGTCCGTTTTCAGGCTTATTAAATCCTGTTCAATACGTCTTTGAGTAAATGCAAATTGCTTCAACTTCTCTGGACAAGTTGTGCCATAGATGGTAGATCTCCAATGGCAATGAAAATTAAAAGGAAAAGCCCAAATTAACTAAACGCACTTGGGTTCTTCTCTAGAAAGTTAAGTACCAAATGAGCCTACGATAAAGTTTGATTGAGTGGAAGTTCCTAATTCCGTCCCATATGATTTTTCCTGAGATTACACTAAATGAAAACGTTTACTCATTTTATGGCAAAGATTACACAACTCATAGGTAATTGGTTACCTTTGCTTCAGTTTTTGGCGTTTTATTCTCGGAAGTAACAGGAATCATGGCTAGAGCAAATATGAGTGGAGAATTAAAAATCCAGGAAAATCAATACCAAGAGGAACTTTATCCGCTACTACATTCACATTTGTCATTTATTTAACACTTTCATTATTAACTGCTTTTACTAGCAGTCGATTTTTATTACAAAATAATTATTTATTTATAACTGCTGTTAATGTAGTACCAGCAATAGTTGCTTTAGGATTATTTACTGCTACTTGGGCTGCTTGTTTAAGGCCCACTTTTACCACCTCTTGATAAATTTATCCTATAGATAAATCCAGCTCTTAGCCAATGAGAGTGCTTAAAACCGCCGTAACCATGGCAACCATCCTCTAGATAGTTTATCAGGAGGATGGTAAAAGTGGGCCTAAGTAATGTTATCGGAGGATCTAGAGTTATTGAAGCATTAGCTAAAGATAAAGCTTTTGCTAAATACTTTTTATAAAAAATAATTTTCATGAATTCATTTTTTTTTCTTTTAGGATCATTTCTATCATTTATTCCAAAAGGTACTTGGCGCAACAATCCAATTTTGGCGATTTCCTTCTGGCTTTTAGTCCAATTGGTTCTTTTAATAGGTTCCTTAAACATAATCGCTCAATTAAATTCGGTTCTATTCTTATTGAGTTATTTAGCAACAAATATGGCTTGTTTAGGTTTAGAAATCATCTTGTATCACTTTACTATCACTACCTACGCATGAATTTGTTCGACCAAACCTAGGTTTTCAAGTCCAATGCTTGAGATGTACACACCCAAATAAAAAAGATTACATCTTTTTGGCTCTTTTGCTATCATCGTACATTTAGTTTTTGAAGTAGAAACAGCATGCAGAAAACAATTTAGCTGTGATACTTTCAATGCAGGTGTTCTTTTAAATACGTCTTTGAGTAAAGACAGCAGAACTCCAAACTCCACAAACGAAATTAGCAACTACTTGGGTTCTTCTATATAAAGTTAAGCTCCAAAAAGAAATAAAGAGGCTACGATAGAGAATTGTTTTATTGAGTGGAAGTTCATAATTCTGCCCAATCTGATCTTTCCTGTGGTTGCTCATCATTTCTGTCACTCTTAATATGTTCTTAGTTTTGTTTATCTTAGTGTATTTCAATGTCGAAAGTCATTCCAGGGCGGATGCATATCTTGTGTCACTATTCGATCAAACCTAGGTCCAAGACTTGAGATGTGAATATCGAAGTTAGAAAAACTTACATCTTATTGGCTTCTTTTGGTCTATAATATTTAAATGGTTTGATTTGATTTTGATTAAAATCACTTTTTTTTGCTGTATTTTTATTGTATAAAATTTTTTCTTGTTACTTTTCTAAACTTTTTCTCTCTACTTTGCAATTTCAACGTTGGCGTGGCAGAATAATGTTCTGTGGACGTTAAAGCTTCGTATTGACTTCGAAAGAGGGAGGACGCTGAGCTTTAGCTCTCGTTCCGAGCTGTCTCGGACGCTTTTCCCTAATATTCCGAGATTCTGGAAAGTGGACATCTAGCGTGGATTCTCTCGACCATGAATTTCTGGAATAAAACTGAATAATGTAAGCGACAGGGATTACATTATACCTTCTCTCTTTGTTTTTGATGTCCCTTTACGAGGATATTATGGGCTGGGTTGATTCGAAAACTATTCGAGAAGTGTATAATAAAGTTTTTTCGCTGCGATTAATCAATGTTTTTGTTGCTATAAAAGGCGCCGGATGACCAAATATAGTTTGACTTCCTCTGCAAGTAAAAGTAGCGAAAAGAACAACCTTGAATCTCCATATTTCGAATAGTGTAATCGATAATTAAAGATCCAGGCCGAAGTTTTGAATAATCAAGTCTCCTTTTATGGTCGAAACGTGTGTCTGAATTAAAATGAAAAAATAAGGTTCGAATCCGATATGAATGCGTTTCGAATGTTCCTCGCCTGGTTAAAGGAATTTCGCGTACCGAAAAGGAGATCTCTTAATTGCAAATAAAAACTATTACCAAGTATAAATGGGTATCCGGCTAATGTCCGGCCCGATTAATAAACATTCGCCCGGACTCCGGGTATTATTAAAATATCGCGTATCGGCGGCAAAAAGCGGCGATCGGCGGTGCAGAGAAGACGGAAAGAGCGCCGACATTTGTAATTGTAATATGTCTTCGGATCCGTTCGCGGCCGTACATCATCTCGTAATGCTCGGGGTCCTGGACCTAATTATTAACCGCATGTTGCATTCGCGATTCTTCTCTCCAACAGCAACAACAACGGGCACAACCAATAATATTATCGTTTCGTTTCGAAATCGTTCCGTTTCGACCCAGCAGGCGAAAAAACCTCGATTTCATCGTACTCCTAAATCATTTTTTTCAATCAGATAATTACAAAAAAAAATCTTGTACACGACCCCCTTTTAATTTTTTTCTTTTTCTTATTATAATAAACAAAGAAAGAAATAACACAACATCCAACCATCTACTGTAATAACTAATAATCCTTTATTAATATTTATTTATTATTTTCCATTTTAGGTAAAAAGAAAAATTGTCACACCTATTTCCCGATGTACTATTCAGAATTCCGTCTGAAGGGATGGCGCCCTTTGGCTTGCGAAGTAAAGACGAAGGAGGTGGTGGTGAGACGGCGAGGAAGTCCTTCGGAATAAAGTGGTCGTGCATTATTCAAGTGTCCGCCGAGGGGAGGCGGTGAGTAAACATGAGCGCATCGCGAAATGGAGAAATTGGAAACGGCTCCTGGAGCGGAGGAGCGAAACTTATCCATTTATAATGGACGGCGGGAGGCGCGGAGCTTGGAGATGTTGCGGGGGCGGAACAACCCGGAATACAATTTCAGCCCTTTGTTCCCGAAGGCGCGCGGTGCGAATGCCTGAAAGCACTCGCTTCTGTAATAACGTTACCTGGATACCAAGAAGTACTTCTAATAATTTTCAGGTATAAAAAAGTTAATTAAGCTTTGAAAGGTTATTTAAGGTTATTTATTTTTTAGGGATCAAAAACATGCTTGAAATACATCAATTAATAGGAATGAGTTGTTTTGGAAGTTTATAATGGAAATGAAGAAAAAAATAAGAAAGATGTATTGTGAAGTAAGAACGAAAGGAGGAAAAATTTTTGAAATTTTTAGGTAACTTCAATTAAATTATTCTTAATTCTTATATCCTTTCTGGCATAAGAAACAATCTGGGATATATTTAGATCAGCCAATAATACTGTGAACCAATTTGTTTGCAAATCTTTAAAATTGAATAACTCATCAGTTACAGCTACTATTGATTTTTCGTAGGTTTTTTGAGACCTGGTGGAATTTCTGGAGATCGTTTTCATTTCTTCAATTCATTCCTTATTAAGATGATATCTCATGTTTCGATGTAGATGATAGCAACACACAAAGATTTTAATGGTATATGTATTCATACCATAATGGTGTTATGATAGATATAAAGCATTGTATAGTTGTTTCTAAATTGAATGCTGAAGGTTATTTCTATGGGCTATCAAATTGTACAGGCTTCCTAGGAATTAATTGATGATGTTAGTTATTATTTTGTGTAAAATAATCCCATTCCAAAGCAACGAATCTAACTTGAACGCAACCCAACACATCTCAAAGCAACAAATCCAACCTAAAAACAACTTAATTCCACTTTAAAGCAACTCAACCTATCTCAAAGCAATGAATCCAACCCCAAAAACAATCCAATTCAACTCCAAAGCACGCTAATTCAGCACCAAAAGAAATTGGCTTAAAATAATCCCATTCCAAAGCAACCCAACCCATCTTAAGCAACGAATCCAACCCGAAAGCAACCCAATACCACTTTAAAGCAATCTAACCCATCTCAAAGCAACGAATCTAACCGGAAGTCAACCCAATCCCACTTTAAAGCAACTCAACCCATCTTATAGCAACGAATCCAACCCCAAAAACGATCCAGTCCAACTCCATAGCGAGCTAATTCAGCACCAAAAGAAATCGATTTAAAATAATCCCATTCCAAAGCAAACCAACCCATCTCAAAGCAACGAATCTAACCTGAACGCAACCCAACACATCTCAAAGCAATAAATGCAATCTAAAAGCAACTTAATTCCACTTTAAAGCAACTCAATCTATCTCAAAGCAATAAATCCAACCCCAAAAACAATCCAATTCAACTCCAAAGCGCGCTAATTCAGCACCAAAAGAAATTGACTTAAAATAGTCCCATTCCAAAGCAACCCAACCCATCTTAAGCAACGAATCCAACTCGAAAGCAACCCAATACCACTTTAAAGCAACCCAAGCCATCTCAAAGCAACGAATCTAACCTGAAGTCAACCCATTCCCACTTTAAAGCAACTCAACCCATCTTATAGCAACGAATCCAATCCCAAAAACAATCTAGTCCAACTCCATAGCGAGCTAATTCAACACCAAAAGAAATCGACTTAAAATAATCCCATTCCAAAGCGACCTAACCCATCTCAAAGTAACGAATCTAACCTGAACGCAACCAACACATCTCAAAGCAATAAATGCAATCTGAAAGCAACTTAATTCCACTTTAAAGCAACTCAACCTATGTCAAAGCAACGAGTCCAACCCCAAAAACAATCCAATCCAACTCCAAAGCACGCTAATTGAGCACCAAAAGAAATTGAGTTAAAATAATCCCATTCCAAAGTAACCCAACCCATCTCAAGCAACGAATCCAACCCGAAAGCAACCCAATACCACTTTAAAGCAACACAACCCATCTCAAAGCAACGAATCTAACCGGAAGTCAACCCAATCCCACTTTAAAGCAACTCAACCCATCTTATAGCAACGAATCCAACCCCAAAAACAATCCAGTCCAACTCCAAAGCAAGCTAATTCAGCACCAAAAGAAATCGACTTAAAATAATCCCATTCCAAAGCAAACCAACGCATCTCAAGCAACGAATCCAATCCGAAAGCAACCCAATACCACTTTAAAGCAACCCAACCCACATTGCAAGTAATGACAACACCAGACATGAAGTAAAATCTCAAAGCCGCAGTAATATCTAATTGCCTACGGGACATCATATGATAAAAAGCTAAGTAAGGATCTATAAAACCTGTGTCAGACCATTTCTAACATACACGGCCGAGACAAGAGTCGAAATATCAACAACCCAACAAGTCATGAGAGCCACAGAGATGAAGATCCTAACTATTATAGGCTTAATCCTGCTTGAGAGGCAAAATGGCGAGATGTGCGAGGTACAAGATATGGTAAGATGGACATGATCGAAGAGAACATACTGGAGGGATCATGTTGAAAGGATGGGTGAGAAAAGAAACGCAAAAACCAGACACCAGGCGACTCCCAGGAAGACCTCATAAACGCTGGCATGATAGTTGGATGTCGTCATCATAAGATAATAACCCATAGGAACGGAAGTGGGAAGAGGAAAGAGTAGAGAAGATGAAGGAAGGGGAGAAATGAAAAAAAAACAGAGCTAGTCCCTAAAATAAGAAGAAGAAGATTTAGTGCTGACAAAAGGAAAGTGATGCGATTAGTTTTCTGCCAGTTGAACATGCAGTAAAGCATAGTTGGATGCCAAATTTGTGATTTTCAAATTTGCAGTCAAATAGATAATTAATCAAATTGTGGTCTTTCTCAAAACAACTACTTTCAGAAACCATATAACGCTAGAAATGGTAGTTCCAACCTTCATAGTAGTGAAGAGCCAACATAGATGCTAAAGAAAAAAAAAAGTCTTCTTCTTCAAATATTTTTTTCATAATATTTGGTATCATCAACATGTCCATTGATAATTTAGAGTGGTTAAAGTTTCTCATTTTATTTTTTGCTGCTTTGCGCAACCTTCCACAGACTCTTCACCAGTAGTAACATATTCCAGAATATGGAGATCATTATCAATCGATACCAAAATAGCTAGGCACCTTTGCCTCCTTGATATTATGGCCCTAGGATGGGTTTTCTCAACTCAACCCAAATATGTAAGAGATTTTTCGACACAATTTCAACATCTTAACTGTTGACTATGTTTTATCTAACTTTACATTCTACCTATCAGACTCTGCATCATGTATCTATATCTTTTGGGCATAGTCTACATTTTCTCTTCAGACAGTGTATCTGTAGTCTGTATATATATATATATATATATATATATATATATATATATCTAATACTACTTAAGTTATACATAATATTGATCTTTTAATGTTATGATACCAAAACCATTAAACAAATTGTTTATCGATACACAATTTCAACGTCAAGAAATAAATGGTAAATTGATTGTTTAAGAGATAAAAAAAATAAACTATATATCGTAACTATAATTGGTAATTCAATCCAAAGCATACATAAGAAAATGAAATGACTCTTTCCTGGTTCGTTAATGAATTGAAAATCTATTCTGGCCAACACAATGTCAACATCGGGGGGAAACACAATTCAATCTCACTCCTGATTGGCCCCGGTCGCTTTCAGGGGGGCTCCCATCGTATCTGAACCGGGAACGTTTGTCTTTGAAGTTTGCTTTCTCGGTCCCATCCGACAATGACGGGAATTTACAATTTTGTTCCCCGGGAAACGAGAAGAGAAGCTACTTTTTCGCAAAGAAATTCAACAAAAGATTGTTTCTTTTTACGTTTTTCTGCCCCCCTTTTCTCGAACTTTTAAAATTGTCCTAAACAATTTCGTACAAATTACTAATTTTTTACCATATGTTAAAACAGCGATATTAAATTCATTTCTTTAGAAATGTCAAAAATACCCCTTATTACTAAACTAACAAAAAAATTCGTACGCATCACGACTGTCATTGTAAAAGCAAAAGGAAATTTTTTTTCTTGTGGTGTCTACTATTTTGGCACGCGTTTCCGTTGTCAAGATTGTTTTATAAGAAGACTATTATTATTATGGTTACAGTTACCGCGACGTGAGACACAACTGTCCTCCTCCTTCAAAAAAATCATCATTAACCCTTCGCACGAGTTCTAACCATCCCTTTACTTGCGCGGCTATTCCTTTTTCAACGGTTACCGTTAAACTTTGCGGATTCAATTTCGCCTCCTTCTTTTACGCCGAAAATAAAACCCGCGGGCGACAAGAAAATAACACTATTTAAACTGAGCACGTGGCATCACATGTGCAACCCCTTCTTTTAAGCAGAAGAACCTGCAATTCCACTTAAACGTCTTTACGAAAGGTTCGATGACACCACAATCGAAGCAAATATTAAAGAAACCATTCGATATCACTAATTTAATGTTTAATTTTATTTAATCGGTTATTACACGTCAAGTTTAAGTTAAACGTCATTAGAGATTTTAATGTCTAAATTTATTTTTATGAAATTTTGATTGAAGCAAAATATTTGTTAAATTAAAAAAAAAAATTTGTTTTTGTTTTAGATTATTATGGAAGATTTATAGGGTTTTACAAGACATGAAGGTTAAAATAGGAAGTTCTACAATTAGGAAGATCCGTAAATAATTTTAAAGTAAGCATAATCGACTTTAAAATAGCTTGTGGTTCCAAATTTGAAATGTGACGAGATAATTGTGGGTGAAAAATGAATAATTTTAATAAAATGAAAGTATGGGAAGAAAAGGATTAAAAAAAATTGAGTAATATTTAAAAGGTAATTATTTTAATAATAATAAATAATAACGCTTATAATCCTGTTAGTTTTTTTGGAAATTTGAAATTGGTTCAATCTTCACGAACATTAATGTCTTAAATGATCTTTGTGACATCTGGCTTCTGTATTGGCTTAGGTTTATTTATATCTTATTCCAAAAAGAATTAATATCTGAAGATTCTTGGTTATGATCTGTCAATTAGATTTGAAGATTGGTGGCCTTGAAGCCATCAATCTAAGCAGAAGTATTAAAGATGAGCAAAATCAAATCTCGAAATATGGCAGATAGTACTCGTCGAGATCCAATATATTCGTTACCAATTATTTGGAGATATCAGCTAGATATTGTCGAAAAAGATGATGTTTTAACAAATTCTTTTTGGAAAAATTATGTGGTACATTCAAAAAAAGTTTGCGTAAACTGACAGAAACTCGGAAATAAGAAAAGATGTAATGAAATCAAGGAACCAAATCACCAAAATATACAGCAGAGAGAAGTTATCTTCTGTAATAAAACCTAATTATTCAGCACCAACCTCAAATTATAGAGTACTTACTCCCAATTATGGAACACCTAATTACTTTAATTAAAAATTAAATCCTTTAATTAAGGATCCTTCAAGAAATTGATTTTATAGCGAATTTTGAAAATTATCGATGAAAATTGCAACATCGAAAATTTTATCAAAACTTCAAATATTATTTTCTCAAAAACTAAAAGTTATTTTTCAAATCGTGTTGGTTCATTGGAAAGAGGACACTCTTATTAACACTTTGGGAAATTTTCATACTCATATTCCAAGAAGTGGATTTTATACGAATTTTTAAAACTTAATAGGCAAAATTGCAAAATTTTAAAAAATTGTCGATCATTTCAAAAATTTATTTCTCAAGAACTGAAAGTGATTTTTCAAAACGGCTTTTTGCATTAAAAAGAGGATACTTTAATTAATAATTGGTGATATTTCCCCAAGGATCCTTCAAGAAATTAATTTTATAGCGAATTTTGCAAGTTATCGATGAAAATTGCAATATCGAAAATTTTATCAAAACTTCAAATATTGTTTTCTCAAAAACTAAAAGTTATTTTTCAAAACGTGTTGGTTCATTGGAAAGAGCACACTTTTATTAACAGTTTGAGAAATTTTCAAACTCATATTCCAAGAAATGGATTTTATACAAATTTTTAAAACTTAATCGGCAAAATTGTAAAATTTTAAAATATTGTCGATCATTTCAAAAATTTATTTCTCAAGAACTGAAAGTGATTTTTCAAAACGGCTTTTTGTATTAAAAAGAAGATACTTTAATTAATAATTGGTGAGCGACAGTTCTGTTAGTAATGAATGTGATGATGAATTACAAGCGAAGAGAAGCAAACTAGACGAAACTGCAACAAGAGGTTTTATATATCATATTGGGATTGCTACATTGAGGTTCCTAATGACAAACCTGATATAAATAAAATTGTATTCAATGAAGAAAGTCCTATTGGGGTTGAACTTGATTTTTATCTAAAATTATCTCCAAAACATTCACTTCTTTTCTGATTATAAAAAATGGCCGGACAGGCGGATTTTAAAAAATGGCCGGATACCGGATAGTTGCCGGATATCCGTTCCACCACTAATCTCAATATTATGGACCAACAAACCCTCAATATGAACCACCAAAACTACAGTACCGAGTTCCATCTGTTTATGGACCTCCAAAACCGGAATACGGAGTTCCCCAAAAATCAATACGGTCTACGGCAAAATCAGCAGAGTGTTGTGATCAGCATGTTTTCAGCAGAGAAAAGCCATGATCAGCCATACTAGAGATTTTTACAGAGTTGTTACCCTTTGTAAAAACCTAATTATTCGGCACCAACCCCAAATTACCAAAATCATTCACATGCTGTTTATGGCTGCATTGCCAAAACTTTATAAAATCTTGGACCACCATTAAGACCCATTTTCATTCAACCTTGCTACAACACTTGATATATCCAATGAGCGTAGCATAACTTGTTTATGATTTAAGATGAACAGCATATAAAATTTCAAAATCATTATCTTTTGGACAGAAAAATAATGCTGCATTCTTAACATCTGACTTCTTCTACGTGCTGAAGAAGATGACCCATTTAATCGTTAGTGTTTATGTAGGACACGATTGAGTAGTTCCTTGAATCTCAGTGGCGGCAAAATAATATGTTGTATTATTATTATTAGACATTATTATATGTTGTACACCAGAATGCACAGCAGAGAATTGTTATCTTCTGTAAAAAAACCTATTTATTCAGCACCAACCCCAAATTATAGAGTACATACTTCCAATTATGGAACACCTAATCCAACTTATGACGTGCCAAGCACAAATTATGGTTCTCCAAGTCAAACGTATACCTAAGCCCCAATATGGTCCATCTCAATATTATGGACCAACAAAATCACAATATGGACCACCAAATCTACAGTACAGAATTCTATCTGTTTATGGACCTCCAAAACCTACGAGATACGGAGTTCCTCAAAATCAATATGGACCTCCCCAAAATTAATAAGGCCACAAACTACAAAATCTGTATGGGCAACTAAAAATCAATACGGACCTACAGAAAGTATGTATGTATGTATGTATGTAGAGAGAGGGGTGCGTAATTTTTACGCGCACTTAGGCCCCAGTGGGCCCCTTGTGCAGAAAGTCAATATGGGCCACTTCAAAATCAATATGATCCTCCTCAAAATCAATATGAACCCTCACAAAATCAATACGGACCTCCTCAAAATGTTTTACTCTCCAATAACGTTTTACAACTTGGTGCATTATCGTCTTCTTCCAATATGATTAAGTTGCTTACTTTGTCATCTTTGAATGTTTAAATGTTTCTATATGTGACGATTAGGATGTGTTGTGATCAAAATGTTTTCAGTAAAGAAAAGCCATGATCAGCCATACTAGCGATCATCACGCATCAACGATAATTATTTAGCATCAACCCAAAATTATCAGTATCATTCACGTTCTGTTTATGTCTGCATTGCCAAAACTTTATAAAATTTGGAACCACCCTTAAGACCTATTTTCATTCAACCTTTCTACAACATTTGATAAAAACCCTATTTGCTTTAGTTTCTAGATGTTAATTCTATACTAACATGTTTTGTAGTTTTTAATTAAGGTTTTTCATCTTGGTACAAGTTATAGGAAGTATCATATTACACGTTTTTGTTCAAAAGGATCATCAAAGAATCAAGAGCTTGTAGATGGAAGGATGACATAATACCAAAAAGTCAATACCCCACAGCACAAGTGGAAGAAGCACCAGAAAGACACCTGTAAGTCAGAAATTTCCGAATAACAATAACAGAAGTAAGATGAACAGCATCATTGTTGGGAATAATCCCAGTGTGCAGAAGATGACTTAGGAAAACCAAAAAAAAAAGCAGAGGTTTAAAACAACCTCTATGTTACTTAGAGAAGTAGAATAGTGCTTAAAGTTTTTCAAATGTATATGTCTAACGTTTGAAAAGCTTTACAGGGGAACCAGAAAGTTGAGTATAGACGAAGCGATGATAGCGTTTAAAGAACAAAGCCGAATCCAATAAAACCCATCAAGCAAATTATGAAACTCTACCCAACATAAGCAAGCGTAGCATAACTTGTTTATTATTTAAGATGAACAGCATCTAAAATTTCAAAATCATTTTCTTTTGGACAACAAAATAGTGCTGCATTCTTCAATATCAAATAACAAAACTCAACATTGCAAGCCCATTTGTTCATTCTAAAGCCCATCTAAATGTTCAATGAGATGAGTTATCAAAGAAAATTAATTTTTTTTTAACTTTTTAAGAAGTTATAAAAACTTTTCTAAAAACAATATATAAAAAAAAAGAATGAGACATTCTCGTTTAGTTTTGCAACATATCGGAAGTTTGGAGAGATGATAAACGTCTGCGGAGATCGGATGGTGGGCATCGAGGCAGTTCCCTCTTCCGGCCTGGAATTTACGATCACAACTATGTGTCACCGTTATTGTTTATCGTTTTTATTCGCCAACGGCGAAACCCCCACGGTACCGCAGGATATTCGCTCGAAAACGTAAAAGTAATTCGAAAACAACGCGATGCACCGCGAAACGAGCGTCTTGTTTACTTCACATTCGAACAACACTCGAGAAGCACCAAAAAATGTTGAATGGAAATTTTAAAGCGATATAATTTTTCGAAACGAATTTGAGCCTCGGGATGATATAAATTCTTTTCTTGGTATTTTTCTATTCGATTTGCCTAATTTAAATCGTATTTCTTCTCCCGGGTGGTTCTTCTCGTTGGGTTGTCACAGAATTCTATTGACGTAATTATGATAAATAAAAGTCTTCTTCTTCATGGTTATTCAACGTAATGACGGTTGAAATTTTCTCATCCATTGTTCGTTGGGATATACAATAAAGTAGCTCCGTAAAATTTTATACAAATTTACTTTGATATCATTAATAAAATTGGCGAAAAATTAAATGATCTTTTTAACTTACAAAAAGAATTTATGACTTGTTACATGTACATTTATTTTTTTAATTAGATTTTTCGTTGTTTTAGATCTTGTTTAATTTTTAACATCTTTTTTAATTATCTGTTTAAAATAATTACGCATTTAAAGCGATTAATTAACTTTTGAATCGCGTTGGGATTTATTTTGAATGAACTCTTTAATTTAATTCTTTTTAATCCCGGTTTTTTTTTTCGTTATGCTTCGTTTATCTTTTATTTGTCGTAAAACAAAATAATTATAGACTTAACAATTTTAATTAAATCAAATGGAATCGTTTTAATGAAACGTTTTTTGATTGTTTGAAATTTTTACTTCAGTACAATGACCTAAGCAAGCAGAAAACTTGATGAAACCAACCGGAAAAAAGACCCAATTTCAATCTATAATCCAGAACGTGCATTGATAATCCACTGAAACCGATAGATCGTCGTTCCGGTTGAGTTGTTCATAAGCGATCGTTTAAATAATTTAGGATAAAAAAAGTTCTCTGGAACGTGGTCGAACCTAAAATTTTTTTCTCGTTCCATCGAATGGTTTTAAGGCGCAAAAAGAACTTTGAATCGTTTTCAAATTCACTTCCCATAACTTTAAGTTACTTCATGTTACAATAAAAATTTAAATAGGTATTTTTTGTTCACTTTTAAAAAGTTTGTTTTGATTATTTTGCGAATTAATTACTTATTAGGATTAAAGAATAAATCCGGTTAAGTTAAGTCATGCAAAGAATTAAAAAAGTTTGTAGAACCGTTTAACAGATTTTAACAGACACCTACAACAAAAAATTTGAGTGTTAATCATGCAGAAAATTGGATAATAATGATACAACGTCTAATAAATTTATACAATTTCTCTTTATATAAGCTTTCTTTAACAACGTGAGAAACATCTTGTCCTATTTTGTCATTCCTTCACACACGGAGTAGCAATCTCGATAACGTTAAACATATGTAGATATAAACTGAGGATATAATTCCCGGAGCTGTTTAGCCTAAACGACATATTTAAGTATTCAGAGAGCTGCCTTCACGGAGTCGTTCGAAACGCGACTGATAACGCGTTGTAGAGGATCGTCCTTTCGGTGTGTTTACCTGGAGGCCACCTACTCGTCGGCATCTCGTCGAAATCTCGAAATGTTTGATGTTTCGCCGCACGAACGAGAGTACCAGATGGGCTCTTCAATGTTTAAATATGCATATCACAACGTGCGACTAAACAGATGTCCCCGAGAGATTTTTCTTTAAAACGAAGAAACAACACCTGTTTTGCTTGATTTACATTGAAACAACATTTTTTTTTGTTAAATTAAGTCATTTTTTTGTTAGAAACTAAAAATGAGACATTTTTCAAGAATATTCCTTTATTTATATGTAGCCATATTTTCAGGCTCCCGTAACCTAGCAACAATTCAGGCTGTCATTTATCATTTTCCGGGTTTTCCCGTTTTTCCGATGTATTCTTACACAAAATGCGGCCAAACCCACCCGTCGAGAATGTCTTGGTTACATTTGTAGAACAATGAACTGTAATTTATTTACGAAAATTATTGTCTTGGGTTTGTTCTAAAAAGAAAATTAAAAATATATCAAAATCAATTTTTCTTTAATATTTTGAGATAGAAAATGAAATTCTTAAAGAAATCTTAGATTTAAAATAACAATCTTTGCACCACTACATTTAGCGAAATCAATGGAGTTAGGATATAAACCATAAGCTTTAAAATCATTAGTTTCTGATTTAAGCTCACTAATTTTAATGCAACCGACTTTTCTTATTTAATTCTTAGGTAATATCAAATCAAGATATATCGCACTCCAATGGTTCTATAAGTCATGATGGCATGTACAAATTTTCAATGTTCCAGCAAATATCAAAATGGACTTTAGAAACTAGATTTGTAAAAATTTCTAAAAGCATCCAAGATTTTCAGAAATAGCCAGAAAGTTATAAGTGTACCCAGAAATGATCCTAAGGATTTCTGAAAGTATCATGGAATTTCTCCAGATTTTTTATAACGTTTTAAAACATTCTTAAATATTGTGTTTATTTGAAAATATAATGTTTTAGGAATTTCCAATGATCAGCAAGAACTGTTTAATGACGTCTAGGAATTTTCAAAAAGTTTTCAGCAACCTCAAAGGATTTATGAACGTGACAAAGGACTTTCAGATCATTTTAAAAGATTTCCAATGATTTACAAACATATCTAAGAATATTAAAGGTTCAAATTTTGTTTTTTGGTATATTTTAAGATATCTTTTAATTTCTAAAGCTTTCCTTGAAGTTCCAAGATATCTTAAGACGTCCTGCGTTTTTCAAAGAATTTCCAGCCAGCATGTTCTAAGTACTTCCAACGTTATTCAGGGATATCTAAAATCATCCTAGAATTTCCAAAAATTTTCAGAAATAGCAAAACAATTTTTTAAAGAAACCTCAGAATATTTATAGAATTTCTAAAGATTTTTTAAAGGAATTACAAAAGCATCGAGAAGTTTCTGAAGATTTTCTAAGATATTTCAAATCATTTAGAAACTTTTCTTATGATTTACAAAGATGTCCAGGATTTTCAGAAAATGTCTAAAGATGTTCTGGGACTTTTTAGAGCATTTCCAAGTATTTCTAAGGATTTTTACAGATATGATAATATTTTCAAAATAGTCAAAGTGTTCTCAGTGCTTTCAACGACATTCTAAAGACGTTCTAAATAAGAATAATTAAGAACTCAGCAATCTGAATAGATTTTGAACAGATTTTCTGAAACTTGTTAGATATCAGATCAGTTTAAAAGATTTCAAGCATATCTAGGAATATTAAAGATGTGCTGGGATTTCCAGAGAAACTTTAATAACTTCCTGGTGACTACACAAATTGATTGGCAAAGAAAATATCAAAATCAATTTTTCTTTAATATTTTGAGATAGAAAATGAAATTCATAAAATTTAAAATCATTAGTTTCTGAGTTAAGCTCACTGATACATTCAAACATACCTACTAATGTAAATACAACCGACTTTTCTTATTTAATTTTTAGGTAATATCAAATCAAGATATATCGCACTCCAATGGTTCTATAAGTTATGAGGCATGTACAAATTTTCAATATTCCCGCAAATATCAAAATCGACTTTTAAATTTTGTTAGAAACTAGATTTGTAAAGAATTTTCAAAGGTGTCCAGAAATTGTTAAACACTTTCAATGATATTTAGATTTTCAAAGAAATCTATACCTTCCTAAGGCTTCTCAGAGCATCTAAAATTTTCAGAAATAGCCAGAAAGTTATAAGTGTACCCAGAAAAGTCTAAAGACGTACTGAAATTTCCAAAAATATATGTGACATCCTAAAGATTTCTGAAAGTATCATGGAATTTCTATAACGTTTTAGAACAGTCTTAAATATTGTGTTTATTTGTAAATATAATGTTTTAGGAATTTCCAATGATCAGAAAGAGCTGTTTAAAGACGTCTAGGAATTTTCAGAAAATTTTCTGCAACCTCAAAGGATTTGTAAACGTGACAAAGGACTTTCAGAGAATTTTCAACAGATTTTGTAGGACTTGTTAGATTTTAGATTTCATTTTAAAAGATTTCCAATGATTTACGAACATATCTAGGAATATTAAAGATGTCCTGGAATTTCTAGATAATCTTCAAAAACTTAAATTTTGTTAGAAACTAGATTTGTGAAGGATTTTCAAAGTTGTCCAGAAACTGCAAAACTTTCAATGGTATTTAGATTTTCAAAGATACCTTCCTAAGGCTTCTAAGAGCATCTAAAATTTTCAGAAATAGCCAGAAAGTTATAAGTGTACCCAGAAAAGTCTAAAGACGTACTGAAATCTCCAAAAAAATATGTGACATCCTAAAGATTTCTGAAAGTATCATGGAATTTCTATAACGTTTTGGAACAATCGTAAATATTGTGTTTATTTGTAAATATAGTGTTTTAGGAATTTCCAATAATCAGCAAGAACTATTTAAAGACGTATAAGGATTACCAGAAAATTTTCAGCAACCTCAAAGAATTTGTAAACGTGACAAAGGACTTTCAGATCATTTTAATAGATTTCCAATGATTTACAAACATATCTAAGAATATTAAAAGTTCCAGAGAATCTTTAAAAACTTCCTGGTGACTACACAAATTTTGTTTCTTGGGATATTTTAAGATATTTTTTAATTTCTAAATGTTTCATTCAAGTTCCAAGATATCTTAAGACATCTCGCGTTTTTCAAAGAATTTCCAATTTTTCAAAATATTTTTTCTAATGTATTCCAAAATTATAATGAATTTTTAAAAACTTTCTGAAACATTTCAAGTCATTTTGAAAGTAATGTAATGATAACCAGAGATTTCTACAAGATTTTTAAAAGCTTCAGAGGATTAGATATGAGAAATGATTTTCAAAAAGATTTTTTAAGAGATCTTAAAGCACTTTCAAACATTTCTGGAGATTTTCCTGGGATATCCAAGCCATAAGTGTGCTAAGTTTTTACAATGATATCCAGGAATATCTAAAGTCGTCCTGAGATACTAAAAAGAATTTTCTAAATTTTTAAAAGACTGCTAATGAAACCTAAGGATATTTAAAGTATTTCTAAAGATTTTCAAAGAAACATAGACATTACAGAGCGTTTGCTGGGTGTTTCAAGATTTTTCAAAACAGCCAGCATGTTCTAAGTACTTCCAACGTTATCCAGGAATATCTAAAACCATACTAGAATTTACAAAATTTTTCAGAAGTAGCAAAAGGATCTTTAAAGAAATATGAGGATATTTAAAGAATTTCTAAAGATTTTTCAAAAGCATCAAGAAGTTTCTGAAGTTTTTCTGAGATATGTATTTCAGATCATTTTGAAAAACATTTTCTATAATTTGTAAAGATGTCCAGATATACCTAACAATGTCCAGGATTTTCAGAAAATGTCTAAAGATTTTTTGGGACTTTTTAGAGCAATTCCAAGTATTTCTAAGGATGTTTAGAGATAAGGTTTGCCGGGGGTTTCAATATTTTTATTTTTGAGAGGTATTGGTAATGAAACCTAAGGATATTTAAAGTATTTCTAAAGATTTTCAAAGAAATCTAGACCTTACTAAGGAATTCTAAAATTTTCAAGGACTTTCTAAAGATTATCTGTGGCATTTATAAAGATCAGAAATATATAAATGTGTCCTAGGATTTCCAGAAAATTTGAGATGTTTTGTATTATACATCTAAACCTTTCCAAGGAATCGTAAAAGCTTCGCAAGATGTTCATAGACTTTATAGAGCGTTTTTAAATGTTTCTGAGAATTTCAAAAGATATCAAGTAATTTTGTAAGGTTTTCTGGGTGTTCCAAGATTTTGCAAAACAGCCAGCATGTTCTAAGTACTTCCAACGTTATCCAGGGATATCTAAAATCATCCTAAAATTTCCAAAAATTTTCAGAAATAGCAAAAGAATTTTTTAAAGAAACCTCAGAATATTTATAGAATTTCTAAAGATTTTTTAAAGGAATTACAAAAGCATCGAGAAGTTTCTGAAGATTTTCTAAGATATTTCAAATCATTTTGAAACTTTTCTTATGATTTACAAAGATGTCCAGGATTTTCAGAAAATGTCTAAAGATGTTCTGGGACTTTTTAGAGCAGTTCCAAGTAGTATTAAGGATTTTTAGGGATATGATAATATTTTCAAAATAGTTAGAGTGTTCTCAGTGCTTTCAACGACATTCTAAAGACGTTCTAAATAAGAATAATTAAGAACTCAGCAATCTGAATGGATTTTCTGAAACTTGTTAGATATCAGATCATTTTAAAAGATTTCAAGCATATCTAGGAATCCAAGCATATCTCCAGAGAAACTTTAATAACTTCCTGGTGACTACACAAATTGATTGGCAAAGAAAATATCAAAATCAATTTTTCTTTAATATTTTGAGATAGAAAATGAAATTCATAAACCATAAGCTTTAAAATCATTAGTTTCTGTGTTAAGCTCACTGATACATTCAAACATACCTACTAATTTAAATGCAACCGACTTTTGTTATTTAATTTTTAGGTAATATCAAATCAAGATATATCGCACTCCAATGGTTCTATAAGTTATGAGGCATGTACAAATTTTCAATATTCCCGCAAATATCAAAATCGACTTTTAAATTTTGTTAGAAACTAGATTTGTAAAGGATTTTCAAGTGTCCAGAAGTTCCTAAACACTTTCAATGATATTTAGATTTTCAAAGAAATCTATACCTTCCTAAGGCTTCTAAAAGCATCCAAGAATATCAGAAATAGCCAGAAAGTTATAAGTGTACCCAGGAATGTCTAAAGACGTACTGAGATTTCCCAAAAAAAAAAAAAAGGTGACATCCTAACGATTTCTGAAAGTATCATGGAATTTCTATAACGGTTTAGAACATTCTTAAATATTGTCTTTGTTTATAAATATAATGTTTTAGGAATTCCCAATGATCAGCAAGAACTGTTTAAGGACGTCTAGGAATTTTCAGAAAATTTTCAGCAACCTCAAAGGATTTGTAAACGTGACAAAGGACTTTCAGAGAATTTTCTACAGATTTTGTGGGACTTGTCAGATTTTAGATTTCATTTTAAAAGATTTCCAATGATATACAAACATATCTAGGAATATTAAAGATGTTCCGGAATTTCTAGAGAATCTTCAAAAACTTAAATTTTGTTAGAAAGTAGATTTATTAAGGATTTTCAAAGGTGTCCAGAAATTGTTAAACACTTTCAATGATATTTAGATTTTCAAAGAAATCTATACCTTCCTATGGTTTCTAAAAGCATCCAAGATTTTCAGAAATAGCCAGAAAGTTATAAGAGTACCCAGAAATGTCTAAAGACGTACTAAGATTTCCAAAAATATATGTGACATCCTAAAGATTTCTGAAAGTATCATGGAATTTCTATAACCTTTTAGAACATTCCTAAATATTGTCTTTGTTTATAAATATAATGTTTTAAGAATTCCCAGTGATCAGCAAGAACTGTTTAAAGACGTCTAGGAATTTACAGAAAATTTTCAGCAACCTCAAAGGATTTGTAAATGTGACAAAGGACTTTCAGAGAATTTTTAACAGATTTTCTGGGACTTGTTAGATTTTAGATTTCATTTTAAAAGATTTCCAATGATATACAAACATATCTAGGAATATTAAAGATGTCCTGGAATTTCTAGAGAATCTTCAAAAACTTAAATTTTGTTAGAAACTAGATTTGTGAAGGATTTTCAATGATATTTAGATTTTCAAAGAAATCTATACCTTCCTAAGGATTCTCTAAAAGCATCCTAAAAGCATTCTAAAGATTTCCTGAGATGTTATAGAGTATATCCCTGGTTTATAATTACTTGCTGCGAAGTTGTGCTACTATTGCAGCCATTGAGCAGAATGTGTTTTGGGATATTTTAAGATATCTGGTAATTTCTAAAGATTTCCTTGAAGTTCCAAGATTTTCCTAAGATTCCAAAATATCTTAAGACGTCCTGCGTGTTTCAAAGGATTTCAAAAGATTTGCAAGGGATCCAAAAGATATTAGAGAGCTTTTGAACATTCTAATAACTTTTTTTATGTATTCCAAAACTATTAATGAATTTTTAAAAACTTTCTGAAACATTTCAAGTCATTTTGAAAGTAATGTAAGCTTCAGAGGATTAGATATGAGAAATGATTTTCAAAAAGATTTTTTGAGAGTTCTTAAAGCACTTTCAAACATTTCTGGAGATTTTCCAGGGATATCCAAGATTTTCAAAAAAAAAGGCAAAGTGTGCTAAGTTTTTACAATGATATCCAGGAATATCTAAAGTCGTCCTGGGATACTATAAAGAATTTTCAAAATTTTTAAAAGACTGCTAATGAAACCTAAGGATATTTAAAGTATTTCTAAAGATTTTCAAAAAAATCCAGACCTTTCTAAGGAATTCCAAAATTTTCCTGGACTTTCTAAAGATTTTCTGAGGCATCTCATATACAAAGATCAGAAATGTATAAATGTATCCTAAAAGTTTCGCAAGATGTTCATAGACATTACAGAGCATTTCCTGGGTGTTTAAAGATTTTTCAAAACAGCCAGCGTGTTCTAATTACTTCCAACGTTATCCAAGAATCTCTAATTTTCAGTAGTAGCAAAAGTATCAAGAAGTTTCTGAAGCTTTTCTCAGATATTTCAGATCATTTTGAAACATTTTCTATAATTTGTAAAGATGTCTAGATATACCTAACAATGTTCAGAATTTTCAGAAAATGTCTAAAGATTTTTTGGGACTTTTTAGAGCATTTCCAAGTATTTCTAAGGATTTTTAGAGATAAGGTTTTCTGGGAGTTTCAATATTTTTATTTTTCAGAGAATTTTCAACAGATTTTAAAAGATTGGTAATGAAACCTAAGGATATTTAAAGTATTTCTAAAGATGTTCAAAGAAATCTAGACCTTATTAAGGAATTCTAAAATTTTCAAGAACTTTCTAAAGATTATCTGTGGCATTTATAAAGATCAGAAATATATAAATGTGTCCTGGGATTTCCAGAAAATTTGAGATGTTTTGTATTATACATCTAAACCTTTCCAAGGAATCGTAAAAGCTTCGCAAGATGTTCATAGACTTTATAGAGCGTTTTTAAATGTTTCTGAGAATTTCAAAAGATATCAAGTAATTTTGTAAGGTTTTCTGGGTGTTCCAAGATTTTGCAAAACAGCCAGCGTGTTGTAAGTGTTTTCAACGTTATCCAGGAATATCTAAAACCACCCTAGAATTTCCAAAAATTTTCAGAAGTACTAAAAGGAGCTTTTAAAGAATTTCTAAAGGTTTTTCAAAGGAATTACAAAAGCATTAAGAAGTTACTGAATTTTTTGAGATATTTCAGATCATTTTGAAACTTTTCCTGTGATTTGCAAAGTTGTCCAGGATTTTCAGAAAATGTCTAAAGATGTTTTGGGACTTTTTAGAGCATTTCCAAGTATTTCTAAGGATTTTTAGAGATAAGATAATATTTTCAAAATAGTCAGAGTGTTCTCAGTGCTTTAAACGACATTCTAACGACGTTCTGAATAAGAATACTAATAATATTAATATAATAGTTAGGACTAACCAATTCGGTTAAGAGTTTAGGTCTTATTATTGATGATCAGCTTGCGTTTGGTGAGCATACTAATTTATTATGTAGGCGTGCTTATGGTTCCCTAAGAAGGCTCTACTGTAGTAAGATGTTTTTATCGCAGGGTTTGAAACGACTCAGGACTTTGCATTCACAGCAAAGTTTCTAAAAGTTTTCTGGGATGTTTTAGAACATTTTCAAATATTTCTAAGAATTTTTAAATATATCTAATAATTTCTGGTATTTTCAAAAGTTTCAGAAATAGCCACAAAGTTATAAGTGTACCCAGAAATGTCTAAAGATCCTAAGAATTTCTGAACGTATTATGGAATTTCTCTACATTTTCTATCACGTTTTAGAACATTTTTAGATATTGGGTTTATTTGTAAATTTAATGTTTTAGGAATTTCCAGAAAATTTTTAGCAACCTCAAAGGATTTTCAACAGATTTTCTGGGATTTGTTAGATATCAGATCATATTAAAAATTTTCCAATGATTAACAAAGATATCTAGGAATATTAAAGATATGATGGGATTTCAGGAGAATCTTCAAACACTTTCTGGTGACTACACAAATTAATTTGCAAAGACATTAAAAGATTTTCAGAAGCAAATCTTTTGCCTGCCAATCAATGAGACGCATTGAATTTGAAATAATTCTTCCGTGATCTACATTAAGCCTTATAACGGTTTATTCAAATGTTACGTTAGGTGAGCGTCCATCGTATTTATGTACGTAGCAGATCGTAACATTTCTGCTGGGTTCCCTCTCTCTAATTAACTTAAAAAAGAGGTATGTACGCGTACGTGCCCTGTTTCCTCGCTCCAGGATGTATCCTCCAGTATGTAGTAGCTGTGTCGAAAAGGTTAAAAAAAATATGTAGACGCCAATCGAACGTCCGTCTTCTATTCTATGAAAAGCTAAACGATCCGTTTGCAGGTTGACCCCGTCCAAGTCGCCAAATGAATAATAAACGCGTCTTCGGAGCGCATGTAAAAAGCAGTAATTGCCTGATGGCGAGTTGGCCGTATAAGTTTACGCGATCGACAACAACGAGTTAAGTAGACGAAGAGAGGTACGAAGGAGACGGTTAATAAGACGAAGAAAACGATGACGACGTTTTACAGGTGGTTCTACGAATAGTCCGCGAACTGTTTAATTAGACGAAGACATGACTGGATAATTAATGGTGGAAAACCGGGAATTTTTCCTATATACGCTATAGACTAATCCGTTTGTTTGCCAGAACGGAAATGAAACGTTGGATTTATTCTCTTAAGTGATGTTAACCAAAAGAAGATTTTCTTTTTTATTTCCAAGAATGTTTGTAAATTTCTTGATTGAGATGAAAATTTTTTAAATAATTTTCAAGAATTATGATTATAATAAAACAGTTTCAACTGAGTTGACTTATATCGAAACCATTTAGTAGAAAATACAGATTCAGGAACCGGGCGGCCAGTTTCCGCTACATTTGGCTCACGAATATGAACTTTATCTCAACGGTAGCCATTCGGCCGGAAATGTACGAAGAGAATTGCGGTTTCGTGCCGGGCATTGCCGGAAGCTATCTCGCAAAATTTTCACGATATGCATCCGCGATGAGCACAAACTCAATGCGTGCGTTAAAAATTACAAGAAAATAAAACTAAGCTCACCTTACTCTTAATATTCACGCTTTAAGGGGTATTTGCATGTTTAACAAACCTTTAAACCGGTACGGTGCTTAATTTAACACGAAAATAATGCTAATTTTTATTTATATCAAGACGATTTTTGCCAATAATAATTTTTAATACAATTTTTTCTACACCATATAGTCTATTTTTTTTCTTAATTGGTACTAATTAATTAATAACAATCACGTTATTATTTAATGTTAATTCTTTTATATATTTTTAAATGTATAAATTTAGTTATCCCGATGGTTTTCAATTAAGGAAACAGCGAGGAAGTTCCAATGACTTATTTTCCGGATTGTTGAGTAAAAAACGTCAAGTTAACAGTTTGAAATGCGTGAGTTAAACTGGAATTAACGTCAACGTATTGTGTTAATCCGAACACGCACGTTTAAGCCTCGGGCGAACGTTGATTTTGCATTGTAAAATTGAAGAACCATCGCGTGCTACCATTTATTAACGATAATGAAGATTACGTAAAAATTTATGTACTATATCTTCTTTAGATGAGAACGTAGAATATTATTTTAAACTCGCAATTTACAATTACAAATATGCCAAGATACTAATAATAGCAATAGAAGCAAACCAACGAACGATATATTTCTTTGAAGTTTTAGAAAAGGTATAATCATTGTAAGAGATGGTAGGATGAGGTGAAGCTCTCAAGAATAATATCTCACTTTGATAAACACCAGAGTTGGAATCGTTCGTTTATTGTATGCATATTCATCACGGTCTCGCAATAACTACTAGATCCCTTGGTGTGTTTGTCTTAAGAAGAGGAAGTTTGCAGCTTTCTTGTCATGCTGGTATCTTTAAGAGATATTGATGATAGGTAGTGGTTACTGCCAGGAAGACGCGAATGAAACACGGTAGTTAGAATTCTCTTTTTCAAACTGTTAACTGAAATTTAATCGACTTTTTTGTATAAATACGTTTTTATAATTTTTTATTTTTATTTTTACACTTTCTTATAGTTTTTATAGCTTTAGTTCCTTATGCGATTCTATAAAGGGTTCTATTTGTGGTTTTATAACAATACTCTTCTGATTTCTAAACAATTAACAATTTTTTTTATCATTATGATCAATTAGAAATTATTTCAGGTAATTTTAGAAACTAATACAATAACTACTTACTTTAATAGACTTGAACCAATTCTAATTCTTCTACATATACTAATATAAATAACAAAATCATATAGAAATTATAGAAATTCTGTTAAAATTAAAGTTTCTACTGATTAATATCTATTAATTATTTTTATATATAGTTGTAACTAGTGATGGAACGGATTTTGCGAAAAGCCGGTTATCCGAGATATCTATCCGGCCATTATGGTTGTAATTCTTGGTGCATTTCTGAAGTGATACCCTACATTGCCAGATTATTGCGATATTTGAATAAAAATGAAATTAATAAGAAAGCTGATAATATATGTCAACTTATTTGGATCCAAGATACAAAATGAACTTTTTTGATGCTGATTTAACTAACGAAGCAACTTTAAAAAGAGGATATTTTAATTAATAATTGGCGATATTTTCACAAGGATCCTTCAAGAAATTAATTTTATGGCGGCGAATTTTATCAAAACTTCAAATATTGTTTTCTCAAAAACTAAAAGTTATTTTTCAAAACGTGTTAGTTCATTGGAAAGAGGACACTTTTATTAACACTTTGGGAAATTTTCATACTCATATTCCAAGAATTGGATTTTATACGAATTTTTAAAACTTAATCGGCGAAAACTGAAAAATTCGAAAAAATTGTCGATCATTTCAAAAATTTATTTTTCAAGAACTGAAAGTGATTTTTCAAAACGGCTTTTTGCATTAAAAAGAGGATACTTTAATTGATAATTGGTGATATTTCCACAAGGATCCTTCAAGACATTAATTTTATAGCGAATTTTGAAAGCTATCGATGAAAATTGCAACATCGAAAATTTTATCAAAACTTCAAATATTGTTTTCTCAAAAACTAAAAGTTATTTTGCAAAACGGGTTGGTTTATTGGAAAGAGGACACTTTTATTAACACGTTGGGAAATTTTCATACTCATATTCCAAGAACTGGATTTTATACGAATTTTTAAAACTTAATCGGCGAAAACTGCAAAATTCGAAAAAATTGTCGATCATATCAAAAATTTTTTTTTAAGAAGTGAAAGTGATTTTTTAAAACGGCTTGTTGCATTAAAAAGAGGATACTTTAATTAATAATTGGTGATATTTCCACAAGGATCCTTCAAGAAATTAATTTTATAGCGAATTTTGAAAATTATCGATTAAAATTGCAACATCAAAAATTTTAACAAAACTTCATATATTGTTTTCTCAAAAACTAAAAGTTATTTTGCAAAACGGGTTGGTTCATTGGAAAGAGGACACTTTTATTAACACTTTGGGAAATTTTCATACTCATATTCCAAGAATTTTATTTTATACGAATTTTTAAAACTTAATCGGCGAAAACTGAAAAATTCGAAAAAATTGTCGATCATTTCAAAAATTTATTTTTCAAGAACTGAAAGTGATTTTTCAAAACGGCTTTTTGCATTAAAAAGAGGATACTTTAATTAATAATTGGTGATATTTCCATAAGGATCCTTCAAGAAATTAATTTTATAGCGAATTTTGAAAGCTATCGATGAAAATTGCAACATCGAAAATTTTATCAAAACTTCAAATATTGTTTTCTCAAAAACTAAAGGTTATTTTTCAAAACGGGTTAGTTCATTGGAAAGAGGACACTTTTATTAACACTTTGGGAAATTTTCATACTCATATTCCAAGAAATGGATTTCATACGAATTTTTAAAACTTAATCGGCGAAAACTGCAAAATTCGAAAAAATTGTCGATTATTTCAAAAATTTATTCCTCAAGAACTGAAAGTGATTTTTCAAAACGGCTTGTTGCATTAAAAAGAGGATACTTTAATTAATAATCGACAGTGATAACAGCGACAGTTCTGTTAGTAATGAATGTGATGATGAATTACAAGCAAAGAGAAGAAAACTAGAGGAAACTCCAACAAGAGATTTTATATATCGTATTGGGATTGTTACAATGAGGTTGCTAAAAACAAACCTGATATAAATAAAGTTGTATTCGATGAAAAAAGTCCTATTGGGGTTGAACTTGATTTTTATCTAAAATTATCTCCAAAACATTCACTTCCTGTGAATGGTGGAGTACTGAGTTCCACCACTAGTTGTAACGTATTTATTTATGTTATTATCATTTTTATCACTATTTTGAAGAATCTGAAATCGGCAAACTCAATCCATGTCGTTTCATAGAGATAAATAATATTAATAAGCTATAAATAAATTTTCATTAAGTTAATAAGTTAATCATGAACTAACTGTTAATTCTTTTATTGTTTAAGGAAATAAGAGCATATCCAAGACTTCACAAGGTCGGTGTTACTCGGAGCAGATCCTCAGTTATGATATTGCATCTTAGCCAAATGCCATAACCTCCCATGGTGACGAGGTTGAAGGTCTACTCCTTATTTTGCCGCTTTCAGCCTCTAATCTAGACGTGTATCATCTTCATTTTGACCCAACTAACAACATATGAACAACGAGGTCTTGTCTGAAGAATCTCCAAGCTGTTTGTTTTGTAATGAAATGGTGCAATAAAATCATTGTTTCAGATTTGGCCGTTTTGAATGGATGATATGGTGGTTATTGTGATGTAATGAACATCTGCTGTGGTTTCTGAGGAAGTTTCTCCAAACGCTGAAGAACAAAATTGGCACCTTCCAGATAGACGAAAGAGGGCATGAATTTGGTCTCCATAAATCTTTTGCATTGACTTCCTCTGCGTTTCTCTTGATCTATCTTTGCTGGAGTCTTAGCCGATTATCAATAATGTAGCTAAAGGATTTGGATTGTCGTTTTTGTGCACTTAAATGATTTTTTGTAAGAAGCAGCGGCCACCACGACCATTACAACGATGAATGTGTCTGCGATCTTGGTTGAATTCAACAGCGTGATGGTAATTAACTATACTCCAATGAAACAGTCTGGAAAGTAAGGTCTAGTTTGATTGTGATATGTTGTAGAATTTTCTTTTTTTTATTTTTAGATGAATAATCTTTCTTCTTGGTGTCTCGATGGTTTATTCGTTAGTCAAGTAATGAAGTTGATAAGAGATGTGATCGCTGCTGGTAGACCTCAGAGATAATTATGGGAGGCTGAGTTGGAGATAATATTGATTCTCCTTCTAATAATTGAGTCTCGGTGTGTGATGGAGAGGGAGCTTCCGGAGTTGATGATTAGTTATCCCCGTTGAAGAATGCTCTTTAAGTATTGAGTCTCATTTAGGTTAGAAGTTCTATTTCCAAAGCAGGCAATTTTGCTTCATGATCTTTCCAGTATTGATCCAGTTATGGTTTCAAAACTTTATATATATAAAAAGGTATATTTTTGTAAAAGTATATATTTTTTAATGAAGAATAGGATTTCTTTAATCACAGTAAATTTCTAATGATAAAAAAAGCATCAGACAATTACGTTTAAATATGTTCATTCTTTGCAATTCTAATGGTTTTTATGACTGATCAAATATAGAAGTAGAAGAAAAGTATCGGTCTATATGTGGAATCCGGTTGTAAATACAGTGTAGGTAGAGTAATTTATCCTTTTTGTCGGCGTTTAAGAAAAGATTATGCTAGTATGGAGAGGGTAGCACTATAAAAGTCCGATTAACTTGAGCGATCTCGCTCAGATAATTGGACCAGAAGGAATTTTATTAAATGATATGCGGCTGGCAATTAAAAATGCTATAAGGAAGAGAGGACGAGGCTCGCGCGCTCGCCGATATTGTTCCCGGGCAATAAAAACAAGTGTTATTGCGCTTAATTGAATTTTAAAGCCTAACCGTACCGGATGGCTGCTGGATGAGCTGCGTTTTCCAAGATTTCCACCGGCGACCGTCTTAACCGCGACATCAAAGAGCGCGATATATTTTTTTTCATTCGCTCCGTCGCCGACATATGGCGTTGTTGTCGCGACGCACAGTCGTCGGTTGGTTCCGTTCTTAATTGTTTAGAAATCAACGCGTAATCTATATGATATTAAACCCAGATGCGGTTAATTCATGGAAGTGTTTTATTTAATTATCGGTTAAACGAAACAAACAAACAATTTATTTGTTGTAAATGGTTTTTATATTGAACAATCAAGCCGAAGTTGATTTCCGTTAAATTGTCCGAGACATTCATGATCATTTAATTCAAATTCTGTTTTTATCTCAACAATAATTTTACCTTCTTTATCACCTAAACTTTCAAATTGGACGTCAAAGACAAAATTAAAATATGTGTTGAAAGAAATAAAAAAGTTTTGAAATTGGTTACGTTAACATGACGAAGTTATTACTTCCTTAATGGTGACACCTGCGTAAAATAAATAAAGTATATAACTCTTGAGCCGTTAGTATGTAAGTACATACAGTATTTGCACAACCATTTTCTTTGTCAATATACAATCGCACGTTACACAACGATCGAACGAACGAACGCGTAACGTGACAACATATTGAATCAGAGCTCCTGGAAATAGTTGCAGCTAAAAGAATTTTTCCCGTCATTTCTTCTTTATTGAAAAACAATCGTGGAAGCAATAGCTTAACGACGACAACATCCCGTAATATCCCAGTCTCGGGGTATCGCGAAAATTCCAAGAAGGCACAAGATGCCGGGGCATAATGTTATTATTGCGAAATGTGCGTTGGATGAATGAAACACGAGGCCGATTCATAAGCATAACGAAGAAGGTAGTTGCGACCAAACTATCCTCCCTTCTTGAACGTCAACGTCGTCGTCGTCGTCGGCGTTCGGAGTTGCTCACCGTGAGAATGAGAGGGAAAAATGCGGACCAGAGAATGCGAACGCGTGATACGTTTAACTATTGTAAATTAAGACCTTTTTTCTGGCCGCTCCGACAGCAATTACGGGCCGCATTTAGTTTTCCTTGGCTTTTCAGAAATCTTTATGCCCGCCACTTAGATGGAAACGTAACGACGCGGTCGTTATTTACTTTATATTTATACGCGACGAAATTTCCCCCGATGTTAATTGCCCGTAATGGCACCGTTGCTGGCCGATTGTTTATTGTGCCGACGAGAAACGCCAGCTTCTTAACCATCGTCGTCGTCGTCGTCGTCGCCGTCACCGTCCTCATCCGACGACGTCGACACCGAGATGCGCATTTTTAATTTCCCCCCTTAACGACATTTTTATATAACTGGAATTCGCGTAACACGATTCAATACCGTCTTTCTCATTCGAGATACGGATACGTTACATTTCCACTTTTGGAACGCTATTTTAATTACATTACCCTGAATGTCTTAAAAAAAATGTACTATCAATTAAAAAATTCATGCATCAAAAACTCATTCGTATATATTGAGTATCCCACAGGTTCCCATCAATATAAATACCGCTACACTCTCAACACTTTATACATCTACACTTTCGGTCTTAAATGCAATTTTAAAGCTTCGAAACAAGAAACACCTAAATTAAGAACCTTAACCAAGATTGAGAACTTAAATAAGACACTCGAATCTCTCTTCAATCTAACACAGATGCAAACCACCTCTAGGAACAAACCACTATGAGATCAGAACATTGCGACTGACACGATAACATTGCCAAGTTATGATAGTTTAGTGATTATGTGTCTAAACCCTTCTTGATGTTCGGTTTGTTTTTAAGCTTTTTTAAGCTTGTTGCGTCTTCTATGGAAGCTGTTGTTTTCTCCATAAACCCATACCTTCAGTTTTTCGCTTTGTTTATCGAAGGTCATAGTACACTGCAAGCTACTATATTAACTCCTTTAATGTTGTCGACTATGACCAGTAAGTTGTGCTCGTATTGCAAATCCTGCTTAATTTTTAAGTTCTAGAAAACACCGATCTTAGTCATAGCTCCAGGAATAAACAACTGCGAGATCAAAACATTGCGACTCACATGATAACATTGCCAAGTTATGATAGTTTAGGGATACTACGTCTAAAACACCCTCCCTAACATTCGGTTTATTCAGGTGGTGTACCAAAAAAGTGTTAACCATGATCAGTAAGCTGTGCTCATATTGCAAATCCTGCTTAACACCTCTAGGAAAGACTATGGATGCAGAGACCCGACCCACAACAACAATCTTAATCTTAGCTTCAGTATACTAAGTTTCAAAACCGTTTCAGAAACCTCTCTGAAATTCAGGGATAAGATTGTTTCGTATGCGTTACGAAAGCTAGGCTTCAAATAATGGTTCCTAACGTGAAAGGTTGAGAAACACATACTTCTAAATCCTTGGTAATCGTGTATTAGGTTTGATTATGATGTGATATTGTAGAATAACAATTTTATTAAAAACCAAGAGTAACGAAGATGGAGAACTTAATATAAGACACTCGAATCTCTTCAATCTAACACAGATCCAAACCACCTCTAGGAATAAACCACTGCGAAGTCAAAATACAAATATTGACAAAATATTGCGATATATGATAGTTTAGAGATAATATGTCTAAAACACCCTCCTTGACGTTGGATTTGTTCAGGTGGCATACCCGTTTGATAGCAATCTAAAAAAAGCGTCTGATAGAAATGGAACAGGTGGGGGAGAAGGTATTTAAGATCATTTCCACCTTTTTATGAAGCTTTACAAAAAGCTTTTGACATAAGCGCTAATTGAGCTTGTTGGGTCTTCTATGGAGGCTGTTGTTCTATTTCGCTTTGTTTATCAAAAGACATAGCACACCGCAAGCTACTATATTAACTCCTTTAATGGTGTTGACCATGATCCGTAACTTGTGCTCATATTGCAAATCCTACCTAACACCTCTAGGAAAGAGTATAGATGCGGAGACCCAACCCACAATAACAATCTTAGTCGTAGCTCCAGTATACTAAGTTTCGATCAAACGAATAACGACTGAACCTAAAGTACTTAAGAGGTCTAAAGATGCAGTTAAAAGAAATCGTTTCAAAAACTACTTTGAAATCTAGAGATAAGATTATTCCATATGCGTTGCGAGAGCTATGCTTCAAATAATGGCTCTTAACGTGAAACACACATACTTCTAAATCCTTGGTAATCTTGTATTAGGTTTGATTATGATGTTATATTGTAGAATAACAATTTTATTATAAACCAAGATTAACCAAGATGGAGAACTTAATATAAGACACTCGAATCTCTCTTCAATCTAACACAGATCCAAACTACCTCTAGGAACCAACCATGCGAGATCAGAACATGATAACATTGCCAAGTTATGATAGTTTAGGGATAATATGTCTAAAACACCCTTGACGTTGGGTTTGTTCAGGTGGTGTACCCGTTTGATAGCGATCCAAAAAAAGCGTCTGATAGAAATTAAACAGGTGGGGGAGAAGGTATTTAATATCATTTTCATCTTTTTGTGAAGCTTTTCAAAATCTTTTGACACAAGCGCTGATTGAGGTTGTCGTGTCTTCTATGGAGGTTGTTGTTCTATTTCGGCACAATTTCGCTTTGTTTATCAAATAATAATAATAAACTTTATTTCTATAAATACAAGAAAGCATAGAAAACGTCAAAAAGAAAAAATTCGTTAACTGTGTACAGGGTTCTTCCAAAAGATAACGCTTTATATAGAGACTATTAGGTATGTGGTTGTATACTTTAACACAAAAATGAACAGTACTTTTTTGCGCTTTGGCTTACTGAGTTTTTGGTGGCAGTAAATAATAATTTTCCATACCCCTTGCTCCATAACCATGTTGCTGTTCTTATTTTGAAAAGAAAGTATAATTATTCTTTACAAACATTGCTGATTCAAGAATTGTTATAGATAATATAGATAGGTTTATAGATAGGTTTACATGATTCTCTCATTGGGAGACCAAAAACTGCTCTCACACATTTTTTTTGAGCAATGAAAACGCGCCTTATTTCAACTAAGTGTCCCCAGAAAATAACGCCATACCTGAGTCGCGATTCTACACACGTATAATACGCACTAATAGCTGTGCTGACCGACACTAACCGAGTAATTGTTCTCAACGCAAAACACATACGATTTATCTTGATGGCTAGATCATTGATGTGGTATTTCCATAACAGATTCGAGTCAAACTCCCAAAAACATAAGTTCCTCTTGCAGGTAAATTGTTTACCATTGAATTGTAGATCTATTCGGTTGTTAGTTTTTACATTCCCAAACATCATAATGTTTGTTTTTTCAATATTTAGTTGTAGATTGTTATTAGAAAACCAGTTCTGAAGAACCGTAAGGTTGTTTAAGACCAGTGCTGACATCCGTTCTTCAGTTTTTGCTGTTACGACTGCAGTGGAGTCATCTGCAAACAGTACCAGTAGATCATTGATATATAGAACAAAGAAAAACAGACCCAATATAGACCCCTGTGGAACTCCTCGTAGTACCCTCATCCAATCTGATGCCACTTCAGTGTCGCTACAGTCATAGGAGATAACCCGCTGTACTCTGTTTGAAAGATAAGATCTGAACTAGCCCAGAGCAACTCCTCTGATCCCTACAGCCTCCAAATGCTTTAGAAAGATCCATCATTATATCGCTGGTAAGTTCACAACTATTTATTCCAGTTATAACTCTTTCCAGTAGCTGATAAATTGCTTTACTTGTTGATCTTCCTTTTATATAACCATTTTGTGACTTGTTGAGTATTTGGTTTTTGTTCATTAATCTCATTATCACTATCTTCTCGAAAATCCTTGCTATATTAGATATTAGCAAAATTTTATTTTCAAAGTACATAACACACTGCAAGCTACTATATTAACTCAATTAATGTGCTCAACCATGATCAGTAAGTTGTGCTCATATTGCAAATCCTGCTTAACACCTCTAGGAAAGAGTATGGATGTGGAGATCCAACCCATAACAACTATCTTAGTCGTAGCTCCAGTAATACCTAAGCGTTCTAAAGATGCAGTTAAACGAAACCGTTTCAAAAACTACTTTGAAATTCAGGGAGAAGATTATTCCGTATACTTTGTGAGAGCTAGGATTCAAATAATGGCTCCTAACTCCTAACGTGAAAGGTTGAGAAACACACATACTTTTAAATCCTTGGTAATTTTCTATTAGGTTTGATTATGACATGATATTTAACAATAATTAATTTATAGAAAATAAGTTATTTGCTGAATGTAAATTGCAAATAGTTGTAAATCAAAAATGGAAAAGTATAAAATGATGTCAAGCATGATTAACATCTAGCGGTTGTTAGAAGTCCATTTACGCTTTGTAACCAATTAAATGGGAATTGCCGGTTGATTGTTCGCGTCGAATTAGGAAAAGCGCGGTGAAATGGCGTTCGTTTCGCGATTTCTATTCCGCGTCTGGTCCATTCATAAAAGTGACCGCCATTGATCGGCGTCTATCTACATATGTTAATGAAAGCGACCGGGCGAGTTTCTACGTTCGTCCCCTGGCTGACTTTTCAAACAGAACTAACACGGGTCGGTCCCATTCACCTCGGCTACATGAATGGGAAAGTAGCCGTTTCTATTACTACCGCTAGGAATGCAGCAAGAATTTGCTAACCAAACGGGGCGTTTCGATTTTGAAATTGTACCGTATTAAATCTACTAAAAATAAGTTAGTTTTCTAATTGACCCAAGTATCATTTATTTTTTTTTTAATAATACTATAGCCATTTTCGTGACTTCGGAAAAAGCAATCAAGTTCTTTCTAGATTATTCTCGTCGAGTATTTTTAATCAGTAAAAACTTGGGCGGAGTGTTAATTTCCCGGTTTCTGCACGCCGGAGGTGGCGTCGGCGTCGGCGGCCCGGGAGCATAGAAATAAGAAAACATAAATAACAGGTTGCCCCGTTATAATGACGTCACGTCCGGAACTCATTATTTCCGGCGTTATTTCGAGTTGCGCCCTTAATATCGCGCGTTTACGTTTCGACTACTGATGGGGCCGGCAAGGCGCTATCTCATTACTCATAGAAGAACGCCTGAGGGCAGTATTAACGATGGGGGCGGTGGGTGGACGTTACCCACTACTCTTCCTCACATTTCCCCCCAACAGGTTCGCCAACGAAATGGAGACGGAAGCTGGAGCCACTTCGCAGAACAGTTATTAACAGGATGAAAGGAGATACTTCTGAGAAGATTTTCACCTAATTCTTGACTTTATTTAAAATCTATCTCAATCATAAAGGAGTCATCAGAAATATGGTATTAACCTTGAGATTATGTATTCGTAAAAAATAAAAGGCAAGAAACTTGTAGTTTTAACAGACACAAGCATTGACCCCATTCAGAAACCCCTCTCTTTTAATTTATGACAATCACGAAACTCATGTTACTCTACAAGTAAAGTATAGTAAAGAAAATTTTATCACGATAAATTTTTTTATAACATTACTTTTTATATAATTTGTAATTATGATGGAGATGAAGTTAATTTTTATGATCTTATTGCAGATGGCATCGACGATTTAAATGATGCAAATGAGGAAATGACATAAAAAGGAGAACAGTGAACGTTTATCTAAAGCCAAGGAAAGTTCTGAACCAAGAAAACGAAGATCTAAACTTTGAAACTTGTCTAAATTTGAGCATTTAGACGTTGGTTCTAAAGGTGTTTTGAAGTGGATGACTTAGGTTTTGGATAAAATAAAACCATTAATGGTGAGTAATGGGCTATTGCCTAGGCTTACACCTAGACACTATAATGAGCAAAAAGTAGACATGAAATTGTAATACCAGACTTCAATACTTGCTTTTACAATTGAGATGTGGGTAACGAAGAATTCATAATGGCATAGTAATCATGTTTAATTCAATACCCAACAAACTTATTTTGACATTACCTCAATATTTTCTTCTTGCCTTTATGCTCCTGATGACTAATTTAGAAACCAGCAGATTGTCGCCCGCATACAGATTATAATCTAAGTCATAATCAATTAAATAAACAACAATATATACAAAGTACAAGCTTAGGTCAAAAATACAGCCTAGCGACATCTGGATGGGACATTATTGATGCTGACAACCCTGAACTTATTGCTTAGTACTTTGTAATGATACTTGTTGCCATGGGCCTTAGTGACGCCCAAGTTGAACATAGTGGTTGTGGCAGAGAGATAGCGAGAGGCACGGATGTAGGAGAATGTTGAATTTTCTCGAATTGTTATCTTCTTACGAGAACACAGCTTATAGTTGTAAATAATTAAGATAAGTTATTTTCTGATTGCTTTAATTACATGGGTTTTGTTGAACGAGTTAACGCTAGAATATGTTTAGATATTTTTCCTGAGCATGTGGATGACTTCAATGAAGGTGCAATCCGATTGCTGCCTATTACTTTGGACTAAGAGAGGTTGTAGTGACTAAGTATTGACTCTGAGAAAAGATGGAGCTAGTGTGACCGTTTATGCAAGTGATAAGCTTCCTTGTGGGAAAAACGGACAATAACTTCTTTATGTGATTTGACGAAAGTGAAGCAACATTTACACCTTATAAGAAATTTTCTGCTCTTTCTAATGATATATGATAAAAGTCGATCGTTGTACAAGCAGTTAGTTGCAAAAATCAACCATCATTCCAAATTCTCTTCGTGTTTTAACTCTTTCCAGGACAATACCGTCTTTATGTGATAAGAAGAAACTCAAGCAGCATACATATCTTATAAGGAATTGTTTGAGCTCTCTAATGATATATAATAGAAGCTGATCACACGTTTGTATAAGTTATATTTCACCAAAAACGGCTAAAATTGTATGTTTACCAGTTTTTAAATATTACTCGGGCATTAACTTCTTTATATGATATGACGAAAGTGAAGCAATACATACATCTTATACAAAATTTTCTACTCTTTCTATTGATATATGATAGAAGTTAATTGCACCTTTCCACAAGGAGTTACATGCAAAAGAACTCCAATCATGCCATAATATCTTTGTGTTTTAATATTTTCAGGGACAATACCATTTTTATATGACAAGAAGAAACTCAAGCAGCATACATATCTTATAAGCAATTGTTTGAGCTCTCTAATGATATATAATGGAAGCTGATCACACTTTTGTATAAGTTATATATCACCAAAAACGGCTAAAATTGTATCTTTACCAGTTTTTAAATATTACTCGGGCATTAACTTCTTTATATGATATGACGAAAGTGAAGCAGCACATACACCTTATAAGAAATTTTCTGCTCTTTCTAATGATATATAATAGAAGTGGATCGTACCTTTGTACAAGCAGTTACTTGAAAAATTCAACCATCAACTCAAATTCTCCTCGTGTTTTAAAACATTCCAGAACAATACCATCTTTATATGATAAGAAGAAATTCAAGCAGCATACATATCCTATAAGCAATTGTTTCAGCTCTCTAATGATATATAATGGAAGTTGATCACACGTTTGTATAAGTTATATGTTATCAAACACGGCTAAAATTGTATATTTACCAGTTTTTAAATATTACTCGGGCATTAACTTCTTTATATGATATGACGAAAGTGAAGCAACCTATATACCTAATAAGAAATTTTCTGCTCTCTCTAATGATATATAATAGGAGTCCATCGTGCCTTTCTAGAAGCAGTTACTTGCAAAAATCAACCATCATTCCAAATTCTCATCGTGTTTTAACTCTTTCCAGGATAATATCATCTTTATATGATAAGAACAAACTCAAGCAGCATACATATCCTATAAGCAATTGTTTCAGCTTTCTAATGATATATAATGGAAGTTGATCACACGTTTGTATAAGTTATATGTCATCAAACACGGTTAAAATTGTATCTTTACCAGTTTTTAAATATTTCTCGGGCATGAACTCCTTTATATGATATGACAAAAGTTAAGCAACACATACACCTTATAAGAAATTTTCTGCTCTTTCTAATGATATATAATAAGAAGTCGATCGTACCTTTGTACCAGCAGTTACTTACAAAAATCAACGATCCTTCCAAAATTCTCTTCGCGTTTCAACACTTTCCAGGACAATACCATCTTTATATGATAAGAAGAAACTCAAGCAGCATACATATCTTATAAGAAATTATTTCAGCTCTCTAATGATATATAATGGAAGTTGATCACACGTTTGTATAAGTTATATTTTACCAAAAACGGCTAAAATTGTATCTTTACCAGTTTTTAAATATTACCCGGGCATTAACTTCTTTATATGATATGACGCAAGTGAAGCAGCACACACATCTTATACAAAATTTTCTGCTCTTCCTAATGATATATAATAGAAGTGGATCGTACCTTTGTACAAGCAGTTACTTGAAAAAATCAACCATCATTCCAAATTCTCCTCGTGTTTTAACTTTTTCCAGGACAATACCATTTTTATATGATAAGAAGAACTTTAGCAGCATACATATCCTATAAGCAATTGTTTCAGCTCTCTAATGATATATAATGGAAATTGATCACACGTTTGTATAAGTTTTTAAATATTACTCGCGTATTAACTTCTTTATATGATATGGCGAAAGTGAAGCAGCACATACAACTTATACAAAATTTTCTGCTCTTTCTAATGATATATAATAGAAGCCGATCGTACATTTGTAGAAGCAGTTACTTGTAAAAATCAACCATCATTCTAAATTCTCCTCGTGTTTTAACTTTTTCCAGGACAATACCATTTTTATATGATAAGAAGAAACTCAAGCGGCATACATATCCTATAAGCAATTATTTGAGCTCTCTAATGATATATAATGGAAGACTTGTTAACGCTAAAATATGTTTGGACATTCTCCTCAGCATATGGATGACTTCAATAAAGGTGGAACCCGATTGTTGGAGTGAGAGAGGTTGTGGTGACTAGCTATACACTCTAAAAAAAGAAAAGAAGGAGCTGGTGAGGCGGTTTATGCAAGTGATAAGCTTTCTTGTGGTTACTAAAATCGACTTCTCTAAACAACTGTGGATAAACGTAGTATGTGCTAAATCGGAGTCCTTTAAGAATTTAAGACTTGTATGTTGAGATTTTTCGTGTTTAAGGTGGAATATAGGTACCACATAATTTGCTACGATAAGACAAAGAATATCTTATAGATTGTATCTTGGGTAACAACATCCACTTCTCAAATTTCTAGGTAGCATCTTTACATAGATGTCCATTAAGGATTAGCGACTTTGCCTGTATTCTTCAGGCTACAGTAGACATTTCAACTTCGAATCAAATTTCAAAGTAGAACGAATCTTTTAATTGCGTTTATAAATTGCGAAAACTTTTACTGTGCCTAAACTATGTAGTATAAAGTAAAGTTGTTGAGAGCAGTTAGTATCTATGAATTGGAAGATAAAGTGCATATAATGTGTAACACAATAAATTATTACTATTTATAGTTTGCTTGATAACTTGTTAGGAATTTGTTAATAACAAACAAAAATAGAATAATTTATAAATGATTTGATAAAATATATTATTTGAAATTGTACTTATTACTAATTAGATGTTAACGTACACCTGTAAAACGTTTATCTCCGTCGTAATGTTCGTTTGTTAGTTGAGAGAGTTAACGATTACCGGTAACCAACCGTTGTAGTCGAGCGCGTAACAATGTGTTGCGCTTAAAATTTATGTGCACAACCGTTTAATACGTGTTATTAGGGACGAGCGTCTCGAAAACTCCATAATAGAATCTATTTGTTGCCGAACGGAGTTCTCTCGACGGATTCTCAACTACCGATCGCGATAAATCATAGATAATTCGATTTAATTTACGACCGCTCCGATATTTGTCCGTGTAATTATGCGAATTCGCGGTTCCGATAATTGTACCTGTGTATGTAAATAACAGAGTTGAGAGTCCTTCTCGTGTCATGCGAATATACTTTACGCTGTTTCCGCGATGTACAGAATTACTATAGTTTGCAAACTTCCCCTCGCAAAATGATTTATATTAATAAACACTTTCCGCTTTGAACGGTTTAATTACTTTATTAGAAAAGAAATTGATATGTGTATAACAAAACAAATTAAAATTAAAAGATCTTTAACCTCGTTCCGGTTACGCAACAAGAGAAGGTGATCGAAACACAAAAGAAGATGCCGGTGGAGAAGACAAAAGGGAATGCAACCGGAGTCTTCGATCGTGAATGGTGTGGCGGTGGGTCGAAGGAATAAGAAGAAGGAAGGATCGTGGTCAAGTCTTCTTCGTGGACCACCCGAGCGTCCCCCGTAATTAAAACGCGATACTATATTTACGGCTCTCGTATAATCAGTATCTATATGTAAATCGCCGCCGCACTCGTTATTAATCCAATATTGACGTTATATTTAAATTATACGGTTCATTCGGTATTGCACCGACCCGGACCCAAGAGGATCGAGAGAGAGACTTCTTCGTGCCGTCGAGAAAGTCGTTATTATGCGGCTAATTATCGGAGGTCGGTCAGTGAGCCTCGATTATTTACGGCGCCCCGAAGAACGCGCGCGCTCGCTATTTATTTCTCGTACAGAAATAATTATCTCTCGGTGATCTCTTTTTCGGGACCGCGACTCCATGCTGGATAAATAATAAAGAATGCCCAATTACCGCGCACGGCCGGCGTATTTCATTTTTACCAACGTCCACTACGCGAATAAAGTAGCAATTACGTCGACGTCATTTTCAAACGACGCCGACGCTTCGCGACCCAATCTTCATGTCGACAAGATTTATTAATTCTTAAAACTTTAATTTATTATACTTTTAATCACAAAACAACACAAATCACATTTTTATGATACATAATATTGAATAGAATAAGAAGCACGCCTTAATAAGAAGCTTTTAAAGTAATGTTTTGTTTGTTGTGACTTTATGTATTCACTATTATCATGTTCTTTGCAGGGGTCAATCTGGAACAAAGAGGCAAAATCACTAAACTTAAAGACAGTGAAAAGGAGATGCTAAAAAGAATAAAAAGAAACGAAATGAAAACAAGCAAAAAGAAGCTACTTGGAGCCGAAAGAACCAACTTAGAAATAACCAAAAAATTAGTAATAAATTAAAAGAAAAAAAAAAAACAAAATAGCCAGAAAGATGTTAATACCGCAAATGAGGATTTGGAAAAATGCTAACCAAACTGAAAGAGGTTACATAGAAGAGGTGATGTTAACATAAATGCTTGTCTAAGATTTAGCATTTAGAGGTTAGTTCTAAAGGCAACCTCGGAGAGAGATACGGAGGTGTTTTGAAATGGATGATTTAGATTTTTCATAAAATAAAACCGTTCTTGCACAACCAATCCATTAATGGTGAGTAATGGCTCATACCTAGGCACACAGTGAGCAAAAAGTAGACATGAATTTGTAATACCAGACTCCAACACTTGTTCTTACACTTGAGACGTGGACAAAGAAAAATTCATAATGGCACATAATAATCATATTTAATTCAATGCCCAACAAACTTATTTTGACATTACCTCCTGGAACAATATTTTCTTCTTATCTTTATGCTTCTGATGATTGATTTAAAAACCAAGCTGACTATCGCTCGCATACAGATTGTAATCTAAGCCATAATCAGTTCAATAAATAACAATAATTGCTCTTCAGTACTTCAACACACAAAGTACTGTCAACGATACTTGTTGGCGAAGACGTTAGTGAAGCTCAAGTTGTGACAGAGAGGTAGCGAGAGGCAGCGATGTAGGAGGAGGTGAAGAAACCCAAACAATCAAAAACTTTAATTTAAAAGTTAAAATTTAACGAATCAACTTAGAAATAACCAAAAAATTATTTATAAATCAAAAGGAAGAAAAGTGCTAGAAACGTTGAAACCGAAATAGCCAGAAAGATGTTAAAAATGCAAACGAGGATTTGGAAAAAATGCAAACCAAACTGAAAGAAAGCTGAACAAAATGAGAAACCCTGAAAGAAGCTGGAAATAAGACAGAAGAGGTTACATAGAGAAGAAAGAACGTAGTCAAAGAATTATATGATATGACGAAAGTGAAGCAACGCTTACACCCTATAAGAAATTTTCTGCACTTTCTAATGATATATAATAGAAGGCGATCGTACCTTTGTACAAGTAATTACTTGCAAAAATCAACCATTATTCCACATTCTCCTCGTGTTTTAATCCTTTCCATCATCTTTATATGATAAGAAGAAAGTCAAGCAGCATACATATATTATAAACAGCTGTTTGAGCTCACTAATGATATATAATGGAAGTTGCTCACACGTTTGTATAAGTTATATTTCACCAAAAACGGTTAAAATTATATTTTTACCAGCTTTTAAATATTGCTCGGGCAATAACTTCTTTATATGATATGACGAAAGTGAAGCAACACATACATGTTATCAAAAATGTTCTGCTCTTTCTATTAATGTATGATAAAAATTGATTGCGCCTTATGACAAGTAGTTACTTGCAAAAAAACTATCATCATCCCATATTTTCCTGGTGTTTTAACATTTTCAGAGATAATATCATTTTTATATGATAAAAAGAAACTCAATCAGCATAGAGATCTTGTCAGCAATTGTTTGAGCTTTCTAATGATATATAATGGAAGTTGATTACACGTTTGTAGTTATATTCCACTAAAAACTACCGAAAATAGCATCTTTGCCAGCTCTTTAATTTTATTGGGCAATAACTTCTTTATATGATATGACGAAAGTGAAGCAACACATACATCTTATAAAAAATTTTCTGTTCTTTCTAGTGATATATGATAGAAGTTGATTGCATCTTTCCACAAGGAGTTATATGCAAAAGAACTCCCATCATTTCATAATATCCTTGTGTTTTAATATTTTCAGGGACAATACCATTTTTATATGATAAGAAGAAATTCAATCAGCATACATAGCTTATAACCAATTGTTTGAGCTTTCTAATGATATATAATGGAAGTTGATCACACATTTGTATAAGTTATATTTCACCAAAAACGGCTAAAATTGTATCTTTATCAGTTTTTAAACATTACTCGGGCAATAACTTCTTTATATAATACAACAAAAGTGAAGCAACACATACATCTTATAAACAATTTTCTGCTCTTTCCATTGATATATGATAGAAGTTGATTACACGTTTCCACAAGGAGTTACATGCAAAAGAACTCCAATCATGCCATAATATCTTTGTGTTTTAATATTTTCAGGGACAATACCATTTTTATATGATAAGAAGAAACTCAAGCAGCATACATATCTTATAAGCAATTGTTTGAGCTCTCTAATGATATATAATGGAAGTTGATCACACGTTTGTATAAGTTTTATTTCACCTAAAATGGCTAAAATTGTATCTTTACTAGTTTTTAAATATTACTCGGGAATTAACTTCTTTATACGATATGACGAAAGTGAAGCAATACATATATCATATAAAAAAATGTACGCTCTTTCTAGTGATATATGATAGATGTTGCTTGTACCTTTTCACAAGTAGTTACCAATAAAAAAACTACCATCATCCCATATTTTCCTGGTATTTCAACAGTTTCAGGGACAATATCATTTTTCTATCATAAGAAGAAACTCAAGTAGCATAAATATCTTATAAGCAATTGCTTGAGCTCACTAATGATATATAATGGAAGTTGATCACACGTTTGTATAAGTTGTATTTCACCAAAATAGCCGTTTATGGTAAAATTATACCTTTACCAGTTTTTAAATATTACTCGGACAATAACTTTTTTTTCACTTTTGTCATATCCTATATATGACAAAAGTGAAACGACACATACATCTTATAAAAAAATTTCTGCTGATATATGATAGAAGTTGATTGCACTTTTTCACAAGTAGTTATTTGCAAAAATCTTCTCTCATCCCATATTCTGCTGGTGTTTCAACATATTGGCTGCTGGCATATTTGCCAGCTTTTAAATGTTACTTGGGCAATAACTTCTTTATATGATACAACGAAAGTGAAGCAACACATACATGTTATAAGAAATTTTCTGCTCTTTCGAATGATATATAATAAAAGTCGAGCGTACCTCTACACAAGTAGTTATTTGCAAAAAAGCTCTAATGATATTTAATAGCAGTTGATCACACGTTTATATAATGACGTCAAAATACTGCATAAGTCAGAAATGTAATAAACAGAGTAAGGACACTGTAACGATGCTGAAATAAAAGAATCTAGAGTATTATGTAGAAGATGCTAGAATAACAAAAAAGATAGCAAAAATTAGTTAACTTAAAATCGGTGCAAAAGAGAAGTAACATTTTAGGAGATAATATGAAGCCAGAAACAAAAAAACCAGAAGAAGTCAAAATTTAAAACACTTACCAGGAAATAGAACGAAGCCTGAAGCAAGGACAGCTACAAAATTATATAAAGACGAAAGAAAAATTCAAGGAATAAGCAAGACGTTGTGAATATTTAAATCCAATTCAAATATTTGGCCGGAACTGGGTTTGGTTCACAGAGATCAATCTCTTATAATGTTTAAATCCAATCCAAATATCTTATCATTAACATTTTGTGTTGAGTTAGGTTTATGACAGGTTGACAAACCCAATCAAATCCAGTCTAAATATCTAATTCTTTTGAAACGATTGTTCTATGTTCATCATATCATAAAAAAAAGTTCATACAGCAGAAATATATCAAAGGCATAAAATTGTGCAAGTTCTTGATGTTTTCTTGTGGTCAACCACAAGTCGTAACCTAAATAATCATTTTATACGTAATATAAAAACAAGAATTTCTTTTTTGATTTTAGAAACTGGATAATTTAAAAATCCAAAAAATATTACTAAGAATATCGATGATGGTGGCTTTCGCGGGCAATTATATTGGAGTGCTTCACGGTCGCTCCTTTAAATATACGAAAGATCGGGAAGATATGATAAGGACACGGTATTGTACTGGGGGAACACAACCAACGGGCAAGATGAATGGCAGGGCAGGATCATTAATTACTTCGATCACGATGTGGAGCATATCTGGCGCTACATCTTTTCTCTCTCGCGAGCCGCCTACACGAGCCTCCACATGTGTGCGAGTCAGCACATGCACTTGCTGACTTTAAAAGGGTAGGTAGCAAACCTCAAAACATTTTAAACATTTTTAATCAAATTATTTAAAACGTTTCTTCTTGCTTTTAGATTTGTATATGGTTACAGTTCCTACAAAGGCGTTTTCTCGAACACTTTTATAAGTGATGTTGGTACCGTATACTGGTATAGACCAAGATGGTTTAATTACCATTACCTATATTGGTCTACATTCGCGAGATGGTAAGAGCCGATCGAACGACTGTGGTCGCCGACGACCCGCATCGAAACTGGGCATTGATTATGGTAAATTATGCGGTGAATTTGTTCGTTTACATAGACGGTCCCCACGATACTGTCCAAGCCATGAGAAATGACAATTGCGGACAGTCTCATGTCGCCGAAGATAGACAGGGACCGTTCGCTTCTTGGATCTTCTTGTATCTATCCGATATACACCAGAGTGCTTACTGTTAGAAGTTACAAGCGGAAAATATCTATGTATATACTAAGATAAATAGAATAATAAATAAGTATAAACATTATACAAGTTTTTTTTTGGTAATTGAAGATGAATAAAATCTTTTTCGACTTCGTTTCGACTTTGATTCTTTCAACAACACCCCGACATGTCCAAGTTGAGGCGCGGGACCGATTGGATCTTCTCTCAATGGTCCTGTCGGCGTCTGCCCTCGCTAAATAAATCGTTCCTACGCTTATACATCACATATCCATACGGTCGTCGTCTTCGTCTGGTCTCCAATGGAATGCTTAAGTTGGGACGTGCATTTCCGTCAGGACTTCGCAGACTCGACGCAATGGCCCTTTCGTCTTCTCATTCTGACAGAACCGGATTTACATGTCCAAAAATCAATTTAAATTCATCAACAAAGAGATATCATTAATTTTAATATACATTTTATTCCTGTCAAAAAAAAAATCTGTTACGTTTATTAAATTTATTTTAAATTGAATGTTAAATTAATTATTGATTTATTTAAAGATGCTAAATCCGATCCTGAATACACATCTCATTGTCTTTAGCGGTCCAATTGAAAAAGCGAATCCCGAACGCGCACGCACATATAAATTATTTAAATGTTAGTAGATATGTATGCATGTTGACTCAAAGGGGACCGCGGTCTCGCAAAAACTGGTGTACGGTCGCCGGAATAATTTGCAATCGTCGGGGACCCGGTCCGGCACTTATCATATTATTTTGCCTCATGTTAGTTGTTTTTTTAACAGCCCGCAGAAACGTCGACAGACTTTTGTGGAATTTTTACGATTTCAACGGTAGCTCCATGACGGTCATCTCTAACAAGGCAAATTAGGGCCGGCTCTTTTTAGCTTTATTCGTTTCTCTCGCTCCGCATCGTGCGAGAACCAAAAAAAAAAAAAACCACTTCGAACTCAGAAAATCAGAAAAACGACACTCAATAATTTACTTTTAATTGCCAATTTCGAACGAGATCCCACTTCAAATCGGAAAATTTTCAGACTAACGGAATTTTCGAATAATTTTCAAACACGTGCACGATCGAAACGAGATAAAACAGTAAAACTCTTCGGGGGTTTTAAGGGCGAGTTTATATGGGCTGGTTGCGGTGAAGTATATGGAGAAGATGAGAAACGAAAGAAAGATGGCGTCCACAAACTCGTTAGCGCTGCGAGATGTTTTTTAGTCGCTCAACACCATATTAGAAGCGCAGACGATTGGTGGGACATAAAAGATTTTAATTTTTATTTCAGAATTAATCTCTACTGGATGGTCGAAAACGACTACTGCAGTAAATACTCCAACAGTTATGACACGTAAACTTAATCAAAATTAAACTAAAATTACTTCTCAACAAATTTCTTTTAACGTTTATTGATATTTTTGTATAAATAGAGATATAAAACCATATAAAATCATCACTTTCAATATGAATTCTATATAAATTCTAAAAGTCTGCAGCTATCGATCTTGCAGAAGTAACTAATTAATTACTTAATAGTCGGCAAAACCTAACTCGAACACAACTCATATTGCAGAAGACTAGAAAATGCTGACAGAAGACCGGACACTGATGATGAAGGACTTATTACTGCTTGCAGACAACTAGATACTGTTGGCAGCAGACTTGAAGCTGCTAATAGAAGACTGCGTTTGATAGCAGTAGACAAAGTATTGCTTATGTAAGATTACTTACTGCTTACAGAAGACTAGATACCGTTAGCAGAAGACTTAGAAACTTCTAATAAAAAAATACATGATGCTTGTAAGACTATGTATTGCATAAATTCACTTGCAAAAGACTACTTACACCTTATGACAGACTACAAGCCTACATACTGGTAATAGAAAACTATTTCAGTAACTGCATTTACGATACGCTGAGGGCAAGCTGATGAAGTTGGTGGGCATGCTGAAGGATTATTTATGGCGATGGTGTCTTATGGATGTGACGTATAGGGTCATAGAGTGTGTAACAGCCATTTCCGTCGGAAACTGATCGCGATCCAGCGAATGGTCTTGCTGGCTATGATTAGGACAGATCTAACGACGCGTTAAAGTATTGTTTGGGAAGCTTCCGATGGATTTGGCTGTTATTCGTGTGTATTTGCGGTTCTAGTCCGGAAGGGGTGAAAGTAGGGGATTGAGGTGAGAACGGGGGTATTGCCTTGATGGAAAAAGAAAGAGAAGAAAAGTGTGGAAGAATTGACAGCAAAAGTTTGGCAAGGCCGATGTAATGTTTCGGATAAGGGTAGAGTAACGTATGATTTTGTTAAGAATGTTAAAGAGGTCCAGAAGCAGTGGTTCAAGCCGAGTGTGAGTTTATGTTTTGTGCTGACTGGCTATGGATTTATAAAGGCGAAGTTGTTTCAGTTGGGTTTGGAAGAGTCTGATAGGTGTGTTTGTGGGGAAAGGAAAACTTTGAACCATTTATTGAATGAGTGTGTGTTGTACGATGGGTTGGGTTGGGTTGGGTTGGAAAGGAGGCGGATATGTGTGCTGTGGTCGGGGGATGATGGCGCCTTGGTGTCCGAACCTCTTCAATGTAATCTAGTCAAATTTTATGGAATACTTTATACACTTACTTATGGAGTGTTGCTGTGAAGTTTTGAATCCTGTATGCTTTGGTGGTGTCGTGCTGCTGTTAACCTGAAAAAGAAAGAAAATAGAAAATATAGGGTTAGAGGGGTTGCAGTCTAATCACTTTCTAGTGGTAACCTCAATGTTATCTAGTCTAAATGTGATATATGTACAATTGTTGCTTTGGTTTAGTTTTGGTTAATTATAAATAATTTATATACAAAATATTTTTCTTCATCACCTTTAATTTTGGAGTTATGATCAACTATATTATCGAAAATCGTTAATTTTTACTTTTTACTTTTTAATTGCAAAATGATAATAACTAAGTTGAATCTGGTTATGGATTCTGTGTTTCTGGTATATTATAAACAATTTTTAAGCAAAATATTTTTCTCCATCACCTTTAATTTTTGAGTTATGATCAATTTTATTATCGAAAATCGTTAATTTTGACATTTTGGGGATTTTAATTTTCTAATTGGAAAATGATAATAACTAAGTTGAATTTGGTAATGGATTATGTACTTTTGGTTCATTATAAACAATTTATATACAAAATATTTTTTTCCATCACCTTTAATTTTTGAGTTATGATCAACTTTATTATCGAAAATCGTTAATTTTGACATTCTGGAGATTTTAATTTTCTAATTGGAAAATGATAATAACTAAGTTGAATTTGGTAATGGATTATGTAGTTTTGGGTCATTATAAACAATTTCTATACAAAATATTTTTCTCCATCACCTTTAATTTTTGAGTTATAATGACTTTATTATCGAAAATCGTTAATTTTGACATTTTGTGGATTTTTACTTTCTAATTGGAATACGATAACAACTAAGTTGAATCTGGTGATGGATTATGTAGTTGTAGTTCATTATAAACAATTTATATACAAAATATTTTTCTCCATCACCTTTAATTTTTGAATTATGATCAACTTTATTATTGAAAATCGTTAATTTTAACATTTTGGAGACTTACTTTCTAATTGGAAAATGATAATAACTAAGTTGAATTTGGTAGTGGATTATGTAGTTTTGGTTCATTATAAACAATTTATATACAAAATATTTTTCTCCATCACCTTTCATTTTTGAATTATGATCAACTTTATTATTGAAAATCGTTAATTTTGACATTTTGGAGACTTTTACTTTCTAATTGGAAAATGATAATAACTAAGTTGAATTTGGTATTGGATTATGTAGTTTTGGTTCATTATAAACAATTTCTATATAAAATATTTTCCTCCATCACCTTTAATTTTTGAGTTATGATCAACTTTATTATCGAAAATCGTTAATTTTGACATTTTGGGGATTTTAATTTTCTAATTGGAAAATGATAATAACTAAGTTGAATTTGGTAATGGATTATGTACTTTGGTTCATTATAAACAATTTATATACAAAATATTTTTTTCCATCACCTTTAATTTTTGAGTTATGATCAACTTTATTATCGAAAATCGTTAATTTTGACATTCTGGAGATTTTAATTTTCTAATTGGAAAATGATAATAACTAAGTTGAATTTGGTAATGGATTATGTAGTTTTGGGTCATTATAAACAATTTCTATACAAAATATTTTTCTCCATCACCTTTAATTTTTGAGTTATAATGACTTTATTATCGAAAATCGTTAATTTTGACATTTTGTGGATTTTTACTTTCTAATTGGAATACGATAACAACTAAGTTGAATCTGGTGATGGATTATGTAGTTGTAGTTCATTATAAACAATTTATATACAAAATATTTTTCTCCATCACCTTTAATTTTTGAATTATGATCAACTTTATTATTGAAAATCGTTAATTTTAACATTTTGGAGACTTTTACTTTCTAATTGGAAAATGATAATAACTAAGTTGAATTTGGTATTGAATTATGTAGTTTTGGTTCATTATAAACAATTTCTATATAAAATATTTTCCTCCATCACTTTTAATTTTTGAGTTATGATCAACTTTATTATCGAAAATCGTTAATTTTGACATTTTGGGGATTTTTAGTTTCTAATTGGAAAATGATAATAACTAAGTTGAATCTGGTTATGGATTATGTACTTTTGGTTCATTATAAACAATTTATATGTAAAATATATTTCTCCATCAACTTTAATTTTTGAGTTATGATCAACTGTATTATCGAAAATCGTTAATTTTGACATTTTGGGGATTTTAATTTTCTTATTGGAAAATGATAATAACTAAGTTGAATTTGGTAATGGATTATGTACTTTTGGTTCATTATAAACAATTTATATACAAAATATTTTTTTCCATCACCTTTAATTTTTGAGTTATGATCAACTTTATTATCGAAAATCGTTAATTTTGACATTTTGGGGATTCTTACTTTCTAATTGCAGACAGGAGACTACGACAACGCATTGAAGATGCCAAATGAGATCTTGGCAAAACGTCTGCCCAACAAGAGGAACGGATGAAATCTCGGACCAACCAAAGCAACACATACTTCTCCATCCGTGAAACACTACGCATTAACACAATTTTGGCTTCATTCGTACTATTATGATTTTAACGTGAGTGTGAGTGTAGCTGAATGTGGTCCTTTGTTATTATGTTGTTCAGAATTTCTTGCATGTTTCGAAGAAAAAACGGTAAAGCTCGTCAACGCAATGTATTGTTTTTGTTAGTGTGTGTGTAACTATGGTTTTAGATTATACTATACTCTGCAGTATTCCATTTGCATATTGCATCTAGACCTTTTATTTGCAATATACACAACAGAAGTCTACAATATGTACTTTGCAGTATTCTGTTGGTAACTGTAATCTCTATCTATCCATCGACGACGCTGATTTGTAGGCAACAGCGAGTTCTGTATGCAGTATGCATTCACTAACTTCGTAATTTGGTACTACCATTATAGTTGCTGTCTTTAACTCCAATCTGCACACATCAATTTGCCGTCTAGAGCAGTCCACAACAACGGTTCGGTGCTACCAACATTCTGCAATTTTGTATTAATATTTTGTAATTTTGTATCATTGCTACAAGAATTGCATTTTATATTTATTTCAGGCTTTTACCATATCCAGTTTCAAGCCGGAAAGTTTCCACTCTCAAACCTTTGATATCATTGCCTAATTGTATTTATATCAAGACATAGCACATACTTAGTAAGACGTTTATGACTACCAGAATCCAGGTTATCACGGTGATTACTACTTCTTTATCTCCAGCTTTGTAAATAAGTCTGAAACATGCTAAGACCTTTCAGTGTCGCTTTATTCCTCAACTATCCTCTGACATGAGATTTTTGCAATGAAAATTATACATAGCAGGTTCTATCTTTTAACAATTGCGGAATTTTGAATGGATTTACAAAATTTTATGATGAGTTTTCTCCTTCGCCTTGTAATGGATTTTGCAACATCTGTAACCCTGATAATTTTTTGTCCAAACCTCAGACAATTAAAAAATCATTCAAAAACACTATAATTTTCCATGTGATTATTGATTCCTAATTCTATTTTATTCTAGAATGAAATCCTTTCATTTCATTGAAATAGAAGTTTCACCCAAATTGGGCTTTGATTGTGGCTAAATTTTCTGCCATCATCAAAACGGACATTACATCAAATTGTAAAGGTTAAAAGATATTCACCAAACTATCCACAACTTTTATGATTCATTTTGTTCTTATTCTCAGCTGGAATCATGGACAATATTTTGTTGGATGATTTTGATGTTTCGAAATGAAATTAATTCTTTTGCTTTTACATGAATGAGATTATATCATCAACTTCGGAATCCAGGTCATCTTTTCTATGTCCTTCTAACGGTGTCATACGTTTGAAAGGGAAATAACTTACACTTTGCGCTGAAAAAAAGGTATAATTTTGGTTTTTGAATGTTTCGTTAGTTATTATTAAACCTGGTAAGATCTTATTATGGATATTTTCCTTGTTCTTTTACGAATGTCAAGATCGAGGAGTCTGTATGAGACTCGGCGTCACGCTACCAGAGGTCGCAGAGACCGACCGCGCGACGTCCTCGCAGACAATCGTGGCCGTCTAGCTTTTGCTGGTCGCTTTTGCCCGACAAATATAGTAGGTAGATGGGATTCTGCGGTAGAAAATAATTAAACACCATATTAACTCCATTGCGAAGGCACGTTGCGCTACGTATCGTTAAATGTGCATTTAGTTAGGTATCGCACGTTTTTAAATTTCACGGTTACCGTTCTTTAATAATACGCGGACCGTCCTTGTCCCCGACGGCGTCACGTTTTAGGTCTCTTTCTGTCTTCTTTGGGTTAAGTTCTTGGGGTGTATAACTTCATCAAGGTGATATCAAAATAGATCGCTCTAGAAACCTATTTATTTTTTTTTATTTCATTTTTAAGCGATAAAGAAAAGTGATGATGGTGTGTCAATGAAAATGAAAGAAGTTTAGCGACATTTTCTAACAAGTAAAGGAATTTTTAACTTTCAAATATATTGCACTTTTGAAATTGAAACAGTTCTGAAAAATTATCGGGGTACATTCTCGAGTTGCGGAAATGCGAAAACTCCTGAAAGAGGACGACCGGCACGCGATATAAAACGGAATAGTTCTGAAAACTTTGCCGTTTTCGCGAACGTAAAATTTCTCACACCGTTTCAGCATTTACTAATACAAAGAAATTTAAACATTTTCTTTTTTTATTATTTATTTCTTTCTCAAATTGGTGATATATTAAGATTTAAGTTTTGTAAAGATTGGACGTTCGAGCACGTTTCGCCGGTCAAAAAATAAAAGCAACAAAACCGTGGCTATTGACAATTTTCCAATGCTAGTTTCCTCCGCAAGAAATATGTGAACAGAGTCCATTTGACCTAGGGCCTTGAGGTCATATTTTACGATGGCCCTCGAAGAAAGCACGGAAAAGAAAGAGAGAGAGAGAAAGAGAATCGTATATAGACCGATCGATACTACATTATATTCAGGAACGAGAGAAATCTACTGATTTTCCTTTCCTATCTTTCCCAGCTTTTCTTTCCATATCTACTTTCAATTTAAAATCCCACTTTTTTTTTTGTTCAAAAATTTAAAAAGAAGAATACGAAATAATATTGATGGGAGCGGCGGTTTTAAGTGAAATAAATTAATTACGCCGGCATCTACAATGGTCGATAATTGACGGGGCATCCCATGAAAGCAACTTTATTAACATCGGTCGAGAAAAACGGTTCGAGAAAAATTGATGCGCTCTCGATGCGAGAGCGAGCGTCACGCGGATCTCTTGGCTTTTGCTGTTGTTCTTCCACGACGACGCCATTATAATAATAAACTGTGTATAATTTCATTTATCACCAGCATCATTAATTAAGGCAATCGGAAAGTAGGTAGTAACTCTTCCAACGTTCGATCACGAATATTCTTCGAAGGAACGCGCCGAACGTAGATCGTCACGGTACATTGAGCCACTCTCTTCAAGAACCACTACCTTCAGATTAATTACAATTAATATTACTTCAAAATCTTTATTGAACAAATCTTTACAATATTCACAATTTACAATATTCAATCCGAATTTAAGCAATTATTACAACACGACCTAATAAACGTCGTCTTGTTCCATATTAGAAGAATCGCAACACCGCATCGTTTGACGTTTACGGAAACGTTGAATCAAAGGCACGCGCTTTTCCCCGCAGCACTTCCTGCACCGGATGCCATCACCGATGGTGGCGAACATCTCAACACCATATAAGCGATTCGACTTTAATTCGAACACCAGAACCACACCATAACTAGCCAAGAAAACGATGATGACTGATTGAGAAGATCGCGAACGCTTTTTATGTGACACTGCCGTAGAAGCGATTTGAAGTTTTTAGCACAAAATTCTTTCAGTGGTTATAGGAGAATTGGATTTATTGGGATTTATTAACGATTGAATACTTTTGATTCAAAGATAGAAAATTCTTTTCTAATGAATTGTTTTTCCTTGAATTGTTACTTTTAATGTTTGTTTCAAAATGGTTAAATAAAATTCTTCGATGTATTTGTTCAAAAATTCAAATTAAATAAATTGGCATAAAAAAGCACAATTTTCAAAAGTTTCCTACATGTTTATTTATCGATACTAAAAGTCAACTAATACACCAAAATAAAGCTTAAACTTTCATCTTTATGATGGTGTATAACACTGTATTTGCAGTAAGATTTTCCTTGTAACGAAAATGAGATAAGAGTGTAAATGCTGTAACCTAACATTTTGTAAAAATATGCAATTTTCAAAAATTACCTACATCTTTACTTATGGATACTAAATGTTAAATAATATACCAAATTAAAGCTTAAACTTTTGTCTTTATGATGGTGTATAGCACTGTATTTGTAACAGATTTCCCCTGTAATTAAAATGAGATAAGTGTGTAAATGCTGTAACTTAATATTTTCTGAAAATATGCAATTTTCAAACATTTCCCATATCTTTGTTTATGGATTCTAAAAGTTAAATAATATACCAAATTAAAGCTTAAACTTTTGTCTTTACGATGATATATAACACTGTATTTGTAATAGATTTCCCTTGTAATGAAAATGAGATAAGTATATAAATATTGCAACCTAACGTTTTGTGAAAATATGCAATTTTCAAAAATTACCCACATCTTTATTTATGGATAGTAAAAGTTAAATAATATACCAAATTAAAGCTTAAACTTTTGTCTTTATGATGGTGTATAGCACTGTATTTGTAACAGATTTCCCTTGTAATTAAAATGAGATAAGTGTGTAAATGCTGTAACCTAATATTTTCTGAAAATATGCTATTTTCAAAAATTACCCACATCTTTATTTATGGATACTAAAAGTTAAATAATATACCAAATTAAAGCTTAAACTTTTGTCTTTACGATGATATATAACACTGTATTTGTAATAGATTTCCCTTGTAATGAAAATGAGATAAGTATATAAATATTGCAACCTAACGTTTTGTGAAAATATGCAATTTTCAAAAATTACCCACATCTTTATTTATGGATAGTAAAAGTTAAATAACATATCAAATTAAAGCTTAAACTTTCGTCTTTAAGATGGTGTATAATACTTTATTTGTAATAGATTTCCCTTGTAATGAAAATGAGATAAGTGTGTAAATGCTGTAACCTAATATTTTCTGAAAATATGCTATTTTCAAAAATTACCCACATCTTTATTTATGGATACTAAAAGTTAAATAATATACCAAATTAAAGCTTAAACTTTTGTCTTTACGATGGCGTATAACACTGTATTTGTAATAGATTTCCCTTGTAATGAAAATGAGATAAGTATGTAAATACTGCAACCTAACGTTTTGTGAAAATATGCAATTTTCAAAAGTTTCCTGTATCTTTATTTATGATTACTAAAAGTTATATAATATACTAAATTAAAGGTTAAACTTTCGTCTTTACGATGGTGTATAACACTGTATTTGCAATAGATTTCCCTTGTAATGAAAATGAGATAAGTGTGTAAATGCTGTAATCCAATACTTTCTGAAATGGCGCAATTTTCAAAAAATTTCTACATCTTCATTTATCAATACTATGAATCAAATACATCAAAATGAAGCTTAAAGTTTCCTCTTTAATATTATATATAACACTTACAATGTTTGTTACAGATACAACTTATAAGATAAAAACGAAATGAATGTGCAAATTAAGATTTTAATGAATAATTCAAAATTCCTACAGATTTATTTGTGCATACTAAGAGTTGATTAATACACCAAATTAAAGCTCAAAGTTTCTTCTTTTTTATGGTGTATAATATTTACTTTATTTTTAATAGGTTTCCCTTTTAAAAACTTTGATACAAACGTCTAGATTTTTCCTTGTTATTATTATTAATAAACTCCAATAAAATTTTACAATTTTCAAAAGTTTCCTACATCTTTATCTATCGATACCAAAAGTCAACTAATACACCAAAATAAAGCTTAAACTTTCATCTTTATGATGGTGTATAACACTGTATTTGTAATAGATTTCCCTTGTAATGAAAATGAGATAAGTGTGTAAATGCTGCAACCTAACATTTTGTGAACATATGCAATTTTCAAATATTTCCTATATCTGTATTCATAGATACTAAGACTTAAACAATATACCAAATTAAAGCTTGAACTTTCGTCTTTATGATGGTGTATAACACTGTATTTATAATAAATTTCCCTTGTAATGAAAATGCGATAAGTGTGTAAACGTTGTAACCTAATATTTTCTGAAAATATGCAATTTTCAAATATTTTCTATATCTGTATTTATAGATACTAAAAGTTAAATAATATACTAAATTGAAGCTTAAACTTTCGTCTTTACGATGGTGTATAACACTGTATTTGTAATAGAGTTCCCTTGTAATGAAAATGAGATAAGTGTGTAAATGGAAAAAAATCAAAATTTTAAATTCAATGCATTGGCATAAAAAGCACAATTTTCAAAAGTTTCCTATATCTGTATTTATGGATACTAAAAATTAAATAATATACCAAATTAAAGCTTCAACTTTTGTCTTTGTGATGGTGTATAACACTGTGTTCGTAATAGATTTCCCTTGTAATGAAAATGCGATAAGTGTGTAAACTAATATTTTCTAAAAATATGCAATTTTGAATAGATTCCTACATCTTTATTTATTGATACTAAAAGTTAAATAATATACCAAATTAAAGCTTAAACTTTCGTCTTTATGATGGTGTATAACACTGTATTTATAATAAATTTCCCTTGTAATGAAAAGAAGAAAAGTGTGTAAATGCTGTAACCTAACATTTTCTGAAAATATGCAATATTCAAACATTTCCTATATCTGTATTTATAGATACTAAAAGTTAAATAATATACTAAATTGAAGTTTAGACTTTCGTCTTTACGATGGTGTATAACACTGTATTTGTAATATACTTCCCTAGTAATGAAAATGAGATAAGTGCGTAAATGCAAAAAAATCAAAATTTCAAATTCAATAAATTGGCATAAAAAGCACAATTTTCAAAAGTTTCCTATATCTTTATTTATGAATACTAAGAGATAAATAATATACCAAATTAAAACTTAAACTTTTGTCTGTACAATGGTGTATAACACTGTATTTGTAATAGATTTCTCTTGTAATTAAAATGAGATAAGTGTGTAAATGTTGTAACCTAACATTTTGTGAAAATATGCAACTTTCAAAAATTTCCTACATCTTTATTTATGGATACTAAAAGTTAAATAATATACCAAATTAAAGCTTCAACTTTTGTCTTTATGATGGTGTATAGCACTGTGTTTGTAATAGATTTCCCTTGTAATTAAGATGAGACAAGTGTGTAAATGCTGTAACCTAACATTTTCTGAAAAGGTGCAATTTTCAAAATATTTCTACTTCTTCGTTTATGAAAACTATGAATCAAATACACCAGAATGAAGCTTAAAGTTTCCTCTTTAATATTATATATAACTATTATATCTTATATTATATATAAGATAAAAATGAAATGAATGTGTAGATTAACATTTTAATACATGATTCAAAAAATTCCTACAGATTTATTTGTGCATACTAAGACTCTACTAATACACCAAATTAAAACTGAAACTTTCTTCTTTGAAAGTTTCAAAAAAACTTTGATACAAAGTCTAGATTTTTCCTTATTAATAAACTCCAATAAAATTTTATGTACTATTGAATCTTCATATCATTTATCTTCTATTTTTGTTTTACTACAATTTCTTGTCATAATGTCCTTTATGGCTGATCGTCGGTGAGATATTTTTTGTTGTTCTTAAAGTTAACCAGACAAGTAGTAATTACCAGGTGATGACAGACCATGTGTACCACTTGAATCGTAGAGGTGAGTTCGTTTTGCGGTCTGTTATGTGACTGGACAACTCTGTAACAACTTGGAACCGCACGTCTTGACCGCTGGAACTGCTACTGTTTCCATCGGGTTTGCCACCGTTCTCACTTTCGTCTTCTGGTTAGGTTCGGTTCGCCACTTCAACGTCGACAATGATCTGGTTGGAGACTAACTATGGATGGTTATTAGAAGGTTTAACCATGAGAGGTCTTTTAACAATATGAGGTTTTCAGTGAAAGCTGTCGAGGAAGTTTTTTCTTTTTGAGGAATCAAAATGTTGTTGATTTTAATATAGATCGTTCTGCAACAGCGTCGTCAATTCCAGGGTTATTAAGGGACCATACCTTTACACTTGGACTTTAATTGCGGAATACCGGCTAAGAGATAAGTTGCCTCTCGACAATAGGAGGTGCTCTCTTCGGCGTTCAGCGAGCTGACCTGACTGATATCAGTACCAGTCGGGCTCCAACGGGTACGTTACCTACTTGGGGGTCATTATCAGCGACGATTTGATACGAAATCCAATTAAGAAAATTGCGTTTGACCCGCACCACATCACAATCGACGCCCGATTAAGGTGTTACGCCGTTTTAATTCATCCATAACGCAATCAGATATTAAAAACAATTTTTTCATCTCGAATACCGTTATTAAACGTAAACCCAAGAAAACGGTTGTTGAATAACAGATGTTTAAAAAGATGTAGAAATTGTATACTTGCTCCTATAATTGGATGTCAGTTTACAAAGTAAAAGACCTAAAATTTTCGCTAAACATATGTCACAAGTTTCGAGTTTTAAGATAAGGGTACCTAAGCTATGTGACCTGCTGTTGCTGCATTTTATTTTGTGCCCTTATCCTGGGTTTCGAAACCGTATGGTTCCTATCTGATTAATTAAACAATTCCAGAGGATATTGGACGATACGGGTGTTATCTTTAATAATCGAGTCCATTATATGCCAAGCCCCCAATGAAGTTAGTTAACTATGCCGTTTAAATGACGAACGTCTAATTGGTATGCATGAAATTGTAAATTATCCAACGGTTATGTGGGAGAGTTACTACCGAAAATGTACATTGTAACAAATTGGTTTTAATAACTAACGATTACACATTAATACATTATTAGAAATGTTTTTAATAGTTATTTACGTAACCAGTTATGAAAAGACTAATTTTGTTTGACGAATATAATATAATATGTTTTGCAAATTACGTGTTAAGTACAAAATTTTATCTAATTCCATTGAAAAAGCAATTTTTGTTAAAAACTTGACTTATTCTATTAGTGACAGATGTCAATTTATAGTTACGTAATGGATTTCATTACATCATTAGTGATGTAATGAAATCATTACATCACTAGTTATAAAAAAAGTGACGTTACATAACGTTAGAAAGACATGTCAAATTTCATTTGCATAATGGAATTAGGTAAAATAACTTTTTTAAATTATGATTGACCACAAAGACTCTCCTCATCTTTTATAAGCGGTCAATCGATTTTTCGGGGGGAATGGGGTTTTTTAATAAGGGGGGGTTATACGACCGCAAAGCGGTTCGAAAACATCAAGGGGTCCAACCAAAGGGCCATGGACGACATTAAGAATTTCAATCACGAATTATAATTTTTAATTAAGGCAAAGTATTGTATGGGGGCCCCTTGGTGGACAGACGGGGACCGCTGCCCGTTTTTTTACGGCACGTCTAGCGGCCCTGTCACCTATCAATCAGAGGTAGCGCGACCACTTTTTGTCAACCCTTCATACCGGACGCTAAGACCCTTTTCGGCGTCCGATCCGAATATTTAAAATAGTCTTGTGGTAGAGGAGAAAGAGAATCGTTTTCGAAACAAGAATCATTATCGTAAAGAAAATGTAATTATTTTGACTTTGTTTTTCCTTTCAAATGATGATCAGAAATGAGATACATGATGGTTTTTTAATTCCCTTGGAGATGTCTACCGAGTAAATTGAATTTGATTGAGGTTGGTTATGTAACAACAAATCCATTGATGATAATGCAAAGAGATCGACCGCAAAAAAGGTTTTGCTACCTTTTTTGCAACATTGAATCGGTTCGAAAAAAAATGTTGGCTCAGCTTCGCGATTTATGTTAAAATCGCGCTCTCTTCGTTGATTCCCACATAATTTAAAAAGCGCTCGTCGGTCGAACATCGGGCACCGAGAGCAATCGCAATCGGCGTTTACTTTAATTATCTCAATTACTTGCCTGGACATTAACATATACCTTCAATTATGTAATTAAGTCCGTGGGTCGGCGCGAGACGGCGATATCCCTCGGTTCTCCTTTATTTATCCAAACGATTTGGTCGTTTTAATTTTTTTATGTTTTGCTTCTGGTTGGACGCATTTCTCGGCCGGACCCCGTTGACGTCCACCTGTCATCGTCGTGTACTGGTTCTCTCCTTATGAATATTACTTCTTGGAATGGACCCAATGGAATCGACCGCTGAGCGATGCTCATTCGCATGCCGCTTCGGTAAATTATTAATTTATTTCGCCGCTTGGCGATCGGAGAACGAACTGTTATAACAGTAAATCGAACCGAAGAAATGCAAATTAACGGCACGGGAGTTGACACTTGCTTTGCTACCGTACGCAAGAAGTAAGGCAAAAAAATTAAGGCGCGGTTGATGTCTTTTCGATTGCAAAAGGCAGAAACATAAAAAAGTCAAAGCATTCAATACTTGAGTTATTAATTCGAATATCATTTAAATGTACTGCATAACATTATTGATTTTTATTAAAATTATTTCCTTATTTAATAATTAATTTACTGTAATTAACTGTTTTTTAACGATTTGGAAAAATTTATCCCAGAAATTAATATAATTTGGCACATCACATTGTGATTCGACAACATCTCTGGCTGTATACAAAGCTAAAAATACTGCAAAATTTTGCAGGAAGTGATCACCAGTAAATCAGATCTATGATTATGACGAAACTTTGCTAACCACTTATACCTGACAAACTCACCGAAATTAAATAAAACTTAGGAAGGCTTCGTAACTACTTTTATGAACGACAAAAGTAACGTAAAAGGTGCTAAAATGGAAGTGGTGGATGTCAGAAACGCAAAAGATGAGCTAAAGTTGGCAATAAATAAAAGTAAATGTTGGAAATTGAAAGAATTATGGAGAATCATAAGCCTTGACCAATAAAACTTCGAACATACAGTATGTCCCCGGATCGAGTTTCAAAGAGGAAAAAAAATTTTGTTACTGATTTTTCAAACTTATCTCAGCATTATCCATCGATGACGGTTAATTCCCAGTGTGTCCAGCAAAGAATAAACAACTCGATATACATTTCTTTCGTTGTCAAAGACAAATTTTTAACCTCTGCAAAATCATGAAATCATCAGAAATTTCTCTCCCGGATAGTATAGGCTTTTAAAGTCTTGTCTAAATAAATTGTTGCTTAGAAATAAGAGAAGAATATTGAGAGCACAGTTGCAAGAGAGTGTAGACCAACCCAACCCAACCCAACTATCGTCCAGTATAAAAGACTGGACCAAGCTGCCTCGGCGATTTGAAGCGAAATCGTTCATCATACCTCTTAGTAATGTCAGAAATATATTATAAGATGACGTTTATCCTCACTTCGCCGAGGTCGCTTGCTGGCAAGGTACTAAAGTCATTCAAAACCGACGATTTCGTGTTGATATATCAACCCCACTGCCTCGCCCGCAAGCGACCTCGGCGATTTGAGACGAAATCGTTCATTTTATGCCTTGAACAGGAACAAATATGTTATAAAATGACATTTACCCTCACATTGCCGAGGTCACTTCCTGGCGAGATACTAGAGTCATTCAAAACCGACGATTTCATGTTGATATATCAACTCCACTGCCTCGCCCGCAAGCGACCTCGGCGATTTGAGGCAAAATCGTTCATTATATGTCTTTAAAAGGAACAAATATGTTATAAAATGATGTTTACCCTCACATTGCTGAGGTCATTTCCTGGCGAGGTACTAGAGTCATTTAAAACTGACGATTTCGTGTTGATAATCAACTCCACTGCCTCGTCCGCAAGCGACCTCGGCGATTTGAGGCAAAATCGTTCATTATATGTCTTGAAAAGGAACAAATATGTTATAAAATGATGTTTACCCTCACATTGCCGAGGTCACTTCCTGGCGAGGTACTAGTGTCATTTAAAACTGACGATTTCGTGTTGATAATCAACTCCACTGCCTCGGCCGCAAGCGACCTCGGCGGTTTGAGACGAAATCGTTCATTTTATGTCTTGAAAAGGAACAAATATGTTATAAAATGACGTTTACCCTCCCTTTGCCGAGGTTGCTTCTTGGCGAGGTACTAGAGTCATTTAAAACTGACGATTTCGTGTTGATATATCAACTCCACTGCTTCGTCCGCAAGCGACCCCGGCGATTTGAGGCAAAATCGTTCATTATATGTCTTGAAAAGGAACAAGTATGTTATAAAATGACGTTTACCCTCACTTCGCCGGGGTTGCTTCCTGGCGAGGTACTAGAGTCATTCAAAACCGACAATTTCGTGTTGATATATCAACTCCACTGCCTCGTCCGCAAGCGACCTCGGCGATTTTAGGCAAAATCGTTCATTATATATATGTCTTGAAAAGGAATAAATATGTTATAAAATGACGTTTACCCTCACTTTGCCGAGGTTGCTTCCTGGAAAAGTACTAGAGTCATTTAAAACTGTCGATTTCGTGTTGATAATCAACTCCACTGCCTCGCCCGCAAGCAACCTCGGCAATTTGAGGCGAAATCGTTTCTTTTATATCTTTGTATAGATACAAACTCTCCTATAAGAAGACGTTTATTCCGAGGTTTATTCCGAGGTTGCTTGCGGGCGAGGCGTTAGAATTCTGTAAAAGTTAACACTTTATATTGACATATCAAAACCAGCTTCAAAATTGACGATTTCGTGTTGATATATCAACTCCACTGCCTCGGCCGCAAGCGACCTCGGCGAATTGAAGCGAAATCGTTCATTATATGTCTTGAAAAAGGAACAAATATGTTATAAAATCACGTTTACTCTCACTTCGCCGAGGTCGCTGGCGGGCGAGGTACTAGAGTCATTCAAAACTGACGATTTCGTGTTGATAATCAACTCCACTGCCTCGCCCGCAAGCGACCTCGGCGATTTGAGGCGAAATAGTTTCTTTTATATCTTTGTACAGATACAAAGTCTCCTATAAGAAGACGTTTATTTTCAAACCGACGAGGTTGCTTGCCGGTGAGATGCTGGAATCCGGTAAAACTGAACAATTTATATTGGCCGCTGTATTGACATCATCGAAGTTGCTTCCGAGCGAGGCATTAAATTTTCCAAAATGGACCAAAATTGCTGATATATCTTCTGACCAATTTTATACGATGGCATGATAAGATTAGAAATGTCAAAAGATATGCTGTCCTGCTCAGAGATCTATTTGCATTACATACAAATTGTGGAAAAACCTTATCTACAAAATATTTGGGCTTAGTCATAGACAACAAAGTAACTTTTGCGATGCAAACTACAGTGAATGATTAAGTCTGGCTGAAGTAGGGGCGAAATTGAGAAATCCCAGTCGGAAGAAAGATGGCAGAATAGAAGTTACATCTAGGAAACATGGCAGAATGGATGGGCAGTTGAATAAAAGAGAAGATGAACCACATCACCCAACGACTAACAGTGGACAGCCTTGCACGTCAGTTCTTGGATAAAGATTTTGATGAGGCCAACCAAATCATCATCCATCGCGATAAGTGGCAGATATTTAACGCATTTTTATCCTACAACGATCAAGATTTATAGAAACTTAGCTTAGAAAAGTGATACTTTGGAAATAATAAAAATTATAAAAGTCAGGGTGAAGAGCAATGTAAGGTTGTTGCATAAAAGATAAAATTTAGACGGATAAGTAGTACCTACTTGTAGTGTGAATGCAAATTTTTGGCCAGACATGGTGGATTCATGGAAAAGAGAATCAGAAGTCTCAACAAGTCTTGAAGCAATAAAATACTTGATGATGTTTCTTTTCTCTTGGTGTGGTCACCAGAATTGTTGCATGGCTTTTTGACAGATCACTTTGTAAACTACTTCGTACTAGAAATTAAAAAATCATCTTTTGTGCTTAACTTCCAAAACTTTATTTCTATTCCTATTTGATGGCAATGTTAAATAACACATGGCTAAAGTAATATTGAAAGCAGATTAATTTGCTTATTATTTTTGTTTATCGTTAATGAAAGATTAATGTTTAAAATTGAAATAGTCGTAAAAGTAAATAAATTAATATTTATTAAAATTATTTCTTTGTTAACAAAACAGTTAATATTCTTAAGTTTAATATCTGTTTCTAGTTAATTTCATTATAACAATTACTTGGACAAACGGTTTAATATTAATATAAACAACGTTGAACTTATAAACAATTCTGAACAAATAAATGGTTTCTCGGTACCCCATAAATTTCTGATTAGAAAACATCCACGTCAGGTTCAATCTTATGTTTTACTGCACACTTACTGTATTTAAGTGGTTTTCGTATGGCCAGGTATTAAGCAATTAATATAATGCCGCCGAGTCACGGAACGTTTCTTCTCCAAACCAATGGACGCTGTGTAATAAGTAGAAAACGTCATCCCAGACGAGTGCGTTCTGCAAACAATGGGCATTAATTCGTAACCACCAAATTCAATTTTGGCGCGACTATTAGCAATTTACTGACCGGGTCGATGGCGCGCGTTTTAATTGATTTCTCTACCGGCATGTAGCTGGGAGCTTCGCATTAAGTAAACCCTGAAACCCTCTTGTTTATTATTTCATTTTTCTTATTTCTCTAAATTACCATTTATATCAGTCGGTAAAAGTCATTAAAACCAAGCACAAACGTTAATTGAAATTTATCTTTCAATTAATAACATTTATTCGTTTTACACTTTAAGATTTAACTCGTGGTTTTATTTAATAAATGTCAATTTAACGAACGCTTATGTTTATATTATTCCGTTCTAGATTAAATGTTAGCTATAAAAACTTTAAGGAAGTAATGGTGTGACAATTGGCGGCGTGACACAATGCGCGTGTTTCTTTCTTGTGACCATCATCCAACAAACGGTGTGGCCGCAGGTGATACACCGAGAGATTCGTTCGTATATTGTAGTCAAGTAACTTTTTATTATAGATCTGTTTTTATAACTCTCTATTTTTATGCCGCCAATTCCTTTACAGTTACAACTTAACTGTAAGACATTCGCGAAAACGCTCTTAATCCTCGGGGTTTTAAAAACATTTACGCGTGTCGCGCGGTAAACGCGAAAACTATTTTACAGGAAGTAAAAAAAGGATTTTATTTTATCACATCACCTATTGTTACAGAATTTTCCTTGGATTGAGAACAATTGCAGATAAATTTATAAAATATATAAGATATTGCGGTTTTTTGATACCATTCCACGTTTATTTTTATTTCCTTTGTTTTATGAAAAACTATATTTTTAAAACAAAATAGATTTTGACGTTACAACGTTACGGTTTACGTGACCAAAACTAGTCGATCTTTTCTTCTTCTCTTAATATAGAAATGTAATTATTATTCACTTTCTAGTTCTCGGTCTAGTGTTAGTTCTAGTGACAATGGTAAGTAGTGCTAGTTAGCATAAAATATCACTATGTTGCATATTTTTATTGCACTAAAACTAGACCTAACAAAGTTTGAACATTTTTGCGAATTTTGCAATTTTCGCCGATTAAGTTTTAAAAATTCGTATAAAATCCACTTCTTGGAATATGAATATGAAAATTTCCCAAACTGTTAATAAGAGTGTCCTCTTTCCAATGAACACGTTTTGAAAAATAACTTTTAGTTTTTGAGAAAACAACATTTGAAGTTTTGATAAAATTTTTGATATTGCAATTTTCATCGATAACTTGCAAAATTCGCTATAAAATTAATTTCTTGAAGGATCCTTGTGGGAATATCACCAATTATTAATTAAAGTATCCGATTTTTAATGCAAAAAGCCGTTTTGAGAAATCACTTTCAGTTCTTGAGAAATAAATTTTTGAAATGATCGACAATTTTTTGCCGATTAAGTATTAAAAATTCGTATAAAATCCAGTTCTTGAAATATGAGTATGAAAAGTTCCCAAAGTGTTAATAAAAGTGTCTTCTTTCCAATGAACCAACCCATTTTGAAAAATAACTTTTAGTTTTTGAGAAAACAACATTTGAAGTTTTGATAAAATTTTCGTTATTGCAGTTTTCATCGATAACTTTCAAAATTCGCTATAAAATTAATTTCTTAAAGAATCCTTGTGGAAATATCACCATTTATTAATTAAAGTATCCTCTTTTTAATGCAAAAAGCCGTTTTAAAAAATCACTTTTAGTTCTTGAGAAATAATTTTTTGAAATGATCGACAATTTTTTCGAATTTTGCAATTTTCGCCGATTCAGTTTTAAAAATTCGTATAAAATCCAGTTCTTGGAATGTGAGCATGAAAATTTCCCAAAGTGTTAATAAAGGTGTCCTCTTTCCGATGAACCAACCCATTTTGAAAAATAACTTTTAGTTTTTGAGAAAACATCATTTGAAGCTTTGATAAAATTTTCGTTATTGCAGTTTTCATCGATAACTTTCAAAATTCGCTTTAAAATTAATTTCTTAAAGAATCCTTGTGGAAATATCACCATTTATTAATTAAAGTATCCTCTTTTTAATGCAAAAAGCCGTTTTGAAAAATCACTTTCAGTTCTTGGGAAGTACATTTTTGAAATAATCGACATTTTTTCGAATTTTACAATTTTCCCCGATTAAGTTTTAAAAATTCGTATAAAATCCATTTCTTGGAATATGAGTATGAAATTTTCCCAAAGTGTTAATAAAAATGTCCTCTTTTCAATGAACCAACACGTTTTGAAAAATTACTTTTAGTTTTTGAGAAAACAACATTTGAAGCTTTGATAAAATTTTTGATATTGCAATTTTCATCGATAACTTGCAAAATTCGCTATAAAATTAATTTCTTAAAGAATCCTTGTGGAAATATCACCATTTATTAATTAAAGTATCCTCTTTTTAATGCAAAAAGCCGTTTTGAAAAATCACTTTTAGTTCTTGAGAAATAAATTTTTGAAATGATTGACAATTTTTTCGAATTTTGCAATTTTCGTCGATTAAGTTTTAAAAATTCGTATAAAAGCCAGTTCTTGGAATATGAGTATGAAAATTTCCCAAAGTGTAAATAAAAGTGTCTTCTTTCCAATGAACCAACCCATTTTGAAAAATAACGTTTAGTTTTTGAGAAAACAAAATTTGAAGTTTTGATAAAATTTTCGATGTTACAATTTTCATCGATAACTTGCAAAATTCGCTATAAAATTAATTTCTTGAAGGATCCTTGTGGAAATATCGCCAATTATTAATTAAAGTATCCGATTTTTAATGCAAAAAGCCGTTTTGAGAAATCACTTTCAGTTCTTGAGAAATAAATTTTTTAAATGATCGACAATTTTCGTCGATTCAGTTTTAACAATTCGTATAAAATCCAGTTCTTGGAATATGAGTATGAAAATTTCCCAAAGTATTAATAAAAGTGTCTTCTTTCCAATGAACCAACCCATTTTGAAAAATTACTTGTAGTTTTTGAGAAAACAATATATGAAGCTTTGATAAAATTTTTGGTAATGCAATTTTCATCGATAACTTTCAAAATTCACTATAAAATTAATTTTTTGAAGGATCCTTGTGGATATATCACCAATTATTAATTAAAGTATGCTCTTTTTAATGCAAAAAGTCGTTTTGACAAATCACTTTTAGTTCTTGAGAAATAAATTTTTGAAATAATCGACAATCTTTTCGAATTTTACAATTTTCGCCGATTAAGTTTTAAAAATTCGTATAAAATCCATTTCTTGGAATATGAGTATGAAAATTTTCCAAAGTGTTAATAAAAGTGTCCTCTTTCCAATGAACCAACCCATTTTGAAAAATAACTTTTTGTTTTTGAGAAAACAACATTTGAAGCTTTGATAAAATTTTTGATATTGCAATTTTCATCGATAACTTGCAAAATTCGCTATAAAATTAATTTCTTGAAGGATCCTTGTGGAAATATCACCAATTATTAATTAAAGTATCCTCTTTTTAATGCAACAAGCCGTTTTGAAAAATCACTTTCAGTTCTTGAGAAATAAATTTTTGAAATGATCGACAATTTTATCGAATTTTGCAATTTTCGCCGATTAAGTTTTAAAAATTCGTATAAAATCCAGTTCTTCGAATATGAGTATGAAAATTTTCCAAAGTGTTAATAAAAGTGTCTTCTTTAAAATGAACCAACCCATTTTGAAAAATAACTTCCAGTTTTTGAGAAAACAATATTTGAATCTTTGATAAAATGTTCGTTATTGCAATTTTCATCGATAACTTTCAAAATTCGCTTTAAAATTAATTTCTTGAAGGATCCTTGTGGAAATATCACCAATTATTAATTAAAGTATCCTCTTTTTATTGCAAAAAGCCGTTTTGAAAAATCACTTTCAGTTCTTGAGAAATAAATTTTTGAAATGATCGACAATTTTTTCAAATTTTGCAATTTTCGCCGATTAAGATTTAAAAATTCGTATAAAATCCAGTTCTTGGAATATGAGTATGAAAATTTCCCAAAGTGTTAATAAAGGTGTCTTCTTTCCAATGAACCAACCCATTTTGAAAAATAACTTTTAGTTTTTGAGAAAATAACATTTGAAGTTTTGATAAAATTTTCGATGTTCCAATTTTCATCGATTATGTTCAAATTTCGCTATAAAATTTATTTCTTGAAGGATCCTTGTGGAAATATCGCCAATTATTAATTAAAGTAACCTCTTTTTAGAGTTGCTTCGTTAGTTAAATCAGCATCAAAAAAGTTCATTTTGTATCTTGGATCCAAATAAGTTGACATATCTTATCAGCTTTCTTATTCTTATGTATTTCAAGACGGCTAAACCAGAATCATCTCTCATTACGTCTAGAATCCAAATGTATATAGTTTTTGGTATAATATTAGTTCTAATTTTAATTCCATAAAAACATTTCATTTCACTTCTTCTCCGCATCAATAAATTAATTTTAGTTTATCAATTATGTTGTTTTAAAATTTTAATTTTCGTTCATACAATTTATTTTGTAATTGTAATTGCTAAATGATTTCTAGAAATGTAATAATAGGAAAATTGGATGAGATAATTATTGAACAATTATTGTTGTATGGGATAGGCTTGTTGATTTCGATTTTAAAAAGCCATCTGCCGCCACGATATGTTTACATTTGTAAGATAAATTGGGCAAATTGAGTTTAGAAAACCCGGTGAATGATCATTTTTATTATGTGATGACGATGACTGCAATTGGTCTATCTAAAGCGAGTAATTATCGAATTAAGAGCCGCCTTATTTGAGTGAATTGGTAATGATTCAATTCGTTGGTAAAGTGGCGCCTAATAAAATATAATAGAAAACTCGTTGATGTCAAAATGATTAATGGAAAAATATACACCGGTTATTCGGGGGTTCTCACAATTAATCCATTTTCAACTCAAAACACTGCGTTATGAATTTGATATTTCTCTCCAATAACCAAGGCAATTTCACACTCGATCAACTTTTTAGCAGTAATCCAGGACCCACTTCATCTGTACACTCCCAACAATTTAAACGAAAATAACAGAAGTACCACCTGCATTTCTTCACTCAAAACAAGAAACTCCTCGTTTAGCGTGGCCAATAAACTTTTATTGCTCGCCTCGGCTTTATGACGATCCCCTCACTCCGCAATTTTCAATAAAATACAGTCGCATTTACAGGCTTCCGAGCTCTTTTGCTCTGCATTTTTTGAACCAAACCTTAAATAATTTTTTTATTAAATGAAATTTTGAATTAGTTTTATAACAGGATTCTCATTTCATTTATCACGAAAAGAAAGCGGAACATTAAAAAAGTCTAATACATAAAATTGCTGATCAATTAATCCAACATACGAGTTGTTAATAAATTGTTTCTAAACCGTTTTAAGTGTCTCTTTGAAACAGGTTACGTTCATCTATTCTTGGTATCGATAGATGACGGTCTTTTATGTTTTCCATTTAAAGAACGTTGTCAGTTATATTGCTTTTTAACTAGAAAAATTTACTATTAGAAAATAAATTTGTTTAAAAAAACAATGATTTTTATGTAGTCATTTAAGTTTCTTTTTTCTTCATTTACAATAAACTCACGTAACATATGTGTTGAGGTAACTCTTTACGGAATGTAGAACGAATGTAATTTTTTATCGTTAAAACTCGACCCGGATCGAAGGAGATCGTCGTTGTCATCGTCGTATTCATCGTCGTTTTCGTCGTCTTCGTCGTCTTCGTCGTCTTCGAACCTTAATTTATATTCAACTGTTTGCTAATTTGCACGTCGTATACGAGCGACGGGACTGGATCTTTTTAAATAAATTAGCGTGGATCGTGCATTGGAAATCGGTACTTTCATGAACCGGCTCAATATTCATGCCTTTCGAGAAGACATTAAAGCGGCTGCGCATAAAGAGCACGCGCCGGCGATTTGCGTCCGAAACAAACCGTTAACGGTAATTGTTATTTTTCCGAGACGCCGTTTCCGCCCGTGAAACACCATTGTCCAGTTCCGCCTAATTATTTAAATATGGAAATGACGGTCGTAAAGAAATTGAACGTCGTATTACGATTGGTCGTCAATTCGTTGAAACGTAATGTTAAAATACAACTTGCTACATGGCTTGTGTAGAATTTATTTCTTATTTAACATTAAATACTTTTCTTCATTCTGTGAAGAAGTCTCGTTTCAGGAATTTAAAACCATTTTGACATACGTCTAAACAGTTTCCAATGGTATGCAGAAATAATTAAAGCTGTTTGAAGTAAGCTTTTGTTGGTTTTCTAAGGCTAATTAAATCAAGCTCGTTTGATACAATATTGGCAAAACATATCAACTGTAACGTTTCAGCCACAGCTTAATCAGTCCAAACTATACGCACAGTCTTTGTTTTAACTTACTCTACTGCCGAGAAATTACATCATACTTCTTCATACCAACATCGTCTTAATCAGACAAAATCTTACACATCGTCTTTGTCTTAAGTTAAGCCAAAATCGTGCTATCGAGATGCTAAAGTGATTCCAAATATAACAAATATTGCAGCTTTTCTGGCTAATCCAGTCTAATTAAGCCACAATGGTTTGCAACCAAAATTTAGAGTTCTACTTCTCCCACCATCAAACAGAAATGCTTCAAAGATCTTTTAGTTATAAATTAGCTAAATATACAATAGTTCTCTATCTGATAAAGTTGGAAATCGTAAAACGTTTCTTCTTCACTTAACACTCAAAACACAATGTCAACGTCATTTTGTTGCATAATCAAAAACATATTCGAAAACAATGAAGCAATGGTAATTCCTTTGTAAATTCAAACCCAAGGTTGCTCATGACGCGACAGATGAAACTCACACCCATATAATAGATCTTGTTCTCGCAACTAATCTTCGTCACACTCGCGTATCTGACATCAGCAAATCCAGACACTCACAACCGCACAATTCCTTATATCTCAATTTGTTCTTGACATACAACTTCTTAAATGACGAATCATAACAACGGTGTTTATGGAAAATAAGAAATTATCTATGGCACAGTAAATCTCCATCAAATTTGCTTTAATTTGGTCGTTATTTCATGATGATATCTCAATTCGTTCTCGAGATACGATTTTTTGAATTTCTTTTTAATTTAACAATCAAATATGTAGTGTTGGGGTTAAATCATCATAACAAGGGTGATTATGGAAAAAAAGTAATTATTTGTTACATATTAAATCTTCATTAATTTTGCTTCAAAATGCTTTTTGTTTCATCGTTATATCTCAATTCGTTCCTGAGATACGAATTTTTAAAATTCTACTGTTCTAATCTACAACGTAAAGATGTTGCGTGAGTTAAAAAAATCATAACAACAGTGTTTATGAAAAATAAGAAATTATCTATGGCACAGTAAATCTACAGCAAATTTGCTTTAATTTGGTCGTTATTTCATGATGATATCTCAATTCGTTCTCGAGATACGATGTTTTGAATTTCTTTTTAATTTAACAATCAAATATGTAGTGTTGTGGTTAAATGATCATAACAAGGGTGATTATGGAAAATAAGAAATTATTTATTGCACATTAAATCTTCATTAATTTTGCTTCAAAACGTTTTTTGTTTCATCGTTATATCTCAATTCGTTCCTGAGATACGAATTTTTAAAATTCTACTGTTCTAATCTACAACGTAAAGATGTTGCGTGAGTTAAAAAAATCATAACAACGGTGTTTATGAAAAATAAAAAATTATCTATGGCACAGTAAATCTCCAACAAATTTGCTTTAATTTGGTCGTTATTACATGATGATATCTCAATTCGTTCTTGAGATACGATGTTTTGAATTTATTTTTAATTTAACAATCAAATATGTAGTGTTGGGGTTAAATCATCATAACGAGGGTGATTATGGAAAAAAGAAATTATTTGTTACATATTAAATCTTCATTAATTTTGCTTCAAAACGCTTTTTGTTTCATCGTTATATCTCAATTCGTTCCTGAGATACGAATTTTTAAAATTCTACTCTACCAATCTATATCATAAAAATGTTGTGTGAGTTTAAAAAAATCATAACAACGGTATTTATGAAAAATAAGAAATTATCTATGGCACAGTAAATCTCCATAAAATTTGCTTTAATTTGGTTGTTATTTCATAATGATATTTCAATTTGTTCTCGAAATACGTTGTTTTGAATTTATTTTTAATTTAACAATCAAATATGTAGTGTTGGGGTTAAATCATCATAACAAGGGTGATTATGGAAAAAAAGTAATTATTTGTTACATATTAAATCTTCATTAATTTTGCTTCAAAATGCTTTTTGTTTCATCGTTATATCTCAATTCGTTCCTGAGATACGAATTTTTAAAATTCTACTGTTCTAATCTACAACGTAAAGATGTTGCGTGAGTTAAAAAAATCATAACAACAGTGTTTATGAAAAATAAGAAATTATCTATGGCACAGTAAATCTACAGCAAATTTGCTTTAATTTGGTCGTTATTTCATGATGATATCTCAATTCGTTCTCGAGATACGATGTTTTGAATTTCTTTTTAATTTAACAATCAAATATGTAGTGTTGTGGTTAAATGATCATAACAAGGGTGATTATGGAAAATAAGAAATTATTTATTGCACATTAAATCTTCATTAATTTTGCTTCAAAACGTTTTTTGTTTCATCGTTATATCTCAATTCGTTCCTGAAATACGAGTTTTTAAAATTCTACTGTTCTAACCACCAACGTTAAATTGTTGTGTGAGTTTAAAAAAATCATAACAACGGTGTTTATGAAAAATAAAAAATTATCTATGGCACAGTAAATCTCCAACAAATTTGCTTTAATTTGGTCGTTATTACATGATGATATCTCAATTCGTTCTTGAGATACGATGTTTTGAATTTATTTTTAATTTAACAATCAAATATGTAGTGTTGGGGTTAAATCATCATAACGAGGGTGATTATGGAAAAAAGAAATTATTTGTTACATATTAAATCTTCATTAATTTTGCTTCAAAACGCTTTTTGTTTCATCGTTATATCTCAATTCGTTCCTGAGATACGAATTTTTAAAATTCTACTCTTCCAATCTATATCATAAAAATGTTGTGTGAGTTTAAAAAAATCATAACAACGGTATTTATGAAAAATAAGAAATTATCTATGGCACAGTAAATCTCCATAAAATTTGCTTTAATTTGGTTGTTATTTCATAATGATATTTCAATTTGTTCTCGAAATACGTTGTTTTGAATTTATTTTTAATTTAACAATCAAATATGTAGTGTTGAGGTTAAATGATCATAACAAGGGTCATTATGGAAAATAAGAAATTATTTATTTCATATTAAATCTTCATTAATTTTGCTTCAAAACGCTTTTTGTTTCATCGTTATATCTCAATTCGTTCCTGAGATACGAATTTTTAAAATTCTATTCTTCCAACCTCCAACGTTAAATTGTTGTGTGAGTTTAAAAAAATGATAACAACGGTGTTTATGAAAAATAAGAAATTATCTATGGCACAGTAAATCTCCATCAAATTTGCATTAATTTGGTTGTTATTTCATGATGATATTTCAATTCGTTCTTGAGATACGATATTTTGAATTTCTTTTTAATCTATAACAATATAATATGCAATATTGGGGTTAAACAATTATAACAAGGGCGATTATGGAAAATAAGAAATTATTTGTTGCATATTTAATCTTCATTAATTTTGCTTCAAAACGCTTTTTGTTTCATCGTTATATCTCAATTCGTTCCTGAGATACGAATTTTTAAAGTTCTACTCTTCCATTCTACAACGTAAAGATGTTGTGTGAGTTTAAAAAAATCATAACAACGGTGTTTACGAAAAATAAGAAATTATCTACGGCACAGTAAATCTCCATCAAATTTGCTTTAATTTGGTCGTTATTTTATGATGATATCTCAATTCGTTCTCGAGATACAATCTTTTAATTTTTTTTTAATCTATAACAATCAAATATGCAGTGTTGGGTTTTAACAATCGTAACAATGGTGTTTATAAAAAATAAGAAACTATTTATGGCACACTAAATCTTCATTAATTTAGCTTCAAAACGCTTTTCGTTTCATCGTTATATCTTAATTCGTTCTTAAGATACAAATTTTGAAGCTGTCTTGTTTAAATTTATGTCAATCAAACACGAAGTGTTAGGTTTAATAAATCACAACAACGATGATTATGAAAAGTAAGAAATTATTTGTTGCACATAAAATCCTGCTTCAAAACGCTTTTCATTTTATCGTTAAATCTCAAAGCGTTCTTGAGATACGAATGTTTTGAAGTTCTATTCTTCAAAACCAACGATAATCAAACACGAGTTTAAAAAAACATAACAACGATGTTTGTTTAAAATAAGAAATTATTTATGGCATTTATTTATTGCACATTCAATTTGCTTTAAAATGCATATCTGAATTCGTTCTGGAGTTATGATTTCTTAAAGTTCTTCTTTCTATGAACGATTTTTATCAATATGTTGATTATTTTGGAGTACATAATGTGGTAACATTTATGGAGAGAGTTTATTATGTTGAATCTTTTAAGGATTGGAGTGTGTTTTATGGAAAGACATCGATGTTGACTAATTCAACAACCATAAGAATTTATGAGTAATTTAACTAGAAGATTTTAAACGAGGTATTAAGATTTTAGTTACTTAGGATCATATTTTTGTTGGTATTAAAATTCTTCTTATAAGATTTCCGCAGATGTTGTGTTAAATTGACACGCTTTCTCCTTAGATAACCTCTCTTACGCCCCGTACCATCAAACGCAATTAAATAATGTTAATCTATAGTCGTTTAACGTCGTATAACTCTAAAATTTAACATCGCTAATCGCTACCGCGGTGCCACAACACTCGTGCTGCGCTTCTTCACGATGGTTGTACACAAGACGGGAGCAGAGGAAGCGACGAAAGGGAAGGCTGCGACCATAAACTTGAAATTGTCCATCAAGCGCGGCTCTACCGCCGAACGCCATTTAACAATTAGCAATTTATAGAAAATAATCGCGCCGGCTGATTGCCACAGCGGGCCGCAATCAAATAAAATAAATTGGTGTGCAAGCAAGCACCAGAGCGAGGAGCTTCAGGGCCGCCGTGAAGGTAGGTGCTTCTTCTGCACGGGTCTCTACCAGTTTATTGCGTATCTACAGTAGCTGACAATTTTTCCGGAGCTAAATGGAAACGCACTAACTAACGAACGGAGACGAGGACTAAGCACGATATCCATCGAATATAAGAAACTACCGTAGCTTTTCATCGTCTTCGCCATCAACACTATTTTGACGTCAGTATTAATGATGGGGCAAGAATGTATTCATTAAATTAAATTGTTTATTGTCACAATGGCAAAAGAACAAACAATTCAAGTGATGGGGAAATTTTAGAACTCCTCTTCTTCGTCTTGTCGAACGAGTGGAATTTTCACGTCTCGTTTGAGATCGACAAGAATTTTAATTAATCCTCACGATCGAAACCTGTTCGTTCTTGTTCTATATATATATAAGCACACCAACTTATATGAAATAAAAGCTTTTGGGATAATACACATTTTAACTTTCATAATGACCTTCTTTGATTTGATGTATTTCTGTATTATTTTCTTTCTTAATTTAAAGAAGTGGCATAACTGAATATTTATTATGATAAATATTGCAATAATTGGTTGTTAATTAACGTGGAAGATTCTGTATAGAGCAAATCAATGCAAATAACGATGATCGGATGTCGTTTTAATGTTGAGAAAGAGAAGAGAGACGATGAGGATCTGTGGCGTGATCGTTTTATTCTTCTGCTTTAATGCCTTCGTGGGATCGGAGGTAAAAAGTAGCTCTGATGAATATTTCCATTAATTGAAATAAATCAGCCGCATGTCAACGGGCGCAGGCATTTCAACCTCTCGGCGAACGATGGCCGATGAAAGACCCCGAACGAATGATGATGGGAGAGAAGTGTGGAGGACGAAGAGAACGCGACGATATATTTATATTTAATTGTCCATTCGCTATCCGGTGTCGATAACAAATATAGATACCGACCGTTGGTATCTATCAGAATACGAGTGAAAAAAAGGGGGACAGATAAATAAAATTGTACGTTGGCAGTATGTTATATTAATGTGGGACGTTTGTCGTTGAATTATGGTGCGTTTTTCTCTTCTCGGTACCTCTTACGGAACGTTAAAGTACTTGAAGATATTTGTACCGGTACCAAGCGCTAATTATCTCTGGAGTGTGCCATGCGGATAGATTAAATTTCTGAGAAAACTCAAAGTACTTAAGATAAACAAAATTTTATAAAAACGATTAAACTCAAATGTTTTACAATGTCAAATACATGTTGCAATTAACGCCTTAATATAAAATTACATGCGTTATTAATTGCATCCATAAAAATATGAGGTACATTAATTAAATGTTTTCAAAAATAATTTTTTTATAGTATACTAAGAGGTAACAATTAATATTAAATTTCAGTGTAATTCGTATGGTGTACGATTGTGGCGGGTGGATAAAAAGGACAAAAAAAGTCTCCACCTAACCATTATTTATATATGAAGCCGACACCGTGTCTAACGAGACAATGGGACGGTAGCGCAATTAACCACGAGCGAAGGTGGTGTTGAAGAAGAACGCGATCTCCTCTCTGGTCGCCGAGAGCATATCGTCTTTGATTGTCGGCAAACGAATCCGATATCTCATCGGTAACTCTCATCTTTAAGTCTAAACCAAGATGCGAACGCAAGATAATATTGTTCTCACTATTGTGTGATGAGCAATCTTTTTAAATTTTGTTATTATTATTTAAATTTGTTTCGTTCTTGATTTGAATAGATTAAGTTTCGAAATCGGTTTGAAGAAAAGTCTCATTTCATCAAATCAAGAAGAGTTTAATTTTAAGCAAGAGAAATTTTAAGGAGAAATTGTCGTAAACTTTAGTACATAATTTGAGAACAATGGGCAATTCAAAAATGTTAAATCTCACAAAATGTTTAGATAAATATTTTTTTAAGGTATATGAAGTAGGTTGTTCGTTATTATCGTTTATTATAGTATTTGTTCTTATTTAGAATAAAATTTGTATTACCAATTAGAAACTTTCCATAAACATCTTCCAGAAACAATCGCAATTCTCCTAGATTACACAACGTTATCTGCGATATCATACCAATCAACAACTTTGTCTTCTCAAAACAAATCCAGAAAGCTTTAAAATCGTTTTCAGGAAAATGAAACCTTTACAGAGCTTTCTTTTCACGTCAAAAACCCTAAACCACCTACTAAGTCCCTCAATTGCTATCTTTATCTTCAGATGAAGCAGATACATTAAGAGTTGAAACTGGAATATCTTCAGAATTGTGTTGATTTTTCTCTCTAATTCCCACTGTTTTAATCATGCAATAATAGTAGTTTGCCGCATGGTCTATGAATTATCCAACTAATTTCAAATGGCTAAAAGGCTATTTAATAACAAGAAAAGGTGCAAAACAACCCAACTTCCAAAGAAAATGAAAAGAAACTATTTCAGGGGCAGAAATATGGAGTTGGATTGCAAAATGCATTCTTGGAGAAGAAAACGCAGAGGTTTTCTTTAAACCCTCCTAGCAAAAACTATATAATCGTTTTTCTGAAAACTGTTGCATTTGCTAAGAACGTCCTAGAATGTTTAGAAAACACTGGCCTTGCTAGAACAACATATGCTGCTACTGTCAAAGATTCGGAATAATACGGAGTTGGATTGCAAAAACTAACAGACTCAATCGGTGTTATAAAATTGGATCTTGGATCTCTATTCTTAGAAAAGAAAATCCAAAAGTTTTCTATTTTATTAGAGATGTGCTACTAAAGATCTTGGGTTGAAAAGCAATTTATGTAGAATCTTAGCAATGTTTAAATCCTCCTAGCAAAAACTATATAATCGTTTTTCTGAAAACTGCTGTATTTGTTGTGAACGTCCTAGAATGTGTCGAAAACACTGGTCTTTCTGGAACAACATATGCTGCTACTGCCAAAAATTAGGAATAACACGTAGTTGGATTGCAAAATCCAACAGACTCAATCGGTGTTATAAGATTGCATCTTAGATCTTCATTCTTGGAGAAGAAAACGCAGGGGTTTTCTATTTTATTGGATATGTGCTATTAAAAATCTTGGGTTGGAAAACAATTTATGGAGAGTCCTACCAATCTTTAATTCTTCCTAGCAAAAACTGTATAATCGTTTTTCTGAAAACAGTTGCATTTGTTAAACACGTCCTAGAATGTTTAGAAAATACTGACCTTTCTTGAACAAGATATGCTACTATTGCCAAAGATTCGGAATAATATGGAATGGGATTGCAAAAGCCAGAACTGCTACTGCCAAAGATTCGGGAGATGCGGAATAATACTGAGTTGGATTGCAAAAGCCAACAGACTCAATCGGTATTATAAGATTGGATCTTGAATCATCAATCGTGGAGAAGAAAACCCAGAGGTTTTCCATTTTATTGGTGATGTGCTATTAAAGATCTTGGGTTGAAAAGCAAATTTATGTAATTTATCTTTAAATCCTTCTAGCAGAAACTATATAATCGTTTTTCTGAAAACTGTTGCATTTGCTAAGAACGTCCTAGAATGTTTAGAAAACATTGGTCTTTCTGAAACAACCTATGCTGCTATTGCCAAAGATTCGGAAGATTCGGAATAATACGGAGTTGGATTGCAAAACTAACAGACATAATCGGTGTTATAAAATTGGATCTTAGATCATCAGTCTTGGAGAAGAAATTCCAGAAGTTTTCTATTTTATTGGTGATGTGCTACTAATGATCTTGGGTTGGAAGCAATTTATGTAGCTAATCTTTATATACTTCTAGCAAAAACTATATAATCGTTTTTCTGACGATTATTTTTCCTACGCTCAACAGTTCCGAACCTTGTCTTCTCAACCGGTAAATTCTCTACGCCAGTGTGACTTAACAGTCCTCATGTCCACAAAATTGATGCTCAGCTTAATAACACGATGAAAATGATGGGGTTATCAAATCTACTCCAATAAAATGGCTCCCAGTACTGAGTTCTCTCACAATAGAGAATAAAAAGATCTTGAGCAACCAAAACCTATCAATACACCATAGAAAACCATTGTTCTAAGCAGCAGCTATTGTCACATATGAGGAATTCAGCCTAATTAATGCTTGGTATTAAGAATGGATAACAATCAGATCCCATGTATTACCTAAAAACCTCCTGGTTTTGATTCTCCACGTAAAAACCTGGCCAACTTTAAACAGGATACTGAGCTAGCATGGTAGATGCGCCTATTTTCTGCATAAATGGGGCAAGATATTGATATCCTGCAAATGCGGTGAAAATCAAACCGTGAAACATATTATAGAGGCAGCCTATGACCGACTACTTGAAATGGGTTTTGTAAACCCATCTAAATGATTAGATACCAATTGAAATTATTGTGCACTGTTTTAGAGCTACTATACCTTGTTCGATATCATTAAAATTTGGTTGGTGATCATTAAAAACTTGTCTAAATGATTAAAAAGCAATTTGAAGTTGTTCAAAATGATTGAAATATGCAGTTACAATTGTGCAAAGTTGTATAATTATTCAAAACGTTTCAAAATAGGTTTGTTTTTTTTGGAAAGTTGACTAAGTATTTGAGAATTGATTCGTAGCAACTTTAAGTTCGTGAACTGACTACGTTCCATGTTTACAACCTCAAGTCTAGTAACTTGTGGCCAATATTAAGGTGTCATAGTTTATTAATAAGGACACTTATCAAACAAGATTATCTGGTTTAGTTTATAAGCACAAATCACGTCAACATTAATGATGCCATTTAGTTAATTTTGCTAAATTCTTAGTCGCATCAAAGTCCACAACTTGACTATGTAAAAACTATGTAATTATAAGTCAGCAATTCTCTTTACTTGTTCTGCATCTTGCTGTGTAGGAATGTATTTGTTATAAACTTTATTGATAAGTTCAAAATATTATTGCTGAAGCTCATTTGTTTTGCACAGTGACAATCTATTCCATAATCCGTCCTTTGCAATAATTTTTTCTGGCATACTGAATTCTTAATTTATATTTCACTTTATTGTGCATTATTTCTGTGTGTTTAATAATTTCTTGGTGTCCTTCAAGAAGTGCGATAAAAGTCTCAATGTGATTAAGGTAAAATATTATTGATATTTTATTTTAGTTATTATCTTCCTTCATTTTGGTTCCACCATTTCTGATAATACAAGTGCAAACAGGTTGTGTATTTCGAAGTGTGTACAGGTAGGTAGAGGTAATGTAATCCTGCAGTCGACGTTGAGAAGAAGTCCTCGTTGAAGAGTTCGATGGGCGTATCCCGATCCTCGTTCCTGCTGAGCTGCGAGCGGCCCGACCGACTATATTAAATTTGAATTTTTATATCACTTAACCAATCGTCTGTGCAATGTTAAATGCTATCGGGCCGGCCCGAGCGTCCAATCGTGAGCCGCGGTGGGAGTGGCCCCATCTCGTCGACAGTTTCTGCATATTCGATCCAAGCCGGATCCTGCTCCTTCTTCTTACTCCTTTGCTCCTTCCTTACTTCTTCTTCGACTCTGCTGCTGTTGCTGCTGCTGCTGCTTATTGCTGCTGCCGCTGTTTACCGATTCACGGCGTATCTCCTTTTAGCCGAAGAGAAAAGAACGGACGTAAGGATGAACGATCGACGACAATGACGACGGCGGTCGGTGGTGGTGATGGAGGGGAAGCTGCCGAAGAAACGAAGAAGCGGTTCGTCTCCGTCGTCTACGGTGACCTTGTTGTGGCACGCCTGCAGAAGCCGCAACTGCCGCCAACTGTCGCGGCGGATTTTATGCCAGACGCCCGCGAGGCCGAGTCGCACTCAAGTTCATGATGAATCGGCGATCGGCCGATTTCATAGACTGTAAACTTTCAAGGAGGTTCGGATAGAATTTTTCCCCGGTAATGAGGCAATAAAGACGGGTTTAATTTGACGCCGTCGCTGCCACCACTAGCGAACAACCAAGTTCAGGTTCAAGGCAAATGAAAAACTTTACTTAGGTTTTATCGTTACACAATTTTTTTTTTATTATACCCACTCCTCTTCTATATCATCGTAATTGATTCAATAATTAAATAAAAATCAATAGCCTACTCTGCACGACATGGCACTAGTATGATGTCATAGTGCAATTAAGTGTAAGTAAGTGCAAGGTTATGTCAACTGAGTGCAGGTTAGAAAAATGTGTAAAGGTTTTATCAAGAAAGTGTATAATATTTGAAATCGACGAACAGGAGATTGTCAGAGAAATAGTTTTCATTCCTGCCTTTGTTTAAATTTTCTTTCCTCATTTTCCTTTTTAAATTTAAACATTTCTTCTTGCAATTGTCTTAATTTACTTAATTCTCCAGTCATGGTGCGAAACCGATTTCTGTTCTGGGATGGAATTTGCATTTCTTGAATCATCACTTGGTCAGTTAAATTGATTGGAGGTTCTGTTATGTAGCTTTATGGACAGGATCTTCTACCTCTTCCAGTTTGTTTTTATAGCCTCTTTCTACTGCCTCTACTCGCACTGAATGCACAAATATTCCGCCATTTTAGTTACACTGAATTACACTGCACTAGTTGAACTTAACCAGAAGCAGGTTCAACAAAATTTGCACTAACTTGCACCGGCTACACGAAATTGTACTGCCCATGGCCCAACGAATAGTATGAGTGCAACTACACTATCCCCAACAAACTCACAACATCTGCACTAAACTGCTTAGTGCAAGTAGTGCAGTCTCAACGAACAAAGCTAATAGTTACAGCTAGCTTTTTTAAATAATAATAATACTTTGGAACTTGCAGGATCTTTGTATTTTCCGAAATGTGATTGTAGATCTTGATACTCTGGTACAGAGCCGTCTTCTGAATCTTAGTAAGGTGCGTTTTTGGTGGCACCAGATACCTTCTCGCGCGTGTTTCGAGGATGTGATATTTCATATTTTTTGAAAAATTCAAAGTAATTCTTCCTAACCAATACGGCACATTCCAGAATATAAATTCCATACAAGGTAGGTATTTTATAGTCTCTAAAGTAACTTCTACAGCTATCAGTATTTTTTAGACCAAAGATTGCTCTTATACACCCCTTCTGTAGTATGGAGATTCTATCTATACTAGCACCACGGCCCCAAAAAACAACTCCATATCTTAGCAAGGAATGGACATATGTATATTAGGCACTAAATGCTGCCTCAATGCCAGCTGATCTGGAAATAATCCGAATGGCATAGGAGAAATGACTGACCTTGCCAGCAAGGAAATCAATATGATTGGTCCAAGACAGTCCAGGATCTATTTTCCAACCCAGAAACTCTTCAACATTGGCAATCTCAGTATCCCGATACTGGACTTGATCTGGTGAGAGCATAAATGATAATTAACAATTTTCGTTTTTTTTTTGTACTTAACTTTATGTTGTGCACTTCAAACCAATCCGCAAGTTTATTCAGGTCCACAGTAAGTGATTTCTGGATTTCATAATTAGTGCTACACCTCGCCACAGTCGTTGGCAACAAATTGACATGCATTTGGTAAAACGGTACAAATGAATAAACAAAAAGGTCAAGTGGATTGCCGGCACGTGATGCGATAAATCGACATAAGAAGTCGACTTGCGTATATTAATATAGCAACCGCACGAAACTCCATACTTCACATGCTTGACCCAATACCGAAAGGTCCGAAAGAGAGAGAGTAAGAGGAAAAGCGGCGGGGGACTTGAAAACAAGCGGAGGGCTCGTGACTCACTTTATGCAGAAAAACGGTGCCGATTAATAAAATTTGTCGGCACGACTTAAAAGGGATGTATTCTATTACAGAAATAAGCAGATGTCTTACAATTATAGTCCAAGGTGACGAGCTACGTAACGCCACCACTTAAACTCTCTATAGACCTAGTTAACTTCCCAGTATAATTTTCCATTCGTTGATGAACTAACTTTAGAAATTCAGACTTTTTTAAAACAAAACTTCAACTCCTCGTTAGAGTAAACGAAATCTTTTTTTTTTGGTATAAAAACGTTGGTTGATACCAAAAACGGACGTTTCTGGTTTCTGGTCGGAAGGTATTACGTTGAACAATCGGCCGGGTTCAACGTGGACGGGTGTTGAAGACCTCATTTGAAAAGTGTGACAAGCGGACCAGCAAAAACTCTGAAAGTCCAGGCCGATCGCCGCAAATTTATAAAAGAATCCCGCCGCTAGTCGACGGATTCTCCGAATAATCCACGCGCAAAAAACTGATTCGCCACAACGAACCTGTGCGCTTCTCGTCGAGGTGAATACTTTTTTTTCCGTCTTATTCTGTCCGGTTACGCGGCCTAAGTTACGTTTACTTCGTCGGCGGGCAAAAACGGTACCAACTCGTATGACCTACTCGTATGTCCTGTCCGTCTCGGACATATGTCATCTTGTTAACGTTTAATAGTTTCCAATCGGCCGTCATATCGTCCAGAGTACAACGATGGCTTCTCCTGATGTCTTTACTACTACACCGGGACACTACGGTATATGTACACACAGCAACTATTGGCATAAGATGGTATAGGTATATACAAGTTGGACGTATACAACGTCGAGCGTGCCGTATACGTTGTATATGAACGAGATGCGTAAATCGTTTTCTTCGATAGGCCGCCTCATAGATGTGCACGATACTGATTTAAAAAAAAAACGTGGGAGGCTTTTACTTATCCTTTTTTGGAAATTCCATAGAAGATGTATTTGAAAATATTGAGGAAATGTCATTATTACAGTTTACATATAAAACACTCTTCAATGTTGCCTTCAAATAATATTTTCTCGATAAAAACCAAATTTGGCACTTTTTTAATGTTGATGTCAATTAGAGTTTGCTAGGTTATGTATTAAATTGGAAAAACCAAATTTGAAGTATTAATTTAGAATTTCCTTATCGTTTTAATGGTGGAGACGATTTCTTGATGTCTGGATTAGTTTTGGGGAAATCAAGCTTTAAAGTTAACCTGAAAGATTAACGTTTATATTCACACATTTTTGGGTTTAGTTCAAATTATCTTTTCTAGGTTATGTATTAAATTGGAAAAACCAAATTTTGAGTATTAATTTATAATTTCCTTGTAATTTTAATGGTGAAAACCGTTTTTTGATATCTAGTTTAGTTTTTGAGAAATCAATCATTAAACATAACGAAAAAAACGATTTAAAATAGACACTATTTAGTGTTGGTGTCAAATACTCTTCGCTAGGTTATGTATAAAACTGGAAAAACCAAATTTGGAGTATTAATTTAGAATTTCATTGTGATTTTAATGGTGAAAACCGTTTTTTGATATCTGGTTTAGTTTCTGAGAAATCAATCTCTTAACATAAAGAAAAACAACGATTTAAAATTAACACTTTTTAGTGTTGGTGTTAAAGTTTCTTCTCTAGGTTATGTATAAAATTGGAAAAACCAAATTTGGAATATTAATATAGAATTTCCTTGTCGTTTTAATGGTGAAGACTGTTTATTGATATCTGGTTTAGTTTTTGAGAAATCAATCATTAAACATAACGAAAAAACGATTTAAAATTGACACTTTTTAGTGTTGGTGTCAAATACTCTTCGCTAGGTTATGTATAAAACTGGAAAAACCAAATTTGGAGTGTTAATTTAGAATTTCATTGTGATTTTAATGGTGAAAACCGTTTTTTGATATCTGGTTTTGTTTTTGAGAAATCCATCTTTTAACATAAAGAAAAAATAACGATTTAAAATTAACACTTTTTAGTGTTGGTGTCAAATTTTCTTCTCTAGGTTATGTATAAAATTGGAAAAACCAAATTTCGAGTATTAATTTAGAACTCCCTTATCATTTTAATTATGAAAACCGTTTTTTGATATTTGGTTTAGTTTTTTAAAAATCAATTTAAACATAACGAAAAACGATTTAAAATTGACACTTTTTAGTGTTAGTGTCAAATCTTTTTCTCTAGCTTATGTATCTATAAAATTAGAAAAACCAAATTTGGAGTATTAATTTAGAATTTCCTTGTTGTTTTAATGCTGAAAACCGTTCTTTGATATCTGATTTAATTTTTGAGAAATCAATGTTTAAACATAACGAAAAAACGATTTAAAATTGACACTTTTTAGTGTTGGTGTCAAATATTTTTCACTAGGTTATGTATGAAACTGGAAAAACCAAATGTGGAGTATCAATTTAGAATTTCCTTGTGATTTTAATGGTGAAAACCGTTTTTTAATATCTGGTTTAGTTTTTGAGAAATCAATCTTTTAACATAAAGAAAAAACAACGATTTAAAATTGAGACTTTTTTGTGTTGGAATCAAATTTTCTTCTCTAGGTTATGTACAAAATTGAAAAAACCAAATTGGGTGTATCAATTTAGAATTCGCTTCTCATTTTAATGGTGAAGTCCGTTTCTTTATATCTGGATTAGTTTTGGAGAAATTAAGCTTTAAAGTTAACCTAAAAGATTAACGTTTATATTCACACATTTTTGGGTTTAGTTCAAATTATCTTTTCTAGGTTATGTATTAAATTGGAAAAACCAAATTTGGAGTATTAATTTAGAATTTCCTTGTGATTTTAATGGTGAAAACCGTTTTTTGATATTTGGTTTAGTTTTTGAAAAATCAATCTGAAAACATAACGAAAAAACGATTTAAAATTGACACTTTTTAGTGTTGGTGTCAAATCTTTTTCTCTAGCTTATGTATCTATAAAATTAGAAAAACCAAATTTGGAGTATTAATTTAGAATTTCCTTGTTGTTTTAATGGTGAAAACCGTTCTTTGCTATCTGATTTAATTTTTGAGAAATCAATCTTTAAACATAACGAAAAAACGATTTAAAATTGACACTTTTTAGTGTTGGTGTCAAATACTCTTCAATAGGTTATGTATAAAACTGGAAAAACCAAATTTTTAGTATCAATTTAGAATTTCCTTGTCATTTTTATGGTGAAACCCGTTTTTTGATATTTAGTTTAGTTTTTGAGAAATCAATCTTTATAAACATAACGAAAAAACGATTTAAAATTGATATTTTTTAGTGTTGGTGTTAAATCTTTTTCTCTATCTTATGTATCTATAAAACTGGAAAAACCTAATTTGGAGTATTAATTTAGAATTTCTTTGTGATTTTAGTGGTGAAATTCGTTTTTTGATATCTGGTTTAGTTTTTGAAAAATCAATCTTTAAACATAACGAAAAACAACGATCTAAAATTAACACTTTTTTAGTGTTGGTGTTAAATAATCTTTTCTAGATTATGTATGAAATTGAAAAAACCAAATTTGGAGTATTAATTTAGAATTCCCTTATCATTTTAATGCTGAAGACCATTTCTTGATGTCCGTATTAGTTTTTGAGAAACCAAGCTTTAAAGTTAACCAAAAAAATTACGTTAACATTGACACATCTTTGGGTTGAGTTCAAATAATCTTTTCTAGGTTATTTATAAAATTGAAAAATCCAAATTTGGAGTATTAATTTAGAATTTTCTTGTCATTTTAATGGTGAAAACCGTTTTTAGATGTCCGATTTAGTTTTTGAGAAATCAATCCATAAACATAACGATTTACTTTGACACTTTTTTAGTGTTTAGCTCAAATAGTCTTTTCTACGTTATGTATAAAATTGGAAAAACCAAATTTGGAGTATTAATTTGGAATTCTTTTATCATTTTAATGAAAAAAACAGTTTTCTGATCTCGTAAAAATGTAAATGAAATAAAACAATTTTTTATTCCATATTAATAATGTAATTTAAGTCAAGCTCAATTATAATAATCACTCAGAAATAATCTTAAAATCTAACATCACGCATTATTACAATAAAATGTAAATAAATTACATTTTGAATTTGCTGAGTCATAAAGTAACAAGAATATGAGATGTTTTCCATCATACTTTTAATTTTCCATTCGGTTCAACCAATTTTTTTTTTCTTTAACTTATTCAGTGCGGCGTTTCCGCTATTATTTCGCGCGTTTCTTCCTTATTGCAAATTAATAAACAATACGATAGATGCTATTATGAGGTTTAATTAGGACTCATCAGAGAGAGGCGAGGTGCGTTCTCGAAGAGAAAAATTACGGTTCTGCCGCGGTTAGCCGGCGGCGCTCTAATTATGATTGATGCCCGGAACCGTATTAGTATCGTTCGAATTAAGAAAGCAAACACAAAGAGGAATTACGCAGCTAATTTAGCGCGTTGCTTAATTAAAAAAGAGGCATTGCCGAGAAAGAGAGATCCAAACCCGTAAATTGACCGACCATTATGTTCTCCACAATGTTATGGATGGTGACCAAACAACTTCATTTTTGCAAGAAAAAAAAATTATTTAGGATCAAATATAAAAAATTTCTTTTGTTTTCGTTTCGGGATGGTAAAGCAGCGAAACGAGAGAGATTCACGTTTAGGTAATTAAGTAAAACGCTTCGGTCAAAAGCCATGCAAAACGTTGGGGTCGAAATAAACCGAAAGTAAGAGAGAGAAAGATGTATGGTGTATGTCGTCGTCTTGGGCATTATCCATTTTATACATAATGAGGTATTTCTGAGCGCGCTAGCGATCCAGCCGCCCGTCCCATTATTATAATGCACTCTATAAACGATACGAAACGTGATAATGCCATTTAGATTCGATCTGGGGCCGCAGCTCATAACGAACGAACCCGTACCATCGAAGGGCTTCCGCTATTCCTTCTTCTCAAGCTTGCGCGGGGTTCCCGTCTCCTATACTACTATACTCTTTTCTCCTCTTTTCATTAATTGCAAACGCCGTATCTGGACCCGAGCATCTGTTCCGCACCGTTCGAAGAGACCCAGACCTTCAGTTATTCGCACCCGCCCAGAAAATCCAAAAGGATCGATTGTTAGCTAATAATTTCAATTTTAATTTAAAAAAATCTAAAGCTTTTAGGTTTTATGCAATAATTACATAAGAATTCAGGTATGTTGGATATTTGAGGGGGTCTTGAATTGAAATAATGTAAAATAAAAACGTTCACTAGCCGGACACGAAACATAATCTAACCGTAAATTTTCAATAAAGATATCCGTATATGGAATGTTTGAACGTTTGAAAGTGAACTTAGGGGCTTATTACTGTTGATCGCCGCCGCACTATTTTCCGTTAACGACTGTACGAAATGAGTAGAATGCGACTTGTTGGTATTTATTTCAACCTTTACAAATAAACAATAATAAAATATATAGTATCTCTTTGTATCATAAAAACTACATAAAAAACAAATGTTTTTAGATTTCTATTTATATCAAATCCAATCTTGAATAAGGTTAATATAAAGAAATATTCAATATTATTCCAGAGAAAAATGTTGGGATTGTCAATTTCAATCAAATCCAAAATGAAAAAATATAACATTTTTATCCTTTAAGTCCATATTCAATCGAATCTTTATAAATTGTTTTGTTAGGATGGGAACTATAACTTCTGTAATCAGAAAAGATTTCATTCCCAAACTTGGTTTTTAAAAGTTTAAGTGGGTAAAAGTAATATGTGCATCGCAAAACTTTGTATTTACTAAGATGACGAGTTCTATTACAAAATACAAACAGTTTTGAAGTAACCTTTGATATAAGACACAATAATCAAGGAACATAATCCGAAACTCAAGGTAAAGTTACTAGTAAACGATTTTCACATTAACTGATAACTAATATTATGCTAACCTAAGTCCGATATTGGCTAAAGCTTCACGAGTGATGGGATCATTACTTAACAAGCTAAAATACCTAGATTTCTAGACTCTCGCAGGGTTATACCTACTTCAGACCTGGATTTACAACCTTGTATTCTTCTTTAGGGTGCTCAAAGCTTATTAGTTAGAACAAAATATCTAAAATTTATTATAAACAAGAAGCTGTACTACAAGTCTAAGTAATCTTTATGTAAATCCATAATGTGAATAGAGAATTACATTATACATAACATGTAACGCCAACATGATTTAGACATGATTTAGGTTGGGCTGGATTGCACTGAGTTGGGTTTTTCATTTAGGTAGTGAGTGGTGCGCATTTTAGACATTGTTTGACATGTCAAAAAGAACTAGATACTGCTGCCAGAAAGGTGCTTATTGGATTGTGTCGAGTTGATATTTCCGAACATTTGGAAGACCGGTAGACTGGTCTTGATAGAAAAACAGGCGACCACAAAGAAATACAGACCCCTGTGTCTGCTAAACTGCTACGGGAAACTGTATGAAGCCATTAATAATAAAAAATAGACTAAAAGAAGAGCTACAGGAAAGAAAAGAGCCTTCAAAATCGCAGCACGGCTTCCCAAATGGTAGATCCACGGTTAACGCCTTGGAAGAGGTGTTACGTCTGGGAAAATTTAGACACGGAAAGAAAAGAAAATGCCTACTAATCACAGTGGACGTAAAGAACGCTTTTGGGTCTGAGTCCTGGGAGAAGATAACTGAGGCACTGCGAAAGAAGGAAAAGAGCAAAAGGGAAGCTAGGATAAACATCTAAGGTCGCATAGTAGAATCAAAAAGCTACATAAAATATCTAGGGAAATAACTGAATAGAATAATGGGCTCCACCTATGGTCCAAGCTCCAAAGAGGTGCTAGAAGGGGATTGCACTGGGTTGGGTTGGCTTGGACTACATTAAGTTGTGTTGGGTTGCTCTACGTCGGGTTGATTACGCTGGATATTGTTTAATTTCATTTAGGTAGTGGGTGGTGCGTATTTTAGACACTGCTTGATAATGTTAATAAACTAGGTACCGTTTCCAGAAGGGTGCTTATTGAATTGTGCTGGGTTGGGTTGGGTTGGGCAACTCTGAGTTGGGTTGGGTTGCACTGCGTTGGGTTGGTTACGCTGGATAGGGTTCATTTTCATTTAAGCAATGGGCGCTGCGCATTTTAGACACTGTATGATATGGCAAGAAAACTAAATATTAGATATAGCAAGAAGGTATGGCTAGATATGGCCAGATGTTTGCTTAATGTTTATAGGAGAGTAGATACTACTGGTTCGGGAATAAATAGTGCTCACGGATGAATAGATATGCGTTGCAATAAGATATAATGCAAAATAGAAAACATTCCTTATCAGGCTCAGCATTCTGGCCTTTTTGGACAATCGCTATGTCAATGTTTGAATTTTCTATTAACGATTTCAACAGAAATTTCTGCCAAGTTCTTTATTAATGCCAACTGTTCTGCTGTTTTTTCAAACACTTTTGCAAAATTTACTAGTAGCAGTGTTTTTACCTTTCTGCACAAACTGCTATGTCCGTATTTGTATTTTAGTCTTTCTACAGAAATTTTTGCCAGTACCCTTTAGCAGTGCCTCATCGTTTTCGCAATAACTTCTCAAGAGGAAGATGATTATGATGAAATGATTTATACTTTAAATTAAAGCCGAAATGTTTGTCTTTAAGATGATATACAAAGATTAGTATGGTAGATGATAAAATTGTTGAGATAATAATTAAAACCTAAAATACCAATCTCTAGTTTAACCTAAATCTACTTCATTCATCGGAATAAAGAAATGATTTATACTTTAAATGAAAGCCAAAACGTCTATCTTTAAGATAATATGTAAAGATAAATATGATAGATGATAAACATTTTGAGATAAAAATCAAAATCTAAAATACCAATTTCTAGTTGAACCTAAAAATGATTAAAAATTGAATATGTTCAAACAGTAATATCTACTTTATTTATGGGAATAAAGAAATAATTTATACTTTAAATTAACGCCGAAACGTTTATCTATAAGATGATGTATAAACATTAATACGGTAGATGATACAAATTTTGTGATAAAAATTAAAATCTAAAATACCAATTTCTAGTTTAACCTAAAAATTATTAAAAATTGAATATGTTCAAGCAATCATCTACTTTATTTATGGGAGTAAAGAAATGATATATACTTTAAATTAAAGCCAAAATAACAGTGAATCACGTATACTTTTTCCTCTAATGTTAACATTGTACTTAAAAAACTGTTTAAGTTTACCAAATTACAGTTTGACAGATTTAAGAAAATTTAAGAAAAGTTTTATTATTATCAGTCGAATTGAAGACTCTATGTCTTTGAAGAAGGTTCTATTGTTGTGCTATAGAGTGTTTTTATACAGTGTTTAACTACATCTAATTAAAATGTTTGTAAATGTTTAAGCTTTAAGTGTAGGTAACTTAAGTACCAAAATCGTATACACTATAGAGGTTGATATCTCTCGCAAGAAATCCGGTTCTCGTAAAAAACCTGGTTTTTCAATAAACATAAATATGAGTGAAATTCTCCTAAAGATAGACTCTTTAAGACTTATCCAAATTAAACAAGAGTTACAGAAACTCGGACTTAATGATGAGGGTTCTAAATGCTACCTAAAGCAAAAACTTAAAAATGCGTTAATTTCCAATCAAAATAACTTAAACGAATCATTAAATATATCTGACGAATTGAATGAAACAATGGAAAGTGTGGTTACGGTGGTCAATAAGGGGAAACCAAGAAAACATAATAGACTCTTTTTTAATCTTTTAAATAAAATAAAGTCTCTAGAAGACAAGGTCAATTTGTTGTCTGTACAGCTTACAAAATATATAAAGACTCAAAACAAAAACAAGAAGTTATCGAAGGCATCGTCAGACAATCTGGTTGTGGGTGATGTCAATAAGAAGAAACCACTCCCGAAACTACTGAAAACGGCTAAATGCAATTATAGTGTCCTTACAGAGATACCCAATGTACTGGAGAAAAACACATTGGTGAAACCAATCGAACTATCCATACCATGTCAATCCGCATCAAAATCTCCTGGGATAAACCATATTTCTCAACCAATGGATAAATCGAAAGTTTTAATCCTGGGGGACACCCATGCGCGAGGTTCTAGTGACTTTTTGGAATGTTATCTGGACAAAACAAAATTCGATCTACTCACTATATGTAAGCCTAATGCTGAGTTTGCTACTGTATTGGATGGTATTGGTAAGATATGTCGCGATTATAATAAAAATGATTATGTTCTTGTAATTGGCGGTTGTAATGATTTGCTAAAGGGTAATGATCCGCCAGCACTAGTATACCGTAAATTAAAGGCTGTAGCTCGTCAGTGTAATGTTTTGTACTTGTCCGTTCCGTATTGGTATGATAAGAAGGAACTTAATTTTAGCATTTATAATTTCAACTGCAAAATTTTTGATTTCTTTAATAAGATTAGTCCCAGAAATAAAAACTATTATATAGACGCAAACACTGTTCTCTCATGGCGTGATAAAACGAAACACGGACTCCATTTGAATGCTTCTGGGAAACGTAAAATCTTTTCACACATTGCAAATCTTATTAATAATGATCATAGTGAGTACCATAAGAAAACTAATGCTGTGATAAATATTGACTGTTTACCCATGCAGACTAGCTCTAAGGAACAAATATTATTAAATAGTAACGAAAATTTTTACAACTACCGGAGACCGTGGAAAGTGGCGTAGACTTGAGGAATGATATAAATGTATTTCACCTAAATATCCAGGGCCTTAGGAACAAAATTAGTGAACTTGATGCTTTCCTTTTTGATTTTCCTGTAAATTTTGATGTTTTGTGTGTTTGTGAACATTGGCTCAGAGAGGATGAATTGGAATATGGTATGAACATTGCTGACAAAACCGTTGCATCTTTTTTTAGTCGTTCTGATCATAAATGTGGCGGTGTGTTGATACTAATTAAACGTGAATTTTCCTTCATCCCTCTTTATAACATTAATAAATTATCTGTGGAAAAACATTGTGAGATGACGGGTATACTGTGTAAAAAATTTGACGTAGTGATAATTTGTGTCTATAGATCCCCTTCTGGTGATATTCAGTCATTTTGCGACATTGTAAGCTCGGCATTGACTATGTTACGCCATCAGTTGCGTGTTGTCGTGGCGGGTGACTTTAATGTATGGTTTGGGGGTCGGAGCGCTGACGCGACGATGGTGTGCGACTTGTTTGTGTCACATGGTTTTGTTCCGACAGTGTCCCAGCCTACTAGAATAAATAATTGTATTGACAACATATTTGTTAATTTTTCTACGAATAATTTCAATACTACTGTGATTGAATCAAATTTATCAGATCACAGGGCGCAAAGTGTTAGTATACCGACACATCATGTTAAAGAAATTAAAACCTATAATACAAAACTGCACAGGCCTCTGACACTAAGCGGTAGAATGAACTTTTTTAACATGTTGAATCAATTCGATTGGAAAATTTTGAGTGAGGTTCCTGATAGCGTGAATGATGCATATGGAATGTTTCATAATGTCATTATGGGGGCTTTTCATGCGTCTTTTCCTCTATGTAAAATAAATTTCAGGTCTTGTGATGACGGCCTCAATTGGTTTAACAACAATTTGAAACAGATAAGGGATATGTATAACTCTTCTTGTGAGCTTTATAGAAAATTTAAAATGGATGACTTACTTCATGCTAGAAATAAACTTAGAATTCAATATAGAAAGGCGATTTCTGATGCAAAAAAGAAGGCTTCGAGTGAAGTTATTAAGCAGAGCAAGAATAAACCAAAAGCAATGTGGAATCTTATTAATAATACTAGGCGTAGTGGTATGAATGATGACACTTCTCATTTAAACCCTAATGAATTAAATAATTTTTTTATTGGCATTGCTGACGAGGTGGTTCGAGGTTTGCCAGATTCAACTGTTTGCGCTATGGACGTTTGTCACACGCTGCCTCCAGAAGGCGTGTACTTTTCGTGTTGTGAAGTTACGCCGATTGAAGTTCGTGATCTGCTTTGCAGTTTAAAATCTAGTAACTCTAAAGACATTTATGGCATTTCTGCAAACTTTGTGAGAAGTAACACCGGCCTATATGTGGCGCCCCTTACACGATTGGTGAATCTTTCCTTTTCATCTGGCGTATTTCCTGACTTATTAAAAATAGCTAATGTAATTCCAATTTATAAAGGCGGAGATAAGAATAACAATGCTAATTTTCGTCCTATAAGTATTCTGCCCACCTTTTCCAAAATATTTGAAAGGGCCCTTTTCAATAGAATCATCGCATACTTGGACCAAAATAATTTATTGCACCCTCATCAGTTTGGCTTTCGTAGGGGTAGGTGCACCTCTGACGCGGTAGTTAAATATGTGAATATCTGTCTTGACAGCTTTGAAAAGCGTGAATACTGTATGTCATTGTTATTGGACTTGTCTCGCGCATTCGATACAGTTTCTCATCCAATTCTTATTGATAAACTTCGCAATGTTTATAATTTTGACGATAAAAGTGTTGCTCTAATCCGATCTTATTTGTCCGGCAGAACGCAACAGGTGACTTGTGGTCAAGCGACATCGGAGAGAGTCAGTTTGACTAGGGGTGTTCCACAGGGTTCTATCCTTGGTCCTCTTTTGTTTTTGATGTTTTTCAATGACTTTCCGTATTATTTTAGGGACATTGACTGTTTATTATATGCTGACGATGCCACATTAATTATCCGAGGCAATGAAGCTGAAGAGGTCATTCAAAGATCAGAATTGGTTCTAAATAGAGCACGTAACTGGTGCATCGCGAATGAGTTGTGTTTGAATGATGGGAAAACAGTCAGAATGATTTTAAGTCAGAGAAATTTTAATTTTACTAATTTTGGTAACCCGTCGTTTGGAAAATTCTTGGGAGTTCACATAACCACTCCAATATTGAAGTTCGATCATCATGTTGACGCTATAAGTAAGAAAATTTCAAAAAACATCTTTTTGCTACGAAACCTTATTGTCAAGGTGGAACTAGAAGTAGTAAAAGCCGCTTACTTCGCGCTTATACAAACCCATATATCTTACGCCATTTTAGCGTGGGGAAACACTCCCGCTAGCAAACGGGTTTTTAACTTACAGCGTAGGGCCCTAAGAGTTGTGGGAGGCCTGGGATACAGTGAGGACTGTCGACACATCTTCGTGCGTTTAGGCGTTCTAACCCTGCCATCTATTTACATATTAAATTGTTTATTGTATGCTCTGAACAATTTCGACGAGCTTTTAAATCATGCTGATGTTCACAAATATGCAACTCGTAATCGTTGTAATGTGTATGTTGATAAGTGTAGATTGAGTATGACGCAACGGGGTCCAACATACATGTGTCAAAAGCTATTTAATAAGTTGCCGTTGAATGTCAGAAGTCTTCCGTTTCTTACTATGAAACGTAAACTGACACATTTCTTGGTTTCGAATGCGTTTTACTCCGTCGATGAATTTTTAAAATGTAATATTGATATTTCTTAGTAGTAAATGTGAACCTGTAAATTGAACTGACGAGTGTAAGAGAACTATCTTATGGCACAATAAAGATTATGATTATGATTATGATTATGATTATGATTATTATGATTATGATTATGAAAATGTTTATCTTTAAGATGATATATAAAGATTAGTATGGTAGATGATAAAAATTTTAAGATATAAATTAAAATCTAAAATACTAATTTCTAGCTTAACCTAAAAATGATTAAAAATGAATATGTTCAAATAAACATATCTACTTTATTTATGGGAATAAAGAAATAATTTATACATTAAATTAAAGCCGAAACGTTTATCTTTAGGATGATATATAAACATCAGTATGGTAGATGATAAAAATTTTAAGATAAAAATTAAAATTTAAAATACCAATTTATAGTTTAACCTAAAAATCATTAAAAATTGAATATGTTTAAGCAATCATATCTACTTTATTTATGGCAGTAAATAAATGATTTATATTTTAAATTAAAGCCGAAATATTTATCTTTAAGATGATATATAAAGATTAGTATGGTAGATGATAAAATTGTTGAGATAATAATTAAAACCTAAAATACTTCTTTATCAGAATCAACATTCTGGGCTGTTTGGACAATCGTCTATGTCAATGTTTGAATTTTCTATTAACGATTTCAACAGAAATTTTTGCCAAATTGTTTATTAATGCCAACTGTTTTGCTGTTTTTTCAAACACTTTTGCCGAATTTATCAGTAACAGTGTTTTTACCTTTCTGCACAAACTTCTGTCCGTTTTTGTATTTTAGCCTTTTTACAGAAATTTTTGCCTATACCCTTTAGCAGTGTCTTATCGTTTTTGCAGTAACTTCCATGTGGGTCTTAATTTTTTATCACTTCCCAGAATTTTTTTCTCTCTGGAAACATTTTGGGTTGGATTGGTGTGTTAATTATATCTTCACTCGATATTGTGATGAGAAGAAAACGAGTGTTGTGGGAAAAGTCACAAAAAAAGCAAAACTTTTTGGAATTTTGGATAACAATTTGAGGTCTTGAAATCTAAATCTTCTTCTTGCAACAACAAAAAAAAAGTACTGAGTTACTAGTTTCTATTTCCATAGAAGTGTATTTGTTCGCAAAGACTATGTAAAAAAACTTGGATTCATAAATATTCCATATTTTCTAAAAAAAATAACTTCCTTATTATTACTCACCACCACTTATTATAAATAATTTTGAAAAAAGTTTTAAATTAGACCAATTTAGTGCAATAACCTGATAGGTATAAACGTATATGCACAACACTAATCTGACTAACTTTAACCTACAAGTACTTCGGCGTCGTCGTCGGTTCGCCATCTCCACAAACAGCTTCTAAGTATAGTGATCTCAGATTAATTTCAATACTGATCTGCATCGCGGGAAACCGACCGACACGGTCTGGGTTCAAACGCACACGAATTTTTCCAATCGCTCAATCGAACTATTCGATCCATACCCTATTTCTGAACAGGTACGACTCAGCTGGTTAACCGTAATATTATTACACGGTCTACTATAATTACGGTGAACGGACGGAAAGGGGGAAGGCGACTCCCGTGAACTTTACTGGAATCGAATAGCCCGTGATAACGTTTATTACGCGCCCATCGTTAAGCGGTGAACAATTTAGGGAAATCACGCGGAGGTGAACCCGCTCAAATTGACGGTAATTGCGTAAATGTTTCGATGACGTGCAATTTACATAGTCGTATCAAAAACATCTATAAAATCGATCTATCTATTTTCGTATAGGCACATTATGTGGCTTCGAATTAGTTATCTAAAATTGTTTGGTCACGAACTTTCATTTTAAGAAATATCATCCCATCAACTTTCTTGCACAAATATATAATATCAAAAAATAAAGAACAATAAGAAATTCCACGAAAAATGTTATTTCGCATGATATATCGGGTTCAGAGAAGGTCTTAATGAAAAGATATGTACTGTATACGTTTTATTCAGGACGCGGTCGTGTTGACCCCACAAACGTGCCTCCCCGGATCCCTTTAGAACTCCGGGGGCCTCCTCAGTAATGTGTTGTCCGGTGGGCGTTGCCCATCTGATTATACGAGGTCCGCGAATAATTATCGCACCACGGCAATTTGTAACCGAGGCTTAATTAGTTTTGTTTGAGATAAACGATCGCAAACCTGCGTTTTAATACCCCATGTAAATCGAACTGTTATTTTTTTTTTGCCAAAATGTAAAGGGTAACTTGTTATTTATATTTCTAAGTTGACAATAATTAGCCGAAAAATGATTAATAAATTCTGATTATGTTTTTTAATTACACAAACCGAATGACAATATTTTCAAAGTGTTTCAAAGATAACAAGGAACACCAAAAGGTTATTGGAGAGTGTCAAAATGGTACGATACATCGTTTGGCACAGACAAATTAGTCTAAGCACACATGTGAAGTGTATTACAGATGATTCAAAAATTTTGTTCCTCATTGGTACCAATCAAAACGGCTCTAATACACTAGAAACATCTGTAAGATACTTAATTAGAATGAATCAAATAGAAAATATTAGTTTGATGGTTTTTGAAAGTATTTCTAAGATACCACGAAATAGAAAAAGCTTGTTGGTGTGTGTCAAAATAATTCAGATGAACTGGAAATATCTGTCTGTTAGTTAACAAGGATGAGAAAGTTAAAAGTGTTGAAGGGGGCGTTTTCCAGAAAATTCCAAGAATTTCAAATATGAGAAAGTTCCCATTTTGAAGCCCTCTATTTATGGAGTTAAATTCATTCAGGAAAATAAGATAGCTCTGATGCAGTTTTATTATCCAGGTAAATATCTGCTTATTAGTAATTTTCTGTTCGCCTTACTCTGAAAGGAGAATGAAGAAAAATCTGCATCAATATTCATACAAATTTTGTCAGAAAATCTGTAATTTAAGAAAATGTAGCCTTTTTTTCTTCAAATTCTGACATATGTGATATATAACATAATATACAGAGTATGATATATTTTGGGATAATATTAAACCACCAATTTTTAAAGAAATGATTTATACTTTAAATTAAAGCCGAAACGTCTATCTTTAAGATGATATATAAAGATCAATATGGAAAATGATAAAAATTTGGAGATAATAATTAAAATCTAAAGCACTAATTTCTAGTTTAACCTAACAATCATTAAAAATTGAATATGTTCAAACAATCATATCTACTTTATTTATGGGAGTAAATAAATGATTTATACTTTAAATTAAAGCCCAAATCTTTATCTTTAAGATGATGTATAAAAATAAATATGGTATATGATAAAAATTTTGACATAAAGATTGAAATTTAAAATACCAATTTCTAATTTAACCTAAAAATGATTAAAAATTGAGTATATTCAAACAATCATAGCTACTTTATTTATGGGAGTAAAGAAATGATATATACTTTAAATTAAAGCCGAAACGTTTATCCTTAAGGTGATATATAAAAATCAATATGGTAGATGATAAAAATTTTGAGATAAAGACTGAAATCTTAAATACCAATTTCTAGTTTAACCTAAAAATGATTAAAAATTGAATATATTCAAACCATCACACCAACTTTATTTATAGGAGTAAAGAAAAGATTTATACTTTAAATCAAAGCCCAAATCTTTATCTTTAAGATGATGTATAAAGATAAATATGGTATATGATAAACATTTTGACATAAAGATTGAAATTTAAAATACCAATTTCTAATTTAACCTAAAAATGATTAAAACTTGAGTATATTCAAACAATCATATCTACTTTATTTATGGGAGTAAAGAAATGATATATACTTTAAATTAAAGCCGAAACGATTATCGTTAAGGTGATATATAAAAATCAATACAATAGATGATAAAAATTTTGAGATAAGGACTGAAATCTAAAATACTAATTTCTAGTTTAACCTAAAAATGATTAAAAATTGAGTATATTCAAACAATCATATCTACTTTATTTATGGGAGTAAAGAAATGATATATACTTTAAATTAAAGCCGAAACGTTTATCCTTAAGGCGATATATAAAAATCAATATGGTAGATGATAAAAATTTTGAGATAAAGACTGAAATCTTAAATACCAATTTCTAGTTTAACCTAAAAATGATTAAAAATTGAATATATTCAAACCATCACACCAACTTTATTTATAGGAGTAAAGAAAAGATTTATATTTTAAATTAAAGCCGAAACGTTTATCTTTAAGATGATATATAAAGATCAATATGGTACATGATAACAATTTTGAGATATAAATTAAAATCTAAAATACTAATTTCTAGTTTAATCCAAAAATGATTAAAATTTGAATATGTTCAAACAATCATATCTACTTTATTTATGGGAGTAAAGATATGATTTATACTTTAAATTAAAGCCGAAACACTTCTCTTTAAGACGATATACAACGATTATTATGGAAGATGATAAAAATTTCGAGATAAAAATTAAAATCTAAAATACCAATTTCTAGTTTGACCTAAAAATGATAAAAATTTCAATATGTTCAAACAATCATATCTACTTTATTTATGGAAATAAAGATATGATCTATACTTTAAATTCAAGCCGAAACGTCTATCTTTAAGACCATATATAAAGATCAATATGGAAGATGATAAAAATTTTGAGATAATAATTAAAATCTAAAACACTAATTTCTAGTTTAACCCAACAACCCTTAAAAATTGAATATATTCAAACAATTATTTCTACTTTATTTATGGGAGTAAATAAATGATTTATATTTCAAATTAAAGCCCAAATCTTTATCTTTAAGATGATATATAAAGATCTATATGGTAGATGATACAAATTTTGAGATAATAATTAAAATCTAAAATACGAATTTCTAGTTCAACCTAAAAATGATTCAAAATTGAATATGTTCAAACAATCATATCTACTTTATTTATAGGAGTAATGAAATGATTTATACTTTAAATTATTGCCGAAACGTTTATCTTTAAGATGATATGTAAAGATCAATATGGTAGATGATAAAAATTTTGAGGTATAAATTAAAATCTAAAATACTATTTTCTAATTTAACCCAAAATGATTCAAAATTGAATATGTTCAAGCAATCATATTTACTTTATTTCTGGGAATAAGGAAATGATTTATACTTTAAATTAAAGCCGAAACGTTTATCTTTAAGATGATATATAAAAACCAATACGGTAGATGATAAGAATTTGGAGATATAAATTAAATAATATCTTCTATAAATAGAGTTAATAGAACTTGTAATCATAAACAACATACTTTTTAGAACTAAAGTTTTAAATTTTTTCGTAACCCATCATAATAATTTAAACATAATGTAATTGTATTTTAGATTATTAATGAGTTCATCTTCTCTTGTGATCATTATAAGTATTATTTATTCGAGTAGGGAATAATTACGGTGTGGTTTCGATTACTTTCTGTAGCGGAACCTGAATAACAACTTATATGGGCTAAAATAATCGATTGAGATAATCTTGCAACGTTACAATTAAAAGTGAAATGTGTTTTATCATCGTATCGCCCTCGGTAAGTATTTAAAGTATGAATATAATGATTCATTGTAAATTTGAAAATATTCGCGAACAATTAAACACAAGTAATCTTAATTGAATTTTACAAGACAAGTAGAGTGAGAAGGTAATTACATCCATTGTTTCTATGTTTCGCCAAGCTGCATCCAATTTCTACGCGACACGATTCTTTCTCGACACGAAACTTACACTACTAAATAATTAGTCCATAAGATTGTAATGTAAATTTTTACAAAGTTGTGTTTATTAAATTAATTAAAAAAAGTAATTAAAAAAATGTTAATATAACTAAAAATATGTTGGGGGAAAAGGAGTTTTAATGAAAGCTTTAGGTTGAGAGGGACGAATGCGTGATGGAAGCGAGATGCTGAAAGCGGGTGGATGCTGAAAGTGGGATGCTGAAAGCGTCTTGCAAATCCCTTCTTAGATTAATCAGTATTCTGCGAGCACCGGACGGGCTTATATCAGCAGTAGAGATGGAATGAAATAAGGAAAACTTAGCAATTCCTCACTCCCCCAAGCTCCAGGCGCAGTCTGTACCACTATTTTGTTATGAGGGCAAAAAGAAAAGAAAATCCCAAGAAAAATGTATTAATATCAAAATTTTTTGTTATAAAAAAATTCTATTTAACCCATAAATTATCATATATATCTAACATCACACTTACAAAAACATTGTTACCTTGAGAACTTCTCAAAGAAGTTGTTAACAAACGTATTTATATTAACACCTTTACAAAAAACTCTTGTTGAATTTCCACTTTGCGTGACTTTGAATTGTGTGACTTGAGAAGTTGACCGATTAGAGGATGGGATCGCTTAATTAATCGTTGAATAATATTGAAGACGGTGTAAAAATTCGCATGTTTAACCCACAACACGCTTGGTCATAAATATATGCCATAAAACCGGCAGCACCAGCGACGTCGGTTTCCGTGCCAACACACCGAATTATTACCATGCCAATAAAATTTACATAATAGACGCGTAAACTGTATAATCAGCAAAATGGACGGGCTTCCCGCATTCACCCTGACGATCTGATTATATCCTTATTAATTTTTTCAACGGGGCGAAACGCAAATACGTGCAAAAATCTCTATTCTAAATTGACATAAAAAATATGTATAAAAAAATATTATTTTAAGCGTTAATAATAATAATAATTACATTTATTTAGCTTACAAATGTTTTGCATGTAATAAAAGAAAATATAAAACAGATAAAGCACAGTCAAGAGAAAAAAAAAATTATGAAAATGATAGAAAATAGTAGTTAAAGAAACTCCTCCACATCATAGAAAGCGCCAGCCATCAGGATACGCCGTACAACTTTTTCGAAGCTACAATTACTCATATTTTTTATTGGCAAAGGGCATTTATTATATAATTTCACAGCTAGGTGATTAGTGCTGGTTTGTGAGATATTAATGCGATGGTAAGGAATCTGATAATGTGATTTATAACGGGTTTCGTAGATATGAACTTTTTGGAAATGAGGTTTTAGAGGAATGTACGTAAAGAAGACTCCTTAGGATAAAGATGGAGGATATGGTAAGTATCCTATGTTGTTGAAAAAGTGGTTTGCAACTCTTTTCACCTGCTAAGACCCGTAATGCTTCCTTTTGTTGAATGAAAATATCTTTGGCCGCCGGAGAATTCCCCCAAATCAGTATTCCGCACGATGCCCTACCATGAAAGTTGGCAAAGTAGGTTGCTCTAGCAGCCTCATAGCCAGCAATAGACCGTAAATATTGCTACAGCCAGGCATCTTTGAAGATATTCGACATGAGACTTCCAGCTTAGGTTTGACATAACATATATGTCCAGGAATTTAATAGGTTCTTGCTCCCGTCCAGCAATTTTAGTTGTTAATAGTAGTTTTGCGTCTTTTCCAGATTAAGTTTCAAACTGTTGGTCCCAAACCATTCAGCATATAACAACTTCTGACTTGTTTTCAAGTGCAACTCTATCTTTCGACGTTAGCACAAAAGATGTATCGTCAGCATATATATAAATGTTATCAGCTGAGATGTTAATAGGAAGATCATTTATGTAAATTGCCCAGAATTGATCCTTGTGACACCAAACATAATATTAGTAACATCCTAAGTTCGACCTTTGCCCACACTGCACTCTATTGTTAAGATAACTACGAATCCTTTGATTTGGTATACCTCTTATACCATAATGTTCCAGTTTATCCAACAGAACTTCATGTTGGACGCAATCACAGGCCTTTGACAAGTCACAATACAATAATTGAACATCCTCCTTCTCGTCAAACTGAAAAAAAGAGCTGAAGTGGTAGACTTTTGTATCCGGTAACCGTGCTGAGCTTCATTAAATAATTTGTTAGTTTCCATATACTCAATAAATCTGCTTTTTAATAGAGATTCGAAGATTTTTGAAAAAAACAGGAAGTATAGAAATAGGTCTATAGTTTTTATAATCATCTGGACTATCCGATTTGAAAACAGGGACCACTTTGGCCACTTTAAGTTCATCACGAAATATGCCGGTTGTAAAGCAACAATTTCTGATGTTGCGAAACGCCATGAACTTGTGCTAAATCCATTTAAGTCTTCTGTTCTTCTGTTTTGCGGTAGTGTTACAAGGAGAGCGATTAAGCCTTTGATATCCGGTCAATTGGTGGTGGATGGCGAACCTCTTACTGTTTCTGATATAAAAATTTTAGGAGTCACATTGGATCATCAGTTGAGGTTTGAGGAGCATGTGGCCAGGTGCTTGAGGGGTGGGTATGGCGCCCTGCGTCTCTTGTATGCCCATAGGGATGTCTTAAGTAAAAAATTAAAAATTATGCTGTGTGATAGCTTGGTTCTAAGCAAATTAAATCACTGGTCCAAATTTAACGGAGGCGAGTGGGCGTCGTATCCAGAACCTTCAGAACGGTTATCTGAGGTTTATTTACGGAATTCGTAAATATGACCATATTAGTCATAAGTTGGCAGAGACTGGGTGGTTGAACATGAAAAACAGACGTAAACTGCATGCAACTTGCGTTTATTATAAAATTATTAAAAGTCAGCGGCCTCCTTACTTGCTGCAACGCCTATCTTTCAGAAGCGATGTCCATAACATTAATATAAGGAGGAAAAATGTATTGACGGTACCACGCCGCGCCTCGCACCGATCCTTTTCCTACCAGATAGCTAAAACGTACAATGATCTACCTATGAACCTTATAGGATTGAACTGTATTTCGTTCAAGAGTAAATTAAAATCCTCCCTCCTGCTTGAGTCATCATGATTTTTTTTTATTATATTCTGAGTTATTAATGTATCGCTTTATACTGGCATGTCGTCGTATTTTGTTATTTTGTTTTTTTTTTCATTTTGTTTATTAGTATTGTTAAAAACATTCTCATTTTTGCTTTATATATATATTTCCTATATATTCTGGATTAAGTGGAAGAGCAGTTGGTTAATAACCAAACTGAACTTCGTCCAGAAAATAAGTCTATTTTCTAAGAGTGTATTATTGTTTTCTTTCCTTTTTTTTGCGACTTATTAATAAAGGCATTATTATTATTATTATTATAATTTACCACATTAGTAAAGGGTATAGTTAACACGTCAATAACATTCTTAACAAGGTAGGTTGAGACGTTGTATATGTCAGGGTTTTTTTATTCTGTAGCGAAAGGACCGTCTGGAGAATCTCATGTTCAGTAGTAGGCTTTAAGAAGAAGGAGGACTTCCGTTCAACATTCTGGAGACAAGTACACTGGGATTTAGATTAGGACCAGGGATAGTTTCGACTGTATTTACTGCAATGCTGGAGAAATAACTATCGAAATTCTGAGCATCCAAACTCGAAAAGTAATTACTGTTGTTTTCTTTCTTTCCTTTTAGCTCCTTGTTTATCAGCTGCCATATAGCCTTTTGTTTATTGGTCGCAGTATTGATGATTTCGACGAATTATATTCTCTTCTAGTATTATTGTAAAGATCATTCACTTGAGCGTTCTTCATTACTCTATTGATAGTATATAACACATCCAAACGTTTCTTAATTTCTTCAAGTTGTGGAGATAATTGTAAGAAAGTAGTACCCCCATGCGATTTTATTACTGTTTTTTCAGGAGAAGCCGAGATAAAACATTCCATAAAATGGTCATGAAAAAACGAGTATTGCTGGTGTGGAAGCAGGAATGCCATTTCACACCAATGTACATCCTCCAAGAGTTGTCGGAATTTGTAAATATTAGCTGCATTAATTTTTCTTATGGTCTGATACATTCGGTTGAGTTGTTTCCGTATTATAATCTGTTATGAGAGAATTAATAAAAAATTGACTAGAAAAAAATTGAAGTTAACTAACACGAGGAAATGACACCCACGAAATCTCTCTTTCTCGCTAAACGTTAAGTTCGTTCATTAGGTAGCATTTCCCGTTTTCGCGTTTTAACGTTGTCGTCGGTTGATCACGCGTGTGCACGTGTGACGACATGCCCGACATGCTCAACATGCTCGGTTACGGGGGAGTGCCCCGTGTGTAAGCGCTTGCCTCCGAACGAACGAGATCAAATGGTCTCTCTCGACCGAGAGGTCCTTAAAGGAGCGCCGTATAATTAACAATGTCCGCTAACGAGGGTTTGAGTGGCGTGTGATCCGCCGGATCGGGCAATTACAATAACAATTAGCGGCAATGAAAAGCGAATTACGCTTTATTTACGTAAGGTAATTGCGTTAAGCGTTCGCTTAAGCAGCACGGGGCGTATACTCGTTTTACTACGCGTGTGAGATTTTCGCCGGCCTACATCAAACATGGGAAACTGACGGTTTAAAAAAAAAGTTTAACCACTTTGGTACGAATAAAGATGTCAAGTCTTAATTAAATAGTACTAGAATTAAGAGTGTTAAGACTGCGGGGTTAAGGAAAATGTGAGAAACTTGAAATGTCACAATCAAGTAGCCTACAGCACAAACCTCGATATAACTGGTTAATTCGGGGAAGAGAGACTTTGTAACTGTTTTATGAATGAACGTTTTTAGTCCTAGTTTTAGTATTTCGAAATAGAAATCTAAAATACAAATTTCTGGTTTAACCTAAAAAGGATTCAAAATTGATCAAACAATCATATCTGCGTTATTTATGGAAGTAAAGATACGATTTGTATTTTAAATTAAAGCCGAAACGTTTATCTTTACAATGATATATAAAGATCAATATGGTAGTTGATAAAAATTGTGAGATATAAACTAAAATCTAAAAATTCGTTGTAGTGAATAGCATAGAAAGAAGGTACAACACAAAATTGGAGACATTTTTGACAATAATTAACAGCAAGGAATTTGAGAAAACGACTATAAATAAGCAGATGAATCCAGATTTTGAAAATTAAAAGTAAAGTTGACGTGGCTAAAGCTCCTGAAGATGACTAAATATAGTTGAAACCAGTTGAGCCGAAAATAAAATGTATCCATTTCAAAAGCAAAGTTATTTTATTACCTAATTATTCTAACAAGATGAAAAGTAATAATATTAATTAAAATCTAGAATACTAATTTCTAGTTAAACCTAATAATGTTTAAAAATTGAAGATGCTCAAACAATCATAACTGCTTTATTTATGGGTGTGAAGAAATAATTTATACTTTAAATTAAAGCCGAAACGTTTATCTTTACAATGATATATAAAGATCAATATGGTAGTTGATAAAAATTGTGAGATATAAACTAAAATCTAAAATACTAATTTCTAGTTAAACCTAAAAATGTTTAAAAATTCAAGATGTTCAAACAATCATAACTGCTTTATTTATGGAAGTGCAGAAATAACTTATACTTTAAATTAAAGCCGAAACGTTTATCTTTACGATGATATATAAAGATCAATATGGTAGTTGATAAAAATTGTGAGATATAAACTAAAATCTAAAATACTAATTTTTAATTGAACCTAAAAATGTTTAAAAATTGAAGATGTTCAAACAATCATAACTGCTTTATTTATAGGAGTGAAGAAATAATTTATACTTTAAATTAAAGCTGAAACGTTTATCTTTACAATGATATATAAAGATCAATATGGTAGTTGATAAAAATTTTGAGATAAACATTAGAATGTAAAATGCCGATTTCTAATTTAACCTAAAAATGATTAAAAATTGAATATGTACAAACCATCATACCGTCTTTATTGGTAGGAGTAGAAAAATGATTTATACTTTAAATTAAAGCCGAAACGTTTATCTTTAAAATGATATATAAAGATCGATATGGTAGATGATAAAAATTTTGAGATAAAAGTTAAATTCTAACGTATCAATCTCTAGTTTAACCTAAAAATGATTAAAAATTGAATATGTTCAAACAATCATATCTACTTTATTTATGGGAGTAGATAAATGATTTATACTTTAAATTAAAGCTGAAACGTTTATCTTTAAAATGATATATAAAGATCGATATGGTAGATGAAAAAAATGTTGAGATAAAAATTAAAATCCAAAATACCAATTTCTAGTTTAACCAAAAAATGATTAAAAATTGAATAGGTTCAAACAATCATATCTACTTTATTTATGGGAGTAGATAAATGATTTATACTTTAAATTAAAGCCGAAACGTTTATCTTTAAAATGATATATAAAGATCGATATAGTAGATGATAAAAATTTTGAGATAAAGATTAGAATGTAAAATACCGATTTCTAGTTTAACCTAAAAATGATTAAAAATTAAATATGTTCAAACAATCATATGAAGTACTTTATTTATGGGAGTAAAGAAATGATTTATACTTTAAATTAAAGCCGAAACGTTTATCTTTAAGATGATATATAAAGATCAATATGGTATATGATAAAAATTATGAGATAAAGATTGAAATTTAAAATACCAATTTCTAATTTAACCTAAAAATGATTAAAAATTGAATATATTCAAACAATCATATCTACTTTATATATGGCAGTAAAGTAATGATATATACTTTAAATTAAAGCCGAAACGTTTATCTTTAAGATGATATATAAAGACCAATATGATAGTTGATAAAAATTTTAAGATAAAAATTAAAACCTAAATCAACATTTTTTAATTTTATCTAAAAAATGGTTAAAAATGGAACATGTTCCAACAATCTTACCGGCTTTATTTATGGGATTAAAGAAACAATTTATACTTTAAATGAAAGCAGAAGCGTTTATCTTTCAGATGATATATAGCGAACAATATGTTAGATGATAAAAATGTTGAGATAATAATTAAAATCTAAACCACCAATTTTTAGTTTAATCTAAAAATTATTAAAAATTGAATATGTTCAAGCAATCATATCTACTTTATTTATGGGAGTAAGGAAATGATTTATACTTTAAATTAAAGCCGAAACTTTTATCTTGCAGGTGATATATAAAGATAAATATGGTAGATGACAAAAATTATGGGATAATGATTAAAATATAAAATACCAATTTCTAATTTAACCTAAAAATGATTAAAAATGTTCAAACAATCATATCTACTTTATTTATAGGAGTAAAGAAATGATTTATACTTTAAATTAAAGATGAAACGTTGATCTTTCAGGTGATATATAAAGAGCAATATGGTAGATGACAAAAATTTTTAATCTAGCGCTGAATAACAACTAAATCTAGATCTAACACTAGACTGTAGAACTAGACTGTTCTAACGAGGTCCATTATATCAATGATTTGCTGTACTTTATTTTAGTAAGAAAGAGAAGGAATTGGTCTAGTTTTTGAATTATCGATTTAGAACAAGATGTGGTTTCTATTTCCTGTGAAACATAATGTCCGATTAAATATACATCATAACCAGTCATCAATCACCCAATACGTCACGGTGGTGTGTAATTTTCCAGGAGGGAAAATCCTTAGAAGAACTCGAAGAGACGAAAATTAAAATTAAGTAGCGGTTTTGCTTTTACAGGCGCCGTACCGCTATTTTTACCTGTACCATCCTAACCAAAATAAAATTTCCCCGACCCATAATACGAACCATCCATCTCTAGGCGATGAAAAGAAATCTTGGTACGAAGTAAAGATCAGATCGCATCAATCAAAAAACTAGACTATACTTTAAAAGAACGGGGCAGGTCTAGTAAGGTTCGAATTAGAATAGCGTTTTGCTTATTATAATCTGCCTCTTTCCTAATGAGACCAGTTCGAAAAATTCATTTGCGAACGGCCGACCTATACAGGGTCGGTTTTCAGGCACATTTAATTAGTGAGCGGCCTCGCCCCGGAACGCGGTTTCTTTGTCGACCTGATTGATAAACTTTCTGACCCTTATAATTTGCTAATTACCTCGGGCGTTATAAATTTAAAAAATTAATAATAAAAGAAAAATTTAACTCTATAAGTCATAATTTTATTTGTAATCATAGTTAATAAAACTAGACGCCACATCAAACGAAACCAAAAGGATAAACCGCGTCCGGGCGAACTAATTAATTCTTCTTTCCTCCTTCTTTTTGTCTTAATTTACATCAGTTTTACGACCGACACAATTAAGACGATAACGCCTTTATTAACTATACCGCCTTTACACTTTTAATAGCACCAAATTTCATAATAAATCGTTATTTAATTTTTAAAGAGAATCTTAATTATCCCATTTTTAAATATTGCAACAATGAAAATATAAATAACTGGAGAAATGAAGTAAAATGAAGGTGCATAAACGACTTAAATTACATTTTTCAGTGTCAGTGTGTAGAGATAGTGTCGGAGATAATGTGTCACGCATACATTGTCACGCGCGGTCGCCCTCTGGTGGACGCAATTAGCGACGTCACTTCCGGGCGACGTCGGCGTCCGCCAGGACAATTTTAATATCTTCTTCCTAGTCGCAATTTATTTATTTTACGGGAGGCGGAAGGACTCGAACCGGCTCGTTAAAAATGAATTACCGCCGGCTCGTTTTCTTAATCAGGACGACTTTTGAGGGCAATTTACTGGATTTCGTGTTTAATTTTCTGCGACGAATATAATACTCTTGATATACTTAAATTTGAGGGAACTGAAATTAACTAACACTTCATGATAATAATAATTTTGAATTACAACAATAAAAAGTTCGTTAAGTCGCAATCCCAGGTAAATCTACACTCTCATTTCTGTTTGTGGTCAATTTCGTTGGCAGTGCTTTGCATAATACGGAGTTTGCCCTAGAAATTTGCAACGATGCTAAAGGCGCTTTTGATAAAACCACATTCTCTGGAATTTACAAAGCTTTATTGGAACAATGCAACACTTTATGGCACAAATCACAACCCTCTGTGGCTTGATAAGATAAAGAACTGTTAAGTTAAGAACTGTTCAAGCATCCTTCAAGGAGCACTAGGAAGTCCACAAAAATGGAATCTCTCAGCTATCTCATAATACACCTAAATCTATCCTTATAAGAAGTATGTTAATGAACACTTAACCTAAATGGAAATTGCTGTAGTAAACAATCTGACAACCAATCAAGAATGGAAAAGGTTGTTTTCTGTCTTCTTCAAAATTTCGTTTAAACTGTCCACAAAGATTAAGTACTTATCACATCTTATAAGACCGCCTGATGTAGGTACTTGATGATTTGGCCATCACCAAATTATCATGAAAACAACTGTTCCTGGATTACTGCAAAGAGATACGCAAAGGCCCATGTTACATTACACCTACAACTAAAAATATTTGGGTTTAGCTATTTTTATTCGCAAATTCGCAAAATAAGTTCTTAGTTCTTTTGGTTCAATAAAAATGTACAATAATAAAACTAAAACAACTAAAACTAGACACTAAACCTAGAACTAGAAATGTTCGGGTTTAGCCGTACATCTTCAGGCGCTCAGCTTAAATTGAGTCTAATCAGGAATTGCGAATCTCTCAAACCACATTGCAAGATTAAATTAACCTAAGAACAGAAACCGCTTGACCATTTGAAACGCAGAAACTTTTCAGACTGTACTCTGCTAAAGTTTAGAGAAAAGCTAATGGCTTTGTTAATAAGCAAAATTTGCGGAAATGGGCAGCAACAAACAAGTGACTCCAGTACAATCTCAAAAAGTGATCGTTCATCGATTATCGCCAATAGAGTCCACTTTTGTGCAATGGAAGACTATTTTTTGCAAAAATTGTGTAAACTTGACATCAAAGAAATGTGGTTCCAAAAAGTTGAGAGACACAGTTTGTCAAACAATTGATCTATTAAAGTGGAAGTATGGTAACAGTGTAATTTCTTTATCGTATTTATTTAATTAGATTTATGCCGATATGTGTAAAAGGGTGGTTCAAAATGTATATTAGATCTGGAATAAATTTCAGCTCCATATCTCAATTATTCTGTGATTTATTTTTACATAAAATTGTTATGACTACTAAAAACTCGCTAACTTTGGGTGAGATGGCTAGCCATAAGTATAATGAAAAAAACTACAATTACAGAATCTTACACCAACTGTGAAAAGTATAGTGTAGGATCTGTGATGGTAAAGAGTCGTTTTCAGCTGCTGGATCGGTATCTTTGCACTTCATCGAGGAAATAATGAATCAGAATACGTATCTGGATATTTTATGATCCAATTCACCTCGAATCGTGGATAAATTATCTCTTGGCAGCGACTGGCGATTCTATCATGATAAGAACCCAACACACAACGCTTACAATGTATGTCGCTGGCTTGTGCATAATTGTATTCATGTATTTGAAACATCACTCCAAAGCCCGAATATAAGCTCCATCGAAAGTTTGTGATCTATGAATACTAAAGTACGGAAATATGAAGTTTTTTTTGGTTTTTTTCTCGTTTCCTCTTTTTTGATTAGCATTAAAATGTAATATTGAGCCATATAAAATTAGTTAAATCAAAAAAATGTAGAAAACTTTTGATGCTCGTTATCGATATTCAATCTGTTCGCCTATAAATCCACTTATATCGTGAAAACTAGTATACGCTTCACATGGAGCTATTTTGTATACGAAACGTTCGAGTCCGGTTTTGCGCGCGGTTTATTTACCTGGTGGATAAGACTTCGGGCGGGCGACGGTGGCGGTTGTTCGGGTCGTGTTTGCGTGCCGTGGCCCGCGATCGTGCCAATTACAGGGCTTAAAGTGTTCCCCGGGAACAAAACGAACGGGCCGGACACGGGCTTTTTATTCCCCGGGATAAGGCACCGCAATATATTATTGAACTGGCTCACCTACGCCGACGCCACTGACTCTTTCTACCCACGGTGGCGTATACACAAGGCCGAGGTCGTTTTTCAGGATTTCAGATTTCCTACTAAAAATTATTGATGGGAACACGTACGATTCGTAGACCTAATACAAAGATTTTCTTGTGCTGATTTAATGTAACTTTCATAAAAAAAAGGACAATTAGTAAGTTGAGCAATTTGTGAAGACATTTAATAAGCGGTGTAATGTACGGCCTTCGGGGCAATTAGCGCGAAACGCCGCGATTTCTATATAAACATAACATAAATTGTTGAAAACGTAACGGTCGCGTCCGGAGCTGTCGAGATCCCGACAGTATTTTTATCTCTGCAAACGGTTATCTTCTTGGAACCCTGTCGTAACTTTGAACGTCCATTGGCGATTTGTTCGATGCACTTCTGCGAGCGTTCGCGCTTTATGCAATTAGAAGCTGAGAAGCATTGTATTCGAAGAAGACCTCGACTTGGCAAGGGCGCTTCTATATTTATTTCTGATATTGGCACTTGTACCGAGATTTCTAGAACTCATTAGCAATGTTTAATGAACGACTTTAACAAAGAAACAGAAATGAATCGTGTGAAAACAATTCAGTCAATTCAATAATAACGTTAAAATGTCAAATTAAAGTAATAAATCTTTCACAATTTTAGAATATTGATAAACATTAAATGTACGTATAATTAAATGGTTTGGAAAACCACATTACGATCACGTTTTGTATTCTTATTGGTTCTTATTCAGTCATATAAGATGTGATAAGTACTTAATCTCTGTGGACAGTTTAAATGGAATTTTGAAGAAGATAGAAAATAATCTTTTCTATCATTTGTTGGATGTCATTACAGCAATCCCCATTTAGATTAAATGTTCTCAGCATCCTGCCAAAGAATTCATTAACATACTTGCTTCTTATAAGAATTGTCAAGGAAACTGCGAAGCCAACAATTTTCAAATAGATTAGATTTAGGCGTATTATGAGATATTAACTTTAGAAGTTAGCTGAGAACATGGCACTTTGCGTATCTTTTTGCAATAATCCAGGAACAGTTGTTATCGTGATAATTTAGTGATAGCCAAATCATCAAGTACATCAGGCAGTCATATAAGATGTGATAAGTACTTAATCTCTGTGGACAGTTCCCAGTTAGATTAAGTGTTCGCAGCATCCTGCCAAAGAGCTCATTAACGTACTTGCTTCTTATAAGAATTGTCAGGGCAACTGCGAAGCCAACAATTTTCAAATAGATTAGATTTAGACGTATTATGAGATGTTAACTTTAGAAGATTGCTGCGAACATGGCCCTTTGCGTATCTCTTTGCAGTAATCCAGGAACAGTTATTTTTGAGATAATTTGGTGATGGCCAAACCATCCAATATATCAGGCAGTCATACAAAATTTATAAGTACTTAATCATTCTGGACAGTTTAAATTAAATTTAAATTAATTTTCCATCTTTTATCGGTTTTCAGATATAACGTATTCTTATCGGTTATTTTAAGAGCGGTTTGTATGCTAAGCATGTTTCAACAATTTTTTTCAGGAACAGTAATCTTTATGATAAGTTGGTGATGGTCAAATCATCAAGTACATCAGGCAGTCATATAAGATGTGATAAGTACTTAATCTCTGTGGACTGTTTAAATGGAATTTTGAAGAAGATAGAAAATAATCTTTTCCATCATTTGTTGGATGTCAGATGGTCTATTGCAGCAATTCCCATTTAGATTAAGTGTTCTCAGCATCCTGCCAAAAAGTTCATTAACGTACTTGCTTCTTATAAGAATTGTCAGGGCAACTGCGAAGCCAACAATTTTCAAATAGATTAGATTTAGACGTATTATGAGATATTAACTTTAGAAGATTGCTGCGAACATGGCCCTTTGCGTATCTCTTTGCAGTAATCCAGGAACAGTTGTTTTCAAGATAATTTGGTGATGGCCAAACCATCCAATATATCAGGCAGTCATACAAGATGTATAAGTACTTAATCATTTATCGGTTGTCAGATTGTCTATTACACCAATTTCCATTGAGGTTGGGTGCTCCCAGAATTCTGCCAGAATTCATTAACATACTTGCTTCCTATAAGGATTGTCAGGGCAACTGCGAAGCCAACAATTTTAAAATAGGTTAGATTTAGGCGTGTTATGAGATATTAACTTTAGCAGATTACTCCATTGGCGATTTGTTCGATGCACTTTTGCGAGCGTTCAAGCTTTATGCAATTAGAAGCTAAGAAGCATGGTATTGGAAGAAGACTTCGACTTGGCAATGCCGCTTCTATATTTATGTCTGAGATTTCTAGAACTCATTAGCAATGTTTAATGAAAGACTTTAACAAAGAAACAGAAATTAATCGTGTGAAAACAATTCAGTCAATTCAATAATAACGTTAAAATGTCAAATTATAGAAACAAATCTTTCATGATTTTACAATGTTGATAAACATTAAATGTACGTATAATTTAATGGTTTGCAAAACCACATTACGATCACGTTTTGTATTCTTATCGGTTATTTTAAGAGCGGTTTGTATGCTAAGCGTGTTTCAGCAATTTTTTCATCGATTATGGTAAACGGCGACATAAACCGAGTGAGGCCGCGACAATGCAAAGAAAGGACTTGCGTAAACTTTATATTAGGTAATTCTCATTTTAATGGTCGCCGTTAAACGTACACAGAATTCGCGCGAATATTAAGATTACGTTATTAAATTACTAACAAATCAACTCGCGTGCGCGGGATTTGTATGAAAATGGATCTAAAAATAAAACTCGCCGGTTACAGCCGACAGTTTCCAGTTATGCGTCCAATTTGAATTTAAATTGACAGCATTCAATGTCCATGCATATACTGAGTCGTTTTATCGCAGTATTACATTATAGAAGTGTTTATTAAATCCGTTCGTTGAGACGCTTTTTGCAAGAAAACGTGCGCGCGATTAAGGTTTTTCTGATAATTACGTTTAGTCGCGGTCGTTAAAAATGGTAATTACGCAAATTAAATCGACGACAACACATATATCTCCCTCTCTACTTGTCATTGTCAAAGCACCTTAGCCCACATTTACAACATGATTTATAGACAGACCTTCCATCAATTTTCACCAACATAATTTTCATACTCGTCTAGAGAATTCCAAAAAAGGATGATAATTTTAATACCTAAAGAACAGGTGGTTCATATACCACCTGGATGGTACATACTTTGTACTAATTGAAAACTTTATAAAGAGATTACTTTTTACTTATTGAAAGAAGATTCGAGATCGAGGAGTTTTATCACCAAAAGATCTTAAAAAAATATATCTTCAAACAATAACTCTTTGGGTCGGTCTTGGTCGATCCAATTTGCGCCGCTGTATAAGTACAGCACCGAGAACGTCGATGGGTTCGGTCCTCGATCACGCAAAAGCACGACTTCCAAAGTGCCCGGGTGCCTTCTACTCCTTCTTGGTCCGGTGCACCGGCAGCACGAATGCAGATTTCCCAGCGGAGAACACCATAGCCGCGGCGGCCGCTCGAACGAACGGTAACGTACGAGCACATTCAAATGAGCTGGGTTCCGCGACGCGACCGCGCGACCACCCGCGAGATGGCGCTTATCGCCTCTCGGATCTCTCGGAGCGTCGCCGAGGCAGCTCTCCACCGCCCCCGTATCTGGTGACAACATCTACAATCTAGATCATGCGCACACCTAGGATTATAACGAATGTTACCTTTATAGTAGTAAAACCAACGATGATATTGTTTCAGAGTTTATGGTTTGTTTTAACTAAAAACTATTTCTAACAAAATAACTACATTTAAAATAAATTTCTTACATATTAGTTTCCCTTATATGTGCACTTGTACCAAGCGATAAATTGCCTAAGCCCCATCAGATACTCCTGCACACAATCTGGCAATAGGAACCAAGATTTCAGAATACAGCCATTAGGACTCACAAAAATATCTTTCCTTATCTCATCGTCTTGTTAACAAGCATTAAATTGGCATTTCTTTTGGCTAATTTTAATAAGAATATGACAAATAAAAGAGAGTGTTTAGTTATACAGGGTGTTTCATAATACATGCGCAGCACTTCGGAATGTGATAGCTTGTCCAAAAATTTGAAAAAAACTTTCTATCAACTTACCCCTTAAAATGCACCATTTTCCAGATACAGGGTGTTGAAATTTAATAAAAATAATCGTTTATCATGCAGAAACTAGCGTTTGTACACTGAGAGAAAAAGTGACGATAAAATCAGTCCGATGAAAAAGTACGTTGACACAATGAACCTTTTGCACAAATGGATGAACTCGTTCATTGATTAATGTAAATTTATTGCATGAATGAATACAACAAAGTTGAACATTATAATTATGTCCAGGATTATTCTGCCAATGATACTACTTTATAGTATAGTTTAAAAATGTTCATTACTGCAATAACATCATACAATGTAATTATGTACAGGTTTATCTTTCTAACGATGCTAGTTCATAGTATCAATTAAAGCTGTTCATTGAGCCAATAACATCATAGGTTCTTATAATGTACATATTAATCCTGCTAATGAAGCTACTTCATAAAATATTCCTTTATATTATTATTATAACATTATACGTTGGGACAATGAAATTATTTGTTGCTTTAATGCTAACTGTTAATTAACACTATGTCCCTTGCTTCTGTCCTCGATTATACCTGTAATGTGACATGTGGTAAAAATTGTAAGTATGATGAGGTAGTTGATAAGTTTTTCTTATCATAATTGTCTTGAAAGAAATTCGTTGATCACAGCGTATCTTTTATCCTTTCACATTCAGTAATTTTCTAACATAAATAAGGTAATACTAATCAGATAGTTAAACACCAAACTAATTTTTTAGGCTTTATTGTACTGCAACACATCATATATAAATAGGTGTTTTATGGCAACTTCAAAACTTTAAACTTTAATTTAAAAATATTCTCGCCAATGGCTATCACAAAAGGTTGTATTAGTGCAGCCACATAGCGGCTGCTACGCCACCATCTAGAATTAACAAAATTAATTCAAACAAGTTGTGAAGAAATCCTTCATCAGCATCGTTACGCATTTCTCGTAATTGATTTATGTTGCGCATGCCTTTTTCTTTGACATGATTTTTGTCACTTAGGAATCCATAATTATCTCCTCACATTGCTTCCAATTCAGTAACAAACTATCGTGATTAGTGTCAAACCCTGCCGTAAAGTCCATGTTAATCTGTAAAATAACATGTTGTAAGCTTTTCTAGTATGATTACGAAAGAGATATTGTTTATACCAAACGAAAACCCATGGCCTTTTATAAAATCGCCATTTTTCAAGTAATTCTGATGTTCAGGTTACCGTTTTAAGATCTATAAACTTTAACTGTCTGCAAGCTTTCCAAGCATGGTCAAAATCTTCGGAAGAGAGATTATCATCTGTTAATGATGAAATCATTATTATCAACATCTTAAAATACCTATCATCAATGCACCTCAATTTAAGTATCCTACTAAAATATTAATAGACATGTTTAAAAAAAAACAAGTTATTTTATCAAAAATTATCTCAGTTCAAATATAAATCTACAATTTAATAGTTTTTGTAACAGCTAAAACAAAACAGTATTTTACTTATCAAATTGCACAATTTACTAAATTCACTTCACCCAGTAGTTTCGTTACGCGAAGAAACACGTGATATAAGCGAATGAGCTAGCACAGAATAAAGAAACGATTCTTGGAAACAAGCAGAAACCGGTAGAAACAAGTAAACAAGGTTAGTAAGGGACGAATTGTAAATCATAACTTAGTGGATTCGTTTAGTTTTTTTTAATGTTCAGTACGTTGCGATAATCATTAATTAATTTTACGAACTTGGCGTTTTTAAATAATATTGTTATTGGCACAACAAATTATTTCGTCATTATAAGGAATAAAATACGTCTCCCTAATAAAATAATTTGTTGAGACAAGAAAGGTTGTTGCCAGAATAATAAATTAAATCGGGTTCATAATGTTAATAATGTTTATCAATTTTTCTTCGATGTGTACAGGGTGTCCCAATTTCGATGTCCGCATAGGCTATCTCCGAAACTACAAGAGATACAAAAAAAGTAGCTTACATGTCATGATCTCGTTTTTCGAGAAAATGCTAATGCCGAAAACTCCGAACAGCTATCGTCTTTTGTTTTCGCCCTATCGGCAAAAACTGAAAATTTTGCGAAAACGACAATCGCGAATATCTCACTTATTATCAACGATGGAGTATTATAAATAAAACATTATATGGGCAACTTTTTACGAAGAATTCAGTGGCGTAGATAGAATTTTTTTCCCATCTTTTATTTTCGAGATTTTAGAAGTAACTTTATTTTTTTAAATGGAAGCCATAGTTGGCTATGACCTAAAATAATTTGTTATTTTCTTCTGATAACAAATATATATAGTTTGTGGGGTATATTTCTTATAGTTATTGAATAATTAACAAAAATTCATTTTATTCTATCTAAAACTAATGTATGTATTTAAAAGTTAATGTTGCTATGGTGATAACCATACATACTATGATGGAATATAATGTATCAATTTTTTTTGTTCTTTCTAAAACTATTGTATGTATTTAAAACTTAATGTTGTTATGGTGATAACCATACCATGATGGAAAACATTGGGTACGTTCAGCAGGTGTCAACAGTTGAATTAAATCAGTCAGCTAGTTGTATGAGCTTTAATACAGCGGAACGAAATCGGCTGAACAAGCAATTGAGAATTAGCTGTTCAGCATAACCTAAAACTATGGCCAACAATAATATTTTTGAAAATTTTGTGTTATTACAAGAGATAATGGATGATGATGTTGATTTTAAGGCTCATTTCATTTTATACAGTTCTGCCAGTTTTCAAAATTAAAGGGGAGAAACAAAAAATATTAATCCTAACCTAGAATTTCACAACCGCTGACAAACTAAGCGCAGATTACTTACGTTGAGATATGTACTAAACTGCTGCGTAACAGCGCTGACTTAGCATATCGTTCAGCCGCGCCTGCTAATATAGCAACTCAACAGTTGACACCGGCTGAACGTGCCCGTTGTTTCCAATTATTGCCAAAGGTTGTACCTAGTAGTATTTAAAAATTCACTAACAACTCTGGCATTATGTGCTGGTGCTCCGTCATATTGAAAATATATCATTTGAGACTTATTTAATGGCAAATTGTCGACCAAAGGCACGATGTGCTGCCTTGACATATTGGGGTATTACCTGAGTTTAAGTTTTTATGGTAGATACTATATGCCAACATTCTATTATCTAAAAGGGCACACCATACATTGAACCCCAACCTTCTTTGAACAGTCAGAGACTTCATTGGTCCAGATGACATTTTGAACAAACAGCAGATTATTTAATTTTTCTAAATATCATCTACAAAATTCTAATCTTAGATTGACATCTCCGGCACGTAAATAATGAATTAGCCCCGCTTTGTATGGTTTATACATATTTTTCTTTCATATTCGGGAGCAGCGGCTTTTGGGTCAGATGTCTTGTTCAATTTCTCTGCAAGATGTTGATGGATTTATCGCAAGTGAAGTCAACATATTGACTTCATCCTCTTGCAGGCCATTTTGGTGTGTTTTAGCACGTGGTTTGGGGAAGGACCAAAAATCTATTAAATTTTCTGCTAACCGGCTGAAGGTTCTTACGTGCGGTTGCCTTTCTTCCGGATACCTTGTGAAATATAATTCCGCGGCTAACGTCGCATTCTTATCTGATAATATATAGCATTCCACATTCCATCATGTTACATTTTCATAATTTTCGAAATTCATTGTAATGTTTTATTCAGTTTTGTTATACTTTGACACCTAACATGCTGGTGCATCGTACCAGCTCATAATGATAGAGTTGTTATTGAATTTTTAAATAAAAACTTTGGCAATTATTTGATACATTATGTTCCATCATAGTATGGTTATCACCATAGCAACATTAACTTTTAAATACATACATTAGTTTTAGATAGAACAAAATGAATTTTTATTAATTATTCAATAACTATAAGAAATATACCCTACAAACTATATATATTTGTTATCAGAAGAAAATAACAAATTATTTTAGGTCATAGCCAACTACGGTTTCTATTTAAAAAAATAAAGTTACGTCTAAAATCTCGAAAATAAAAGATGGGAAAAAAATTCTTCCTACGCCACTGAATTCTTCGTAAAAAGTTGCCCATATAATGTTTTATTTATAATACTCCATCGTTGATAATAAGTGAGATATTCGCAATTGTCGTTTTCGCAAAATTTTCACTTTTTGCCGATAGGGCGAAAATAAAAGACGATAGCTGTTCGGAGTTTTCGGCATTAACATTTTTTCGAAAAACGAGATCATGACATGTAAGCTACTTTTTTTGTATCTCTTTTAGTTTCGGAGATAGCCTATGCGGACATCGAAATTGGGACACCCTGTACATTAAGGTGATGTACTTGTTCATTGACCAATAAACGTATACATTAATACTACGAATTCGTGTTATTGGTATTTATTATCAGCATAACGAAAAGTTTCATTGATGTAATGATTGAATACTTCGCCTAAATTAAAAAGGTTGTTGCCAGAATAATTTTTGTACATTAATTTCAATAAATCAGATTTTTAATATTGATAAATGCATTATAGAGTCACCAAGAAAAATCTATAACATTTTTGATAATATCGATGAAAATTTCAATGTGACAATGAAGTTGCTATTAATAAACGCTGATTATTAATAATACGTAGAAAATTTCTTTCAGTGAGATTGATCAATTCGGCTTGGACTCACTATATCAGAGATATAAAAATATGCATAAAATAAAAGGTGATTGTTTTACATAAAAAATAAATTAACCTATATAAGAAACAGTAATCTGGGACATAGTTAAACATAGTCGTGTATCAATAGTGATTTGTCGCGGAACTGCGCGTAGCTCTTCGTCCGTGGACCGTGAGAAATGCAAGAACGTTGGCGCAATACTCCCGCCGATGACGATTTCCCAAGCGCCGTGCTGCGTCCTTTAAAGTTGTTGCCTGTGGCCGGTTGACCGAGAGGTGGACAATTTTCTATTTTCAATCTTAGGCTTGGGCGGCTCGAGTCGTTTATCGCCGAGCAAACAAACGAAGCGGTGATAAATATTAATTAATTAGATAGAACGACGAGCGGCTTAGATGCCAAGTATGCATTATGCAAATTTTATCGCAGCGCGGTTCTCTTGATGTGTCCGTCGGAGGTAATGAATACATTATTCGAACGCGTTTTGCATGCACACTCATGACGGATTTGCCACTTTTTTCCAAGAAACGTCTCTCCGCAGACCGAGTTACGCGTTTATTGTATTCAAATCGAACCGGCACGCACGAGGCTCGTATAAACCCGGTCTGCAATTTACCGTAATTATCCTTCTACTCAGACTATTGCAAATTAACTCTCTTAAGAAAAGTACGACGGAAAAGGACGTACCTACATAAATACACCACAACAGAAGTTGTTTCTGTTTGCGTTACGCGTGAGCAATTTTTACTTAGCTACTGTGGGGATAGTTATCTGATTTTCAACTCCTCATTTAAATTTCTTTGCCAACAGCAAAAACTTTATACTTAAAAATTTTTTAGCTGAGTAAAAATTTAACGGCAATCCGGTAAGTTTCGTGAAGTCTACGCTAACACGAACTCGTGGCGATCTCGTCGCCTCTTTAATGACGTGTTTCCCCCTAATAAGATAAGGTGCGATCCGAGATAATATAAATTTAATACCGCGCAATCGTTCCAAGATTACAACGAGGTGTCGCGGTACGCACCGTTGCATCCTGTTCCTCTCTCCAACTCGAGAACCTGCAACTACGGCTCGTGTTCTATAGCGATACGTCATTGGGACCAGATCTCTTATCTTTAACTCGTGGTCGCAGAGTATCGATGCTCGAAATCACATATCCTATCTAACCAAATTAATGACAATAACGCCCACATTTAAGTGTAAATAATCTATAATCATTTAATTTTTAGAAAATAAATTTTTCCTGAAACATAATATATTCGCAAAAATTTAATTGATCATGACTGATAGAATAAAAGATGAGTTAAGCTAAAGAGTCGAGTCGGTACCGAACTAATGCTATCAAAGGCAGCTGTCGGCATCCGAGCCGCCTTTGTTTAAACGGTTTAATTGGGATCGCGTTAATCCAGCCAGCCCAATTTGCGGAGCCTTTTTGAATATTATACGAATCGAGCGCGAAAGGACGACGTCTTCGAGGTTAAACGCTGTGGATGCTAATTCCGAAGCGCCCCGCGCTAATTTACATCCATTTGCGGCGTTATTTATGGCCGCGCCGGCCGCTAATGAGCGTGATTATCGCTCGCATGACTCGACATAAAATTAAAAAGGGATGCGCCAACTGGAATTCCGCCTTCTTTTCATATATTCACGTATTTCTTTTAAATCGATCCGAATTTAAAATACTTTCATATAATTATAACTGTATTGGCATCGCAATCATACTTTTTGATAGTAAAGAAAATGTGGCCTTTTTCTGCGACACATTCTTTTCCATTTGCCATTGCCGAAACAATTGACCTTTAAACCTTGATTACAAACACATCCTGAATTCTTTGTTTAGCCAAAATGTCAACGATGTTATTATGAACTAACCAGTATAACTCTTTATCGATACATATCTACACGCAATTCCTTGAAGTATCCCATAAGTTCTTGCATTGCTTTCGACATACCTCCACAAGATTAAACGACGATTATTTTGCCTTTGAAATTGTCAGTTTGTTTGTGTATGCAAAGAGGTGTTAATTAGGTTAGTCACCATATCCCAAAGAATAGGTCCCCTGGGGATATAATTTGTGAGCCTTTTCTGACGCCTTGCACGTATTGACATGACATTCCTGAATCACCTAAACAAAGTCTTGAAGCTTTTCAAAAAGCTTCACAAGATGTTGTTAAATGTTCCTAAAATGTTTAAAGTGTATTACGACATGCTTACAATCTGACTATTGGATCAATTGATTCCTAGGTTGCATCCTATATGGACTTCCACGCACTTTGCATTTATGAAGTAAAATTGGTCTATACGGAATAGCTTAAAAATGCTAGGGAGCCTCCCTTATGATGCAGGTGATAACACAATCTGTTGTTGCAAAATCTCATTTTGGATTCCTTCCTCTGCAAAACGGTGGAACACTTCCTCAACTTTATAAGAAACCATTAGTTTTCTTCTTAGCTATCTTTGATCTGGTGTTATGCTTCTGACTTCATCGCAAATAACAGTCTTCCAAGCAGAGTATATGTTGTATCCAGGCAACTCTTTTTACTTGACCTAACCTCCAATTTAAGCCCCTGGTACAATACATAATGGGATAAATCTCCGCTACAGAATTAAAATACAATTACAGAGTGAGTTCATTACATACTAGGAACTGGGAAGAAGTACAAGACAACTATCTGGTATCCGGCCTATCCGGCCATTTTTTAAAATACGGCCAAATATCTGGTTTTGGCTGTATAATAAGAACCTATTACTTAGTACTCCACCATTTACAGGAATTAGTATATCTTTTAGGTGTTGAACACTGCATATAATAATCAAGTTCAACCCCAATAGGACCTTTTTCATTGAGTACAACTTTATTTATATCAGGTTTGTCTTTAGTAACCTCATTGTAACAATACCAATACGATATATAAAATCTCGCAGTTTCGTCTAGTTTCCTTCTCTTCGCTTGTAATTCATCATCACATTCATTACTAACAGAACTGTCGCTGCTATTACTTTAAATTATTAATTAAAGTATCCTCTTCTTAATTCAAAAAGCCATTTTGAAAAATCACTTTCAGTTTTTGAGAAATAAATTTTTGAAATGATCGACTTTTTAAATTTTCGTTGATTAAGTAAAAATTCGTATAAAATCTAGTTCTTGGAATATGAGTATGAAAGTTTCCCAAAGTGTTAATAAAAGTGTCTTTTTCCCAATGAACCAACCCATTTTGAAAAATAATTTTTAGTTTTTTACAATATTTGAAGTTTTGATAAAATTTTCGATGTTGCAATTTTAATCGATAATTTTCAAAATTCGTTATAAAATTAATTTCTTGCAGGATCCTTGTGGAAATATCACCAATTATTAATTAAAGTATCCTCTTTTTTGAGTTGCTTCGTTAGTTAAATCAGCATCAAAAAAGTTCATTTTGTATCGTGGATCCAAATAAGTTGACATATCTTATCAGCTTTCTTATTAATTTCAGAAATGTACCAGAAATTATAACCATAATGGTCCGATAGATATGCCGGATAACCGGATATCCGCCTTTTCGCGAAATCACTATCCGTTCCATCACTAATATATTCTGTTCAAGGAAGTTATTGCTACATGAGAAAACTAGAAACCAGAATGTCTCAGAATTCTTGAGACATTTCTTAAGAGTCTTGTGACGCATCACATAAATTTCAGAAATCTTAGCTATCTTTGATCTGATGTTATGATTCTGACTTCAGCATCAAGTAGTAGTGTGGCAAGCAGAGTGTACGTTGTGTCCAGGCAGCTCTTTGTATATGACCTAATCTCCATTTTAAACAAGGAGAAGCCCCCCCCCCTCTTGGTATAATAATAATACGTTACATACTAAGAACTGGGGATAAGTGTGGTATATTCTATCTAATCCTATAATAACAAGGAAGTACGATAAGTTAAAGAATAAACTGATTCAACGGTATCTTTATGGTAAAAAGACGAGGAAGTTATTGCTACATGAGAAAACTGGAAGCATGATACACTGGAATGCCTCAGAAATTTTAAAATTAGAATAAATTTCAGAAATCTTAGGTATCTTATGAAATGATTAGAAATTTCTGGATTGTTTCAGAAATCTTCAAAATATTATTAGAAGTTTCAGGAAAATATTTAAAATATTAATCAGTTTAGAAATCCTCGTGAAATCCTCAGAAATCTCTAAATGTACTTAGAAATTTTCTCTTTATAGATGAACTCAGAAGAATATCAACAAACTGGATCGCAGTGGCTCAGAACATGGAGTACTTCTGTCCAGGAGTGGACAGAAATGTATCATGATGAAGCCAGATAAATGGGACTAACAGCTTTTTGTCTTATGTGGTTTTTCTGGTTATATATTCATTTTTGAGATGTATAAAATTTTGAAAATAGTGAGAATATATTAATAAACATACTAAATTTGCTATACTGAGGTTGCAGTGAGATTGGCTGATTAATAAAAATGTAAGCTACAGATTTTATTTTGATACTTACTTCACACCTCTATCATTTATGGTACACCTAGCTAATGTAAATTTTTAGATAACTTCTTGTGGTGTTAAGTTTTCTGTTTATTTGAAAGTGATGTCTTAATTTAAAAAAATAATTCGAAAGAGAATTGCGATAGCGTAATAAAAAAAAGGAAAACGAATAACACCTTGTTAATTATGCAGAACACCGAATGTGTGTACCCAATATAATAAATGAACGGGTCGCAATACATTACGTAATTACGGTCTGGGCCCGATGTCCTTTGCATATATCGGATGTAATTAAAGCCTTCGTGTCCGGAAAATATGATGTCGCGCACAGGTGTCTCGAGACAGGTGATCAATTATTATTCAAAGACACCGTTGGACTTTGCATACAACTACGTCATTGCCTTTTTAAGGCTATACAACGAACCGATTTTGTGTACAGAGGAAATTTGCTACATTCTTGAATGCATTTAAATTTTTTTTTATACGTAGTTGAAGTTGACTTCCACAATGACATTTTATGGAAAATAACATCACGGTTCTTGTAATAACACGTAGGGGGTTTGGAACCCTTCGGCGACTCTTCCCGCAGGAGTTCCACCACAAACGATTTCGGGCAATCACACGCTCCGTTGACCTTTGCCCTAGCCATTTGGTAGTAAAATTCCTGCAAATGACATCGAAGCAGGGGGGAAAACGTAGAAGTAACTAAAGAGTGTTTTTTTGTAGATAAATTTAAAAAAGTTATGAAAATAATTCTTTACCTCAGGTATATAAGCTCAACAAAGTTTCTTCAGTTGAGTGAGCAGCTAAGAAAATAAATCTGTAAAAAGTGCTTTTAAATACTATTTCACACCGAATTAAACTCGATTGGAACGTCCATCACGTTGTTACAGGTTTTATTTCTTATAAAATGATGGTTTGGATTTCTCTTTTTTATGATTTATATTTTTCTATGCGGCAGGTACATTCTTCACAAAATGGGTATTTTTGGAGGCAAAAAATGTGCAGGTGAACTTCGCTTCGCAGAAATCTTCGTGCGAACGTTTCGGGGGGTCTTACGAAACAAAGATCGCGATTTTTGAACGCGAGTAGTAATTTTCTCGGTGGGACTGCTTAATTTGGACGACTTCAGCTGCGATTCTCACGATATAATAAAAAGGAGTCGCGGGGCCCTAGAATTTTATATAAATTTTATACGAAAGGGGGAAATTGCGATGTAAGGGTTGGTTCTTTTTTTCTTTTTTTAACGAATTGCGTAAGAAAGGGTCTCCGGATTTTAGATTCACTCTTTTCTGGAATCTCTATTCACGTGGAGTAACGGATTTTGCGAGATTTTTTCCCAGGATATAAATCAGATGTAACGTTTTTTAACGATTTTTTTTTTTTAAGAAATTTTTAGAAAGAAAATTTAAAGTTTAATTAAGCTGGGTCGATGTCCTTTTACACGTTCGAAAATCGCGCTTTAATATTAATGTTTACGCGCGTTCGGAGAATCGCCCCGTTTTACGAGTATCGTTTTGCAGAAGAGAAATAAATATCTAATAAAATCCGTTTGGTGACGGTGATCGCTAATTTCCATCACGTATGCCGCCTCACAAAATAATTAACGGTTTTTTTTGTTGTCTTATTCGCCCTCCTTCTTGATATCCCCCTTTAAACCATTAACCTCTCGCTCATTTCTTTCGTTTCACCACATCTTTTTTTTATGGACCGGATCCCATACAACAATGGAGCACCAAATAATGTTAAAAAAGAAACAAAAAATTAATTAAAGCAAAGCGAAATCTCTTAATAATCTTAATATGTTTGCTTATACTTATAAAAGAAGTCCTTTCAAAAAAGCGTATCTAAATCATAGTGTCCTGGAGAGCTCAAAAAGCACTCGACTCGAATTTCCACCTAAAATATACTGCCCACGTGTCATTTAACGGCCGAACGGGCGTCGAAACGCAATAAATCGTCAGTCAGTCCGATGTTAAGAATGGTTGAGGCAACGAATAATAACTCCATTGCCCAGTATCGGTTAACACCTTTCGCCTTTGCAAAAAATATAGATAGACGGGGTGAAGGGAATGGAGACGAAGAAACCTAGCTTCGTAAGAAGCTGAAACGTCGTTCAAGAAACTGTGCTGGAAGGACAATGGCGGAGCGTTCTTTAAACGAATTCTAATGCCTTCTCTTATTCGAGCCGAAAGTGCGAGGGTAGCCTCGGCATTGTGATTGTGTAACCACCTACGATATTGTCACTGCCGTTTTGGCCGAGGACTGCTGTCGGGGCGGGCGACAGCTGTGCTAAAAAATGAAGATTTCAACCTCCGACTTAGCCACAGTTAATTTAACCGGGCTGCTCCTTCCCATTTGCCAGAAAGAGCGGAGGCAGACTAAGGACCAGATGCTTTCCTAGATAAGAACGTCACACCACTACGATTCCAACAGGGTGCACAATACTTAATTATCTTTTAGAACTTTAAAGACATTTTTAGATTTAACTTAATTTCTTTAAACAAAATAAATTTTTAACCCTTTAATTTAACACCTTTATTTTTCGTCGTGTGCCTAACACAATCCTTTTTTTCTTGAGGGTTTTTTTTCTTGTAGGACGACATAAGGTGACGTTTTCTAGCAGCCTCCGCCACGTGTCCCTACTTTCGTTCCTTTCTCTCTTAACGTATAAAAATGAGGAGGCCCACCGTCGAAGGGGTTGGGACATTTACAATTCCAATGAACCGGTTGCCACGTGGCACCGATTACTCGTTATATAAATCGCTTCCCGGTCGTAGTAAAAAAAAGAAGTAAAATGGCCACCCCTTTCATCAGCCCTTCCGCATTCTTCTAACCCGACGAAACCGTTATAGTGAAAGGTAACGCCCGATTATGGTTTTATTTACAGCTTTACATACATACACCATGGGTATAAGTTATGGTAGGTGGTGGGTGCGAAATAAATGAATCCATTTTAAGCAGATGGCGGATCTATTTCGGTTTGATATATTACCCGTTAATGTTTAGAATTGAAAATCGTGTTTGTTCAAAAGATAAATTTTTACCCGCATCAACAAAAATATAATAAAAACAATCAATTAATCAATCAATTTTCGGGTTATATGGGGGTTGTTGGTCCAGAAAAACACCAACACAAAGCGAAATCTGCATTTTTTCTACCTGAACCCGCATATTTTAAACGTGAATTTATGCAGATTGAGGCTTAGTGGTAAGATAAACCTTATAAGGTGCCAGAAATAATCTCCCGTTATTAAGAATAATTGAAGACTAATTTGTTTAATAGGTAAACATTAATTGCTAATTGGATACCAAGAAGTCGACAGGTTAAAATAAATCTTAATCGCTAATTAAGATGTAAGTGTGTAATGAGTAAACATATATATGCTGTTAAATTAACGATTTCCGATTTTAGAAATGTGTGAAAATTCTTTTTATACAGTTTCCACTTTTATAGCAACTAATAATGGCAATTATTATTCATTATACTTTTACAATTTAATCAAAAGATAGATTTAAAAACTAAAACCATAAAATAATTAAGATTATACAGTAAATTTTACTTAAAATGCAATATATAAAAATATCTTTTCATAGAAACCAGGGCGTACTTATTTTGTCTCACATAAAATGCAACATACTAGGTCAAAGTCTAACGTTAGATACATAAAGTTACATAAAATATCACTATGTTGCATATTTTTATTGAACTAACACTAGACCTAGAACTAGAAAGTTTCGGGTTTAGCCGTGCGTCATCAGAGTTTTACACTATTACTAGCACTAACATAACACCTAGAACTAGAATCATTCGGGTTTAGCCGTCTTGAGAGCCGTGCGGCTAAACCCGAATGATCCTAGTTCTAAGTCTAGTGTTAGTTCTAGCATTGCACTAACACTATCACTAGAACTAACACAAGACCTAGAACTAGAATCATTCGGGTTTAGCCGTCTTGAGAGACGTGCGGCTAAACCCGAATGATTTTAGTTCTACGTCTTGTGTTAGTGCTAGTAATAGTGTAAAACAAGAACTAACACAAGATCTAGAACTAGAATCATTCGGGTTTAGCCGTCTTGAGAGACGTGCGGCTAAACCCGAATGATTTTAGTTCTACGTCTTGTGTTAGTTCCTGTTTTACATATGATTCCAGTTCTAAGTCTAGTAACTAACACTATCACCAGAACTAACACAAGACCTTGAACTAGAATCATTTGGGTTTAGCCGTCTTGAGAGACGGGCGGCTAAACCCGAATGATTTTAGTTCTACGTCTTGTGTTAGTGCTAGTAATAGTGTAAAACAAGAACTAACACAAGACCTAGAACTAGAATCATTCGGATTTAGCCGTCTTGAGAGACGTGCGGCTAAATCCGAATGATTCTAGTTCTAAGTCTAGTAACTAACACTATCACTAGAACTAACACAAGACCTAAAACTAGAATCATTCGGGTTTAGCCGTCTTAAGAGACGTGCGGCTAAACCCGAATGATTCTAGTTCTAGGTCTTGTGTTAGTTGTAGTAATAGTGTAAAACAAGAACTAACAAGACCTAGAACTAGAATCATTCGGGTTTAGCCGTCTTAAGAGACGTGCGGCTAAACCCGAATGATTCTAGTTCTACGTCTTGTGTTAGTGCTAGTAATAGTGTAAAACAAGAACTAACACAAGACCTAGAACTAGAATCATTCGGATTTAGCCGTCTTGAGAGACGTGCGGCTAAATCCGAATGATTCTAGTTCTAAGTCTAGTAACTAACACTATCACTAGAACTAACACAAGATCTAAAACTAGAATCATTCGGGTTTAGCCGTCTTAAGAGACGTGCGGCTAAACCCGAATGATTCTAGTTCTAGGTCTTGTGTTAGTTGTAGTAATAGTGTAAAACAAGAACTAACAAGACCTAGAACTAGAATCATTCGGGTTTAGCCGTCTTGAGAGACCTGCGGTTAAACCCAAATATTTCTATTTCTAAGTCTAGTGCTAGTTCGGAAAGCAAAACTTTTTTTTTGCAAAACTACCCAATGCCTATACTATTAAGCTATGTGTTGACCCCATTTTATGTGGGTCAATGCAAGTAATAGTAGTTTCATAACTGTTTACTGCATTCATATATTGCGAGTTATTTGAAATTTCCAGTATATAAATGTGGGAAAAATCTATAAAAGAAGATTAATCAAAAAAAAAAGGTTCAATTTCTTTATATAGGGTGGTATAAATAATTTAATCAAACCTTTTTTACAGAAACTTCTTTTTTATAAAAGAAATTTCATATTCACACGATCTCTCCAAAGAAAAAAAAAACATCAAATTCGGGGATTATTCCTCCTTTATTTTTCTTCTTTTTATTAAAAAAAAGCTTCTTCCCAGGTAAGCGATTCCTCAACTCATTTTAAGTCGGTAGATGCAAAATCGCAAAGGGATGCTACCTTTTTTTACCTTTTCACCCTAAAAAAAGACGTTGCAAGGGGTTCCCTCTTTTTCCCAGGAAACGGGATTTTTAAACGATTTTTTTTCTCTTCTCTTTCAACGAACGCCGCACCTTGCGACCTACTTTGCCCTATAACGTTTTTTTAGCTTTTTATTTATCGTCTTTACGGGAAAAACGATTATTTGAGATGCTATGCGAGAGGGGGGTAAGATGATCCGATACCAGATTGCGTCTATTTATACAGGAATCATCAGAAAACGTCGGGACGTTTACTCGTTTTTTTTTAGAAATCGATTTTTAGTGTGTGTGATGTTCTCACAAAGTTTTTTTAGGATAAAAATGTTGGTTGAAGATTTCAATAAAAAAGTTTGAATAAATAAGGGATGATTTATTAGAAAAAATTTTAAATGAAATAAGTTAATAAGATTGAATATTGTGAAATTTCATTGATTCCAAATAATATTATTAAGGATTTAATAAGATTCTGCAAGAATATTTAGGGATTTATATTGAGGCTCACAAATTTCTCTCTCAATAGATATTTAGAAATTTCTAGACAATTGCAATGTTATTTTCCAAAATATTCAAGGATTTTTCGTATCATTTCAGAAATTAACAAAAAATTTTAAAGAATTTCTTGGAATTTCCAAAACTGTTTAAAGATACATAAAGATTTTCCGAATCCTGTAACTTATCTTCAAGCTGCTCAAGCTTTTAGGATACTTCCAGAAATTTAGAAAGGAATTTCAAGGATTTGAAGAGAATTTCTTGAAATTTCCAAATGATTATACGGTTTTCTAAAAATTATCAAGGATTTTATAAGGTTCTCCAATAATACTCAGGGATTTTTATTGATCCTCATGGATTTCTGCGGTTTTGGGGACATTTAAAAAGAGTTCTGAAAGATATTTAGAGAAATTCCTGGAATTTTAAAGTGTTTCCTTGAAATTCCAAACATTTGTCAAGACTCAAGTATTGTCAAAGACTTCAAGAGTATTTCTTGCAATTTCCAAGAGAGTGTAAGGATATCCAAAGCTTTCCAGGGATTTTATAAGCATTATAAAAGACATTTAAAGACTTCCAGAAATTTATCGATTTCAAAACTAATTTTTCAAAAATTTCAAAAGAATTTCTCAGCATTTTTTTAGAGTATCTAGGATATCTAAAGATTATTAAGGATTTTTAAAACTTTTTCAATGCTATTGAAGAATTTCTAACAATTTCTCCAAGTTTTTGGGTATTTTCAGAAATTTGCAAGTAATTTTAAGTATTTCAAGAGAATTTCTTAAAACTCCCAAGACTTCAGTTCGGGTTCCAATGTTATTTAGTTATTTCTACTTATTCCCATGGATTTTCCAGGATTTTCAATAAATTAAGGATTTCAAGAGAACTTCTAAAATTTTTTAGCATATCCAGGCATTTTAAAAAAATTTCTGGGATTTCCGAAGGTATTCAGGGATTTCTCGATGTGGCAAGAAACTTACAAAGTATTGTCAAAGACTTCAAGAGTATTTCTTGCAAGTTCCAAAAGTGTCTAAGGATTTGCAAAGATTTTCAGGGATTTTTATAAGCATTATAAAAGACATTCATAATCTTCCAAAAATTTTTGGATATCAAAAACACTTTTTCAAAAATTTCTAAAAAATTTCTCCGCATTTTTTTAAATTACCTAGGAATACCTAAAGATTATTCAGGATTTTTAAATTTTTTTCAAAATAATTCAAGGAAATTTCTAACAATTTCTCGAGGTTGTTGAGTCTTTCCACAAATTTACAAGTAATTTTAAGTATTGCAAAAGAATTAGCAGCGTTTTTGGAATTTTAAGGACTTCAGTACGGTTTTCAAAGATATTCAGGGATTTCTACCTATTCCCATGGATTTTCGAGTGATTCCAAATATTTATAAGGGATTTTTAAAGATTCAAGAGAATTTGTTAGAATTTCTAAGAGTGCCCAAGGACACATAAAGACTTCCACAACTTCTATAACTTTTTTTCAATCTGTTCAGGATTTTCTAACTATTCTCAGAGATTTCAGAGCTGTTGCAAAAATGTATAACTGATAAATTAACGATTTCAAGAGAACTTCTTAGAATATCCTTGGAAATCCAGGCATTTTAAAAAATTTTCCGAGATTTCTAAAGATATTCAGGAAATTCTAATGATTCCCATTGATTTCTGGTTGTGTCAAGAAACTTACAAAGTATTGTCAAAGACGTCAAGAGTATTTCTTGCAATTTCCAAGAGTGTCTAAGAAGTTCCAAAGATTTTCAGGGATTTTACAAGCATTATAAAAGACATTCCTAGGCTTCCAGACATTTTTGGATATCAAAACCACTTTTTCAAAAATTTCTAAAAAGTTTCACAGCATTTTTTTAGGGTATCTAGGAATACTTCAAGATTATTAATGATTTTTAAAACTTTCAAAGTTATTCAAGGATTTCTAACAATTTGTCGAGGTTGTGGGATATTTCAATAATTTACAAGTAATTTTGAGTATTTCAAGACGATTTCTTAAACCTCCCAAGAGTGCCTAGAGCGTTTTTGGAATTTCAAGGACTTCAGTAAGGTTTTCAAAGATATTCAGGAATTTCTACCTATTCCCATGGATTTTTGAGTGATTACTAATATTTATAAAAAATTTTTAAGGATTCAAGAGATTATCTTAGAATTTGTAAGAGTATCCAGAGACACATAAAGACTTCCACAATTTTCTTTAATCTGTTCAAGATTTTCTATCTATTCTCAGAGATTTCAGAGCTATTGCAAAAACGTATAAATGAAAAATTAAGAATTTCAAGAGAACTTCTTAGAATATCCTTGGATATCCAGGCATTTTAAAAAATTTTCTGACATTTCCAAACATATTCAGGAATTTTTAATGATTTCCATTGATTTCGGGATGTGTCAAGAAAATTGCAAAGTATTGTCAAAGACTTCAAAAGTATTTCTTGAAATTTCCAAGAGTATCTAAGGATATCCAAAGCTTTTCAGGAATTTTATAAGCATTATAAAAGACATTCATAGTCTTCCAGAAATGTTTGGATATCAAAACCACTTTTTCAAAAATTTCTCAGCATTTTTTTAAAGTATCTAGGAATACTTAAAGAATATTACGGATTATTTTCAGAAATTTACAAGTAATTTTAAGTATTGCAAGAGAATTAGCAGCGTTTTTTGAATTTCAAGGAGTTCAGTACGGGTTTCAAAGATATTCAGGAATTTCTACCTATTCCCATGGATTTTTGAGTGATTATTAATATTTATAAAAGATTTTTAAGGATTCAAGAGATTATCTTAGAATTTGTAAGAGTATCCAAAGACACATAAAGACCTCCACAACTTCTATAACTTTTTTCAATCTGTTCAGGATTTTCTTACTATTCTCAGAGATTTCAGAGCTGTTATAAAAATGTATAAATGATAAATTAAAGATTTCAAGAGAACTTCTTAGAATTTTCTAGCATATCCAAGAATTTTAAAAATATTTCAGGGATTTCTGATGATATTCAGGGATTTCTAATGATTACCATTGATTTCTAGATGTGGCAAGAAACTTACAAAGTATTGTCAAAGGCTTCAAGATTATTTTTTACAATTTCCAGAGAGTGTCTAAGGATATCCAAAGCTTTTCAGGGATTTTTATAAGCATTATAAAAGACATCATAGTCCTCCAGAAATTTTTGGATATCAAAACCGCTTTTTCAGAAATTTCATCCGCATTTTTTTAAAGTATCTAGGATATCTAAAGATTATTAAGGATTCTTTTTCAAACTTATTCAAGAATTTCTAACAATTTCTCGAGGTTTTTGGGTATTTCCATAAATTTACAAGTAATTTTAAATATTGCAAGAGAATTTCTTCTTCAGTACGGTTTCCAAAGATATTCAGGGATTTTTATTTATAAAAGATTTTTAAGGATTCAAGAGAATATCTTAGAACTTCTAACAGTGTCCAGAGACACATAAAGACTTCCAGAATTTTTTTCAACCTGTTCAGGATTTTCTAACGAATCTCAGAGATTTCATAGTTGTTGCAAAAATGTATAAATGATAAATTAAGAACAAAGATATTCAAGAATTTCTAATAATTCCCATTAGTCAAAGACTTCAAGAGAGTTTCTTGGAATTTCCAAGAGTGTCTAGGAGGATTTGAAAAATACTCAAGGTTATCTAGAAATATCTTAAAAACTCTTCCAAAGGTATTTAGGGATTCTAAATGACTGATTTTTTTTTTAAATTTTTGTATGCATACATTTTTTAAAGAAGACAAATAAATTTAGTATCACAATGCTATAAAACTTTTGGTGGTGGGTTTTAACAATAAAGGTCGAAGCAGCCGGAGCAGAAATTTCGTAAATAATTCCGGACGAATAATTGCTTTATCCGGGCAACCCCTTTATAACGTCCGGGTAGTAAACCGGGGAGTAACTTTAATATTAGAGTGTTTATTATTGAGGAAGCCGGGGCGGGCGGCTTCGGCGCGCATACGGAACGTGCGACCCGAGATTCCCGGGACATAAGGGCGCGAATTGAACGGGGGCCCCGACATTAAAATCAATACAACACGGCCCCGTATATATGCCATAATATATCTGCAGTTCCTACGCTGACTTTCGCGCACAACTCCTAGACTTGACCGGATATACTCAACAATTTTTCATTTTAATCAAAAAGAAAATTTTTATTCCTTTTTCAATTTTTGTTGTTTCAAATCAATCCAAATTTTTTGATGGGCGTTTTTTTTTAGGATCTTAAGAAACGCCCAGGTTCTTTTTTTAGAATCACCCAGGAGTTTCAACGCCCTTTCCCCATTGGCGTCCCGACGCCTGGCGTCGCTCACGCATATTCAGATTTTATAGCAGAAAGGGCGCAGACGCTGCCACCCCATTAGATATGCACCAATGCGGCGGTTGGAAACGGTGGATGACAACCAAGATATTTTATTTTAAAACGCTCCCCCATTGGAGGATTTCGAGGGTGGAAGCCGATCCTTTTAAGATTTATTTTTTATCTTATTGCGAGAAAATTTTAAAACAACTTTAACAATGCTTAAACTTAAAAGAAGCTAAAAAACTAAGAAGTAATAAATTAACTTTGAAGAAAAAATACGCATGAGTCATAAAAAAAGGTTTTTTTTTTCAAAGAAAGAAAGTGTAATAAACTAACTTCTTTTAAAAAAATATATGCGAGACTTTCCTACTGGTTAGTAGCCTGGGTTTTGTTTACAAGTTTTATGGTGGCTATCAAATCGTTTTCTGTCATAAAGTAAAATTGAGATTTCTTCCAAGTAAAGAGAGTAATAAAAAAATAAAAGCACTTAATTTACGGAATCAATATAATAAAGTTGACGTTAATAGTATAAATTGAGTTTATTAACTCAACATAATGATTAAAATTTTAATCCATCAAAAAAAAACCGAAATTGTTATTATGTTACAAAAGTAATAAGCAATATCTAACCTTGTATGATACAACTATGAACGTAAACGTGGAAGCGCCCGGCGCAACTTCTCTCCATTTTTAGAACGCACTTAGCCAATGGCAAGGAGTGGGACGGTCATGAGATGCCATAAAATTTTACAGCTCGCGTTCGCGACTATGATTTCTAACGTATCTCGACACCAAAAAACGTTCAAGAATTCACTCCAACCGCATTTTTCTCTCTCCCGATTCTTTTTACAACCAAATTTTACATTTCAAATAATAACATATCAAAACCGATATGGACCATAAACATTTCTTGTATCTACCACAAATATACTCTACTATTAGAATCATAGTCGTTATTCTCAAAAGCATTTCACATTTATATCGATATAATTATTGGGTTTAACCAGAAACTAAAAATCTTGAATCGACTCCAATTTCAGGTAGATATTTCTTTTGTTGTGTTAGAAGCGGTAGTCTTTTACCTTTTTAAAGTGATGGTTTTGTGAAACGGAAATGATTTTGCAAATTTTTGTTAAGTTTTAAATGGTTTATTATGTCTTTATTTAAAAATTATACAGGGTGAATTATACAGGGAAATAATTTAGATGTTGTATGAGTCCAAAAAAGTCCAAAATATTTTGCCCGAATTGTCTGATTCATAAAAATTAAAGAACTACATAAACACAATAACCCATATATACGTCTAATGCATAACCATCGTGCAGAAGAATGCAAAAACATTCTGAAAGATTAATTTAAAACTATTATTGAGTTCCTGGTTTCGGTGGGTAGCCATAATTAGAATTCAACTGGTTGAGGTTCAATCTGAAAGGACATGAGACCACGTAATAATGTTCATGAAGGTGGTATTGTAATCACAATCCAGAGTATGGAGGAGTCACTATAATAAAATACCCATACAATCATCTTCCAACCCATCTCAAATACCCTGTGGAAGATTTGGAAAAAAGTAAAAAAGATAACATTAGTTGATTTCTAGAATATGTATTTCTGACGACAAGAATTGTAATGTGATTAATGCATAACACTTATTCTGGTTGTTCTGGAGTTTTTATACAAAATATAAGGTTACTAAATTGGTCAAAACTAATAGAGATTTGAATTTTTGTGTTTTTGGACTAGATTGGTGATGATGTTAAGATTAGCTGCTTCTTCATTTTTCTAAGATTTTCTAAATTAAGATTTCAATACTTTTTTGCCCAAGAAACTTTGATTGACTTTTTAATTTTAAGCGGTTTAGCACACCAGGAGGAAAGTGGGGTAACATCAGTATTGGAATAGCAGTATAGAATATTTCAAAGATTTTTTTTAAACTGGGTTGTAAGACGTTAGTGGTAATTACTCAAACTGAGGCAGTGATACATCTTTAAGTCGTTAGAGTCTGAATTACAAGCAAAGCATACAAACATTTTTGGAGTAAATCCAATATTCTTCTTCTATATTGGGGATATTTATTTTTGCAAACTTCTGACAAAGGTTTTTTTAATGCACCATGTTTAATTTCTAGCAGCTCTCCTTTACGTAGGACGCATTTATCACGCATGGTGTCCCATATTTTACCTCTGTTGTTTTTCTCATGTTGCGAGATTACCCTCCAGTACATCATTATACTCTGTTACCAGAGTTACTACTTTGGAGTTACCTTTTAGATAAATGTCATCCAATAGAGAGACTATTAGAGTCTATTAAGAGATACTAAAGTCTTTTTGATGCTTTAACAAGTAATACCAAGTCATCAGAAGAAAATATCTTGTTGTGGTGGGCTTATTTCATCCTAATTCATCAAGTGTCTTTGCAGTATAAATTAAATTTTATGATAAAAATGTGAGTTAAGAACAACATCTTCATTAATTGTTTCCACAATATCTATCTACTATATTGATTTATTAATTTTAAGCTGTTTAGCAACCCAGGAGGAAATTGTGATAACAGAAGTATTGGAACAGCAGCATAAAATATTTCAAGGTTACCTAATTTCTCGTTCACCAAGATTTTTTTTAAACTGGGTTGTAAGATGTCTTTAAAAAGATGAAAGATCAAATCTTATCAACAATTACCTATTATTAGTGGTAATTGCTCAAACTGAGGCGGTGATACATCATTTCGAGTAAACCCAATATTCTTGGATTATTTCCCTTTAATTTCTTTTTCAGGACGTGAAGTTATCTGGTTGTTGGGCACCTCTCTGTTGCAGATATTTATTTTTGCAAACTTCTGACACAGATTTTTTCTTTACATAGGACGAATTTATCTCGTATGGTGCCCCAAATTTTACCTTGTTATTTATCTCATATTGCAACATTATCCTCCATTATACTCTGCTACCAGAGTTACTACTTTGGAGTTACCTTCTAGATAATCGTTATCCACTATTAAGGTCTATTAAGAGATAGCAAAATCCTTTTGATGTTTTAACAAGTGATACCAAGCCATCAGAAGAAAATATCTTGTTGTGGTGGGTTTATTGCATCCTAATTCATATCACCAACGTTTTTTTTATATTCCCATACATCAAGTGTATCTCCTGTTCGGCATGTGTCTTTGCATAATTTAAATTTTATGATAAAAATGTCCATATATAAGTGACGTTTGTTAATACAGTGACGTTTTTAAAATTATTAATGTTTAATTTTTGTTCTTACAAAAGTTTACAGAATTGTATAATGAAAGAAATAAACTGGTGCAAAATAACCTTCTTTACTATAAAACTAAATAATAATAATAAACTAGTTATTTTTGATACAAGATAGCGAAATGACACTTTTGCATTCGAGAACGAAAGTTAATATCATCTTGCTGTTCCATAAAATTTAAAAAGTTTCAGCACCTGCAAGTGCTTTCTTGCAGCTGACTTGGGATTGTGGACCAGATCATCGTCGTTGATATATTCGCAGTCCAAAATATTCCAGGCAATATTTAGCCATTCCAGAATATTTTCATCATCCAGTTCTTCACAACCCTGAAAATTTTTTAACTACTGAAACACATCTAAAGCTGATTCATGGCATAAAATATTGTTAAAACATTTTTCAATTGTAGCTTTCACATTTTCATCATTAATTTTTTTCTGTACAACCTCTTCATTGTTTCAATTAACCCTGATCTATAGGTTGAATTAGGACGATCACATTTGGCGGAAGATACAAAACTGTGATATTTCCGTCCTCAGCTGACAACGCTTCAACTGGCGGATGAGATGGCGCATTAAAAGAAGCAATACTGCTTTTTGATGGAGACCTTTGCCGTCCATACATTTTTTTACGTGTAGAACAAATTTATTTTGAAACCACATATCAAAAATGTTTATCGTATCGATACACACTATAGATTTTTTTTCGAAAAGAAATTAGGCATGGAGAAGTACGCAATTTAATACAATAAGTATACGTAATTTGATGTAATCCTAATACAAAAATATATAGTGTTAATTAACGGTGTACGTGAAGACTCACATTCCGATGAGTTAAGAAATGAAATTGCTGACGCTATCACTAACATCTTCATTGTTTCCACAATATCACACGACAATGTAACTGGCGGCATTTTTGTGGTTGAGTAATTTTGTCATGGCACATTTGTAGTTAGTGAGTGCAGAAAATATACGATAGATTAGATTTTATATCAGCTTCAGTATTTTATCCAAAAATTGCAAATTATGATTTAGGCATCTTTTTCGTTAAGAGATTTTACTTAATTAAAAGCACTACTATTAATAATTTGAGTTACAATAAAAAAAATTTATCATCCATCACACCGTTTGCATCAAAAAAGATTATCAGCTATGTTTTTGCTCATACATTCTGGGTTGTCAAATTCTTTCTTAGCAATTCCATAACATACTTTCCATATGATATGATGTAATGGTGTGGTTGCCGAAATACCTATACTTGTTCTAATGCTAATATACTACAATAAGCAAACATTACGTACTTAGGTTCAAAAAAGAATTAGGCATGAATTAAAATCAACTTTGGAATACCAAGTTTATTGACACTTCGGATTTAGGTAAAAAAATGCATAAGCAAGATTATTGGGGAGATGCATGATCTATATATTTATATAGATCATATAAAAGAAAATAATTTTGATCATCTTTACTGAATTTCTTAGGAAAAGATGCAAGTAATACAGTCTGCACGCAAAGATAGGATCTTAATCACGATATTATTGATTTAAGTTCCCATTAAGGACATCCCGACGATGCGAATGAATGTTGGGGGGATTGAGGGGAGGTTCCTGGGAAGGGGGGACGAGGGGGCGGGAACGCGAAAAATAATCCTTTTCCACCTAATACATATATTCATACATACATAACGCTCGGCATAAATAAATAATCCATACAATTTATGTACTATTGTATATTGGCGGAGCCAACGTTGCGATTGGACGAAGAGTCATCCCCACCAAAAACTCTTCGGGACCGTCTTCCCCCACCGGAGGCGCGCACAGCATCTCCTTCGATGCAAATGCACGCTGTTATATGACTGTTGACTGTTGTGGCGGTAGCAACAGCGTTCGCATTCCCGTTTCAACCCCCATACAGACTGAAAGCAACCCCACAGTTAAAGAGACTTGCGATATAGTTACTGTCAGTATTCGGTTAAGAGTGGACGGGTGTTTTGCTGTACGTGCGTTTTATTTTTTTAAAAACAATGTTTCTAGAAAGGATTCGAGACTAGTATTTAATAATAATACAAGTTGCAACAAGGACAATCTGGAAATTGAGTTTTTTTTCTTATAGTTTGACTGTGTTTAAAAAAAATTGACTGATACAGAAAAAAATTGAGTGGTGCGGTTTGGACAGCTCGTAACCAAATCTGGCGGATTATAAAAGTGACCACGTGAGAAGGTGGGTAGATACCAGCTCACCAACTACCCACCAAAATCGTCACCACCGCCAACATCACCACCACCAACATCACCACCACAATCATCATCACCATCATCATTCGACCAACAACAATCTAAACGATCTCAAACTGAAGAACAGTCTCAATAATAATAACATCGACTTCTTGTCGTCGCACCAGCCTTATTGGAGGCCGTCGAAGGAAGACATGCCAATGCTTCTTCAACAGCCCTCACACGTTCTCCTTCCACCCCACGAGACGACGGACCAACCCTTGGACTTCACCATGTCCAAATTTAAAACAAAATCATCAGCTACCGTCGCCTCACAACTTAAACAACAAATTTCTAATTTGGCTGCACAAAGACAAATGATGCTGTTACAAACGAACGGAGTTTATTTTAACCGTACTACTAATAATAATAAAGGTTTTACTAGAGGTAGTTCACCATCTAGTAGTAGCGAAGAAGAAGGTGTTGGACCACCTACATCATCACCTAGATCATCACTACCAAGTCCTGGACCATTAAGAGGAGAAGGTAAGAAAATGTTTTAATCAAAAAAATTAATTGGTTTAAATGTAAAATTGAAGTGAAAGGATTTTTTTGTTAATGTTGCAAACAATTTTTAGGTACAACACATTAATTTTTTAATTAAATTAATAAATTAGACACATTTTTAGTATTTTTTATCTAATAAATAAACATGAAATATTAAACTCAACACTTATTGTTAGGCGGTAATAAATAATTTCAAAATCACACTTGATCATAAACTCAATACTAATTCTATACTATTACCACAACTGTTCCATGTAATTATTCACAGATATTGTGTTAAAATAACCATAACATTTAATCGGATAAATAATAATTTAAGTTTTTAGTTTAACTAGACGTTATCATTTCACCCACAACAAAAATGAATCTACCAGGACTTTTAAAAATTTCGCGTCTACCTGATGTGTTCGTTTTTCTTAACACCTGCGGTTCCTTTTGCTTAAAGTAGTCCTACTCAGGTAGATGGACTCCGCATTCTATACCGTTTCCTTTTGCATACGTTTTGACGAATTTGAATACAAAATGTATCAGGGGAGACCTTTAACATAAATCAAACGGTATAAGGAAACTGTTAAACTTTTTCTAAGTAACAGGATTTTTACAAAAAAAAAAACCTTTTTGAGGATGTCCTTGTTAGTTATTATTAACGATATCGCAGGTGCTACCAAAAACCGAAATAAAAGTAAATTTTTTTTTGCGGTTTCCTTAATATATAATTCTTTGGTTCATGGCGGCAAATTACCTCAGCTCCCTATTTTTTCGTTCCTTTTTTTGTTGTTGTTCTGTTGGTACTAATACATGTATAATTCGTTCTTGGAAGGGTTGATGGCCCACGCCATCCCGTGTATATCATGACAAAGAAACCAATTCAATTAAAAAAAAAACCAACAAACATTCTAATAATAAAATCGGAAGGTGTAAAAGCAAAATTCATTACTCATTGTCAGTAAGTTGCCACGACCGTTTATGTTAACGAAGATACGTTAATTAATTATGGTAACGAGCTCGCGGAGAAGATTAACGTCTTCGTCCTAAACGTTAACACGAAACTTTCGATAACTGAATTTTCTCAATAACATTTTAATTTCTGATGAATTTTTATTGAAAAATTAATTAATATAAACGTTTGGAATGTAATTAATAAGCGTTAACTTAAAATGTCGTTGAAGAAATACCTTGAATTAAAAAGAAACATAAGGATATTTTAGTAATTAACTTACTCACATATAGATAGTTTTATCAAATATTAAGAAAATGTTTAAATTATTGAGATAATCGTTTATTCAATCAAAACGTATTCCTATTAATAAAATCTTATCTTCTAATCTATCAGTGTTATAAAAATAGAATATCTCGTAAAGATTCTATGAAGATTAAGCTCTAAAATAAAAGTTATTTCATCTTTTAATTATCATTATAAAGATAGTTATGAATTTTTAAACATCTCACTTTTTAAGTATTCATAATGTTGTTTTTAATAAAATTATATCTTTTAATGTATGGGTGTTTTAAAAATGGAATTTCCCATAAAGATTTTAAAAAGATTAGGCTTTAAAATAAAAATAAATTTATCTTTTTATTCTAATTAGAAGCTTAGATATGAAGTTTTAAAGCTTGAGTTAAAATTTAATTAATTTAAATAAATGAAAACAATAAATTTCAATAAATCGCTGAAGCATTATTTTTGATGATTATTATGTCAAATTAAAGCTCAATTCTTGATCTTTAAGAAAACATTCAGTAATCATAATGTTTGGTAATCAAATTTTGAAGATATTCTAATTTATGGTTAGCTCTACTTTTTCATTTATACAACCTATTTGTGATATTAAAATCTTATCTTCAAAACTATTGGTGATATAAAAATAGGATTTCCCATAAACATTCTATGAAGCTTAAGCTTTAAAATAAAAGTTAGCTTGTATTTTTATCTTAATTAGAAACTTAGTTATGATTTTATTAAAATTTTGTTAATAATAAGATGAAAATAGATGACAACAAAAAATTAATAAATTGCAGAAGTGTTATTTTTGAAGATTAAGAAATGATTTTGATGTCAAATTAAAGCCCAATTCTTCATCTTTAAGAAAACACTCAGTAATCATAAAGTTTGGTAATAAAATTTTGAAGATATTCTAATTTATTGTTAGCTCTGCTTTTTCATTTATACAACCTATTTGTGATATTAAAATCTGATCTTGAAATCTATGGGTGATATAAAAATGGGATTCCCCATAAATATTCTATGAAGCTTAAGCTTTAAAATAAAAGTTGTTTTATATTTTTATCTTAATTAGAAACTTAGATATGAATTTTTTAAAATTTTGTTAATAATAAGATGAAAATAGATGACAAAAAAAATTAATAAATCACAATAGCGTTATTTTTGAAGATTAAGAAATGATTTTTATGTCAAATTAAAGCTTAATTCTTCATCTTTAAGAAAACAATCAGTAATCATAATGTTTGGTAACAAAATTTTGATGATATTCTAATTTATTGTTAGCTCTGCTTTTTCATTTATACAATCTATTTGTGATATTAAAATCTTATCTTGAAATCTATGGGTGATATAAAAATGATATTCCCCATAAATATTCTACGAAGCTTAAGCTTTAAAATAAAAGTTAGTTTGTCTTTTTATCTTAATTAGAAACTTAAATATGATTTTTTTGAAATTGCGTTAATAATAAAATGAAGATAGATAACAACAAAAAAGTTAATAAATCGCTGAAGCGTTATTTTTGAAAATTAAGAAATGATTTTTATGTCAAATTAAAGTTTAATTCTTCATCTTTAAGAAAACAATCAGGAATCATAAAGTTTGGTAACAAAATTTTGAAGATATTCTATTTTATTGTTACCTCTTCTTTTTCATTTATACAAGCTATTCGCGTTATTAAAATCTTATCTTATAATCTATGGGTGTTATAAAAATAGGATTCCCCATAAATATTCTATGAAGCTTAAGCTTTAAAATAACAGTTATTTTGTATTTTTATCTTAATTAGAAACTTTGATATGAATTTTTTAAAATTATGTTAATAATAAGATGAAAATAGATGACAATAAAAATTAATAAATCGCTGAAGCGTTATTTTTGAAGATTAAGATACGATTTTTATGTCAAATTAAAGTTTAATTCTTCATCTTTAAGAAAACAATCAGGAATCATAAAGTTTGGTAACAAAATTTTGAAGATATTCTATTTTATTGTTACCTCTTCTTTTTCATTTATACAAGCTATTCGCGTTATTAAAATCTTATCTTGAAATCTATGGGTGATATAAAAATAGGATTCCCCATAAATATTCTACGAAGCTTAAGCTTTAAAATAAAAGTTAGTTTGTCTTTTTATCTTAATTAGAAACTTAGATATAATTTTTTTGAAATTGCGTTAATATTAAGATGAAGATAGATAAAAACCAAAAAAGTTAATAAATCGCTGAAGCGTTATTTTTGAAGATTAAGAAATGATTTTTATGTCAAATTAAAGCTCAAATCTTCAACTTTAAGAAAACACTCAGTAATCATAAGGTTTGGTAACAAAATTTTGAAGATATTCTATTTTATTGTTATCTCTTCTTTTTCATTTATACAAGCTATTCGCGTTATTAAAATCTTATCTTGTAATCTATGGGTGTTATAAAAATAGGATTCCCCATAAATATTCTATGAAGCTTAAGCTTTAAAATAACAGTTATTTTGTATTTTTATCTTAATTAGAAACTTTGATATGAATTTTTTAAAATTATGTTAATAATAAGATGAAAATAGATGACAACAAAAAATTAATAAATCGCCGAAGCGTTATTTTTGAAGATTAAGATACGATTTTTATATCAAATTAAAGCTCAATTCTCCATCTTTAAGAAAACACTTCGTCATCATAAAGTTTGGTAATAAAATTGTGAAGATATTCTTATATATTGATACCTCTGCTTTTTCATTAATTCAATCAAAACATATTTGCTTTAATAAAATAGTATTTTCTGATCTATAGGTGTTCTTAAATTACGATTTCCCATAAATATTCTACGAAAATTAAACTTTAAATCTTTCTATCCTACGGAAAACCATAGATATGAATTTTTAAAGATGGTGTAATAATGAGGTGAAAATTAAAATTATAAAATTCAAAAAATTGCTAAAATGTTATTTTTGAAGTTTAAGAAATGATTTTTATGTTAAATTAAAGCTTATTTATTACTTTTTAAGAAAATGTTTAAAAACCATAATGGTTGATAACAAAATTATCGCGATATTTTCTTCTTTCAAGGAAAACGTTCGTATTAATAAAACTTTATCTTCTATCTGATAAGCGTTATAAAAATGGTTTTTCCCATAAACATTCTATGGGGAGTAAGCTTTAAAGTAAGAGTCATTTCATTTTTATACGCTAAATATGTTGGAGAAATGTTATTTATCATAAATTTTGTATTAAAATTAAGCTTTAAGATAAATGTTATTTCATTTTTTAATCGCAATTAGAATCAACATAATCGATTCTTAAAGATTGTGTTATAATTTGTTGTTTTACTCAAATCATGACATACGTTTGATGGTTACCGATCATTATATAATTTCCAATGAAGATTTATATAATAGATGCATGAGAATCATGTAAATCTAATAAGACATGGTGTATAAATCGACATGAAATCAGTAATAGGTTAACATATCACGCCCTGTTTTGAAATTTATATTCACTGCTACAAAAGCTGTAATAAAAAAGTCTGAAGAAGAAAAATGATCACTGAGACAAAAATCTTAAAATCGTTTAAGACTCGTTAAATGAATCTGAAAAAGTCTTAGGAATGATCCAAAAGTGTTCGATTTCATGTGAAATCGATTGAAATAGTTTAAATGATTGGAAAAGCGATGATGATAATTGACAATCATTTAAGGTACGTTAAAATCACCTTAAAATTGTTAACTTATAAAATAAAAATAAATGGGTTTTTTATTATCTAAAAAGAAAGAAAACATTACATCCTAAAATAAATCTTAACCGCAAATAAATCGAGCAACAATTGATTTAGAAAATAATAAACTTAATCGAAAGCTCCACTAATTAACCCAATTAGAGATAAATATTTTTTCATTTATTTTTACTTCTAATATTAACTAAAAATGACAGTACACTCCTTATTTATTCATCATTGAATAATGATCAAGAATAAATTGTGGTTTTTCCAACAAACTATTTTAGTATAGCATAATAATAAACGTTTTTTTTTTTCATAACAATAAACGTTTTTAAATGTTGTAACTGTGACAATGCATAACTAAATGTTAATTGATCATTCATTATAGAATTTTATACATTTTCTTTTGACTTATTTTTTTGTGTGCAGTGTTTCTTAATCACAATTAGTGTCGCAATTGAGTACCCGCCCGATCAATTATTGCTTTCCAAAAGTTAAAAAGATTACGAAACAAGAAACGCGAGCCCCCGGGACGTTTTCGAGTACCATTAGATGATGTCGTCGTTGTAGTAGTGGTAAACGGGGATCCATTAAAGACCATTAGAAAGAGGTTGTGGAAAAAGGGGCGATGAAGTGTGAAAAAAACTTTTTCTTTTGCTGCATACATTAAGTAATAATATGACAGGTTGACGATATAATACAAATTTAAATACGTCAATTAAGTTTTAGGGGGCTTCCTCCCCATTTGCATTTTTTTTCTGGCTCAAACTGGTGCGAACCATTTTCGTGATTCGAACGTAATGACCATTATCATCACTCTATGGAAAACTAATAATGAACCATTAATACCGGCCAATTTGTTTCATTATTGTAATTCATCGGTCGGCTTCGCGCGCCGATGGTCTTCGTTCTTCGCGGTGGGGCCCCCATATGAGTGAGTCAGCGGATTTTCAACGACGGACAGACGGCAAAGACGACGTACCACCAGAAGAAGTGACCATTAGTTGAACCGTACGGCGTCCCCGGCGCGATCTACGTTTGCTGGCTTCTTCAGATGGTACGGTCTCGGAGTATACCTGGACCCGCAAATCATTAGCATGGGAAAGGGGCCGCTGACTCAAAAACAAAGAGCCGCCGGCCTTTGATACCAAATGGTTTCGACCCGGTTAAACTCCTCTACTTCGTACCATGCAAATTTTTCAGTCGGCAAAAAAGTGACGGATGACGAACGATTCAACTTCCAAGAATCACATCAAATCAAAAAGAATATTAAAAAAATAAGTAAATTAAATACGATTTTTTGATTCAATTATTTTATCTTTGGCAGATTTTTATCATTATCATGTCTAATGTCTAACTAGAAAATGATGTAGTTATTAGCTTTTAGAATTATGTGAAGATATTTCCAAGATTTTTGATAACGTTTAACCTTTCCAGGTTATTTTTATACATAAATTTAACAACAAAAACGTTACTTTCTGCCACTCCACAGCAATGAGAACAGCATCTCCAGTCATCCACCAACCTAAATATCAATAAGAGCAGAAAATGCTAGATCTTTGAGATTTACACTCTCGAACAATGTAATCCTTAAACCATACAAGATTACACTTTTTTATCACAGCCACAACATCTTTAACATCTCTAAGTAGCTTGGTACTCTTGGGTTAGCTAACAACTTACGAATAACTATAAAACAAATCACTAAGATATTACAAGGACAAGACGACAGGTTGGGTGGCATTGGGTAGGGTGTGGCAAGTGTTTAGTTGAAGCAAATGTCTACGAAAGTAGTGATATTAGACACCAAATGCAGTACAAGAAACCTGTAAAGCAAACCAGAAAACAGTTTCGGTTTAATTTGAATTTTTCTGGTTTCTTTCTGCCATAACCATTAAAGAAGCCAAAGATAAAATAAAAGCCTGAAAGGACCCAATATAAATAGGAAAAATGGCAAAAAATGTCAAAATGAACTATGGCTAATAAATAAATCACAGTATCTTACAAATTTTCTTAAATTTGACACAAAAAAAGCTCTCTGGTATTAATAGCCCGATCAAAATCTTTATTCTCTTTGAAAACCAAATCTTACTTAAGCCCATAATTAGCTTGTAATAGCTAATAAAATCAGAGATTACGTGTTTGTTAACTTTATTCTCAAAAGACATCAAATTCAATTCTATAATACTTGATATTTGGAAATTTGGTATAGTAGACCTTTCTTCCTAAACACAAAAAGTTTAATTTCTCATTTCTGAACAGTTATGGAAAAAAAATTTTCTTTAGCCTTATCTTAGAAAAGGATGAATATAAATCGAGTGTTCAAATAACTCCTTGGAATTTCAAAAGAACGTATAATATAACTTTCAACATTCTTTTTTTTTAGAGAAAAAAGTTTTTTAACATAAAATACATCATGCTACTAAGACAACTGTTTGTAAATTCTCCTTAAATTCTTGATGTAAAAATAGAAAAATGATTTTAAAAAGTGTCCCATTGGATTAAATTTGATGATGATCTTCATTAGAAGTTTTCTAAATAAAGGTTTTACTCAGTGATGATAAAGGAAACATTAAAATAATGTTAATTTAAAACGGAAACCAATTAATAATGTTTTATTAACCTCATATAATTATTCCACTATTAAAAAAATAAATGGTACTTAACTTTATGAGATGATCTTTACAATCTTTTTTTTTTATAGAATTTAATTAATTTTTTTCCTTCTGAAATATGACGCAAGTGTTTTGTGTTAAAATTGAATGTTAAATAACAACTAAAACTAGAACTAACACTAAACCTAGAACTAGAAACATTCTGATTTAGCCGTGCGTCTTTTAAGACGGCTAAACTCAAATAATTCCTGTTCTATGTCTAGTGTGTTAGTTCTAGTTTTAGTTCAATGAAACATATATAACAATCTGGAGGTGAATAAAAACTAAAAATAGAGCTAACACTAGCACTAGAACTAACACTAGACCTAGAACTAGAATCATTCGGGTTTAGCCATGCGTCTCTTAAGACGGCTAAACCCGAATGATTCTAGTTCTAGGTCTAGTGTTAGTTCTACTTTTATTTTAATAAAAATATACAGCAATCTAGCTGAATAACAAGTAGAACTAGAACTAACACTCGATACTTGAACTCGATACGTTCCAGTTCTAGGTCTAGTGTTAGTTCTAGTTTTATACTATTACTAGCACTAAGACCTAGAACTAGAATCATTCGGGTTTAGCCGTCTTGAGAGACGTGCGGCTAAATCCGAATGTTTCTAGTTCTAGGTCTAGTGTTAGTTTTAGTATTGCACTAGCACTATCACTAGAACTAACACAAGACCTAGAACTAGAATCATTCGGGTTTAGCTGTCTTGAGAGACGTACAGCTAAAGCCGAATGATTCTAGTTCTAGGTCTAGTGTTGGTTCTAGTTTTACACTATTACTAGCACTAACACAAGGTGGTTAGCTGTCTTGAGAGACGTGTGGCTAAACCCGAATGATTCTAGTTCTAGATCTAGTGTTAGTTCTACTTTTATTTTAATAAAAATATAGAACAATCTAGCACTGAATAATACGTAAAACTAGAACTAACACTAGACGTAGAGCTAGAAAGCTTCGGGTTTCTTTCTTTTATTGAATTTATCCCATAAATAAATCAATCTGTTATGTATGTAGTCTTCTTTAATCATTTTTCGAGCCTTCCGCATGCAGTATCTGGGTTTCTATTAGCAGAATTTAGCCTACCGCCTGCAGTATCTGATCTTGTTTTAGCAGTATATACTCTTCTGCCTGCAGCATCTAGTCTGCTACAACCAGTGAGTTTACAAAGGACTAATAAGGTAGATTTAGTCTACCATTTGCAGTATTTACCATTCTAGTCTTGTTTTAGCAGTATTTAGCCTTCTACTAAGCACTAATCTAATTTTCTGTCAACATTATCTAATCCTATCTTAATGATATACACAGTCTATTTATCACTTTCTAGTCATCTTGGTGTAGATTGTTTTCTTCTGCCAGCAGTTTTCAACTAGTTTTCTATTACATAACTGGAAAATTCGTATCATGATTAATAAGCAAAACTTTTTGATCATTATTTTATAATCTTTATAATTAAACAAATTAAGACTTTGATTAAGAATTGGTCTGTTAGAAGAACTTTGCCAAGTGTCTCCTTTACAATAACGTACAACAATGATTTTTCAGTACGTTTCAGTACCTGCACATACTTGTTCAAATTGTTGTTTTTTAGATATTAGTATTTATCTTAAAAGTGATGAAATTCTCCATATTTCTCAAGAATTAAATAAAAAATGGAAAAAGTAAAAATTTTTTGTGAGAAACAACAAAAGACTTAATTTATTTTAATAAATAGACATGTTTCGAAACAAATGTTTCATCTTCAGTACTTAAAAATAATTACAAAATGATGGAAAAAAATTTTAAATATGTTGGGAATAGGTATGAATTTTAGTTATTTTTCTTAAATATTTTTCTTCTTTTTTTAGAAGTATTTTGTTTTTAAGAAAAATAACTAGAATTCAGACCTATTTCCAACATATTTAAAAAACTTTTCCATCATTTTGTAATTATTTTTAAGTACTGCAGATGAAACATGTCTATTTATTGAAATAAATTAAGTATTTTGTTGTTTCTCACAAAAAGTTTTTACTTTTTCCATTTTTTATAGTATTCATCTTCTTATCCTATTTATAACTATCATTCAAAATATTTATTATAATTTCCAATAATAACATAAAGTACATACTGAAATGTCTGAAGACGCACGGCTAAACTCGATACTTTCTAGTTCTAGGTCTAGTGTTAGTTCTAGTTTTATACTATTACTGGCACTAACACAAGACCTAGAACTAGAATCATTGGGCTTTAGCCGTCTTAAGAGACGTGCGGCTAAATCCGAATGTTTCTAGTTTTCGGTCTAGTGTTAGTTCTAGTTTTACACTATTACTAGCACTAACACAAGACATAGAACTAGAATCATTCGGATTTAGCCGCACGTGTCTCAAGACGGCTAAATCCGAATGTTTCTAGTTCTCGGTCTAGTGTTAGTTCTAGTATTGCACTAGCACTATCACTAAAACTAACACAAGACCTAGAACTAGAATCATTCTGGTTTAGCCGCACGTCTCTCAAGACGGCTAAACCCGAATGATTCTAGTTCTAGGTCTTGTGTTAGTTCTAGTGATAGTGCTACTTTTATTTTAAGTTTAATTTTAAGTTTCCGAATGTTTCTAGTTCTCGGTCTAGTGTTAGTTCTAGTTTTAGTCAAATTGAAGATGAGCAATCTATCGATGAAAAATAATTAAAACTACAACTACCCTTCTTTATTTATATATCGTATAGACAACTCGGGGAATACCCCCATTATCTATGAGGTTGGAATAGAGTTCAATAGAGCAATTGGGGGAATACCCCGAGTTGTACTATATCGAGATTTTACTTACTTACGTTGATTGGAATGAAATGAAGTGGAAAAAGTTAAAAAAAGGAAAATGTTAATTTTAATTATTAATGTAATTAATATTTTTTTAAATGTGACAAAGTGTTTTGTGTCAAAATCGAATGACTAAATAAAAGGAATATGAATAAAAGTAAAAAGATGATGGTGGAGTACGGCGGCGTCCTTCTTAATGGAAATAATAAAATTTGACTCGGGCAAAGCGTCACAATGCTCAATTATAAAGTAATTAGTCAGAAATCGCGCGCGAGTTCGCGGCCGAATCGATTTCTCTTTCTCTCCTCCTTGCTCACCTCTTCCATGGGACCCGTTTCGTTCGAAAACCCCCTTATCTTTATCTCCGTGCTTTTAATGCGAGAGGCTTCGCTCCTAAAATTAATCGAACTGCAGCAAACCCACAAACCGAAGTCGATATATCTGGGCGTACGGTCGGGGGCCGCCTCTGCGAGCTCCGCCCCACCGGCCGTATTAAAATACGTTTTGCATACCAATGATTTATTAGGGGTATAACCTTTTATTTTATTTTTTATTTTCGTTTTTTATCTTCTCGTTCCCTTAAGTAGTTAATAACCTCTAACTCGTTCTCTTACGTTTTCAGATATCGCGACCTCGCCCATCGAAACGGAGAAACCTTACGGTAAGTTTACAATAAAACTTTTTTTTTATTAACATTTAGTTTTAAATTAAAGTTAGAAGTCCTTCTCTCACTTATTGTCGTATTAAGAACTGTTTAATAATCATAAATCCGTCGTTAAATGATGATTACTTGACTATAAATAGAGGTGATTATGCTTAATATACATATATATTTTATTTTAACATTAAAACTAATCCTTGACATTCTATTAAATTTTAATGGATTTAATGGAAATTCTTAGGATTGGACAAAAAACGCTTTACTCATTGTTCCAAAAAAGCTTTTCTAGAAAAAGTAAAATCTTTCAAAACAATCCTTTTAGTTAAAAAGGAACGATTCTTTAAATAACTTTTTAAAGAATTCTTAAAAAACCCCTTCTGTCATAAATCAGAACACGATGGGGTTCTGCCCCCTGATAAAGAGGTACTCAATAAGGGTGACAAGTGTTTTGTAAATTCTTTCGCTAAGGGAACATAAAAAAAAGTATCGCGTCGTGCAGGCAACTGGTGTCTTGTAGCAAGTAGCATATCTTCTATGGGGCAAGGGTGTTTTACCCCGCGGCAAATGGGGGTGATCCAACAGGTTTAAATGCGCTTTTCATATCGCATATACATATCTCGTGGGGTTTTCGTCCCCCTTAGATTACTAGTAAACGCGTTGACAGAAACATGGATTTTATTCACCCCCAAGAACTAAAATAATATCAATTCGAATACGAAATATAACAACATTTTTATTCTAATTAATATAGACTTTCCCCCCGAAGAAATTCTCACCGCTTGTTTTACGAGCTTAATCTTTACTCGGATCGTAAAGTTTAAAAAAAAGGAATTTTTTTATTTAATTCAATAACTCGGTTGAATATTCATAGTGTGTTCGTTTTCTTTTTTTGTGTTCGTTGTAACGAACTGAGTTAATTTATTCGTCTGTGGGTTGTAAAAGTTTCAATTAAATTTTTCTTATTAAGAAAAGCTCTTCATATCACGATTCTTGATGTCACCAATTTAAAAATTCTCGTTAAAGGTGCCGCCGTAACGCGGTAGCAAAAATGCCCTCCAGGTACCACACCATCGAAACCGAGGAGAATCGCCCGAAAAACGAACCTCTACCTGGTGTGTGTAGCGAAACTCCGCCCAACTGACGCTGTACATATTTTAAAATGCATTAAGTTATAAAAGGGGGGCGCCAGCTGACCGTAATTTTGCGGCCTGGGACGAAACAAAAGAGGAAGTGAACAGGTATAAATTAAGGAACCTTCTTTTCTTCCGTTCTCTCGTTTTTTAAATTTTTTTTTCGCCCCTCGAAACCATCGAGGTGGTTTTATCTCTCGCAAATAGAAGACAACCGACGACGACGAGAAGAGTGAATGAACGTCTTCACTCTTCTTCTGCGAAGAAGAATGCCACAATGGTGATGCCACGCAGAACCTTCTATGGCCACCGGGAGGAGGTAAAAACTCGAAGATATTCCGCATCTTTCGTTGTCGTCGTTTAACTTCGCGGTTTTCCCTTCGCGTCTCACTCACAACATGAGAACGACCTTGAGCAAAACGCGGTGATATATTTATGTTGTTTACTTCTTTAGTCGTTCATTTAAAGTTCTTGGTGACTCGATTCAATGGTATTAACTTATTGAATATGTTGTTACTTTATAAAAGACTTTTACTTGTTTTTGTTACTCACTACGTTTTAATTTCACTCTTTTAAAACTGATTTCCTTCGCATTTTGTTCCAATTAAAGCAAATTTAATAATGATATCACATTTTTAATTGGAATTTACATAGTTTTAGAAAATTTCGTGTACTTTTTGATTTTATTTCTAGTTTATTAATGATTTCGTATTTTTTATCGAATTCTACACACCTTTTACTATAATTACTAAAAATTTCATAATTCCAAATCAATTTATAACAAAGCTATGGATTTTTCTATTCTTAAAAATCGAATTTTTTGTTGTTCTAGATTAAATTTAAATAATTTAAATGAAACAATACGATGTTCGATAAAACTTCTTTCTTGTTATATTTATTAAATTCCTCGCTACCAGTTTCAACCTAATTTTTTAGGTCATCATCAGCCGAATCTACATGACCAAGAAATCACAATTACAAACATTCTTTAAATAAGTTATCCCATACAAAGACAAAAAATAATAAACAATTCTTAATTAGAATTTTAACTTACGTTCAAATAAAAGTCTTTATAAAAAGGAGACACGAAATACACAATTAAACATTTTAAAAAATATAAGTTATAATGTATCAAAATTTACACACATTATAAAAATGAGAACTCTGCAAAACTGAACATACATTGGACGAAGCAAGATCTAAACTGCTTTATAATAAAATCTCTGTTATAAAACAAACAGGTTTCGCAAGAAAATTTAACAGACATAAATAACCTTTTACCAAAAAATATACAAAGAAAACGAAGCCACAGAAAACCAAAAGAAATTTATATTTTACTTAGGTGACTAACCAAAGGTGTAAATTTAATATCCAATTGCTCATTGATAAGTTAATATTTGTTGTTTTTAGTATTTGTTAATTTCTAGAGCTTCCTTTCTTTTGTTTTTTAGTATTTTTTTTTTTCAATAAATTTCGTGATTCCAATTCAATTTTTTTAAAAGTTACGATTTTCTTAATCCCAAATAGCTTAGTTTTAGGTACTTTTTGACAACTTGTAACTATTTTATTTCAACTTTATTAATGATTTCGCATTTTTTATCAAAATCTACACACTTTTTGCTATAATTACTAAAAATTTCATAATTCCAAATTAATTTATAACGAAATTATGAATTTTTATATTCTTAAAAATTATTTTTTTTGTTATTCTTGAACACATCTTACTTTCATGGTCCAGGACAATGTTAATTGAAATTTTTAAATTGTGTCGTATTTTTTATTTAAATCTACAATCGTTTTAGTGTAACTCATAAAAATTTCGTTGTTTCAAATTAATATTTAAAAAAGATATGACTTTTTATAACCTCTTAAACCTTCATTTTTGATGATTTTGGATACTATTTGATTTGATCACCTATAACAGCACCATCTCAAATTTGGTAACAATGTCTTAATTTTGATTAGAATCTGCACACTTTTTAATATAATTTCAATTAATGTCGTGATTCCAACTCGATTTTTTAAAAAGTTACGATTTTCTTAATATAAAATAGCTTAGTTTTAAGTACTTTTCGATTTGACAACTTGTAACTTTTTTATTTCAACTTTATTAATGATTTCGAATTTTTTATCGAAATCTACACACTTTTTACTGTAATTACTAAAAATTTTATAGTTCCAAATCGATTTATAACGAAATTATGAATGTTTCTATTCTTAAACATCAAATTTTTGTTATTCTTCAACACTTCTTACTTTCATCACCCAGAACAATTTTATTTAAATTTTTTAAATTCTGTCATATTTTTTATTTAAATCTACAATCTTTTTGGTGTAACTCATAAAAATTTCGCTGTTTCAAATTGATATTTAAAAAAGATATGAATTTTTATAACCTCTTAAACCTTAATTTTTGGTGATTTTGGATACTATTTGATTTGATCACTTATAACAGCACGATCTCAAATTTGGTAACAATTTCTTAATTTTGATTAGAATCTGCACACTTTTTAATATAATTTCAATTAATTTCGTGATTCCAACTCGATTTTTTAAAAAGTTACGATTTTCTTAATCCCAAATAGCTTAGTTTTAGGTACTTTTCGATTTGACAACTTGTAACTTTTTTATTTCTACTTTATTAATGATTTCGCATTTTTTATCGTAATCTACACACTTTTTGCTATAATCACTAAAAATTTTATAATTCCAAATCAATTTATAACGACATTATGAATGTTTCTATTCTTAAACATCAAATTTTTTGTTGTTCTTCAATACTTCTTAATTTCATCACCCAGAACAATTTTATTTCAACTTTTTAAATTGTATCTTATGTTTTATTTTAATCTACAATCTTTTTAGTGTAATTCATCAAAATTTCGTTGTTTCAAATTGATATTTAAAAAAGTTATGAATTTTTATCACCTCTTAAACCTTCATTTTTAGTAATTTCGGATACTATTTGATTTGATCACCTATAACAGCACCATCTCAAATTTGGTAATAATTTTTTAATTTCGATTAAAATCTGCACACTTTTTGATACAATTTCAATTAATTTCGTGATTCCAACTCGATTTTTTAAAAAGTTACGATTTCCTTAATCCCAAATAGCTTAGTTTTAGGTACTTTTCGATTTGACAACTTGTAACTTTTTTATTTCAACTTTATTAATGATTTCGCATTTTTTATCGAAATCTATACACTTTTTACTACAATTACTGAAAATTTCATAATTCCAAATCAATTTATAACGAAATTATCAATGTTTCTATTCTTAAAAATCAAATTTTTTGTTGTTCTTCAATACTTCTTACTTTCATCACCCAGAACAAATGTATTTCAATTTTTTAAATTGTGTGGTGTATTTTATTCAAATCTACAATCTTTTTAGTGTAACTCATAAAAATTTAGTTGTTTCTGCACACTTTTTAATACAATTTCAATAAATTTCGAGATTCCAATTCGATTTTTTTTTAATTACGTTTTTCTTAATCTCAAATAGTAAGACTTGTAACATTTTTATTTCAAATTTATTAATGATTTCTCATTTTTTATCGAAATCTCTCACAAATTCATCTCAAAATTTACATAAATAACATAATGGTTGTAATTTTTTACAGATATACTGAATTCACCCTATATTTTTGCTATTAAGTAATATTTTTTGGCAAGATGTTGTAGAACGTTATATCTTGAGATATAGCCGGAGGGTATGGTTTCTTTTTTTACCTGGGGCTAATGAATACCGCCCTCAACTACCTGTGCAACTCGCAGAACCTTGGCAGAGCGGCGCCAAATTTCTACAAATCATCCAGAAGAGACCACAGCCGTTCCGAATCCATGGGAACAATACATCAAAGTAGCAAATTAGAGGTTTTGGACGAACCGCGCTTTGTGTTTCGAAAATTACCTCTAAATGGAGAGGACGAAGCGATTTCTCCTCGTTCCTCTTTGAGATAACGAAGAAATAACCAAATATTCGTTCACGTCAACTTGAAAATAGCCGGACAAGTTGAAGAGGCCGGCGTGAGAGCTAATTGAAAATAACGTTGACATAACTCCGGGAATCGGCCTGTTTCATTATTCATTAAATTGTTCCGCGTAGAAAAATAGCGGATTTAATTGCGGCAAGTCGCGGACGTATATAGAAAAAGGTATTAAGCGGGAACGCGCGTTAAACTTAATGTCCCGGAATAGAAAAATGCGGTGGAAAAAGCGGCGACGAAATAATAAAAAAAAATCCCGCGGAGAAAAACCCGACCTTGGGTTCGCACTGCCACACGTGACGTTCGAAAGATACGACAATTTGCATAAATTATTGTCGGTCGCGCGACAAATCGTATGGGAATTAAGCCCCGGCCATCGCCTTATATGGCTCCCGCCCTACGATAACAATAAATACGTGGGTTACATGCTGAGTGTACGCAATAAATCGACTGAATAATTGCCGCAATTATCATTTATTGTCATCGACTAGAGCTACTTGCAGTTTTCAAGTCGACATTCCATCGTAATGTGTTAAGAAGGATTATGAACATTTACGTCGTTCTCGTTGTTCAGAAAACTCGATCCATTGTTATTAACTCAAAACTTGTTTTCATTGGTACAAATATTAAACATGTAGGTGTGGTTTTTATTATTAATGTAAAACCTCGTAAAACCACTTAATACAGGGATGAGAGTGTCTGTTAGACCCAAAAATTCGTTATATGGACTGCTACCTCCCAGCAACAAGTGTACAGCTCGAAGGCCCGTTCGTGACGTCAACGCTGAGTAACCATTAAATCTAGAACTAACACTAACAAAAGACCTAGAACTAGAATCATTCGGGTTTAGCCGTCTTGACAGACGTACGGCTAAATCCGAATGTTTCTAGTTCTAGGTCTTGTGTTAGTTCTAGTATTGCACTAGCACTATCACTAGAACTAATACAAGACCTAGAACTAGAATCATTCGGGTTTAGCCGTCTTGAGAGACGTGCGGCTAAATCGGAATGTTTCTAGTTCTCGGTCTAGTGTTAGTTCTAGTATTGCCCTAGCAAATTCGTTATATGGAGTGCTACATCCCAGCAACAAGTGTACAGCTAGAAGGCCCGTTCGTGACGTCAACGCTGAATAACCATTAAAACTAGAACTAACACTAGAACTAGCACTAACACAAGACTTAGAACTAGAACCATTCGGGTTTAGCCGTCTTGAGAGACGTGCGGCTAAATCCGGATGTTTCTAATTCTAGGTCTTGTGTTAGTTCTAGTATTGCACTAGCACTATCACTAGAACTAACACAAGACCTAGCACTAGAATCACTCGGGTTCAGCCGTCTTGAGAGACGTGCGGCTAAATCCGAATGTTTCTAGTTCTCGGTCTAGTGTTAGTTCTAGTATTGCACTAGCAAATTCGTTATATGGAGTGCTACATCCCAGCAACAAGTGTATAGCTAGAAGGTCCGTTCGTGATGTCAACGTTGAATAACCATTAAACTAGAACTAACACTAGACCTAGAACTAGAAAGTTTCACTAACACTAGATCTAGAATGTTTCTAGTTCTAGGTCTAGTGTTAGTTCTAGTTTTTGTTCAATGAAAAATATAATAATCTAGCGTTGAACACAACTAGAATGCTCTTAACGAACCTTAATGTCTTGCTCGGTGAAAAATCATTCAGATCCTTTGAGGAGATAACTGCGACCCAAAAATCGAGAATCTGATACGATTAATAGCAGGACAGAGGCATAAAACATGCTCAACCTCGTCTTTCGCACATAGTCGGTATTCAACATCATCGGCTAGGTCTAACAAGTTGAGGTGTGACCCATTTGAACTTTAATACTGCTAAGAGTCTTTGGAATATGGCTATAAAAATAGGTGTAGTAACTGCAGTTTTATAAACATCTTCTGGAGCCACAAAAATTTGATGGTATGCTCGTACGAGATTAATTTTCGCACAATATTGATATATAGATATGTGAAGCAGAAGCAACTGAACATGAAGATAGTCTACAAATGCCTAAAACAACCATTTGCTCAAATTTAGATTTTGCTATATTATATTTTGTTTCATCCAAGCGTCGTGGACGACAAAAAGGAAGATGAGTTTGCGTTATAATTCGATGTTTAACAAGAATATCTGATTTAACAAGAGAACCTGATGTGGATAAAGTAGTCATAGTATCAATTAATTTATGATTTCTAATAAGCCCAAATTTGTGAAAAAATCAGCACCAATAATAGGACGTGTTACGTCTGGAATGGTAAAAATAAAAGTAAAGTTTCTGCGTAGGTTTAAAGTAACGGTTAGCATCTTTTTACCATAAGTAGAGATAACAGAGTCTTCCGCTGCTGTGAGCAGTGAACTAGTGTTTAGAAGCATGCAGAACGTCGTTGAAGAGAAACTGGTTGATTTTTGAAATTTGAATGAGATTTACTACGTGAGTATCGATAATTTTGACAAAAATTAGATTTTATAAAGCTATTTCTGTCTTGTAATTTTTTCTCTAAGCTTTTTCTGGCTTTTGAGTAATGTTTTGAAGCATTTTTTAATAAATTGAATTGATTTGAATTGGATTGAGGTTGATAAGATGGATTTCAATTTTAATTATGACTATTAACTTGAAAGATTTTTTGTGATGAATAATTTTGTGTATTAATAATAATGGATTCCCAAACTTTATCTGCTATTTGTAAAAGGTTGCTAGTATTTTTTTTACCTGAGGCAAGGAAAGCTACAGGAATAGTTTGTGGTAATCTTCGTTTCCACAATTTTAGACTAATCATTTGTGTATAACCTACAGTATTTAACATGCCTCTGTAAAAATCAGAGGGCTTTTTTGGTGATTCCGAAAATTAACTGGTCGAGATGTTTTTCCTCACTATTTGATAAACGAAATCAATACATTTTTGATGTAATTATACAAATCTTGCTGTAGTGGACATGAAATAACATCATAAATACTAGCAAACATTTCTAGAGGTAAATTTGTAATTACTAAATTGTATTTTGTCTTGTCAGAAGTAATTCTGGATAAATTAAAATGTGCTTTGATTTGAGACAACCAGATTTCTGGATTTGAAATCTAGAAGGCGAAATCTCTCTTTAGCCTATGGTCCAATTCTATGTTTGGCCATCGCAAATGATACACCAACTGCTGCCTCTGAACTCACAAATGCTTTAGCGTTGCTCTCTCGTTCTAGCTCATCCGCCGCTTCATTGCCAGCAACCTCAGAGTGACCTAGAACCCAGATCACAAAAACTCTGTTATCACAACTCAGTGTGTTTAGAACTTTAAACTTCTATAGTCATTAACCAGAGCCAGAAATACTTAGCCAGATGAAATTAATTTGTAATTAATCTCTTCGTTAATTGACGACAATGTATCATTGCCTCAGCCTGAGGAATTTGGTATTTTGGATTTGATTACTTCAAATATCATCTCAAATCTTCAAGTAGTTAAATTACATGTTGGCCATGGTAAAAACATAAAAAAGTTAGCAACAATCTATTTGTAGGTGGGCTTGCCAAATTTCTAAAAAGAATCTTTTTAATACCTCTCCATTCGAGGTTTGATGTATGAACTTGTGTTAACAAATGATGAAAATATTCCTCTGACAATCGATTTTTTTAATGAATTTATCATCTGACTCATGGTGGACACGATCTAGTCCTAATCAATTCCATTATGGTCATAGTTTTTTTTAATTAAATCGCTGTATAACACCATTTAAAGCACTATTATAGAATTTTAGGAGGTTTGTTATGATTTGAGGTTAGATATACATGATATGCCATCTAGTAAAAAATGAGTTGAACGTATTTTATTGGATAAACCGGTAGGTACGGATTGACCGAAAATATCTACCAGTTAACGCTATCAACAAGATAAATCCGTTAGTTAAAGTTAACAACCACTTTAACTAAAAGTAGGCCTAAATAGATAATATTAATAGTATAACTTAAAAATATTTTGTTTTACTGTATAATTATTAATTTACAATACAAATTTTGAACTGTTAATTTGAAGTTGAACAGAATGCAAAAAAGGTGAATAAAGTTTTTTTTTGGTTGGTAGCAGGTACCCAACTGACCTACCTCACGGGTTTCTGAATTAATTTCTACGGTTGTTTGAGCGACGTCATCCATTGAGAAGGATACAACAGCCGACCAGGCTGTATACGTGGGCAATCCATCATCATCGTGAAAACTGTAATAACGCATCTGCATAATTTGCTTGCCGCAAATTGGGTTGGTTCTACCGCGTTAAGAAAACCAACCGTGCTGCCGCTCTTAAAGTTACTTAATAGCAATCGTGTCATTCTTTTTTTCGTATTCTTTTGAAGTTAACAAAATTATTCACTACTAACTTAGTTCAATTTACAATAATTAATTTACTTTCTATTGTATGTATAAATTCTTTGTTTAAGGACAGATATAATTGATTTAGTTTCAACTTCTATACCTAACCAGATAAACTAAATAATACGTCATGTTCAATTAATTTAAATGTCATATTACTTTCAACGTGATGATTAACGACTTAAACTATATCGTATCTCTATCATATTGTACGAATTACTCTCGTGTAATAAATATACTTTATGTCGTAACGTCCGAAAGACCTCGAACGTTTTTCGTGGTAGACATTATCTATTTAGAGTCTTCGTATTTAAACACAAGTGAGAGTCACGACAACAGGACTTACTATGTCACGCAAGAAATAAACACTTAAAAAGTAATTAGGGATAGTTTTGGTATCTAGATCATGCAGTTATGGACACGTCTAAAATGAAATATGCGCCTATTAACGAATCAAATAGTGTATTTTTTTGTTGTTGTTCACGTCACGGTGAGGATAGCTCATTAAAATTTTTAACGAATAAATCAGAGGGGAATTTTTAAATTTTCGTTTTGCTCCAATAGGATTTCGTGAACTTGGATGTGTCATTAAAGCTGGTCCTTTTCGTGATGTTGTGCGCCATTGGTGTACGTTTCCGTTCGGTCATTACGTTTTCCTTTGCAAAATTTCTCGTTCGGGGCCATCTTCGTCTCTCGGCATCTTTGTCTTTCTGAAGAGTAAAATTAGCATCTTTTATTACTTTTTTTTTTCATTTTTTTTTCATTTCCTCCCCGTGGAGATCCGCAATTAAATCGCGCGAGCTTTACAATTTAGATTAAATTAGTCCTCCTTTTTCTTCGCTCTTCGATTTTATCGCGTGGAGGACCCATTTGAATATGCATTACCAAGTCTGTTATTAAGACATTTGCGTGCTATTAAAAATGGGTGTTCTGATTATGAACAGACCCCGCTGCGAAAGATCCAACGGTGCGAATCCGGTACTATATATACAAGTTGACCCCACTTTTATGTTGCTATTTTACATTTCGAAATATAATTACAATAGAATGTTTTAAATAAAACTAGGTTAGTGGATCAAGAAGTTAGAAATAAAAGTATTTTTAAATAACCTAATTAATTAAAGAAAGATAAGTTAATCTTAATAATTTCTGTAATATTTTAATAATCGGTTTAGCAGTTCTTCGGCGAACGGAAAGATAATTATAATAAAAATTAAGGAATCACAGGTGCACTTCCGGTCGGCGAGCGTTCGACCGACCAGAAGAAGTTATTAGTCACACGAAACAGACCGCTGCATCCTACATTCTTTAGCTAACGACAACGAACGCCTCCGGATTCATTTCGTATGCACCTCATGCACCGCACGTTAGTTTTTAAAATTTTATATGTTAAATTTAAACGATTCCCCAAGAATTATTTTCACGAGAAAAGAAAAAAAAAATTTCATAACCGCCGCATTCGATGGCACATTAATTTTTTAATTACCGAACAGATTGCTCGATCCGAGAGATAGGCTCTGCGTTATAATTAGCGTAATTAATCCATTAATAACGAAAGAGAGCGGAGAGGTGGGCTCTACGAATAAAGGTTGCTTAAAAGTTACAAATATTCAGATAACCAACGAAAGAAAACCGCCGAAGTAGATTTTGGTCGTTATACCTCCAGTCTCTAAAGTTTTCTAAAAAAAATTGTTATAATTGGTCTTGTTTTCATGATGACTCTTCCCGTTTATTGTTGCTCTCGTTTACTCATCTTAAATTAACTTATCATTAAAACGCAATTTGGGTTGATTAATTTTTAAACGCACTTTTACTTAGATATGAATACACGTTTCAAATTCTTTTAGGGATGAATAAACTTTCTCTTAATAAAGATTATTCAATAAAAACTTGGGTAACAGTTTCTTAATTTTTATTAGATTCTGCATACTTTTTAGTACAATTTCAATTAATTTCGTGATTCCAACTCGATTTTTTAAACAATTATGATTATCTTAATCCCAAATAGCTTAGTTTTAGGAACTTTTCGATTTGACAACATGTAACTTTTTATTTCAACTTTATTAATGATTTCGCATTTTTTATCGAAATCTACACACTTTTTACTATAACTACTAAAAATTTTATCATTCCAAATCGATTTATAACGAAATTATGAATCAAATTTTTTGTTGTTCTTTAATATTTCTTACTTTGATCATCCAGAACAATTTTATTTCAATTTTTTAAATTGTGTCGTATTTTTTATTTAAATCTACAAACTTTTTAGTGTAACTCATAAAAATTTCGTTCTTCCAAATTGATATTTAAAAAAGTTATGAATTTTTATAACCTCTTAAACCTTCATTTTTGGTGATTTTGGATACTATTCGATTTGATTACCTATTACAGCACCATCTCAAATTTGGTTACAATTTCTTAATTTTGATTCTAATCTGCACACTTTTCAATACAATTTCAATTAATTTCGTGATTCCAACTCGATTTTTTAAAAAGTTACGATTTTCCTAATCCCAAATAGCTTAGTTTTAGGTACTTTTCGATTTGACAACTTGTAACTTTTTTATTTCAACCTTATTAATGATTTCCCATTTTTTATCGAAATCTACACTTTTTACTATAATTACTAAAAATTTCATAATTACAAATCGATTTATAACGAAATTATGAATGTTTCTATTCTTAAAAATCAAATTTTTTGTTGTTCTTCAATACTTCTTACTTTGATCACCCAGAATAATTTTATTTCAATTTTTTTAATTGTGTCGTATTTTTTATTTAAATCTACAATCTTTTTAGTGTAACTCATAAAAATTTCGTTGTTTCAAATTGATATTTAAAAAAGATATGAATTTTTATAACCTCTTAAACCTTCATTTTTAGTGATTTTGGATACTATTTAATTTGATCACCTATAACAGCACCATCTCAAATTTGGTAACAATTTCTTAATTTTGATTAGAATCTGCACACTTTTTAATATAATTTCAATTAATTTCGTAATTCCAACTCGATTTTTTAAAAAGTTATGATTTTCCTAATCCCAAATAGCTTAGTTTTAGGTACTTTTCGATTTGACAACTTGTAACTTTTTTATTTCAACTTTATTAATGATTTCGAATTTGTTTTCGAAATCTACACACTTTTTACTATAATTACTAAAAATTTCATAATTCCAAATCGATTTATAACGAAATTATGAATGTCTCTATTCTTAAACATCAAATTTTTGTTATTCTTCAACACTTCTTACTTTCATCACCCAGAACAATTTTATTTCAATTTTTTAAATTCTGTCATATTTTTTATTTAAATCTACAATCTTTTTAGTGTAACTCATAAAAATTTCGCTGTTTCAAATTGATATTTAAAAAAGATATGAATTTTTATAACCTCTTAAACCTTCATTTTTGGTGATTTTGTATACTATTTGATTTGATCACCTATAACAGACCATCTCAAATTTGGTAACAATTTCTTAATTTTGATTAGAATCTGCACACTTTTTAATATAATTTCAATTAATTTCGTGATTTCAACTCGATTTTTTAAAAAGTTACGAATTTCCTAATACCCTAATAGCTTATTTTTAGGTACTTTTCGATTTGACAACTTGTAACTTTTTTATTTCAACTTTATTAATGATTTCGAGTGTTTTATCGAAATCTACACACTTTTTACTGTAATTACTAAAAATTTTATAGTTCAAAATCGATTTATAACGAAATTATGAATGTTTCTATTCTTAAAAATCATTTTTTTTGTTATTCTTCAATACTTCTTACTCTCATCATCCAGAATAATTTTATTTCAATTTTTTTAATTGTACCATATTTTTTGTTTAAATCTACAATCTTTTTAGTATAACTCATAAAAATTTCGTTGTTTCAAATTGATATTTAAAAAAAATATGAATTTTTATAACCTCTGAAACCTTAATTTTTGGTGAATTTGGATACTATTTTATTTGATCACCTTTAACAGCACCATCTCAAATTTGGTAACAATTTCTTAATTTTGATTCGAATCTGCACACTTTTTAATACAATTTCAATTAATTTCGTGATTCCAACTCGATTTTTTAAAAAGTTGTCATTTTCTTAATCCCAAATAGCTCATTTTTAGGTACTTTTCGATTTCACAACATGTAACTTTTTTATTTCAACTTTATTAATGATTTCGCATTTTTTATCAAAATGTACACACTTTTTGCTATAATTAGTAAAAATTTCATAATTCCAAATTAATTTATAACGCAACTATGAATGTTTCTATTCTTAAAAATCAATTTTTTTGTTATTCTTCAATACTTCTTACTCTCATCATCCAAAATAATTTTATTTCAATTTTTTGAATTGTGTCGTATTTTTTATTTAAATCTACAATCTTTTTAGTGTAACACATAAAAATTTCGTTCTTCCAAATTGATATTTAAATAAGTTATGAATTTTTATAACCTCTTAAACCTTCATTTTTGGCGATTTTGGATACTATTTGATTTGATTACCTATAACAGCACCATCTCAAATTTGGTAACAATTTCTTAATTTTGATTCGAATCTGCACACTTTTTAATACAATTTCAATTAATTTCGTGATTCCAACTCGATTTTTTAAAAAGTTACGCTTTTCTCAATCTCAAATAGCTTATTTTTAGGTACTTTTCGATTTGACAACTTGTAACATTTTTATTTCAACTTTATAAATGATTTCGAGTTTTTTATCGAAATCTACACACTTTTTATTATAATTACTGAAAATTTCATATTTCCAAACCAATTTTTTCTATTATTAAAAATTTATTTCATTGTATGTTATAGCTTATTTTTAGATTCTTTTTGATTTATATATATTTTTAATTAATTAAAAATGAATTAATTCTTAATCAATTCATCATTTTGGCCACATCCAAATTTAGATTTCGTTTAACGTTGCATCAAAAGGAGTCGAAATCTTTACGATCGCTTGATGTGACTAAATAAGGAGACGGCATTTAAAGGGAACAATTTGCGCGTATGGAAATTGTCGAACATTAAAAACCGATTTCTCGACTTACATTTCCCACGGACAGAAACGACGTAGACTGACGTTTAGTAAAGAAATGACAGAAACCGTTTACGGAGGCGACCAGATCAGCAAAGAGACAGTTTCTTTTTTTTTCTGCTTCTTCGCCTTAGTGCCGCCGTCTTATGCATTACAATATGTGTTTGGAGTTTTATGTTGCAGCATTAGAAATGCAAAGTGAACGCCCGCGTTGCGCTCCAGTTTTTGCTCACCAAGCGACGCATTAATATTTAACCGGACCGACCATTATCGTTAATCACAAATGATCACGTTTCGTATTTTATACAAGGATGACCATAAGAAAACAACTTTTAAGCGGAAATTAGAATAACGAGTTAATTTACTTAGTGTTTTCTCTTCTTGAATAGAATATTACAAGAAGCAATTTTCTTGTGGTGTCGTTTATTGCGGTGCCGTTTGCGGTTGAATTTGCGTATTACGGATGGGATACAAAAAAAGTGGACAAAAACGGCGGTGTAGTTAGACTAAAGACCGTCAGTGAACGTCGGTTCTCTGTTCGTAGTCTTATGGCTAATTTGATTTTAATGTTCCAGACCGAGACAATGACGGCGTAACACCTATACCCACCGGCATAACATTTTAATTTAATAATCTCTTTTTTGTTTCTCGCGTCACATTCACTATAGTCAAGGAATCGGTTTTCACTACATTCAAGTCACTCTGCGTTAAAGTTGTTTCCGTTTTCTTAGTTTTCCTACAATCATAATTCTCAGTGTCCCAGAACTACTTTAAACTTGTAACCTAATGAATTTATCTAAGCGATGTAAAGAACTATGTACTATAAAATACATAGGTAAAGTGAAAGAATTTTTGAAAATGTCACGCTTGGTTCTTGAGATATCAAGTATTTATGTAAGTACAAAGGCTTTCATCTTCTGCGAAAGCTTCTTCCTGCGTGTGGCAGCCTCGGCACAAATTACTAGATATGTGGAAAAAGTGCTACCAACTGACTCGTATTTCGCCGATAGCAACCCTACCGACAAAAAACAGTTTGTACAACAGCGAATATCTGTATCCTCCCGATAACTTTATCGGCCGGATAGTTATCTGATAGATTTATCGGTATATTGTATAACCGGCCCTTAGTCATATACTCTTCACTGCCTCTGAGGCTTCTTAATAATGCATTTCTATTAAAAAAATGATTAAACCGCTACCTCTGCTGTTAAGTTATAATTTTGTGTTAAAAATAGTCTGAAATTTTTGTTTATATTCAAATTCACTCCCCTGCCTCGGCTGGTAAGCAGCCTCGGCTTCTATGTTACAGTTTCAGATCAAAAACCACATCATATTTTGTTAAGTTATTGAACCACTGAAAAAACTAATGTTTTTTTAAAAGAATTTGTAATCTTGAACTGCTTATGCTACGAATTCCATATCATAATTCACTTCCGTGTACGTCAACAGGAAGTAACATCGTAACTAGCTGTTGTATGTATGTAGTTTCACGTGGGTGTGAATTTCTTCACAACACTTAGGTTCTAGCAGGCCCTTTGCAGAAAACCAACCCAAGGTTTTAATGTTTTAAAAATGGTTTTATATTTTTTGAGGTCTAGAGGTGAAAGAATTTTTGAAAATGTCATGAATTATTAACACAAGCATCTATTTTGTTATAAAGATGTCCTTTTTGAAATATCACGCTTGGTTCTTGAGATATCAAGTATTTATATAAGTACAAAGGCTTTCACCTTCTGCGAAAGCTTCTTCCTGCGTGTGGCAGCCTCGGCACAAATTACTAGATATGTGGAAAAAGTGCTACCAACTGACTCTTATTTCGCCGATAGCAACCCTACCGACAAAAACAGTTTGTACAACAGCGAATATCTGTATCCTCCCGATAACTTTATCGGCCGGATAGTTATCAGGTAGATTTATCGGTATATTGTACAACCGGCCCTTACTCATATACTCTTCACTGCCTCTGAGGCTTCTTAATAGTGCATTTCTATTAGAAAAATGATTAAACCGCTACCTCTGCTGTTAAATCATACTTTTGTGTTAAAAATAGTCTGTCTAAATTTTTGTTTATATTCAAATTCACTCCCCTGCCTCGGCTGGTAAGCAGCCTCGGCTTCTAAGTTACAGTTTCAGATCAAGAACCACATCATATTTTGTTAAATTATTGAACCATTGAATAAACTAATGTTGTTTTGAAAGAATTTGGAGTCTTGAACTGCTCATGCTACGAATTCCATATCATAACCAGGATAAAAAGCAACCAGTCATAGCCAGGTTGCTTTTTATCAACATTGAAACTATTTGATTTATTATTTTGAATTGCAAAAGAAAATGCAATCGTCCTCACATCAACCGATGTAAGTGTTTCTTCATACTTCGAATGTATTTCACCAAACTTGCTTCATAATCTGAACTCAGACAGCTTTAACGACCTAACTTTCCTTTGTTCAAGTTACCAGATTGCATTCTTCTCATCAAAGTACGAGCAGAAACATTGTACGTACGACTAATTTGGCGAACTGATCCTTTACCATTTCTAAGATCTCCAATGGTATTTTGAAGATCTTCTTCGGACCATAAAGCCCTTTGGTTTTTTCGAATATACGTTCGAGGCATCTTAATTATCATTGAAATAAAAAGAGAAAGTAGGTAAAAGGGGTATATGCCGCTGCTTGAGGTATTATGCCGCAGTTATGAATTCTGACACATATTACCCCACAGTGAAGTTCATAGTTTAATAAATCACATCAGTTATTTTAGATGCACATGAGTCCTACTTTGTCATACCCCTATTCAAATGAGATCAAAAGATTTCGAACTGCTTTCATCGCTACATATAACCACACATAAGAAGATTTTCTTAAGGGTACTTACCTTTATACTGACGTTACCTACTAAAAACTTGATTAATTTGATTTGTGGATAATGTACACGTGCTTGCCACCTTACACTAATGTTTTGGTGCTAACACCGACATCCAGTGTGGATTGGATGTCGGGGAAAATTATGTGGCTTTATGTAGATGTAGTTGCAATTACCATCAACTTTTTTTGGTCTTCTTGTCATATTTTTATCTTATTCATGGTTGTTGATTCAGTGTTGGCCTGTTGATGAAGGAATCATCAGAAGTTACTATTGTGCTGTGGTTTATGTCATTGCTTAGTGGAGATAAAAGAAAAGACTTCAAGAACAAATAATCTTGAATTTTTTTGTAGTTTATGTTTTTGAAGTTTCATCATAATCATCAAATAAATCATTATTTTATCAAAAATGTTCTTAATATTTAAATAATTGAAAAAAATGATATATTTATTAACTGTTGGGTATCGTGTGTCGGCGGATGTTTTAGTTCTGCAGGTAAGGCAAAGAAGTCGCAGTCTATGGCGTTGATATACGAGGCAACCGGGCGGACTAATGATTAGGGAACCCCCCATAGAGAACGCTATGCCGGGGCATCGTAATAAAATCATCTCCGCATATAAATATTAGCCTACGATTATAAATACACGTGTTTTATCGCGTTACTTTGATTTCTATTGCGGGTTCCGTGCGCCGACCGCCCGGGATCGCTGAGAAAACAGGACCGATGAGAGCTCCTCGACTACGTCTTCGGCGGTGTTTCGTTCTTCTTTGCCATCCGCTTACCGCCCGCCTGATTAATGGCCCGACCCGCGTTTTCATTTGTTACCGCGCTTACATAATACCCCAATAATACGTTAATCAATTTTAACAATTCACTACTGCCATACATCATCTTGTGATCTTGTTTATTTATTTCCTCTTTGTTTTCCTTTTTGATACCACCGCTGTTTTGAAGTGGGGCGAAACGCTGTTTTGCTGACAAAAACTTAATAACTTTTAAATACATTTTTTTTTGTCGAAAGTTATATATATAAAATGATATTAATTTTTAAAGAGCTTTCCATTGATATATCACACATGTGCCAGAGGGTTGCATGCAATTACCTTATCGATTCTAAGCACATTTGCCCAACCCTTATAGTATGTTTAAAAGTGTTAGTTATTTTTTGTAATCTTTATTTCTAGCTTCTTGTGCATCTTCTGAAAGTTGTCCTATTGGTAATACAGCTTTCACCAAACTTTTTGGCATCTATAGCTCTTCCGCTGGCTAATGTTTGAAGAATTATGGAAAACCTTTTAATTAAATCCTACTCCTGTAATATCAAGCAAGAAGGATTAGAAAAGAGTCTTCTAGCATCGTTGCAATTTCTAGTACCTTGTCGAGGCTTATCAATAATTATACCTACTTCATCTCTAAATCGGTCTTCTACTTGTTTTTTTCTTTGTGTAAAGGATCAATGGCAGACCATTTTTTAAATGAAAGATTGTACGGGATATGAAGAACCAACTCCATAAATCTGATGTAAACGTGTAAAGATGATAAACCAAATTTATATGTATCTACCAGAGATGGTCTTGCTGTTACTTTCTCCAGATTATTGGTAGTTTACACTAAATTGCTTAACACCTATCATTATAAGTGTTGGCGCTAACTTATCAATTTGAGATTCTATATTTGAAGTTTCTTTTGCAAACTCTATAGATATCGGTCTATAGAATCAAGTTGAAGAAAGAGTTGGGTTATCCCATAATGTTGTTGTGGATGTTTTGGCAGAATTTGTTTATATTGGCCATCATATCCCCACTTACACATTAATATGAGATCACTTACCTCAAGATATTTTAACACTTCCTCTGATTTAAAAACTGTTTTAAAAGTCTCTTGGTGACGTGGTCAAGTCAACTTTGTAATGTTATACTGGCACTTACTGGTGTTATAGTTATCGATAGAGGATCTGGGTAACAATCTTTCTTTATGCTCTGAACTTGGTAATAACTAGATAAAAATTTACATCCTTGTGTTGCATAATATATTATACTGATACCTAGATAGTCCTATATCTGCCATCAGAGCCAACGAATTTTCTTTACTCAATGGACTTTCGATACCTTCATTTTGGAATAATACACGATAAACCAAATCTTGCTGTTCCATTGATGTATTTTTATAATATTTGCGTTCCTAATTTTGCCTTCTGCTCGTAGTCCTTGCAAAAATGCATGACATAATTGGTCGAAACTTTCAGCCTGCAGAGTTGAATTTATTCTCTTTGTCCTTTCATTGGAATCATCAAATGTTTTACACGGACGGTCTATTTTTGAGATTACTGCAGACATAGATGGTAGATTTTCCTCTTTTAGATTCATAACGAAATCTTTATCTAACCATTCAGAATTTTGCACTAAAAACGTTCTTTCGTTCTATGAGATGCAGACCATTTAATTTTGAAAGACGGCAGCAGATGTTGTTGAATAAATTCATTAAATTCGAGGCATAATTTTTTGATTTTTATACAAACTGAGACATTTTACCAATTGTCACGGTACTTACACTCGTATTTATACGTAAACCTAAACGTTTCGAAAATGTTTTTCTTTGCGGTGTAGCTAAAAAACAAACAATGTTTATAAATTTATTAATAACCTACATATTTTAGAATTCACCAAACAATACCAGTTTTAGAGTATAATATTTAAATTGACATATCACTTCCATGCCAATAAAGACGTAACATCAGATCCTTAGAAGGTTGTACCGATCGGAGAAAAAAAAATATATTTCTTTGAATGGGGCAAAAACGGGCAAGAGATTTTATTATGAGCAGATTCTACATTAAATGGGGAATCTTTTGATACCAAATCTAGTCGTAGGTAGATTTAGCTCAAACATAAATTATTCATTAACTAGCAGTCTTATACAAAAGAAAATCTAGCAAGAAAACTAGTGAAGGTAATGACATGTTCTTGTATAAAATGAATAAAATACATACCAAAGTTAGTATATACAAAAAATCAGAAGTATTTTCGAAATGGTTTCTAAAATAAAAAGATTTGAAGTTCGGCTAAATTTTCGGATTGTTTATTCTCTCTCGATTTTAACAGAGTTTTTTCCATACTTATAATTTTTTATGGTTTAATTTGATCTGCGTACTAAAATTGTCATTCTTTTTAGTACCTATATATCATTTCCTCCTTGATTTGAATATGTTTGATAAAATAGGTTTTATTGGAGGTTTAACCCACTTAACCCTGAACTATGTTAAAAATAATAAATAGATGTAATCTTTTAAAATACTTTTTATTGCATATACTTAAGCCAGTTGTACAATGGCTTATTGATGTACAATAATGTTTGCTAATTGAGTCGCGAGAATGTACTTCAAAGATTTGTTGATTGCTTAGAAGAAATCAGACTCTTTCTGCAAAAAGAAAGAAAAGTTGAAGAATACCCACAGTTGTTAGATGTTATGTGGCTTTCAAAATTGGTATTTTTTACAGACATATGCCAACATTTAAGTAACTTAAACATGAAGCTTCAAGGCATAAATGAAACAATTATCGTCATGATACATCTCATTCGCGGTTTTGAGGCGAAACTGCAAGTTTTCAGGTACGATATGAGAAAGCAGACGAAGACCAAGATACTGAACAATTTATTTCTGTGATTGATTCTTCAATCAGGGAATTTTCAGCGAGATTTTCTCAGTTCAAAGAATTATCGGAAATACTCAAGTTTATTATGTACCCTGATGTGACGTCATTTGATAAACTGAATTTGTCCCAATTCGATTGGTTGGAAATTGAAGAATTTGAAGTGCAGCTGATTGATTTATAATCTAGTTCAATATGGATTCAAAAATGTATTCAAAAAACCGCTGACAGACTTCTGGGACAGGTAATACATCAAAAATTAAGATGAAAAGTCTTAATATACCTGAGGTCGCAAATGCCTCCTTAACGAGATATAGCGGGTCAAAGTTTCTTTAAAATTAAACATTATCTGCAATAAAAATCCCTTTTTTAAAAATATTTTCAACTCCACTGCTAATTTTGTCAAACGGACAGTATTTTCGTGTAAAGTGATCATTTATCCATCAATTGGTCTTTTACAAAACTTTGATTAAAGCAACAGTTTTTGATTGAATTAACAAATTTTCTACAAACGTGTTTTTCTTAGAAACTATTGCTTTGATCAAAGTTTTGTAAGAGACCAATTGATAGATAATTGATCACTTTAGACTCGTAGAGAGCAATGGCGTAGATAATAGTTTTAAAAAAGTGCTTTTTATTGCAGATATTGTTTAATTTTAAAGAAACTCGCCAACGAGGCATTTGCGACGCCATTTATATTAAGACTATTCACCTTAATTTTTCATGTATTATCTACTCTATAAGTCTGTCGGCGGTTTTTTGAATCACCCTGTATAAACAGAAACATGGAATGCGTTACCAGACACATTTAATTGTTTGAGGATGCTGGGTCATGCTATTTTAACAATATTTTCATCAACCTATGCCTGCGAGTCATTATTTTCAGAGATCAATAACATTAAAGACTCGGTTAGAACCCGTTTGACAGATAACTCCAGTTTAGCAGAATGCATTCTGCTAAAAGTAACATCTTACAACCCTAACATATGTTATTTGTCATTTAGTCTGCAACAACAGAAGTCACACTAATTTTACTTTAATTTAAATTACGCGTATACAGGGTGTTTTAAAACAACGTTTAAATATTTATAGGGGTAGTGCAAAACAAGTCGAAAAGTGTTAATAAACATGGGTCCGAAAATCAACCGTTTTTGCGATACAGGATGTTCAAATTTTTTGGGACTCTACGTTTTTTCTTTTAAACTGTAACTACTCCAGATTTGATACTTGGCAAATCGATACAGTATGGAACTGTTTCTTTTTGAGAGTAGTATGATGTTTCCATTGCTTCCAGTTAGTATAAGTTATTCCATTACAAAACGTTATGCCATTAGTTACCAAAATTTGGCCATTACAAGGAGTAGGCTTTGCCTTACGTACAATTACAGCTAACATACATTAATTAAATGTTAAATATCGAAATAACCAAACTCTAGTAATTTGATTTTGCGAAACCTGAAGTGAAATCGTTTGCAATGGTCTTGTATTCAAATGCTGAAATGAGTGATATGGTGTTTATGTACGGCCGTGCCAATGGAAATAGTTTGAGAGTACATCGTTTCTATGCTGAAACACTTCCCAATTGCCGGCTAACAGGGTTGCCAGACAATTGGTGAAAACTACGGGCTACTTGAAAGAGTTCGGGCTTCCGTTGAACGTAGAATGAGAAACTGTATTGATTTTGCAGGTCGACATTTTGATGATTCAGTAAAAAGCTTCGTTTTGATTAGTATTACGTTGTGTCAATTCAATTTTTCTAATAATTTATTTTTAAAAATGTTTTCTTTTTCGGAAACCTTAAGGAGTACAATTTTTTGTTCTAATTAATGTTGATTAGAATTAAGCTATCTAATTAATTGTTAAATAAAATTTTTGAATTTTGAAGCAATGGAAACATCATACTATTCTCAAAAAGAGACAGTTTTATACTGTATCGATTTGCCAAGTATCAAATCTGTAGTAGTTATAGTTTAAAAGGAAAAAGTAGAGTCCCAAAAAATTTGAACATTCTGTACCTCGAAAACTGTTAATTTTCGGGCTCATGTTGATTACTTTTCGACATGTTTTCGACTGTAGTACTACCCCTATAAATATTTAAACGTTGTTTTAAAACACCCTGTAATTGAAAAATTGCAAAATGTTCCTATTTTTTTATAGTAAATAAAGATTTTTGAGTTGATAGTATTTATTATTATTATTTTCCCAATAATCACAAAGTCAAATACTAGGACGTTAGGAGCATTTGGGGGGAGAAAAAGTTTTTAATTATATTAAAAAAATCGTGACAATATCTATTTATTCATTTCTTTGCCATATACTTACAATTACATCGACAAGAATGGTCACTGCGTCTACCAAAACCGCAACCGCCGGTTCTCGTTTCGAACCAACAAAGAGTTGGTGTATATTGGTTGCAAAGTCCGCGGTGGTAATGAGGTTGCCACACTTACTCCAGTTTTAAAACCAACGCCATAACACCTTATGGGACTAAACGAGCAATATTAGAATGAACGAAGAAACCATATTTTGCCATAGAAGGAATCCGCTTATTTAGAACCGCGCGCGTCATAGAGTTACGCAAACGGCGCAAAACTAACGCCATCTGCAACCACCATTATCCCTCGAATCTGATGAAAACGTATCGGTATCGCCGTAAAAAAAGACGACTAAGTTGTAATAAAAACGACGACCGCAATAATAAAACAAACAGTATTCGGAAGGAATTCGATCCTGGTACATGAGATAAAAATTTTGGGGCGATAAAAATTTTTTGGGGTGACAAATGCGAGGTCGAGAGGTCAGCCCAATCCGTCCATTATCTCGTAATGGATATTCATTCTCTTCCCGAATATAAAGGTAATGATCGAGGTTCGGGGTGATTTTTCCCCTTTTTTTTTTGGTTTTTTCGCGGGGGTAGATACTATCGCGAAGAGCGCGGTAAAACGATTGGCCGTGCAGGGGGCCCTGTCAGATAACGGGAACGCAATGGACGGGAATTCCATTCCCGAATTCGAATTGAAATTTCTAAAAATTCCCCGGCCTCACCGCCAACGGTCAACATCCACCAGCGGTCTCTTTGTGATAACGTTCGATTGGAAACGAGAGCAGCTTCTCGGCATAATGGTCTTTGTGAAAACGTTTTCTTTGGGAAAAACCTTTCCCCACACAAAGATCAATAGACGGTCATGACAGCCTAAAGATAGATTCATTTAAATGTAATCTTGGATTAAATTTTTTTTTTGAAATTTTATAATAAGTACTTATAAAACTTGTTAAGTCTATTTAAGACAGAGTGGAGGAGATAATATAGATGATAATCTCTCAACAATTTAAGCGCGTGCTTTACCACGATGCCCTCAGCTCGTACCTCTTGATAATGACCTGGTACCTCGTACGGTTTTAATTAGTGCACGCCGACTTAAACGGTATACGCAACCGATATACGAAGAGAGAGGCAGGTGCGGTACCGGGTCTCGATCATATAACGAACCACTTAACGGGAAATAAGTCCGAATAAAAATTTTAATAACCGATCTCCGGTTTGTACTTTGTACCGGCATCACAGGTAAACAACCATATTCGAATACAATTGATTGACATCTGAATACACTCCTCAAAAACTATTTATTAAATCTTCGAGTATGGTACTACTAGAATTTCGCTTGAACCCAGGTATATTCCAATTTATTTAGGAATATCGTGGTGGTGGTGACGCGGGGGCGGGAAATTCAATTACCCCCAGCACGCCTGGGGCGCGAAGAACGAGCAAGAGAGAAAAGACGTAAGGGGCGTTCGTCTCCCTTTATCGTCCCCGGCCGACAAGACAATTCAATTACCAGTTCTATTTCTGCGCGAGAGTATTTAGCTACACTACTAGTTCGTGAGTTATAATGGGAAGACCCATCGTTTAAATCAAGGTGCAATCGGAAGAGGTACCTTCTTAACTCGGTCGGGTTTATTACACCTTCCAAACTTAATCGAACACATTATTAACTGAAGAATACAAATTTATATTGCACCTTTAATTAAATTAAACCAAAATTAATACAATGACGAAAACCTATATAAGTAAGGCTCTCAGACTTCTTCAAAGAAACCACGGCCTATATATGTATATACAGCGAGAAGGCTAAGAAAAAGCATAGCCGTGCCGACAAAGAGATCGAACGGGCCACTGATTAATCATATCGCATGTTTCAACATGGTATTATGGTACACAACATACTAACTGGGATCATAATTAGCATACCGTGATATAGAGACCAGTTTCAGGTAATAAATGCCCGCACTTCACCGCACCGCGCGCTTCTCCCCAGAGGTCGTCAGGGTCCCCCCTTTTCCTTCTTTCTTTTACCACCGCCGCGTGGCGTACCGACGAAGAAGAAGACGGAACCAAAATGAAAAACGACAAACACGAAGAAAGAGAAAAGGTCGGGTGGTTCTCTTTTGCAAATGAGATATTGTTAATAGACCAAGCGGAACGATGATTCTGTTACGGTTCACAAGTTGTATATTAATATTTTCGATTGTATTGAGAAATTGATTAAAACAAACTTCTATTGTTATATTACCACAATTTTTGCATCTTATTGCTTTAATTATAACCTAGTAACAACCTCATTAAATCTCATTGAAGCTAATTTCACATTGCTTGATTTTACGTACGATTTGTACATCATTGTACAAGTTATACACGTAAATATGCTATTTAACAGAATACAAGCTAATTAATTGTGAATTACTGTGGTAAATTAAATCTCCCGCTCAAACATAGAAAGACGGAAATGGTTTTATTAAGATCTTTGATCACCATTTACAATCAGTACTACACATAACAGAGCTATTTTACTAAATCTTCTTTAGTTTTCAAGCTTGCATACTTGTAACACCATAATAACGAGATTTATGGAAAATAAGAAATTATCTATGGCAGATTCAATCGTTATGAAATTAGCTTTAAAATGGTTTTTATTTCATCCTGATATCTCAATTTGTTTTTGAGATACGATTATTTAAAATTGGATTCCTCAAATCTATTACAATCAAATACGCAGATTTAGGTTTAAATAATAACCAAAACAAGGTTTATGGAAAATAAGAAATAATTTTTAGCAGATTTAATCTCAATAAAATTTACTTTAAAATACTTCATATTTCATCATGATATCTCAATTCGTTCTTGAGATACGATTTTAAATTAACGAAACCGCATAGTTATGTTTAAAACATCATAATAATGAAATTTATGGAAAATAAGAAATTATATATGACACATTTAATCGTTATTAAATTTGCTTTAAAATGGTCGTTATTTCATCGTGATGTCTCAATTCGTTCTTGAGATACGATTTTTTTAAACATCTAATGCTCAAATCTATAACAATCAAATACGCAGAATTAGGTTTAAATAGTAACCAAAGCAAAGTTTATGGAAAATAAAAAAATATTTTTAGCAGATTTAATCTCCATAAAATTTACTTTAAAATACTTCATATTTCATTATGATATCTCAATTCGTTCTTGAGATACGATTTTAAAATAACGAAAATGCATAGTTATGATTATAAAACCATAATAACGAGATTTATGGAAAATAAGAAATTATCTATGGCACATTAAACCGTTATTAAATTATCTTTAAAATGGTCGTTATTTCATCATGATATCTCAATCCGTTTTTGAGATACGATTATTTAAAATTGGATTCCTCAAATCTATAACAATCAAATACGCAGATTTTGGTTTAAATAATAACCAAAACAAGATTTATGGAAAATAAGAAATGATTTTTAGCAGATTTAATCTCCATAAAATTTACTTTAAAATGCTTCTTATTTCATCGTGATATCTCAATTGGTTCTTGAGATACGATTTTAAAATAACGAAAATGCATAGTTATGATTAAAAAACCATAATAACGAGATTTATGGAAAATAAGAAATTGTCTATGGCACATTACCCCATTATTAAATTAGCTTTAAAATGGTGTTTATTTCATCATGATATCTCAATCCGGTTTTGAGATACGATTATTTAAAATCGGATTCCTCAAATCTATAACAATCAAATACGAAGATTTAGGTTTAAATAAAAAACAAGGTTTATGGAAAATAAGAAATCATTTTTAGCAGATTTAATCTCAATAAAATTTACTTTAAAATACTTCTTATTTCATCATGATATCTCAATTGATTCTTGAGATACGATTTTAAAATAACGAAAATGCATAGTTATGATTAAAAAACCATAATAACGAGATTTATGGAAAATAAGAAATTATCTATGGCACATTAAACCATTATTAAATTAGCTTTAAAATGGTCTTTATTTCATCATGATATCTCAATTGGTTTTTGAGATACAATTTTATTAAACTTCTATTCCTCAAAGCTAAAACAATCAAATATGCAGAATTAGGTTAAATAATAACCAAAGCAAGGTTTATGTAAAATAAGAAATTATTTTTAGCACATTTAATCTTCATAAAATTTACTTCTAAATGCTTCTTATTTCGTCGTGATATCTCAATTCGTTCTTAAGATATGGTTTTTAAAATAACAAAATGCATAGTTATGTTTAAAACATCATAATAACGAGATTTATGGAAACTAAGAAATTATGTATGGCACATTAAACTGTTATTAAATTAGCTATAAAATGGTGGGTATTTAATCATGATATCTCAATCCGTTCTTAAGATACGATCTTTTTAAGCTACTATTCTTCAAATCTAGAACAATCAAATACGCAGAATTAGGTTTAAATAATAACCAAATCAAGGTTTATAGAAAATAAGAAATTATTTTTGGCAGATTTAAACTCCATAAAATTTACTTTAAAATGCTTGTTATTTCATCGTGATATCTCAATTCGTTCTTGAGATACGATTTTAAAATAATAAAAATGCATAGTTATGTTTAAAACATCATAATAACGAAATTTGTGGAAAATAAGAAATTATCTATGGCACATTAAACCATTATTAAATTAGCTTTAAAATGGTCTTTATTTCATCCTGATATCTCAATCCGTTTTTGAGATATGATTATTTAAAATTGGATTCCTCAAAACTATAACAATCAAATATGCAGAATTAGGTTTAAATAACCAATACAAGATTTATGGAAAATAAAAAATTATTTTTAGCAGATTTAATCTCCATAAAATTTACTTTAAAATGCTTCTAATTTCATCGTAATATCTCAATTCGTTCTTGAGATACGATTTCAAAATAACAAAAACACAGTTATGATTAAAACACCATAATAAAGAAATTTATGGAAAATAAGAAATTGTCTATGGCACATTTAATCACTATTAAATTTGCTTTAATATGGTCTTTATTTCATCATGATATCTTAATTCGTTTTTGAGATATGATTTTTTTAAACTTCTAATCCTAATTGATAATGGCCGATCGTTGTTTCTACTTCTTACAAACATTTAGTCAATAAAGTTAACGACTTTCATGCTATTTTGCTAAATTTTAGCTTTAAAGCTAAATTTAGAATTTTCTATTGCATATCCTTCCACCCCTTCATATCAGCAGTAAATCTCTAACATTTACAGCTGACTCTCTATTTGGTGTCACCAATATCCCTTGCAGTGACTTTATTTGATTTTTGAAAACTACTTTAATTTGCAAAATTAAAATCTACAGTTAGAAAGAAACTTTAAAACATCTTTTGTCAATGTTATAAATTAGCTTATATCATTACTACTAAGATTGTAGGAAATTGTAATGCAAATTCTTTGGAATTTTGAATATAAAGTACCGTTTGGTTTGTTTCCTTGTAGTTTCTAGTGGATCCTAGAGGGTAATTAATAGAGACGGGTTGAATAATCGTTCGATAAATCTCAACATCTGCATGCCGCCGTGCGCACAGCGAAAACGTGTTATCGTGCGCGACGCCCATAAAATCGCGCTTGGTTATTTATCAACGTCCGATATTTAATCACGGTTTGGTAATTTACTTAGTTTAATTTATCGGCTTCGAATGAATATATCATAAGTGAACGGACGTAAGAGTTCGCCACATTGTGCGAGCTTGATTTGTGATCTCGCGAACTCTTAAATCAAATACATTTTTGGACTCTTCCCAACTTCTCTAACGCGTTCCTGGAATGTTATATTATGCAAAACCCGCTTTATACCTCATTCAGAATATAAATTAAATCCGGGAGCTATTTTCTATTTTTTTGGTATTTACAGGCACCTATGTAATATATTCTTTGAACAAACTTATTATTTAATAAATAACAGATGGCGATACTGGTATAAAATAAAGATAAATAGTCTTATCTGAGAAGAAGAAAACGGTCTCGATAATTATCGCGAACCTACCGCGTTCGTCTCAATGTAAAACCAAACCTGGAAAAATCTCTACGAATTCAAAGGAAAAATCGCTCTCGCATCCATATCGGGTTAGGGCAAGTCGTTGTAAAAAACGCGACTTGAATGAATTAAACTTCAAGTTGTCGTCGTCGAGACGCCATTTATGATTTTAGAAAGTTGCGTGGGCTTGACTCTTTGAATAGTCCAGAGAGAGGTAGCAAAACAGTTTGCATAAATCATTACACCATTGGTTCCCATTTTTAACCAATCCACACGCGCACTAGCAGCTGACGCTTTGCTGTGGAGGACCATTTTTTTCAGCAGCTGGATTTAAAGGGTGACCCACCCTTTTTTAAAAAATAATATATAGTGTAGCGATTTTTTTTGGGTTGAAACATCCCTATTTGAACGCTTTTCCAGAAAAAATCAAAATTCCCATAGTTATATTTTTGTGATTTTTATTGAGGGGTGACAAAACCGTTTTTTCTACAAAAAAATTTTAACAATCTTTATTCTCTTATCTAATTAATAAGATACTGTTATGTCTCGATAATGCACGCGTTTCCACTCGTGTTTAAAGTGTGTCTAATTTTAATTATTTTAAATAAAACATATTAATTTAATAAATTCAATGTAAATTTAAAAAAAATCAGAGCGTTTATATGTTTTGTTAATTAACTCTAACAATGTAAAAATAATTGGAATTTTTTCATCCACTTTGGTGCGAAATGAATTTAAAATCCTTTCTACATTCAGACCACATCGTTCTTTGTCTTTCCCGAACTTCTTAAAGTTCTCGACTTGTTATCGTCTCGTTACTAACTTGTTAACATAGTCACAAAATTGCTTAGGGTTGTAGTAATTGTTTGTTACTTGTTATACTAAAAATACAACCACCACCACTACATTTTATTAAATTCTTAAAAAAATTCCTATTTAATTAATTAATATAAATCGTCCTATCTCAATTCGTGGATAATAAATGCATAGTTTTGTTTAAAACACGATAATAGCAAAATTTGTGGAAAATAAGAAATTAGCTATGGTACAATTAAATTTGCTTTAAAATTTCATCATTATATCTCAATTCGTTTTTAAGATACGATCTTTTTAAGCTTCTATTCCTCAAATCTATAACAATCAAATACGCAGAATTAGGTTTAAATAATAACCAAAACAAGGTTTATGAAAAATAAGAAATTATTTTTAGCAGATTTAATCTCCATCAAATTTACTTTAAAATGCTTGTTATTATATCGTGATATCTCAATTCGTTGTTGAGATACGATATTAAAATAACAAAAATGCATAGTTATGTCTAAAAAATCATAATATCGATATTTATGGAAAATAAGAAATTATCTATGGTACATTAAACCGTTATTAAATTTGCTTTAAAATGGTCTTTATTTCATCATGATATCTCAATCCGTTCTTGAGATACGATCTTTTTAAATTTCTCTTCTTCAAATCTATAACAATCAAATATACAGAATTAGGTTTAAATAATAACTAAAACAAGGTTTATGGAAGATAAGAAATTATTTTTAGCAGATTTAATCTTTATAAAATGTACTTTAAAATGCTTCTTATTTCATCGCGATATCTCAATTCGTTCTTGGGATACGATTTTAAAGTAACGAAAACGCATAGTTATGTTTAAAACACCATAATATCGAGATTTATGGAAAATAAGAAATTATCTATGGTACATTAAACCGTTATTAAATTTGCTTTAAAATGGTCCTTATTTCATCATTATATCTCAATTCGTTTTTAAGATGCGATCTTTTTAAGCTTCTATTCTTCAAATCTATAACAATCAAATATGCAGAATTAGGTTTAAATAATAACCAAAGCAAGGTTTATCAAAAATAAGAAATTATTTTTAGCAGATTTAATCTCCATCAAATTTACTTTAAAATGCTTCTTATTTCATCGTTATATCTCAATTCGTTTTTGAGATACGATATTAAAATAACAAAAATGCATAGTTATGTTTAAAAAATCATAATATCGAGATTTATGGAAAATAAGAAATTATCTATGGCACATTAAACCGTTATTAAATTAGCTTTAAGATGGTCTTTATTTCATCATGATATCTCAATCCGTTCTTGAGATACGATGTTTTTAAACTTCTATTCTTCAAAGCTGTAACAATCAAATGCGCAGAATTAGGTTTAAATAATAACCAAAACAAGGTTTATGGAAAATAAGAAATTATTTTTAGCAGAATTAATCTCCATCAAATTTACTTTAAAATGCTTCTTATTTCATCGTTATATCTCAATTCGTTCTTGAGATACGATTTATAACATAACAAAACGCATAGTTATGTTTAAAACACCATAATAACGAGATTTATGGAAATTAAGAATTTATCTATGGCACATTAAACCGTTATTACATTAGCTTTAAGTTGGTCTTTATTTCATCATGATATCTCAATCCGTTCTTGAGATACGATATTTTTAAACTTCTATTCTTCAAAGCTGTAACAATCAAATCCGCAGAATTAGGTTTAAATAATAACCAAAACAAGGTTCATGGAAAATAAGAATTTATTTTTAGCAGATTTAATCTCCATCAAATTTACTTTAAAATGCTTCTTATTTCATCGTTATATCTCAATTCGTTCTTGAGATACGATTTATAACATATCAAAAACGCATAGTTATGTTTAAAACGCCAAAATAACGAAATTTATGGAAACTAAGAAATTATCTATGGCACATTAAACCGTTATTAAAATTGCTTTAAAATGCTCTTTATTTCATCATGATATCTCAATCCATTCTTGAGATACGATCTTTTTAAGCTTCTATTCTTCAAATTTACAACAATCAAATTCGCAGAATTAGGTTTAAATAATAACCAAAACAAGGTTTATGGAAAATAAGAAATTATTTTTAGCAGATTTAATCTTTATAAAATTTAATTTAATATGCTTCGTATTTCATCGTGATATCTCAATTCGTTCTTGAGATACGATTTTAAAGTAACGAAAACGCATAGTTCTGTTTAAAATACCATGATAACGAGATTTATAGAAAATAAGAAATTATCTATGGCACAATTAATCGTTATTAAATTAGCTTTAAAACGGTCTCTATTTCATCATCATATCTCAATTCATTTTTGAGATACAATCAAATAAGCAGAATTAATACTAAAAAATAACTATCGAGATAATAAGAACATTTCTTTCAATAATAACCCAACTTAAAATCTATAAAAATCTCGCGTTTCTATTCACCCTTTCTTATCATACTTCCTTTCGCTTTTATCCAAAGAAAAAAAAATTAACAAAAGACCTCTTTTTAGCAATCCTTTAATGTTCCTAAAACTACCTGTAACCGAATACATTTTTAGAAGACGTGTGTCAGAAATGTATCAACCCTCTTAGACAATTTACAAAAAAGGATAAAGTACATAATAAAAAGTTCCTAAGCAACCAGTTAAAGAAAAGGGATTTAAAAAAAAACCTGGATTGATACACACGAACACACGTCGTGGTAGTTCGTGTGTTATTTACCATTTTTTTATTTACGAATGGTGAACATGTGGTGGTCCATTGTGTAGGCACGCCTGAGCACACAAACGCACGCGTTTACCTGAGGGTGCAACCCCTTCACGTGGAAACAACCCTAAAGTTTTGGCACATCAGCTGTACATAAAGCAAATAATGTAGCGAAATGGCCGCAAAGGTTGTTTAAAATAATAATAAAAAACTTCTTTTGTGGGGGAGAAAACGTCTTAGATTGACGAGAAGAAAAAAAAATAGATTAGTTAAGGGTGTCTAAATTTACAAAACGTGAAAAGAATAAAAAATGATTCTCTTTTCTTTTCGATTCGAATGAATCGAATATCTTCAGGGTGTAAAATTTGTTTTTTTTAAAACGATTTTTTCTGGATTTCGATTGAAAGGGGGTTCCAATCCAATTGAATTGATGATGGCAGATGGCTTTTTTTTTAATTTTTGTAACGGAAAATTTTATGATTTAATAATTTAAATGTAAATTAATAACAAGAAAAGTAATGTTTAGGAAACATAAAAGAAACACTAAAAGCCAAGATTACGTTTCACACGTTTTCATGCAAACATCATTAATTAATGTAATCGTTGTTTAATTTGTTGGTTTCGCATCAAATCAAAGAAGAAAAAAACATCAAGGATGTCTGTTTAATCAACAATATCTGTTGTTGACTCAAAATACAATTTATTCTCTTTTAATTAAATTTAAATTTTATTCTCTTTGAGGTAAATGTCAGCTCATTGATTTTTATTATATCTAAATAAACATGAATAATGGATGAAAAAGGAGTCCTTTTATGGGTTTATTGGCGAAAAAGGGTTAAAAACAACCTCTCAAACGAAAGGCGCATGCTCAAAATAAACTCGCCCCACATATTTTCCATCGATATTATGTAAACGAAGGACGCGTGCGCGAGTTCACGCGCTTTCCATGCACATACACGTACCGATTTCCATGAATCCCGCCGCCCCGCGATATAAGATTTCAACCCTTATTCAAAGGGTAGCCAATAGCAACGCTCGTGTGCCGTACGGGTGCCAGAGCCTTGGCCCTTTTATTCCCCACCGAACCAACACCCCTTTCACCGACCTCCACCGCTTATATTCGATCACAGAGGTTTACCTTTCTTATTTGTCGTTTTATTTATTTTTTTTACCTCTCGTCTTGTTCAGGGACGACTTCCGGTGTTACTACATCCCAAAGATTCGAACCTAAAGGGGTTGGGGTGTTTTTTTTTGTGCGAGGGCACATCAAGGGCTTTTATAATTACGTTTTTATTAGGAGGTGTTAAAATAATAATTGCAAATTCCTATATTACGTTTCGTTTAATATACAACTAAATATTTGCATTATTGAAGACATTAAAAATTCTTTATATAAAGTTCACCTCTATAAAGCTTGTTTATAGTGTGTTGTAAAAATTTATCCAGTTGACGCTTGAAAATATAATTTGTCTGGTTAATACAACTATAAAATTTAACGTGACATTGGCTATGTATAAATTAATATTTTCGCTTCATAACATTATAACAAGTAATTTTATAGATTATAAATCAAAGTTATATTAGCTAATGATGAAATTAATTTAATTTAAATGATACAACATTTTAAATTTCGATTTTTCAAATATAAATAAAGATTTATGATAAATAAGAAATTATTTGTGGCATATTAAATTTGCATTAAAATGTTCTTTATTTCATCATTATATCTCAATTCATTCTTGAGATATGATTTCTTAAATTATTATTTTTAAAATATAAATAAAAATGTAGAGTTGGGTTTAAAAAATTATAATAATGAGATTTATGAAAACTAAGATAGAATTTATGGCACATTTAATCTTCATTAAATTTACTTTGAAATGCTTCTTATTTCATCCTTATATCTCAATTCGTTCTTGAGGTACAACATTTTAAATTTCGATTTTTAAAATATTAATAAAGATGCAGATTTGTGTTTAAAAAATCGTAGCAACGAGATTTATGGTAAATAAGAAACTATTTGTGGCATATTAAATTTGCATTAAAATGTTCTTTATTTTATCATTATATCTCAATTCGTTCTTGAGATATGATTTCTTCAACCATTATTTTTAAAATATTAATAAAGACGTAGATTTGTGTTTAAAAAATCATAATAACGAGGTTCATAAAAACTAAGATACAATTTATGGCACATTTAATCTTCATTAAATTTACTTTCAAATGCTTTTTATTTCATCCTTATATCTCAATTCGTTCTTGAGATACAACATTTTAAATTTCGATTTTTAAAATATTAATAAAGATGCTGATTTGTGTTTAAAAAATCATTATAACGAGGTTCATAAAAACTAAGATACAATTTATGACACATTTAATCTTCATTAAATTTACTTTCAAATGCTTCTTATTTCATCCTTATATCTCAATTCGTTCTTGAGATACAACATTTCAAATTTCGATTTTTAAAATATTAATAAAGATGCAGATTTGTGTTTAAAAAATCGTAGCAACGAGATTTATGGTAAATAAGAAACTATTTGTGACATATTAAATTTGCATTAAAATGTTCTTTATTTCATCATTATATCTCAATTCGTTCTTGAGATATGATTTCTTCAACCATTATTTTTAAAATATTAATAAAGACGTAGATTTGTGTTTAAAAAATCATAATAACGAGGTTCATAAAAACTAAGATACAATTTATGGCACATTTAATCTTCATTAAATTTACTTTCAAATGTTTCTTATTTCATCCTTATATCTCAATTCGTTCTTGAGGTACAACATTTTAAATTTCGATTTTTAAAATATTAATAAAGATGCAGATTTGTGTTTAAAAAATCATAATAACGAGGTTCATAAAAACTAAGATACAATTTATGACACATTTAATCTTCATTAAATTTACTTTCAAATGTTTCTTATTTCATCCTTATATCTCAATTCGTTCTTGAGATATAACATTTTAAATTTCGATTTTTAAAATATTAACAAAGATGCAGATTTGTGTTTAAAAAATCGTAGCAACGAGATTTATGGTAAATAAGAAACTATTTGTGACATATTAAATTTGCATTAAAATGTTCTTTATTTCATCATTATATATCAATTCGTTCTTGAGATATGATTTCTTCAACCATTATTTTTAAAATATTAATAAAGACGTAGATTTGTGTTTAAAAAATCATAATAACGAGGTTCATAAAAACTAAGATACAATTTATGGCACATTTAATCTTCATTAAATTTACTTTCAAATGTTTCTTATTTCATCCTTATATCTCAATTCGTTCTTGAGGTACAACATTTTAAATTTCGATTTTTAAAATATTAATAAAGATGTAGATTTGTGTTTACAAAATCATAATAACGAGGTTCATAAAAACTAAGATACAATTTATGGCACATTTAATCTTCATTAAATTTACTTTCAAATGCTTCTTATTTCATCCTTATATCTCAATTCGTTCTTGAGATACAACATTTTAAATTTCAATTTTTAAAGTATAAATTAAGATGCAGAGTTGTGTTTAAAAAATCGTAGCAACGCGATTTATGATAACTTAGAAATGACTTATGGCACATTTAATCTTCATTAAATTTACGTTCAAATGCTTTTTATTTCATCCTTATATCTCAATTCGTTCTTGAGATACGATATAAGTTATTACGATATTATAAACTTCAAAAAATCTTTTCATCAAGTCTGATAATCACTTCTATTCAGGGTTGGAACGCAAACATGTTAAATATTATTTTACATATTTGATAATCAAGGTCATAATTGTCGTTTCAAGTTGATAACATCTCCCTACCATTTCTCAACATTCTTCTAGATATCTATAAACATCATCTCTGATGCTTCTCAACAACATCCTTGATATCGTCTCTGACTTTCCTCAACATTGTTCACGGTAGTCTTCAACATCATCTCTTAACATAATAAGCAACATATCTTAATACTAACCCAACCTTGCTCAACATCTCTTTCCTTAACATCTTTACGTCATCTGTTAATATCCTTCTCAACACCTTGTAACATGATTCTTGATCAAAATCATCTTTGAAATCTCCCAAATTTGTTATTAACATCGAATATCGTATTTAGCATCCAAATCCAACATATCTCAAGAGTTTCACTCAATATCTTCCTCACCATCTATCAATATCGACCTTAACATCGCTGTACATCGACTCTGACACCATGTCTGACAAGTCATTGATGGTGTTTTTCCTAACACAATCCTCGCACCTTTCAACGTCTTTCCTTTCGGTCCTTAACATTCCTCAACTTTGGCACCAAAATCGTTTAATCCGCTTCCCTACTATTGTTCAACATCATTTTTGATATTTTCATATCATATTGTTGTCTGAAATCATTATTTCAACTAAAAATTTTGATTTTGTTATTTTTTTATGAAATATATAAAGCACAATAAAATTAAATAAAGATAAAATACAATTTAATAAAAATAAAAATCGAATAAGATGGAACAGATAGATTTGGGAATTTTGGATCCTATACGTTAGAATTTTTTTTTTTTGGTAGGGGTCTAAAAACCTTGGGGGCATACCATCGTAGTCGTCCTTTTGAAGATTCGCAATTTGATTCGGAGGACCTAAGTAAATTGCGGCCTGCTTTTGCCAGACGCTTTCGCAGTGGCCTGCCCTTGTGCTTTGGGTTCCCGGACGGACACAAATCAGTGAATACGGAAGGAGCGGTGGCGTGGCATCCCCCGGCCCTTATGTTTACCACCCCCAAGATTCTGCCGGTCGAACGAACCGTCTTGTTTGAACAGGTCCACACGTTCACGTGTTTTAGAACGCCCAGCGTTAATGGTACCTTTTATTTCTAACGGTGATTTGATTATTCCGGGCCGAAAATCCGGATGGTTCCGGATCATTTTGATCCTTTTGAGTCGAAAAATTAAATAAAAATGTTTATGGAAGTACAAATAAATATATAGCGTTGAAGTAAAAGCGGTTTCTGGAGGTCGAAGACCGAAGAAGGGAAAAATGGCAAAGTTTGTTGTGTCGGGTCCAGCTAGGGAAAGAGAGAGAGTGAGGATAAAGGGGATGCAAGGGGGGCGGAAACTGCGTGGTGGGACGCGGGGGCGGTATTGATTAGGCGACCCTAGTTAGCACTGCGCCCTCCCGGCCACCCCCTTTGGTGCCCGTCGTCCCGATAGAAATAAAGGCGATGGCTACGAACTATCGTAGGACTGGAAATGTCTATTTGCCTAATCTACACGAATATTTATGTGTGTTAGCCCAAGGCTGGACCTTTTCATTTCATTCGACATCCCCTTTAATATCTCCCCGATGAATAATGTGTTTAAACATTCTCTCAACAATTTTGCTCAAAATAAAACTAAAATTTAATTTTGATGCATGTGTATTAAGATGGGTAAATCTAAATGTTTCTAGTATAGTTTTTAGGTATAGTGTTAGTTCAATACAAATATGACAAAACAATTAAAACTAGAACTAACACTAGAATTAACATTAGTCCTAAAACTTGAAAGATTCGGGTTTAGCCTCACGTCTCTTAAGACGGCTAAACCCGAATGTTTCTAGTAGTAGGTCTAGTGTTAGTTCTAGTGCTAGTGTTAGTTCTTATTTTACAATATCATCTCTAGCATCTCTGAACATAATAAGTAACATATTTCAATACTAACCTAACTTTGCTTAAAATCTCTTTCCTTAACACCTTTCCGTCATCTGTTAATATTCTTCTCGATACTTTGTAACATTATTCCTGATCAAAATCATCTTTGAAATCTCTCAAATTTATTCCTAACATCTTCGAATATCGTATTTGGCATCAAAATCCTTCCACACATATCTCCTCGTAATCCCTAACATATCTCAAGAGTTTCTTAGGTTCAGTCAATATCTTCCTCATCATCTATCGATATTGAAGTTGCCATCTCTCAACATCATATCTGATAATTAATTGATGACCTTTCCCGTCTTTCTTGGAAACTATCAACACCAACCTTAATATCACTAAACTTTGTCACTAATATATCTCAACATAATCTCTAATATCTTCCAATGTGGTCCTTAACCTTCCTTAAACTTGCGTATGGCACCAAAATCGTTTAGGCATACTTAGATATTTATCAAGATCGTTCTTAATATCTCCAAGCATCAACCCTAATATCGCGCAACATCATTTTTAATATTTTCTATCATCGTCCCTGTTTTCTTTATTTAACCTTTTGAACCATTTTTATTATTAGACAATTTTCTTCGAACTGATTATTTAGGCCCACTTTTACCATCCTCCTGAGAAACTATCTAGAGGATAGTTGCCATGGTTACGGCGGTTTTAAGCACTCTCATTGGCTAAGAGCTGGATTTATCTATCGGATAAATTTATCAAGAGATGGTAAAAGTGGGCTTTAATGAGGTATTGAAAAATAAATTACACCATAAAATTTGTTGATTAATATAAAAAAAGAAATGCAAATTTTAAACATTTAAAAATGAGACGCTCATCCATAAAACGATGATAACTGTTCTCTAGCTAGAACACTTTCTTGACACTGACTAAATATTGCAGATGATTGGGGATTTCGATTAGATAGGATATTTAAACTACCACTTTTTTTTTTCAATAGTTTCCCTTTGCAACCGTCAGTCTTTTAACACTAACAAAATCAGCTCTCGAATCCGCTAGTAAAGTACCAGAAGATCTGCAAATATTAATCTTTTTTTTTTATTATTTAGTAAGGTTACAATCTAGCACTGAAGAACAAGTAAAACTAGAACTAACACTAGACCGAGAACTAGAAACATTTGGATTTAGCCGCACGTCTCTCAAGACGGCTAAACCCGAATTATTCTAGTTCTAGATCTTGTATTAGTACTAGTGATAGTGCTAGTGTAAAACTAGAACTAACACTAGACGTAGAACTAGAAAGTTTCGGGTTTAGCCGTGCGTCTTTAGAAGGTCATATCTTTATTTATTATATTAGCGTGTCACTCAATGTGTTTTGATTGAAATAAAATACGTTTTTGAAAGTAAATTTTTGAGTTTAAACTCAAAATTATGGATTAAGCTGTATGGGATTGTTGATTTGAAACTATGTTCTTTGAGAGATAAGTTAAACTAAAAGCAAATCAGATGGACATTTTGCTCAACGTTTTGATAGCTGATTTCACATCTCAATTGTCTCCATTTCTTAAAAAGCACCTATTAAAAATTTACCATATAGAAAGCAATTAAAAGTCTTAAAACAAACGAGTGGGATTAAAAAAGAAGATGCCAACATAATAACAAAAATAGATGATGAAATGAAGAGAAAAGACCATTCATGATACTTCTTGCAACTTCACCAATGCGTTTTAGGCAATAATTTCGGAATATTTTATAGCTTTGTGATCCCTCAATAAAAATTAACAACTGACAAATTTCATCAATCAGACAAAATCATCATTTTATTTTTCCAAGTTTTATATTTTAAGTATTCTTCCTATAAAGGCAATAATTGAGGCGATTTCTTAGGTCATTTCATATCATTAGTATATTCGTAATTGAATCTTGTTAGTCCTTTTTGTCTCCAATATCGGAACACAACCTTTAATACTTTGTATGGGATCACACATATCTCCTCATAATCCCTAACATATCTCAAGAGTTTCTTAGGTTCACTCAATATCTTCCTCATCATCTGTCAATATTAAAGTTGCTATCTCTCAACATCTTGTCTGATGATTCACTGATGGCCTTTCTCCTAACACAACCCTCGCATCTTTCATCGTCTTTCTTGGAAACTATCAATACCATCCTTAATATCACTAAACATTGTCACTAATATATTTTAACATGATCTCTGATATCTTCCAATGTGGTCCTTAACCTTCCTCAACTTTACCTATGGCACCAAAATCGTTTAGGCATACTTAGATATTTATCAAGATCGTTCTTAATATCTCTAAGCATCATCCCTAATATCGCTCAACATCATTTTTGATATTTTCTATCATAGTCGCTGTTTTCTTTATTTAACCTTTTGAATCTCGACGGTTTTCTTCCAACTGATTATTTAGTAAGATTACAATCTATCACTGAATAACAAGTAAAACTAGAACTAACACTAGACCGAGAACTAGAAACATTCGGATTTAGCCACAAGTCTCTCAAGACGGCTAAACCCGAATGATTCTAGTTCTAGGTCTAGTGTTGGTTCTAGTTTTACGCTATTACTAGCACTAACACAAGACCTAGAACTAGAATCATTCGGGTTTAGCCGTCTTCAGAGACGTGCGGCTAAATCCGAATGTTTCTAATCCTAAGTCTAGTGTTAGTTCTAGTGCTAGTATTAGTTCTTATTTTACTAACATCATCCTTGATGTTGTCTCTGGCCTTCGTCAACATTGTTCACGGCAGTCTTCAATATCGTCTCTAACTTCCTTGCTCAACATCTCTTTGCTTAACACCTTTCCGTCATCTGTTAATCGTCTAGTGTTGGTTCTAGTTTTACACTATTACTAGAACTAACACTAGACCTAGAACTAGAATCATTCGGGTTTAGCCGTCTTAAGAGACGTGCGGCTAAACCCAAATGTTTCTAATTCTAGGTCTAGTGTTAGTTCTAGTTTTACTTGTTATTCAGTGCTAGATTGTTGTATATTTTTATTGAACTAAAAGTAAAACTAACACTAAACCTAGAATTAGAATCATTCGGGTTTAGCCGTCTTGAGAGACGTGCGGCTAAACCCGAATGTTTCTAGTTCTAGGTCTAGTGTTAGTTCTAGTGTTAGTTGTTATTTTAGTTATTATTTAGCTTTAGATTGTAATATATTTGTAATGAAATTATCGTTGTTATTCACTGCTAATTAATACAGAACGCGAATTTGTGTTTATTAAAATTATTCATTCAATCAGTTTAAAGTGATATAACATACTTTTGGTTCTCCCTTCCCCATACTAATTCATTATATCGAGATTTCACCGTAATTTGTTATTTGTTTAAATGTTTAAATTAAAAATAAACACACGTGTAAGATATTATTATATTATGTTTTTTTTCTTGGTGGATTTAAAGGTGTATTAATTTCATACTATTCATCAACGATTTGATAACGGTTATAAACAACTCTAATTTTAGATGTTTTTAAGAAGATTGTTTATATTAGATTATTAATTCTTTCGGGTTTATTTTTGTACTTCAAATTAAACCGAAACGTATTATTTGGATATAATTGTTTGAAAATAATTATTTTAATATAAATATGCACGTTATCCTGTAATTTTCAAGAAATAAACCCAAGGAGGAGACTGTCGGCGTGGTCATTTCATGTCTAGCACTAATTTAACAGCCGTAAATCCACTTTTTGTTCCGTAGTCGTCCCTCGAAAGACGCTAAACATTTCGTCATCGCCGGTAGTAACAACGTGTTATTTGGACATCGGATAATATCACCACACCGGTCGGTCATTAGTAAAATTATCCACCTCCTTTTCCTCTCTCTCGAAAACTTTTTTTTATCTTTCTGTTGTCGTTCGTTTCTTTGAACTGATTATGTACGTCTGAATGTCATTATAACAATTTTTTTTTGATTTTTCAGGAAAATTATGGCTAAACGACTCTACGAATCCATGGAAAACCGAACTTCCCTCCGTCGAAGAATCAAAGTTAGCATTCGAAGCACGTTTAGGGCTGTCACCAAGTGAGTATTTACCATTTTTTACCCCTCAAAAAACAACCGTGACAAAGACACATTAAAAATAATGGATCTTCGATAAATCTTATCGGAATGAAAAGGTTAATTAAAAGAAGATCCCCTTCACGTAGAAACCTTTCAATGCATAATAAAGTATGGTGGGTAAAAGCTTCTTAAGAAGATCGTTTTTCTTTTGGCGTGTTTTGGTGAATTTGGAGAAAAATTTAACACCTCGTCGTCTTTACCCTAGTATGGTCCGTGTTCGACGCCATTTAGCTACCCCTGCTGGCAACCAAATTGCCCCCTAAGTGTCGTCCATAGTTTCCCCCCTTGAAAAAAAATCCCTCCCACACACGCGCAGCTGGGAACTTTCTCTTATTTAAATTGAATTATACTCGAGTTGAAAGGCACTCGATGTCCCGTGATGTTGTCCTAGATGGCGCCGCGAAGATTGGTTTATCCCTGCTTTTATCGTAAGCTTTATCTACTTGTCTCGATTGATCTACTTTCGCGAATAAGGGTGAAAAAAATTAATAAAAAAATTTTTTGTTATTGTTTTTAAATGTATCATATTTATAACCGAGAATTTTAAACTATCACATAATTGTGTAAAAAGATATGATTGTGTTTTATTGATCTAATCTTAGAAAAACCCGACATCATAAAATAACAACAAGAATTACATTCACGATGTGGCAAACGCTTGCGCACTTGCCATTAATATTGATTTGTTAATTAATCGTCGAATTAATTCCAGGAAAAATTTTTTAATTTACTAATATGTGTACAAATATAAACCGAATTTATGTTTTCGTTCACCTTTTTATCTCATCGAACGATCTGAAGTGGCCTACATTTTATCTTGTTTGTAAATGTCGTAAAAAGTTTTTCGTTTACCGTTAGAAATTTTCGATTACTTATTAAAAAAGTGTTTAGGTAATCTCTTGGGTACATATTTTTCATTTCAATATTAACTTTATATATAAAAAATAAAATATATTAAAGTTAAAAGTCTCGTTTTCGAAAAATTTACGTTTCTTGTAGAGTAGTTTCCTTGGGTACACTTATATGGGGCCGTATATTACCGGAAGTCTTAGAGGGGCTGACCCGAATGACCCTTCTGTAGCACCTTGCAATGATAGACCATGCTGATATACGACCCGTGCAGGTTATACATTCCATAAAACATATATTGAAATGTCACACGATGAACGACATGTGTAACTGAGAGATTTGAACTCATTTTATTCATCCCTAAGGACTTTTTTTACCCCATCCATCAAAAATAACACTTGTCAGGCAAGAAAACAACCCAATCTGTTCACCTTACCACCTTCGGGATCGCCATAGTCATCCCCCTTCTTTTAAAACGATGTAAATGAAGCGCGCGTTTTCGTCGTGTGGAATTTAAAGCTCTCAAGAGTGAGAGGGTGTCAAGGGATAGATTCGAAAAAAAAACGTTCCCGAGGGATTACTCGCGTTAACCACCACATCAACAAGGATGACTCCCCGATACCTGTTCACCCCAGGTATTTAAATTCACCCCCTTCTCAACAACCGTTTATCATATTAATCTATTTAAGCGGAAGTACTTGTTGAATGAATGTAAAAAAGCGTTAGGTAAAAATCGACACGCGACACAACCCTTTTAACCCCTTTTTTAACCATTTAGATTAGGTGTATATTTAAACATGTCAAATCTATTATGGGTATGTTTATTCATGTCACGGTATATGGTAATAGGGTGAGGTTAAAAAAAGGTTAAGTGGATGGTGATATGTTTATTTATTTTATTAGCGTGTCACTCAATGTGTTTTGATTGAAATGAAATATGTTTTTGAAAATAAATTTTTGAGTTTAATCTCAAAATTATGGATTAAGCTGTATAGGATTGTTGATTTGAAACTATGTTGTTTGAGAGATAAGGTGAATTAAAAGCAAATTGCTCAACATTTTCGCTGATAGTTGATTTCACATCTCAATTGTTTCCATTTCTTAAAGCACCTATTAAAACGAGCTTCGATACGACAAAATTTACCAAACGAGTGGGATCAAAAAACAAAATGCCAACATAATAACAAAAATAGATGATGGCACAATCAATGAAGAGAAGAGACCATTCGTGTTACGTCTTGTAACCTCACCAATGCTTTTTAGGCAATAATTTCGGAATATCAACAAAAACTAACAACTTTCTTCTTGATTTCAATTAACTGATATCATCTTTTTATTTCTTAAAGTTTTATATTTTGGGAATTCTTCCGTGAAATGTCAATGATTGAGGCGATTTCTTAGGTCATTCCATATCATTGGTAGTCATAATTGAATCTTATTAGTCCTTCTTGTCTCCAATATCGAAACACAATCTTTTTTAATACATTGTATGGCATCTGTTTTTTCTTGATTTTATTTAAAAATGTGTATAAAATTCATTTCTTTAAATTTTATTATGTAAATTACATGAATTGTTAATAAAAATGTTTAGTTTTCAATAGAGACGTCCGTTTTGGAAATACTCTCTTTTAGTTTTTGAGAAATAAAATTTTCAATTTTTGGATTTACAATTTTTTCAGTAAATAAATAAGTCTATATAAAAGTCATTTCTTGGAAAATCATTTTGAAACAATTCTTAATTATTAACAAAATAGCCAAGGTTTCAATAAACAAATCCATTTTGAAAAATCACTTGTTATTCTTGAGATACACATTTTTCAACTTTCCCTCAATTTTTAAAGATTACAATTTTATTCGATCCAGTTTAAAAACCTGTGTAAAATCCATTTATTTGTATCTTATTATGAAAATTACGTGAATTGTCAATAAAAGTGTCTACTTTTCAATAAACAAATCTGTTTTGGAAAATCACTTTTAGTTTTTGAAAAATAAATTTTGCAATTTTTGAGGTTTACATTTTTTTTCGATTCAGTTTAAAAATCTGTATAAAATTCATTTCGTGGAAAATCATTATGAAACAACCCTTAATTATTAATAACATTGCCAGCTTTTCAATAAACAAATCCGTTTTGCAAAATCACTTGTAGTTTTTGAGATATACATTTTTCTATTTAACCTCAATGTTTAAAGTTTACAATTTTATTCGATTTAGTTTAAAAATCTGTGTAAAATCCATTTATTTGAATGTTATTATGAAAATTACATAAATTGTCAATAAAAGTGTCTATTTTTCGATAAACAAATCCGTTTTTAAAAATCACTTTTAGTTTTTGAGAAATAAACTTTTCAATTTGTTCTTAATTTTTGAGGTTTACAATTTTTTTCGATTCAGTTTAAAAATGTGCATAAAATTCATTTCTTGAAAAATCATAATGACAAAATCCTTAATTATTAATAAAACTACCACCTTTTCAATAAACAAATCCGGTTTGAAAAATTACTTGTAGTTTTTGAAAAATAAATTTTTCAATTTGCCTTCAATTTTTGAGGTTTACAATTTTTTCGATTCAGCTTAAAGATCTGCATAATGTGTATTTCTTGAAAAATCATTATGAAAAAATCCTTAATTATTAATAAAACTGAGAGCTTTTCAATAAACAAATCCGTTTTTCAAAATCACTTGCAGTTTTTGAGATATACATTTTTCAATTTGACCTCAATTTGACCTCAAAAATCTGTATAAAATCCATTTATTTAAACCTGATTATGAAAATTACATGAATTGTTAATAAAAGTGCCTGCTTTTCAATAAACAAATCAATTTTGAAAAATCTCTTTTAGTTTTTGAAAAAGAAACATGGTAATTTGCCTTAAATTTTTGACGTTTAAATTTTTTTTGATTCAATTTAAAAATGTGTATAAAATTCATTTCTTGGAAAATTATTATGAAAAATTCCTTAGTTATTAATAAAACTACCAGCTTTTCAATAAACAAATCCGTTTTGAAAAATTAGTTGTAATTTCTGAGATATAGACTTTTCAATTTCCTTCAATTTTTAAACTTTACAATTCTATTCGATCTAGTTTAAAAATCTATGTAAAATCCATTTATTTAAATTTTATTATGAATATTACATGAATTGTCAATAAAAGTGTCTACTTTTCAATAAACAAATCCGTTTTAAAAAATCTCTTTTCGTTTTTGAGAAATAAACGTTTTAATTTTCCTTCAATTTTTGACGTACACCATTTTTTTCGATTCAGTTTAAAAATGTGTATAAAATTCATTTCTTGGAAAATCATTATGAAACAATCCTTAATTATTAATAAAACTACCAGCTTTTCAATAAACAAATCCGTTTTGAAAAATCAGTTGTAGTTTTTGAGATATAGACTTTTCAATATTCGCTAAATTTTTAAAGTTTACAATTTTGTTTGATTCCGTTTAAAAATGTGTGTAAAATCCATTTATTTGCATCTTATTACAAAAATTACATGAATTATCAATAAAAGTGTCTACTTATCAATATACTTTTCAATATTTGATTTATATTCATTTTTATAAAAAGAAAATTTTAAATTTAATCTTTTACATGAATTTCTTAAAACTCAATATTGTGTTTATTCAACCAATTTTATTATGATAAGTAATAAAAAGTTATGAAATCATTCGAGTAATTCCAGATTGTTGATAACAGGTAAAAAACTATGTCATTGCTTTTATCTGTATCAAAAAAAAAGTCTCATTAAAAAACTGATTACTAATGTCCCATTTAGATATATCAAAATAAAGTAATAAAAGTTAAATTTGAAAATAAAAAATCGAATGGATTAGAATTATTATTTGATCGATTTGTAAAAAGAGTCGGTGGTAAAAGATGAAAAAAGGAGTAGCTAACGATCGGATGTAAAACGCCCCTTTTGTATGTATGAGGTTTTGGCGTTTTTCAGAAAGAAAAAGGGGCACCGCGTTCGTAGGAAGCAACGGGTCCGAAAAAGGGACGGTCTCCTTTTAAAATGTTGGTCAAACATTGCGAATACGGCTCCTTTGAAAATGTAAATGATTTGATTTAAAATCACTTTAAATGCTAAGGGCATACACCCTCTCGTCGTCGTCGGTCGGGGAAAAAAGTTGGGGCCTGAAGAAACGGTTCCGGCGAACTCTCCGGTTCTCTTCGGAGCCTCTCTGGTATGCATTGTTTGTATAATCCTTTCTTATGCAGTCTTCTCGCGATTCGACTCCAGAATCCGTGGCATTCCAACGAGATCCATCCGGCCAAATCGACGCTGTCCATCATTTCTCTTTTTAAAAAAAAAGAAACAACGAAGGACAAATAGTACAAATAAAAAAATCGACAAATTTTTTTATCAAGTGTCAAATCAATCTTTATATTTACGGTAAACGAGTAAAGTTTCAGAAAAGAAATAATTAATAAAGAGGCTTTGTGTGTTGCAAAATACGAGCGAAACTGCTCGCCAATAACTGTCAATTTATTGGCGGAAGACGTTCCATCGTCTTTCCGAAAGAAGAACGTTAACCGAGAAAATATGAAACTTTAGCAGCGAGCCGTTAATTAATTTAATTATCAAACTTCGCGACATTTACGGAACGGGGTTCACGTTATTTACGGTCCCGATATAAGATTATATTTTATATTTTTCTAATAACCCCAAAGGAACGTTAACGGATTATTTTTTTTTCTTATTTTATTTACGGCCCAATAAGAGACGCAAACTCGATCGTACTCTAACATACTGATGTATTATGCAACGTTTAATTCCTGACGTTCGGAACGTTCTAGCTCTTAATAAATAACATGTTTGCGTGCAATGTACGTGTGCCGCCCCAGCATAAGAAACGACCCCTTGCTGACTGTGTGGGCAAATTTTACCCAGTATTTACACAGTATATCAATAAGGGACCAAACGTTTGACCATTGGGACCCTGCGGAATACCAAAAGATCCTCTCTTTGAAATAACCATACGTTATTTCAAAAGTATAAAAGTATTCGATACTGGAGATACGTGACAATATTTTTAGTACATTTTGTTTATATTAATTATAAGTAATACTTGGTATTTAGCTCAGCGTGGGAGATAAATGTTGAGAACTGTAATGAGATAATATTAATGTAACTAGACCGATTACTCAATAAAAAAATCATTAACGTTTCGTAACAAATTTGTATTACTTGAAAATACGCAATCGATAATAAACATTAAATGTTTTGAAATGTTTACTATTAAATGAGAATTATGATTTTTATTCAATACTTTTTGTAATACTTGAAGAGTCTAAGTATGTAGCAAAATAAATTATAAAATCGAAAATACACAAACGGTTTTTAAGACCACACACGTAAATAAACATAATTAAGTAAAATTATTGACCAAATACAAATAAATATGTTATTTGTATTGAATATTTGTATAAAATTCATATTAAAAAATTGGTATTTGCGTTGATTATCTTATCGAAACGCAAAATATTTCGATTTCTTCCGCATGTTAAATTTTATAAACACTTGAGATCGATTTATATTTTATTAAACTAGAAAGTTAAAAACATTATTAAATAAACCAATTTGTATTAACTCCACGTTGTTCATTATGTTGATTAGATATACTTAATTTATTGAAATTAATAACACGATATAATATCGAGTAATGATTAATTTACTTTTTTATTATTAATGATTGATTTATGTATGGTACTTGAAAAGAATTTGTATCATTTACATTTTAAATCCAAAGTTCATAAAATGAAACATACATTTAAATGTATATTTATTAACAATGAAAATAAATTTCGTTAAATTCATCATACTAACTTTATTTATGAAGATTATGACATAATCAAATTAAAGCTTCTTCTTTAAAATGATATAAAACTATCATATATTGTATGTGGAGAAGCCATCAAAAAAGTCTTTTAGCAATTATGGTTTCGATTTAATATATAAAGAAAAATCATCAAGCTTTAATAAATGATACCAACCTTATTTATGAAAATTATGAAATGATCTTTATACCAAAGTAAAGCTTAAAGCTTCTTCTTTAAAATGATATAAAACTATCATATAATGTATGTGGAGAATCCGTTAAAAAAGTTCTTTAAGCAATTATAATTTCGATTTTAAATTTAAAGAAAATTGATCAAACTTTAATCAATCATACCAACCTTATTTATGAAGATTATAAAATGATCTTTATACCACATTATATCTTAAAGCTTCTTCTTTAAAATGATATAAAACTTTCATATAATGTATGTGGAGAATCCGTAAAAAGATTTTTTTAAACAATTATAATTTCGATTTTATATATAAAGAAAATTCAACAAATTTTAATAGCTCATACCATCCTTACTTATAAAGATTATGAAATGATCTTTATACCACATTATAGCTTAAAGCTTCTTCTTTAAAATGATATAAAACTTTCGTATAATATATGTGGGAATCCGTCAAAAAAGTTATTTAAACAATTATATTTCGATTTAATATATAAAGAAAATTCATCAAATTTTAATAAATCATACCAACCTTATTTATGAAGATTATGATATGATCTTGATACCAAATGAAAGTTTGAAGCTTCTTCTTTAAAATGATATAAAACTGTCATATATATAATCCGTCAAAAAAGTTTTTTAAGCAATTATAATTTCGATTTAATATATAAAGAAAACTCATCAAATTTTAACAAATCATACCAACCTTATTTATGAAGATTATGAAATGAACTTTATACCAAATTAAAGCTTAAAGCTTCTTCTTTAAAATGATATAAAACTATCATATATTGTACGTGCAGAATCCGAGAATAAAGTTTTTTAAGCAATTATAATTTCGAAAGAAAATTCATCAAACTTTAATAAAATCATACCAACCTTATTTATAAATATTATGATATGATCTTTATACCAAATTAAAGCTTAAAGTTTCTTCTTTAACGTGATATAAAAGTATCATATATTGTATGTGGATAATCCGTCAAAAAAGTTTTTTAAGCAATTATAATTTCGATTTAATATATAAAGAAAATTCACCAAACTTTAATAAATCATACCAACTTTATTTAAGGAGATTATGAAATGAACTTTACACTAAATTAAAGCTTAAAGCTTCTTCTTTAAAATGATATAAAAGTATCATATATATAATTCGTCAAAAAAGATTTTTAAGCAATTATAATTTCGATTTAATATATAAAGAAAACTCATCAAATTTTAATAAATCATACCAACCTTATTTATGAAGATTATGAAATAATTTTTATACCAAATTAAAGCTTAAAGCTTCTTCTTTAAAATGATGTAAAACTATCATATATTGTATATGGAGAATCCGCCAAAAAAGCTTTTTAAGCAATTATAATTTCGATTTAATATATGAAGAAAATTCATCAAACTTTAATAAATCATACCAACCTTATTTATAAAGATTATGAAATAATTTTTATATCAAATTAAAGCTTAAAGCTTCTTCTTTAAAATGATATAAAACTATCATATATTGTACGTGCAGAATCCGTGAATAAAGTTTTTTAAGCAACTATAATTTCGAAAGAAAATTCATCAAACTTTAACAAAATCATACCAACCTTATTTATAAATATTATGATATGATCTTTATACCAAATTAAAGCTTAAAGTTTCTTCTTTAAAATGATATAAAAGTATCATATATTGTATGTGGATAATCCGTCAAAAAAGTTTTTTAAGCAATTATAATTTCGATTTAATATATAAAGAAAAGTCATCAAACTTGAATAAATCATACCAACTTTTTTTAAGTAGATTATGAAATGAACTTTACACCAAATTAAAGCTTAAAGCTTCTTCTTTAAAATCATATATAAGTATCATATATATAATCCGTCAAAAAAGATTTTTAAGCAATTATAATGTCGATTTTATATATAAAGAAAACTCATCAAATTTTAATAAAACATACCAACCTTATTTATGAAGATTATGAAATAATTTTTATACCAAATTAAAGCTTAAAGCTTCTTCTTTAAAATGATGTAAAACTATCATATATTGTATATGGAGAATCCGCCAAAAAAGATTTTTAAGCAATTATAATTTCGATTTAATATATAAAGAAAACTCATCAAATTTTAATAAATCATACCAACCGTATTTATGAAGATTATGAAATAATTTTTATATCAAATTAAAACTTAAAGCTTCTTCTTTAAAATGATATAAAACTATCATATATTGTACGTGCAGAATCCGTGAATAAAGTTTTTTAAGCAACTATAATTTCGAAAGAAAATTCATCAAACTTTAATAAATCATACCAACCTTATTTATGAAAATTATGAAGTGATCTTTATATCAAATTAAAGCTTAAAGTTTCTTCTTTATAATGATATAAAACTTTCATATAATGTATGTGGAGAATCCGTAAAAAGATTTTTTTAAGCAATTATAATTTCGATTTAATATATAAAGAAAAGTCATCAAACTTTAATAAATCATACCAACTTTATTTAAGTAGATTATGAAATGAACTTTACACCAAAATAGAGCTTAAAGCTTCTTCTTTAAAATGATATAAAAGTATCATATATATAATCCGTCAAAAAAGTTTTTTAAGCAATTATAATTTCGATTTAATATATAAAGAAAACTCATCAAACTTTAATAAATCATACCAACCGTATTTATGAAGATTATGAAATAATTTTTATATCAAATTAAAGCTTAAAGCTTCTTCTTTAAAATGATGTAAAACTATCATATATTGTATATGGAGAATCCGTCAAAAAAGCTTTTTAAGCAATTATAATTTCGATTTAATATATGAAGAAAATTCATCAAACTTTAATAAATCATACCAACCTTATTTATAAAGATTATGAAATAATTTTTATATCAAATTAAAGCTTAAAGCTTCTTCTTTAAAATGATATAAAACTATCATATATTGTACGTGCAGAATCCGTGAATAAAGTTTTTTAAGCAACTATAATTTCGAAAGAAAATTCATCAAACTTTAACAAAATCATACCAACCTTATTTATAAATATTATGATATGATCTTTATACCAAATTAAAGCTTAAAGTTTCTTCTTTAAAATGATATAAAAGTATCATATATTGTATGTGGATAATCCGTCAAAAAAGTTTTTTAAGCAATTATAATTTCGATTTAATATATAAAGAAAAGTCATCAAACTTGAATAAATCATACCAACTTTTTTTAAGTAGATTATGAAATGAACTTTACACCAAATTAAAGCTTAAAGCTTCTTCTTTAAAATCATATATAAGTATCATATATATAATCCGTCAAAAAAGATTTTTAAGCAATTATAATGTCGATTTTATATATAAAGAAAACTCATCAAATTTTAATAAATCATACCAACCTTATTTATGAAGATTATGAAATAATTTTTATACCAAATTAAAGCTTAAAGCTTCTTCTTTAAAATGATGTAAAACTATCATATATTGTATATGGAGAATCCGCCAAAAAAGCTTTTTAAGCAATTATAATTTCGATTTAATATATAAAGAAAATTCATCAAACTTTAATAAATCATACCAACCTTATTTATAAAGATTATAAAATAATTTTTATACCAAATTAAAGCTTAAAGCTTCTTCTTTAAAATGATATAAAACTATCATATATTGTACGTGCAGAATCCATGAATAAAGTTTTTTAAGCAACTATAATTTCGAAAGAAAATTCATCAAACTTTAATAAATCATACCAACCTTATTTATAAATATTATGATATGATCTTAATACCAAATTAAAGCTTAAAGATTCTTTTTTAAAATGATATAAAACTTTCATATAATGTATGTGGAGAATTTGTCAAAAAAGTTTTTTAAACAATTATAATTTCAATTTAATATACAAAGAAACTTCATCAAACTTTAACAAATCATACCAACCTTATTTATGAAAATTATGAAGTGATCTTTATACCAAATTAAAGCGTAAAGCTTCATCTTTAAAATAATATAAACGTATCAAATATTTTATGTAGAGAATCTGCGAAAAGATTTTTTTTAAGAAAATCTCATTTTTACACAATATATAAAAAAAATCCTCTACTTTAATAAATCATGCCAATTTTATTTATGAAAATTATGAAATAATCTTTATACTAAATTAAAGCTCATACATTCTTCTTGAAAATAATATAAAACTATCAAATATTGTATGTGGGGAATCCGTCAAAAAATTTTTACAACATTTTAATTACACTTATTTATTTTACAAATACAAATGTTGTGCATATATATTCTTAATCGGTAACCCCAATTCGAATCTGATTGCCATTGTTTGGACATTTGCAACAACCAAGTTGAAGAGTATCAGAATTTTCCTTCAAAAACTGCTTCAATGAGAAAACCACCAAAAAAGAACAACTACAAATAAGTCTAATAACAAACCTAAATAATTCAGCACATTAAATAACCACAAACGATTTTAAGATACACAAAGAAATATAATCCGTTTGTGAAATTCAAATAAATTGATTATTTTATATTGAACATTACATATCAATTCAACGAAAGAATGAATGGATAAAGATTTCATAAGAAGCACATCTCAAGTTACGTTTTATTTGCAAATAAAACCTGTGATTCGAAATTATGCGTCCTATACATATTTATCTACAATGATTTAATAATTTTCTACTCTATTTGTATCCCAGTCGATCACCGCGAGAGATACTAAAAGTAAATATTGGCCATTTCTATGAAATATTTACGCGTTTTTTTTGATATAAACCTTTAGAGGCTGTAGTTATCGATGAAAAAATGATTCTAGGTGTGAAGGGGAAAGGTGGGCAGAAATCGTCGTCGAGATGACGAGGTTTCATCATCATACAACATGTGTAAACAGATTTATCGATTCAGAGCAAATTCTAATCGATTAATTTATTTGTCCCATCTTCACCTTATTATCTATTTATTTTGTAATATTGAAATACCTGTTAAAATATTACCATCGTATCAACGGTAAACATCAAACATCCAACATTACCATTGCCACATCGGCGTCACAGAAACACACTACGTCCAGCAGAACTCGGTGGTACTAGTAACAGTCTTCTGACGTGCGAGCTTTCGTAAGTATAGGTACAGCTTTCGGAAAGGGTCGGTGTGCAAAAGTAACACACATGCGGGCGTGAGGGTGAATACATTTCAAAGGGAGTATATCCAAGAAGTGACCAGTGGCTATTCGGACACGAACCGAGTTAGAACTGTACATCAACCCCCTTTTAAAAGTTCAAAAATTTAAAAATGTATTTGTTGGATTGTTTAATTTTCATCCCTTTACTCATATTAAGCGCGATAATTTATGTAGTGATATTACTGTTGTTAGTGAATGTTGTTTAAAAGGAAATTTTTCGAAAATTACCGAGATAGTGGAGATTATTATCTTTCTCGGAGCTTCTCCCGAAGCAAAAGTGGAAAAATAATTTATTATGAATATCTGGGATCTCTATCTTATCAGTTCCGAATCGTTTTTAAATATTACCTCTAAAATATCTCGCGCACCAATATTTAATTATCGACAACACTTGCATTAGCATTAACGTGAACGCTCATTAATAAATTATAAGTTTTTTTTAACTATTTTTTTTTAAATAAGTAATTAAAATAAATCGTTAATTAAAAATGTCGCCGATGTTAACCAGCAGTATCATGCAACCAAATGTGATTGTGAAGAATTTCTTTGAAAATATCGCCAACAGTCATCATTTTTATTCAGGTTAGTTAAACTTTAAAAAAACATAATAAATAAAGAGGAAATTAATCTAGGTTTTAATTTTTTTCTGCATCCACTTTCTTAAATGAACGGTTTATTTGAAATTGGAACAGTTTATTATTTCGATACACAAATAACTCTAAGAATTTAAGAAAGTTTTTAAGCACTAAAAATAAATTTGCTTCTGTAAATTCCCTGAAAGTAGGTGCTGATAAGAGTATCAAATGCTCAAAAAAAATTATTTACATACTCGAATCGTGATGAATAATCAATCTCCACGTGTAAAACGTTTTTTTTTATTTGGGTATTTTTTATTTTATATTAAATTATCTCAAAATAAAATTATAACACCACCATGACTAAACAACTTAAAAATGAGTAATTAAATTTTTCTTGGTATTTACGCCATGTATAAAAATAAATTCCATGTAAATCTACTTCCCTTATCTTACTAAATGATCAATTACGGACAATTAAAAAAAAATTGATAAAATGAATAATCATGAATAAGATAAGTAACAATAAAAGGAATTAATTCCCTTTTTTGTGGGTATGTGGTAAAGTGTCTAAGACACGTGACGATTTTTATTAAGGACATTATTAATTACGGAACTGGTTTCGATGGGTGCTAATAGGAAAAATGAACGGTTCAACCGATACGACCCGGAAAATACCAATTATCGAACGTTATTGCTTATGTTTCGAGTCATTAATTTCTTTGGGGCCCAAGACAAAACGTTTTTCCAATATATATAATATATTTTATATATAATATATATTTTTAATAAATAGTTCTAAAAGATTCTGGATTAAGCACATTTTAATCTAACACTTAAAATTTAAAAATTTAATTAACGTAATCTGTAAAAAATGTTCCGAAAAATTGATAATTGCTGGCATTAAGATCATGAGATGGTAATCTTTATTCCGTCGTTTTATTAAATAGGTATCTTGTTTGATAAAATGTTTGTAAAATGTGATTAAGATGAGATACGTTTAATAAAATTATAAATTAATAATTTTTTTTAAAAAACAAATCAATAATTGTTTAATTAAAAAAATGATTTCGTTATCTTTTACGATTATTACAATAATTATAATAAATTTAGTTTTTAATGAATCATATTTATCTATTTTTATTCCTCATTTAAATAACTTGATACGAAAAAAGAGTTAACAACGAAGAAAGAAAATAAAAATTGTGTTTGTAAAGGAATTTTCATTCGAGGAATTACCTCAATCGCATGTCAACATCGAAATGTCAATGGATGAATGTTTCCATTGTATCAATTTAATTGCCTCGTGAATTTTTGAATAATCCGCGGTATCATAAACGTAAAAGTAGAAAGATCAAAATGACGCAGATGTTCTATTCGTTACCCCAGCTATATTCATAGCTTTCCATATTTCCTCATTGAATATTTAAAAAAACCGAAAACCCACTCACTTCATGCAAATGTCAGATGACCGCGAAAACGAATTGGGGGATTTTTATTTTGTATATATATATCTTTTTTGGGGATAAGGTGATCGAAAAAATGGGTTGAGAGGACACCGAGACGTCGAGCGACGTCTCAATAACGCTAAAAGCGAACCGTTAGCGATACCCGGTGCATATCTATCAATAAGTGCATTATTTATACTAGGGACGTTTGGACGCCAACGTCCTGTCTCGGGTAGTTTGGTTCCCTTACGACCCCCAAAGGACTACTGACCCTATGCTATTATTTTTCACCCTCGAACCGTAATGCTTTTGCATATATCCTATCTTATCCCTATATTTATTTTCTCATTACGTTTTGGTGAAAATAGATAAGTAAAATATCAGAACATAAATACGAATTTATTATTGAAATTTAAAAAAAATTGAAAGCAAGAAAAATATAACTACATTACGGTTGTACCATACTTAAAATATATTCCGATATGTTTCTTTGCAAAACCAACACTCATCTACGCCTGCCTTTTTAATGTCTTGCAAGTAACCTCTGAATACACCATGGTCTATCAATTTTTAGAATCCCTCGATATTCTGATCATCATCCTACACCATCCCTAATGAACTCAAATCGTTCTACTTCTCCTATTTGATCTTATCAATCAATCTGTTGATGTCTCGTTTAGTTAATTTCTATGTAGAAAAGAGCTTATCACTCAAACTTTGTTCTGATCATATAAGCAGTTCTGCAACTTCCTTATATCATCAATTATTCTACATTTTCGTTCAAATTGGTATTTCTTTAGAGTCTTCTAGAGCTCTTCTAGCATATCATACATTTTTCTTCATTTTCTCTTCATTTTCTGACATCCAAGACACTTTTGCCATGATTACCATTCTATTCCTCAGTGAATGAAAAGAGTCTATGCAGAAAAGAGCTCATCACTCAAACTTGGTTCTGATGATATAAGCAGTTCTGCAACTTCCTTATATCAACAATTATTCTTCATTTTCCTTCAAATAGGCATTTCATCATTCTGGCGTATCATACATTTTTCTTCATTTCCTTTCATTCTCTGACATCCGTCACATTTTTCACATAATTGCTATTCTATTTCTCAGTGAAAAGAAGGAAAAGCAACTTTTCATTGTCATTATGTTTTCATCCAACTCACTCTTCAAATTATTTTACTTCTATTATTTGATCTTATCAATCAGTTTGTTGATGTCTCGTTTAGTTGATTTGCATATATCCTATCTTATCCCTATATTTATTTTCTCATTACGTTTTGGTAAAAATAGATACATAAGTATTATATCAGAAAATAAATACGAAATTTATTATTGGAATTCAAATAAAATTGAAAACAAGAAAAATATAACAATATTAAACTTTTTTATTTTAACTTTTCATCTGAATATTATTTCAGAGATGTTTTCCTCAGCATAGTTCCACGTTCCATTAATCATCTCATTACGGTTGTAAATAACTCCACCACACTTAAAATATATTTCAAGGTATTACTTTCTTTGCAAAAGCAATACTCATCTGTGCCTGCCTTTTCAATGTATTGCATGTAACCGCTGAATACACCATGGTCTATCAATTTTTAGAATCCCTCGATATTCTGATCATCATTCTACAACATCAAATAGGCATTTCATCATTCTAGCGTATCATACATTTTTCTTCATTTCCTTTCATTCTCTGACATCCGAGACATTTTTGACATAACTTCCATTCTATTCCTCAGTGAAAAGAAGGAAATGGACGTCATAACTGGCGTGTCATTACGATTTCATCCAACTCATTCCTCAAATCGTTCTAGTTCTCCTATTTGATCTTATCAATCAGTTTGTTGATGTTTCCTTTAGTTGATTTCTATGTAGAAAAGAGCTCATCACTCAAACTTGGTTCTGATGATATAGACAGTTCTGCAACTTCCTTATATCATCAATAATTCTTCATTTTTGTTCAAATTTGCATTTCTTTAGGGTCTTCTAGGAGTCCTCTAGCATATCATATTTTTCTTCATTTCCTCTTTATTCTCTGACATCCGAGACATTTTTGACATAATTGCAAAGCGACTTCACAGCGCCTTCTTGAATCAAGACGTCATAACTGGAATGTCATGGAATTCTAAAATACTCCCGCATTTCGGAAATAAAGATTTTTTGGTCTGTATTAAATGAGAGAGGAAGGACATAACGCCATTTTCGCATTTGAGGAGCTTTCCACTGTATGATTTACTGCATATCTCGTTGTGTCTTCTACATCTCTTCTCATGCTTTTTATATGCCTCTTATAACTAATTCCAAGTCGTAAACATACATAGACTATTAAATTAACACATCTTTCGAACGATAGATCCCTGAGGGAGTTCTCACGGAGCAGAATTAAATGCATTCTCAATATTTAAGATAGTCACCATAATGCATAATTTTTGGATGTTTAGATTCTCTTTTAATTTTCACTAAATCTCAAAACTTTGTACTTTCTGATTAGGTAATTGGGCCTCTATGAATGATTTTAACCCGTAGTCCAACAAGCAGTCCAACCAATCATGTCCCAACCCAATCCATGCAAACTAAAGCCAACCCTACCACATACAAATTAGACTTAACCCAATCTTAGCTCACTAACCCTCAATGTAGTCGTAAATTATACCCGAGTAAAGCTCTCCTCACTAACTTCAAATCAAGATCTAAATTTTAAAAGAACCTAAATATAAGCTTGAGAAGTACAAAACTTAATTTGGAATTATCTGATATTTTCACCAATTTGTTTATACACTTTATAACCTCGATATAACATATTTATACCAAGGACGATAGAATCTAAGACAACTGCTACATTTTGGGAATAGGTGCATAGATCGAATAAGAATTAAAACAATTCATTAATGCAATTATGAGCACAGGTTTGGAGTTCTGCATCGCGTCGACTCTATTTAAAATTTAGGTATCATTTTAGATAATTAATTACTTTTTGATCAACATTGATGAAGTTGTGGCTAGAGCTAATAGAATGCTAGGATTTGTATGACATTGCCTATAATTTCTATGTATATCCTTTGTATATAGTGTTTTATGTTTTGGAAGCACTGTTTGGATTCCTCACTATCATGTTTATGTTAATAGAATAGAGAGAGTTCTGATTAGGTTTCTGAAACACCTTTGATATCGATTCTGTCATCCTTATACTGATTATTTGTCTGCCTGCCAAATCTATCATATGCCCATGCTTCAATTGCGTAGATTTTAGTAGACTTCTCATATCTCCTATCAAGAATTAACTTGCATGTTCCTCCTAGTCGTTTATTTCTTATTTTATGCACCAACAGCTTGAACTAGTTCTTATAAGAATTCTCCATATCGTGCAGATGGAAGAAGTAGTTAGGTTGAACATATAAAAAATAACATAGTGGCTTTTCTTAAATTACATATGTAGTATAGTTGTGAGGTAGCTCCTGACTACGCCGAATAATTACAAAAACTAGAACGAACACTAGCATTAGAACTAACTCTTAGACGGCTAAACCCGAATGCTTCTAGTTTTAGGTCTAGTGTTAGTTCTAGTTTTCGTTGAATAAAAATATGCAACAATTTACCAATGGATAACAATTAATTCAGAGTTAGATTGTTGTATATTTTTTATTGAACTAAAACCAGACCTAGAACTAGAAAGTTTTGTGTTTAGCCGTGCATCTTCAGACTTAAAAATATTTTGTCCGTTTCATCCGAAGTCTTTATTCGGTATCAAAGTCAATATAAAACTCACTTAAAACTTATTCTGAATTGAAAAATCTTAATAAATTAATTTTTTATTTAATTACAGTTGTTTAAACTTTGATGATAAAGAAGAAAAAATTAATTAATTTCTCTATTAAATCTTTTGAAATGCTTTGGATAAAACGTTTTTTTTTACTTTATATTACACAACCTCAATTTTATTATATTTTAACAACTTATTATTAACTGGATTGTAATTTTATATAAAAAATAAAGCGGTTGAGAGAAAAAGTGATCTGATGTTGCGGTTTCCCTTAAACCCAATGGAAATTTCTCGGTTACTTTAAACGGACGTTTTACGGTTGTTAACAAGGAAGAAAACTAACCGCAAAACATTATGCCAACGAAACCAAGTTTTTATTATAAATGGGCCAAGAAATCATTCAAAATTATATTTTGAATTTGAAATTAAGTATTATTTTTATTTTCAGCGGAACAACGGCCGTTAAACAGAATGGATAAAACACCTTCAACACCCCATTCAAACGATGGTAAGTTTAAAAAAAAAATCTTAATCACTATTTAAAAAAATGGCGCGTGTATCCAACAAAAGGGGGTTAAAATCTTCACCAACCCCCTTGAGGATGATTTGAAAACGAGTTCCCCGCACGCGTTAATTCGATTGGATGAAGGGTTAATCGTTTTTTTACTGTCACATCAACCCTCTTTTACATCACCCCCTTTTTATTTTCTCCTTTTTATATGAATCAAAACGAAAGATTTCGACTTTTTTTTAAGAAAGCTATGGTTTATTCAAATTTTTATCCAGCTTCTTTTACACAATCCACACCCCTCCCTTAGGGGTTGTAGTTTACTTTTATCACCTTTACTGAATGCCGAGTAAACGTATTCAAAGTGTTCTTCGGATTTGAATAAGAAATATAAAGATGTGTTTTTTTTAAAGGAGATGTAAAGAAATAAAACGATTTTTTATTGATATCAAATTATATTTAAAATAATTTATTTACGCCACGTGTTATTAAATCCAAACACGTGATCTAAATCGAAAGGGATTTTTAAAAGGGGAAATAATCGCAGCGTTTTAGGTCGTTTAATGGTTAAAAAAAATTCTTTTTAATTATCCAAAAGGTTCGTTTAAAATCGTGTGTGGGCTAAGCAGTAAAATATTCATGTCGTCGTCGCCAAGTCGAAAAAACGAGATTCCATAATTTGTTGGATGGACGCGAAGCGATGATGGTACTTTTTCTTTCACTTTGGGGCCAGCGAAATGACCTGAAAATAAGTACAATTCGTCTCCTGTAGGAGAAACGACCTTGCTTTAAGACAAAAGACCTCGCGGTCTTTCGACGAAGCGAGGAAGAAAAAGACAACAATAAAATTACCATTAACAAGAACAGTGACTTTATATATTTCTTTTTCGTCGAATCCCTCTAATTTAAACCGAGGGGCCGTGCTTATTATTCAATTTTTATGATCGTAATTGCTTATTAAAATAGAGTGATTTAAAATTGTTTGAGATGTTGGACGTAACGTAAACTTTTTTACAAGATACTTGAAATTTTTGGGGTTGAACGAAGTCGGATCACGTTCGATTTAAAAATCAGACCGCTATTTTACATATTCAAAAGAGGCAAAAATTCCTCATCCGCACTATTTAAATTTCGAGGGGGGCTGCCGAGTGCACGCTGACCAAATTGATATTCAATCGGGGTACGATTTCTTATAGAAAAAATTGCTCCGACCGTCCGAGAAAACGGTTGAAGGGTTTTCACCATTCTGAAAAATCAATTTAATAACCAGAAAATTCTATTAAGCCTCAATATAAATTTTCATTTTTCTATTCTGTAATATTAGTTTTTTTTCTAAAATATTGAGAAAACGTGTGGAAAATCTCAATTTTCCAATACATAGGCGTTAAGTCCTGCATAAAAGTTGATAAACCGGCACCGAGTAGATAACGTTCATCCCTTCAGAAAGAACGTCGTCGCCCTCCTTATGTGCCACGTTTAAGAATTTCACACAGACTTGACTTTTTGATATTTTAGGGATGCAGCGGTCAGTTTTGCCCCTATTTTGAAGACGAGAACTGCAGCGTCGCGTTTTCGTCGTCGTCCTCGTGTCCGTTCATCCCGAAAATTACCCTTTATCCCTGAGCCCGGACGACATAAAACGAATACGTTTTCACGAAATTTTTCCAAGTTATTAATGGCGATCACCCTTCGAACATAATATAAAAAAAATCTATCGATCATCGAGTCTCTATGCTTTAACTCGATGACATCGACGTTTGAGGGAGTGATTCTTATAAAAAAGGGGGTGGTGGCAAAAATAGGGTGAGAAATATTTTCGAATATATAGAGAATATTTAGTAATGTTAAAAGAGAGGAAAAAAATAAAGAATGGGGTAGAATGGGTAACTAGTAATTGATTATTATGGACATCTGGCTCTTTTCATACGTGATTTATTTCCTTAAAATATCAAAATAATAAATACACTAGTAAGTTATTAAAGATATCATTTTTTTAATAAGTTTTGTCAGTAGTTTTCTACGTAATTTATCAATCGGTACAGTTGTAATCCTCTAACACGAGATTATGTGCACTTAATTTCAAAGACTATTAAGAGAATTGGTAATAGTTAACATATATGCTGTGAATATTCAATCAGAAACAAACCATACGGAAAAGAGTCCAAGCTGGAGAATTTTGTTCGATAATGTAGCAGAATGAAGTGTACTATATTGAGTCAACTAGCTTCTTTAAGATTTGCAACATCGAAAACCAGCCTTAAGCTCCATCTGATTTCTCACGTTCTATGAAAAACGCTCTCCTCTTTATGATGTCCATAAAAAACTCCACAACTGTTTAAATGAGATAAAACGATTAAGGAAACTGCTTAAATTGAGGTTGAAACAAACCTAAATCTAATTTTTATGCGTAAAATCTTAGAATAATTCAAAAAACTTCACCAAAATTAAAATTATTATCACAAAAGTTTATTATGAAGCTAGGAAACTTCAACAAAACCAAATATAATGTATAGAATTTCATTACAATCTAATGTTAACTCACGAAACTTCATTGGAATCTAATTAAGTTGATGAATCTTGATTAAAACTTGAAATTATAACTACAAGGTGTTAATATGAAGCAAAAAGTTATTGGTACCACGCAAAAGTGTCTTATCGAGCAAAGAAACTTTATTATTATCACAAAAAACTTAATTGAATCCTAAGCAAAAACAAGAAACTTCATCAAACCCTCAAATTATTACCCAAATTTTGTTATTAAGTTAAGAAATCTCAATGAAAGTAAGCATTATCCATAAAAATCTTAATTTTCAACTCATCAACCTCATCAGCTTGATGAAACTTCATATAAATTTGAAATTATAACGATAAGTTAGTAGTATTAACTAAACATTTCTTATCAAGCAAAGAACCTTCACTCAAACATTAACATTGATTGCAAAATTTTATTTTATCTCAAAAAACTTCATCGAAATCTATTCAAATCAAAAAAGCTTTATTCATCAAACGTTCAACCTTCAATGAAAATAATATATGCCAGAAAACTTCATGAAATGATTTAAAAATTTAATGTTACTCAAGAAACTTCATCGAAACCTAACTAAGTTTCTTCTTAGTAAAGTAGAGAACTTCTTAAAACACAGTTTTTGATGTCAGGGAACTTTTGATGTGGTAATTAATAACTCCAATAATATTGGATGAGAAGATCTGCAAATTTCTAGGAGTTTGCTTTCTACATGGAGTATCTACTACTTCATGTAATCTATTTAATCTTGTTCATAATTCGAAATCTTGATGATACTGAGGTCTTACAATGATCATCACTGAGGTCTTACAAGAACTTTAGTGATGATTAGGGTTGAGGACGTCATGTTACTCAGTGGCTCAACCCAACCCAACGACTTTAATGATTAATATTTAAGAACTCAGTCATAACACTGTCATAAAAATCGTTGAGTTGGGTTGAGTCACTAAATAACATTACGTCATCAACCCTGATCATCAAAATCTTGAGTGATGATCAGGATTGAGAACGTGATGTTATTTAGTGACTCAACCCAACCCAACGGCTTTAATGATCACTATTTAAGAACTCAGTCATAACATTTCATAATAATCGTTGAGTTGGATTGAGTACCATGACGTGTTCAATCCTAATCATCTCTCGAAATCGTGATTAAACTATAGATTAAAATCGTTGGGTTGGGTTGGGTCACTAAATACCATCACGTCATCAATCCTAATCATCAAAATCTTGAGTGATGACCAGGATTGAGAACGTGATGTTATTTAGTGACTCAACCCAACCCAACGACTTTAATGATCACTATTAATTTAAGAACTCAGTCATAACATTTCATAACAATCGTTGAGTTGGATTGAGTACTATGACGTCTTCAATCCTAATCATCTCTCGAAATTGTGATTTAACTATAGATTTAAATCGTTGGGTTGGGTCACTAAGTAACATCACGTCATCAACCCTGATCATCAAGATCTTGAGTGATGATCAGGATTGAGGACGTGATGTTACTCAGTAACCCTTCCCAACCCAACGGCTTTAATGATCACTATTTAAGAGCTGAGTTATAACATTTCATAACAGTCCTTGAGTTGGCTTGAGTAACATGACGTCTTCAATCCTAATCATCTCTCGAAATTGTGATTAAACTAGATATTAAAATCGTTGGGTTGGATTGGGTCACTGAGTAACATCACGTCAGCAACCCTGATCATCAAGATCTTGAGTGATGATCAGGATTGAGGACATGATGTTACTCAGTGACCAAACCCAACCCATCGACTTTAATGATCACTATTTAAAAACTCATAATATTTTCATAAAAGTCGTTGGATTGAGTAATATGACGTCTTCAACTCTGATAATTTTTCAAAATCGTGATGAAACAACGAATTAAAATCGTTGGGTTGGGTTGGGTAACTAAGTAACATCACGTCATCAACCCTGATCATCAAGATCTTGAGTGATGATCAGGATTGAGGACGTGATGTTACTCAGTAACTCTTCCCAACCCAACGACTTTAACTACTCAATCATAACATTTCATAACATTGCCATAGAGGTCGTTGGGTTGGGTCAATGAGTAACATCACGTGATCATTACTCGAGTTCTCGATGATCAGGGTTGATGACGTGATGTTACTCAATGACCCAACCCAACGATTTTAATCTATAGTTTAATCAATATTTCGAGAGATGATCGAGATTGAAGACGTCAAAAATGTATCTCATAATTAGTATTAATTTAAATTTTTTAGCAAATCCTAATTAACACTTATTTTAATTGCTACAAATTATCGAAATAGGTTTCTTTAAGATTTTTTTTCTCCTATAAAACTAAAAAACTTTTACACACAAAGTGTTCTTAAATCTTTTGTTACCACACACATTCAAATGTAATTTTCAATGTCGCTACTTTATTTTAGAATTAAACATAATATAAATGCTTTAATTTTAATTGATTGCCGTACAAACAAAGGAAAAAGAAAATAATTCCGACGTTATATGTTGATGAGCATGAATTTTGTAGCCATTAAAATATATTTTATTCTGGGAGCGTAGCGTCATTAGAGCATATTTAATGGTATGAACACGTCTTAACATCTCATACGCTATCTGTTACATCAACAAAATTAGAATCACCAACTCCTAGTGAATACCTTAAAATAGAAAGAATAATGATTGTAATAAGATTATAACAAGTTAAATACAAGAAGGCTAATATTGTATTTGAAAATGTTTCTTTAATATTATTAAATTTAAAAGTATCAATAAAATATATAAATCAATAATAAAGTTTTTTTCTAGAACACATTGATAGAGTGTTGGAAAACATGTGTACATTAGACATTGATAAATGAGATACCGAAGCATTATCTTTATCTTTATACGAGCATATTTCTCAATAATTGTTTAAAATATTGCGTGCTTAATAAATACACTTCACATATTATTTGAACAAACAAAAATGGCGGGACTCTTTCGACGCCAGATTTTTTTGCACTATAATTTTCGATTACAACGGCAAAAATATTTACTCGCAATAGAAAGTTATTTATCGCTTCGTTAATAATGTTGTTATTCTCGCACGTAATCGATTTATAAGCACCTGATTTATCATCGATCCTTTTAACTGGAAGATTTGTTAATAATTCACTTCTAATGAATTAAAAAACTATTTTTATAATTAGATGAATATAATAAAATAAAACGTTAACTTACCCAATTTTCTTGGAATTTTAATTATAATAAAAGGAAATCAAATCGCTATGTTTGTAGTTCCTAATTAGCCTTTTCCTTCTTAATATGTTAACTCCGTATTTCTTATCTTATCTGAAACGGAAATAAACCGTTATTAAATGAATTATTAAAATTCGTTGAAATCAATAATTTTAATTTTTAATCATTCTTTTTTAGATGGTGATGTTAATGGGGATTTAAGTGGAGATGATCAAAGTATATCGAGTGATCATCCCGCAGATCGGCACGATGAGGATTCAATGGATTCAGATAGAGATGGAGCATTAAACTTGGTGAGTTCCTAATTTTATTAGAAAAGATGTTCAACGTTGTTATGTAACGCACGAGATTTTTCCGGCAAACATAATAAACGAAAAACGCCGCGAGATATTTACCAAACGAAGAACGTTGCCAATTCGTTTTCCTCCACAACCCGGAAAAATCTAAGGGTTGTACACAAAGTTTTAATCCCAAACTGGGCGGAAATCAGTTGAACCCCCTTCAAGAAGTTAAAATGTTTAAATTCTTCGGGGACTACACCACCCCTGCGTTTCTCTTTCTATCGTGTTTTCCTTCAGTTCAGATTTAATCCTGTTTGTTAGCCGAGAACACGACAAGAAACAAGCGCGATCACGCCCACATCACGCCATTTACATGATTTATTAAGTTCGAAAAGATCAATTTAAACGATATTTATACTATTACTTGTAATTAAATAAATTTACCATTTTAAACAAAAAAGAATTGATTAATCGGTAATAATTACAATTGTAATTATTAATTGAAACTAATTTATAATTAACAAAAGCGATTTTATTTAAAGATAACAAGAAATATTAATTCTTAATAAATTAATCTAATAAATAATTTCAAGAAATTTTCTAAAAATCTTTAATTTATAACAACGTTATTATTAATGTTATTAAAGTTTTAAAATCTTGAAGGTTTAAAAATTACAAAATGACTTAGGTATATTTTGTTGAATATGTGGATCCATAATTTTAACCAGTGTGACGAATAAATAAAATCCAAAAGAAATGTTTTACAACTGATTTTATTTTAAATATTAGATCAACCTGACATGTTTCGGTCACTATTGGACCATCATCGGAGGTATCGTTAAATATAAAAGTGATATACGAGGAAATTTAACATGAAACAATGTTGCTGCTAGCAGAAAATATGTAAATTTTAAAATGCCACGAAGAAAATGCAGGAACCCCGTTAAAATATATAGGTTAAGTGGTTTAACGTGGTTCCTGTATTAACGTGGCATTTTAAAGTGTCAGGTTGATCTAATATTTAAAATAAAGCCTGTTGTAAAACATTTGTTTTGGATTTTATTTAGGAATATTTGTTTCAATAAAAATAAAAAAAGTTAAACTTAATTATTTTATCTGATCATCTTTGGAAATTGTGATTAATTTATAGATTAAAATCGTTAGGTTGGGTTACTAAGTAACATCACGTCATTAATCCTGATCATCAAGATCTCAAGTGATGATCATAATTGAAGACGTCATGTTACCCAATCCAACTCAACGATTTTTATGACTGAGTTCTTAAATAGTATTCAATGAAGTCGTTGGGTTGGGTTGGGTTTCTGAGTAACATCATGTCCCTGATCATCACTCGAGATCTTGATGATCAGGATTGAGGCCGTGATGTTACTCAGAAACCCAACCCAACCCAACGACTTTAATGATCACTATTTAAGAACTCAGTCATAACATTGTCACAAATCGTTGATTAAACAGGGATTAAACAGGGTTGATTAAACTATAAATTGAAATCGTTGGGTTGGGTCATTAAGTAACAGCACGTCATCAACCCTGATCAACAAGATCTCGAGTGATGATCAGGATTGAGAACGTGATATTATTCAGAGACCCAACCCAACGACATTAATGATCACTACTTAAGAACTCAGTCATAATATTGTCATAAAAATCGTTGGGTTGGATTGGGTAACATGACGTCTTCAATCCTGACCATCTCTCGAAATCGTGATTAAATTATAGATTAAAATCGTTGTGTTTGGTTACCAAGTAACATCACGTTATCAACCCTGATCATCAAAATCTCGAGTGATGATCAGGATTGAGAACGTGATGTTACTCAGGAACCCAACCCAACCTAATGATTTTAATGATTGCTATTTCAGAACTCAGTCATAACATTGCCATAAAAATAGTTGGGTTGGATTGGGTAACATGATGCCTTTAATCCTGGTCATTTCTCGAAATCGTGATTAAACTACACATTAAAATCGTTGGGTTGGGTTACTAAATAACATCACGTTATCAACCTTGATCATCAAAATCTCGAGTAATGATCAGGATTGACGACGTGATGTTATCCAATTCAACGATTTTAAAGCACCCTTCACACGATCAATATATATTGTCAATATACATATGCAATAAATGTTGACAAACTGTAATTGCCTCAGACTATCAATATTTATTGACAATTTACTTAGTTTTGCGTTGGCGGTCAAAGATGTCATATCGTCAAAAAGCTTGTTTAGCTATTATTTTAGCTTTAACAATAAAACGCTGGAAGCAAAAGAGAATATAGGCTAGGGAATGGCTTCTAAAGGGAGACACGTTTTCTCAAATGAATTTGTTGAATGAATATCAAATATTTTCGTTTTCGTCAAACCATGCCATCAATATTGACAATATGTCAATCTTTCTACTCACACGTTCAATAATATTGTCAATACTCTGATATTGACAATATATATTGATCGTGTGAAGGGCGCTTAATGATCACTATTTAAAAACTCAGTTATAACATTGTCATAAAAATCGTTGGGTTGGATTGGGTAACATGACGTCTTCAATCCTGATCATCTCCCGAAATCGTGATTAAACTATACATTAAAATCGTTGGGTTGGGTCACTAAGTAACATCACGTCATCAACCCTGATCATCAAGATCTTGAGTGATGATCAGGATTGAGGACGTGATGTTACTCAGTGACCCAACCCAACCCAACGACTTTAATAATCACTATTTAAGAACTCAGTAATAACATTTCATAACATTGTCCTAACACTCGTTGAGTTGGATTGGATAATATGACGTCTTCAATCCTGATCATCTCTCGAAATCATAATAAAACTATACATTAAAATCGTTGGGTTGGGTCACTAAGTAACATCACGTCATCAACCCTGATCATCAAGATCTTGAGTGATGATCAGGATTGAGGACGTGATGTTACTTAGTGACCCAACCTAACCCAACGATTTTAATGATTACTATTTAAGAATTCAGTCATAACATTGTCATAAAAATCGTTGGGTTGGATTCAAATCGTTAAGTTAAGTCAAGTCACTAAGTAACATCACATCCTCAATCCTGATCATCACTCGAAATCTAGATTGAGGACATGATGTTACTCAGAAACCCAACCCAACGATTTTAATGATTACTATTTAAGAACTCAATCATAACATTGTCATAAAAATCGTTGTATTAGGTTGCCAAGTAACATCACGTCATCAACCCTAATCATTAAGATCTCGAGCGATGATCAGGGTTGAGGACGTGATATTACTCAGAGACCCAACGACTGTAATCATTGTACTACACTTTAATAATCACTGTTTAAAAACATGACTATGTTTCATTACACTTGTTGGGTTGGATTTGATAACATGACATCTTCAATCCTGATCATCATAAAGATATCAAGAAATATTAATGTTTTTTTTTAAATTATTTAGTTATATAATGAATATTATTATGGTGGTTTTAATAAATGAATCTAATAAATATTTTCAAGAACTTTTACCAAAAATCTTTAATTGGTCAACGTTATTATGAACGTTATTAAAGTTTTAAAATGATTTTATAATGTTATTGCGGTTTTAAATTAATCTTGAAGGTTTAAAAGTTACAAAACGACTTAGGTATATTTATTTCAATAAAAATAAAAAAAAGTTAAACTTAATTATTTTATCGTAGGTACAAATTACGTCATCGAACAATAAAAATAATCGGGTCCAGATAAAAAATAAACTTTGTATTTAGCGTTTTTATCGCCGCGCCACCGTTTTGGTTCGATGGTCACGATATTTTATAATTAATCGTTTATAATTTTCGCACAGGTGACGACTGAAAGTGAACCAGCACGGTCATCTCCAAATTCCCAAGTGAATAATTCGAACCAAGGGGTAGGAGCCGCGTTGGCAGCACTGACCGGCCTCGGACCGTTACTAGGGAATCCCCTACAAATGTTGGGCAACCTGTTTCAAAACCCTCAAATGCAACAATTCGCTATGTTACAACAACAGCACGCCGGCAACCAACTTAACCCACAATTTTTCCTTCAAAACCAAGTAAGTATCTTTTTTTTCGTTTAAACATCCTCCCATCTTCATGTTCAATTCTCTTCATTTTCAAGGGGTTTCTACAAAACTTTCCAAGATCTAGTCTTCCTACAAGACCAACGCACAACATCCAGGTGCGTTCGGTGTTTATTTCCTTATTTATAATTTTTTCTTCTTCCTCATCTTTTTGCATGTTAAATACAAAAATTAGCATCACATTTAATTTTTTTTGTTTTTTTTGTATAGATCGCCCAACAATTACAGCAACTCCAAAAGCAGCAACAACAGCAGCAGCAACAGCAGCAACAACAGCAAATGCAACAACACCAACAACAAAACTCTAATCAACATAACACAAGCATACCTTCAAATAACCCGATTCCTCAAACACAATCAACGCCGCCAAATAATTCACTGATTCCTCCGAGTCTCCTAACACCAAATACTCCAGGATCTGCACCACTTACACCTCAATACAAAACAACACCAAGATTGTTGGAACCATCTCCTGAGGAAACGACTGATTTAGAAGAATTGGAACAATTTGCAAAAACATTTAAACAAAGGAGAATTAAATTAGGTAAATATAAATTTCTATTAGGCGCCATAAGATAATTTTTTCTTGATAGTTCTTGATCCCAATCTATTCTTTGAAGTACTAAATTATCAATCTGTCACTTCATGATTTATAACGCGTTGCAAAAAAAATTCTTGACCTTTAATTTTAAAATGAAAAGTAATTTTTTTTGTTTTAATCTTTTTAGGATTCACCCAAGGAGATGTTGGTTTAGCAATGGGAAAACTTTACGGAAACGATTTCTCCCAAACAACAATTTCTCGTTTCGAAGCTCTAAATTTAAGTTTTAAAAACATGTGCAAACTAAAACCTCTCCTCCAAAAATGGCTAGAGGATGCGGACAGTACATTAGCAAATCCGACCGCTTTAAGTAGTGCAATGACAACGCCGGAAGCGATCGGAAGGAGACGTAAGAAGCGAACGTCGATAGAAACGAGTGTACGAGTTGCTTTAGAAAAAGCTTTTGTTAGTAACCCAAAACCTACATCCGAAGAGATTGCTTTATTAGCTGATAGTTTATGTATGGAAAAAGAGGTGGTAAGGGTGTGGTTTTGTAATCGAAGACAAAAAGAGAAAAGAATTAACCCACCAGCAGCAGCTATGGGATCTCCTTGTTCGGTGGCTAACTCAAACGGGGCAATGTATGCTATAGCTAATTCATTATCGACGAGTCCTTTATCGTTGGTGACTTCTTCTGCGCACAACTTTAATCCGAATGTTATGGTGAAACAAGAATGACCACACGCGAATTTTTTTGCGGATCATTACATGGACTAAAAAATTCGACTTGAACTTTAAAATGTGTTGTGCAATATAACCGAGAAAAGTTGAGGAAAGATAATAAAATCTTTTTACAAAAAAAAAGATTAATCATAAGAGACACTCTTCGTTGCCATTAATTTTTTATTATTACTTTGATAAATTTATTATTATTTATCACTTAAACGAAAAAAATGAAAGCCGAAACGCCAGTTTTTAATGTTTAATTTTAATTTTTTTGTCATTTTAATGTAAATATTCTTGGACTCGACTTTTGTTGCCAATTTTATTATTATTATTATTACTATTTATTCGTTTCCTTGCGTTTTATTATTTACTACATTTTTTTTATTTATTTCTTTTAAATAATTCCTCAAGTTTTTAAAAGTCTTTTTACACACGACTATCTTTAAACTTTTAAAGGAATCGTTCAAATTAATTTTAAAAAGAAAACAATAACATATAGGGTGTTTCAAAATGTAATTGTTTTTAAATTTAACTTTATTTGTACTCGTTCGATTATTTGTAGCATTTATTTGAAGCTATGCATTTTTTTCTATATATTGGAACTTTATATGATAAAGCTATTTGTGGTTTAGGTATAACTTAAACTGCGAATGAAATCCATGATATCCATTATATTGTCATAATGAGCATACAATGTGCACTCAAGAATTGTGGGGTTTCTATTAATATTAAATATTAATGGAATAAGTGACAGCATATCTTGGATAAAGATTGAAGATATCAGATTTAAAATATGCTACATATCCGCTAAAGCATTTCTGATACGTTCTGGTGGTTCATCAAATTTTATGGCAACTTTAAGAAATGGTTTAGAAACTCCTCCAAATATATTACAATGTAGTGATATCCAAATATCCCTACTATTTGATTTGAACACCTCTATTGGATACATGAATCCTAAGAAATCTTATAACCATTTTTGCTATTCACACAGAGCTGTTTAGAAAAGATTAAATAATTTCTAAGGATCTACATCAATTCAATATAAAGCTGAGAATTTGCAAGAATGTATGACTTAGTTAAGCCGCGACGATATTTCAATGCCTTATCGATACAAAATTAAACCATTTCATGAAACCAAGGTCATTTAAGGCCGAGACGCTACATCGATACCATTTCAATGGAAAGATGGAGTTTTCAATGATGTATGACTTAATTAAAACGAGGTTCGTTGCGGCCAATGCCTTATTTGATGCCATAAAGATACAAAATTACACTGTTTTTAAGGAAGCACAACTTCATTAAGCCGAGATCGCTTGCGGTTGAGGCACTACATTGATGTGGTATCGAAATCTGAACTGTTTTCAAGGATGTATAGCTTAATTAATATCGCTTGCGGCTTAGGTGCTATTTTAATGCCATTCCTAAAAAACTTTTCAATGATGTCTGTTGTCATTAAGCCGAGGTTGATTGCGACCGAGGCGCTACATCGATACTATTTCAATGGAAAGATGAACTTTTCAATGACTTATGACTAGGTTGCTTGCGCCCAATGCCCTATTTAATGCAATAAAGATCAAAATTACACTGTTTTCAAAGAGGCATAACTTCATTAAGCCAAGGTCGCTTGCGGCCGAGGCACTACATCGATATGGTATCGAAATCTGGACTGTTTTCAAGGATGTATAGCTCAATTAATATCGGCTGAGGTGCTATTTTAATGCCATATCGAACAAAACTCCACAGTTTTTAATGATGTATGATTCCATTAAGCCGAGGAGCTACATCGATACTATTTCAATGGAAAGATGAACTTTTTAATGATTTATGACTTAATTAAAACGAGGTTGCTTGCGGCCAATGCCCTATTTAACGCAATAAAGTTCAAAATTACACTGTTTTCAAGGACGCACAACTTCATTAAGCCAAGGTCGCTTGCGGCCGAGGCACTACATCGATATGATATCGAAATCTGGACTGTTTTCAAGGATGAGCTCAATTAATATCGGCTGAGGTGCTATTTTAATGCCATATCGAACAAAACTCCAGTTTTTAATGATGGATGATTCCATTAAGCCGAGGCGCTACATCGATACTATTTCAATGGAAAGATGAACTTTTCAATGATTTATGACTTAATTAAAACGAGGTTGCTTGCGGCCAATGCCCTATTTAATGCAATAAAGATCAAAATTACACTGTTTTCAAGGAAGCACAACTTCATTAAGCCAAGGTCGCTTGCGGCCGAGGCACTACATCAATATGGTATCGAAATCTGGACTGTTTTCAAGGATGTATGGCTCAATTAATATCGGCTGAAGTGCTATTTTAATGCCATATCGAACAAAACTCCACAGTTTTTAATGATGTATAATTCCATTATCGCACTGTTTTCAAGGAAGTACAACTAGGGGTAGTACATTGATGTGGTATTGAAATCTGGACTATTTAATAGATAGCTTAATTAATATCGCTTGCGGCTGACATGCTATTTTAATGCCATATCGAACAAAACTCGCCAGCTTTCAAGAAGATATGACGTAATTAAGTCAAGGTCGCTTGTGGCTGAGGCATAATTTCGATACCATATCGATAAAAAGCTCAAAGATGCTTGATTTGATTACAACATTCAAAGATACATAACATCAAGTTCATTTTCCTCGATGGTCCTTCCTACAGATTAAAATTGTTTGCACTTTTAACAAGACATAGTTAAAATTGACTTAGAATATGATCGCCTGGCAAGCTGTAAGAACTTCTTTAAATTGTTTGATTTCAACAGAAAACTATACTCTACTTATTAGCAAATTGTGTAGATCAAAATATATTTTGTTATGGTCTAATTGCAATTAAGACCTAATCGTTTAACACCAATTATTAAATTGAAATCATAGAACAGCAAAGTTAAGTCTAACAACTCTATTGCATTCAGGTTAGGACTTCAATACTAACGATACCATCGAATTATATGTTTGAAATAAAGTTGTGTTGAAACCACGTCTTCCCCAAATTCGTCTGAGAATTTCGATTAATCTGCAATGAAGGATTTCTGTTGCAGGTACTTGAAAGTTCAAGTTTTGATCTCTTCTATTATATCAGTTTTCATGAATATCTGATAACCTCCAAGACAAAATAATGGTAAAAACTCTGTGTTTTTGAAGAGCATGCATACGAAAATATCTTCTATCAAGTTGGAGCCCTGGTGATTAAACCAGCTTCTTTAAGCTTTTATAACACTTCGAACAAAAAAAAGAACTTTTGTCACAACCGCTTGTAAAGCATATCCAAATCTATCCTATCAAAAATAAAACTTTGTTACTTCGATATATTATATCGAGGCTGTGGAGTTTTATTTATTCACTCAATTTATTTCATTTCTCACTATTTTGAGGTTCGTATAAAAAGAAAACTTGCCTCAATTGTAATCGAATTCAGTATGAAAAGTTTCCATCAAAAATGTCAATATTAAAAAAATTGTCTTAATTTAACTTAACAATCATAATGATTATTATATATATATATATATAATTTCATTATTTTTGAAACATCCTATATAAATAAATTGTTTTCTTTTCTTTTATTTCGATTAATTTAATTATTTTTTCATATTCTTCTGTATAAAGAAAAATAAATAAATACCGACGAAAAATTATTAAGTACGACTCTGCGCGGAACAGCCATTTGTAAAGCAGGGTCTCATAATTATATATTTTGGATGGCTGTTGCTCGCCGACGCTCGAAAAATGAAAATAACTTTTACTGTGTAGATAGAGATACCCCAAAAGTAAATGAAATGAAATTTACACAAAGAAAAGATTTTTGAAAAAAAGAAAAGAAAATCTTTTAAAATACGAAAATGAAATACCGCCCTAGACGAGTAGCTATTATCTATTAAATTAGATATCGATATAGATATAGAACATTTTAGCGTACATGGAATTTTTATTATTATACAAAAATTTAATATTATATGTTTTTATGTATTTCAGTGTAAATATTATAAATAGTGATCGAATGTTTTTTAGACGGTTCTTTTTTACCGCGGAGGACCAAAAAAACGTATAAGAAAAAAATAAACAAAAAGAAATGAGAATGAAAGAGAGAGAGTTAAACGATATAAAAGAAAGTTCCTAATTATAAAAACAGCACGATATTAAGAAGGACATTATTATTTACTTGTAATTTAATTTGTATTATAATGGGAAATAATTTTGATAATAGAATTTTCAAATCATAAAATTTTTACTTTTTATACACTCATCCTATACAAGTTTCTTTTCTTTACCTTTTTTATATTCATCTAGTCATATTTTTGATACTACAACAAATAATTTTAAAACTCAAAATAATAATTCTTAAAAAAAATTATTTCCCATTATCGAAAATTCTTGATATCAATTTATTAATTAATATTATTTTACTAAATACGTTGTTCTTTTTTATTAGACTGATGTATATTTATGTTTATAGACCTGAGAATGTGTAGAAGAAAGTATAGAATAGGGTCATTTCCTTTTATTGTAAAAAGAAAAAAAATTTTGTTGTAAAAAATTGTTTGTAAACATTTTTATTTATTTATTTTACACACATATACGAAACATACTTAAAAAAATACTTTAAACCGAAAATGTTTTTAAGTAAAAAGAAAAAAGTTTAAATCGTGTTTTAATTTTATCTTTATAAACATGATTTAAATTTTAAACTTTTCTTATTTCCCGGGAATAAAAAAAAAATATTCACATATCTAAACACGAAGTATATATCAACAAAAAAAATATTTAAATACGGTCCTACGAATATTGTTTTTTAAACAATCCCCCATCATATCACTACTATGTATTTATTATTAGATATTAGAATTTTTTGACTGTATAAAAGTGACAAAAAAAAGTAGTCATCGGTAAATTAACAAAGTAAATGTTTAAACTTCCATAGGACATAGAGACTTTCGTAGTTATAATACGAGATATGTGTGTAGTATAAATGAGCGGCAACCGTTATTTAGGAGGTTTGCGGTTTCTAGATTCGGAGGGAATCTATACTCTTTACGAAAAAAAAATATAAATAACGTGAAAAAAACTTTTAGTGTATAACGGAGAAAAAAACTGATGTATAAGACCCTATTCTGAAGTGTAATATAAATTTTTGCGGTCTAGGCAATAATATGTACATTATTTTCATTAAAGAAATGGATTCGTAATCAATTGTATTTTTTCTTAATCCACCTTTTTTCTGTTACAAACTCATTATGGTGACAGAAATCAGTTGCGCATGCGCTTTAGACATACTTGGAACCAATTGGGGACATTTAGACACACTTGGAATTAGTTGGGTACAGTTAGACACACTCATAAAGAGTTTTCCCCTACCTAAAGAAGATATTTTATTACATAAGTTTGGTCCGTTCCTCAAGAGTACGGAAGCACAGCTTTCCTTCATAGATATGTCAAAAGCACTATACTTAGATATTTGTGTATAAATAACCAAGATGCAAATATACACACTTCGCTTTTTAGGAAAAGCAATTGCTTCACAAGTAAAAGCTAGCAATAAAAGCAATGGCTAGATCATCACATGAATAAAAATTTTAAGCAAATGCTGCCGTTCCTACATCTCTATGGCAATTGCTTATTCGAATAGGTCTCAACCACGAAGTAGTATACTACTAAGAAATATACTACTTCGTGGTCTCAACCTGCAAATTTAGATAGTTCAACTTTTACTACTGTGGAGTGCGGGAAGTTAGCCCTCCATTTTTTTATTTTTAAATTTTTCATTGTTGTTCTAGATTGTTCTAGAGTTGTTCTACACTGTTCCAAAGCGGAAAATAGAAAAAATAAAAACTCGGCGAAAAAATCGAAAAAAAGGGTTTTTTGACTAGCCTCCCATTTTTGAAAAAATCTGATTTTCTTTGTTGTTCTGGGTTGTTCTAGTTGTTTTAGTTATTGTTCTAGAAAATCAAAATTATAGTATACAGCATTACGAAGTTATAACTAAAAATAGGTTTGGCTGCCAAAATGTCTAGTTGATTGCTGTGACCATAGTTTTTCTATTTTCAATTCCATATTACAAATATATACTTATTACACCTAAAGCAATCTGGAACAGCTATTATTTTCACTAGAACAACTCTATAAAGGACACTTTACTTTTTTAAAATTAAAGTTTTTGGAAGTTTCAGTCAGTAATTCTTGCGTCAGTGGTTTTAAATTACACAAAAAGATTTAAAACACATAGAACAATATAAAATAACTCAAACTTTGCTGATTCAAATTGTTCTAGATGTGTTTTACGTTTAAACTAGGCAAAAAGAGGTTTCTCTGGTTACACGGATATTAATTTTACAAAATTATATCTTCTTAAAAATACAGCGAAATGCAGACCGAGCAAGAAAAATAATAAATCAACAAATGAATAATCCAACTATTCGATCAGCAAACAAAAATACACTATTTGTATTATACATTGTATAAAATTATACATTTGTATTAAAAACTAAATATCTCTGTGTCCCACCCACACAGAGATATATTTATATATACTATATACTTATTATATAGGTATATATACCCTACTCAAAAGAATTAGGGGAACACTTTTTTCGAAATCTGTCACCATCCCTTATTTTTTGGATCATAAAACATAAATTTTTAAAAAAATCGTATCTCTAGAACGAATTGAGATATCATCATAAAATAAAGAACATTTTAAAACAAATTACACTAAAACGGTACAGCTAAAAATATAAAATTTTAAAAAAAGAAGACTAGAAAAGTAGCCCTAAGAATGACTCGGCTCGTTGTTTATACAAGTATGGACAACCGAAAGTCTAGCCCCAAAAACGCAAAAATGAAAATATTAATTTGGACCTAAAAAGATAAAAAAAATTTTGAAAAATTGCCGAACCCCACTTTTTGATATTTTAATTTTATTAATACCATTCAATAGTGAATCGTTGGTACCCGTTTGTACCACTTTCGATTTCGTTGGTACCTCATCCGGTTCCAAAATACAGCGATTTTTTGATTTTTCAGAATACTGTTGAAAGTGTGTATCTCCGTTATTAATAGAGATATCACAAAACGATCTATGGAGTTCGAAAGAGATTCGCTTTTACTCGTTTGTACCACTTTCGATTTCGTTTGTACCTCAACCGGTTCCAAAATACAGCGATTTTTTGATTTTTCAGAATACCGCTGAAAGTGTGTATCTCCGTTATTAATAAAGATATCGCAAAACGGTCGATGGAATTCGATAGAGAATAATTTGTACCCGTTTGTACAACTTTTGTTTTCGTTTGTATCTCAACCGGTTCCAAAATACAGCGATTTTTTGATTTTTCAGAATACCGCTGAAAGTGTGTATCCCCGTTATTAATAGAGATATCGCAAAACGGTCGATGGAAGTCGATAGAGAATCGTTTATACTCGTTTGTACCACTTTTGTTTTCGTTTACAGCAATCCGGTTTTCGTTTTGTACCAATAGATTCGACACGGAAAGAGAAATAAACTTTTTCGGTGAATCAAAGTCGATCGCTATTGGACAATAGCGGATAACTTTAACTTTTCCCGTGGGGTTATTATAAAGGAAGATACGGGAAATCCTGTATATTATCTTTTGGTCTTTTGATGCTCGCTAAATCTCGCAAAAAAACTTTCGTTCTTGAATGCAAAAGTGTCATTTCGCTATCTTGTATCATTGACCATTTTATACCAGACTGCTAACCTCTACGTAAAAATTGGTAACGCGTAAAGTGTTATTTTTGGTTTGTCCGCTATGGGGGCGCTGGTGGATTTTATAATAATAATGGATATGATTAAGAGATGGCAGCACTATTTTTGATTTATATTCCCCCTCTTATATTTTCTTGTACTATACTCTGTTTTTGAACCAGGAGGAGTAAACGCGAAAGTCAGATTTACACTAGGAAAAATCACCAGAAAATGTCACTAGATATTTTGGCGGTAAATTTAAATTAATAATTATTATTATTTATTTATTTACTTATTATTGTATTTATTTTCGTTTGTTATCGTCAACACTAAACATACACATTGAAGTTATGAGTGTATTTAATTCAAAATATAATAAAGAAGGGTTTAAGAACACAAAATTTACAATAATGACACGAAACTGTCGAATTGTCAATAACCTAACCTTCAAATTCAAAATTGCCTCTGTGTGAACCTTCCTCGCATTCAACCAATCACGTGCAAGATCAATCTGGTGACAAATTTAAAATACTCCTCCTGGTTTAAAAACAGAGAATTGCCAAAGAAAACTTCAAGGTATAATTAATATTTGTAAACAAAACTAACCTTACCTCACATTCCTTCACGCTATAATTGACATTACAAAAGAAAACTTCACGCTATAATTGCCATTACTAATTGCCAAAGAAAACTTCATGGTATAATTAATGTTTGTAAACAAAACTAACCTTACTTCACATTCCTTCACGCTATAATTGACATTACAAAAGAAAACTTCACGCTATAATTGCCATTACAAATTGCCAAAGAATACTTCATGGTATAATTAATGTTTGTAAACAAAACTAACCTTACCTAACATTCCTTCACGCTATAATTGACATTACAAAAAAAAACTTCACGCTATAATTGCCATTACTAATTGCCAAAGAATACTTGATGGTATAATTAATGTTTGTAAACAAAACTAACCTTACCGAACATTCCTTCACGCTATAATTGACATTACAAAAGAAAACTTCACGCTATAATTGCCATTACTAATTGCCAAAGAATACTTCATGGTATAATTAATGTTTGTAAACAAAACTAACCTTACCTAATATTCAGCGTCTGAAGACACAGGGCTAAACCCGAAACTTAAAAATATACAACTTAGCGCTGAATAACAATTAAAACTAGAACTTACACTTGCATTAGAACTATACTCTGTTTTTAAACCAGGAGGAGTAAACGCGAAAGTCAGATTTACACTAGGAAGAATCACCAGAAAATATCTCTAGATATTTTGGCGGTAAATTTAAATTAATAATTATTATTTATTTATTTACTTATTATTGTATTTATTTTCGTTTGTTATCGTCAACACTAAACATACACATTGAAGTTATGAGTGTATTTATTTCAAAATATAATAAAGAAGGGTTTAAGAACACAAAATATACAATAATGACACGAAACTGTCGAATTATCAATTACCTAATCTTCAAATTCAAAATCAAAATTCAAAATTGCCTGTGTGTGAACCTTCCTCGCATTCAACCAATCACGTGCAAGGTCAATCTGGTGACAAATTTAAAATACTCCTCCTGGTTTAAAAACAGAGTATAATAATAAAAATTGTTTAGTATTTCTTTTTTAATTAATAAATTAAATTTTATTATATGAAAACATTATACGTTTTCCGTAAAAACCGGTTGTTTCTACCAGTTTATTTTCATTAAAAAATAATATTAATTTTTAGAGAAATTTTTTCAATACTTTGAACAATTTTAAGAGTTGTTCTATCTGGTTTTAAGTTAAGTACTTGGGGAAATCCCGAGATAACTGACAGGTTGTTTCCACCAGTTTCTACGGAAAAAGTTGGTAAAGGCGAGCTTAACGTCGCAGGCGGAGTTTATTTTAGTTTATTTGCTTTAAATATCTATAATTATTATTTAAAACTAGTTATTAAACCTAAAATTATTGGTCTTTAATTGTAAACAAGCTTTATCTTTTATTAATATTTTGAAATAATATATTAATTAGACAAGGGGTTAAAAGGCACGGAAACAAAATATATTAAAAGGTCGAGCTTGAGCCGAGAGTAGAGGATTTCCATTAAAGTCCATCCTAAATAAAATATTGAAACATTTATTATAGTACTTGAGGTAGAGGTACTTCAGATAGAGATACTTGAGGTAGTGATAGAGGTACTTGAGATAGAGATAGAGGTACTTGAGGTAGGGGTACTTGGCTAGAGATACTTCAATGAAGTGGCGAACCAGTTCGCGTATCGTGTAGATCTAGCTTTATACAAGCATATGTTGTTTCTTCTAAGAAGAAAACCTTTCGGAAGAAGAACGCATCCCTGGAAGAGCTAGAGAGATAAAGATAAATAAATAAATAAACAAACAAAGATAAAATTATTCTTAATTTTTAAAATGTTATTTTCTTTGAAAAAAGTTAATGTCTTTTTTATGTATGACTCTTTATTTTCTATTTTAATTTTATGTTTCAGATTTTTAATGATGCGAAGAATTAATTTAGTATGGAAAGATTTTATGTTGACGTTCTTATTCCCACTCGTTTTCCCTCACTCTTTCACCTTTATCATCTGGCGAACGTTCCTTATGACCTTCAGTCCAATTTCATCCCTCATCATGTTGACTCAAATTACTTAATTTTAAAGGAAATTTTAACGTGTTAATTGTAAGTTTAAAAATTTTCTTTCTTTTTTGATTTCTTATATTTAGTTATTATGGTTCTTTCTCTACAGGTTTGGTAATTTGTTTTGTCGTTAATTTTTAACATTTATTTTTAAATACTTTGAAAAACGAGATTTACGATGAATAGAAAAACGATATTTTAATTTTTTGGATTTTTCAATTTACTCTTCAAGTTTTTTTACATTAAAATTTTTCGTAAACGGAATCTTTTTGAAGAAATACTCTGAAACAATACTCTCTTCACTCTCGATGCTCCTACACCGACGGTAATTATATATATTTTTTATCTGAGTTTTTGTTATATCTGAATGTTCCTTAGTCCTGCCTGAAGAAGAACGATAATCGTTCGAAATCTTCGAAGATAGAATAAAATATTTTCATCGTTTATACGACTTTTAATTTTTTTTAGCAGCAAAAAACCATACAACTTACCTGGAAAGAAACCACCAAATCGATAATAGAGGCATCTCCAATAGGCCCCGAGATCAAGAAAACCTTAATCCCTCAGGAAAAATCAAGCAGGTGCCCCAAACTCTATGGTCTGCCCAAAATCCCCTCCCTCAGGAAGGCTGTTCCGGATCGGGGACGGTGTAGGACCGTTTTCCAAGTGGCTGACAAGTGCACGGCGACATCTCTCTTGTTGAAGGTACCGTTCTTCTCTATTTCGATGGACTCGCGTATGAGTCTGGTGCTCCAATGTGGAACGTTGGCTATTTCCATATCTGAAGCTGCTAGTTTTCCATATATACATATACATAGAATAATCATGCAAAATAATTTGATATTAAAATAGTATTATTTAAGTGTTTGCCTAACCTATCCTTTGATATGGACTCCCCCGCTGATAGAATGAGAGTCATTCAGCTTGCGCATACTACATATCAATCCTATTATACCACGTGGAAAATAACCATGATGCTCTGATCTCCATGAGAGTTAGTACTTTCATGGAGGCATTGTCGTTAGTGAGGCTTACAAACCCTCCAGCATGCCTATGACGTGGGTATATCTGCATCATGGTTATTTTCCACGTGGAATAATAGGATTGATATGTAGTATGCGCAAGCCGAATGACTCTCATTCTGTCAGCGGAAGGAGTCGATATCAAAGGATAGGTTCGGCAAACACTTAAATAATACTATTTTAATATTCAATTATTTTGCACCAATTTTCTATTTATATGTACATATGGTACACTGGCTCAAGATATAGAATTATTCAATATATTTTCCACGAGGAATTATAATAAAAATTGTATATACAGTGTGTCCCCGGATAGGTGAAACGACTCTTATAAAATGTAAATTTTTTTCGATATTAATTGTCATCTTTTGGGGTTCAGCCCTGCTTAGTTAAAGACTAATTTTAAACATATTTTCAAGTTTTAAAAGTTTAAGTGAGTGTTGATACTGAAGCGAAAACTTCTTGTGTGTCAGGTAAAGTACCTTTTCTGTTTACGGTATGGTAAAATGTTACTAAGAAATTTTATTCAGAATAAAAAGTTATGGCCATATGCAAATTTTCGGAATCATCGGCCCACTTTATAAGATTAGATACTTTACTAAGATTTTTTGTTTTGAGATTCAAATTGTTCGGGAGAAATAAACAAACCGTTGTTAAAATGTTCACAAAAAATTAATTGTGTGTTCGCCCACAAAAGAAAACAGTTAATCAGTTTCATCATAATTTTTTTTTTTAGAGTGAATACTTCCTGCTGTAAGAAATCTTTTGATTAAACGCCAACAAGTACTTCTTTTAATTCCAGTATTTGAAAATTTTCCACTAAATAATGCAATAGCCATATTTATCGGTTTTTCCCCGGTTTCATAACGTTGAATCACGTAAACTTTTTCCTCTAATGTTAACATTGTATTTAAAAAACACTTTAAGTTTACTAAATTACAGTTTGGCAGATTAACATTGACAGGAAAGCAATTTTGGTTTTCCATGGCAGTCTTTTTAGAAATAAAATGGTTGATATGGATTTTTATCAAAGTAGGCCGATCATTTCGAAAATTTGCATATGGCCATAGTTTTTCATTCTGAACAAAACTTCTTAGTAACACTTTCACGTACTGTAAACAGAAAAGGTACTTTACCTGCTACAAAAAAAGTTTTTCTTTCACTGTCAAGGCTCACTTGTTTTTTAAAAGTTGAAAGTATGTTCAAAATTAGTCTTTCATCAAGCAGGGCTACACCCCAAAAAATTACAATTAATATCGAAAAAATTTTACCTTTTATAAGAGTCGTTTCACCTATCCGGGGACACACTGTATACGTATAACTAAAATATTCGTGCAAAATAATTTGATATTAAAATACTATTATTTAAGTGTTTGCCTAACCTACCATTTAAATGACTCCACGTATCTATCGACTGGAAGTCTGGCCCCTAGTTAGAAAAAAAATAATTTTGATTGAATTCGCTATAACTAAAGAACGGTTTGACCGATTTTAATGTTCTATATCTCAAACGAAAGCTTGCGTCTGGCTGAATAATTATGTGTAAAGTATATTGAACACTTCCATATCTGAATCTGCTAGTTTTCCATATGTATATGTAAATAGAATAATCATGCAAAGTAATTTGATATTAAAATAGTATTATTTAAGTGTTTGCCTAATCTATCCTTTGATATGGACTCCCCCGCTGATAGAATGAGAGTCATTCAGCTTGCGCATACTACATATCAATCCTATTATTCCACGTGGAAAATAACCATGATGCTCTGTTCTCAATGAGAGGTAGTACTTTCATGGAGGCATTGTCGTTAGCGAGGCTTACAAACCCTCCAGCATGCCTATGACGTGGGTATATCTGCATCATGATTATTTTCCACGTGGAATAAAGGGATTGATATGTAGTATGCCCAAGCCGAATGACTCTCATTCTGTCAGCGGAAGGAGTCGATATCAAAGGATAGGTTCGGCAAACACTTAAATAATACTATTTTAATATTAAGTTATTTTGCACGAATTTTCTATTTATATGTACATATGGTACACTGGCTCAAGATATAGAAGTATTCAATATATTTTCCACGAGGAATTATAATAAAAATTGCATATATACGTATAACTAAAATATTCATGCAAAATAATTTGATATTAAAATACTATTATTTAAGTGTTTGCCTAACCTACCATTTAAATGACTCCACGTATCTATCGACTGGAAGTCTGGCCCCTAGTTAAAAAAAAAATAATTTTGATTAAATTCGCTATAACTAAAGAACGGTTTGACCGATTTTAATGTTCTATATCTCAAACGAAAGCTTGCGTCTGGCTGAATAATTATGTGTAAAGTATATTGAACACTTCCATATCTGAAGCTGCTAGTTTTCCATATGTATATGTAAATAGAATAATCATGCAATAATTTGATATTAATAGTTATTTATATTACAAGTGGGCTAGAAACATAATTACAGTACGAGTGTGGAGAATTGCACGACGAGGTCGTAGACCGAGTCGTGTAATCACACGAGTACTGTAATTATGCTCTAGCCCACGTGTGATATACAGCATTTTATCTACGACTGCTAAAAATTACTAAAAAATCAATTTCTTTAAAAAAGTCTATTTGACATTTATAAAAATATTTTTTCTTCAAACGTCATTAAATGACAACTTTGTTGTCGTGTTTACTCGCGGTAGAAGTAAGTCATTGTTGCATAACGACGGTTGCTAAGATCAACATAGCAAAAAAGTACTTCAGCGTTATGGCGCTAAAGTAAATTTCACTTTAGCGCCATAACGTTGAAGAACATTTCACTTTAGCGCCGTATTATTTGCAACGTTTGAAGAAAAAATACTATGTTTTATTCGGAAGAGAAGCAGATTCGTTTGTGGCTGGTCCGTCATTGCCGGACTCACTTCGTTCGTCCGGCAAACTGTCGGACACGCCACAATTTTAACGGCTCATCTGTCATTAGCGACTCACTGCGTTCGTCGCTAAGCGACAGACCACGCCATAAAAAGCACTGCTTCTCTTCCATATAAAACAATATACTATTGAAATGATTGTTGTCAATTTTGAATTGTCAGTTTCAACATGTTTACTTATCTGGAATAAGTGTTTTGAAATGTAAAAACATAACAATTAATGTTTATAATAAATAGTATTGTTTCTCTGTAAGTAGACAGCACTTTTTCTTTTGTATTGTCGCTCGTTTCAATAAATTAAGTCTGTTCTGATTAGGTTAAAAATGAGTTACGTAATGAAACCAGTGCGGTAATGAACTTCATTACGTAACTCAAATCACCTCAAATGAGTGCGGTAATGATGACTTATCCAAGCAGTCGTAGATAAAATAGTATTATTTAAGTGTTTGCCTAACCTATCCTTTGATATGGACTCCCCCGCTGATAGAATGAGAGTCATTCAGCTTGCGCATACTACATATCAATCCTATTATTCCACGTGGAAAATAACCATGATGCTCTGATCTCAATGAGAGTTAGTACTTTCATGGAGGCATTGTCGTTAGTGAGGCTTACAAACCCTCCAGCATGCCTATGAAGTGGGTATATTTGCATCATGATTATTTTCCACGTGGAATAATAGGATTGATATGCTGTATGCCTAAGAAGAATGACTCTCATTCTGTCAGTGGAAGGAGTCGATATCAAAGGATAGGTTCGGCAAACACTTAAATAATACTATTTTAATATTAAGTTATTTTGCACGAATTTTCTATTCATATGTACATATTATGGTACACGCTCAAGATATGGAAGTATTCAATATATTTTCCACAAGGAATAATATTTTTAATATTTTTATAATAATATTTTATTTCTCCATTTTACAAAAAAGCATAGAGTGCGTCAATTTAACAATAATTACATTGTGATATAATACAAATTGAATTCAAACATTAAATTGGAAAAACATGTCAATGGTATATACAGGGTGATTCGGGAGGAAATAGAAAGATTTTAAGGACATGTCTAGGAAGCTAAAATAAGCAAAATAAGCCCATATGTTCAAATCCGATTTTCATTTGTTTCCGAGATAATTAGGTTTTTCTTTTTAAAAAGTTAATCAAGTTATGTTTGACAACGTTATCCTATATGACAATTTGAAAGAAAATGTTAATTAAAGTGATAGTTGTAATTGTTACGAAATAATAAAAATGCCTCACATTTTCAGTCATAGAGAATATGCAGATATGGTGTTTGTTTATGGTTTTTGTAATGGTAATACTGTTCGTTCAGTAGAAAAGTATCGACGTCGTTTTCCGAATCGAAGAATTCCTAATAGGCAAGTGTTTCAAACTGTTTTTACACGTGCTGGCGAAAGTGGAATGTCCCCAAGTGCAAGCATTGTTTCTGAAAAACAGCAAGGGCTCAGTTTGGAACATGAAGAAAATATTCTGGATGTTGTAGAAAATAATCCAGGGATAAGTACAAGGCGCATGGCAATACAATTTGAAATTCCACAAACAATGGTTTGGAAAACATTAAAGCGGCAAGGCTTAAACGCTTTTCATTTGCAGAAAGTACAAAATCTCCAAGAAGGCGATTATCCATTAAGACTACAATTTTGTCAATGGATTCGTGAAAACAGAAGATTACTTAAATGCATATTATTTTCTGATGAAGCTCAATTTACTCGAGATGGAATTAACAATTACCATAATAATCATCGATGGTCGGACGAAAATCCCCATGCCACGCCAGAACACATTTTCCAACATCGGTTTAGTATTAATGTATGGTGCGGCATTCTAAATGATCAGTTGTTTGGTCCTTTTGTGTTGGATGGCCGTCTTACTGGGGAAGGTTATTTACATTTTTTGGAAGACCATTTAGAGGAAATATTGGACGATGTACCTTTGAATATTCGACAACGTATGATCTTCCAACATGATGGAGCACCCCCTCATTATTCAAATAATGTGAGGAATTTTCTAAATACGCATTTCGGCGATCGCTGGATTAGCAGAGGAGGCCCGCACCCTTGGCCACCGAGATCACCGGACCTCACTCCCCTAGATTTTTGTCTTTGGGGATGGATGAAGTCCTTAGTTTATGCTAGGAAAGTGGACACAAGGGATGCGCTACTAGATCGTATTCTTAATGCTGCGGCGTTCATTAGAGCGAATCATCGTTCACTGAAACTGGCTACCAGGTCCATTTATAAACGCGCAAATAAGTGTATCGAAGTGGGTGGTGGAGTTTTCGAAAATTTAATGTGAATTAATGCTACTTGTTTTTTTGGTTTGTTAGTTTAGTAATAAATTTTGCTTTAATTTTGAAATTATTATTGTTCAAAATATCTCAAACAAATGAAAATCGGATTTGAACATATGGGCTTATTTTGCTTATTTTCGCTTCCTAGACATGTCCTTAAAATCTTTCCATTTCCTCCCGAATCACCCTGTATATCGGATTTTCCGTGACAATAGCTTTCAGTCTCCTCCGGAATCTTGGAACTGGCAGATTCTTTAAACATGATTCTTCTCTCGTTTGTGCCCATAGTTTAAGCTACATTTACGCTAAGTTTTCTTTATTTATTCTCGTTTTCCTCACCATTACCGCTAATAAGAATTTTTTATTTTTATTTTAGTACCTAAATTAGTTTATGTAAGTAGTCGTTATTAGAGTATATGCGATAAGATAATTTATAATAATTAGTATTGTAGCGTCTATGTTCAAATATATGCCTTAAATATTGTATTTTTTCTTTAATTTATTTAAATAGATTATATTTATTTATTTCTTTCATAATTTGTTTCAATAGTTGATCCCACGGTTAGGCACGGAGGCCCTAGCGTTTGCTTTACATAACTTTTATTTTATTTAATTTTTTTTTTCTTTAATAGATGCGTGCGCCAATTCACGCCATCAAATCACTAAACAAGATACACTAAAAGACATTTCCACATTTAAAGATTGTTATTATTTCCTTCCTTTGATTATATATAATATGGATTGAGCCAACGAGAGAGATAGCTTGCGCAAGGTGATCGAACCGAGATAGACATAGAAGCGTACTGTCATATAATGGGTGTACTGATAGAAGTGAGATAGATATAGAAGCGTACTGACATATAATATATCTATCTTTGTTACACTTTCACATTATCGCTTTCCATCTGCGTCTATTCACCTTGAGCAACATTTTTGTTAGTAGATATATTCAGTTAGCTCAATCCATATTATATATAATGAAAGTTAGTCCTACTTCATTTTGGTGCGTTTTTAAGATTCTTTCTAAGGAGAATTTTAAATAGTAACGATTGTATCTAAGTAACACCAATGAACTTTATGTATTAATTGTTAGCTATCGGCCCTTAAACATTAAACCCTTGAGCAAAGTGAAAGCATTTTATTCCTCGGATAATGAGAGAGATGAAAAAAACTTTTTCAGATCGTCTCTTTTCTTATTATGACTCTATCTCGTTTATCTACATTTATTCTCTTTTTGAGAATAAACAGTGCGTGATGCAACCCAACATATACAGTTGCCGATTTTATACATATGGTTAGCAATCTGGAGTAGTATAATCAATGCTTGTATCAAAATTAACTATTTTAGTCAACAAATCAGTTAATATGATGTTTGATGACGTGCACTTAATGGTATTCAAATAAGATTCATTGCATTATATAAAGATATTTGTGATTTTAAATCTTTTTTGCCATCTCCAGCAAAATGTCTATATAAACTTTAATTAATTAGAATCGAAATTACAGTTTTCTTTTTATTATTACACTATTTGTCAAAAGATGGCGTATTAAAATTTATAAAATAATTTCTAAAACTGTTAATAAAACAAAAAATAATAACCTTAACGCAATTTTCCACATAAAAATTAAAATAACATTAAAATATAGCAAATAAAAGAATGATATAAACCGCAATTAATTAAGAGTTAGGTTAAAATCGGATTATTGAAGGTGAGTGTATCAATCAGCTGATCATCATTAATTTTTGCCCCTTCTCGTTCAAACGTGTTCAAACGCATTTTTAAAGCGATTAAAAATAATACGCCAACACTAATTTTGTTATAGAAACGCAGTGTTGTAAAATCTACAGTGTGTTGTGTATATTAATCCTATCATGTCAAAATCGACGAAAACGTTAAGTTGTTCAGTTCGTGCGACAACATTCTTTTCAACGTAACACCTTCGAATAATAAATCCGCTTGTCATTCTATTCAAAATGAGTAAAGATAGTGTTAATCGCGTTCTTAACAATCAACGGAAAGACACCAAATGGTCCGTATAACATTTAACCAACAAAAAAGAAAGTATCGAATAAATTAGATAAACTTCAAACGGGAATTTCTACGCCATCATAACATCGCATAGCGGCAGTTGTAGCGAAAATTTCTTGATTTGCTTGGAACACCTTCAACGAGATAAAGTGTTTTTGTCGCTGATCCAAATGGATGTTTTTGTCGGCGACAACATTCAATAAAAACTAAACGTTTACAAACGGTCTTTATTGTAAGTATAAAAAATGCAAATGGGAATAATTTTTTAATAAATAATAATAAAAAAAACTTAAATAATAGTAGTTAAGGCTGTCATTGCAATGTAAAATCAAATTTACGCCTCAAATTAAACGAAAACAATTTATTTTTAGATTATAAAACATGGAGGATTGTAGTATGTCAGAAGATGACAATGCTACTGACACTACAAATCAAGATAGAGGTGATCAAAACGTCTTAATTGAAGAACCACAGAAACCACAAGAAGATAATAACCACAAGACTGAGCTAAATTGTATCATTGAGGAATGCCAAGTTCGCGATTCACCTACAACCAGCTCCAGTAACCAAAATAATACAATCGATAAACAAGAAAATGAAAATGTTGTGTCAGAAGAAAATCTTAATAATCCATCAGAAGAGGTTTGAAACATAAAAATAAAATAATTTGAAAAATGACATAATTTATAGGTTAAGTGTCAAATGTCAATTTGACAGTTAAAATTTTTAACCTCAAATTATTTTTTCAAATTCTTTTTGAATAATCTTGATTTATATCATTTTTATTTAGTCACCAGATGAAAATAATCGTAAAGAATGTCCAAGTACCTCATCTTGGTACCTACCTTCAGAAAATTCTTCAGATGAGACCTCACCGTTTAGAAGAGATTGTGATATGCCAGCAGATCGGCCTGATTCCCCGGCCGTTCTTTCAAAAGAAAAACCTAAACACAACTGGTTCATTGTAAAAGAAGTATTAAACCGCCAACTTGGTGGTCCGTCGAAATTACGCCCTGAACTTTTCTATTCGCGTTGTTACGGCTCTTTACACTGCGTCCAACGGTTAGAATTGATGTACAAACTGGAATTCCATCAAGGATGCGTAAACAGTTTGAATTTTAACGCGGACGGTTCGCTTTTAGCGAGCGGTTCGGACGATTTAAAAGTTGCCATTTGGAATTGGAAGTGCGGACAGAAATTGTTATCTTTCGATACAAAGCATCGCGGAAATGTTTTCCAAAGCAAATTTTTACCTTTGGATGGAGACTTGCACATCGCAACGTGTTCAAGGGACGGTCAGGTTAGGTTGGCTCAAGTTTCAAAACAGGAAGGTTTGAGGAGTACTCGAAAATTGGGATCGCATCGCGGCCCATGTCATAAATTGGCTGTTTTGAAGGATCAACCACAAATTGTACTTAGCGCAGGTGAAGATGGGATTATTTTTAGACATGATATTAGGAATTCTAAACCGGATAGGTAAGGGTTTTATAAGTATTGGTTAAATGAGGTTGATTTTGATGATTTTTTTTTAATTGAAGAGTGACACATGTAAAGGATTGTAGTCGTGAAGTTGCTTTGTACAGTATAAACTCGCATCCGTTAAATCCAAATGAGTTTTGTGTCGGTGGTCGCGATCATATGGTGAGGACTTTTGATCAAAGGAATTGTGGACCATCTGTTAAACCGTTAAAATGCTATAATCCTTTCGAGGTAATTATTTTTAAGTTAACTAATTAATTAGCATTATGTTTTTTATTAATACAGTAAAACCTCAGTATAATGGATTAAGATTTATTTAGAAAAAATTTTTTTATTTGACTTATTTTCCAATTGCTGTAAATAGCCTAAGAATCCTAGAATGGACTGCAAAGCGGCTATAAGGATATAAAATGAATCATACTACACATCCTGACTCCAAAGGAAGCAGTGCAGTTATAATGAAAGACAATATTAACCATTACCATGAGATGAAATACAGCACAAAGATGATGCAGGCTAATATCATCATAACTTATGAGCTAATTGTCACAGCTATTTATTGCCCACCCAGACATACTATCAAAAAAGAACAATATAGTTTCTAGAATTACAAAGCTATAGGTTTTTCATAGGAGGAGACCTCAATGCCTAGCACACCCACTGGGGATCAAGGCTTATCATAACTAAGGGAAGAGAACTCTTGAACGCAACTAAGCAATTGAATTGCGAAATTTTATCTACAAGCAAGCCACTGATTGACTATTTTATAACAAGGAATATATCAGGAAACTACATGCTAGTAGAAGAGGAATAGGATTTGAATTCTGACCATTCTCCCATTCTACTTCTATTGTTAACAGACAAACAAGCTCCAGAAGATAAAACCAGACTGAATATTGCCACCCAACAGCTAAAAAGGGTTATCAAGAATTTCAAGAATAATGCTCTAAACGACAAATCTAGGGATTACTCACTATGGAAAGTGACCAAAAGACTAAAGAGACCAATCACCCAAAATCCACCAATTAGAAAAAAAGATGGAAGCTGGGCTAGAAATAATAAGCAAAGAGCAAATAGATTTGCAGAACACCTGGCAAACACATTTAGAACCAACGTAGGGGAAAAGCATTTAGAACTGATAATACAAAATCAGGATACTATGGAAATAACCTTCACTCCAAGGGAGATATTTACTGTAATCAAAGAAAATATCGACACGAGAAAAGCTCCTGGTTTTGATCTAATTACAGGCGAAATTTTAAAATATTTACCAAGTAAAGCAGACTATAGCTGACACATATCATCAATGCAGCCTTCAGACTCAAGTATGTGCCTACTTTTTAATATAAGGAAGGTATAGATTAATATAGGGAAGGGAGTGTCTGTTTAGCCAAAAGTTTGTTATAAGAAAAAAATTTTTATTTGAACTTTTTTTTCCAATGGTGGTAAATAGCCTAAGAATCCTAGAATGGACTGCAAACGGGCTATTGCAGCATCAACAAGAACTGCAAGCCATATTAGAAACAGAAAAAATCGACACATTTCACAAATGAGACATACGCCAGATTTAAAGGATTGGCATACTATACATCCTGATACAGATTCCAAAGGAAACAGTGCAGTTATAATGAAAAACAACATTAACCATTACCAGGAGATGGAATACAGGACAAGGCTGATACAGGCTAATATCATCATAACTTATGAGCTAATTGTCACAGCTATTTATTGCCCACCTAGACATACTATCAAAAAAGAACAATACATATAGTTTCTAGAATTACAAGGCTATAGGTTCATCATAGGAGGAGACCTCAATGCCAAGCACACCCACTGGGGATCAAGGCTTATCACAACTAAGGGAAGAGAACTCAAGGAATATATCAGTGAACTACATGTTAGTAGAAGAGGCATGGAATATAAATTCTGACCATTCTCCCATCCTACTTCTATTGTTAATAGACAACCTGATTGGTTTGATTGATTTCCAACTCATCTTAGAAAACAAGATTAACCTCGCAGTTAGACATAAATCCAAAGAACAGCTTGATAAGGAAATCGAGTTACTGGTTAACTGTATCCAACAGGCAGCATGGGACAGTACCCCTAATCCTAAGGACATAAGAGATCTAAGCTCCTGCAGATAAAACTAGACTGAATAATGCCACTCAACAGTTGGAAAGGGTTATCAAGAATAATGCTCTAAACGGGTACCTAAATGAATTGACGAACGACAAATTTACGGATTACTCACTATGAAAAGCGTCCAAAAGACTAAAGAGACCAATCACCCAAAATCCACTAATTAGAAATAAAGATGGAAGCTGGGCTAGAAATAATGAGCAAAAAGGAAATAGCTTTGCAGAACACCTAGCAAACACATTTAAAACCAACGCAGGAGAATAGCAGTTAGAACTGATAATACAAAATCAGGACACTGTGGAAATAACCTTCACTACTCCAAAGGAGATATCCACTGTAATCAAAGAAAATATCAACTCGAAGAAAGGTCCTAGTTTTGACCTAATTACATGCGAAATTTTAACACATTTACCAAGCAAAATGCAGCCTTCAGACTCAAGTATGTGCTTACCCTGTGGAATGTTGCTGAGGTCATAATGATCCCTAAGCTGGGGAAACCACCAAACGAAGTTTCGTCATACAGACTAATATCGCTATTACCAGTGATATCAAAATTAGTTGAGAAGATACACATCAGTTTTGATTCAGAGAGGACACTCCACTGTAGTCTATGTACTGATTTAGGCCCAGTTTATTCATCTTTGGTTAAATTTAATCGGATATTTACCATAGTTACTACTCAAATAACCAATCATGGCAAGTGAAATTACAGTAACCATGGAAAATATCCAGTAGTTAAATGTAACCAAAGATGAATAAACTGGATCTTACTGTAAGGAAGGTCTGTTCTTCTGTCTTCTTGGATATGGCTCAGACATTTGATAAAGTTTGGCATGAAGGACTCAAATACACACTGACAAATTCTTACCCAAACAGTATGCAAAACTGACACTAGACTCGTGTATATATCAGAAGGAGCCTTTAGAATAAAGTAAGAAGAAAATAGTTCAATCTGAATTAGTTCAGATTTAAAAGAACGCAGGCGTGCCACAAGGAAGTGTACTTGGACCAGTCCTGTACCTCTTGTACACTAGTGATAACCCTAAATTAGAAAACGATACTATTGCTACTTTTGCTGATGACACGGTCATCCTGGCCATTGGCATTCATCATGAAGAAGCAGTAAATATACTATAGACATCAATTAATAAAATTAATGGAGTGGACCAAAAAATTGAGAATTACCTTAAATAAGAATAAATCGGTACATGTTAATTTTACAAACAAAAAGGAGCAATATATACCAATCAGAGTAGATGATAAACACCATATGCGAACACAGCTAAATATCTGAGATTAACCTTGGATGCAAAACTTCGCTGGAAAGCTCATATCAAAAACAAACGGGAAGAGCTTGGAATCAGATATAAAAAAATGTATTGGATGTTGGGGAGGAAATCGACTCTGTCAACATATAATAAATTACTTATGTATAAACAGATCCTGAAACTGATATGGACCTATGGGGATGTGTCAACGAAAGCAACACCCAAATCATCCAGAAATTCCAGAATAATGTGTTAAGGAACATCGTTGATGCACCCTGGTACTTTTGAAGCAATAACATCCACCGGGACCTGGGGATGGACACTGTCAACCAGACGAAAATTTTAAATGGAACATCCCATATTTGACTAGCTTATCAGATAGAGAATTTAATCACTACAAATCTTCAGTGTTGTCCCTATACCTATCAGTTGGAGTTTTTGAGATTTTGTAGAATTAATCAAAATTATGCAAAGAATGACAGATTTTGTTCATTTTTTCATTAGTAGGACATGAAATAAGACCATGAAAATACGTAATTAAGCATTAATAATGATTTAAACAAGAAAATGATAAATAATTCTCAACCAAACTTTATTTATCAGTGTTCAAATATCTTCCGCTCTATGCAGAGATAAATCCGATTTACGAATTCAGCTTGCACATTATTAAGTGTTTCATCAGAGATATTTCGAAAGCTTTCGCTTATTCTATTCTTCATATCTTCTTTCGTCATTGAAATATTAGCGTACACTTGGGTTTTGACGTATTTCCAAAGGAAGAAGTCGCAGGGAGTTAGATTAGGTGATTTTGCTGGTCATGGTATTGGACCTTCATGACAAATCCAATGTTCCATACCGAATATTTAAAAAGTTTTGCTCTGTTAGGAAAATCATCTCCATGAAGTTCTTGGTGTAAATTCAAATGATATATAGTTTTTACTCATATTTGTTGCTGTTCTTTTGCAAACTTAATAAAACATTTAGTTCGTTATTCTCTTCTCGAACCATATACGAGTTTTTTCGACGTTTACACAGAAGTATCTTCCACGATATACTTTTTGAGCAAGAAGAGTATTTCGTTGACATTTTCCTAAAATAAAAACTATGTTCATAATTTGCCATTCTTTGGATGATTTTGATTAATTCTGTTATATCTCAACAGATGGGTATAGAATTTTTGTCTAAGGAAGGGCTGGCTCGTTATTGCCATTTATATACTTTGCTGTTTACATGGGACATCTGTATATAGCATTTAGCTTCAATTAAACTTTATAAGAAAGCTATTCTAATTAATTATTTTTTTTTAGACAATCGATCGTTTACCATATCATGTAACTTGTGCAGTTTACAATCACAACGGTTCCGAAATCTTAGCGACGTATAACGACGAGAATATTTACCTCTTCGATATCAATGGAAACGAAGGGAAATATCTCCATCAATACATGGGACATCGAAACGGTGCCACAATTAAAGGCGTTAATTTCTTTGGTCCAAACTCTGAGTTTATTGTGAGCGGTTCCGATTGCGGTAATGTTTTCTTTTGGGATCGAAATACTGAGGCGATTGTACAATATTTTTGTGCAGATAATAACGGAGTTGTAAGTTTTATAAATTTGTTTTTAAATAAATTTTAATTTTTTGTGTATTAGGTAAATTGTTTGGAGCCACATCCTCAAGTACCATACATTTGCACAAGCGGGCTTGATTGGGACGTAAAGGTCTGGGTGCCGTCGTACGAATTCGAACCGGAACTAAAGGGTCTCAGCGATACAGTGCGTGAAAACGTAAGTGCCGCGTCACAATGGTCTTATAATACGGAAATGAGCGGATATGATCACACGCTTTGGGTGCTGTGGAGGCGCGTCAGTAGCTTCCAACGAATGCCGGTTAGTATAGTCGGTGTTTAATTTAATTCTTTATCGCCCTTTGATAACCTAAAATATTGCAACAAAAAGAATTTTAAAATGAATACAAATACTAATGTGTTTGAATTGATTTTAAAAAGTGGGCGTTAAAGGGTTATAAAAAATTTTTAAATGGGGATTTTTTTTTAAATAAAATGATCGTCTAGAAAACTGGCTATTTAAGGAATAACTAAGCTTAATTAATTTAATTTTTTTCGCGGTATGTTAGTTTTTAATTAATTCTTATTTTGTTACAGTATGATCTTGGTTTTCGTGGCTGGATAGATTTAAGCTCAGACATAATATCATCGAGTAGTTCAAACAATTTGGGCAGTGATAGTAATTCAGATTCAGGTGGTGATGCTCCGCCCAATTGCACCACATCCTAAAGAAAAAATTGTGTTTTTTTTGTACATTTACCTTTTAGATTTAAAGTCTGCGTTAAAATTTAAAGTCATTTCAATCAGAGAAATCGAAATAATTGATTTGTTTTTAGTTTTATTATCTCCTGTAAACCGATTTAGAGTGTATATCTGTTATATTCAATATACTGTAATAAAGTGTTTGATAGGAATGTTAAATATGTTTTATTTAACACAAAAAATGCTTTGGGAACACAAATGTTTAATTTAATTTTAACATAAATAAAAATAAAGTTTGTTTTAAAATATTCCAATATGTTGAGCTAAACCTGTATAAATAACCAAAGTAATTCCACTTAAAACTGAAGTAACAAAAGCTTTAATAAATAACGCAATCCAAGGACCTGTTATTAACACTTCGAAAAGCATATCCAAAAGTAGGTTTTTATAAGATGAAACTATTAATAAAGCAGTTACAATTGGTTTTAAATTGCTTTTTAAATCATGTCTTGACCACATCCACACCAAAGTAACTGTAGCAATGTAATGAACCAAAGAAACATTTGATTCCAAACATTTTTGAATGTATTTCCAATCAAATTCAGCCCCTCGAGCTCCTACCCATAATAAAAGTGCTCGAGATAAGATAACTTCCGCGGTTGCCCAACCAATTCCAGCAGTCAACACTTTACTATGTCCTTTACCAGGAATACTGTTTAAAACAACATATAATCCACCCAAATCAATTAAATCAACCGTTGTTTTTAAAAATTCCTACAAATCAATTTAATTAACAATCACTTTTAAACAAAAAAGAATTTTACCCCCAAAGTATCACTACCCAAATCAGCGTCATTATCGGGGAAAAAAGTTGCCAAAATCAACATTTTAACCAACTGCGTAGCCATATAAATGAACCCTGCTTGAATACATTTCCAAAAAGCTCCATATTCGGATCTAAAATCACATTTTCAACAAATTTAAAGAAAAAATTAATTTATTATACTTACAAGCCTGAGTATTTGTAGGTGAGGTAATATGGCACGTATATTAGAGCTACGCAATTTCCAAAATGATATAAAGTCATTTTTCTTAATACGAGACAATTTTTGATCAATTAAATTAGGTTATGTTAACAAGGTGATATGTCAAATTAATGTCGGTAATGTAGATGTTGATGTAATTATAAATTATTTTATTTAATATTCAAATTATTTTTATTGTTATTTTTCGGTTCAATTTAGTAATAGTTCAATTTGAGAAATTTGTTGCTAAAATGTTATATAAAAAACATTTTACAAATTAATATTTTTAGAAATAGTTCATAAAAACGCCGTTTAGCGTTGTTGTAAACACACAAACGTCAAAGTAACGTTTCTTATTAATTTATTGATTAACAAATTTGTGTTTATAACAATTTAATTAGCATTTGTGTAAGTAAATTTACGTTTTTATTTAAAAAAAATAATGATTTTAATATTATAAAATATTTTTTAATTTTGTTAAAAATACATTTTTTTTGAGGTTAAGTACATTATTTTTTTTTTCAGATCAGATTCTCAATTATATATTAACATTCTTAACCAAAAGGTAGGAAAAATGGATAAAACACGACAAATGGAAGACGAAATGAGCAGGTAAAATCTTATTTATCAAATTTTCGTTACGGTATTTTTAAATATTTTTTTAATTCATATTTAGATTTGAAGCTGAAATATCAGGAACGATGTGTGTACCAGCGTATAATTACAATTTACCTGGATTTGGTAATATTCCACCTCCTCCAATGCCACCTGTATTAATTCCACACCAAGTGAGTCGGTCAAAACGATCTGGTTTTGAGGCATTCTCTCAAAATGTAATAACTCAACCTGCAGTGGTTTCTGCTAAACCTGCAATGTATACCGCCCCAAAAGTAGCCCCCCAACCACCACAACCCGCTTCAGTTGATTTCATCTCGTTACAAAATGAGGTTGAAAAGAAATTGAAGAAATTAAAAAACGAAAAAGTTAGCGCTGAGTTAGCTATTAGCCAAGGAAAAGCAAGCAGCGCTTTACAATCTTTTGGACCAGACGATTATCGACGTAGAGGGAAAAATAAAAAATTAATGCGAACTGCCGGCGGACAAGTTTGGGAGGATCATTCGTTATCGGATTGGGTCGAGGATGATTTTCGGATATTTTGTGGCGATCTTGGGAATGATGTCACCGATGAGTTATTGACGAGAACTTTTAATAAATATCCGTCGTTTTTAAGGGCGAGGGTTGTTCGAGATAAACGTACTAATAAAAGTAAAGGGTATGGATTTATTAGTTTTAAAGATCCCACTGATTTTACAAAGGCTATGAAAGAAATGAATGGTAAGATTTTGTTTTAATATTAAATATAAAGGTGTTTCAGGTTTTTGTAGCAGGACTAAATTAACACAAAAACTTCATATAAACATGCAGTGTGTTAATTAATTATCATACCCAACGTCATCATTGCAAGTATGCAACCAATATCACAGTATTCGTATTGCAATACGCAAATTGTGATATTGGTTGCATAGTTGCAACAATAACGTCGGGTACAATTATTAATTAACACACTTTAGGTCGAGAAACGCTTTGTTTTGAAGATACAGAGTGTTCAAATTAAATTTTTAAATTAATTTTTTAATATTAAACGTGTATTTCAATCAATTCTATTCAAATTTGGTATATGGCACGAGAAAGACGATTATGGAGTCCGTTTTATCGCTCTGAAACGTATTCTTTACAGATTAAAATAATTATAACTTTTTTTGGCTTTTTGAATAAAAATTCTTATTCTTTGTACTTTTTTAAACAAAAAGGGTCTTTTATCAAAATGCGCTAAATTTGATCGTTTTCAAGATAATTCGCTTTTTATTATTCCATGGGGACCAATTTTTTTTAGAGGATAGTTAAAATAGTTTGTGCCATGGAAACAAAGTAGGTAATGTTTTAGTTTATTGTATCAAGTGTCAAATCACCAGTAGTTGTTCTTTTTATAAAATGCCTCTTAGTTTTCCTAATCAATAGATATTTATTTTGTTTATGAGTTTTCAAATGGACACTTAGCAGAAGCAGCATGAGAGTATAGGAAAAGATATATACAAAAGGAAGCAGCTTTAAGTGCCTTTATTATTATTATGGCTGCCAGGCTGAGGGGAGCGTCCCCTCTCGTTACCGCGACCTATAAGATATATTGTAACTTTAGCCCTCTAAATGTTTAGGGCAAATGTAGGTCCTTGATGAACCTTAGTATAGCCCTGAGGTCTTGAACCTTTATGTCGGTAGGTGTCAAGAGAGTTTTACCGAAAATTTGATGTCTTAGACGGCCTCTGACGAAGCAATTGCACAGTCTATGTTCAGCAGTTTCTGACTCGTCGTTGCAAAGTCGACAAGTTTGATCCTCAGCTTATTTTAGGGGCGCATAGCCGGTCAGATGACCTGAGAGCATCCTCAAATCCCCTTTGGTGAGGCTTAAAACCTAGGCCTGAATTGCCTTTAAGGCGGCCCGACTGTCGGTGAAAATATTTACCTTTCTGTCCCTTCTGTAGGTTCAAAGCGGTGCAGAAGTTTATAGCAGGAACTTCTGCTTGGAAAATTGTTATGTCCGAGCCGAGGGGCAGTTTAATGCGGCTATTTGGTCCACTGATGCCCATACCAACTCCGGATCTAACTGTCTTTGAAGCATCGGTGTACCAGGCTAGGGCACCTCTTTTTAGTTGAGGCCCTTCCTTAGCCTAATTATCCCTGCTTCTAAATATGACTTTATACAGCCAGTTGAAATTGTATTCTGTCGGTATAAGGTCCGTTTTAATTTCAATCAAGTGATTTAGACATGGGTCCTTGAAGATTTCGAGATGTCCTCTGAGGTTGCCCTGCATCAACGTGAGTGAAGAAACTGTTTTCAGTGATAAGGCACTTGAAGCTGCCTCCTTTTATATATATAAATGGAGCGGTGTGAGACCGAGTAGGGTCATCAGCATACTCCTGGATCTTGAATCCGTTTTTTGTTAGGGTGTTCATCAAGTCATCTACTACCAGGCACCATAATAGAGGTAATAGCACTCCCCCTTGGAGACATCCTTTTAGCGCCTTTATGTCAACGACTCGCCTCCCAGACTGGCTGTGATCTGCCGACTTTTCAACATGGCTTCACCATTTGATTGTCGATGGATGTATATCTTTTATGTTTAGAGCCTTCTCTATGGATTCATAGGAGGTGTAATCAAAAGCATGTCTATGAAAGCAGATAGGGCTATCTCTTTGGTTGCAATTGCCTCCTCTAAAGTGCTAATCGAAGCATGGAGAGCAGTAATTGTTCAAGGTTTATATATTAAAGGTTGTCTAAGTACCTATGCTGCAATACTTTGTTTGAGTTTGTGGGCGAGGGGCAAGAGCAGGAGTGTTTCGTGACGTAAGCCATCACGGATTGCGCACGCAACCTCATGGCCATGTGCTTAGCAGTATTATTTTCCACATGGGACGTAATGCGCAGTATGGTTGCGTACGAATCTAGACAACCTCTTATATATAAACCTTAATAATTGTTAATTTTGCTTTCTGGTAATCATGTTGGCTAGGGTGGAGTGGATTAGTGACAAGCATCTCCATTCCTAAGGTATTGATCGATTACCTTTTCCATCCTTTTGAGGAGAAATGAAGTTAGGCTAATTGGTCTGTATGCCTTGGCGTCGGCGTTTGAACGCCTACCACCTTTAGATATGAAGACCACCTTTACTTTCCTCTATAGTGTGTGTAGCTAAGGCTATATATAGGAATATTATTACTGGGGGCAGGTCTTCTAAGCCTGTTTCCAGAAAAAGGGGTTTAAGTGCCTTATCACAAACACACTTTTACGCGCTTATTTGTGTGTTGTTTCCGCTCGTGTCAACATGTCTTCTAGCCGTGGTTGTCGTAATTGTCCTTACAATTTTTCTTACATTTGTGGTGAATTTGTCATTAAAAAACACCAGAGAAACATTACAGACTTTGTTAGGAAAGTGTATTACTCCTATTTCGGTGTGAGACTTGGTGACCAAAACAAATCATGGGCACCTCACAAAGTGTGTTATATTTATGTAGTAAATCGCAGGAAGGGTAAAAAAAATCATTCAAATTGGCATTCCGATGGTGTGGAGGGAACCAAAAATTTACAAGTCATAGCTGTTATTTTTGCCACTATGATTTTAATGGCTATAACTCTAATAAAAGAGATATAGTGTACGACCTGTAGCTTATGGACCAGATGTGTCTGTACCTCAGTCTCCAGCAACGCTAGGTGAGATGAGCTCTAGTGAATCTGATGTCAATGAAGATGGAAGACTGTGATTTCCAAGATCCTTCAGATTATGCCATCCCACAATTTTTTGCTCAGCATCAGCTTGATGATTTGATGAGAGACTTGAGACTTACCAAGGAGAATGCTGAACTCTTGGGTTCTAGACTAAAAAAGAAGTTACTGGCTGCAGGTACATCATTTATCAGTACAGATCTAGATATCATGAATTTACTGAATATTTCAAACAAGAAGGCGAGTTGGTCTATTGTTGTGATGTTCCTGGTTTGGTTCAAAAGTCTGGAATTGAATACAAAGCTTCCCTGCTTCTCTGGCTATAGGACATTCTGTACACCTTAAAAAAAATTACGAGAATTTGAAAGAGTTGCTAAATAAAATTAAATATATAGATCATAACTAGATAGTTTGTGGCGATCTGAAAGTTTTGGGCATGATGCTTGGTCAGCAGGGAGTACCCATGTTTAATTTGAGAATAGGATAACAAAGCAAGAAATGAATATTGGACTAAAACAGTATGGCCAACCTAATAAATATTGGGGTCAGGTGAAAAGAACGTTTTTCACGAAGCTTTAGTCGATCCCAGAAAAATTTGTCTTCCCTCTCTTCACATCAAGTTGCGACTCATGAAACAATTCGTCAAAGCTTTACCCAACACTGGCGACTGCTTTCACACAGTTTCTACATTTGTCAGAGGCAAAACTACAAGAAGGAATTGTTATGGGTCTTGACATACGTAAACTAATATTTGATGAGAAATTTCAGTCAGTACACAATGATGAGCATAAAGTTCACTTTCTACATTCTTATTTGGATTTTTCCCCTGAAAACTTGAGTAGTACCAGTGAAGAGCAGGGTGAACGTTTCAATCAGGATATTAATTATTAGTTTCAGATTATTGTGTTGAGATGCGGAAAAACTGTTGTCATGTTCAAACACATGTCAAAAAAGTTCCAGATGACAATAATTTAACTTCAAGAAGAAAGTCTTGGTTTCAACTTGATGATTGTCCAGCTCATCATTGTAAGGCGATAAGAAAATGGCTAGACAACCATTTTCCTGCAAGATGGATCTGCAGGTCTTAATCCTTTAGACTTTTTGTATGGAGATATTTGAAAGGAAAGGTGTATGAGACACCTGCTCCCACAAGAGATGAACATATTACTCAATCAGTCATTCGGTAGGAATTATGCCTGGAGCAAAATGGTTTCCATTTTCAACAATTTCTGTATTTTTTTTCTTTTGTTATTGAAATTGTTATTGGACACTTGATACAATAAACTAAAACATTAGTTAACTTACCTAATATGTTTCCACACATTATTTTAACTGTTAAAAATTGGTCTATATCGATTAATCACATTTTAATAAGAGTACTCTTTGTTTAAAAAAGTACATAGAATAAAAATATTTATTTAAAAAGCCAAAAAATGAAACCGACTCATTTTTGTGTTAATTTTAAACAATCTAATTAAACTCCTGCTACAAAAACCTGAAACATCTAAATCTTTTATTTTTAACTATTTCTACAACAATTATTTTCTTTAATAAATTAATTTTTGGTAAGTAAGTATATTTAATTCTAAAATTAATGATCGTTTTTTAAATACTACTACATTTTTATATGAAATGATTTTTTTCAGTGAAATGAAATAAATAAATGATGCTTTATAATTTAATGAATGCGAACTTTTAGTCCAGTATTGGTAGTTCTTAAAAATGGATGCATATTTTTGATAACGGAATTAAAGGTCTCGGAATTATCCGTACTTCGTACGATTTTTCTTTTATTGTTCGGTTGATTTCTTAGTTTTCTTAAGTTGTAATACAAAATGTTCATGGGCATTCCCTTTCCAGCCCAGGTCATTCTGACATCTCGATGCCGAGCATTCGATTGAACTTCTTCCACAGGGTAACAAATTATTAAGCCGCAAAGGCAAAATAATAAGAGTGCGAAAGTTGTGTATTTCATTTTTCTGGAGACAATCTGCAAAAAAATTAATTTGTTTTTAATTAACAATGTATTGCTTCAACTTTGTAATTCCGATAAGATTTGTTAAAAAATTCAACATCAAATATTTTTTAACAAATCATGAATTTTTTTTTAATTATTTGTTTTTTGAGATATCAAAAGGTTATTAATATCCATTTTTATTTATGTTATGATGTCCCAAAGTGTTTTTTTTTTAATATTAAGACACTACTTTACGTCTACCGAGTCATAATCAAAGTCCGCCACTTTATATCAACAATTACAATATTTTAATTATTTTAAGAAGGCGACAATAATTGTGCAATGAACCTTGTCTTCATCACTCTCCGAGGCTATTTTTAAATGTCTAATCGTTACGGGATGAAAGCTCGAAGGATATTTTTATAAACGATCACACGATTATTGAAATAGTAGCGTAAATGATAACATATACATTTCTTGGAGTTGTTTTTTTAATGGTGGGATAAGATAAAATACGTCATTATAAAGTATTATTATTGCGTAAAAATAAGGATTTTTGGTTCAGAAAAATATTTCTTCTATTTATATCCAGCGAACATTTTAATAACAAACATAATATATTAAATAATCAATTTGTTTTTGCAGTTATATAAGCGTAATTTAATTAATTTCAAATATAGAATGACTAATTAAATCAAAAAACATTCCCACACGTTTCAATCAGATACAGTTTTTTTAATGGAATTTGTTTACAAGGGAAAATTTAAAAATGATCGAAAATGGAAATTAAATTTTTTTATTCTATTTCTTAAATAGTATTCAGACATGATAATGAAAGTATAAAAAAGTTTTAAAGTTTAAGAATAGCTCTTTTTAACTTTTTACATACAACAAAGTTCTATAATCTTCTCAGATTATGTTATTCGAGGTCAAAACAGAAGTTTATCTTCTAGAAGCTAATTTAATATTCTTTTCGACCACTACATTGTTTATAAAATTATGTAATTATTAAGAACGACAGAAATAGAAAAAATATTGTTTATAAATCGATTAATAAACAACGTAAACATGATTCATGTTGATCAGGTGAACGATATTTTACAAAGAAATAGAAAGAAAATATTTTTTTTGTTGAACTTAGCAAAAAAGGTTTAAAAATAAAAAATTTGACTCACCACCTGTTGTCGGTTAAATGGCTTTGCGTTGGTTTTGTTTCTTTTGGGGCTTGAACAACAAGAATGATTTGATCAGAACACCGATCCAGGGCTTTTATTCTTGCCAATTTCCTTCTCCCCTTCTCCTTCACTAGACGCAACACAAACTTGTCATAAGTCTGCAGGAGACATCCACGACGCATTTTCTAAACGTAAAACAATTTCGTGTTTTGTCATCCTTCACGTTTCTTGTATCTGTTATTGATATAATTATCAAATCATAAAAATATTAATTAGAATTTAAAAGTGTTTATGTTCCAATTACAATTTTCTATCCACTTTTTGAAATGCATAATTAACTTGGTAACAGACATATCTTGGGTTATTTATTTTTTCAGTAACTCGGTTATTATCATATTTTTGTTAAATATATATTATATAAATAAATAAATTTCCGTAACTCTTAAGAGAGAATTGAAAACAGAAATTGAATTGAAATGTCTAGTTTCGATCCAAAGCGTTACAGTTGTTTCAATGACATACAGTGATACAATAAAGTGTGCACCCCAGAAAATGATATCTCAGCTCCTGAAATGTAATTCAATGAATTTTTTAAACAAAGGATGTTAGAAATCTATATTATTTTAATACAGAGTCGAAACAGTTCGAGTTGTGCTACGAAGTTAAGGTTACAGCCAGTAAATTTAGTCGCACGTCTCTTAAGATGGCTAAACCCGAATTATTCTAGTTCTAGTGATAGTGCAAAACTAGAACTAACTTTAGATCTAGAACTTTTCAACAATGTTGACAACCTCGAATTTATTCTGGAAAAAGAAAATAACGAGGAAATCAATTTTTTAGACTTAAACATTAAAAGGAATGAACAGAATTTTACTTTCGATATATTTTGAAAAAGCACGACTACCGATTCTATACTTCCAAAACTATCTTATAACTGTGCACAACATAAAAAAGCAGCGTTTAGATATTACATTAATAGATTAAATAAAATTCCTCCTTCGAAAGATAATTATTATAAAGAAGTGAACAATATTTTACAATTGGGATTCAATAATGGGTATAACATTGCAGATTTACAAGAGATTTTCAACAACATTCACAATAGTACCATTACAAACCTAGTTTATCCACACATAAAAAGTAATATTAAATACATTTCTTTAACTTTCAATCACAGCATACAAAAAGACATCACAAAAAATTTCAATCAACACCTACATAGTAACAGTGCTAGTGTAAAACTAGAACTAGCACTATACCTAGAACTAGAATCATTCGGGTTTAGCCGTCTTAAGAGACGTGCGGCTAAACCCAAATGATTCTAGTTCTAAGTATAGTGTTAGTTCTACATAGTAACAGCGCTAGTGTAAAACTAGAACTAACACTATACCTAGAACTAGAATCATTCGGGTTTAGCCGTCTTTAGAGACGTGCGGCTAAACCCAAATGATTCTAGTTGTAGGTATAGTGTTAGTTCTACATACTAAGATGTTAGTGTAAAACTACAACTAACACTAGACCTAGAACTAGAATCATTCGGGTTTAGCCGCCTTTAGAGACGTGCGGCTAAACCCAAATGATTCTAGTTGTAGGTATAGTGTTAGTTCTACATACTAAGATGTTAGTGTAAAACTAGAATTAACACTAGACCTAGAACTAGAATCATTCGGGTTTAGCCGTCTTTAGAGACGTGCGGCTAAACCCAAATGATTCTAGTTGTAGGTAATAATAATAATAGCCTTTATTTTTTCTTTCTCTCTCTCCAACCTAATACAAGCTCAATCTAAATACAATAGTTACAAATCAATATATATGTATTTGAATATGTATTTGAATGCCACGCACAAAGTGCTGTGCGTGGCATTAAATGTAAGTTAAGAACGACTCGTGCAGGAAAATGTGTTTAATTAAAAGTGAGATTATAACAAGTCTAAGTGACTCTCTCAGTGTGAAACAAGTGTGAAACTATGTAACAGGAGGAAGACAAAAAACGGAAGTAAACAAAGCAGAGCATGCATGAGTGCTAGGAAACCACCTGATACAAAGCAGACAATTGCGTATTGTTAAGAGATTTCAGCCACAATTTAATAAACTTATTTATGTTAGGTCGGTTAATTGTTATGTCGTTTAACGAAAGAAATACCATAAAACTATTGTAAATTTTGTGAATGTGGCAAGTAAAAAATCTCTCAGAATGCGACTTATGATGTTTAGATGGTCTAGCTAAAGCATTAGATATGTTTCTGGTGATTTATCCCTGTACGGGGAATTCCAGTGCTACTGGATAATATATTTGGTAATTTCCATAGTGTATAACTGCTTTAAATTGAGGACCTCAGTCAGCGCAAAGAGAGAGTCCGACGAGAAATGACGCGGTTTACCTGACATAATTTTAAGTATAATTTTTTGAGCTATTTCTACCTTATTAACAAGATAATTTGAGGCTACACCCCAGGCAAGTATGCCATATGTCAGTAGGGGACTGTCAATGCATAGTAGATCATCCTAAGGTAATTAAATAATAAAATTAAATAATTTCTCGGATTTTCTTGAATATATAGAATTTTGTGATTAATAATAACTTATATAGTTTTTATGTAAAATATTGAAATAATATGAACTTCTACATGTTTTGTTAAAAAATTTCATTCAGTTACATTTCGGGAGCTGAGATATTATCATTGTATTTTAAAGTGTCTTCTGATATACAGGTGTTTCTAAATTGATGCAAATGATTTTAAGGGGTGATTTTTTATCAAAAATTAAATTTGATTATTAAATTTTCAAATAGCAGTTTTTCAATGCAGTAAAGTTCCGATATAACGGAATAATACGAGAAAGGAAGTGTCCGTTACGTTCAGTCGCGTGGCTAATTTTTGCTACATCCCATAAACAGGTGCACAATACTAAGACCCGTTTGTGACGTCAGCGCTGAATAACAACTAGAACTAACACTAGACTTAGAACTAGAAACATTCGGCTTTTGCCGTACGTCTCGTAACTCGTGCTAGCTCATCTGCCAGCAACCCCAAAATGACCAGGGACCACTCAGTGTGCTTAAAGTTCTCTTACAATCATTAACCAGACCCGACACCGTTTTCACGGCTTGCAGCACCTGGAGAGCGGTTTGACTGTCTGAGGCTATGTTAAAACACATTCTTTCATGGCAGAACAGGCAAAATAACAATAAACTACTTAAAAACATTAGAAAAGACGATAGCTGTTTGGAGTTTTCGGCATAAGCAGTTTCTCGAGATACGAGATCATGACATGTAAGCTACTTTTTTCTATCTCTTTTAGTTTTGGAGATAGCCCATGCAAACAACAAATTTGGACATCCTATGATGTTACAACAAAAAACGCACGATTACAAACTATGGCAATACCATCGGCAAGCCCTCCAAGTCATAGATACTTTTAAATCCAAGGTATAGCCTTATTTTAGTCTTAAACTGCTTAGCATCAAAGAACAGGACAAAAAAAATGGTGTAAAATTTATTTCAATATAGTTATTATTTCTAGTGTGATAAATCGCTTACTTTACGATATGAGGTTGGATTAGTTTCAATGTATTGTAAACATTCTACAATAGAATGGAGAATGAATAGAATTTGGCAAAGTGCAATCCAATCATGACTCTCAAACATTTCTGCATTCGAAACAGAATGGCTAACATAGAATTGCAAAAATTCACTTGTTTAACTTCTTGACGAAGGAATCAAGTATTACTTCCAGATACTTAAGCTGCTGAGTGAGATTTGGTGGAATTTCCTATAGAGCAAATAGCAATGATTCAATCTTGAATGCGTTCACCACAAGATTATTAGATTCAACCCAAGATAGGAAACTCCGGGTAGTTTTAGACACAATTTTTTTTCATCATCAAGATTTCTTTTTTTTTGAGATATTCTTGGAGTTTCTGGCGATTCAAATCCAGGAATCGGAGAGTCCCTAGAAGAAAATGGTAAATTAGGGTAATACCTAGATCCACTACTCTACTTACTATATTAAAGTTGTGTTCTTCATTGAAGAATGAATAGAATTTGGCAAAGCGCAACGAGTCATGACTCTCAAACATCTTTGCATTTGAAACAGAATGGCTAACATAGAATCATTAGGCTTAGGATATTTATCAGATTTCAGGAATCAAGTATCACTTGGCTCTTCTAACCCTCTGGTCTCCAATATACAACTCTCTTTATTGTCCTCTCATCGCTCATTTATCCTATTTTTGATTAACTTAACGATATCGACACTGTCTATCAATTAGATCCTCAGGTTCTTTGAGCTCTCTTGACGTCTTGTATATAATAGTCAACTAACTAGAGTTCTTCTTTTTCAGAAAATACTTTGCGAATGTTATCACGTTCCTCTCCAACCCTCTATGCTCACTTAGTTACATAGAATGTTGTGGTACCAAATTTGATACCTTATCTATTCCGAACCTTGGACCTAGAAGAAAATAGTACCTTAGGGTAATACCTAGGTCCTTTACTTATTATATTAAAATTGCGTTCCTCAACTTGATACTATTTGTTTGCTGATGATGCTGCAGACTATTAGACAAAATTAATACTTGAACTAATAGATGGCGTATCAAGTAGAATAAAAACAAATTTGCCAATCCCACCTTTACCAAGCGACTACTCCAACTTGGACTTCTTTGAGACAATTTCAATTGATTTAATTTTATAGTAAATTGTACTACCTGTTTTTTAATAATTTAAGATTAATTTGACCTTGACATTATGGTTATAAAAATGATTTGAAAATATCATAAACTTCGAGTTGTTGCGTCTCGGAACTACTTTTTTTTACTACGAACAATAAAATCTTTAACGACTAGGAACTACGAATTTTATCGTTGTTTTGGTGTAGTAACTGCCACCTTATGGTTTTGTACACTTATACAACGTTCGGAATAATAGAATACGTTAAAAACATCAACACAAAACCCAATTTTCAATGATTGATTATTCAATTTCTTCGTTTTAGGTCGTTACGTTGGAAGCCGGCCGATAAAACTACGAAAAAGTTGTTGGAAAAATCGTTGCGTCGACGTCGTTAGGAAGAAGGAGAAAGAAAAAGCTGCGTTGATTAATATGTTAACTTCAAGTAATAATAGATAAAATTGTATTTTTTTTATTTTTAGGATTAAATGATAGGATTAAGTAATTGTACAAAAAAATAAAAATGATTTTAAAACATTTTTTTGAATTTATTTAACGTTCGGATCTCCAGTTGGAGAAGTAGCTGGAGCAACCGCTGGATCAACTCCTGGATCTCCTAAGCCTTGAATAGGGTCATAATTAACTGCGTCTTCACCACCAGTTACTGCATATTGTTGTTGAAGATAATCGATAATATCGATTAACGAATCTAAAGAATCTTTTATCTTTAATGGGCGCGGTTCTGGTGGTAAAAGCTCTGGTTTATATGTCGTTACTAAACGGGCTCTCCAAATTGGGACTATCCCACGTGGATTACCGCGATATTCTTCTTGATCTGAAATAAATCTAAATCGTAAAGGAAATGTGAGATGTTGTATTAAAAACCTGGCTCTTTAGTTTCCTCAAGAGCTAATTCTTCAGCTCCTACGTAATCAAAAGCTGGATCTCTAATATTAATATAAAACCCATGTTGCATCCATTTTAATTCAAAAGTAAAGCAACCAGGGCCTTTGGGAAGATTTTTTTCAAAATTGCCATGGTATTGATAATTTGGATATGTTATTATCCCAGGCCCCGTCATTCTACCCTCAATCCAAATTCCTAAAATTAAAAAAAATAATAAGTTTTTAATAAAATTTATTAAAACAACCATAATGGGGAATGTTATCTTTTTTATAAGTATAAGTTCCAAGTCCATGCCTTAATCCTTTATACCAAGGACCTTCGTAAGTGTCCCCATTCATGAAATAATAAACCCCTTGCCCGTGTTTAAAATCTTTTTTCCATTCCCCAACATAACGCGTTCCATCTGGATACAAAAATTCCCCACAACCATGTTTTAATCCTTTACGCCATTCACCATCATAACGAGCCCCGTTTCTAAAACAATACATCCCTTTTCCATGGCGTTTCCCATGAAGGTAATTACCTTCATAAATATCCCCGTTAGGTAATAAAGCACTTCCAAATCCGTGTCGATCTAAATTTTCATCACGACCACCTTCATACTCCTAAAAATTTATTCTATAACAAACATATTTTTCGTTGTGAATCTAACCCCATAAGGATAAATTTCCACAGCCCCTTCTCCACCTTCACCTGCTTCGCCCATTTAAAAAAATTATTAACTTGTCTTATTACTTTTTTAATTGACGTTAAATAAAGTTTACTAGATACTTTATAAAAATATTTATTTATTAAAACGGGTAACATACAAAGCTCACTTTATTCTTATTCTAAACACATTCTTAAATCGACTAGAAAATTAATTGTCATAAAAGAAATGGGCTAAAGGATACCTAATAAGAAACCCAATCCCAGAACAAGCGATTTGAATCCCAATTAAAATCTTCGCCAATTTCTCTTCGTGTAACGGCCCAAAAAGCAACAAAATAAAGTTGATTAAAGTGAAATTATTCGTAACGACGTAACCGTCTTTTTCTTGCCAATTGATCAATTTCAAAGTTTTGAACGTTTTTACAACGATTTTTCCTAAAATGTTTAAATCGGAGTAACGGAAGGCGGTTGTGCTTATTTCTAATTTATCCGTCCTAGAATTAAACTTTGGTAAGCGATGTCTTGGACATGGAACCAAATGGAATAATTGAGGAACTGAATAAAGGAAGTTAATAACTTGAGGAATGAAAAATAAAAGTGTCGTTTTACTGAAATGACCTAAAATTCCTACGACGGCGAATGTCATTCCTGAGACGTAACAGAAAGTATCTCCTACAAATACTTTCGAGGGGTACCTGAAAATAAATAAAAAAATAATGTATTATAAAAATTTTAATGTTAATAAAAATTTGATATGTTTGTATGACCTGGTGATAATTCTTTGTATAATTCTTATATTAAATATTTACGTCTATATGGAAGTAGAATTTTTGTTCGAAGACCAGAACAGTTAAGAAGGTCTAAATGGGATAAAAAGGCTGATTTGGGAATTTTGCTGGGTTATACTGAAGTTGGGTATAAAATTTTAGTAAATAACAGAATCATTGTAGCTAGACATGTTGATGTTGTGGAGGAGAATGTAAAATGCATAGGTTTAGATACAAACAGAACTGACAATGACATTGAAACTGATTCTTCTAGTGATGAGATTGAAACTGGTTCTGAAATACAAGATGAGAGTACAGAAATTAAATTCGAAAATAAAACAATATAACAACAACAAAGAACGCCTCAAAAATTGAGAAGATCGAAGAGAGAAAGGAAAATGCCAGCAAGATATGATGATAGTTACGTTTATTGTAACGTTTGCAATATAGAAAATCCAAATAATTTTGAGGGGGCAATAAATAGTAATCTGGCAAAACAGTGAAAAGTAGCTATTAATATGTAAATGGAAAATTATCTTGATTATGATTACACGAAAACTGTTATGACTCTTAGTCAGGAAGAATACATTAAATCTTTAGTTGGGAAATATAAAATTAAAAGGTCAAAATTGTTTAGAACACCAATGGAAGTAAATTTAAAATTGGAACCTGCACAGGAGATATCTGATAATATTATGTATAGAAATCTAATAGGGGCACTGCTGTAAATAAGTTCTACGACTAGACCAGATGTAAGCTATAGCGTTAATTACCTAAGTAAATTTCAAAATTGTTAGAATGAATCATTTGAAATATGCCTTGAGAGTTTTGAAGTATTTATATTTGACAAATAACATAAAATTAACTTACAATAGGAACGATACTTGTGAAATCCTTGATTGCTATGTAGACGCAGATTGGGCAGGAGACAATTTAGATAGAAAATCTACATCAGGCTATGTTATGAGATTGTTTGGAATTAACATTGATTTTAAGGCACCGATACGAAGATAATTCAGGAACTTTGAGTATTGCTAAATATGGAAATTTTACTAAAAATTCTAAGTATATTGAAGTGCATTATCATTTTGTAAATGAATGTTATATGGAAGGAGTCATAGATATAATTAAAGTAGATTTAAATAGAAACCTAGCACATATTTTTACAAAATCAATGAGCAAAGATAAATTTGTGAAACTAAGAGAAATGTAGATGTTAAGTAGTATAAGATTTATTGTTTAGTATTTCAAGTTGTGTTTATTTTATAGTGAATGTTTAATAAATATAAGTAGGCGTGTTAGATTATACAGGTGTATCTGAATGACTGCAACAAACTTCAAGGCGTGATTCTTTAGTGAATTTTAAGGGTACTTTGATATATGAACCATGGGCGACTTCGGCTCCCCTAAGGAGCTACACCCCTATAAAAATGAAAAGCTAACCTATACCTGTTCTGGTAAAAATGAGAAAAAAATCCATGTCTGTTAGTTAAGTGGTAATAGACATACTTTTGAAAATGTTAAAAATCGGTCCTGTACATCATAACTTTAGGTACTACGGTCAGAAATGCTCGCAATTTAATAGTGATTTTTTGAATAATGTATTCCTTGTGAACCATGTTACTGTAAAAGTCACAAATCAAACAACAAAAATTAGTTTTGCAAAAAAATATATTAATTTGATTGAGTTAAGGTTGAAAGAATTTATGTCTATCAAGTTTGACACACGATTTCTAAAAAAAGGAGTAGTACAACACCCTTTGCAAGTAATTTTAAAAGATGGCCTGTTTAGTCAAGTTTCCAAAATGGTACAACACTTGCCGTTTTTCTTGCCATAAAAAATATTATTGCCTGTTTTTCTGCAAAAAAATACGTTATTTAAAAAATTGATACTTTTGTATGTTGTTTGTATTCGATTTTTTGAATTTAATTGTCGTGTGCCTCCTAAATGTCTTTTGAGTTTAGAGAGAATTTTGTGTTTTGGATGGTCTTTGGAATTTTTCACTTTCCCCTTTGTTCTAGAGATTTTATTAAAGTATTTTAACGTTGCTAAGTCACCATTCTGTCTGATATTTCTCTATTTTGTTGCAGGAATACACTTATTTAACACTAACACTTTAATAATAATACTTCGATAATTAACGCAATTATTTCCTTATGCCCCCCACCTTTAATGAAAACTTGTTCAACGCATGATTGGGTGTGACTTTAATGCATAATCTTTCGTTATTAAATATTTGACGGTAAATATTTTAAATTTGTTTTTAGCGATTTTATTTTGATGTTTTTTTTTTTTTTTTTTTTTTTTTTTTTTTTTTTTTTTATTTGGGATGCAAACGGGACAAGCCCACCGAAGCATCCACTAAAAATATACAATATTATAAACTAAAAACAAGAATTTAGCAATAAGTAACAAAAAAAAAATATCAAACAGGTTAACAAAAAAAAATAGCAACAGAAATAAAATTTAACAAAAAAGTGAAACTTAAGCAAAACTAATAATCAAAAATATTGAAAACAAAAAATCAATCAAAAACAGAATTAACGTCGTAAGTCAAACGTCGTAAGTCAAACGGCGCACGAGATGCACATAGGAGATCATTAACCAATTTCCTAAATGTAGACCGGGGAGTAGCAAACAAGTCTAAATCAGAACAAAAATTGTTATAAGAAAACATGAGACGAGGGACCACGGAGTTAGAAAACGCATTTGTATTGGTACAAGGCACGTAGAATACCGATAAATCACGGGATGGTCGAACAGGAATCCTAAACTGTAACTGAGATAGAATCGCGGAGCAGTCAACAGTGCCGTTACTCACTTTATAAAGCAGCATTAAATCGTTACTAATGCGCCTGGAAGAGAGTTGAGGGACTCCAAATATTAAGCATCGCTGTGTGTAATCACAGTATGGTAAGTAGAATTTTCGCGATAGGTACCGAAGAAAACGTTTTTGAACTTGTTCTAGTCGATCAATGTATATATGGTATTGAGGGTTCCAAACAGAAGATGCATAGTTAAGGATAGAAGAAACGAAGGCGAAGTAAAGAGAACGAATACAGGATAAGTTAGTAAAAGGACGGGAGACACGACAAATAAATCCGAACATGCGAGAAGCCTTATTAACAATAAAATCGATATGAGCTGAAAACGCAAGTTTAGAATCAAAGAGAACCCCAAGATCTCGAACACAATCAGATGGTATAAGAGTATTAGGGCCGAGGGAATAATCGAAAACAATGGGATAGCGTTTGCATGTAAATGTAATTTTCGTGCATTTATCGTGATTGATGAAAAGATTGTTGTTTACACAATAAGCCTGTAATCGGACCAAGTCCTCCTGCAATTTTTCGCAGTCGTCTGGTGAACAAATCGTGGTAAATATTTTGCTATCGTCAGCGTATAGCAGAAACTTGGAGTAATGAAAACACGCATGAATGTCATTGATATATAGCAGAAACAACAACGGTCCCAAATGACTGCCTTGCGCCACACCGGAAGTTATCTCTTTGAAGGAAGAGCGATAGCCATTAATGGTAACAGCCTGTGATCTGCTAGAGATGTAAGAAGATAACCAATAAATCAAACCAACAGGGATGTCATAATTAAAGAGTTTCTTAAAAAGAATTCCGTGATCTATTCTGTCAAAGGCCTTACTGTAGTCTGTATATACAGCATCCACCTGGTAATTTTTGTCTAGAGCATTCAGTAAAAAATTAGAAAATGTGATTAGGTTAGACTCCACTGACCTGCCACGAAAAAAGCCGTGTTGCTCCGGGATTATGTAAGATTTAACCTTAAAGAAAAGCAGATCGTAAACTAGACGTTCAAAGATCTTAGAGGCAATTGACAGAATAGAAATAGGTCTGTAGTTGACGACTAAATTTCGGTCGCCAGCCTTATGGATGGGCAGTATTAGAGCTTTTTTCCATTCGGATGGGAAAATAGCCGTTCGCAGAGAAGTATTGAAAATGTAAAAAAGTGGTTCAGTAAGCACTGATGCACACTCACGAAAAAGCACGCCTGGTAGGCCGTCCGGACCCGCACCCGCTCTAGGATTCACAAGTGACAACGCCTGTAGAATATCATCACGTGAGAACCAAGGTGCGATTTCCGAAGAAGAGCAGTCGCGGATATCAACTAAAGTTCCATCAACAAAGACAGAACTAAAATAGTCAACAAACAGTTTGCAAATTTCCTCCCCACCCTCAACCACTCGATCACCATACGACATCTTACTGGGAATACTCATGCTGCCTTTTTTCCTCGATTTAATAAAAGACCACAGACTGTTAGGATTATCGGACAAGCTAGTCTGTGTAGCCTCTAAGTATAGCTTATAATCAGCTGCAATTAAAGTTTTAGACCGAGTACGGAGCAGACGAAAGGTTTCATAGTGAAGGCGATTACCTGTAGTCTTCCATTTTTTGTGAAATTTTAATTTTTCCTTAATGGCCTTGATCGTTGGCAGGGAATACCAGTTAGGAAATCTGCATTTAAAAGTAATTTTGTGAGGAATAAATTCATCAACTGCTCCGCGAACAACTGAATAAAACACTTCAAGCGCCTCGTCAACTGGTAAGTGACTAATAGCCGCACCCCAGTCTACAGACGCGAGTGATGTACGGATACCTGTATAGTTAGCCTTGTGAAAAAGATATTTACGCGAGCAGTTTTCGCGGAGGGAATGCAATAAATTAAATTTAATTGAAAAAGTTAAAGCAGGATGATGGGTGTCCGCGTGCAAAAGTGGATCAAGGCTTTGAGAAAAATCAGAGATGTTATAGGAGTTACTAAGAATAAGGTCCAAGGTTCTGTCGTTAGCATTACGTACGCCGTTTTCTTCTCTAAAATGTATTTTTATTCGTGCCGGATGAAGAACGTTCTACGTTCGAAACAATTGTAGCACTGAAACAATAAAAATATATTATTTCATCGTCCCTTATTGGAAATTTAATTAGCGATGAATTTAGAATCGATTTTGGCTAAAATTAACTCAATCAAACATACTTTTTCTTGCAAAACTAATGACTTTTGTTGTTCGATTTGTGACTGCTATAGTAGCATGGTTCATGAGGAATACATTATTAAAAAAATCACTATTAAATTGCGAACATTTCTGACTGTAGTACCTAAAGATATGATGTACGGGAACGATTTTTAACATTTTCAAAAATATGTCTATTACTACTTAACTAAGAGACATAGAATTTTTTTCTTATTTTTACCAGAACAGGTATGGGTTGGCCTTTCACCCGGTGCCCGCTTGACGTTGAGTTTCGGGACACCCTGTATATACACAGGTGTATCTGAATGACTGCACCAAACTTCAAGGGGTGATTCTTTAGTGAATTTTACAATATCACAAACTTTAATAAATTAATAATTATTATTTGAAATATACACAATTATCTATCTTCCATTCCCCTGTATACTCAATTTTGTGAGCAACTGTATGTTCATAAAATTTTTTTTTGTTAGCTATCATATGTCAAAGTTTGATGGTGAGCTAATAAATCACCTGTATAGGTAAATAATTAAAAATAAAATCATTTGTGAAATAATATTTAGAAAACACCCCTACATAAACTAAATTTAGAAAACTTTCAAAATTAAAGTGATATATGCATTTATAGATTATCTGTCAAAAGATGTTCCCCATGTTCCCTCCCACCAAGACATTTTAAACCTCATTTCAATCCTTCCTTCTAACCTAACCTTTCCAAAATAATACATTTTATTTCTTAGTATTTACCATCACGAAACGGTTAATAAATTAACAAAATTATTAGTTTAAACTTAATTAATAGTAATTAAATAGAATGTGTGAACGAAAACTGACAGAAAAGCAACCTCCAAAGACGCACATGGCGATATAAAAATAGATAGGGCGGTGGCACAAATCTAATTAAAGTTGTATTTAACGAAAAAAATCTTGAAAAAGAAAATGAATAAAAGCTTAGAACCAAAAATAATCGCAAAAAGACCACGCCCTTCGAATCTGAAAGAATTAGTCGAATAAAATGTGAGGTTATGTGACTAAAAGTGAGATGATGTGAAAGAAATACAAGAAAATAACATCCAACAAATCTATAAATGCATAGTTTTCGGTTTCGTTTGAGAAAATTATCCGTATGGGTGGCGGTTTTCGTGCAATTATTGGTAATAACCTATTATTTTTCAATAAAAAAAGATCAGGTGGTCCCTGTTCAAGACACCGTTACATTTATACGGTTTAAAAATTTCACTTGGACAACAAACGTTACATATCACACCAAATACTCGTCGATTGCTCTAAAAAGAGTGCCTACAAGACTTGGTTATACAGATTTTAATACGAGTTTGTGTTATACGAATGGAACGGATGTAAAGGAAATGAGGCGTTCTAATGGTGTTAATTGGAAATGTTTGTGTTTACCTGGATGGCATGGAACGGATTGTGGGCAACCTGAGGTGATTTGGAGAGGTTTGTTAGCATATCGAAAGGCTTTATCGATAAAAGGTCCTAGAAAACATGCCCGTAGAGTAATTTATGTGTGCGAAACGAATGAGTACACTGAAATTTTAACTGAGATACGCGTTAATGAGTTAGATGATGTAGTCGATTTATACGTGTTATACGAAATTAATTCGAATTATTTAGAAAAACGTTTAAATACCAAACGATTTCTTAAAAAACAACTTAATAAAATATTATATTTAAATATTAATGATAAAAATAATTTATGGAAAATTATTAAAAAATTAATAACAAATATTGATGAGGATAATATTATATTAACTAGTGGAATTAACGAAATCCCTAATAAATTAGGTATAGGTTATTTTAAATTTTACAACGATTGGCCCGAACCTATTAATTTCAGATTAAAATATTCCGTTTACGGTTTCTTTTGGACGCATCCATCGAAAACGATTGTAACAGGGGGAGCGTCTACCGTTCGTTATTTAAACGAGGTCTTAAATGACGACTTGATATACCTTAATAGCAATAAAACGCTTTCAAATCTTAGTAATAAAAATTTCATCATTGGCGATCTCAACCATTACGGGGGTTGGTTCTGCGAATACTGCACCGACCCTTTACTTATTATCAATTATTTAAAGGCCAAAGTCAACGACACAATATCCTGGGATAAAGTTCACGTTATCGATAATAATTACATAGAAAATTTAATTGAAAATGGTGTTTATATCGATGGCAAAACCAATTTGAATAGAGCGCACAGAAATCGTGAAAACTATTTTGCACCTGAATTTGCTATCGAAAATTCGTGGAAATTCGATTTTTTATTAGTCAATATGTTTTCTAAAATAGATTATTACGAATAATTTTGATGCTTAACATTGCCTTTGCATGGATAAAATAAATAATAAAACAACAATGTATATTAAATGACAGATAATCATGTATAGTAAAATAATAAACCAATAAAAAAAAATGTAATTTTGAGACAGGAATCTTGTTTCTTTTATAAGACTGCACTTTACAAGAAAACACCACTTATTAAATAACTACATAAATGAATTTTCTTGACCACACAATCCACAATCGTGGATTCTCTTATAAAAATGATATTTCTACAACTGTGATATGTTTATTAACATTGTAAACGAATAATAGTTTTTCCTTTGTGATTGTGTTATAATGTTTATTAAATAAAGATTGATTAAAATAAACCGTTTTCTTTTTATTTACCAATTATGTTTTAACAATGCCAAGGAAGTTCCTAAATAAAGCATCATAAAAAACAAGAATAGATACTAATAATAGACGACTTCTAACTGCTGGTGGAAGTTTAGATCTTGCTAATTGAGACTAGAAACTGCTTACAAAAAGCTTCTAAATGTTTGCAGAAGATTAGATATTGCAGGAAGAGTAGATACTGATAATAGAAGACTTTTAACTGCTGGTGGAAATTTAGATATTGCTAATTGAGACTAGAAACTGCTTACAAAAAGCTTCTAACTGCTTGCAGAAGATTAGATACTGCTAACACATAACTAAATACTACTCAAGGGAACCTAAATACTTCTAGTCAGAGCTTAGATATTTCTTACAGTATACATCTAACTTTTTGCAGAAAATTGTACAGGGTGGGCAAATTTGGGTGTTATTATAGGCTGGCTATTATGGTTTTGCATATAGCAATTGGGTAGTAATTACTGTCCGAACTCGCCTACTATAATCAAAATTTTGAACTTTAGCGCTTACTATTTTGGAATTGAAAATTAACGCTTATTTTCCCCAAATACACCATGCGTGCAATACATCATTGGAAAGTTAAAAATATGCTCTTTTCAGTAACACCATAATCTACTATAGTTTGTATTTAAAAAAATACAACTTTGTGTTGTATCTCAAAAATCATCGAATATTTTTAAAATTTTTCAACGGCAGTATATTCTACATAAAAAAGTGTCTTAAGAACGTATCAACCCCATTTCTCTAATTTCAAAAATAAACGAAATATGAGCATTTTTTGAAATCACGAAAATTTGACTTTTTGGCTATAACTTAAAAAGAAAAGAAGATAGAGGTTTGGTGTTTGCGGGATTGGATTAGTCTCGAAAAAAGAGAAGGGGTCATGGCACCTACTTTTTTCGTATCTCTTATAGTTTCTGAGATAGCCTATAATAACACCCAAATTTGCCCACCCTGTACATTACAAGTTACTTATATTCTTAAATAAAGACTAAGGCCCACTTTTACCACCTCCTGATAAATTTATCCGATAGATAAATCCAGTTCTTAGCCAATGAGAGCGCTTAAAACCGCCGTAACCATGGCAACTATCCTCTAGATAGTTTATCAGGAGGATGGTAAAAGTGGGCCTTAGTTGATATCATTTGAAATTAACAAAAAGTACATGTAAGTATAGAATGTTACATGAAAATAATAGTATCTTGTAGATGACTCAAAACTTATGATCGTCTTATATCTATCTTTAAGTCTGCCGTTGCATTAATCAGTGCAATGTCGTGTAGTCCATTTTCAATTCGCTTTTATCTACTGTTTTCAGTGATACTCAGTTGTAATTTAACTACCGCCATAAATGAGCTTGTAAAATTGTCTAGCAATATTTGGCTTTCTGCCAGCAATATTTAATCTTCTACAAGCAGTATTAGTATTCTGGAACCAATTTGTTGTCTATTGGTAGCAGTATCTAGCTTTGTATAAACAATATCTATCTTTTTAAGCAGTTTCTAGTATTGTATAGGTAGTATTTGTCATCCGCAAGAAATTTTTGGTCTATTAGTATTCTGGAACCAATTCTTTGGCTATTGGTAGCAGTACCTAGCCGTCCATAGACAATATCTATCTGCTGCAAACAGTTTCTAGTATTGTATAGGTAGTATTTATCTTCCGCAAAGAGTTTTTAGTCTTCTGCCGGCAGTATTTAGTCTACTACAAGTAGTATTGGTATTCTGCAACCAATTTGTAGCCTATTGGCAGCAGTACTTAGGTTTCTATAGACAATATCTATCTTTTTAAGCAGTTTCTAGTATTGTATAGGTAGTATTTGTCTTCTGCAAGGAATTTTTGGTCCTTTATAGGAAGTATTTAGTATTCTGCAAGTAGTATTGGTATTCTGCAGCCAATTTCTTGGCTTTTGTCTGGCCAGATATGCATTGGTATAGGTCCGTCGATAGCGGTTAAAGAAGTGCGGCACGACGCCCCAAGAGTCTACGTGTGTAGGCGGTTAAGCTCCGCCGCATGCGACGACTCTTGCAGCAGCTCTGGCGGCATCGTCGCAAGAATCATCGTGTATGGGCCGCTTAAGTTGCAAGAAAGAGAAGTTGATGGTACAGGAACTGTGTTTTTTGGACTGACGATATGATTGGTATGATAAGTAAGGAAAAGTGTATTGTGGTGGAATGTAAGATAGGTATGAAGAGTGTTAGGTTGGGATGCAGAAAGTGGAGAAAACCATGGAGGGGGCAGTAATGAATTTAGCTGGATCAATGTTACGGTTATGATCATAGTGTAGCAGGCCGAGGCACTACAATGGATCACACATTAATATAGAATTGAACAATAATTATTGCGCTGCCTTGGTCGCAAACGACCTTGGCTTCATCAAACAAAGTTGAACAATTTTCATTGCACATGTAAAAGATTAGATACTCCTAATAGAAGACTTCTAACTGATTGGGGAAGTTTAGATATTGTTAATGGAGACTAGAAACTGCTTACAAAAAACTTCTAACCGCTTGCAGAAGATTAGAAACTGCTAACAGATCCTAGATATAGCCTAGATATTTTTTATAGTGAACACCACTTACTAAATAACTATATAAATGAATTTTCTTAACCACAAAGTCCACAATCATTCTTAGAAAAAAAAATGATATTTCTTCTGTGATATGTTTATTAACATTGTGAAATGAATAATAGTTTTTCCTTTGTGATTGTGTTATAATGTTTATTAAATAAAGATTGATTAAAATAAACCTTTTTCTTTTTACTTACCAATTATGTTTTAGCAATGCCAAGGAAGTTCCTAAATAAGGCATCATAAAAAACAAACTAAATTGATGCGATTTCCACAAATCCCCTTGCAGCTCCAAAAAATTAAATGCAACAATCGATCCGGCAATCACAATGCTTTGTCCAACCTCCAATCCATTAATTCCAGCCAATATATTTATAGCATTAGTACAAAAAACAGCCAACATCCCCATATAAACATAGTATAAAAATCCTAAATTTACTACAGTCCCAAACATTTCCCTTAAAGGCTTTGGTATCATTATAGTAGTTGAGTTCACATTTACATAGTAAACCATTAAAAGAGGTAAAGAAGCAATCGTTGGTAACAACAATTTGTGTCTCCATCGTAAATCTAAGACATCATCAGCAAACCCAAGGAGCAACATACAGCATATTGATAACATCGCAGCTATTAACTCTACAAACTAACAACACTATTAAATTGATCAAACATGGTAATTTAAAAAGTATACTTCATCGTGCGGAAATTGGCCGTTAAATAACGAATGACTGAAAGGTACCGGGATGAATAAAAAGAGACTTATTAGAAACATACATCCTGAGACTACTCCTAGAGCTTCCGGTCTAAAAAATAAATTAAAAATTATTAGTACAAATTTATACATAACCTTAAAAAAATTATGACAGCTCAAAAAGTGAGGTTATGTATTTAATAATGAATTAATTAATCTCACTAACAATTTGATAACTTAAATAAGACAACTAATAAATCAAAATACATTAAATTAATAACTTCATCGCAAAAATAAATATTTCAAAAAAGTGAGGTTATGTAATTTTATGTTTAAAATTTTTTCCTTAAGATAACTTACATTTTATCTCCGGTTCTTTTGCTCATATCAATTCCGAAAAGATTTGCTTTAATAAACATGTCTCTAAGTTTAGGAATCAATCTAACAGTGGTCACATAAGCGAAAACGGAGATCATAGCGTTAACGACAATGGGGGCCCACATTTTGAACTGCTTGTTCGCCGGAGCCTCGTCCATATCGAACTGTATCTCCACGTAATCGTATTTTGAAAAACGTTTCAGCTACACATCGTTTTAAATTTTTAAACTATTATGAACATGCTAACCTTGCAATGTTTGATATGTAGTTTGTTAAATAGATAAGAGATGGCGCTTAAATAAAATTGATAAAGTGTTTTTTTTTCTTATTTTATTAATTTAATAATCAATATAAATAAAATTTAAACGGAAACGAATGTGAAGAGATGTTTGCACTAGAGAAGCGGTGAGAGTACTTCACTTTGTGAACAACCTCTAACTACAGCTCTCTGTACCTTTCGCTAAGTACACAAACCATTCGAAATTGTCTCCACTAAAATGGGTATCAAGCTTTGAAAGTATATTCTCATTCTTTCCTGGAGTAATTGACATTTAAAATGAAAACTAATCTTACCTAACATTTTTTGACGGTTTAATTGACATCTGAAAAAAAAGTAATCTTACCTAATATTCTTTTACGGTTTAATTGATATTTTAAAACAAAATTATTAAATTTGAAAATTCTTAATGAATCTGATTACCAATCGGGATATCTTTTTAATCGCAGAAAACCCAGACGATGAAATTTTTTACATATCACAGAAAATAATAAATGTTAATTTAAACAGTGCCACCTATGAGGTGATTTCAAAATTTTTAGAACGTCTTAATGTGTGTACTCTTACACATTACAATTTCGGTTAAATATGTCAACGAAATTGTACAAATAACACATTTACACTGTAATAACGATTTTTTTAAAAATCTTTGTTTAAAACTGTGAATATTGTTGTATAATTTATGATATAATTGATTTAGTAAACAAGAGATGGCGCTTAAAAATTTGATATTTGTTAATTGACTTTTGGAAAACATTTGAATTTATTCTCTCTTTATTTATTTTATTTATATAGAAACGAAATTCAAAAAAAAAATCATAATAATGTTTAGTTTGTGACGTTCTCCAATCAAAGTACGTACATATACTAAAAGTAAATCGAAAGAATCAATTAAAAAAAAAAAGTAGAAAGAATATTTTGAATAGCCCGCCATATTACCGACTCCCTTCACTTACCCATCTTCACGCGTTTCCGTTTTGTTACCGGCCGGTCTATTGGACACGGCCAGCTAAAATTAGTCAGTTTTCCGAAGATACTCGTTGAGGTAAGTTGATGGGTGTTTGGTGTAGCTTTTTATTCCCACATTGAGCTTGTTATAATTTACCATTTTCATAATTAAATCGGTTATTTCGTTTTCTTATGACAATTTGTTTATTTGTCAATCATTATTTATTTATTATAAATCCCCTTTTTTATTTTAAAACTAAATAACTAAATTTTCAGAAAATCGCCATTGGGAGACCCGTTAGCTTTTAAATCTGAAATTATCGGTAGAATAGAAGGTCATCAACGTCCTTTTATTATGTAAGTATCACATTTTAAGGTCTAGGTTAGATTGCACATTTTATTTTTTTCATTTCCGTGATAGCTTTGCGGTAAAATGCATTTTATTGATTTATGCTTGCTGACGTAGATGCGCGTTAAAACGTGTATTCTCTTTTCGGGTTGCATCTGCTACATTAAAACCATTGCATTGTTTGATATTATATCGCAATATTTTCAAGCATATCGCAAAATCGATCATTTATACCAGTTTCTTTCATAAAGATGAATTAAATTTAATCATTAACTCAAATGCATGTACAATATTAGTTTTTTTTTTTTTTTAATTCAAGATTTTTCATGTGGCTTAAAATCGACGATTTTTTTAAACAATGTGAAATGACCCAAAAAACACGTTTAAAATAAATAAAAAGTGCGGAAAAGTGTAGAACATACCGAAAAATCACATTAAATTTTTAATGAGTCATCACATTTTGTGACGTCACAAGCAAAGCAATGCTAACCATGCATTTTCGTATTAAATCGGTCAATACCTAACTTACAAATTGTTTATTTTATAGCCACGCACAAAATCAATCTAATAAACTTAAAAGTAAAGTTATTTTGCACTAAACTAGGTGAGATTACAACGTATATTTACGGATGAAATACCTTTGTTTTTCTTAAGCTTTCGATGCATAACGACTGATTACCTGTCGTTAGATAGACACTAGAAACATTCGGATTTAGCCCCACGTCTCTCAAGACGGCTAAACCCGAATGATTCTAGTTCTAGATCTTGTGTTAGTTCTAGTGCAAAACTAGAACTAACACTAGACCGAAAACTAGAAACATTCGGGTTTAGCCTCACGTCTTCAAGACGGCTAAACCCGAATGATTCTAGTTCTATGTCTTGTATTAGTTCTAGTGTTAGTGTAAAACTAGAACTAACACTAAAACTAGAAACATTCAGGTTTAGCTGTCTTAAAAGACGTACAGCTAAACCCGAATGTTTGTGGTTCTAGGTCTAGTGTTAGTTCTACTTTTCTTTCAATAAAAATATACCACAATATAACGCTAAATAACATTTAAAACTAGAACTAGAAACATTCGGGTTTAGCCGTACGTCTCTCAAGACGGCTAAACCCGAATGATTCTAGTTCTAGGTCTTGTGTTAGTTCCAATAAAGTTGACGCTACTTCTACTTTTTGGCGCCAGTAACAGTATTTATAAAGAATACGTGTAACTATTAACGTGTTTGTCCAACTAAAATGAACAAATCCACTAATATATCGTCCAAAAAATGGACATCAGAACAAACACTACTATTTCTAGAAACATGAACAATATCCTTATTTCTGGAATCAGAAAATTCCTCAATATAAGGACCGACTAGCACGAAATAAAGCTGTCAGAAGGATAGTTGAAATTATAAAGAAAACAGTTCCTAATTTTGATGAAACCTCTGTAAAAGCAAAAATACGAAGTTGTATACGCAAAGTACTTCACCATAGAGCACTACACATATAAATTTAGAAATTGTGCTTTTTGGCAAATGATACATATATTGCAAGGATGTATAAGAATCTCTAGAAGCCAAAAATCTTAAAGTTGCTTGCAGTTTTACGTGAGCTGGAATGGCATTCTTAAATGATTAAAAAAATTCTTGCTGATGTTTATGGCATAACTCTCTAATTAAAGTACTAGCTTTTTTTTGTTAATAACGTGTGCAGTTCCAAGGAGCACATTTGAACTACCATATTGATGTTGCTAGTTCTTTCTCCAGATTCATCGTATAGATATCAATTGGAAGAGAAGGAAAACAAAGATGTCGACGTCTCATTAAGTTTAAGTTTGAAAGTTTTACAATTTTTTTCTATTTTTCGGCCTATTTCAAAATTTTGTATTTTATCTTTATGGTAATTGTTCTCATTATTTAAATATTTTCAATCGTTTTTGGGCTTAAAATATTTAATACGTAATAACGCTTCGTAACCTCAAAATTTAACCTCAGTTTTCACAACGCGCTTTTGAAGAAATGTTTTTAACAGATTCAGAGAGAATTCCATGTTTTTGCATCATTTCTCATTTTTTACCATGTGGTCCAATTAATTGACGTTGTGTCCGAAGATGACTTCAAGTTGAAACACGTGTAACACATAAAAATAATAAATTTTCATACGATTCATCTTTTAAGGCCAAAAACCTGGTTTTTTCTTTCCTTCTCTTCCAATTGGTACTATATTGATGCCAGCGCGAAGTACATCATTTGACGCCATTTTTGTTACTGTGCCAGTACACAATTATAACATTTATGTGGAAACTATTTCTGGTGCCAGCTAATTGGCGCCACTAAACTGGCTTCTTACTGGCGCCAGTAATCCGTGCATGTGGAAACTTAGCTTAAAGGTGGTCCCACACGACTGGTGTACTTGGCAAATATTTGTCTACTCGGATACACTTGCGTAGCGTCAGGCAGCTCACATCGTTATATGTATTTTTTATGTTACACGTAAATTAACTATGTAAGGCCAATGTTTACACAAATATTTGCCTACTTGCGTACTTGCCAATTACACCAGTCGTATGGGATCACCTTAACACTAGACCTAGAACTAGAAAGTATCGTCTTGACGCACGGCTAAACTCGATACTTTCTAGCATTAGATTGTGGTATATTTTTATTGAAAAGAAAACTAGAACTAACACTAGACCTAGAACTAGAAAGTATCGGGTTTAGCCGTGCGTCTTCAGATTTAACTTTTAATGGAATTAATACGTAGAACTAACACAATACCTAGAACTAGAATCATTTGGGTTTAGCCGCACGTCTCTAAAGACGGCTAAACCCGAATGATTCTAGTTCTAGGTATTGTGATGAGTTCTAGTGATGGTACTAATGTAAAACTAGCACTAACACTAGAACTAGAAAGTATCGGGTTTAGCCGTGCGTTTTCAGACCTAACTTTAAATGGAATTTCTACACAAAATTCTGAAATAAATCAGTAAATTAGGTGGATCCGAATGTAACGTTTAATCGGAATCAGGTATATATTTTAGATTATCTTTAGTTTATAGATGATAAACGACATTTTAATCGTTGTGCGTCGAAAACCTAAGAAACAACCGTATTTCACTCGAAAATATGCGTTTTAACCAAATGTGCTATGAAAATATATAGTTAGCACGGTCGATGACGTCACTTTTTGTCGAAATTTTAAAGTGATTTTGCCACACTTTTTTTTTATTTGTAACTGCTTACTTGAGTGATTTCCCGTCGATTAAAAAAAAATGTTTAAGCGACATGATGATTCTTGAATTATACTTTTTTTTGTTTATTTATTAATTTTGATTTATTTAAATAGGTCTTATGCAAAAAATAACGGTAACTCCTTCAGAGGACGTAACGGCAATTCGTTTCGATGCGGCGGTGATGGAAATAGTTACTCCAACGGCGGTAACAGTAGTAGCAACAATAATAAGTTTCGTAATAATAATCAAGGCGGATCGCGGTTTTCAAAATCATCAAGTTTTCAAGGCAATCGTCTCCGTAAACCCGAATGGGACATGAAAGATCTACGTCCGTTTAAGAAAAACTTTTACGTAGCTCACGCAAATGTCGTTAATCGGTCCTCTTATGAAGTAGAACAATACAGACAATCGAAACAGATCACTGTTGAAGGGGATGCTCCGAATCCTATTCAAAATTTTGAAGAAGGAAATTTTCCTGATTATGTTATGGGTAGTATTGAAAAGCAGGGTTATGATTCTCCAACAGCAATTCAAGCCCAAGGTTGGCCGATTGCTATGAGTGGCAGAAACATGGTTGGAATCGCTCAAACCGGGTCAGGAAAAACATTAGCTTATATTTTACCAGCAATCGTTCACATTAACAACCAACCACAAGTTGAAAGAGGCGAAGGTCCAATTGTATTGGTTTTAGCCCCAACCAGAGAACTTGCGCAACAAATTCAACAAGTCGCAAACGTGTTTGGGTCATCTTCGTACATCAGGAACACCTGCGTTTTTGGTGGTGCCCCGAAAGGGCCGCAAGCGAGAGATCTCGAGCGCGGTGTTGAGATTGTTATCGCAACGCCAGGACGTTTGATTGATTTCCTCGAACGCGGAACGACCAATTTAAGGCGGTGTACATATCTGGTTTTAGATGAAGCTGATCGTATGCTCGATATGGGTTTTGAACCCCAAATTCGTAAGATTATTGAACAAATACGACCTGATAGACAAACGTTGATGTGGTCAGCTACGTGGCCAAAAGAAGTTAGAAAATTATCTTCTGATTTTTTGGATGAATATGTTATGATTAATATTGGATCTTTACAATTATCTGCCAATCATAATATTTTACAAATTGTTGATGTTTGTCAAGAACATGAAAAAGAAATGAAGTAAGTAATATTATTTATAAGTATAATAAGTCTGTATTCAAGTTTTTTTTTTTTTTTTCATTAAGATGCAATTAATTTCAAACATTTAGTTCATTCACTATTATTTGCTGATACTAAAGTAAAGCATCATGAGCAATACTTATTATGACGTCTGGTTTTACAACTGTGACCAACTGAATCATTTGATGATGTTTAACCCTTTGGCAAGCGCGTTTCATAATATGCATTCATAATATATATCACTTCATGCCACTAAGAGAAAAATGGCAAATTAAGTGATAAAATAAAAATTGTTTGATATAACATCAACTAATCATTTATTTTAACAAAAACGTGTGTTAAAACAAAAATGCAATAATAGAAAAATGTGTCTTCTTCCATTTGATAAATGGACACAATAATTATTGCCAGGAATAAATAAGTGATAAAATTAAACATTTATTAATAACGAAACATTAAACATTTATTTTTGCAAAAACAGTCTTCAATCAGTCTTCTTCTATTTGACAATTTTATCAGCAAGTAGCGCAAAGTACAGTTTCTTTCGAGTGATTTTTGCAAACAAATTGATGACATGTACTACAAGTAACTAGTTTTATTATTTTTATGGACATTACCAAGTTGGCACCTGCCATTTCGATTTTGGTTTGCTGCTAAGGGTATAGTTTCCGATATTTCTGGTGGTTTTTATAGCCCTCAAACAATAGTGGCAGTAATTATCACCATGAAAAAGTACCTGGACGCGATTTGTGATAGTCCCTCCTAGCAAACTAGGTCCAGGGGCACTTCTTTTTTATTGTATTTTAAATTACGCCTCAAAAAAAAATATATACAGTGCTTCCCAAAAGTAACAGATAAATTTGTTAAAACAATTAAAAACGATTTATAGAAAAATCGTTAAGACGGGTCTGAGGATTTACATTTTTTATTATATACATTTTTTTCGCGATTTTTCAACCAGTTATGACGTTATCGCTATTTTTTTCAAATACCAATTCTCCATTTTTAATACGGAATATGAAAGAGGACTATTTTCTGAATTTAATGCAGCCAAAATTAATATTAGTTACATAAGAAAATTTTCGAGAAAAATTGCCTTACAGTTAATCATGATTTTCCATTCATTTTAGGTAGAAAAATAGCAATAGCCATACGTATCCATGGCAACCAGTTGTATATCTGATACAGTTGGTTGCCATGGTTACGCATGGCTACTGGTATTTTTCTATCAATTGAAAGGAATATCATGAAACTTTAAGTAACTTTAAGGTATGTAACCAATATTAATATTGACTGTACTAGATTCAGAAAAAAGTCCTCTTTCACATTCCGTAATAGAAATGGGGTATTGCTATTTGAAAAAAATATTGATGACGTCATTACTCGCTTAAAAATGGCGGAAAATTTTAAAATCTATACCAAACAATTGCAAAAAATTTAAATCTTTAGACCCGTCTCAGCGATTTTTCCATAAAGTATTCTTAATTGTTTTAACGAATTTATCCGTTACTTTTGGGAAACCCTGTATAGTAAAAAACACTTAAACAACAGGGTATTAATTGTTTAGACTCTAAAAAAAAGCACTTAAACAGTATTTAGAGTACTAATTTTTGTTTACATTTGAAAAATACAAATTTTAAATGAATTGTTGTATTTTCACACAAAGTAATGGTATTTAAATTTTTAAATATTTTGTTTTTGTAATTTCCGTTAATGCGGACCTGAACAACTCACGCCAGAATTTGGGATTTTTAAACTACTTGTTTACAAAACCCCGTCTTTGTTCGTTATATGACTGCAATTAAGTCATAAAAACCACCAGAAATATTGGAAACTATATCTCTCGATATTGGGAGAGAAATTCTACCAAAACTTTCAGAAGTGTCTGAATTTTGGCTCATGTTCTTCCATAAAAGCCAACCCCAGTTCATTTAAAAATTTCCTTTGTCTAGGGGGTTTCTCTAGTGGTTTTGAAAAATAACAAGAGGCCACCTTCTGGTAACTCTTTCAGTAGTATAAAAGGCACACTTCTAGTCAACAGTATCTACACCACTTTTTGTGCAAGATGGGATTATTTCTGGTTTTTTGTCAACTTAATCTGTGTCGTCCATTGTAGAAAGTAAAATTACAGCTTTATTATTTTTGGATACATAGGAAATAATGGTCATATCTTCTTGAAACCCAAATAGAGTAGTTCCCACAGTACGCGATTTATTTGGAAGAAACTTAGGAGAAATTCCTTTTTTGATTTTTTCTTCAACCAATTTTCCATTTTCCAGAAGATAAACAGCCAAAGGATAGCTAGTATAATAATTAACCTCTGGACTATGTGGAACGGTTTATTGGATGTCTTGTAAGGTCCATCGCGTTGTATTCCACAATATATCTCTAATATCCAAGTATAGAAGGTCTTGCTATCACAGAGAGCATACATTTATTTTTATATTGTAAGATAGCCAACTAGACATACTTAAGGTGCCTAATGGGTTGCGACTAACCATATTTTTTATAATACCACATCAAAATGGACAAAGTGCTGCTGCGCGCTCGCCAGAGGGTTAATTTAAGCGTTAAATTCATTTTTCTTTTAAAAATTGTATTTCGACATCTCTCTACGCCCCCACATTACCAATGATGAGAAAATTAAATGAAATATTCTGTGATTATACTTTAATAACCACACCTAACCTCTAAGAAGACCTGATATTTATCTAAAACTATAATTTAATCTATTAATAATAACCCAAAAGCACATTTTTATAATTGACATTTGTTTAAGATTAAATAATCTCCTCCAAGAAATTAATGAAAATGGCGAATATGGAGCAAAAACGATTATTTTTGTTGAAACTAAGAAGAAAGTCGAAGATATTACGCGGAATATACGAAGATACAAGTGGCCCGCTGTTTGTATGCATGGCGATAAAAGCCAACAAGAGCGGGACTATGTACTTCGTGAATTCCGTAATGGAAGGTCAAATATTTTGGTGGCTACAGATGTAGCTGCTCGAGGATTAGGTAAGCTGTTAATTTAATTACAAAAATTATTATTCAAAAAAATCATTTAATTGTGTTATTGCGCGTCCTTTTTTTTGTTTTTAAAATGTTAAAAAAAGAAAAAAGGCTTATAGTAGCATTATACGGGATTTCTCAGACTGGCTTTTTAATTGGAAATCATTTAATTGTTAATCTTAAAATGGTGCATTTAACACTAACTTTTTTTAATAGGTAAATTTTTACTTTTTTAAAGACTTTTTGTTTTTGTGCTTTTTTGTTATCTTTTTTCTTTGTGGTGATGGGATGGATTAATTTCTTAAATAATCAAGTCTTAATAAATCTAAGTTCATATAATCTTTGATAAATCATTATCATTAAATCAGCATCATTTCTTTACCGTTTCTCTAGAAAGCTTTAATTTTAGTGGATATTTATTCATTTAATTTCTTTTAAGTTTATTTAATCATTTTTTATCATGTAATAATTGGGTTGGGTTGTGGGTAGTGTAGATGTGCTGTTTTTTAAAAAATAACTAAAATATAAACAAATTTCCCCATTCCAATATCTTTTCTACGAAAAACTAAACAGTCTGGTTTATCCTTTTTGTTTCAGAGGCACGTGCAGGATGATGAGCGAATTTAGCCCAAAAAAAAACTGATTAAAAAGATTTACTGTATAACAGTAAATAATGAAAGCTAAACGCCTCTCTATTTTGTCGCCTTGAACGGTTGGCAATTTAGTCTTGTCTTGCGGTGTCTCAATTGCACAAATACAGAAATACACAGTCAAAAAAAAGTGATTAAAAAAAAAAACGTGTAAAAGTTGCGGAGGGCTGCGATTTGTTGTCGCAGGTTTATGAAGACCGATGCTGAAGATTATCAATTGTGTCCCAAAAAAAATCCTTATTTATCCTTTCTGTCCATTTTTCAATGAAATCTTTTTTTTGTGCTTTATTTTATTTTTATTGTGACAAAATAATTGGTCTTCGGCGTTCGGTCGGAAATCGCAGTGGATTCAACAATTTATTACTGTGAGGATCTTCTGCGCCCCCCGCTAAGCTCCGCACCTGTCTGTCGATGCTATTATAGCTCTTCTACCGTTTTGTTGATACATAAGCCAAGCGCCTTGTGGATTCTGTGAGTTCTCGAGCGCAATGGTTAGTATCCAGTACTTTTTTTTTAATACCTTAAATTAATATATTTTTATTTCAATTTAAAAAAGCAAATTTTTTAAGATTTTTTTATTTTTATTGGAAAGAATCAAAATAATGCATGTTTTCTAACCATATTTTACAAATAAGCGAATAAAAAAAATATTGAAAAAATGCTTTTACTAACTTTGAATTTTTAACAAGTTGTTGATTTTTATATGTGTTTTTTTTTCTTTTTATTCTTGCGATTAGATGTTGAAGGAATTAAATATGTGATCAACTTTGATTATCCAAATTCGTCAGAGGATTATATCCATAGGATAGGAAGAACGGGACGTTCAGATACAACAGGGACTTCTTATGCGTTTTTCACACCCAATAATTATAAACAAGCTAGGGATTTAGTGTCAGTTTTACAAGAAGCCAATCAGGTAATTTATAAATTGGAATTATTTCTAAAAGCCACTTTACAGTTCGCAAGTTTCATTACCGGCAAGAAATATTAATTTATCTTGCACGCATGCGCAAATGACGCGTTCTTTTTGATATTCTTGCAGATGATAGGTTTGGACATATAGTTCGTTTTTTTTTTCTATAATACTTGTCTATGTAATTTTTTTAGCGTTTCTGTTGGTATTATCTAGGACCCTTATAAAATTTATGTTGTTTTCCCGATTTTTAGTAACATTTTCAGTAACTAAATAGTTGAGGTTAAAATACTAATAAATGTTTAGATAAATACGATTTTAACGAAGTACATATTTGTTGTAAAAACGTGCTACAAAGTAATTAAATCGAACAATAGTTATTTACATAACCAGTTATGAAAAGACAAATTTTGTTTGACGAATGTAATAGTTGTTAGTTTTGCAAATTACGTGAGTTAAACAAAATTAGCCGTTTCATGACGTGTTAAGTACAAAATTTTATCTAATTCCTTTGAAAAAGCAATTTTTGTTCAAAATTTTACTTATTCTATTAGTGACAGATGTCAATTTATCAATTTGTAGTTAGGTTATGGAATTCATTACATCACTACTATCCATGCAAAAAATCGAGGACCCTCACTTTAGAGATCGATACCTTCGGAATCGCTCGATAAAAAAAATTGCGACAAAGTTTGCTGTAATCAGTGAACATTTCTGCGTATAACATGTTAATTTGGAAATTTTCGGGTACGCGGTTTTTCTTTTATCGCGAGTTAAGTGAAAAAAGTACCCGCTTTTTGAGAGTCCCAGCAACTTTGTGTACTTTGCGATTTTTTGTGCGTTCCAGACAGGACGTCGTGCCTTATTTCTTTATGTAGGTAAAATAAAGGCGCGACGTGCTGTCTGGGACCACCATCTGTTCCGATTTAACGGAACCCTCCTTTCCTCGCATAGCTTATTTCTGTTTCTCTTTAAGTTTTAATTCCATTTAAAATTAAAAAATTAGGGAGCAAAAATTTTGAAAAACTGATAACGGAATCCGAGAACGGACATTATTTGACATATTTTGGTAAAAATCGCGTTGAAATCCGTCAGGTCGTTTTCGAAATAACCGTATCCTACTAAACCGCGATTTTCCGCGAAACTATATGGAATATCGAAAAAATAAAATATGCCCCACATTAAGAACATATCGGTTTACCACCAGTTCAAATTTGAAATTTTTTCGTCAAATAGTTTTGGAGAAAAAAATCGCTAAGTAGACAAAGTTGCTGCTGGCACTCTTAAGGCTAGGCGCAAATTGAGACGCGTGTGACGCGTGCGACATGACACAGCGCAGCGCGTACTTTTGTAGCAATAGGAAATCAATGTGACAGCGCAAATTGATCGCGCGTCGCGACGCAGCGCGACTCGCGTTGACACGAACACGCGCGACGCAGTGGCAGTGGCACAGTTTTTCGCGCCGCACGTGCCGCACGTGTCAAAAAAAAAAATAAAAATAAATAAATAAAATAAAGTAAAATTAAATAAGCATATTAAAATAAATTAAATATAAAAATATATTTAATTTATGATATATCGTATTTAATGCCCGACCGAAATTTCGGTTTCTGTTTCGGATTCGACCAGTTTCGGCCTAAAATAGGGATTTCGGCGAAGTTTCGTTTCGGCTGTATTTTGGCCGAAACCGAAACTACGCCGATAGAGCTTCGGATGACCGTCGACTTTACTCGACACACGTGTTTCTTGAGAATAATAAACATAAATTCCATTTTCATTTGCTCAACGGTGTTTACAGAATATCCTGTAATGATTGTAATAAAATATACATTGGTCAAACAGCTTGAAATCTACTAACTCGTTTTAAAGAACATACCAAAGACAAAAATTCTGCTATTTTTAAACACCTTTTAGAAACTAATCATAAAATAAGCCTTAAAAACATAAAATTAATACATCACCAACCTAAATGGTTGAAACTAGAAACTTGCTGGAAGAATTTGAAATCTCGAAACAATGGAAAAATTTTTTTTTTTTTAAATTTTGTTTTTCAATTTTTTGTCATTTTAAATTGCCCATGACTTTTTATTTTACATAGGTAAAAGTTATTAGGGGCCTTCAGTTTTTTTTTCGTCAACGAGTATAATAATACTTCTTCCCCTTCAGCACTCCAGTCTGAATCAGATTCAGAGCTTAACAATAACTCTAGTTTTCTTCTTTTCTCGTTCATTGTAAGATAAAAAACCGCGTTACTAGTGATCGCGAGCCGTAAAAAACTGCGTGGCAATTTGCGAGTGTCAACGCTACGCGTGCCACGTGTTCGCGTCATGTCGGTCGTGTCACGTCATGTCGCACGCGTCATACGCGTCTCAATTTGCGCCTAGCCTAAAAATCGGGTACTTTTTCATTTAACACGCGATAAAAAGAAAACCGTGAATCCGAAAATTTTCAAAGTAACATATGTTACGTAAAAATGTTCACTGATTTCAATAAACTTTACCGCAATTTTTTCCTTCGAGCGGTTACGAAGATATCGATCTCTAAAGTGAGGGGCCTTGACTTTTTGCACGGATAGTAGTAGTGATGTAATGAAATCATTACATCACTAGTTATAAAAAAAGTGACGTTACAAAACGTCAGATAGACATGTAATAGTTATTTACGTAACAAGTTATGAAAAGACTAATTTTGTTTGACGAACGTAATAGTTGTTAATGCAAAGTACGTGAGTTAAACAAAATTAGCCGTTTCATGACGTGTTAAGTACAAAATTTTATCTAATTCCATTGAAAAAGCAATTTTTGTTCAAAACTTGACTATTCTATTAGTGACAGATGTCAATTTGTAGTTAGGTTATGGAATTTATTACATCACTAGTGATGTAATGAAATCATTTCATCACTAGTTACAAAAAAAGTGACGTTACAAAACGTCAGATAGACATGTAAAATTGAATTTTCATAATGGAATTAGATAAAATTTAATTTTCATAATGAAATTAGATAAAACACCTTTTCTAGGTAAATAAATGGCAAATAAACACCCCACAACATTTTTATGCACCTTTTCTTTTTGAATAACGAAAGCTCAAACGTCAGTGTGACATATTTATTTCAAAACATGATAAAACAAAATTTCCTGTTAATTTTGCCAACTTTACAACAATTTGGCAGGTATTATAGAAAAAAAAATGAACTATATATTTTTTGCGCTGAAAGTATGGTTAGTTATTTAGTTACTTTTTGTGTTGCCAACTGTAAAATATAGCGACATAACGTGTTTTGTTGGTTTGTTTGTGTACATGTGCCTAAATTTTTCAAAAAATATGTATGCAGCATTGATTGCAACTGAAATATTGCAGTTAAAAGTTGCCAAATGTAAAGCCAATCGCGCCAGATCTTGCCGCAAGATACCTTGCATGCAAGAAAAATTGCTTACTGTAAAGTGGAAAATTTTTATTTAACTTCATACTGTTCAAAAATGTTATAGATACACGTCAAGCAGGTCTTGTTACAGTATTCATTTAGATATTCTAACTTGTACTGTTACAAGTCGCCTACCAGACTTATTTTATAACTATTAATTTCCTCTCAAATTTGGCATGCCTTCGCCTTGTTACATCAGTGAAGCATGAATGCTAATGGGAGGTAGATTAAATTTGGGGAATATGCCTTCGGTGTTCACATAAATTAAAATCTGGATTCCATCCTCAAGTTCTCCAACATTTCACACATCTTGTATATCATAAATATTAATTTTATTATTAACATGAATTAATTAATGTTTTTTCTTTTTTAAATAGATGATAAATCCGAAATTAACAGAGATAGCAAATAGATTTTCTGGTAGTTTTGGTGGAAAAAGTCGATGGGGTTACAACGCACGAGGACGTGAAAATACAGGTCCAAGAAGTCACCATCGTTTTGGAAACGGCAACGGTTTGCAAAATCGATTTAGGACGAACGGCTACGCGAACGGTAATAATGATTCGTACAACTACAATTAGAAGATTTTAAAGTAATTTTTAATTCTGGTATAAAAAAAATGTTTTTCTTTTTATAGTACTATTGAGCGTAGGTTATTAGGGCGAGCGGAGACGTTTTAATACTCGAAGACTTATTGCGATCTCACTCCTTTCGGTATTATTTTTTTTTTTTTAACTCGCATCATTCCAACGACGGAAAATGAATCTCTTGGAAATATAAAATCGAAGATGGTTTTTCGAAATGGAAATATTTCTACGTCGACGGCCGGGAGATGTAGAAGTAATTTTATTTCGGATTTGTTGTTTTTAAGAGGATTTATAGTCTGATTGGAACGAAACGTTTTGTACACTGCGTAATCGACTGATGAATCAGAAATCTAACGACGCGCGGTTTATGTAAGCGAAAATTGTACCGGATGTTAGGTCTTTTTCGTGTCTGTGATTAGAGTAGATGATCGAACCCCCTTTTTTGCCTCCCCCGAATGTTTTTTTTTTTTTTGAAGATTTTGCACACAGGTATTTAATTTATAATTATGACTGCGGTTGTTTTTATTATTTATTTTTTTATTTATGGATAACTCTACGTGGAGTTTTTGAATATTTCGACGTTAAAATAATGGACGTCTTGGAGTAAATTAAAAGTTTAGTTTGAATTTTATAAACTGTGTTGTTTATTATTATTAGTTTCTTTTTGTGAGAGTAGTAAAATTTCTTTTTTCAGTCGACAAATGTTTGATTCTTATGTATTTATGTACCAAGATTGTGTTGACTAAAATTATAATAAATATTTAATGTCTGACCTTTTACCTTTTCATAACCTGTCTTATTTTAATTTTCTTGTTTTAAGTGATCACACGTAGTAATAAAATATATAATTCGTTAAATCCAAATAATTTTGCATAAACTGTTAGTATTTGATAATCTTTGAATTAAGCTTATAAGACTTACTCAAAGGGATCTAAATATACGCCTTAGCCTCTGGGCTTTATTCCATGTTGATAGTTCTGGTCCTTCCTGCAATTCTCTTAATTCGTTGTTAATTAATTGTCTTCATCCTCCCAGGTTGATAACATATTTTGGCCCATAGTAAGATCTTTCTTTCTAATCTGCTTAACTCTTGGTGAAGATTGTTGAGTGGTACCATAACTTACTACAGGGCTTATGAGCGTTTTCTACAGCCCCTTGTTAAAAGTTTGGACCTTTATTTCACTACAGATATTTAAACTCGTTCACCATTCCAAATTTGTTACCTCTAATCTATGTCCTATTATCATGTATTTGGTTTTCCCTTCATTTATTTGCACTCCTAGGTATTTTTCCGCCTTCCTTTAATTATTCAAGGGCTTCCTCTAACGCTGCTCTAATTCTTCCAAGCACTTCATCCGCATACCGCAGTACTTGAAGTTGATGATTGTAGGTATATCGTACCTCTTGGGTTCGGTACAATATAGGTGCTTGAGGCAAGACTTGTTAAGCCCACACAGTGAAGTCTTTATTACCATAAAAATAAACTATGAATTATATATTCGAATTATTAAGAAACTTTTAAAAAGTTATGGTTTTATAAATAAATTTTTAATTATTGATCTTTGAGTAAATCAAAAAGTTTTCTATAAAGATCGTGACTGCAATAAGAAGTGAAAGATTACATTTTTGATATATAGAGGGTGCTAAATACATTACTTCAATAATAATTTTTTAATTATTAAATACTACTTAATAGAACAATGGCAAATAAAAAGAATGTTTAAATAATAAGGATTTTGTGGAAGCGATTAAGAAAATGTGTAAAAACGTTACTTTTCAACAAATTCTTTGAAAATAAAATGGGTAAACCTAGATTTCTGATTTATTTAATGATTTTTTGGCGTTTTTCATTAGCTCAAAGTTATAATTCTGTTCATTATGATCCTACAATACGCGGTAAGTTTTTATTTAGTGATACATTTAATTTATATTTTTAAAACATGTTTTAATTTTAGTAACCATAGATGAAAAACTGGTTTGTGTCTCCGATACTACTTTTTGGCACTTTAATAATTGCCTCATTTGTGGATGTTCCGAAAATTTAATAGCTCATTGTTATCATATGTGTATTTAATTTTAATTTTGTAACAAAATGAATAAATAAACAAAGTATTAATAAACAAAACTGGAGTATAATACTTTTTTTATCTTCTGTGTGTCTATTTATGTTTCAATATATTCCATATGTTTGTTTATAATACTAAAGTTGTTTGTAATAATTTTTAGGCCTCCAATCATTTATTGCATTTATGGACAAACTTATTCACCCATATCTTCAAGAGGAAGATAGATTGATTCAAAACAAGGTATTTTCTTGTACTACATTTTTTAAATATTTCTTGTAACCCTATGTTTTAGGAGAATATACAACTATTAAAGGAAAATTTGAACCATTTCGATCACCGATATCATCAATTATTAACGAATAGACTCAATAACGTGGTAATATTTATTATGTTTTTGACTTTAAAAAATATTTTCTAAATAACTTATTTTAATCACTTGAATCAATTTAGGTTATATAAATATTCTTAAAAGTTTTTCTATTTAAATTAAATCAAAGAAAAAAATGTTGAGATGTCTCTTTTAACCTTTAAAAGTCTCCACATTTCTTAAAACCGTTTTTCACACTCCTCTGAACATATCCTTGGAAAAGCACGTCAATGGTTTCGATAGGTGTTGTGTAAAGTGTCTCGAAATTACGCAAAATTGCTCTTCCCACAATCTTCCGATGCAGTCAAGCGAGGGAAAATGACGAAAATTACGAAAATGACTTTCCATCCCTCCAAAAACGTTTAACGATTCAATTCACTCCGACGTTTTTCCATCGCCGTTACATTCATTGACACCTTTACAAATCTACCTTTACAAAAGACTCTTTCTCTGTGTATATAGTTATTTAGTATACTTGTAATTCGTAACGTTTTATGTTACGAATTAAACACCAAACATAAATATTTGCTTTATTATTATCAAAGATTAATTGTTCATTTTCGATTAATCAGAACATTAAAATCTTTTTAATCCTTGTAAATTTATAAACAAAATTTGAACGTTTTGTAACACAAAAAAGATCCTTCGATTTCTCTTCAAGAAATGAAACTGCCAAATAAGTATTTAAATCAATCACAAAGAAATCAGTTTCGATTTCACATTTTAGTGCTTTAAAGTCATGATTATGCTGCAATCTAATATAATTATGCATTATAAAGCATTTTCTGTAATAAAGTAATTTGAAACGTTTAACAGTAGCACTCAAAATGTTTATATGAATAAGGTAAACAAGTTAAGCAACTATTTTAGAGACGCCAATATGATTTGTAGTATTCGGCACAAAAATTTGATTTTATTGATTATATCCTAAATACCTACGTGCCTTAATCATTTAGACATAGCTACACTAATATTAAAAGTTTTCGCGAAGAACTAGCAAACTTAGAAGTTACTCCAGACATTGGCAACCACAATGTGGACAAGCAAATAAGTCCAAATTTAGCTCATCTTTCAAAAAGCTGTTTTGAAGAATTTTTTCAAACGTTTATAATCATCACGAAAAAGGGTGGTTATAACCAATTGATAAGTTCTCAGGTGTATTTCAAGAGATATTCTCTTGAATTCAATTTATACATTAACTTGCAGATACATATCTTTAATTTTTATATTTTTAAATATTTGGACCATAAAATCCAAAAACATTAAATGTAGACTTGTCTAAGGTCCACTTTTACCATCTTTCTGATAAACTATCTAAGGGATAATCTAATGGCTTTTTTAGCGCTCTCATTGGCTAAAGCGCCAATTTATCTATCGGATAAATTTATCAAGAGGTAATATAATAACATTATAACTTTCGAGGACTCATATTCCTTGATTATTTACCAAGTCACGTTAGTTGAGGTGATGCTATTTAGCTAAGAACAGTTACTTGAGAGCCATTTGATCGTTAAAATTATGATTACCAACATACGACAGCATGTCTTTTAATGTGTGTCAAAAGTTAGTGTCCAAATTAGCCGCGTGCTAGTTGTATTCTTTTAAGTTTTTAATTTTAAGCTGTAAAAAAAGAATTTTGCCAAAAAAGCTAGAAAAAGAGATTGCTATATATCGCACACAATTCAATTTTTTTATAAGTGCAATAACAAAAATAACTCAGAATAAGCAGTATATCTGATGAGGGTCCACTTTCCTAATTTTATATGTTTAGATATGTTGTACATATTCCATATTATCCATATTCAGAATGCGGCAAAACTTATCTGTCTTAGGGCCGGTTGTACCACCTCCCGATAAACTATCTAACGGATAATTACCATGGATACAGCGGTTTTAAGCGCTCTCATTGGCTAAGTGCGCCAATTTATCTATCGGATAAATTTATCGGGAGTTGGTACAACCGGCCCTTAGGCTCGTTACTACCATCTTCTGGTTAAGCTATCTAAGGGATTATTACCACGGTTACGGCTATTTTACGCGCTCTGATTGGCTAGTAGATGGGTTTATCTATAAGATAAATTTATCTAACAGATGGTAGTAATGGACCTTAGGCCCACTTTTACCATCCTCCTGATAAACTATCTAGAGGATAGTTGTCATGGTTATGGCGGTTTTAAGCGCTCTCATTGGCTAAGAACTGGATTTATCTATCGGATAAATTTATCAGGAGGTGGTAAAAGTGGGCCTTAGTCTGTCTGTCATAACTCATAACTGTCTTTGTCTACTAAATCCATGAACAAAACTTATAGTATAATGAGTGAAACAAAGTCGAGGAATTCTTTGTAGTGTAGCAAAGATGATTTAGATAGTGCCATCAGATTGAAAAATTGATGTTCCTCGTTATAGGATAACTCCCCCATTTGTTGTCAAGTTAATATCACTCTGTTAGAGAGTCACTTTAGATGTGCACTTTTTATAAGTTTTAAAGTATCCTAGGAGTTATACAAAGCTTATATATTATGGTATTCTTATTCCATCAAGGGGTAAAGTATGTGCTGGAGCATTGTTCAAGATAAGAAACACCTTATCAGAGCAGAACTAATTTCTTGTGTACTAGTGTGTGAATATATCTCATATTAATTACTAACTCTGCTTTAAATAGTGTCTTCTGATTGCAGTGACATTTACATAAATCACCATTTCTCGTATTTTAGAGTGAAAAACAGGACATGGTCTGGATCTAACATAGCCAGACTAGGAAATCTTTCCTTCCTCACTTCAACGATCCTATAGATAAAAACTAACATAATTTAGAAAGTGATAAGTCACTTAGATACACTTTGGAAGGATTGGGTTGTTGAAGAAATAATAATTTGTGAATAGCAGCTTCTTTTTTATTAACATCATGATACAACTCGAATACGGTTTTATGAAAATAAGATTTAGAAATGAATAATATTAGAATATTTGTGTAATTTGATACTTTATTATTTCTTTTTGTAGTGATTTTACATCAAAATTCCCACGACCCGGTGGGTATTTACCGATTATAATAGGTGATTTGTTGTGACATCTGCTCAAATTACAACCTTTGTAATAGAATAACGAAGAAAAAAAAAACAAAACCAGGTGGTTTTATTGAAAATTTCAAAAATGAAAAGATCAAAGTAATTTTTAATCTTAAATCGTTAAAGAAGAAAAAGGGGTGAAGTCTTTAATGTTTGTTCTTTTTTACTTATTGTTCGTTTTTTTTTGCATAAAAAATGTGAAATCATACAGAGTGTTTGTGCATTTGGATTTTTTTGTTTGAGTAATATTGAAACTCAACATCACACAGCAAAGAGAGAAAAGGGAAAATAAGGAGAGTGTGAAAATAGCGGTGTATTTGAAAAGGAGAGACGCGGGCTATTGTGCGGTTGTCCCTTCCAATCAGTTCTACTTTGGGGCGCCCCGAACTCTATGGTATATAGAGGGTTTCATTCACGGAAAGGTGGCGGCGGACACCAATACAGTTCACGTCAAACAATCTCTTCTCATCGTCAGGCATAACATCTCTTTTTCCCGTCTTTGGTGGTAGTTGAGTCTTTCTTCAAATACCACCAGATATTTTTACAATATATCTAAAGTGGTTTCTATTATTCGTTTTTATTTCAAAGGATTACTTTTAAAATAATATTTTATTATAACCCCAGCTTTCAAAAGTTACTTTTCAACTCATTATTATTATTATATTTTAATTTTTTAATTATATTTTTCAGCAAATCTATCTCAAACCGCATCTCTTAGACCTTTTCTTCCTTTACACATTAATCTATACTCAAAACGAAAAGAAGACGTCGAAAGATTTTTTTTTAATAGAAAGAAAATAATCATCTCGACGTCGTCTCGCTAATGATATACGGGAATTGAAAGCGAGCAATTAGTCTAGGGACGAAGTCGACGTCGACGAGGACGACTATGATGGTTACTTCGGGGGTGGCGGCGCGCCCCTCTTGGGCTGTTGCGACGCCGCAAACTCAAAACTACCCCCACGTCGAAACCGTCACACCGCACAGTCTCTTTTCTCTCCGTTTCGATGATTTTTAATTCTTCCTGTATAGAGCCTCCGAATGGAAATTGAAATGGAAATTTCCTCTTTTTTTTTTTGAAACACACCAAAAATAATTAACGTGAATTTATTGTTACAAAATAAAAATAGGAGAAAATGGGGGATAATGGGAGAATGGGGAATGTTGGGTTGGTGTTTCGTTAACAGGGAGAATGGGTGGTTTTAAAGAGGGACGTAAAGGGGGGTGGAGGTGGTGTTGGAAGGAGGGTTGAATGAGGGAAAGGGGGGCGTACAATTAGAGATAATTAGAGCTGCGGTAGCCGACGCCACTGAGTTCTAGAGATTAACTAACGACGTTTAATTGGATTAGTTGGTCGTGAAGGTCTTTAAAATTTTACGGAGTTATTATGATTATTTATTAATTTTTATTTTTTTTTTATTTATTAAGTTAGGTTAAGTTTAATCATTTTTTCACTACTTTGTATAATATACTTTTCTATTTCGATTGATAGAATTGGACTTCATGAAAAATCAATATCTTAGATAACTGTTTAAGATCACCTTTTTAATGACAAAGCTGATTTTTGAAAATCTCATTTTTAAGATGAGTTATATCGGGTGAGCGAATTTACTATTATTTTTTTTATATTATATGCTTTTATTTTTTTTAGAGCAACTTTAATTAAGAAATGTTTTGGAATTTTAATCATGGAAAGATTAATTAGTTATCAATATCTACACTAATAGCTATGTTATGGAAAATGTTCCAAACATTTGCGTTCAATCTGAATCGCTTATTATAAAAGTATATGTAATTTTTTATACAGGGTGAGTATTTTTCCATGTTTAGTAAAAAGATCTTGAAAACTAGCGGAAATAGAGAGACGATTAAATAAGGAAAAAATTGCAGTTTCATGAACTCAATTTAATGAGCTTTTTGTTTTTTGGATAAAATGTAGATATCTTGATTTCTCCGCTATTATTGATTTTACGAAAAATATGTAAAGGAAGAATTTGTAGGGTATTACATGTTTAATAAAGCAGTTTAACTAATTTTTTTATTTAAGCAATAATTTTTGAGTTATGACACAAACTTGTAATTTTTCTACTAGAAATCATAGTTAGCTTTATAAAAACGGCTTTTTCTCAACAATTTTAATGATATATCACTTGACATAAATATTTTTATTAATAAATAAATTATAGCCATTTATTCTTTTAATTGGAAAACTGTTCAGGTAGTATGCTATGGAAACAATTGATAGATACGTTTGGTTATGACAGCTTTAAGCTGCATAACCAATCATATGTTTTGTTTACTTTCTAATTAACGTTGATCGAAGTTTTGTAAAATGCAATACAAGCTGCAGAACAGTATTTTGATCATCGCCAGCCTTCTCTACCTAGAGGTTTGAAGAGGCTGATAATTTGGGCGAGGATGGTTTTTTCTGTAAACAAACTAAAGATGTAAGACAGAAGTAAATGTATTAGCATGAATCCATCAAGATGAACCGGTTTCAACGCAAGTTGAATCTCAAGCAGACACGTCACAACGTACTGTCGTTAGAGAACTAAAAAAGCATAGATTTCATTAATATAAAACGGCAGTTTCACAAACACTACCCCCAGATGACTACAAGAAGCGTGTGGAATATTGTACGTGGTTTATATTAACATGTGTTAAGCTGATCATAGCTTAGATTACAGTTTTGTGGACAGATGAAACACGATTTACAAACTGTGGCATGTTTAATAGACATAATCAACATTTTATGGATGCAATAAAATCCGCACCATCTTCAAGAGAGGAGATCTCAAGTTAAGTTTGGATTTAGTGTTTGGCGCGGTGGCATTTGTTCAAAAATTCTTGGTCCTTACATTTTTTTATGATACGTTAATCGGAGATCGTTATCTTCACTTTCTACAGAACGAGTTCGATAATATGTTGGATGGATTGCTCCTGCAGACACGTCATTTGCTTAAATGGTTTCAACGCGATGGGGCAACACCACTTAATAAGCTAGCGGTACGAAATCATGGAAACTTACGTTTGCAAGCGTAACTATCAATTGAACAGTTTGCAAATTAAAAGAATACTTGGCTACAATACCCTACAAACTTTTCCTTTACACATTTTTCCTAAAATCAATAATAGTTAAGAGATATCTAGTTAGCCATGCATTTCATCCAAAAAACAAAAAGCTCGTTAAATTGAGTTCATGAAACTACAATGCTTTCCCTATTTAATCGTCTCTCTATCTCCGCTAGTTTTCGATATCGCCATACTAAACATGGAAAAAGACTCACCCTGTATAACTTCAAAAGTACTCATATATGGAGCAGAAAAATAATGCAGTTGTTGATCTAGTTCGGTTAAAGGTTTAAAACATTCTCCTAACTGTTTCTTATTTCTAACAATTCATTCGAATGTTGAGGTTGAGATTCGAAAGTTCATATCACCTTTGTACCATTTGTAAACAATTTCTGGTATAAATTACTTCCTTTGATAATTTTAGTTTCCATGCTTCCAAAGTCAAGGGTTTAATGAACCTAGTTTTGAGCAAACTTATCCATAACATATGAAAATATTAGTTTATATCTGGTTTTTTAACTGGTACAGGAAAGCATTCTGCATCTATTTTCTTCATGCCATAATGTTCGTCTTTTAGTACTGAGTTTTTCTAAAATCAAAGAAGCGTACCTTCCAGGAATTTTCAAAAAATTTGTTTATGACGAATTATCTATGGTTATCTTATTCTATTAAACTTGACTTCATAACTCGTCCAATATCTTTTTGAGTTCTTAAAGATATTCGTTGCTTCCCTTGTCATCCTCCAGAATCTGAATGAACCCTGGTAGTGGAAGATTTTGTGGTCGAAATTGTCCCTTATAGAATAGAAAATTTATAGCAGGAATAGAAGATTTTACCGTCCTTCGGAGGGGACGTTAAGCCGTCGGTCCCGGCACCAGTCAAACATCTCTGGTGTCGTTAATGATGTAGTGGCCACACAAAAATTCTAGAGGAGGCCAAGCTCCAAAAATTGGGCTGTGGCGCTACAGATGATGAATAGAAGATTTTGGACTTATTTGATGACAACGATTCTGTTCTTGCAAATGAGAAGCTAACTAGATAATTATGTACGAGATAGTAATTTTATAGAATAAAACGTTTATAGTCTGAATAGAAGATTTAGGACTCTGAAAAAATGAGTTTTTGAAAATACCCCAGAAGAACATAAATCAGAGTCATTAAGTGAGTTCATAGAAAAGATTTCAAATTTCCAATTAAGAGATTATCTACACTTGAGAAGCAGTGTTGTTGGAAAAGTCAAGATAGACTACTGTCAAATTGGATGTATCATCTCTTTCAGCGTTATTTAGTACCATTAAGCTGTTTTTACCACCTCTAGCATTTGGATCAAAAATGGAAAGAACGTCCTGCAATAAAATTCAACCAAGTTGAAAAGAGGAGATTACAAAATTGTTGTTATATCACTGCCAATTTTTGTTAGGATACTAGAGAAGTATTGGTGCTTAATAATTCTCGTTCTGATGACTTATCAGAAATTAATTGGATAATGAGAAGTGGAAAAGAAGTGAAATAAAGTTGCCCAAAATGTATTGCCTCTATGATTTCAAGGGAAAATCTAGAAAATAGTGGTCTGGTGTAATATAGATATATTATATATAAATAATCTTGGGATGGAAGTTATTCAAAATTACTTACATTAAAATCGAGACGAATCTTTTAATGACACGGAAAATATTCAAGTTCCGTCGGACAACTTCAACTCGAATACTTTTTGAATCAAAATTTATGTAGGAATGAATTTTATGTAGATTTTGAAGTTACTCAAAGTTTTTTGTTATAATTTTTAGAACCAAAAACTCAACTCAAAAATCACCTAAAATTTTGATATTTCCTTTCTCATTAAATAATTAATCAAAAAAATTCTTGTTTTACCACATCAATTAAAAGTAACAACTTCACTTCTGAATCATGTTAGCCCACACACAAAAGCCATCAGAATTTATAAAATCTTCCAACCGACAGCTCATCAACTCATAATCACCACCGAGAGAGAAGAAAAAAGATTTTCCGTTCATTCACAAATCACTTTTATAAAACTTGAATTACAATTTATAATAGCACACAACTAAAAACGTTTACAAAAGCGAAACGTTCCTCTCCTCATTCAATAATAATTCCTTTCTTATCGTCTCAAACCTCAACACCTCAATCTCGTTCGTGTTCATTCTTGTTTGTTTGTAACGCAAACGGTAATTTTATACATTTAACACCTCTTATATCTATTATTAAAATCGAATCTCCTCCCGTTTAGGTATTAGACGAAGAAGAAGAAGACACAAAAATAGAAAAAGACGATGAGAGATGTTGAAGGATGTATTTAATAATAAAGGTTTTGGTTTAAAGGTAGAAGAAGAAGCTGACACGAAGAAAACACGCTTTGAGCTGTCAACACAAAACGTTCAACTCCCGTTTGTACATCTGTCCGTTGAGATGGTGATGGTGTTGGTGAGGAGTTTTTGGTCTTTCGGTTTATGTGTAGTGGAGAGTGTGAGCGGTGTACCCGGGGCGCATTACCTGAAACAACTGGAGCCAATTTGGTTGGGAAACGTGTGTGCGTGGTGAATGGGACACAAAAGGGGCCCTCCTTCGTCATCGTATCTGACAAGCGTTGCTGTACGATCAAGAGATTCCGTTCCTCTTTCACCTTACGAACAACGTTTTCACGCTTTTAATGAATGGTATCCAATGCATCGTGTGTCCAATAAATGTCTTTAAAAGGGCGAATAATAATACTTGTATCTTTATTTGATTTAACCTTTGTTAACATGAATAAATTTCGTTAAACAAAATTAAAGACTACTTTTTAATAATAATATTATAAAATTGTTACACTTATTCACTATTTAACAACTTTAAGAGACATTTTTTATTATTTTACTTATTGATTGTTTGAAAGTTGATGTTGAACTGAAAAATGACGTCGGTTTCTGGTCTTTATATAACGTACTTTGAGTGTTGTAAGACAAAAGGTTCTTAGAAATGGGAGGAGGGTGATATATGGGCGATATTCAATACGTTAGTTCGAGAAGGGTAATTTGTGAAACAATGATATGGTGGTGTTCGTTTTTTGAGTAGACTTCTCTTATTGGTGCATTTTCATGTATTCGGGAATTGAAAGATATTAATTATTATAATATTAGTAATTAAAAAGATAAATGACTTCTTGTTTATAAAAAAAAAGTCTACAACATTTATATTTTTTGTTTCAGCGTGCTGTAAGGAAGGTGTTTCATAGAGAAAAGCAAGAAACGTTATTTAACATCGGCAAAGACACTCGGGTAAGATTTCTTCTACTTACTAAATATAAAAATATATGTTTTTATACACTCGTTTTATCCATGATCAAATTCAATATTTGGGTAATATGTAGAACTTAAAAAAAAATAGCTCTGTTTTTATATATGATGATAAAGAAATAATTTATAACTTAAATTAAAGCTTGTTGTTGATAATGGAAAATGGCTGAGATAAATGTTCCTCGAAAGTTTTTCGTGAAGCGAAATGCCGTAAAACGAAGCTACTTAGAATGACTTTTCAGGAGATTATAGCTTCTTTACATATTCGTATATTTGAATGTAATGAACTAAATTATGTATTCTTAATGTTCTTCATGATGATTGTACATTTTTATATGGAATATGCCTGCATCGTGGTTTTTAAGAATTGGATAATCTCGACAAATGTATTTTTTTATTTCTAATAGGAAGAAGCTAATAATATTTCTGAAAAATCTGTGATGTAAGAAATTTGAGTAGAAATTAAGATTCTGTGTGACAAGCGCTATGTAACAACAAAATCAAAGAGCAATTTCGTTAAAATTGCATTACAGTTTTGAGTTTAATTTTGAGCCGCTTCTAAATCAATAGTGTACATTTCTCTTCTATAAAATTCTTCATCTTTTTAACTAATCATTCAGTTTATACAGTTTTCCTTTGTACTTCCATTATGGTTCAAGATATAACTTCTGGGACGTTAATCTACATTAATATTAGGTATTAGGCGTTCAAAAAATTATTCTCCTTTAGAGTTAGGTTCTCATTTTTTTCGTCAGCTTCATTTTAGGTTGTTCATCTTCTTGATTTTTTAAATTAATTCAAGAAAATGCTGAATTTCTTAAATATTAATTAATTCATCCTTCGCAACATTTCTACATCCTTTGGACGATTAGTAACATATTAAATGTCGTTTTGTTGTTGATGAAGTTGATAACTACCTTCTTTCACCTCATCTTGATAAAATCATCTAGATTTACTTGAAGCTTTATGCAAACGTAATTAATTCTAAAATCTTAAACGTTATCTATTCCAATAAATTCAACATATTAATTCAGAGTCAAACCTTCCAACTATCCATATCTTATTCATCTCCTACAATAACAGTCTAGAAATAAGTTTCTGATTTCCCGAATTTTAATATTATCTCGATATTTCAATTGAAATATTCTATATCTATCCAAGTGTTTATGTCTAAACTAAAATTTGAATGTTGTTAAGATGTTGAATATGTCAGCTCAATTCTTGAAGCAGTGTCCACATAATATTAAGGAAGAAACGCGTTAAAATGTATACAAATATTTGCAAGAACGAAGTAGACACACTAAACTTATGCTGAATTGGAATAGATCAATAAAAAAAGTAGCTAGTAATTAATTAACAATCATTACGTAAAGGATCAACTCAACCCAACACTAAACTAAGCTAAAACTAGGCAATGCTTAATTGAGGAAGAAACGCTGCTTATGCCAATGATGAGTACTTCATCAACCATGAAAAAGTAAGAAGTTCACCATGAAGGTAATGTTTTTGAGCCGTTAATGGTCGTCTACAGACTACGGGAAATTATTCAATAAGAACGGAGCAAATGTAGGAGTAGAAATCGTCCAGCAAGGATTCAAGACTTATTGAATCTGCGAAAAATAATTAATACAGCGCCATGACACTGGATTCAGTTCTAAAATTGAAGCTCAAATATTTAACCCAACCTCATAACATCTTGAGTTTTTGATAACATTCAGATGTTGCATGTTTAAATGAACATAGTTGCTGCTTTAAATGTTAAACTTTTGTGATTGAAGGTGTTGTACACTAAACAAGGTTCTTATCGCATCAGCGGTGCATGAAAGAAATTATGAAAGTAAATGGTAGTAACAAGTGGTGCAAATATCCAGCTTTGGACTAATTCACAGGAATTAGTATCCCTTTTAGATGTTGGACATTGCAGATAATAATCAAGTCCAACCCCAATAGGACTTTTTTCATTGAATACAACTTTATTTATACTATATATTAACCTCATTGTAACAATCCCAATACGATATATAAAATCTCTTGTTGCAGTTTCGTCTACTTTTCTTCTCTTCGCTTGTAATTCATCATCACATTCATTACTAACAGAATTGTCGCTGTTATCACTTTCGATTATTAATTAAAGTATCTTCTTTTTAATGCGAAAAGCCGTTTTGAAAAATCATTTTCAGTTCTTGAGAAATAAATTTTTGAAATGATTTTTTCGAATTTTACAATTTTCGCCGATTAAGTTTTAAAAATTCGTATAAAATCCAGTTCTTGGAATATGAGTATGAAAATCTCCAAAAGTGTTAATAAAATTGTCCTCTTTCCAATGAACCAACCCGTTTTGAAAAATAACTTTTAGTTTTTGAGAAAACAATATTTGAAACTTTGATAAAATTTTCGATGTTGCAATTTTCATCGATAACTTGCAAAATTCGCTATAAAATTAATTTCTTGAAGGATCCTTGTGGAAATATCATCAATTATTAATTAAAGTATCCTTTTTTTAATGCAATAAGCCGTTTTGCAAAATCGCTTTTAAAATCCCTTATAAAATGCAGCAAGAGTGGTGGCATACTGCTCCATATTTTCAATCAGAGAACTTGTGTGGGTTATAAACGCAACTGGACCTCTTCTCTGGAAAATTAAATAATTCACACATAAATTGATTACTCTTTAAAATTTAAAATCAAAGTTGTAATAAAAAAATTATAATAATAGTTATAAAAAAGTCGAGTAATCTTAACAATTTGTATCGGATGAAACGATGGGGCATAACTCATAAACCATCAATTTTGTCGAAGATTCAAAAAAATTTTATCATATCAAGATGATAAGCAGTTCTATGTGGTGTATTCATTAATGTCGTTGATGGCGTAATGAAACATTTTTAGATGTTTCAGTGCAAAATTTCTCTTAGCAATAATTTCATTTATTAAGCGTAGAAAAACTCGTTTAAAAAAATGGAAAAAATTTCGTTTATGGAGAAGCAGCCACAGATATCAATGTTACTCGAAATTTATACGACGAAACATTTCAAGATAGAAACATATCATCCCGTGCATCTTATCATATTGTAGGACAATTTGCAGAGAATGTATATAGCCATAAATTTTACCCGTAAAGATATAACGTGATTTTACATCAAAAGCTTTACGAGAAACAATTTTGATCCTTCACCATTTGGCGAACGATCAATTTTAATTTCCTTTTACCACTCCTTTCCAAAAAGTAACTAAAAAGTCTTCTTTAACGTTTTATGCGCCTTATTTTACATTTCTAACCTGTGTGAGTTACTATAACTATGTTATTACAGGATTGTAGTGAAAATGTTTCTTTTGTAGCATGTTCTTTTTTCTTGTGAGATATAAAAGCTTGAAGATATTGTTGTATTTAAAATTAACCAGTTACTGGCATATTCGAAGTATAGAAAATCCTTATTCTTTCCGATTAATTTGGTTATATTTGACTTATGTACTAAAACTTCTACACAAATTAGTTCTAAAAGGTACAAGTTTTAGAATAGTTAAGATAAAACAAATTTTGTGTTGTTATTGTATCTGTTTTTGTGGATTTTCTAACAATTGAAAATAATGTTGAATTTTTTGTTATTTCTTTTTGATGTCAGTAAAAAAATATTGCGATTTAAAACTTTTAAATCGATTTGCATTTAATGATTTTGGTTAACTTGAGAAATAATAACTGTTAAGTTTTTAAAATCAATTACATTTTAGAATATATCTTTCCATCTAAATATGTGTTAAATGTATATTATTGTATATGCTAGGATCAAATTCGCATAATAGAAAAGCGTTATCATATTAGTAACCACCATCGACTAGATTTTGTGAATTAAATTTGACTCGGTTTGAAATTACAATTGATATATTCTGAAATTAACTTTAAATCGGAATTATATTTGATTGTTGAAATAGTTGACTAAAATTTTTTTAATAATGTTCACAAATTTATCGAATACTCAAAAAATAATTACATTAACCAGTAATAATTCAATACAAATGGTAATCTCCCCAATCCTCTTTTCAACACAAAAATCCTCCCCTCTTATTTTATATTCCTCCCATTCCATTTTTTTTAATCTTTAATTTTAACCCACCACCCTCTTTAGCCCTTTATCACAATACATACAGAAGAGTCCGGAGGGGCCGGAGGGAAACATGCCGTCGTTACGCTCTCCGCGGAGTGTACCCCGCATTCAGCCATTACAGTTATTAATTTCGTCTCGTTCGCACCCCTTTTGCGGTCAAATCCGACCCTCTCTTTCTCATTCCTCTCCCTTTATACCAACTCGGCGCCGCTTTCGCAATCGAAAACGACTCCGGACTCCTCCGGGTTGTGGTAGTGGTGGTGGCTTTCGTCCCCCTTTTTAAAAAACTCTCTCCCCACTGGAAGGACCCACCTTATCCTTTTTCCTCTTACCCCGTGAACCCCCGCTTTAGTCGTTGATTCAAACTGAAAACTTTAACGGAGGGGGGAGAACTGAAGGGATTAGACAAGGACAAAAATTTTTTTTTGAATACGTAATGGCAAGGACGGTGTGTATGTGAGTAAAGGATGGATGGATTGACGAGGAAATGGATGGAGGTAGAAATGGAGAGTCCATCTCCATCGCCAGCCATCTCTAAATTGCACCGTTTCGGGGGGAGAATCGCCGACGACTTGTACTATTCACCACTAACATTGAAGCCGCCACCACCACCGATGACGAGAAGTAAAGCCACCACCTTCTTCTCTTCGTTATTTGCCTCGATATGCAAATAGGTGGATATCTATGGTATCCTTAGGGTTGGGTTTCATGTTATTCTTTCAGTTTAAGTTTTTTTTTTTTTTGAAAGAACGAAAATTTAATTAGTGTTTGTTATTTTTAATTATTGATATTACAAAATATTTAGAATCTTTCTGTTAAAAGTTTCAAATGGCAGTTATATATTTTAACATAGTTTCGTACCAGCTTGTATCAACTCCATTCTTGGCGTACTTACCGTTACCAGAAAAATTACTAACTCTAATACCGTTAAGTCAAACTAATGCTATCTCTCTAACGGAAGAATCATAACCTCAGCTGCTTTGTGTAATTTGCAAAGAAGTGCTTGCTAACAGCAGCTTAAAACCATCACTTGACACCTTGAAACCAAACATCCGACATGCAAGGATAAACCTGTGGAGTATTTTAGAAGGCAATTGGCTGATTATAGAAAGAGTAATGTATTCTCTTTTCTGTTAGCTTCAAAGGAAGATAGTAAAATGGCGCTTGAGACATCATTTCGAGTAAGCTATAGAATTGCAAAATCTGGACAGGCACATACAATTGCAGAAAATTTAATTGGACCATGTGCAAAAGATATTTCAAAGTGTATGCTTGGAGAAAAGGCATCAAAAAAATGTGACCTAGTTTCATTATCAAATAATGGATACTGTATTATTTGTGCACAATTTATGATATGGCAAGTAGTGTGAAGAATGAGCTTTTGAAAAGAATTAAATTGAATTACATATTTTGCGATCCAGCAACGACGAGTCGACTGATGTAGTAAACGCTGCAATGTTGCTTGTGTATGTTAGATACACTTTTGAGAATTCCATTCAGGAAGATGTACTTTTTGCAAAACTTTTAAAAATTTATACAACTGGAGAAGCAACATTTGCTCTTGTCTTATCGTGTAGGTGTGTGCACAGATAGTGCAAAATCAATGACAGGAAAGTTTTCTGGTTTTGTGGCACGAGTAAAAAAGATCAAAGAAACAACTACTTTAAGTGATGCTGTAAAAATTGTAAACTTTATAAAATCGCGATCTACTAATTCCCGTCTATTTCATGCGCTTTGTGAAGACTTTGAAAGCCTTCACGTTTCTTTATTACTTCACACGGAAGTTAGCTGATATATTTTGTAAATTAAATGAATGAAATTTATCACTGCAAGGCACTGGTGTCACCATCTTCGGTGTGCATGATAGAATTGACCCATGCAAACAAAGTTTAACTTTTGGAACCAATGTCTGCAGATGAATGAGTACGAATGTTTTAGCACTCTTAGCAGCTTTTTATCTGAAAATTCAGTTAAACTTGATGAAAACATTAAAACAAATATATGCGAACATCTCAAATATCTTCAATTACGAATACTTCAAACTTCGAACAAATAATTTGATATGTAGTCCTCCCAAAAAGAAAAACTTATTGAGTTATCCTGTGATAGCTCCATAAAAGGGATTTTTAAAGACCATTCTTTAATAGACTTTTGGCTCAGTATTGGAAATGAATACGCTTCTTGCACAACATATCTATGTGAGAAAGGATTTTCCACATATACTTACTTGAAAGATAAATACAGAAACAGATTAAATGTAGAACCTGATTTAAGACTGAAACTGTCAAACATTGAGCCTAACTTTGAATTGCAAGTATGTCATTAAGAGCGTTATGTCAATTTTGTGTTTTGATTTTCTTGTATCTATTATTTTAGTCTTTATTAATGTAAAGTTTGTATTTAGATTATGTTTTTGTTTTTTGTTATGAATTAAGAGTGTTGTATCACTTCTGAGGTCTAGAGGAAATCCCACGGGATTTCTACATTTTAATGTTGTTACCAGTACAAAAAAAATGCTAGAAATGGAAGCTGAAAGGCAGAACCAAGCCGAGGTGTTTTGAAATTATATCTAGAGTTGTGTCAAAACAATTTGAAGCTTTGAGAATCCAACATCAAGTCTGGTTATAAAAGAATTGTTACGAACAAATAGACGTAGTTTCTAAATTGATTGGTGATGACTCTGAGTAAGACCTGATGAAATTATTGAAAAACTTGACAGAGATGTGTCAATTATTGAAACTTTAAAACAGCATGAAATTTTCAAAAACTACAAGGAAACCAAACTCCAAAACTCTACACTCTATATTTTAGTTGTTCATATGAGGGAAAGTAGCAACTTTTAAGTTCAAAATATTGTGTATGGCTTCAACTGGATAATTTTACAGCTTGGCCATTATTGCGGTGGTTCACAGAAGACTTATGAAAACTAGGGTTAGGTGAAAAAATGGTTGAACAAATTTATAGATACAAATAATCTTTCCATAATTGAAGCGGCTAAAAATAGAACCGGGTTGGGTTGGGTTGGATTGGAAACAAAATTTCTTGTAAGCAAATTTTTTCAACAAAGTCCATGAAATATCACGTATTTTAGTTTGAAAACACTTGAACAACTGTTCTATGAAATTATACAAGTCGTGTAAAATGAAAAGAAAAATAATCAGAAATCTTGGATAGTGGTATATTAGTGACAAAGTCAAAGAGATTGCTGCAGCTTAGAAATAAAAACTTCCTCGTGGAAGTAATAAAAGATGTAGAGGACAACTTGATGGTAATGAGGATGACAAAATAGAATTTGGGAGCGAAGAAGTTGCAGTCTTCGGATGCATTGGAATAGTAAGGGAAAAGAGATCCTATAAAAGAAAGTTAAAACGACAGGAATCAGGTAGAAATTACAATAAAAGTAACATAAAAAGTAACTAACAAGTCTTCTTATACGTTTTATGTGCCTTATTTTGCATTTATAACCTGTGTGAAAGTTCCACCTATTCAGGCATTTACAACTACACTGCGAGATGAAATGAAATATTACCAAACTATGGACGTTCTAAACAATGGCACAAGACGACAGTATCATGAGAGAGGTTGGTACTCTAAAAACTACATTTTGGAAGAAAGGTGGCTCCCTGAGGAGCCTCACGTATCTCAATATCGTTGTAAATCCGGTTTGCAAGATAACACACGAGAGTTGGGTTTAACCGTATCATAACAATTAGCAGAGTACCTACGCATAGTCATTAACCTCTTCTACTGAGACTGACTCCATGCCTGTTACTCCTACTCCCAGTAATTTACCACATCCCCAGAGTACAACCACATACGTAACCAAAAAAAACTTCAAATCAGATCTCACCTTTTCCGGGTGACTTCGTCATGGTTTCGTCTTGGTTTTTCAATTACCTTCTGTAATTAAGGAAACGTGGTATCCTAGCGCCGAACTTTTTTTTGTAGAACTTTCTTGTATGAGACAATCTAGATGTATTACTTTGAATCTATCTTTTGGAATCGTTCTCTTATTACTTAAATCGCCCAGATTTGCATACAAGTCGAGGGAATTTCAGCATTGATTAATCATTAACATCCCTAATCTGATTCTACAGAAATTAATGATGATTCGTCGATAATTCGTTGCCTTAATTCTGCAAAACTTCACGTCTTTAGGATTGTGATCTGTTGAATGAGGAAGCCACTCCATACTGCTTCGGTTTAACTATTGTGATTTTCGAGTACAATTTTCAAACAGTATCTATGTTCTAGCTGCAGGATCTAGTCTTCTGCCAACAGTGCCTACTTTTATATAAGAAATATCTTCTTTTCTGACACAAATATATAGTCTTTTATAAGCAGTATCTACTCTTATACCCACAGTATCTGGTCTTCTGCCACCGATATGTAGTCTTTTGGAGCAAGTATGTCTTCCCGGCAAAATTATGCTGATTAATACCACCATAAGAAATCATCAACACTTTTCAAGTAGACTATGATTGTTATCGCATAAAAGAGAGCCAGAATCTCTATTCTGAATATTGTAATAAGTGGCCGAACTTGCTTTGAAGTACACATAAAGGCAGATATTCGGCAATATCGTCTCTGCAACAACAGCAAATGAGTGTGAGGAAAAATTATTGTATTTGCTAAACACTTGCCATTAAAACTAAATCGAAAACAATCTAGGATTTAGAAACAGAGCGTTGATAATGTTAATATAATTTTAAAACTTGAATGATGACGTAATTGTCCGAGATTGAAAAATGATTTATTTGATGGTTAGTGAGATGAATTTGGTTGATAATTAAATTTTCCTCGTAAGGGATTGAGTGTGTCGCTCTCATCATGGGAAAAAGTCGCGTAGAAATTATTAGATTACAAACTTATCGCATTTGGCATAATCGAATGCGAAGGGCCAGAAATCCGGCGAGCGGAATTTCTATCACCGTCACTAACGAACCGTAACGAATGCGCTTCTCTACTTCTCTTATCTGCTGGTTACTCGTTCCGAGACGATTTTCAAATTATTACCAACCATTTTATAAAGACCATTTCTCTTCAATAGAAACTTTACAATAAAGAAAATTTACGGTTTAATCAAATTTTGGTGTTGTAAATAAATATACTGCAATATTTTATCGAAATTCTTGTATAATAGATTCAATTTTATCAAATTTTTTCAAATTTGGTAATAATTCTTTCTTCGTTAAATTCTTTTCAAAATTTATTTCGGTCAATTAAAAGCGATTCGTTTTCAACGCGTTGAATGGAATCGAAAATTAACCCTTGGAAAATGGCCGCCGGTCCGAAAACACCCCCTCGATATATAACTTATAAAAGCGAGGGAGAATTCGACCCCTAACGCAACATAAAACGGAAATGTAAATAACGTAATATCTCATGCATAAATTCGCTAACAAACCAGGGATGGGGGACGTGGGGGGGTGGTAAAAGAAGGAGGACGCGTGTGGGACGTACGAGAACGAACAAATCACCCTCTTGTATAACGACGCGATTTTCTCTCCACACTTTTTCTTCCATTCTAGAGATTTTTTTGCCTCATCGTCCTGACTTTTAAGTACTTTTCCATATTTCATGTATACACCTACATCGACGAATGAAAATGGAAATTTTTCCGGGACAATTAAAAAAGAAATTTTTGAACGAACCAGAAAAAAATTGTGTACTAAATAAAAACCGTAAATACGAATGCTTGAAGTGTTTTAAAATAAAATTAAAACGTGATTAAAATAAAAATAAAATAAGGGGTTGCTTTGTGTTTAAGGTGAAAAAACATCTTTCCCCTCTATTATTATTAATCCTTTTCTCGTTTTTTTATCGCACCTTTCAATCAATATGTGGTGACATGACGAGGAAAGAAAGGGTAACGAACAAAATTTGTCATCACTTTATATAGATGATATGTCAATTTTAACTTTGATCGATTTATCTAAAATCTTGATGGAATACATTAAAGAAATTAATTAATGTGTTATATTAAAAGAAATTTTATAGTTCTTGTTTTAGTTTTAATTATTATTCAGCTTAGATTGTTGACCGAATGATTCTAGGTCTAGTGTTAGTTCTACATAGTACCAGTGCTAATGTAAAACTAGAACTAACACTAGACCTAGAACTAGAAACATTTGGGTTTAGCCGCACGTCTCTAAAGACGGCTAGTGATAGTTCTAGTGATAGTGCTAGTGCAAATCTAGAACTAACACTAGACCTAGAACATTTGGGTTTAGCCGCACGTCTTTAAAGACGGCTAAACCCGAATGATTCTAGTTCTAGGTCTAGAGTTAGTTCTACATAGTAACAGTGCTAGTGTAAAACTAGAACTAACACTAGACTCAGAACTAGAAAGTTTCGGGTTTAGCCGTGCGTCTGAATAGTGCTAGTGTAAAACTAGAACTAACACTAGATCTAGAATTAGAAACATTTGGGTTTAGCCGCACGTCTCTAAAGACGGCTAAACCCGAATGATTCTAATTGTAGGTCTAGTGTTAGTTCTATATAGTAACAGTGCTAGTGTAAAACTACAACTAACACTAGATCTAGAACTAGAAACATTTTGGTTTAGCCGCACGTCTCTAAAGACGGCTAAACCCGAATGATTCTAATTGTAGGTCTAGTGTTAGTTCTACATAGTAACAATGCTAGTGTAAAACTAGAACTAACACTAGATCTAGAACTAGAAACATTTGGGTTTAGCCGCACATCTCTAAAGACGGCTAAGTCCGCTTGATTTTAGTTCTGGGTCTAGTGTTAGTTCTAGTATTAGTTCAATAAATATATACAACAATATAACGTTGAATAACAAATAAAACTAGAACTAACACTAGACCTAGAACTAGAATGTGTCGGGTTTAGCCGTGCGTCTGAACAGTGCCAGTGTAAAACTAAAACTAGATCTAGAACTAGAAACATTTGGGTTTAGCCGCACGTCTCTAAAGACTGCTAAACCCGAATGATTCTAGTTCTGGGTCGTGTTAGTTCTAGTATTAGTTCAATAAAAATATACATAAATATAAGGTTGAATAACAAATAAATCTAGAACTAACACTAGACCCAGAACTAGAAACATTCGGGTTCAGCCGTACTCTTAGATGGTGACAAAAACCTGAATTTGTCTATGGCATATTAAATCAAAATTTTACATATAATATAATGTCAAATCACCCTCACTCACTTCATCTTTCAAAAATTGGTTTAATAACGAAGAGCATTCTTATATATGTTTGCATATCAATAGTTCATCTGCCCTATCACAGCTAGAAGGTGATTTCAACCCAACTTAACCCAACCTAACCGAACCCAACCCTACGCAATAAGATTTGAGAGCATTTTGATCACCTGGCATTCATACACTTAAATGGCATACTGATAACTTCTTCTTCGTGTAATGGTTAATATTGTTCTGTTGGAAAATCAGGATTATAATATTGAGATATCAATATTTTTACAATACCTGTAATATAGTTATTAAACACCTCAAGTAGATTTAGGTGGTATAGTACTTCTTAGATAGGCAAGAAAGTTATTCTAGGTAATGATAACAATAATAGTCTACTTGACGTATGTTGATGATTTCTTATTGTGGATATTATCAGCACAATTTTTGCTGGAAAGAAAGAATTATGATATGTTGGTGAACACAAGATACTGTCATTGGAAGACTAGATCCTTCCTAGACACTGTGAGCATACTAGATACTGTTTCCAGAAGACTACATATGGCAGAAGACCAGATACTGTGGGCATAAAAGTAGATTCAGCTTGCAGAAGGCTATATACTATAGCCAGTTTGTATCAGAAAAGAAGATACTTCTTATATAAAAGTACGCACTGTTGACAGAAGACTAGATCCTGCAGCTAGAACATAGATACTATTTGAAAACTGTACTCAAAAACCATAAAAGTTAAATCGAAGCAGTATTGAATGGCTTCCTCATTCAACAGATTACAATCCTAAAGATTATTTTTATTGGAAACACTTCAAAAATCAAGTTTTTAAAACTAAACCTTGAAGTTTTGCTTAATGCAACGCATTATCGACGAATCATAATTAATTTCTGTAGAATCAGATTAAGGATGTTAATGATTCATCAATGCTGAAATTCCCTCGACTTGTATGCAAATCTGGGCGATTTAAGTAAAAAGAGAACCGTAATTACGGAAAGTGGATACATAGCCTCCTTACACACTCTGTAAACCAAGACGAAACGATGACGAATTGACGCGTCATCCGCGTCATACGATTTGAAGTTTTTTTGGTTATGTATGTGGTTGCATTCTGGGGATGTGATAAATCACTGGAAGTAGGAGTAACAAGCATGGAGTCAGTCACAGCAGAAGAGGTTAATGACTATAAGTAGGTACTCTGCAGAAGTACTGTTTGCAGAAGACTATTGCTGGTAGAAGACATTACTACCAATGGCAGGCAAGATACTTCTTATATAAGAACAGACACTACTGGCATAAGACTAGATACTGCTTGAACAGGACTATATATTTCTGACAGATGACAAGATACTTCTTATATAAAAGTAATATAGCCAGAATACTAGATACTGCTTGCAAACTGTACTAAAAATCCACAAAGGCTAATTGCATCTGTTGTACGAATTGTGATAAGAGATTGACTTCCTTAACACACCGGTATCAATATACTGCCATCTTTAATGCAAAATTGCCATTCATTCCAAAATATTATTTTATGGAAAGATGTGAAATGTTGCTTTTTTTCCTAATAATCAATTTTAGAACTGAGTCCTAAGTTTTCCATGATATCTATTGCTACTGAGTTAAATTATTCAAAATGAAGTGATCCGTATTTAGGATCAACTTGGTTCTGACTTGCTGATTGTCGTACTTTTAGAGTCAATGTTTTATATCAGATATGGTTTGACAATTTGTTATAATTTTCTCGCACTTGTCAACTTTTTCCATTGTTGATATCTATTATATTGTTTATGCTAATAACCAGCAGTTGTAATATAAACATACACTGATTAATTTAGAAAACCTTTACTAATAATCAAGGTAATATCAAGGTATGGATCTCAAATTGGATGTATAAAAGCTGTGTTGAGTCTCTGCCTTTATGGGTAAAATAAAATGATAAAAAAAATCTGGCAGAATTGAACCATTAAATTATCACGAAGTCTATTATGTTTTGATTAACACTAATTTGCAAATTGCCATTAGTTTAGCCGTCTCTTAAGACGGCTAAACCCGAATACTTCTAGTTCTAGGTTCTAACTTTTACCTATAACAAACACTTCCTTCCCCTTATTAATCCGTAATATCAAGGTTTTACTCTACTTAATTGTTTTTAAATTATAAAAGATTTAACCGTTAACACAATTAAAAAAAAGGTGTAATTTCTTTACAAGTACTGAAATAATGACTTCGCCCTCAAGTGAGTTTTTCCTTCCTCACCACAAAACGTTTCAAAAACGACCCTTTTTCTCAGTCGTTCACATCTTCTTGAACCAACAGTGAGGAACCTCATTAAGGAAAACACGCTATCATTATTTCTTTTTTTTTTTTTTTCGTACTGAGTTCTTGGTGGATTTTTTTTTGAAACAAGAACCCCACCATTACGCGTATATTCACGCGTTTTTCTAGAACACCATAAAATGGCCGTTCGCTCGTTCCTGCGGCGCCCTTCTTTCGTGGGCCTTTGTAATTGCTGCGACCTTAACGAGGACCTTTAAATCACACCACCGAACGTTATTCAGGTGCGTTTTTAATGATTTCACGTGATCATTAATTATGAGTGAAGTGTTTTTTTGAAAGAATGAATTGTACATTAAAAAAAATGAGGTGCCATAAAAAGAAAATTATTAAAAAGTTGTGGGTGGTTTTAATTATTCTTTTTTAGCAAATTTTGTGTTTTAATTGTCTATTGTTTTAAAGTTTTAATAAGTATTTCTCGAATTTTAATTTTTTCACACAAAAAAATGATGATTAAAGTATTATTTTTGATTTTTTTGCTTAAAACAACTACCTCTCAACATATATACGATATTATTCAAGGAGATTTTATACCAAATGATTTTATTCCAAATGATATTGTTATAGGCGATGACGATACAGGTCAGACAATTTTTTGTTTTAATTTTTTTTTGCTAATTTTTTTTAATTTCGGTTAGATTGTGGGCCAAAACCTGCGATAGCTTCGTGTAACACGTGTAAGTGTCAAAATTCGGAATGGGTTTGTACTAGAAAAATATGTGTTGATGAGCTAATTAATCCCAATGGTTTCTATTTCTTCTAATAATTTCAATTATCTTTATTTTGATTTAAAAATGCATTATACTTAAAACATACACTACCTATAAATAAAGAAAAATGTTGGATAAAATTTACTTAAAATATGTCAACTTTTAAGCTGAAATCTTTTATTATACAAATCCTAATTTGAAGAAAACTCCCTCTTGTAGGTATTCCTGGCACGAAATGATCCAGGAGACTACTATAGAGAGTGAATTCAGTAATCCTGGGTTCACTATTTCATAGTGAGAATGTTGTATCCAACAGATGCATTTAGCCTTTGTTATTTTTGAATACAGTTTGCAAGCAGTATCTAGGGCTATCACTTTTATATAAGAAGTACCTTGTCATCTGACAGAAATATATAGTCTTATTCAAGCAGTATCTAGTCTTCTGTCCGTAGTGTCTGTTGTTTTATAAGTCGTATCTTGCCTTCCATTGGTAGTATCATGTCTTCCGCCAGCAATGTGTAGTCTTCTGGAAGCAATATCTAGTTTTATGCACACAGTGTCTATTTTTTCGCCAGCAGAGTCTAACCTTATATAAGAAGGATCTAGTCTTGTATTGACAGTATCTTGTGTTTACCCATATATCATAATTTTTTCTTTCCAGTAAAAATTGTGCGAGATAATACGTAAAATTTTGATTTAGTATGCCATAGACAAAGAATTGAGGTTTATCACTATCTAAGAGTATTCATTTAAGGCTGCGTCTCTGAATCTATAAATCGTAATTGAAAAAAATCAGAAAAACACTACAATGTTTGGGCCAACTAGATAACCAAGTAAAGTTTCACTTTATCATTTTCAGAAGCTGGATGTTTCAATACATATTTCTGATCGTTCTTGAGATGTTGGCTTAGAACTCACTAGAACTCAGAATAGATCTAATTGCAATTTGCAAATTAGTATTAATCAAAAAATTACAGACTTCGTGATAATTTAATGCTATTAGTATAAACAATGGAAAAAGTTGACAAGTGCGAGAAAATTATAATAAATTGTCAAGCTATATCTGATATTATAAAACATTGACTCTAAAAGTACGACAACCTAAAGCAAGTCAGAACCAAGTTGACCCTAAATACAGATCACTTCATTTTGAATAATTTAACTCAGTAGCAATAGATATCATGGAAAACTTAGGACTCAGTTCTAAAATTGATTATTAGGCAAAAAAGCAACATTTCACATCTTTCCATAAAATAATATTTTGGAATGAATGGCAATTTTGCATTAAAGATGGCAGTAGATTGATACCGGTGTGTTAAGGAAGTCAATCTCTTATCGCAATTCTTATAATTAATCCTGTGAAAACTTATTTGGATGAATTCAGCATCATATCTTGGTGAACCTTAATAGTATAGGATAGGGAGTAATCTTTTTGAGCGGGGCGGAGGTGCTCTCACCACAACGTTATCTTTCAGCAGTCATCTAGATATGTGTTCCGAAAATAAAACATCAACCCAACAAGATGACTACTGAGGTGTGGTACTTCTCCATTGTTATTCCCATCATGAAATAGCAGCTAGTCGCTTCATTTTTCCTCCATGATGATTTTTTTGTTGGGCACTTGCTGTTTAGATAATGTCAAAAATGCTGAAGTTGTTTGCATTATTTCCAGTTGACAAAGTTTTCATTTAGATATGACAACTTTAGTATCCTAGAACATTTCGCCTTCATTTTCCTTGTACTTCACTGGCATTACCTGTGTTTGTAGACAAGACGACCATTTCAAATCATTGATTCAAAAATTTGGGCAGTAGTCATCAATTGATTGCGTTATTTTTGTTTTGATTTAAAAATGTATTATACTTAAACATACACTATAAATAAAGAAAAATATTGGATAAAATTTACTTAAAATATATCAACTTTTAAGCTGAAATCTTATGATACGAAATTAATTTGAACAAAACTTCTTTTTGTAGGTATTTCTGGAATGAAGTAGAAAGATATGCCAAGATATGATTTAGCATCATATCTTGGGACCTTAATGTTATAGGGAGTAATTTTTATGAGCAAGCTCAATCGAGTTAGTAAGGAATTAATTGGGCGGGGATGCTTTAGTTGGAGATTTCAGTAAAAAACATTTCTGCACAGAATTTTAGACAATTTTTCCTCAAGAGACTGCATTTTGTGTTAGTATACTGCGTGACAATGTTTTGCGACTACTAATTGCTTGATTTTTCGTTCACTTTAGTTGTTACTTGTAACATTAGTTATTTTACATAATACTTGCTATACTTGCATAACATATAGACCTGTGCTTCTTTTAATGAAGGAAGTTTATCTTTTGCTCTCACCACAACGTTATCTTTCTTCCTCGTGTTGCTATATGTTTCGAAAAAGAAACATCAACCTAACAAGATGACTACTGAGATATGGTACTTCTCCATTGTTATTCCCTTAGAAGCATTAATTAGTGTTTTGCTTTCTTCAAACAGCATCAACTCTTTCGCAAGCAGTATGTAGCATTTTGCAAGTAGTTTCTAGTCTATTATATCGAGTATCTAATTATCTGCGAGCTATATTTAACCTTCTGCAAAGAATACCTAATGATTTTAAATAGTGTTTAATCTTTTGCAATGAGAAACAGATTTTATATGAGCGGTTTATGGATTTCCACAAGTGATGAGTGGTCTTTGTCAAGCGTCAAATAGTGTTTAATTTCTTATTAAGTATCTACTCTTTTTCAAGCAGTATTTAGTCTTCTGCAAGCAGTATCTAGAGTTTTGCAGGCATCTAGACTTCCGCAAGTAATACCTAGTAGTCTATAAGAAGTATTTAGGCAATTGTGATCAGATTCACATCCCATAATCTCGGTTCATATAGTGTATTGCTTATTTCAAGTCATATCTAATCTTTTGCAAGTAGTATCTAGCCTTCAGCAAACAGTATCTAGTCTTCCATTAGCAGTATCTAGTCTATATAAGTCTCCAGTCTTTTGCAAGCAGTATGTAGTTTTCTGCAATGACAATCTGGTGTCTTGTAGACACAGAATAATTTTCTTCAGGAATAAGTGATCTTTGTCAATTTTCAAACAATCTATTGCGTATTTTAAGATCATATTTGATAGATGTGCTTTATAACCTAGACATAGAAGATAAAGATAATGTACAAATATGGACAACGATGAATTACAACAAAATATCGCGGAATAGCAGCTAGTTGATGGATTTTTGTTGGGTACTTGCTTTTTAGATGATGTCAAAAATGCTGAAGAAATGCCACAACTTTAGTATCCATTTCAGATCAATGTTTCTAAAATTTGAGCACTCATGAAGCATTAATCTAACCTTATCTTCTTAGATATCAATGGATTGCATATTCTAATAAGACATTCTGTTTAACACAGTGTGTTTAAAAAAAAATTATTAACAAAATTAAAAATGTTGTAATTTGATAATAAAATAATTTAGATAACTTTTTTGAAATACTTCCATACTTGAGTAATTAATAATAATTCTTTTCGCGTTAAGTCTTACGATAACTTTTATGATAAGTCTTTCGATAAGTCAACTCAAGCTAACTTAAAGCTGAGTCACCTAAAATATTTCAAATTTTCTTAAACCCGATTTCATTCATTTACCACTTAGATTATTAGTGCCGTTAAACTCGTTCAATCGAAACCATTGATGTACAAATAAAATGAAAACGTGTTTAATATTCACTTTATTAGCAACAACATTAATTTTGATTAACGCAATTACAACTATAAATAATGGTAAGTTATTTAATTAATTGGAAATGATTATAAAAAAATTGATTCATTTAGAAATTTGTATACCGGGAACGAAGAAATTTGAGGATTGCAATAAATGTCGATGTATAATGGGAAAATGGTCCTGTATTTATAAGAAATGCCCAGATGAAGGAAAAACTCGGGTTGATTTACGCAGATATTTTCCTTAAATACAACGAATGTTATGAAAATAAATGTAGATGTTTTAATTTTCGTCGATTCAAAAATTGTTTAATAATTTTTATAAATAATAAACAGGAGAAATATTTTTGAAATTAATTGAAACTTCAAAATCAATCAACATTAACATTTCTAATCGCCCCTTGACTTTGGGGGTGTTCACCAAAATTCAATTACCATCAATAATCTCAAAACCGATTAACTTAGAAACTTTCTAAGCTGCGGTCGAAAAGTTCAGGTTAAGGTTAAAAGATATCGACTACTTTCCGTACAACAATAACGAAATAAATTGGATTAAACCGTTCGTAAGGGAACTCTCCGGCGGGGTTTTTCGGGGGAGGGCGAGGTTACTTCGGCGACGACAATAGCTCATCATGGCCCCGGATCGTCGAGAAAAGCGGGGGATGACTTTGAACCTCGAGAGATGCTGGTGGATGGGTTCGATGTGCTCCTGCTCGGGAAAATAGAGTTGGTGGGCCGCTAAAAGTGTTTACCGAGGGCTGTCACTTTCCTGAAAGTCTCCTGAAGGAAGACGACGACGAAGAAGATGGCTCGATAGCTGGAAAATCGGGGAAGGGGACGAGACGAGCGGAAAAGTGAACACTTATCCAATCATTCTCGGACCCCCTACAACTCGAAGATCGTTTTGATGTTCACATTTTATGTCTAGTTCTTTTTTAACCCACTTTATCATCTCTCTACGTTCTATAGTTATGCTTTTATGTTGGAAATAAATTTAACAAATTAAGAAACTTTTAAAAAATGTTAAAAAGAGGAAGAATCTGGTTGTTTCAAAGAAAATTAGTCTGCTATAGTAATAAAATTGTTGTTTTATAAAAAATAGCTTCTCGTTAATATTACTAGAGAATCGTGAAAGAACATTGTTGCGTGCTGAAAAAGAATGTCCTATAAAAGATTTGGCAAAGTGTTCTTGAAAAAAAATACTGTAAGGTTCGCCATTTTTGGCAGAAAATCTGGATCGATGATTTATCTTCTAAAAATTAGAATCTAAACATTTATCGGCCAACGTTTTTGCTCATTCCGACAATATGAGTATACTTATGGTGTTAGTAATGATAGATGTGGTTGGTTGAAAACACATAATTGACACATAACATGTGGTGAATTTGTAATCTCCATGTGCAGAAATTTACTGGCAATAGATCATCCTCGAGATGCAGCATTTGAAGAAGTTGTGAGATACTTAGCACGCTAATTTCTTAACAAACCTGCAATAACTGTTCTTCATGTTGCCATGTAAGTTTAGCATGTTTCTCGGTTAATATATTCTGCTATTTTGATTTTAAAATCCTTTTGAAATAACTTCAAAGTCAGTTAAATTTATACCATCTATAAGTTCTTATCTGGCTAAATTGATTACATGTAATAAGACGAAAATTGTTGATCCACAAGTTCTTAAACATTTAGAAAGCGGCTTCACTTTTGGAAAGGATTGGGAAGATTGACTCAGTGAATAATTTCCCACTACATAAAGAAGCTTGTCAGAGATAAGCTCAATTGAAGAAGAGGTAAAAACACATTTTGGTAATTTAAATTAATTGGGTTGAGTTGGGTTGGGTCAAGATTAAAGTTTATCTATAATATCCGCAAATACAATTCCATGTCTTATTAATTTCTTCTTTTTCGTATAGTTTCGGTGATTTAGAATCATTAAGTCCATTTTCAGATTTGAGACTGTAGATCTCAGCAGTTGGTTGCTGATACTTCTAAACCAATCTCTAAGGTTCTGCAACCAAAAGTTTAATCTCATTCATCGTTCATCTCATAATATCATCGTTTCATTACTTCCATGTTAGTTATTTTGTCCACCTATGAGTTTCTCAGTCATGCCAGTCTGAAATGCTAAACTCCATTCCATAATACAACATTGATATTTAGATATTTTAAATTCAAATTCTTACCCGTTCGATTCTAGCTCGTATATTTTGAGAGTTGTTGCTGTCGTCATTCACAGTTTTGCCTAAACATTAGCGATTTTATTTATTAGATTAGATTTTTACTAAATATTACCATACAAATACTTGGGGCAATATTTGGCACTCTTCTTTTTTGGGAGGACAACGAATGTTGATAGCAACCATTCATTTCGTATCATTCATGTGCTGTATACACGTGGTCTCACGTAACTGGTTCATTAGAACTTTTTTAGAAAGTCGAAAATTTTAAATGGAATTTTGTTCCACTTCTTCGACTTCTTGCTTATATGTAATAAGCTTGATATCGCAAGAAAAATCCAAGGTTCTACTTATACTAGTCGTTCCTTACTAGAGGAAACGTCCATTGTTTCTACAGATTTTTCAAAAACTTCGGCAGGCACTATGCGTTCTATAAGCGATGACAATTACAAGCTGGTTATTAATGGAAAGGAAGTAAAATATGAGAAATCAAAGAATGAAATGTCTATTAATATAAATGTTAATGTTAATATAAATAATAAATAGGATGTGATTGATTTAAGATTGTATTTTTCATTATTCCATTAGTGGAATAAAGTAACTTTTTGTAATTCGCTACGGTAATGGAAGCTATAACAGTACTCAAACGGGTGCTGTAATGAGATTTTAGTAACATTTTATGGAACCAGTTCAAGTTGGTGACATTGGGTCATTAATTTTTCTAGTTGTCAATGTGACAATTTTTGTCTATGGATGTTTAAACACGTTCTTAGCATCGAATACAAAGTTCACAATCATGAGGACATTGACTCTGAGCAATTTCTCTTATTTTGGGAGGTGTACATCAAACATTTTTTTCAGGTGAATATATTTTGTGTTTTGACAGTTTCTAATTGTCAATTGAAAGTTTCTATTTTCAAGTGTTCCGGTGTTACCAACTGCTACATACCTATTTCCCTACATTGCCAAAATTTACTATATTTTTGTTAAAAAAAAGTATAAAAACGCGAATAACAAAAAATAGCATAAAAAACACGTTTCATAAGACTTAAAGCACTCATTCATTAAACTTGAATTCGTGCATTTCAAGCGTGTCTTACGAAACTTGTTTTTTAATATACTATTATTCCACTAGTGGATAAGGTGGTACTTTATACGGTTCATAAGTGTGGATAAAACTTCAATTATAAGGTGAATGTGGATAATAGTATATTATTCAACAAGCGTATAATGGCGGCTGTTACCCACGAAGAAGAAGTTGCAACACGAGCGAGCGAAGCGAGCGAGTGTTGTAATCTGAGTGGGTAACATCCATTATACGCAAGTTGAATACTATACTTTATCTACAACTATTTAATTTTGAAAAAAAAATCAAAAAAACGAAAAAAAAATAAACTTGATAGACATTTCAGACATAACCTCAATATAAGAAAGCTGTCATTTCTGTTAATATTTTATTTTTTGATTAGTAGGCAGTGTCAGAAGTGTGGAATAATGGCCTCATTATTCAACACTTTGTCTGTCATGGGTAATGAGTGTCATTACCCGTCAAAAATCAATTGTATAACGAATAGATAATTCAATAGTTGTAGATAAAATATTTATTTCGTTGTCTTCATCACTGGTGACCGGAAATATGTGGTTTCTTTTGGTCTCAATTTGTCCAGAACTAAGAAAATCGTTATCATTTTTTTTTAATTTTTCCTTATTATGAGCGGTAGGTTTGTTAGGCATCTCTCATTAAGTGTTCGACACGTCCTCTTCAAAAGTTTTTTACATTCGCCATCAATACAAAATAAATTTCAAATATCGGCGTTGGAATAATCTGCCATGATGTTCAAAGACTTACACCCGTCGTCAAATGTAACTAATGGCAACAATAATACAAACATGGTCCAAAAACTGTCAAAATTCCATAGCTTTCTAATAAGAAAAAACTGCATTTCGTGCATATTTCAATAAATTTCCCAATATGAGGCAAACTACAATAAATAGGTATATGAATGTTTACAGATAATTTGTAGAGAATTCAATTCTCTTTCTGATAGGCTAAATAAATGTGAGTCGTTCCATTTAAAATTTTCGACTTTCTCGCCATCGAATATGGAGAAACATTAATTCAATTTTTGACCAGCCTGTATAAGATGTTCCGATACAACAAATGACAATCTATTTGACAGTATCTGAAGAGTAAACGTGCCAATGCAGATCTTTTTTGAATGAACGTTGACTGAGATATGAGAGCATGTTGAAACTTGTACCAATAACTTGTATCAAAGTCAACCTATTTTTTTACGTATAATTAAACGGTGTAATAAAAACTATAGCATTCCATTTAAAATAACGAAGTTATGGTCTACTTCCGTTAGACCGGAAGTGGCGGCCATCTTGAAAATATTTTAGATCGAAAGTTCCGAATGAACAATGCTACCAAAATTTCAAATCTCTACGAATAGAGGAATCTAAAAAAGTTCTAACGAACCAGTTACGTGAGACACCTGTATAATATTTATTAGTTCTATCAGAATATGAATCTGGTTATTCTCTATTAATTTAGAAATTTCCGTTCTATACCTGCCGCTTTTCCATTCTTAAGCTTGCATTCCTACTGAACACATATATCGCTCTGTCTTTAATAATGTCCCACTATGCTTCTACATTTGCAGAATTTTGCAAAAAATTTGCTTAAAAATTTCTAGTTCTTGTTTTATTTCTGCGATTATTTTCTCATTATCATCGTACAGCACATTGAGTTGGTTGCATTTACTTCTGCCAGCTTCTTCGACGTTTTATACATATTGAAGTTGTCAAGTTTTGCTTATAACTTATGTAATAATTTGTACTATCTTACGCCGCCGACCATGGAAGATTCTTGTCTTATTTGTGAGAGCAAAAATGTTGTTAGTTATCCATTCTTGCTTTCCTTTAAACCTTTCTTTCTTTAAAATGGCTATCGAGGGTTCCAATAAGGCTCACTGGAATAAGGCTTGATTGGACCATCATCGTAACTTGAAAACTATAAAGTAATGTATTCTTGATATAGACAACTTATGTTGATACATGATATCGTAAATTCAGCTGGTGAAGAAATGGTGTTATGCGTTTATGAAGCGAAATCAGCAACTGTCTTTACGCAAGGGGGAAGGAACCTCTATGGCAAAGGCAAAAGGATTCGATCGAGAGAAGTAGATGGGTTTATCTAAAAGGTAAATTTAACTAAAAGATGGTGGTAATGGACCTTAGACGTTGCTTTCTTTGGCCCATTACAAGTTTATTTTACCCAACCACAAGAAAGTTTTCTTCCTCAATGTAAAGGAGACAAAATAAGCCAAATGCAGATTTGTAAATTGCTGAGTGAAGCATATGGAAAAGCTGCTACAGTTGGAACTGCCGAGAATGTTTTGCGTTCCTCTGGTATTTGGCCTGTTAATCAACATGTCTTTCAAGATAATTCGTCAATGTAAAGGAGATAAAATAAGCCAAATGCAGATTTGTAAATTGCTGAATGAAGCATATGGAAAAGCAGCTACAGTTGTAACTGCCGAGAATGTTTTCCGTTCCTCTGGTATTTGGCCTGTTAATCGACATATCTTTCAAGATAATTCGTCAATGTAAAGGAGATAAAATAAGCCAAATGCAGATTTGTAAATTGCTGAGTGAAGCATATGGAAAAGCAGCTACAGTTGTAACTGCCGAGAATGTTTTGCGTTCCTCTGGTATTTGGCCTGTTAATCAACATGTCTTTCAAGATAATTCGTCAATGTAAAGGAGACAAAATAAGCCAAATGCAGATTTGTAAATTGTTGAGTGAAGCATATGGAAAAGCAGCTACAGTTGTAACTGCCGAGAATGTTTTCCATTCCTTTGGTATTTGGCCTGTTAATCGACATGTCTTTCAAGATAGCCAATTTGCACCATCAGATATTAGCAGCCTAAACCAAGTACTGAGTCTGGGCCAATATCGATGTCATCAAGTTATAGTGAAGGCGATGAGACTGTTGTTGATGTATGTCAAAATAGAACAATCGAAAAGAGAGATAAAGAACCTTCTCCATGAAGTGTCAGCGTCTCCAAAACTGAATCCACTGCCAGGAACATCATCTTCTCGAGCTAGAGGAATTGACCAGAAATCTACATTAATAATAAACAAGAAAAATCTTGAAGAACACAAAACAAAGACTGACTCTCTATATTTCCATAGAAAAGCAAAGGTTCTAAGCTTTCTGTGTTATTTGATTTTGTTACTTTTGGATTAGTTTTTGAAGAAGCAATTCGGAAATAGTTTATATTTGACGTTTGAAGTTTATTTAAAACTCTTAATGATAATTAAACATGACAATTTCTAAAGATTTGTTTTGAGGTTTAAATTTCAATCTCTTTTTCACCCTTTTTACTCATTCTTTCCAACGATCAAAACATTTTTTCTACTCTTCCTTTAAAAAAAAAAAAGAAAAAATCCCACCCCCTTTGTAAACACAAACGATTCATTGACGTCGTCTTTGGTCTACATCATCTGCGTTTTGAGTCCGAGACGTCGGATACGTCTCGGTCGATTAAGTGTGATTTCGTAAATTACGGTATCCTTTTTTCCACGTCTTTCCGATCGTTTTGAAAGCACCATTGTAGCGGTGCCATTCCGAAAAAGGGTGCGAACAGAACCCTTTCAATTCGATTCCGTTTGATGATCGTCATAGGAAACGAAAAACACTAACAATAGAATGTTTTGACGTGACGCAGGTGTTGATTCGATGAAATTAAAAACCAAATATAATAATTAAATTAGAAAATACATAAATTGAAGAGAGAGGAATAATCGGCCATTTTTTTGGGCGGATTTTTAATGGGGAAAAATTGCTGATCGTTGCGAAAAGCTGTTCTTATTTTGCCCTTTGATGTTGAATTAATTCACACCTTGCCTCCCTCCACAAAAACGATCTAAAAGGGAAATAAAAAATCGGGCGCCATTATGGGGTTCAAATTCAAGCACATATGGTCTTTAGAAGCAGGGTTGGGTTAAGGGGATTAATTAATTTTTGTGAAAATATGATTTTGTGTTAATTCGAAATAGCTTAATATTTTTAATGAAGTTTTTTTGGTAATCAATTTTTAATTTATTAGAATTTTTTTAAATCTCTTTTATGATTCGTTGAATCTTAAAACGAATTTAACTACGGGCCTGTTGGTTAACAACAAAAAAAAAGCTCTAAAGCACACACACAACACTCTTAAAAGAGGGCTCGCGAACTTTCGCTTCGTCCATTGGTGTAACCCCGGATCGAAAGCGGATTGGACGAAGCCGGCCTCTTCTCTCGCAGTAATTTGCATTTGAAAGAAGTCGTAGAGGAGAGTTCGCATAATGTGCATTCGACCACCCTTCTCCCCCCTGACGCCCCCTTTTTAAGAGCCGGTGGAAATCCGGGGCGCGTTAGGGGGCAACCAACGACCACCACCATTCGGAAAGAGAAAAAAGAGAGTCCACGTGTACAGTCAGCGAAAGAACCGAGAGATCGTTTCTTTGATCTGCATAATTATTACTTCCATCTTCTTTTTTTTCCTTCTGGAAGGGTGATGGATGTGTATATGATGATGCTCTTTGGGTTTCGATTTCGGGATTGAAAAGTTCAAAGTTTAAAAAAAAGTTCAAAGGTGGAAAAAGTACAAAAGGATTAAAAGGAATTGATGGGATTAAAATGTTTATTTTGAAATTTGATATATTTTAATTTTTAACGAACACCCCAACAACATCATCGTCGAAGAAGTCAACGGTAAATTCAGTAAATTCGTCGACGTTAGTTGAGGAAATAAACGAGCTCGAAGGATGTCGAATAAACGCCTTGAAAACTCGAGTCGCCATTAACTTCTTTGAAAGAAGTCGACGACGAACGCGAAAGAGGTCGGAAGTCGAAGGAGAATTTCTCGTTCCCTGCGGTAATGACACGTAATATATTCTTTTGATCGCGTATTAAATTTTTCTTGCGTTATAACCACCTTCTAACGAGAAGAGAACTTTTAAGTATAATGATTATTTCTTTAAGGGTTCGCCGTTGGTTTTAGGTTACTTGAAGGTGAGGAAAAATGATCTAGTTGAGGAGATTATTCAAACAAAAAAGTGGGATGGGGGCGAAAAGAAGTTGATACACCTCATAATTATTCATGAAAGGGCTCTTTTTTAAAACGAGCTGATGAATCAGAAAATTTTAAAAATCCTCTTATCGTTTTTGAAACCACCCCTTGTGGGTAAATTAAAGATCCCTTTTCCGTAAAGGATCAAAAAGTTAACTCTGCATTTTTTTTGCATCTCAATAGGAATATTGAATCAAATTTTAAATTCATTAAAAAAAATTATCTATAACAATGATATTTATGATCGTTAATAAAAAGGGTGAGTTTAAAAATGCGAAAAGAAAGAAAATAGAGGGAATAGGAGGATTTGTCGAAGGTAGGATCGTGATCCGAGCAAATCGTGTAAACGGATGGATCCATTTGATCTCTAATTCGACTTATTTCCCGGTTTCTCTCGCGCGCCTCGCCCATCAAATTACAATCATTTGTATCGGAAATGAAGCCGGTTCGTGATCGACGGTCGAACGAACTCGTTAAATCCGGAAAAGGTAACTTGTTAACAAAACCGCGCAAGAGAGAGATTCTGATGGTGAAACTTCCTCCCTTCAGGAATAAGAGGATATCTTTTTGGCAAATACAAATTATTTCTTTCTTTTTTAAACCAAGCTATTTTGTGTGAATATTTAAGAATTCAATTATTATTATTGTTATGGATATAACAAATTTTTATTTTGACTTATTTTCTAATAAAACGTATTAAATTAAATAACAACTAAAACTAGAACTATCACTAACATTAGAACTAACACTAGAGCTAGAGCTAGAAGATTCGGGTTTAGCCGTACGTCTCTTAAGACGGCTAAACCCGAATGTTTCTAGTTCTAGCTCTAGTTTTAGTTCTAATTCTACAGTATGTCCACGGAAAAGGTGTTGAATAAGAAAAACTTTTTAATTTTATCGAAACATGTTAATCTTGATAAAAATTTTTGTTAGTTCTTAGAGTAAGATTGGGATAGAAACATTTAACATATAAGAGTATAAGAGTTACTAGGAAAAGTTGTTCAAAAGTAAAAGATAGTCTCTAATACCAATTTTCGAAAAAATCGGCCTACATTTATTTATTTGTGATCATTTAATTTATTTTAATATCAATTAACTAATTCCAAATTAACAATGCACAAGCTGTAAGTTTATTTACTCAAACAGCCAAACTACCACCCTGTTGGGCACATGCCTTTAAACGAACAAGTTATTCATCAAAAGTTTTTCTAACCTCATGTAAAGATATTAAAGCAACTTCATCTCTAAACGCATCCTTTAATTGATCAGTAATGGCATTTATTTGAGGTGTGCGATAAACTATTTGTTTCAAACGGTCCCATAGGAAAAAATCCATTAATGTTAAATCTGGACTCCTAGGAGGCCACTGAACTGGTCCTTGTCTCCCAATCCAGTGGTCTGGAAACGTATGGTCTAACTGCATAATGTACTGGGCATCCATCTTGTTGAAAATAAAATAAACAACTGTATTCTAATGGAAGATTGTCTAATTCAACGTCGAGAAAATTGATATAGCTTAACTATTCACATTACAAGTAGTGTCAAAGAAGTATGGCCCTATTATTCTGATTCCCTATTACTGACGCCTCCGTGGTATTCGAAAGTGCGGATTAGAATCACTCCAATATCGTGCATGTTGCGAAGCCACAACACCATTGGTCGAAAAAGTTGATTCATCAGAAAACATTATTTTCTTATGAAATCCTTTTTCCATACTGCCAACCCACGACCAAAAATCCAAACGTTTTGCTTCATCGCCGACTTCCAAAACATGATTAAAAACTGGCATGTATGGATGTATCTTGATGTGTTTTAATATCTTCTGAATTTGCGACTTATTAACAAATTGGAGATTTTTAGCTCTTCTTCTTGATGATAATTTCGGGTGTTCCTCTACTGAATGTAATACCAACAAAGTGCTTGCATCATTTTCATCGTATCTCTTCTTTTCTATAGGTATTCGCAACAATGACCCAGTGCTTAAAAACTTCAAAATTATTTTACGGCAAGTAGTCTCAGAAACGTACATATTGGGCAATTTTTCATTAAATTCCTGAATAACTCGACGATAACATTTTTCGCTTTTCCCATAACATTGCACCAAGTAAATTTTTTGCTGTAAAGTAAGCATTTTAAGCTGACAAGACTACGGCCAATAAAGTATAAAAGCGAAGTGTCAATAAAGCTTGTCACTATCAACGCCTACTAGTACAAACATGATCACAAATAAATAAAACTTTTTTCGATAAAATTTAAAATAAAAAAGTTTTTCCTATTCAACACCTTTTCCGTGGACATACTGTAGAGATAGTTCTAGTTTGAGTTGTTATTCAGCGTTAGATTGTTGTATATTTTTCATTGAACAAAAACTAGAACTAATACTAACATTATCACAAGAACTAACACTAGACCTAGAAATAGAAAGATTAGGGTTTAGCCCTACATCTCTTAAGATGGCTAAATCCGAATGTTGCTAGTTGAGGTCTAGTTTTAGTTCTAATTCTAGAGATAGTTCTAGGTTTAGTTGTTATTCAGAGTTTGATTGTTGTATATTGTTAAATGAACAAAAACTAGAACTAATACTATCACTATCACAAGAACCAACACTAGATCTAGAACTAGAAAGATTAGGGTTTAGCCCTAAATCGCTTAAGATAGCTAGACCCGAATGTTTCTAGTTTTAGGTCTAGTTTTAGTTCGAATTCTAGAGATAGTTCTAGTTTTACTTGTCATGCAGCGTTAGATTATTGTATATTTTTCATTGAACTAAATCTAGAACTAATATTAGCGCTATCACCAGATCTAATACTAGACCTAGAACTAGAAAGATTCGCGTTTAGCCGCACGTCTCATAAGACGGCTAAACCCGAATGTTTCTAGTTCTAGGTCTAGTTTTAGTTCTAATCCTAGAGACAGTTCTAGTTTTAGTTGTTATTCAGCGTTAAACTGTTGTATATTGTTTAATGAACTAAAACTAGAACTAACACTAGAACTAGAAAGATTCGGGTTTAGCCGTACGTCTTTTAAGATGGCTAAACCCGAATGTTTCTAGTTCTAGGTGTAGTTTTAGTTCTAATTCTAGAGATAGTTCTAGGTTTAGTTGTTATTCAGCGTTAGATTGTTGTATATTGTTCAATAAACATTTGACATTGGATTGTAAGGACTTACAAATTTATGATGAAGAGATTCTTGTTCTTCAACACCACAATGACTAGGCGTTGTCGAATATACTCTTTACTTACATTAAGCTGAAACTCACTTTTCTTACAACTGTTTAAATGTGATTTTAGGATTTTCTTCAACTTTAAATTCAAAGAAACTGTGATGTTCATCTGTAATTTTTCTTTTATGTTTCCCTTCTCTTGGGGTTTCTTCTTGATTTTTTACCCATCTCAACTGTTCTTTTTGCAACACCAAGAATTTCAGCTAAATTGCACCAGACGCAATTCGTATTGTAAATGGCACGAATTTGGCGTTTTACGTTTGCTGCTTTCTTTTCTTAATATAAGGCATGTTGTAGACATTTTGTTAACAGCATAGTTAACAGTGACAATTTATTTATGACAGTCGCCAAATTGGTTTTGTTTAACGCCATTTTCAGCAGTTTGATTAGTGCCAATTTGAACTTGAAATGGTATAGTTTTAGTTCTAATACTAGAGTTAGTTCTAGTTTTAGTTGTTATTCAGCGTTAGATTGTTGTATATTTTTCATTGAACTAAAACTAGAATTAATATTGGCACTATCACAAGAACTAACACTAGACATAGAACTAGAAAGATTCGAGTTTAGCAGTGCATCTTTATACAAAACACAAACATTAGTGTTATGCAAAATTAAAAAAAAAATGTTGCTATAATTTGGTATAAAATCGTCTTCTTAATCTTCAGAATTAAAGAAGTTATGATTCATTAAAGTTCACATAAGATATTTCAATTTTGTGTGCTTGCAATGCTCATAGCAGTGCTGGAACTCCAATACAGGAATAGCCATCAGCTGGTCGGTTACAGCCGTTTGAATATAATACTTTGTGTTTCTATGATTAATCAATTCTCTTGCACTCGTCAGTCATTACAAAAAATAAAAGGAAGAAAAAAAAAACAAAAATAAATAACATTATACACTTAATATCTTTTCTACACTTATCCGTACCTTAACATAGACAATTAAATAACACATTCTACATTTAAAAAGTCCTGGACACTGTAGAATGCATTGCGAATCAAAAAAGGCTTAACGCGTTTTTACAGAGCTGCATTTAATAAATATCGGGTGTTAAGAGGCAATCGATTGAACAACTCCCGGGATGTAAATTTCGGTCCCCGTTGTGACATATTCAAACGGCAGCACTTTGGTCCAAAGTTGTGCCTACCCCTAGTCTCGTATCCATGCACATAAGATTAAAGTTGATAGGCTGACTTGTTGCTGTTCGCATAAAGTATAGACACAAGTATAAACTCACAAGGAATCGTAAGAACACTGAGCTTTTTAAATAGAAATTTGCAGTCATCCCTGTAACCCACACTGCCCAGGACACGAACAGCACGTCGTTGTGGTTTGAAAATATGTGAGCTATTACACCCATACTAAAATGTGGTATGCCAACTTGGCTACATCCAGTGAAATTGTACTCATTAGACGTCTCAATGCAAAAATACTACGACTTATCTTTCCCCCTATGATGATAGCATGATCATCAAATTTTATGTTAGGTGGTGTAATATACACCTCTAAGAAATAAATGTCGTTTTAACTGTTTTTAAGTCATTTAGCGAGAGTTCATTCGTCATAGTCCACTCGCGTGCATAAAGAATGTAAGAATGTAAATAAAGAATGTTCCCCAAAATGAGTTCCCTTGAGGTGATTTTTCAGTCTCGGGAAGAGGAAAAAGTCATAAGGAGTCAAGCCAGGCGAATAAGAAGCCACAGGAATGTTTTTACTGACCAAAAACTTGTTTATTGAAATTGCTGCGAGGCATGACGAATTATCGTGACGTGATGTTGGTCTCAGACAAATGATCCTTTTTCGAAGATTTTCAATAACCTCTCGGTAAAAGTGTTGATTGACCGTTTGGCCTTAAGGCACACACTGTTTGAAGAAACAAATCAGCATGCATTTGATCTTCGACTTGCTCATTCTTGCTCTTTTGGGCCTTGGAGAGGTTGAAGTGTGCCATGCTTTAGCGTTTGGTTTCCGGGTCGTACTCAAACATCCAAGACTCGTCTCCAGCATTGACAAGTTCCAGAAAATTCGATTCCAAAAAGTCAAGGCATCTTTCTCTCCTGATATCTTTTTGGTCTTGCGAAAAGATTTTTCTCATCCTCATTCATTGATCCAAATCTGATGAACGGTGTTGTGAGTCAAATTCAACTCTTCCCCGATCATTCTGACTGGTAACCGACGATCTGAATGCTCAAGATCGTGGATTCTGTTGACATTTTCATCGGTTCTTGAAGATGAAGGCCTTACTCTTCGTGGTTTATCTTCAATCGACTCTCTTCTTTCTGAAAATGTTTTAAACCACCGAAACACTGTCTTCGTAGGCCTACTGGAATTTTGCAAAAATTTCCGTTACACTGTGCCCAAGTCTGAAGCAAAACCTAATAGCATATCGTTGCTCGAAATTTTTAGAACTCATTTTTAAACGTACTAGAAAAAAAGGTTAGCTAGAAAAATGACTTTAGCTAGTTCAATTTGTTCTTGAGAAACTGTATTAAGAAAACTAGAAACATTCTTATACATTTTTTTTAAGAATTTTCCAAATACATTTTTTTAGTGTTATACATCATTAGAAAGAAGAAGCTTTAAGCTTTAATTTGGTATAAAATCCACTTCCTAATCTTCAGAATTAATGAAATTATCACTCTTTAAAGTTTAAAGTTTCTTGAGAGACTGGATTAAAAAGAAATGAAATATACTTATTAATTTTTTTTGAGAATTTTCCAAATAAATTTTGTTTAGTGTCATGCATAATTTTAAAGATTAAACTTTAAGCTATAATTTAGTATAAAATCCACTTCTTAATCTTGAGAATTAACGAAGTTATGATTTTTTAAAGTTTTCTTAACTTTCTTTCTTATACATTTTTTGGAGGATTTTCCAAATATATTTTTTTAGTGTTATATATCATTTTAAAAAAGAAACTTTAAGCTTTAATTTCTATAAAATTTACGTCTTTCTCTCCGAAAACAACTACGTTATGATTCTACATATCACCAAATATAATAAAACTAAAATACAGATTAATAAACAACTCATGTTATATGGTTATTTCCTTGGTTATAAGAATTAAGATGTGAAATAGTTGTTGTTTATTCAATTTCAATTCAAGCATGACATCAATTCAGTTTATCATTAAAAAGATATCCAACTAGAACAACTCGAAGCATCGGGCTTTTCCATACACATATCACATTTTATGATGATAATATCATAATATGGAATCTAACATAATGCCAAAGAGTGAGTATCTAAACGACACAGATGATCAATATCATTCTAAACTCTTACATAGTTTAGATTAAACAATAATGTATCGATTTTGTCAAAGGTTTTGAATTGATGTAAAATTGGATACTCCTAGTACAAAGAAGAATAATAATTGAGAAGATATTAAAATATTCGTGAACAATTTTTTAAAAGATATAGCTTAGATAAAAAAATGTAAATACTGTTCCGTCGGGGATCGGGATTCTTAAACTATGTGCAATTTCTGCTAAATGACGAATTAATAAACGAAAAAATAATAAAAACGATTATTAATAAAGATATCCAACAACCCGTTTTGTAATAAATATAGATAATGCACAATATGTAAAAGTAAAAGTATGGAAATCATTTCTTATCCAGCAAGAAATGTATCAGACAATCAATAACACATCTTGTAATAAATCTAGGCGATAAACAACAGTAATAAATACAACAACGGAAGTAAATAAGTAATGTTACAACATTTCTTTCCTCTATTTTTACTTTATAATGAACAAAAAGGGACAAATACTAAGTTGCCATGATTTCCATTCGTAACTGACTTGATTTTTTTTGCAGAAGTAAAATCTTTTCTTCCCTTCTAAAACTCAGACAAATTAGACACCATCGATTTTGTGGCTATACAATTAGTTAACACACTATTTGGTACTATTTCAATAAAAACTAAACAAATATCCTAGCAAAATGTTTATGAATTTAAAAATAAATCTGTTAGAACTCTTAGAACATTTAGGTGGACAAATCAAGTCAATCATAACATTGCATTAAACCAATTTCCAAAAATAGATGCTGTTATTAATTTATACCAACCACCAAGGTCAATTTATCTTTGAAAACTCTCAAACAACACATTAAATACTCTCGGTTTATATCCTTCTTAAATCTATTACTGTATTAGTGTGTATCGTAGTTAAGAGTTAAGAGCGGCTTCAAATGAAGATAAAGTAGACGCAATGAAACCGGGGTGCTCGGCAAAATCTACTCACTTCACAAGCAAAGATAGTTCGAAATGGAGTAAACCACAAAGAAAGGTCCAACTAACTAATTGTGATCTTTTGAAAGACAAATTGACTGTTGGGACAATAATTTCTTTAATTAGCACACACTGAATTCTTAAATCATGATATGAGTGTCTTACAAACTTCAAAAATAGATATCTATATATTCAATTTTTTCTTCATTCTTGCATGCGTGAGTAGAAGTTGAGAAATGTACTGCCTAAATCTGTATTAAACCTGAATATAATATAATATAGACCTTTAATTCTTTAATAGTCTCGCCAATAAACTTTAATTTTAAAGTGAGAAGATCAAGCTAAACGAAGCAGAAGTGAGGTTTTGGTCTGGAACTTTTTATCTCAATTTATCTGCTACCAAACACACCATATTACTTTCTTACAATGACTAAATAATTTCGTCCATCTTTCTTCATTTTGACATTTTTGAACAAATTTGCTCGTTTCTGTACGATAAATAGTTATATTTAGCTTTGTTGTCTTCAGAGATTGTGTGAAAAACCTATTCTAAGTATTTTTACAGTTTTTCATGAGCGTGGAATAGTCAATATCGAAATTCTCAAACAACAATCGGATTGTTAAGGGTTTTTTCCATCAAAAAAAGACTGTTTGATCATTGTGTTGGTTATCTCTTGATTGATAATTACCATATAGAAGAACATCTTCATTCTAAATATGTATCAGTATTTGATTTGGGTCGAATTTAATGTTATTGTCATCATATCTGTATGTTATTAGCATAATTAGGTTAGGATTAAACTTTCTAACATCGCACATTCTTTTTATTGACTCCTTACAGATTGTGAATTAATTTTTGAGTACATCTTCCCATCATTAACTTTCTCAAAACGCTTTTGTTCAGCTTATTACTTTTTCTGTGTCATGCTTCAAATAAACTAAAACGTTATGCTTTCTCTTTTGATGTTTTTATATTTACTTGGCAATTCCTTCTGCCAAAATGTTTATTTTGCAAGTTCAAAAACTTTGAAAATAAATTAAACTTTGACTTTCACCATTAAAATCGTTTAAAGTAACACATTAAAATGGAATCGAATTGGCTTTGTTAGATAGTTATTTAGTGACTCGTTAGTCATGAAATTGCCGGCGACCGTTTTCCAAAAGGCACGTACCAAGACCGCAAACGGAGACAAGATACACTACGACGACGATGATGGGGGGCGTCGCGACGTTATCTGAACCGCACGTGCGACTCCACGCTGTGTTTCCACTCATTGTCAGAGCTTAATTGGTCTTGTTTCCCAACCACCCCCCGAGAATCCAGCGAAAAGAGAGCTTTTAAATCATCATTTCGAATGACCATTTTGACACGTACATTATTTCTTTTTAATTAATCAAGTTAATAAGCATTTTACGTCATAACTTTAAAATTCAAGTTTTAGATCCCTAATTTTTTTGATTTCTGTTGGCAATTTCGATAAAATAAAAAGAAAGTTGTGAAGTTTTGAGAAGGTGGAGAAGCTTTAAGGGCGTTTTAACTTGTTACGAGCTTTTCCCTGTGTGAAAATTAGCTTAACTTGCGATTTCGACGATCCCTCGACTTCTACGACGTATGTTTTACTTACGTTGCGTAAAAATTGCAAGTTTTATAAGTTTAAAATAAAGTTAGTTATATTTGAGGAAATATGATTTTAAAACAGGTTAAAAGTTAGATTCAAATTTAAATTTTTATAAAATTTGTTAAAAATTAAATAATATTAAAAAGAAATCGTTAATTTTACAGGTTTCTGTACGATTTTACAGAAATTATTCGAGTTTTAGCGCCAAAACCTTCGAGGGAGAAATAGCTAAACTAAATAATAAGTCGATAAAACAGAAATTTAACTTTTTTTTCTAATTATATTTATAAATTAACAATTTAGAAATATGTAATTATTATTATTTTTTAATAATTTTGGATTATTTCCACCTTAAATTTAATCTTGAAAGATTTTATTGAATTTTCGCCAAATTATATTCGTTTTCGCATAAAGAAAAGCTCATCCCGGAAGATTCGTCACCCATAAAAGCATTTCCCGAGTAAAAGCTTCTTCTCAGCAAATTTATGGATGAAGCTCGGGTACGCAGATTCAAATTAATTTTCCATTATCCGAAAGAAAACGACCGCTGGAGCGGCGACGACGTCGTGGAAACCTCCAAAAGACTCTCTCAGCTAACATTTAAAGGGAGCTTCTTGGAGAATTTCCCAATCAGCAATTCGTTTGGCAACGTTTAAACGCGGCCGCATAAGTGCTCCTTATTTAACTTCGGAATTTCCATTCGTCATCCTTCCAGGAAGATTAAGAGGATTAAAAAGGGGATAATATTGAAAGATGGATTCGATTTTAATTAAAATTATTCAAATACTTAAAGCATTTTAAAATATTTATTATAAAAATTGTTAATTTTACGTTTTCTAATTTTGAACAAAAACCGTATTGTCAATCAAAATCTTATTTTTCTTGGTCTTTGGACAAGTATTATAATGGGGGGTATTAAGTTTTGTTTAACTCGACTTTCTCTTTGCGCAATTCACGACGGTAGTTTTGCAAAAAAAAAATAAATAATGAAAAGGGGATTTCTAACGTTTAAAATTCGAATCCGGATATCGGGTTTCATTTGATTGATGTTCGCAAAGGAAACGCATTCAATCAAAATAAAAAAAACCGGATCATGTGTTGTGGGTACAACAAATTCTCTAAAGTCTAAAAAGAAAATTTTAGCTAATATTAATTTTAAAAAAGAAAAGGGTTCTATTTAATTTCTTTTATTTTATTTTTAACTCTCTAAATAAAGGGTCAAATCGTTTCTAATCTTAGTAAAACTTTGAAGTTGTGTTGAAGCCGTATTTATAAGAAGCAAGAAATAATTCATACATCAAATTAAAGTTTAAAGTTTGCTTTTTAATTTGATATAAAAATCATTTCTTAGTTAACTTATACTCAGTAGATACATATTTTTAAAGATAATGAAAAAATTCGAAATAATCAAAAAATGAATTTAATATTAACTTTAAAAAATCGTACATTTATGAAAATTAGGAAATGATTCATAGCACTAATTAAACTTTAAAGTGTCTATTTTAATTTGATATAATAGTCGTTTCTTAGTTCCTGTTAATATATTAGTTATAATTTTTTTTTAATGTTGAAAAAATAAAGAAATCTGACACAAACTTTAAACTTGCATATAAACCGTATTTATGGGAACTAAAAAACAATTAATACATCAAATTAAAGCTTAAAGTATGCTTTTTAATTTGATATAAAAATCATTTCTTAGTTAACATATACTCAGTAGATACATATTTTTAAAGATAATGGAGAAATTCGAAATAATCAAAAAATGAATTTAACATTAACTTTAAAAAATCGTACATTTATGAAAATTAAGAAATGATTCATAGCACAAATTAAACTTTAAAGTGTCTATTTTAATTTGATATAATAGTCGTTTCTTAGTTCCTATTAATATATTAGTTATAATTTTTTTTTAATGTTGAAAAAATAAAGAAATCTGACACAAACTTTAAACTTGCATATAAACCGTATTTATGGGAACTAAAAAACAATTGTTACATCAAATTAAAGCTTAAAGTATGCTTTTTAATTTGATATAAAAATCATTTCTTAGTTAACTTATACTCAGTAGATACATATTTTTAAAGATAATGAAAAAATTCGAAATAATCAAAAAATGAATTTAACATTAACTTTAAAAAATCGTACATTTATAAACATTAAGAAATGATTCATAGCACAAATTAAACTTTAAAGTGTCTATTTTAATTTGATACAATAGTCGTTTCTTAGTTCCTGTTAATATATTAGTTATAATTTTTTTTTAATGTTGAAAAAATAAAGAAATCTGACACAAACTTTAAACTTGCATACATACCGTATTTATGGGAACTAAAAAACAATTGATACATCAAATTAAAGCTTAAAGTATGCTTTTTAATTTGATATAAAAATCATTTCTTAGTTAACTTATACTCAGTAGATACATATTTTTAAAGATAATGAAAAAATTCGAAATAATCAAAAAATGAATTTAACATTAACTTTAAAAAATCGTACATTTATGAAAATTAAGAAATGATTCATAGCACAAATTAAACTTTAAAGTGTCTATTTTAATTTCATATAATAGTCGTTTCTTAGTTCCTGTTAATATATTATAATTTTTTTTAATGTTGAAAAAATAAAGAAATCTGACACAATCTTTAAACTTGCATATAAACCCTATTTATGGGAACTAAAAAACAATTGATACATCAAATTAAAGCTTAAAGTATGCTTTTTAATTTGTTATAAAAATCATTTCTTAGTTAACTTATACTCAGTAGATACATATTTTTAAAGATAATGAAAAAATTCGAAATAATCAAAAAATGAATTTAATATTAACTTTAAAAAATCGTACATTTATGAAAATTAGGAAATGATTCATAGCACTAATTAAACTTTAAAGTGTCTATTTTAATTTGATATAATAGTCGTTTCTTAGTTCCTGTTAATATATTAGTTATAATTTTTTTTTAATGTTGAATAAATAAAGAAATCTGACACAAACTTTAAACTTGCATATAAACCGTATTTATGGGAACTAAAAAACAATTAATACATCAAATTAAAGCTTAAAGTATGTTTTTTAATTTGCTATAAATATCATTTCTTAGTTAACTTATACTCGGTAGATACATATTTTTAAAGATAATGAAAATATTCGAAATAATCAAAAAATTAATTTAACATTAACTTTAAAAAATCGTACATTTATGAAAATTAAGAAATGATTCATAGCACTAATTAAACTTTAAAGTGTCTATTTTAATTTGATATAACAGTCGTTTCTTAGTTCCTGTTAATATATTAGTTATAATTTTTTTTTAATGTAGAAAAAATAAAGAAATCTGACACAAACTTTAAACTTGCATATAAACCGTATTTATGGGAACTAAAAAACAATTGATACATTAAATTAAAGCTTAAAGTATGTTTTTTAATTTGTTATAAAAATCATTTCTTAGTTAACTTATACTCAGTAGATACATATTTTTAACGATAATGAAAAAATTCGAAATAATCAAAAAATTAATTTAACATTAACTTTAAAAAATCGTACATTTATGAAAATTAAGAAATGATTCATAGCACAAATTAAACTTTAAAGTGTCTATTTTAATTTGATATAACAGTCGTTTCTTAGTTCCTGTTAATATATTAGTTATAATTTTTTTTTAATGTTGAAAAAATAAACAAATAAAGAAATCTGACACAAACTTTAAACTTGCATATAAACCGTATTTATGGGAACTAAAAAACAATTAATACATCAAATTAAAGCTTAAAGTATGTTTTTTAATTTGTTATAAAAATCATTTCTTAGTTAACTTATACTCAGTAGATACATATTTTTAAAGATAATGAAAAAATTCGAAATAATCAAAAAATGAATTTAACATTAACTTTAAAAAATCGTACATTTATGAAAATTAAGAAATGATTCATAGCACAAATTAAACTTCAAAGTGTCTATTTTAATTTGATATAATAGTCGTTTCTTATTTCCTGTTAATATATTATTAGTTATAAATTTTTTTAATGTTGAAAAAATAAAAATTATGGAAATCTGACACAAACTTTAAACTTGCATATAAACCGTATTTATGGGAACTAAAAAACAATTGATACATCAAATTAAAGCTTAAAGTATGCTTTTTAATTTGATATAAAAATCATTTCTTAGTTAACTTATACTCAGTAGATACATATTTTTAAAAATAATGAAAAAATTCGAAATAATCAAAAAATGAATTTAATATTAACTTTAAAAAATCGTACATTTATGAAAATTAAGAAATGATTCATAGCACAAATTAAACTTGAAAGTGTCTATTTTAATTTGATATAATAGTCGTTTCTTAGTTCCTGTTAATATATTTGTTATAATTTTTTTTTAATGTTGAAAAAATAAAAAAATAAAGAAATCTGACACAAACTGTAAACTTGCATATAAACCGTATTTATGAGAACTAAAAAACAATTGATACATCAAATTAAAGCTTAAAGTATGCTTTTTAATTTGATATAAAAATCATTTCTTAGTTAACTTATACTCAGTAGATACATATTTTTAAATATAATGAAAAAATTCGAAATAATCAAAAAATGAATTTAACATTAACTTTAAAAAATCGTACATTTATGAAAATTAGAAAATGATTCATAGCACAAATTAAACTTTAAAGTGTCTATTTTAATTTGATATAATAGTCGTTTCTTAGTTCCTGTTAATGTATTAGTTATAATTTTTTTTTAATGTTGAAAAAATAAAAAAATAAAGAAATCTGACACAAACTTTAAACTTGCATATAAACCGTATTTATGGGAACTAAAAAACAATTGATACATCAAATTAAAGCTTAAAGTATGCTTTTTAATTTGTTATAAAAATCATTTCTTAGTTAACTTATACTCAGTAGATACATATTTTTAAAGATAATGAAAAAATTCGAAATAATCAAAAAATGAATTTAATATTAACTTTAAAAAATCGTACATTTATGAAAATTAAGAAACGATTCATAGCACAAATTAAACTTTAAAGTGTCTATTTTAATTTGATATAATAGTCGTTTCTTAGTTCCTATTAATATATTAGTTATAATTTTTTTTTAATGTTGAAAAAATAAAGAAATCTGACACAAACTTTAAACTTGCATATAAACCGTATTTATGGGAACTAAAAAACAATTAATACATCAAATTAAAGCTTAAAGTATGCTTTTTAATTTGATATAAAAATCATTTCTTAGTTAACTTATACTCAGTAGATACATATTTTTAAAGATAATGAAAAAATTCGAAATAATCAAAAAATGAATTTAACATTAACTTTAAAAAATCGTACATTTATGAAAATTAAGAAACGATTCATAGCACAAATTAAACTTTAAAGTGTCTATTTTAATTTGATATAATAGTCGTTTCTTATTTCCTGTTAATATATTAGTTATAATTTTTTTTTAATGTTGAAAAAATAAAAAAATAAAGAAATCTGACACAAACTTTAAACTTGCATATAAACCGTATTTATGAGAACTAAAAAACAATTGATACATCAAATTAAAGCTTAAAGTATGCTTTTTAATTTGTTATAAAAATCATTTCTTAGTTAACTTATACTCAGTAGATACATATTTTTAAAGATAATGAAAAAATTCGAAATAATCAAAAAATGATTTTAACATTAACTTTAAAAAATTGTACAATTATGAAAATTAAGAAATGAATCATAGCACAAATTAAACTTTAAAGTGTCTATTTTAATTTGATATAATAGTCGTTTTTTATTTCCTGTTAATATATTAGTTATATATATTTTTAAAATGTTGAAAAAATAAAGAATATGGAAATCTGATACAAACTTGCATTCAAATCGTATTTATGGGAAATAAGAAACAATTGATACATCAAATTAAAGCTTAAAGTATGCTTTTTAATTAGATAGCAAGCAGAACAGCAATGGATGTTCTGCTTGGCCTATCTCCTTTGCATATAGAGAAAGTGGCGAGAACTACCATTTACAGACTTAAGCAATATGCTCAAACCTGCTCCGAGATCTCCAACCAATGGGATGCAGAAGACACTATAAGCACTGATTTTTTGCTATCAATGCCATCAGATTTGACGAGATCACTACCAGTCACTACCATCGAATTCGAAAATTCTCTGGTTCAGGCAAATATTTGCATGTTCACACATAGATACACATAGTTCACACATAGAGTTCACGCAGGAAGAGGTCGGAGCAGGAGTATACTGCAAGACACTTCGGATTAAGCAAACTTACAACCTGGGCACGTACTATACTGTATTTTAGGCGGAAGTATTTGCTATTGATATGAGTGCTAAAATCCTTTTTGAGAGAGGGGTGAAGAACATGACACTACGATTTTACTCAGACAGTCAAGGCACTCTCCAGACGGTGCAGGCCGTGAAAACGGTGTCGACTCTGGCTAATGACTAAAAGAACTTTAAACACACTGAGTTGTGATAACAGAATTTCTCTGACCAGGTCACTCTGGGGTTGCTAGTAATGAAGCGGCAGATGAGAGATGTACTGTATTCCAGGTGGAAGTACACTCACTTCCACATGAAATACACCACCTATTAAGAATTAGACTACAATGTTGAAAGGTCGGCAAAATAATGCTTTATTATCAACTAAAAACGATGAAAGTTTAGTTGAAAAGAACGAAGAAAAAGCTAGTAGTGGGCCTCTTCTACACATGCTCTCTATTATGTGGTCGATGTCCTTCTGGGATATCTCGTTCCACGCAATCTCTAGATAATGTCGAAGTTCATCCAGATTCTCAGGAGGCCTGGGTACTTGTCTTAGTCGCTGACCCATCATATCCCAGACATGTTCAATCGGCGACAAATCCGGTGACCGCGCAGGCCAAGGCAAAATCTGCAATCCAACCTACTCCAGGAACCTTGTTATAACCACAGCAGTATGGGGTCTTGCATTATCCTGTTAGAAAGTCGTTGATGTAACGACATGCGTTTAATGTGACGTAAGGGGTGACCTTCGTCCAGCACATATCGCCCCCCAAACCATAACCCTAGGTGTTAAGGCTGTGTGTCGAACTCCAAATTCCGTCTTTTCCCTCGATGTCGCCGCATCTTTCTACGACCATCATTCACCCATAAACAAAACCTTGATTCATCACTGACGACGATGTCATTCCAGTGATGAACCCACCCTTGCCGTTCTTGACACCATGCAAGTCTGCCTGCTTTATGGGGAGGTGTTAATGGAAGTCGAAGGTAAGGATGGTATGAATGAAACCCAAAGGAAGAAATTCTTCTATAAATAGTTGCCATCGACAAGTGTCGGTTCGAAGCTGTCCACAGCAATCGAGCTTGTTGTTTGAAATCGATCCCTGGTAGCTAAGGAGTCCGCCTAAGGAGTTGGTCTTCACGTGCCTCTGAATACCTTCTTTGGACCATAAAGACCATATCCGAGTAACTGTAGTGTGGTCCCGATTCAGCCTTCTCCTAATCTCTCGAAATGAGAGACCGATAATTCGACCCATATCAAAGTCATTGATATGCGCAAAATTTCGACGACGTCGTACAGCAGTTTGGCAATCAAATAAACTGACTTTGATTTTGTGGGCAGAAATTCATTAATTGCTAGGAAGAAAATATTTAAAGTTCTTGGTGGTGGATTTCATATGAAAGTGGGCCTATTTGGTATTAACATGGATGCTAAAATCTTTCTTAAGAGAGGGGTGAAGAACATGACAGTGCTAATTTTCTCAGACAGTCAAGCCACTCTCCAGGCTAAGTTAATAACTAAAAGAACTTTAAATACACTGAGTTATGATAGCAGAGTTGGCAATGAAGCGGCAGATGAGGTAGCACGAGAGGGCAGCGCTAAAACGTTTTTGGGGCCAAAGTCAGTAGTAGGTATATCATTTGCGATGGCCAAACATAGCATTGGATGAGCTGAAGAGGCTTTTTAATTTGATATAAAAATCGTTTCTTAGTTAACATATACTCAGTACATATTTGTAAACACTATGACAAAGTAGACACAAATCTCTATTTAAAAATGTTGACTGACACTTTAAAATTTTACCACTATCTTATTAATGGGAACTAAAATCCCCCAGGTAGAAGAAATTTATCATTTATTTTACATTATGTTGGATTTTGGAAAATAATTTTATTTTTTGAGTTTATTTAACTTTAATCCATAATTCCCATGTTTATTGGACAAACAAGAAAAAAATGTTATTTCAAATGAAACCCAACCCTTTGCTTTGTTTTCGATTTGCGGCCGATTGAAAGGTGTTCGGCCCCCTAAAAAAACCATAAGCGCGAGAAAAACCGCAAAGATGGTCGGTCGTCGTTTCTCGGTTTTCATTCGCGGCATCGTGACACCACTTCTACGCTCAACCCCCTTAAAAACGCGCCCCGTAATTTCACGTCTTTCCCCGATATGCAACGACGATTTTTTTTCTTTTCCTCTCCGCCCGGAGTAGGTATAACCAAGCCGGGCGATAATTAAGGGATTAATTGCGATATGGAAAAAAGAAGGTTTTGCAGGAGGAAGGAAAAGGAGAATGATGATGATGATGATGAGGGAAAAAGGTGGAAATTGGGAAATGGGTGGTGATTAAGATATGATTTTTTTTATTTTTGTAACTCCATCTTACGGTTTCTATTACAAATTACATACTCATATATGGTTATTGATAATATATACTATATATATTATATAACCATCTAACATCACCTGGAATTATACATATTTAAGCGTATAGAGTTTTCAAGAAGTTTTGAAATGTTTTAGTTCTTGTGTTGAACCTTAAATATGGTTGAATCGCTCCAATACGGTTTAAGATGTCCATAAAAGAGCATAAAACAGCCAGAAGAGTATTATCACAAGACCATGAAATCAAATTCACTCCATGATCATCTAATCTAATTCCTGAAGTAATCTGCACCAGAAAATTTAATACAAACGCTTAAAACTTCATCAAAACCTAAAATTATAATCGAGATTTTAGTATCAAAATGAAAAGGAAGTTAGATATCAACCCAAAAATGTTGATTAATTTCATTTTGACTTAATCAATACTTTATACATACCCGAAACTTTAGAATTAAATAGAAAAACTTCAATGGAACTTAACGAGATCCATAAAACTTCACTAAAATACTGACTTTGATGTAAGACAAAAAAAAGTTCAAAAAACTTGTAAGGAAAGTTCATTAAAAGCAAATTTTTAACAAGAAATTAAATATTAATCAATAAACTTCATCAAATCTTTGATTTATCCGTGAAGTTGATCACGAAACTTCATCAAATACTTCATTAATTTCATTTTGACTGAATCAATACTTCATATATACCTGAAACTTTAGAATTAATGATTTTGATGTAAGAGATTAAAGTTGATTCAAAAAACTTCTAAAGAAAGTTTATTAAAAACTAATTTTTAACAGAAGTTTAATATTAATCAATAAACTTCATCAAAACTTGACAAAAATTAAGAAGAAAAATTGAATCTTTGATTTATCCGTGAAGTTGATCACGAAACTTCATCAAATACTTCATTTTTAACATAGAGTTTTAATACGAATATAAAACTTCATTAAAAGTACAAATTTTAACAATAAATTTAAAACTAACGAAAGAAACTTCATTGATGTCATTCTTAATAAATGCAACTTTGTAGAACTTCATCTAAACCCGATTAAAAATAAAATAAAAGGTCAAATTCTTAATTTTTTCTCTAGAACTAATACTAGACCAAGAACTAGAAACATTCAGATTTAGCCGTCACACATGTTGAAACATATTAGAAAGGGAAGAATTTCAAGAAATCATTATAATTTGACTTGACCCTTGTATATTAAGCGATGGTTGTAACCTTAAATTAAAGGTGAAAGACTCTATTTTACTTGTATTATTGAGTATGTACTATATATAGTGAGAACTATATATAGTAAAAAAAGATAATGTTAGTTCTAGTTTTAATTGTAATTCAGCTTTGATCGAAGATGAATGACGAAAAGAACATTGTATGGCAAAAATTCCCCATTAAGTATTTACGTAAAGATGAAACAGGTGATAAACAGGAAGATTAGAACATATTATGATAAAATTGCCAAATTTATTAATTGCTTATTACCGTCGGGAGCATGCTTCTAAATGAAAATATCTATGTGCAGATCCCAATGTAAATTTTATTGTATTTATTTCGATGATCTCAATTATTCTGAACGTTGTGACAAAGAAATGTATAAAAAGAAATGTAGAGATTCCCCAATTTAAGAAATGCAGCATTTTCGTCCCAGAAAAGGAGAAAACGTTTTGGTGTCAACATGATGATGTAACTTGTTGAGAATTTTTAATGTTCTTAAAATTTTGCCACTTTTTTTTATATAAATAATTTATTTTAAATAAGTAGCGCCACCTATCGATTTCTATTATAAATATAAATCCTTATTTGACATAATATATAATAAGTTCTTTCATAAATATTATATTATTCATCATATTAATTTTATTAAAAATTAATTAGTTATCTTTATAATATGGAAATGATAAAAATTGGACAAAAAAAGAATAAATTTATAGATAGTAAAATATTAATATTTTAATATCTAAAAATGAAATCATCTCAGAAAAATTATTAATGTAAACATTGAAAGCAACAATCACATTTAGTTATTTTCCCCCCCCAAAAAGTTCTTCCACAGTTCCCGAAAACAAGCCATAAATTAGTCCCGGCCAATTAATTACACCCAATTATAATAATTGAACACATCACTTCCAATTAAGCAAACAAATCGTTTGACACTAATTGTCAAAATGGTTTTAAGAAGCGATTCTCGACCGTAACCAAACCGAACAGAAGGCTTTCAAACTCGAGAACAACGCTTTCGAAAGCTCCACCCAACGCAGGCCCGGATTTGAAACGATTCTCGACCGAATCCGCACCCGGATTTTGGTCCGGATTCGCGCAAACTGCAACCACCAATCCGTAGCTGGCGTTTCGAACGACGATTGGAGGCGTTCGGGGCGCTCCACCCCCGAATCCGGGGGCCCCTCTTTTATACAACGACCGATATTAGGGAGTCTATCTGTATGGGGCGTTTTTCAAATTCAAGAAGTGGGTACGTTCAGTTGGCACCCACGAACCGAGCGGGTAACACACACATAAAGCGAGCTTTTAAAGTTTCGGAGAACTTTGAAGTTTCGAAAAATAGAAATTTGTAATCATTTTTTTATTAATTCTATCGGGTTTCGAATCAGTTTGAAATGATGAAAAGGTAAAGTTTAACGAGAAAAAAATGTAAAAACTTTAAAAAAAACGTTTGTGATGGATTTTTATAAAGTGGACTTTAAAAAGTAAAGGATTTTTTAAAATTTTGAGTTTGAAAAAGACATTCTTAGTTGTATATATTTTCAAAAGTGGAGTGTTATTTTTAATTTTATCAAAAGTGTTATTTCAAATTTCGTCTCGATTTTTCTTGTCAACATTTCCCTTAAATCAACCCCTCTATAAAGATGAACAATAATGAAACTTTAGAAAGTACAGTTCATGTAACAGCCCCAAGCATATTAAATAAACCATCGCAAACGATGCCTCAACGTTCGCCGTTTGCGATACAAGAACTGTTGGGTTTGGGCGATAGTCAACATCATCGTTCACCGACGGCCGGCGTTTCAGCGATAACACCTAATGTCGCCGTTTATAATAATCCCCAAAGACACGTGCCGACGTGTTTCCCGTCGGAACATACCTTCAATCATCATCATATGACGATGGCCGCAAGTAGGATGGCCTATTTTAATGCACACGCGGCCGTCGCAGCAGCTTTTTTACCTCATAATATTGCTGCAGCAGCCGGAATGAATGCTGCAGCAGCTGCTAATCAAGGAGCTGCTTCTCCGGCGGCCGCTGTTTTTGGGTTTAGTGGACATCAAACACCAACAACAGGTAATTGAATATATTTTAAAATCATATTTTATAACTTTTCTGCAATATAAGTCTTTATCAAAAAGTTTTATGAAAACAAATATTGAGAAACTTTTGATTCTATCAAAATATATACCGTTTGTGCTGATTAGAAAATAGACCTAGATAACTTTCTGAATTGCAGAAAAAGTAATCATAAAATAAATTAAAAACCATCATGAACTTTCTTCTCTTGGTCTCACTTCAAGAACATTAACATTTGAGGACTTTTTTATTGCATCATAATTATGCACAACGAATTAATTAATTAAATAAATAGGATTTTTAGATAATAAATAATGTTAGAAATACCTTGTGTCTTAACTTGGTTCTTTGTATCTACCACAACCAATTTTTTGCACTCATTTTATTAGTACCATCACTAATTTCCCAAATATTTGGATTTATTAGTATAAAAACTGCAATGTTGACTAAAACAGAGACTTAGCAATAAATTATAATTATGCACATATTAGGGCTTGACTTGGTTCTTTACATCTACCACAACCAATTTTTGCACTCATTGTATTAGTACCATCACTAATTACCTTAAATTTTTTTTAAGATACCCAAATATTTGGATTTATCAGTATAAAAACTGCAATTTTGACTAAAACAGAGACTTAGCAATAAATTATAATATGTACATATTAGGGCAATAAGTGATTGCATTAAATTTAATACCTGATAAAAGCAATATAATTTTAATGACTACGTTTCTTTAACAAGCTTAGTTTTTCAATGCACGATTATTTTACATTTGATTCAAACTAATGGGGTTGAGATTATTTTTAGTGCATATCCTTGGAATAAAGCCTCCGTAGTCTATGAATATTGGTTAAGAAACAATGCTTGTTCTTTGAGTTTGTGATATTTACCCCACATAAAGTGTTTTATCTTTAGGACTTTATCTATTCAGAAATTTGTTAATTTTGAATTTCAAATTGGCAACAATCAAATTCGAAATTGTACCAAACAAAACCAAATTAGCAACTATCGTAATCACAAGAATTAGTGTTCATAATTAATCGAAAAATCAAGATCTGTATTCTGCCAAATTAATATTTACACCTGCTTTTAGTACAGATCCAACACGTTCGATTGTGTCTTAATTAATCGAGAGCATCTAATTTTACAAAATACTACTTGAAAACTTCCTGATTTCAGTGTTTTTTTTATGAATGAGTTAAATTAGGAACTTAGCTACTAATGTGTGCAGTACAGTAAAAAATATATCAAAAGAAACCATAAAATAAAGATAATATGAGATCTAGATTTATGTTTCAACCTCAAACTAAGGCATTACATCAAGAAACTTATTATTCCAATTAGATTGGTCTTCATATCTTCTATGTGGCTGATTTAAAGCATCAATCAATATTTTATGTATAGTCAAAAGATCAATCTGGGCTATGGATGCAACGAAATCATCGCAATTTCTGCATCAAATAAAAAATTAAAACTTTACAAAGTGAGAGAGATTTTTGCAAACTTACAACTACCACGGATGGAGGAGGAAATTGCTTACTATTAACAGACCACTACTATAAATAAACTGTCCCGATTTGAATTGACTTTTTGATGTCTATTGATAAACTATACTTTTACCTCCTCATCTTTCTTTATTTAAAAATAAACGTGGAATTTGAATGGGAATGGTGCTTTGGAAGGCAACTACAAATTCTTTCCAAAATTCTGCCATTTGATATCTTTTTCTGTCACTAACTTTTCAACTGATACTAATAGCTATCCTAGAAGACATGATGATGCCACTTTTCTATATCATTTAATTCCTTCTAAAAGCTTTGTGGAATATTGTATGATAATATTGCCAAAAGTTTGCTAATTTTGGGATTAAACTGTGTAATTTAAAATTCAATCTGCGCTTTGAAGAAAAATTCCCTATAGAATATTAGAACATGTAGATATTTATAGTGAAACCAGATTTCTGAATTCCAGTTGTACTAGACTCTGTTTATAGATTTATTTGGTATACATTGTCTAAATATCAGTAATTCTTACCAAAGAAGAAGAATTTAAACAAACTCAATATTTTTAGATCTACTTAAAACTTTTAACACTAGTAAGAAAGTCCTGCCACTTGATTCCATCAATGTTATATTTGGGGTCATGTTCAGAATATGAGGAAAAGGGAGCTCTCTTTCATTTATATCAATAATCTCTTAGAATTATAATTGTTTAGGAATCCAACATTGTCACTCCCTCCATCTGCATCTTTTAATAAGCGACAATATATCTCTTAATATTTCTTCCTATGGAAAAGTCTATGATTATTAACATTGAAAACGAAGTTCTGGAATTTACACAACTATCTGAGAACATTGTATTAACCAGAATTGGATATGTTATGATTCATGTATTGAGCTCAAGACCATATGAACAAAAATTCTACAATTTTTCATTTTAAACATTTTCAACAGGGAGTAGGAAATAATATATCACGTCATATATCCCTCAAGGAAAAGAGGTGTCGAAGCTGGTCTATTCCATAATGTCAATATTTATAGAATGATTTCAAATGATTTGGATCCTTTGCGTTGTTAAAAATTGACCAGCTTTTCTACACAACAGAAAAGTTGTTGTACAAGGTTTCTGTTTTTTTTTCTGCATGTGGAACAGTATAGCTCGATAGAATTTTTCATTTTAAACATACTCAACAGGGAGTAGGAAATAATATATCACGTCATATATCCCTTAAGGAAAAGAGGTGTCAAAGCTGGTCTATTCCATAATGTCAATATTTATAGAATGGTTTCAGATGATTTGGATCCTTTGCGTTGTTAAAAATTGACCAGCTTTTCTACACAACAGAAAAGTTGTTGTACAAGGTTTCTGTTTTTTTTTCTGCATGTGGAACAGTTTAGCTCGATAGAATTTTTCATTTTAAACATACTCAACAGGGAGTAGGAAATAATATATCACATCATATATCGCTTAAACAAAAGAGGTGTCAAAGCTGGTCTATTCCATAATGTCAATATTTATAGAATGGTTTCATCTGATTTGGATCCTTTGCGTTGTTAAAAATTGACCAGCTTTTCTACACAACAGAAAAGTTTCTGTACAAGGTTTCTATTTTTTTTTTCTTCATGTGGAACAGGTTAGCTCGAAAAATTATATGGTTTTTACTTATTGATCATTAATTTTCCAACATGGATAATCCTTTCAAGTTTAGATCCAGATAAACAGAAATAAGGACGAAGAAAAGAAAGAAATAAGAATCCGTGACGAAGGATTTATGAAGAAAATGAATGGCAAAGAAAGAGATTAAACTTATTTGTGAATAAAAAGTTCCTAACAGTGAATGAATATCACATGCCATTTAATTTGCAGAGTTATTTCGATCAGTGCTTGGAAAATCTTAGCCCTATAAGTGATGAAAAACGGAATAGTTGGGTGTATGCTGGTCAACTATTGCTGACGCATAGATCTAAAAGCATAACAACTCATCACCATCAACATGTCTATCATTCTATGTTTGGTACTTTACCTGACATAGCTTTGCCAACAAAATCAGGAGTTGACATTAGACAAAAAGTAGCTTCATCATATTGGTCTTAACCCTAATTTAAACCCAGGTTTAATAAGTTTTGTTAAAAAACCATTTATACTTTTATATTCTTCTCCCAACATTAATAGATTACGATCTATAAAGTGATTCGTGTAATGTTTTATGAAAATTTGTATCGTTTTAATGAAAACATCAAGAACTGAGGTTGAATTGTGTTTATGCCAAATTAATTTGGAAAGCGAAATTTTAATTAGAGTTAAAATTTATTTGTTGATATCAAATTTATTTCGAATTTTATTGAGGCTTTAAACTTGGCATTTAGGGAGATTAAGTTTATGTCAAAGATTAATTATAAATTCAAGGATTCATGGAATTTTTAGAACTACCATTAATTTAATCTCAATTTAACTAAAGTTTATGTAATAAACGACGCGTAATTGTGTTAATTAGAATTAGTGATGCATGCCCCGGGGCTTTGATTGTTTTTGTGGACTTTCAGTTCTTGCTTCTATCCAACCATATTTAGGCATATTTAGACTAATCTTAAGTGAAGGCAGGGAGTGTTTCCCAATTTGTTATGGTGTTTTATAACTACATAATGAGATGCTCAAAATATCCCTCGTGCTCAAATTGTATCTGAAATTATCCACTTTTATAAGTACTTAAGGCATAAATCAAGAGGTATCTGTTCATAATCTATTCATCAAAATAAATGTGCCTAAAAGTTATCTCAGTTTATCCAACTATTTAGTTAGTTAAAATTGAATAACAAGTAGTCAATTTAGTAAATTTTGTGAAAATATCTCATTCGAATTTCATAACTGTACCGAGAGAAGCTCGTGAACGCGACGGATATTGCGCATTTTCCAATTTCCACCAGCAAACCCGGTTTTCCCGCACGATAAGGGCTCAATGGCTCATTATCTGCGGTGATTCGGACGGCAATACTAATTGGTAATTCGATTTGCTCCTATTAGATGATGCGCCTCGGTCCGACCGGCGGCGTCTGCTTTTCCTTCCTTCCTTCCTTCCTCATTTCCCATCTCTATCAACTCAATCCGACATTACACTAACAAATTTTAACTCAAATCAAAACGAAAGGGATTTCACAAAAAAAAGATTGCTTCTTTTGGGCTCCTTTTTGCTATTCAAAAATGAAAACAATCCCCATCCTCGTTGTGCAGTCAAAACGCACACTCACATGACACATGAATAGTTTAGGATATGTTCTTGGCGTTTTGTACGCCACTTACTGAACCGGTGAATATTTGAAACGTTCTCGCTTTATGTCTCCCTATCTCCACGGTGGAGTTTTCTTTGAAAAAAAGAAAAGAAAAAAAGACCGGGGATTACTAGCAAGTTGGAAAAAAATTGCAACTAAAATTTTGAGAATTCTAATAATATTAGATGTTAATTCGAAATGATTTTATTTGGGTGTTAATGCCTGTAGAGAACGAACCCGGCGTAATTTTAACGTATGGTGTGAGGTATTGTGTTACCCCAACCTAAAGGGCTCCTTCTTTTTTCTCGGCCCCTCACCACCCGTTCTATACTGCTCTATGTCAAGAGCGACAACGAACTCTCCCTTAACGCCAGCAGCCGAATCGGTTCCGCATTTAACGACCGAATCACTTTTAATTCAATACAACCAAAAAAAAATACCAAACCAAACCAAATTAAATCAATCAAATCATTATCTTATTCGACAACAAAAAAAAGAAATCGGCACTTCAAAAAAAGGTTTGTGGCAAGAAATTTATTTTTTTGTTCTAAAAAAAAATTAAATGATCGATTATAAACGGTGATGAGCGAAAAATTTTTTCTTCTCGACCGACCTGTATATACTACACGGACTGAACGGTGACAGGTATAAGAAGGTATTTAGGGGGCTCGCAGTCCGTCCGAACACCTCCCTATTGAGACGTCCTCAGGAATTAAACGTTCACCATTGAAAGGCAGGAAGTGGAGGTCCCCGTTCCGCCCCCCCGCCTCTTTGACATGTGCTCGCCCCGTTCTTCACACACATAACACGCTCTCGCTGCCTGCCTCCGTTACAACACCTCTAGCCTTATTATTATTTCATTTAATACCATGGTACACTCTCTCTTCGTCTTCTTCTCTACATCATCAAAGAATCTTCACTCAAGATTTTTCTTCACTTTATTATCATACATTTACATTTAATATCGTCATTTTTGTATCTAAATTTTTGGTATTGTATCAATTTTATTAGATAAGAACCTCTTCTCAATTTACTGTTTGTAAATAAAAAAGATTTTGATTTTGAAGAAGAATTATACTTGAATGTTTTCAATCCAATACTAAGTCCAGACACAATTTTTCAACACTCCAACCCAAGCCAAAATGTATGCTTTCCATTTTCAATCTGCTCCTAGTACCTAACTCATCTTATTCAATCCTTGTTCATCTCTAAACTCAATATTACCAACATTAACAACCTAAGTTCAAGCTCAATGCAACCTGACTCTAACAGTCTCAATCCCAACCTCACTCAGAAGTAATGTATTGAAGATTCAAAGCTAACTCAAACATACTCATCCTAATCCATCATCTAACTAATAATTTCCACAAGCCTAACTTAATGGTCAACTTTAAACCTAAACACAACTTAACCCCAATCACAACTTTTAGAGCATCAATACGACTCTGAACCTAATTCCAACCCCATTTGAATCTAATGTCAAAAATTACAACCTAATCCATTCCAATGCAAAACTACTATGATTTCAGGATCTTTTCCAATGAATGAGGTTCGCAAACAAAATCTTGTATATTAGGGATCCCGAGATTAATTAAGAATTAATTCTCGGTTTTGATGATCTTTTAACCTCTTCTGCAATACATCTGATGAATTCGAAGACAAAACGTTCCTTTTTATCCATCTATTGTAGCTATTGTATTTACTGTAGCAATATCTATTACTGCAAACCATTTTGTTAATGATCAACAAATAAATCTTTCTGTTCTCTAAAAAGTACACCTTTAAACTTGAACATTTACACCCTCTTTTGTGGTAAGATTGCTGATTCATCAAGTATGAATTCTGAGATCTTTCTGCCACAAATTACATTAATTATCAGCTGTTGGTAAGAATTTAGGAGTTATGACATAATTTTTTGAGTTCAAATTTGTTGCTGAAATGTTCAGTTCAACACAACCAGTTTCAAAATCCAATACAAAGCCCAGACACAACATTTTAACACTGCAATCCAAGCAAAAATTAATGCTTTCAATTTTAAATCTAATCCTAGTACCTAACTCATCTTATTCAATCCTTATTCGTCTCTAAACTCAATATTACTAACATTCACAACCTGAGTTCAAACTCAATCCAACCTGATTCTATCAATCTCAATCCCAACCTCACCCAGAAGTAATGTATTGAAAATTCAAAGCTAACTCAAACATACTCATCCTAATCCATCACCTAACTAATAATTTCCACAACCCTAACGTAATGGTCAACTTTAAACCCAAACACAACTCAACCCCAATCACAACTTTTAGAGCATCAATACGACTCTGAACCTAATTCCAACCCCATTTGAATCTAATGTCAAAAATTACAACCTAATTCATTCCAACGCAAAACTACTCTGATTTCAGGATCTTTTCCAATGAGGTTCGCAAAGAAAATCTTGTATGTTAGGGATCCCGAGATTAATTAGGAATTCATTTTCAGTTTTGCAGATGATCTTATCCACCACATCTGATGAATTCAAGGCAAAATATTCCTTTTTATCCATCTAGTGCATTTACTGTAGTAATATTGATTACTGCAAACCATATTAAGTATTAATGATCAACAAACAAATCTTCACGTTCTCTGAAAGGTACACTTCTGAACTTAATCCTTTACACCCTCTTTTGTTGTAAGATTGCTGATTCATCACGTGTGAATTCTGAGATGTTTCTGCCACAAATTACATTAATTATCAGCTGTTGGTAAGGATTTAGGGGTTATGAGATAAGTTTTTGAGTTCAAATTTGCGCAGAATTGTTCAGTTTAACACAATCAGTTTCAAAATACAATACAAAACCTAATCCATTCCAATGCAAAACTACTCTGATTTCAGAATCTTTTCCACTGAATGAGGTTCGCAAACAAAATCTTGTATGTTAGGGATTCCGTGATTAATTAGGAATTAATTCTCGGTTTTGATGATCTTTTCTAAGCTCTTCTCCACCACATCTAATGAATTAAATTCGAAACAGTCCTTTTTATCCATCTTTTGTAGCTATTGTATTTGCTGCAGCAATATGCATTATTGCAAACCATATTATTAATGATCAAACAAACCTTCATATTCTCTAAAAGGTATACTTCTGAAGTTAAGCATTTACACCCTCTTTTGTTGTAAGATTGCCGATTCAACAAGTGTGAATTTTGAGATGTTTCTGCCACAAATTACATTAATTATTAGCTGTTGGTAAGAATTTAGGAGCTATGAGATAAGTTTTTTAGTTCAAATTTGTTGCTGCAATGTTCAGCATAAACTGCAAAGTCAACTCCATCAAACTCCATTCAACACAATCAGTTGCTAAATCCAATACTAAGCCCAAACACAACTTTTTACCAAGCCAAAATTAATTCTTTCCATTTTAAATCAAATCCCAGTACCTAACCCATCTTATTCAATCCTTCTTCATCTCTAAACTTAATATTACCAACATTCACAACCTAAGTTCAAGCTCAATCCAACCTGATTCTATCAATCCCAACCTCACTCAGAAGTACTGTCAAAAAATACAACCTAACCCATTCCAATATAACTCATCTCAATTTTTACCCAAACCAATGTTAAAACCTCGCATAATGAGCGTGATATGTTCCAGAAGAAATTCTTATATGTATATTACTACTTATTATATATGTACAGGGTGTCCCAATTTCGATGTCCGCATAGGCCATCTCCGAAACTAAAAGAGATAGAAAAAAAGTAGCTTACATGTCATGATCTCGTTTTTCGAGAAAATGCTAATGCCGAAAACTCCGAACAGCTATCGTCTTTTGTTTTCGCCCTATCGGCAAAAACTGAAAATTTTGCAAAAACGACAATCGCGAATATCTCACTTATTATCAAAGATGGAGTATTATAAATAAAACATTATATGGGCAATTTTTTACGAAGAATTCAGTGGCGTAGGTAGAATTTTTTTCCCATCTTTTATTTTCGAGATTTTAGACGTAACTTAATTTTAAATGGAAACCATCGTTGGCTATGACTTAAAATAATTTGTTATTTTCTTCTGATAACAAATATATATAGTTTGTGGGGTATATTTCTTATAGTTATTGAATAATTAACAAAAATTCATTTTGTTCCATCTAAATCTAATGTATGTATTTAAAAGTTAATGTTGCTATGGTGATAACTAAGGCACGGAACTTTTGTAACAAAAGAATACGATTTCCCCCCTCCACTTGTTCTCAGTGGCTGCCTAGAAACCTAGCCAATGAGAACAAGTGGAGGGGGGAAATCGTATCGTTTTGTTACAAAAGTTTCGTGCCCTAGTGATAACCATACATATTATGATGGAATATAATGTATCAATTTTTTTTGTTCTTTCTAAAACTATTGTATGTATTTAAAACTTAATGTTGTTATGGTGATAACCATACCATGAGGGAAAGCATTGTTTCCAATTATTGCCAAAGTTTGTAGCAAGGAGTTTGTAGTAGTATTTAAAAATTCACTAACAACTCTGGCATTATGTGCTGGTGCTCCGTCATATTGAAAATATATCATTTGAGACATATTTAGTGCCAAATTGTCGACCAAAGGCTCAAGTGTTGCCTTAATATATTGAGGTATTTCTCTGAGTTTAAGTTTTTATGGTAGATACTACATGGCAAAATTCCATTATCTAAAAGGGCACACCATACATTGAACCCCAAGCTTCTTTGAACACTCAGAGACTTCTTCGGTCCAGATAACATTTTGAACAAACAGCAGACTATTTAATTTTTCTAAATATCATCTACAAAATTCTAATCTTCGATTGACATCTCCGGCACGTAAATAAGGAGTTAGCCCCGCTTTGTATGATTTATACTTATTTTTCTTTCATATTCGGGAGCAACGGCTTTTGGGTCAGACGTCTTGTTGCAATTTCTCTTGCAGGTCATTTTGGTATGTTTTTGTATGTGGTTTGGGGAAGGACCAAATATCTATTACATTTTCTGCTAACCGGCTGAAGGTTCTTACGTGCGGTTGTCTTCTTTCTGGATATCTTGTGAAATAAAATTCCGCGGCTAACGTCGCATTCTTATCTGATAACATATAGCATTCTATCATGTTACATTTTTCATAATTTTCGAAATTCATTGTAAAGTTTTATTCAGTTTTGTTATACTTTGACACTTAACATGCTGATGCATCGTACCAGCACATAATGCCAGAGTTGTTATCGAATTTTTAAATACAAACTTTGGCAATTGGTTTCCATTTAAAAAAATAAAGTTACGTCTAAAATCTCGAAAATGAAAGATGGGAAAAAAATTCTACCTACGCCACTGAATTCTTCGTAAAAAGTTGCCCATATAATGTTTTATTTATAATACTCCAACTTCGATAATAAGTGAGATATTCGCGATTATCGTTTTTGCAAAATTTTCAGTTTTTGCCGATAGGGCGAAAACAAAAGACGATAGCTGTGCGGAGTTTTCGGCATTAGCATTTTCTCGAAAAACGAGATCATGACATGTAAGCTACTTTTTTTCTATCTCTTTTAGTTTCGGAGATAGCCTATGCGGACATCGAAATTGGGACACCCTGTACTTTCAAAATTTGCTGATTAAAACTGTTGGTGGTTTGATGTTTCTTTGTCTTGTATATCTTTTTACTATCAAAAACAGACATTATTCAATGACTAGATCTGGACTTTTTGATATGGTCCCTATTGTCTTACTCTACTCAAAGTCAAGTTCTAAAACGGTTCTGACCAAAGAATAATTCCAAGCAGAAGTAAACAAGGTCTTGGTCCTTATCAATTAACTTGAGATAAGGAACGATGTAAAAGTGATCCTTTGAAAAGTAATTTGATTTAATGGAATGAGGTTGGAGTCAAAAACAACAAGTTAAATATTGGCTGCCAGATTCGTTTTAAGCAAACATTTTCTTTTTTCAATAGGTGCAAACACTTTATTGGTTGAAATAATGCTAAATCAGTTACGGTTTAGTTCTAAAGTTGGCAAAAATAACTTTTTGGGAAATGACATCAATAATGCCTAAAATTCCAACCCATACCCATTTGTATCTCATACCCAAACAAAATTCACCCAAATCCCAAATCCATACTGAGACCTAATCTCAGAATTGAAAACTAATCTCCATTTGAGATCTTAAATTGTATCTCCATCTCAAGTTGGGATTTGCAAAATTGAATCCAAAACCAAAATCAATTTAAGTAATAATTTCCAAAACTCCGAAATACATTTCTATGGTCTAACTCTAAATTATAGTCTAATTCTATTAATTCTGCCAATTTATCTCACTTTATCAAATTTTTCTTCCTTTTCTATTTTTCTTAAGACTTTTTAAGAACTTCTTCATTCCTTTCATCTTAATTGTTTTTTTTTCTTCTATTATTTTCCTTTTCTTCTTTTTTTCTAAATTTTTTCTTTCATTTTTTGGTTTTGTTCGCTCACCACGCGCGTAGAGATGATAGATAAAGCGATTGGATCGTCTAAAAGGGGGCCTATTTGTCCCCGTTAAAACCGGGTGTCTTTAGTAGGTGTGTGTTTAGTGAATAATAGGTGAATAGGGATAATTTTTTTCTTTGTGATTACACGTTTTGAATGAGGTATGAGATTACGACACGTCCTTTTTTCCGCCTCGATATGTGACGCTAATAAATGTTTGTTGATTTTTTTTAAGGTTATTTTTTTCAGGTAAATTTTGGATATATTTCGGAGGCAGTAAAGGTTTATGTGTTTTAATTAAGGCAGAATGGGGAATACGCTAATCTAAAACCGGGGTAGGAAGACGTGAAGTCGAAAATTAAGTCATTCGATGGGGAAGAATGTCGCAAACTTAATTATATCAAAAATGCTCGGAATTTCGACTTAATTAAATGCAGTTTTCGCACAACCGAGAAGACGTTCGCAGCAGCACCAGCGGCAACCGACTCTGCTGCCACCCACTTTACTGCGATGAATAAGTTTAATTAAATCCTTGTGTTTTATGGCTGGGAAGGAACCCTGAAGGAAAGGGAACCTCGGAAGGGGAAGAAAGAAATTTGCGGTTAGGTTCGGTTGGAAAACGAGAAATTAAAATTTTCTTTTTTTTAATTAGTTAGAAGGAAAAGCACTTTTTTTTTAATTCCAAGGTGGCAATATAATCGTAGTAACACAGGAGAGAAATTGCACGTTCCGTAGAACAACGAATACCATAAGGTTGGAGAGTCCTCCCGGAAAAGCTACTTAACCTGCATTGCATTCAAACTCTGCAAGAGCACTTCCTCAAATCGATTGTGTTCCATGCATTAGCTTTTATCGCGTTGATCGTCGATTTCCTAAAATACACTTTTGGTCTTAATTTTTTTAATTGACCTTTCTGCAAACATATTTTAATTAATCTTATTAACAAAGAACTTTATTTTGACATGGCCAAAAAGTTTTTGGCAGAAAATTCTGACTAAGAAATTTGGACAAAGTTTAGACCACAATTTACTAGAACTAAAACCAAAGATAATTGTGAACAATAAAAATTATTCTCTCGCTGTTAAAAGTTATCTAGTAGAGTATATTAGATAATAAAAGCTGGGTGGTTCTGTTCAAAAGCACCTAATACCCAAACTAAGGAGGACAATGAGGCCATCGCGTTGATCGTCGATTTCGTAAAATGCAATTTTTTTAATTAATCGTTCTGCAAACATATTTTAATTAATGTTAATAACAAAGAACTTTATTTTGACATGGCCAAAAAGTTTTTGGCAGAAAATTCTGACTAAGAAATTTGGACAAAGTTTAGACCACAATTTACTAGAACTAAAACCAAAGATAATTGTGAACAATAAAATTTATTCTCTCGCTGTTAGAAGTTATCTAGTAGAGTATATTAGATAATAAAAGCTGGGTGGTTCTGTTCAAAAGCACCTAATACCCAAACCAAGGAGGACAATGAGGCCATCGCGTTGATCGTTGATTTCCTAAAATGCAATTTTTTAAATTAATCTTTCTGCAAACATATTTTAATTAATGTTATTAACAAAGAACTTTATTTTGACATGGCTAAAAAGTTTTTGGCAGAAAATTCTGACTAAGAAATTTGAACAAAGTTTAGACCACAATTTACTAGAACTAAAACCAAAGATAATTGTGAACAATAAAATTTATTCTCTCGCTGTTAGAAGTTATCTAGTAGAGTATATTAGATAATAAAAGCTGGGTGGTTCTGTTCAAAAGCACCTAATACCCAAACCAGGGAGGACAATGAGGCCATCTTGGTCTTAATTACGCCCCCGGGTCTTCGCTTAATTTGGAATTTCATTTGGCCGGGGCCAGGTCGCAAATCAGGAAGGGCAATTTCTTGCCTACTACCGGAGAGCCTCTAAACTTCCAAGTTCCACCACCCTCACATTTTCCCCGCCCCCGGTGATAGAATTATTAACCCTAAGAATGTTAATAAACGCTTAGTTTACACTAACAATAACTTTTACTTCGTTTCCAACAATTTTTTTCTTTTCTCCTTCTTTTTAATCTTCTTAATCTCCAACCCCCTTGCACAACCCTTAAACATACCTAATTGATACTGTCTCGTTTCCGGGTTTTCCGTAACGCTCGAGGCATTGCAAAAGTGAAACAATGCGGCCCCACGTTTCGCGGACGGGAGAGGAGAGCGCTTGGGGGTGAGAAGGGGGTGGAGGCCCATGCACGTAGAAAATTGAATTATACGAAAACAAAGGGTGCTGCAAAACAGGCAGGTTGGACGAAGACCGACCGAATGAGTGAGAAGGATGGCTAAAAGGGGTGGTGGTGGTGGTGTGAGTGAGGGAGTCGGGTTTCGGAGGGCGCGGGGGGTTTGTTAAGGCTGTAATTAACTGCGACTCGATAATTAATTAGTTCCAACGAGTGCCGTTCGGCGTGGAGGCCCGTAGAGGGTGCGGACCTCTTTGTCTACTACAGTTTTTTGACGTGTATCTACAAGGTGTATGTAAAAAAGTTTTGGAACAAAATTACTTTTTACATTTTATTATTTTCTAACTAATAACTTTTTTCTAAACATTTAAAACATTACAAAATAAAAAGAATGCGTCAAATTATTAAAAAACATCTTTTGATTAACCACGTATATGAAATAACCTCTTATCTTGTCCTTTACTGATTATGTAAATGCGCATTTTTGAGGGTTTTCCACTAAAGAGGATTCCGCCCCCGGATGGAACCCCTTTTTGTTTTGAGATCAAAACCAGTCTTTGATAACACCAAAAGAAGTTTTTTTCATCAAACCTCTTTTTGTCTACTATAAAAAATCCACAAAGACTCCAATCCATCAAACAAAAAATTTTTTGCTTTCCAACTATTGATTTTCATACCTAATTTGATGACTAATAATAAATATAATAACCCTTTTAAGACTAGTCACAACATCTTCTACATCTCCATTGACCAAAAAGAAGTCTGCGATAATCTCATAATCTCCGAATAGAATCCGGAACGACAACGTTTAAGGACGACAATAGAAACGTTGACTTATTTACATCGTTGAGAACACGCACGCACATTGTACGGTTGACCCCCTTTAACAATCTCCCCAAAAAAAAGGCCTTTCGCTCTATATCTCTCTTATATCTCCTCTATATAGGATTTTCGATGGATATAGGAAGAGAGAATCGCAGGACACAGGAGGGCCCCATTATGCGAAAAATCCGGCTTAAGGTAGAAAAGAGGGACACGTTTCTACAAAGGTGACGAGCCCTCAAGACGGTCAAAATACCACCAAATCGATGTCATACCACTTTTTTTTTCTTTTTTGGTTCCTTTTTGCGGACCGACCGCGTTTAGTCCACGGGCCATTATGTCGAGAAATCGGAGGTTTATTGTCGGGAGCGTGACACGGGATTGTCAACTGGGACGGATTGTCACACGACAAATCGCGTTACAACGCCCGGCTAAATTTTGCGGGATCCCTCAAGAGGAAGTTAGTGGTTTAACCATTTTTGTCGGTGTTACGTGATACTTTTTCAATGGAGGGTCTATTATGAACGATTAGAATCTATTATTGCTCGTTAAAATAGGATATCTACCTGAAGTGGGTTTGATTCTTATATCTACAGTTGGATTTTTATTCTAATTAGCTGTGTAATTCGATTTTTACTTGGAAAAGTCATCATTCATAACGATTTTTCCACATAAAATTGATTTATCAATAATTTGAGGAAAATTAATCACACAGAGAAGGTATCTTCAGCATTATGGACTATTCCAGTTCATAATGATATATCTAATATTGCTGTAGGTAATATCATATCTTCTAACAACTTTTCATATCTAAGAAAAAATTCGCTAATTAGACACTAATACCGAATTAAATGAGGAAGTTTGATCCTTGTTTACCAGTTATTTTCTATAATACAGGGTGTCACACAACCTAGCATGAATCATAGTATTCATCAAACCATTTCATTTGATGCCTCAGTCATAAAAATCGCAATATAAATGACAGAGTTACAGCTTGGGGCGTTTTTTGTGTGACACCCTGTATAAATTAAATAAAAACAATGCTTTTTCTGGCCTTTTTTATTTGCTGTCTGACCGGTTTTGGCTTACGCCATCATCAGACACTTAATAATATAACATTAGATTTCAGTAACATGCGTTACAGTAAAAATATAAATCAACACAATTATACTCGGATTGACGGGCACTTATGGTATGATTTCTCTGATGATGGCGTAAGTCGAAACCGGTCGGTAACCAGAAAAAACAAACTCGACTAACAAAACTGCAATGATACGCTAAGCAGTAATGACTAAAAGTTGGAGATTTTCTGATGAATCGGCAAAGTTTAATATTCAGTTATTTAGGCATTATATTTTTCAACATTAATTGAAGAATCTCAAGAATACCTGTAAACATTGACTGGTGATTGTAGATTACCAATATAATCATATTAATATTAATTGGCACTCTGTATGTTTAAAATCTCAGATAATATTGGGTTGGGTTGAGTTGGGTTGAGTTGGGTTATTTAGATATAGTAGATTCAGTGTTCATCGCAAATTTTATTAAATAATTAAATTATGATGAAGCAATTTTATTTTATTTTTCAGTGCTACATATGTTTCAGAACGTGTGGACGTCGAGCTTGAGGAAGGAAAAAAATTTCTGAAACATATGTAGCACTGAAAAAGTAAATAAAATTGCTTCATCGTTGAACATAGTTTAATTATTTAATGAGTTGGGTTAGGTTGGGTAAAATGACATTGACACTCCGTATGTTTGAAATCTCAGATAATATGTTTGAATTAATAAATTTACTGCAACCAATATGTCCTACAAGTTCTGCAGTCTCGCATGCACAAAAAATACTTAGCTTGATATGTTTATGTTGCTGCCCCAAAGAGAAATAGACCATGCAGCTTAAATCACAAAAAGGAACTGAATTAGAACTGCATCAAATAAATCTTTAGTATGGAAAATGATACATTTCTAGTTGATAAATAAGTCAATATACAAATTGAAGTTATGAACTCTGAATCGTTCTTAGAAACTGGATATTTTTTTGGATGCACAGCCTCCATGAAGAGACAAGTATTAACGAACTCAAAGTTGCACAATTTTGAATGTCATGAGCACCTTGTTCTCAAAGTGAAATACACATAAAGTATCGTGGCGGATACCGGGCACAAATAAAAGCAATTAAAGAGATCATCTGTTAGTCCGTAAGAGATGGCTTCCATCCAGAACATCCGATCATTCCGAGAAGCAAACTGTAACTCAGATCACTATTTGGTGGGAGTTAAAATGAAACACTGAATAGCAATGAAAGATTAACGACCAAATAATACAAGATGGAATAAAGTAGCGACATTGAACGTAGATTTACAAAAGTTAAATCTAAACTTTCGACAAGGAAATTTTAAAAAACCTGCTCCTGTGACATATCCGATGACATATGTCAAATTAGTAGAAGCAACCTTGGCAGGTACTGGAGTGCAGCAGGGTGATGTGGCTATTCTGTATGCGCCAATGCCGATAACATAGCAATTATCAGTAGAAGTGAAGAAAGAACACCTGACCATAAAGGCTAGCGAAGCGCAGAAAAGACAGCCATTTACATTTGATCCTGCATGTAACAGTTCCTTAGTGTATCTCTTTGTATCATCTAACCTTTTAACGTCTTGTAAGTTTGGCTCTGATTTTGCTTATATTTCTTTTTTTTTCAAACTACGTAGAATGTTTCATTGCGAAATAATAATAATAATAAATCTTTATTGACAATCTTATAAGCAATACAACATTATATAAAAAAACATTAATGCTAAGGATTGCCAAAAAGAGACGAGTCAAGTACACACTGTAAAGTGTGAGACACCCTAATTCGGCCTCGAAGACCGGATATACATTTTGTGTTCTCTGTATTCTGCACGTATCTATACTATCTACACCGGGGTGATAAAGTACATCGCCGAAATTAAAAAGTAATAACATATAAATATGACAACATATACAGGGTGATTTATTAGCTCACCATCAAACGTTGACATATGATAGCTAATCCAATTATCAAAAAATTAAATTAAATTAAATTCAATTATTTACGAAATTATAACACTTTAATTTTTAATTTTTATACCATAATTAACTGCAATATTTTTTTTTAACCCTTTGTGTCCCGACGGTACTTTAAAGTACCGGTAGTTTTAAACAGTCAATAATATTATGTATATAACTGTAGTCATCTATTCGGTGCATTTAGAGCTGTCGGTACTTTCTACTATACAAGAAAGAATCTGTATAAAAAATGACGCAATCCGCACTGTAGGGTTTTTAGGTATATTTAAACTTATTCATCCAGATGAGAGGTTAGAAGATTAGTGAAAAGTGGTGTTGTTGAATTTTGTTGTTCAAAAAGGTATCTCTTTGATAAATGGTTATTAGGTGTGATTTGTTTCATTTTTCAAACATTTCTTATTTTTATCCCGAAAAAAGTTACATTTTGTACAAAAAAGTACCGCTAAGAACAGGTACAATATTGAGATTGAGAAATAGAAGATGAAGAAGATGACATTGTTATTACTAGTGCTGGAAGATGAAGTAGAACAAGTAAATAATGAAAATGAGGAAAATGATATTGAAGTGGTAGAAATAAGTGGCAAAGGGTCCAACAAGAAGAACAAGGCAGAAATTGATAAAAAATGGAGAAAACGGGAAAAACAGATTGAAATTCCAGGATACCATTATCCAGAGGGAATAATTGGTGATACTTTATTAATCCTACAGATTATTTTCTAACACTGATGGGCAACTGTGTGAAAGATATGACCTTTCAAAGTAATTTGTACGCCACCCAAAGGAATAAAATGCTAAACTTGAAAGAAAATATTTGGATATATTTCTTAATGAGTTATCACAGTTTTCCAAGCTATAAACTCTTCTGGAGTAATGCTAAAGACTTGGATGTAACACTTGTCATACGAACAATGACCCGTAACAGGTTTCAGGAGATTTTATCATACCTGCATGTCAACGATAACATTCTAAGTATAATTCGAATAAAGTATACAAGATCCGCCCGTATTTTGAAACACAGTTTTCCAGTTATTAACATAGCACTAGGCAGTTGGGTGTGGATGAATCCATGATAGTCTTCAAAGAGAGGTCAAGTATGAAACAATTCAATCTTTTTGAAACACAGTTTTCCAGTTATTAACATAGCACTAGTCAGTTGGCTGTGGATGAATCCATGATAGTTTTCAAAGAGAGGTCAAGTATGAAACAATTCAATCTCATGAAGCCCATAAAAAGGGGTTATAAGTTCTGGTGCTTAGCAGATAAGAAAGGGTACATATAGAAATTTGAACTTCAAACTTATGGATTAGGTGAAAAGGTTGTCCTTCAACTACTGCGTTCGGTAGATCATGCAGATTAACTTCGACAAGTGTATGCAATCGACCGTTGTTCCAAGAAGTGGTGGCAGAGGCTTTTCTTTAATTTTACAGATATATGTATGCTTCCTCAATTATATAATCAACATCTTTTTTGACACTTTTATGTTATACGAAAATTATATATTATTATACATCATTTTAAAGAGAAAGCTTTGATCTTTAATTTAGAATAAGTGTCATTCCTTAATTTCAATAAACACGACTTCCAGGAATTTCTAAATTAGCATCTTTTTGACATTTTTAGGTTATACGAAAATGTAAGTTTAATTTCAACATTTTTTTTCTCCACATTTTTGTGGTCCAACACAACTATTATTATACATCATTTTAAAGAGAAAGCTTTGATCTTTAATTTAGAATAAGTCTCACTCCTTAATTTCAATAAATACGGCTTCCAGGAATTTTTAAATTAGTATCTTTTTTTGACACGTTTAGGTTATATAAAAATGTAAGTTTTATTTCAACATTTTTTTTCTCATTATTTTTCCAATCCAACCCAACAATTATTATACATCATTTTAAAGAGAAAGCTTTGAGCTTTAATTTAAAATAAGTTTCATTTCTTAATTTCAATAAATACGGCTTCCAGGAATTTTTAAATTAGCATCTTTTTGACATTTTTAGGTTATACGAAAATGTAAGTTTAATTTCAACATTTTTTTTCTCCACATTTTTGTGATCAAACACAACCATTATTATACATCATTTTAAAGAGAAAGCTTTAAGCTTCAATTTAAAATAAGTTTCATTTCTTAATTTCAATAAACACGGCTTCCGGGAATTTTTGAATTAGCATCTTTTTTGACACTTAGATTATGTGAAAATGTTAGTTTTTGCTCAATATTCTATCAGATTTTCGTCGTTCTGTAGATACAGGTCTGATAAATAAATATTCAAATTTACTGCGTCTACGAAAATATCGTAGCGCAAGTTCAAAAGAAAGAGGAAGTTGTGAAAATTGTTCTGCCAAAGCTAGACCCTACTCAAAATGTACTGCGTACAATGTTTATTTATGTTGTGATGAAAGAACTGTTAAGAAATTACAGCTTCTTCGTCCTCTACATTAACTACATGTGGTCGAATAGCTTTTGCTGGAGCAGGATTACCTGTTTCTTGAAGTCTTCTGAAAGAATCGCTAGAAACTGAATAATATGGAAAATGACGCTGTGGAAATCTTTCTTGATATTCTCCTACTGATTGTCGAGCATTTTCATTGCAAATTATTGCATATTATACAATCGACATGGTGCAATAAAGCAAGCAGGGTATCAGCAGCTAGTTTATCATCCAATAACGTCGTGGTTGTTTTTGAGATAAAATTGATGTTGAATGCTTATAGGCCTCGAATCATTTAACTCTTTGGGATTATTTACTTTTGCAGTAAGTATAACTACAGCAAATTTCCATTATTCAGGAAAGATTGAAAACTGGATACACCAAAAAAGATATGACACAAGTAAGGCGAAATTGTACAACACAATTGTAACATTGTTGAAAGTAGTTTTCATAACTCTTGACTGAAAACGTAATGCGAATTTCCTCGTGGGTAATTAACGTAATAGCCAATAATACAATGCATGAACCACATGGAAATTCGTACTCTGTCCACTGCAACCACCACAAAGAAAGTCGAAGACTGTTTATTTTGATTAAATCTAGAGAATTGAGGTTAGCCAAAATACACGTCTTTAGTGTAAGTATAAAATATCGGATATAAGCTTATAAATCCATACAAATAAGAACGTAAAAGAAGAACAAAGGCTACACTTGTTGCATTAATCTTAGCTATTACGTGCTACTCAAATATTAAATTTCTAACTCTTCATAGTAACCAGCCACTTTTTTGTTTTAATAATTATGGTGTGGACATAAGTAAATACAAGAACTTGGGTTCATTACAGTATTATTACAGATTTAATTAAATACCCTCCACAAGTAAGAACTTGCTGGTTTCCTGTAGCATGATTCACCCCTTCCCAATCAAGGGAGATTTACTTAAGCCAATGTGAGAAGTTGTTTGATTCAGTTTAAAGTAGTCATATTAAGATAAGGTTAAAAATTTAACAGTTTAGAAATGCAAGCCATTTACGTTGTGCTGTTGAAGGGTACATTAAGAACAAAGAATGAAAACAACTTAACACAATATTTTTAGACACAAATTGAGATAATATCATTTCCGAAACGTCAGATAAAGAAAAGATCTGTAAAGGTATTGATCGAAATTATCGTTCCTCCACTTTCCATACATAATGAAATCACTTATAAATTTTTGCTGACATTTTAAGAATCCTCCTCACTGCTTCGCACTTCAGTGCGTCAAGCTTATTTTTTTTTCAACGCAGATTTTATCAAGAAGATACTAATAAACAATTTATCATTTCGCTTTACCAAAACAGTTTTTCTTTGTTATCTTATTTTCATGTCTTTTGATTTACAGGATTCTCTCAACTGAAGACATTCGGAACCACAACGCCAGGATCCTGTCTAACGGGTGAGTCTTTCTCTCCGTGTGTGTATGAAACGCCTTTGTCTTTTCTTCGTCGTCATCAAGCTCCGCGAGGTGTGGTGTGTATAATGGCTGCTGCCGATTGTACCGAGTGTTAAAACTAGCCCGTTCTTTTGACGGTAGCCCTATTCAACTGTCGGTCAAAATAACACGTTTTATGTTCCCCAAACCGAAAGGCTCCAACAACTACGCCCTTTAGTAAGTAGTTCGGATGTGTGCCGCAAGAAAAAGAGATGAAGAAAAAATCCTTTTAAATATAAAATAACAAGGACATTCTTTAAATTAAAAAAAAAAGGTAAAAATCTCGTGTGTATGTAACATTTACACACAATCGATTGCAAATCCCATCAACACTAAAACGCTTGTTCATTCGGGACATTAACCTAATCGAATCGTACACAAATGAGGAGACATACAAATGTAGATGGAGGGAGAGATTTGCCGACGCCCGACGTCGCGACGCTCTCCCAACATTGTCCCCAATTAATACGCGTCACGATTACCATTTATCACCATGTCATAATTCACTTAGAAATTGGACATTAATTTATCATAACTTGTATTCAATAATGTATACCGAAAATGTTCAAATTTATATCAATATGTGAGATATATTTAAAAAAATTTTAAAATAAAACCAAAAATCATCTGTTCAAACCCCATTCAAGCACATCAGTTAATTTACCATAAAGAAAACAAGATAACAAAAGGAAACGGAAATCGGGAATGTAACTCAATATATTTAAAGAGAAAGCAAACTGACGTTTCGACGTTTCAACATTTTCTTCTCCCTCTTTCTCCAATCTGAGAAAAGAAAAAAGAAAAAGCACTGGCGCCATAATCGTCACTGTCAAAACAGTTTTAAAAGGGATACACTTTAAGAGAAAGAAAAAGCTACGATATTCTCTTGGTTTGCGCATCTACATGTAGCCAATTTAAATATCGCTTCAATTAACGCAAAACCGGAGGAGAACTACCAGTCGTGGATGTGGATGGACGTCTGTAATTGGACCGGCCCGAACTAAGAGTTAATAATGGACGGCGCTACGACGTCGACGACGACGACGACGACGACGGCAACGACACACTAATTGATGCAAATGCCTCCGGGTTAATTTGCCCTGTTAGCATAGCCCTTGGGAGCCTGACTTGACGCGAATCTATAAGGAGTCAAGAGAAATTTAAGACCATCATTAAATTAGATTTTATTAAATATCTATCTAATAAAAAAAACAATTTAATATAAATCACAAACATTTTCAAAAACCACCCTATCTAATTTAATTGTCAATCTTAAAACTTGACCATAAACCATCAGTGTCGATGTTGATGGTTTCGCGAACCCCTTATAACTAATTCATACTTGGGGGGTAGGATACGAAAAGAAAGGGGGGTTGGTCGGTTTGGAGTTCGAACCAAGGGGCGGGCAGCGACACAAACAACAGTCAGCGATATAATAATTATGCCGGTATACCCCTACCTTTTGTACACCCCCGACGACGAACGCGCGTAGCCCCCTCAGTAAACACGCGGCGAAGGGGGCGCGAAACGAAGGCAACATGGCTGCCGCCGAACATGGGGGGGTCCTCTCTCTCGCCCCGAGGACGGTAATGAGCTCGCGACAGGTTTCAACCCACCGCACAACCAACCCCCCTTCTATGGCAACGGTACAGCCGAAATAGACTTAAAAAAAATAATATAGGGGGGTTGAAAAAATATGTGATTTTGTTTTAAAAAAAAGTATGTTTCTTTTTTTTTTGGGGGATGAAAAATCTTTGATATTTTACTAGGATTTTAACAAATTAGACCTAGATGCTAAACTTAGTACTCCCTATATTATGATTTGAATTAAGATAGCTCAATATAAGATTACATCAAAAAGATTATTTTTGTAGTAAGAAGTTCCTTATCAAAGATTAGACGTTACAAAATTCAAAAGTCTATAATATTGACCCAACAAAGTTATGTACCACAATGATCAATGAATGCATTAAACTGCCAACCAAATAAAATTATAAAATTTTAATTCATAATGTTTCTGGATGGAGGACCAGAAGCAGTTATAATACAGATGTATCACAAAAACTAGAAACTGGATAACCTAAAATAGAAGAATCAAGGAAATTTGAATTTGTAGCTGATCAAGAAGCAAAAATACAAGCTGCATCAAGAATGCTAGATTAACACCTCATTAAGTTTAACACAATAAAAGTAACTTTCCCTATGAGAGATCAAAAAATGAGAGCAACCCAAGTAATTGTAGATTAAATAGCTTCATGACAAGATCGTGCTCATTATGAACTACTTCAATAAAAAACTCTAAAACTAGAAACTGGATAATCCAAAATAAAAGAATCAAGGAAATTTGAATATGTAGCTGATCAAGAAGCAAAATACAAGATGCATCAAAAATGCTAGATTAACACCTCATTAATAATAATAATAATATATCTCTTTATTATACGACAGGAAGACCCAATTACAGGATAATGTACAACAAAGAAAAGAAAAGGTAAAGTGAGATGTGAAGCGCACAAAACAAAAATTAATAACAATTCAGATAAATTCAGAACAAAAATAAGAGAAAAAAAAATAATAATAATAATATGTCACAATAGGGATATTTTACAAATTAAAAAATTAATAAGGGATATATAGTTTAAGTGGTAAGTTTAACATCATTGAGTTTAACAATAAAACTAACCTTCCCTCTGAAAGATCAAAAAATGAGAGCAGCCCAAGTAATTGTAGATGAAATAGCTTCATAACAAGATCGTGCTCATTATGAACTCCTGGTTATAATATTAGAATATAAACAATTATAAAAACCAAATGGGCCTCAAAGTCTCAATTTATTTTAAAATTTTTTCTTTTTAAAATATATTTAAATTTACATGGTATATGTTTCGATTTTCGTCATTATCAGCCAAATCTATAAACATCAGCAATAAATATATTAAAACCTGGTTATAAGGTTAGTAAAGATAAAAGGTGGTAGACTAGAAACCTCTATAAGAAGAAATCGAAATACTTCAATAAAAAATTCCAAAACTAGATAATGGATAACCCAAAATAGATGAATCAAGGAAATTTTAATTTGTAGCTAATCAAGAAGTAATAATACAAGCTGCCTCAAGAATGCTAGATTAACACCTCATTGAGTTTAACACAATAAAAGTAACTTTCCCTATGAAAGATCAAAAAATGAGAGCAACCCAAGTAATTGTAGCTGAAATAGCTTCATAACAAGATCGTGCTCATTATGAACTCCTGGTTATAAGGTTAGTAAAGATAAGAGGTGGTAGACTAGAATCTCTATAAGAAGAAATCGAAATACTTCAACAAAAAACTCCAAAACTAGAAACTGGATAACCCAAAATAGAAGAATCAAGGAAATTTTAATTTGTAGCGGATCAAGAAGTAATAATACAAGCTGCATCAAAACTGCAAGATTAATACCTCATTAAGTTTAATGCAACAAAAGTAACCTTCCCTCTGAAAGATCAAAAAATGAAAGCAACCCAAGTAATTGTAGATGAAATAGCTTCATAACAAGATCGTGCTCATTATGAACTCCTGGTTACAAGGTTAATAAAGATAAAACATGGTAGGCTAGAAACCTCTATAAGAAGAAATCGAAATACTTCAACAAAAAACTCCAAAACTAGAAACTGGATAACTCAAAATAGAAGAAGCAAGGAAATTTGAATTTGTAGCTGATCAAGAAGTAAAAATACAAGCTGCATCAAGAATGCTAGATTAACACCTCATTGAGTTTAACACAATAAAAGTAACTTTTCCTATGAAAGATCAAAAAATGAGAGCAACCCAAGTAATTGTAAATGAAATAGCTTCATAACGAATAAAGATAAAAGGTGGTAGACTAGAACCTCTATAAGAAGAAATTGGAATACTTCAACAAAAAACTCTAAAATTAGAAACTGGATACCAAAAATAGAAGAATCAAGGAAATTTGAATATGTAGCTGATCAAGAAGCAAAAATACAAGCTGCATCAAGAATGCTAGATTAACACCTCAAAGAGTTTAACACAATAAAAGTAACTTTCCCTATGAAAGATCAAAAAATGAAAGCAACCCAAGTAATTGTAGATGAAATAACTTCATAACAAGATCGTGCTCATTATGAACTCCTAGTTATAGGGTTAGTAAAGATAAAAGGTGGTAGACTAGAAACCTCTATAAGAAGAAATCGAAATACTTGAACAAAAAACTCCAAAACTAGAAACTTGATAATCCAAAATAGAAGAATCAAGGAAATTTGAATTTGTAGCTGATCAAGAAGTAAAAATAACACAATAAAAGTAACTTTCCCTATGAAAGATCAAAAAATGAGAACAACCCAAGTAATTGTGGGTTCTTCATTCAGCTTGTATTTTTGCTGAATTGACGTGAACACTACAGATAATACAGGTACTGAAAACTTTAGAACTTTAGCTAATTAAGAGGAGTGACCTACTCAATTTTAACATAACGGATGATCTTTCCTTAACGTCATTTACATAAATTTATTAAATTGATATTGACGATTTAAAAACAATTTTTGGAAAAGAACCGTATAACTTAGAAATTTAAAATTGGGTACAACCTAACCTCAAGTAATCTTTTCTATTTTATTCTATTCTATTTGGCGAGTATTTGCAGCTTTTTTTATTGCCACTTCTTGCATCCCAATCGCCAGCGATCTTTATCATTTCAATCATTTTCACCCAATCCTCTCCTCTTCATATCCACATTGATATCCTGGATCCATGTTTTGGCACCCAGTTTCAAACCTCTTCTTTACTAATTCGGTGTGGATTTATAGTGTTTATTATTGAGTTATGTGCCGTCATTCTTGACATCATGGTTATGCAGCAGCATTTTCTCCAAAACGTCATCTCTACTGCTAGTAGTCTTCGAGTTGTGTCTTTGTCTCTCACCCACACTTTTGACCCATACGTCATTAATGGTTCTATAATGGTTCTAAAAATATTTTTCTTTGTTTGTGTCGTTTGATTGTTATTCGACAGAATCGAATGCATTGCCTTTAACCTCAAATAATCGTTTATACAAATCTAATCAGTTTTGGAGAAATGATATCTCTTAGAGGTGATTATATTTCCTTGACAAAAATCGAAATTAGTACTCCAATGCAAGTGATGTGAAGTTACAACGTTGCTCAAAACACTAAAACACCATAAAAGAGTTAATGACAAAATACTGGAATGATATACAAAAAAAGATAAGAATCGGAGAAAATCAATACAAAGCAAATTTTGAAGAAAATTTTCTTAAAACATTTGAAATGAATTAAACATTTTTGATTTAACACAGAAAAGAGTTATAAAAGAATTTTTTCCTTTTGTTTCTTTGTAAAACTTTAGATTCCTGTACTCAAAAAACACACTGTGATCTCCTCTTCTTACTACTCTTCTTACCGGAGATTATCCCACTTCACAATTCTCAACGCAGGAAGTGTGCAGTGTGAAAGAAGAGGCCATTAGCACTCAAACAGTCGCCGCGACTACGTTTGATCTTCATCGCGCGGGGCCTTTCACACATACGCACACGTCGAAAGAAAAAAACGGAGAAAAATCCGCACAAAGAATCCATAACATCCAATAATGACACAACTACAGTAAAATTTTCAACGATAAAATCACTATTCTTTTTAGTCTTCAATTTTATTTTTTTGTTTGGGGAACCTATTTTTGATTTTAACACATTCCATTCAAACCGAACGGTAGTCGCGAGATTGTTTATAGAAAGGAATGTTTTTCGTTTTTGTCCCAGGGAGTATGAGGGTGTCAGGTTTCGCGTCCGTTTTGTTCTTTCGATTTGTTTGAGTGACGAGGATGAAATGAAGAAATTGTTGTTGTGGTGAATAAGTGAAAAAGAATTATTCGAAGACAAATAGAAGGAATTTTTTGTATTATAATTTGTACGTTTAAGTTTTCATTAAAACTACAACTAAAAAATCTTCTTTAATTAGAAGAACTAAGATAGGATGCAGACATCAAATTGAAGCTTTTGATGATGATGTTATACTGTTGGTCAAATGTTGGTCCATATTATTGAACACTGCTGCTTCTTTAGCTGTAACCAAAGTTGAATCTTTTTAGGGTACAAATAAGGGATGTGATATAATACAACTAGGACCTGCTCAATATACCCCTCAAGTTAGTAAAAAAAAACAAACTAATAAAGAAAGTCATTTCTGCTGACTCCACTAAAAAAAGTTGCTTATCTCAAACAACAAAATCTTCCTAAATACTAGTACTAAATCAAGAATTTTTAGTGTTTATCTTCAAATTATCCTTTCTGAATCATATTAGGCTTTGAATTATATATCCTTAATAATACTTACAGAAACTATATGAAAAAAATAATACAATGAGGTATATCAAAAGAAGTTACGACCCCGGAAATACTCCTTCCAAAGTGCAGGTGTTTTACAATGTATAATTATTGTAGCACAAATTAAAAGATTAGGGTTACGAATCCAGTGGGACAAAAAAGAGAAAATCGCATTCTAAAAAGTTGTTCTATTAAAACGAAACTCCAAATAACAACAATGCCTTGAGATGAATTGAGCTTTGGATCAAAGAAATTGCGATAATGATAGAACGTGAGGCGGATTGCATCATTAAGAGAAAAGATAACCAATCACGCTAGAGAGAGGTTAAAATTATTGGCGGCATTGATCTCATGGATAAAAATGTTACCAGGTGAAATGAATAAGCATGTCAGATGAAAAGTGGCGGTGGTACTTATTTCTTCGCTATTGGCCTAACTCTGCAACACATATTAATAATTTATAAAGAGAGAGGAGCTTATTTTTTACTTGAAATAGCAAAATTAGCCACAAATAACTTAATTATGAGGTTATGTTATAAAGTATCTTATGTTCCATAAACTGCATTATCCGTATCTCAAGAATTAATTGAGATATCATACTGAATTAAGCCTTGTGTGTTAGAAGTTATAAAAATTTGAGATCGAATTAAAAAGATTGTATCTCAGAAACTAAATGAGATATCTTAATAAATTAAGAAGCATTTTAAAAGAAATTTAATGAGGATTTATTGTACCATGATTAATTTCTTATCTTCCATCAACCTCATTAGTATGATTATTTTTAATCAGAGTCTGCACGATTGATAATTATATTTGTAAAAGTGGAAATGTAAAAAAATCGCATCTCAAGAACTAATTGAGATATCATGCTGAATTAAGAAGCATTTTAAAGCAAATTTAATCTATAATTTGTATCCTGAAAATAAATTATTAATTGTCATTAATCTGGTTATACTGATTTTTTTAATTCAACCTTGTGTGTCAGAAGTTATAAAAATTTGAAATCGAATTAAAAAAATCGTATCTCAGAAACTAAATGAGATATCTTATTAAATTAAGAAGCATTTTAAAAGAAATTTAATGAGGATTTATTGTACCATGATTGATTTTTTATCTTCCATAAACCCTATTATTATGATTATTTTTAATCAGAGTCTGCACGTTTGATAATTATAGTTGTAAAAGTGAAAATGTAAAAAAATCGTATCTCAAAAACTAATTGAGATATCATACTGAAATAAGAAGCATTTTAAAGCAAATTTAATCTATAATTTGTATTCTGAAAACAAATTATTAATTTCCATTAATCTGATTATACTGATTTTTTTAATTCAACCTTCATGTTAGAAGTTATAAAAATTAGAGATCGAATTAAAAAAATCGTATCTCAGCAACTAAATTAGATATCTTAACAAATTAAGAAGCATTTTAAAAGATATTTAATGAAGATTTATTGTGCCATAATTAATTTCTTATCTTCCATAAACCCCATTAGTATGATTATTTTTAATCAGAGTCTGCACGATTGATAATTATATTTGTAAAAGTGAAAATGTAAAAAAATCGTATCTCAAAAACTAATTAGGATATCATATTGAATTAAGAAGCATTTTAAAGCAAATTTAATCTATAATTTGTATCCTCAAAATAAATTATAAATTCCTTAAAACCTAGTTATACTGATTTTTTAATTCAACCTCTATGTCAGAAGTTATAAAAATTTGAGATCGAATTAAAAAAATCCTATCTCAGGAACTAAATGAGATATCTTAATGAATTAAGAAGCATTTTAAAAGAAATTTAATAAGGATATTGTGTGATGAGTAATTTCTTATCTTCCATAAACCCCCGTTAGTATGATTTTTTTTAATAAGAGTCTGCATGATTGATAATTATATTTGTAAAAGTGAAAATGTAAAAAAATCGTATCTCAAGAACTAATTGAGATATCATACTGAATTAAGAAACATTTTAAAGCAAATTTAATCTATAATTTGTATCCTGAACATAAATTATTAATTGTCATTAAGCTGGTTATACTGATTTTTTTAATTCAACCTTGTGTGTCAGAAGTTATAAAAATTTGAGATCGAATTAAAAAGATTGTATCTCAGGAACTAAATGAGATATCTTAATAAATTAGGAATCATTTTAAAAGAAATTTATTGAGGAATTGTTGTGCCATAATTAATTTCTTATCTTCCATAACTCCCATTAGTATGATTCTTTTTAGTCAAAGTCTGCGTGATTGATAATTATATTTGTAAAAGTAAAAAGTAAAAAAATCGTATCTTAAGAACTAATTGAAATATCATACTGAATTAAGCAGCATTTTAAAGCAAATTTAATCTATAATTTGTATCCTGAAAATAAATTATTAATTGTCATTAAGCTGGTTATACTGATTTTTTTAATTCAACCTTGTGTGTCAGAAGTTATAAAAATTTGAGATCGAATTAAGAAGATTGTATCTCAGGAACTAAATGAGATATCTTAATAAATTAGGAATCATTTTAAAAGAAATTTATTCAGGAATTATTGTGCCATAATTAATTTCTTATCTTCCATAACTCCCATTAGTATGATTTTTTTAAATCAAAGTCTGCATCATTGATAATTATATTTGTAAAAGTAAAATGTAAAAAAATCGTATCTCAAGAACTAATTGAGATATCACATTGAATTAAGAAGCATTTTAAAGCAAATTTAATCTATAATTTGTATCCTGAAAATAAATTATTAATTATCATTAATCTGGTTATACTGATTTTTTTAATTCAACCTTGTTTGTTAAAAATTATAAAAAATTGAGATCGAATTAAAAAGAATTATATCTCAGGAACTAAATGAAATATCTTAATAAATTAAGAAGCATTTTAAAAGAAATTTAATGAGGATTTATTGTGCCATGATTAATATCTTATCTTCCATAACCTCCATTAGCATGATTCTTTTTAATCGGAGTCTGCATGATTAATAATTATATTTATAAAAGTGAAAATGTAAAAAAATCGTATCTCAAGCACTAATTGAGATATCATATTCAATTAAGAAAATAAATTATTAATTTCCATTAATCTCATTATACTGATTTTTTTAATTCAAACTTGCATGTTAGAAGTTATAAAAATTTGAGATCGCATTAAAAAAAATCGTATCTCAGAAACTAAATGAGATATCTTATTAAATTAAGAAGCATTTTAAAAGAAATTTAATGAGGATTTATTGTGCCATGATTAATATCTTATCTTCCATAACCTCCATTAGCATGATTCTTTTTAATCGGAGTCTGCATGATTAATAATTATATTTATAAAAGTGAAAATGTAAAAAAATCGTATCTCAAGCACTAATTGAGATATCATATTCAATTAAGAAAATAAATTATTAATTTCCATTAATCTCATTATACTGATTTTTTTAATTCAAACTTGCATGTTAGAAGTTATAAAAATTTGAGATCGCATTAAAAAAAATCGTATCTCAGAAACTAAATGAGATATCTTATTAAATTAAGAAGCATTTTAAAAGAAATTTAATGAGGATTTATTGTGCCATGATTAATATCTTATCTTCCATAACCTCCATTAGCATGATTCTTTTTAATCGGAGTCTGCATGATTAATAATTATATTTATAAAAGTGAAAATGTAAAAAAATCGTATCTCAAGCACTAATTGAGATATCATATTCAATTAAGAAAATAAATTATTAATTTCCATTAATCTCATTATACTGATTTTTTTAATTCAAACTTGCATGTTAGAAGTTATAAAAATTTGAGATCGCATTAAAAAAAATCGTATCTCAGAAACTAAATGAGATATCTTATTAAATTAAGAAGCATTTTAAAAGAAATTTAATGAGGATTTATTGTACCATGATTGATTTTTTATCTTCCATAAACCCTATTATTATGATTATTTTTAATCAGAGTCTGCACGTTTGATAATTATAGTTGTAAAAGTGAAAATGTAAAAAAAATCGTATCTCAAGAACTAATTGAGATATCATACTGAAATAAGAAGCATTTTAAAGCAAATTTAATCTATAATTTGTATTCTGAAAACAAATTATTAATTTCCATTAATCTGATTATACTGATTTTTTTAATTCAACCTTCATGTTAGAAGTTATAAAAATTTGAGATCGAATTAAAAAAATCGTATCTCAGCAACTAAATTAGATATCTTAATAAATTAAGAAGCATTTTAAAAGATATTTAATGAAGATTTATTGTGCCATAATTAATTTCTTATCTTCCATAACTCCTATTAGTTTGATTCTTTTTAATCAAAGTCTGCATGATTCATAATTATATTTGTAAAAGTGAAAATGTAAAAAAAATCGTATCTCAAAAACTAATTGAGATATACTGAATTAAGAAGCATTTTAAAGCAAATTTAATCTATAATTTGTATTCTGAAAACAAATTATTAATTTCCATTAATCTGATTATACTGATTTTTTTAATTCAACCTTGTTTGTTAGAAATTATAACTATTTGAGATCGAATTAAAAAAATCGTATCTCAGGAACTAAATGAAATATCTTAATAAATTAAGAAGCATTTTAAAAGAAATTTAATAAGGATATTGTGTGATGAGTAATTTCTTATCTTCCATAAACCCCCGTTAGTATGATTTTTTTAATTCAAACTTGTGTGTCAGAAGTTATAAAAATTTGAGATCGAATTAAAAAAATCGTATCGCAGGAACTAAATGAGATATCATAATAAATTAAGAAGCATTTTAAAAGAAATTTAATGAGGATTTATTGTACCATGATTGATTTCTTATCTTCCATAAACCCTATTATTATGATTATTTTTAATCAGAGTCTGCACGTTTGATAATTATAGTTGTAAAAGTGAAAATGTAAAAAAATCGTATCTCAAAAACTAATTGAGATATCATACTGAATTAAGAAACATTTTAAAGCAAATTTAATCTATAATTTGTATCCTGAAAATAAATTGTTAATTTCCATTAATTTAGTTATACTGATTTTTTTAATTCAACCTTGGGTGTTAAAAGTTATAAAAATTTGAGATCGAATTAAAAAAATCGTATCGCAGGAACTAAATGAGATATCGTAAGAGACCAATTGATAGATTATTATTGATCACTTTACACGAAAATACTGCCCGTTTGACAAAATTAGCAATGGCGTCGACAATATTTTTAAAACAGAATTTTTTATTGCAGATAATGTTTAATTTTAAAGAACCTTTGACCCGCTATATCTCGTTAAGGAGGCATTTGCGAGTCCATGTATATTAAGACTATTCATCTTAATTTTTCATGTACCTATTATCTACTCTAGAAGTCTGTCAGCAGTTTTTTGAATCACCCTGTATATATTATATAGGAGTTATTTATAAATTATTAATTTTTATTAATCTGGTTGTATAGATTTTTCTAATTCAGCTATACATATAATCCGCAGAATCACTTTGTAAATCGATGAGCATGATGATGATATGAGGTGATAATTTATCTTGTTATCGTCTCATTATATGTGCAAGTTTGTTGTCAAATCGAATTTCGGTCGAATTTGAACGAATTTACCTTGAGGCATAGTGGTAATGAAAATTCGCATTCCCAATCTAACTCAACCGAAATTTTCAAGATTTATTGTACCATATCTTCTATTTTCTAACCATTTCTCATACAGAAAACAAATCCAAACCAAACTTAAAATTAATTAACAACCAATTCACTTAAACTCTCAAAGATATTTTCTTTCTTTCTCTTTTTTTGAGGGAAAATGAATCACTTCCAAAGTAAAATCCACGTTTTCCCCCGAGCAATAACCACTTATTTAATAATTGGTGGCCCCCGAAAGTGACAATTACGGCTTGGAGCCGATAATAACTCGATAATTCCATAATTGGAGACTTTGCCGGACCGGGTTTGTGCCCGACGGGAAAAGGGGGCGGTTTCAGGGGGGTTGGCTTTGTCGCTTCCGAAATTCGCTTTATTTCGCCGTCGGGGCGGTCGATCGCGGGCGGCCGTGCATGTCGCTAGCGCCACCTAGCGCCCGAAACACCCCCCCATCCCTAAAAGGGTGGTTCGAAGGGTGGTGGATTGTCGCGCCGTAAAAATGTAATTATGAATTTTTAAAAAGGGTCGCCCCGTTAGTTGTGTCAGTTCGGGCGAGAATATATAATGGCTGAAGAATTTAATATTGCCCGCCATTTTACTCGCTATCCGTCTTCTTTCTTTTAGGGCCACCCTTATATACGTTTGTTTCTCTTTTGTAGCGTAATAAGGGAATGTTAAAGGGAAACAAAGAGAACAAACAAAAACCCAAAAAAATTGAATTTAAGAATGATTATGTTGTTTTATGGGGGATGAAATTTGAATTCATAAAACTCGCAAATCGTTCCGTTTCAGTAAACGTATTTAACAAACAACTCACTTCTTAAATCGACCACGATTTAAAAAGCATCTTTTTCCTATTTTACTCCCTACTTTATAAAGAATGGGGATTCTTAATAATCCTTAAGGAAAATTGAGGATAGTAAAATTTTTTATAATAAAAGAAACCGGAAATCAAAATGCCTTCTAATAGTAAAATAGGGGGGTGAAAATCTCTCGTTATTTCCACAAATTAACAAGTGTATATCCGGGAAAACCGATGCGAATTTCCACCCTTCTCTCCGCAACTCCACCGGACGTCTCTCCCATCTTTTCTTCCCTTTCCTTTTTTATCCCCTTTACTTCCCTATTTCTTTTTCGGTTTTCCCCTTCGATTTCGCAAGCCAATGCCGGGGGTGGTTCGGGGTCGCCCGTTTTACACCGTACAAAACCCACCTTTTCCCCGAACTGCTCCCCAAATGGGGAATTAACTCGTTAAGCTAAAATAAGTTCGGGGAAAGGGACGTAAAGATTAAAATCGTAGAGAGGAAAAGAGATGAAATCGATTTTTTTACTAATATTTTTTGAAGTTTGAATGTGACTTACAGCGACATCTATTAATAACTTCATTGAATTAGATTTAAAAAATAATTTATAATAAAGGAAATTTTAAATTAAATAATTTTTTTTAAACGCTTAATTTATAAATTTAAAAAAATTTTGATTTTATTATAATAAAGTTTTTTGTTTTATTTAACAAATAGGGGTGTAAAGAAGATGTGGTTGACTAAAAACGCGTTCTCTGTCGGATTTAAAGCCAAGTTTGATATCGATCCCGTGCGCAGAAACGCAAATGTACAACATCCTGTAAAGAGAAATGAAACAAGCCGTGTTGGCGTTGCATAAACTCGGCTGGTTTTGCTCGAAATTACCTCCCAATTTCGTTTTCAACGCCAATGAGTAAAGATTTCAAATTTGCTTCAAAACTAACCAAGAATTTCGAAAGAGATAAGAAGAAATAATTATAACAATCCAAATCAGCTTGTACTAAGTGTACAAGAAGATTTTTTTGATATTAAAAACGTTAATTTAATAAAAAGTAGTGACACGGCAAAATTATTATCTTAAAAGATTCGAAAAAATTGCACTCCATAAAAGAAAATTAACCAAAATAATGAGTTGAAATGTTAAAAAATTGGTAGAATTACGTTTTTACCCATAATTGGGTTTACTTTTTCATCGAATATAACTTTTCATTGCAACTTCCCATTGAGGTTTTCCAGTTAGTGCTTTTATTAAATTATTACGATAAGTACGTTGCGAATGACTCGAACCTATTAAAATCACCCTTTATAACCCTTTTTTTGTGTTAATAACCCGGAATTACATCGTACACCATTAATTAGTAACGATAATTACAATCACAATGAAAAATAATAACACAGATCTGCATGGTTTTGTTTTTGGTCAGATAAGAGTCATTTTCTGCGTTTCATGCGTGTTAATTTGAGATAACCCTTGAAGTTGAACACTGAACGTATGAGTATGAGTACCAGCCGCCGGCGCCTATAAAAAATTCTAAAAATTCTCATAATATTAAGTATCCGAATAGTAAGTTCGATCTTCGAGAATCTGCTTGATCTGCCTATCTGCCTATTCTGTATGATCAGGCTGCACGTCAAGAATTTAGGTTTATCGAAAGATAAATCTAAACTGCTAGATTCACGCCTAAAGAGAGAAATTTCCTTGTTCCTTTAACTACTTTCTCTTACTAAGATATTTTACTCGATATTTATATCGAGAAAAATCATATATTAAGTTCTTCTCTAAAGGTGGTATCTATGTTTATTGTAATGATGTCAATGCTCTTGTGCAAAAATGTGCCCGTTATATGACTGCCAATTTACTGCCTACTCTGCCTACTTGCCTCGAAGTAGGAGACCCAAATATTCACAAAGATCCATTGATTAATGCGAAAAATATGTTACTAACCCCACTCATATCAAATTAGGAATAATGAAGCATTTCAAAAAGGCGTTTAATATAAATTGTGCTTGTTTTAAGTACCTCGTAGATAAATTGAGCGATGCCAAGATAAAAGAAGTTGAGCCACAAATTTCAAAGTTGATGAAATCTACTGATTTTGAAAATGCGATGATTTCGAATGAAAGAGATGACAGGACTAGCTTCAAAGAAGTTATCAATGCTTTTTTAGGCAATAATAAAGCTGCTAATTATAATCTATTAGTTACTGTGATGCTAAAAAACTTCAAAAAATTAAGTTAAAACATGAGTGTGAAGTTTGACACATTTGCCTTGTCATTTACATTGGTTCCATCAGTATATACAAGAAATGGAAAGACGGTATCAGGGAAAAACCACATCTATATTTGCCGACTATTGTAGGTCACTTCAACGTGATGAGAGCCATATGCTCAAAGGTGACTTGGCAGAAGATCTATGGAACACAGGCAAAAGATATTCCATAAAAGTTAAATACTAATCCATATACTCATTACATCATTTTAATTAAATGGCCATAACTTATATTGGAACAAACGAACAGCAAGATTCGAGAGCGCATTTTGAAGGGTAAAGATAGTACTATATGACGAAATGGCTAGAATACAGCAAAATAATATTGTGTGTGAGACGCGCACAATAGTGGGTGCTGGGAATTCCGACTTTCTCCATTAGCAACTTGTAAAACTACGATTTCTACTAATTTTCATATTTTCTCGACATTGATACATCAAAGAGCAAAAGTCATACAGAGCAATGTGTTAAGGGTAAAATTTGCTACAATTTTTGGTCTAAAATATTTTTGTAAGTTTCTGTATGCTTGGAATACCGATTTTATCCATAAGCAACTTGTGAAACTGCAAATTTTAATAATTTTCATATTTTCTCGACATTGATGCATCAGAGAGCAAAAGAAATACAAGCCAATGTGTTAAGGGTAAAATTTGCTTCAACTTTTGGACGAAAAGTTTTTCTGTATCACGCTCGGAATACCGATTTTTTCCATTAACACCTTGTGAAACAGCGAATTCTGCTAATTTTCATATTTTCTCGACATTGATGCATCAGAGAGCAAAAGTAATAGAAGCCAATGTGTTAAGGGTAAAATTTGTTACAACTTTTGATACAAAAGTTTTCCTGTATCATGCTCGGAATACCGATTTTTTCCATTAACACCTTGTGAAACAGCGAATTCAGCTAATTTTCATATTTTTTCGACATTGATGCATCAGAGAGCAAAAGTAATAGAAGCCAATGTGTTAAGGGTAAAATTTGCTACAACTTTTGATATAAAAGTTTTTCTATATCATGCTCAGAATACCGATTCTTTCCATTCCAAACTTGTGAAACCAAGAATTCTTGTAATTATCATATTTTGTCGACATTGATGCTTCTGGGAGCAAAAGTCATACAGAGCAATGTGTTAAGGGCAAAATTTACTACAATTTTTGGTCTAAAATTTTTCTGTATCATGCTTGGAATACCGATTTTTCCATTAACAATTTGTGGAACTGCAAATTTTAATGATTTTCATATTTTCTCGACATTGATGCATCAAAAAGCCAAAGGAATGGAAAGCAATGTGTTAAGGGTAAAATTTGCTACAACTTTTGAACGAAAAGTTTTTCTGTATCACGCTCGGAATACCGATTTTTTCCATTAACACCTTGTGAAACAGCGAATTCTGCCAATTTTCATATTTTCTCGACATTGATGCATCAGAGAGCAAAAGTAATAAAAGCCAATGTGTTAAGGGTAAAATTTGCTACAACTTTTGATATAAAAGTTTTTCTGTATCATGCTCTGAATACCGATTTTTTCCATTAACACCTTGTGAAACAGCGAATTCTGCTAATTTTCATATTCTCTCGACATTGATGTATCAGAGAGCAAAAGTAATAGAAGCCAATGTGTTAAGGGTAACATTTGCTTCAACTTTTGGACGAAAAGTTTTTCTGTATCACGCTCGGAATACCGATTTTTTCCATTAACACCTTGTGAAACAGCGAATTCTGCTAATTTTCATATTTTCTCGACATTGATGCATCAGAGAGCAAAAGTAATAGAAGCCAATGTGTTAAGGGTAAAATTTGTTACAACTTTTGATATAAAAGTTTTCCTGTATCATGCTCGGAATACCGATTTTTTCCATTAACACCTTGTGAAACAGCGAATTCAGCTAATTTTCATATTTTCTCAACATTGATGCATCAGAGAACAAAAGAAATACAAGCCAATGTGTTAAGGGTAAAATTTGCTTCAACTTTTGGACGAAAAGTTTTTTTGTATCACGCTCGGAATACCGATTTTTTCCATTAACACCTTGTGAAACAGCGAATTCTGCCAATTTTCATATTTTCTCGACATTGATGCATCAGAGAGCAAAAGTAATAGAAGCCAATGTGTTAAGGGTAAAATTTGTTACAACTTTTGATATAAAAGTTTTCCTGTATCATGCTCGGAATACCGATTTTTTCCATTAACACCTTGTGAAACAGCGAATTCAGCTAATTTTCAAATTCTCTCGACATTGATGCATCAGAGAGCAAAAGTAATAGAAGCCAATGTGTTAAGGGTAAAATTTGCTACAACTTTTGATCCAAAAGTTTTACTGTATCATGCTGGGAATACCGATTTTTCCATTAACACCTTGTGAAACAGCGAATTCAGCTAATTTTCATATTTTCTCGACATTGATGTATCAGAGAGCAAAAGTAATACAAGCCAATGTGTTAAGGGTAAAATTTGCTTCAACTTTTGGACGAAAAGTTTTTCTGTATAATGCTCAGAATACCGTTTTTTTCCATTAACACATTGTGAAACAGCGAATTCAGCTAATTTTCATATTTTCTCGACATTGATGCATCAGAGAGCAAAAGTAATAGAAGCCAATGTGTTAAGGATAAAATTTGCTACAAGTTTTGGTCTAAAAGTTTTTCTGTATCATGCTCGGAATACCGATTCTTTCCATTCCAAACTTGTAAAACCAAGAATTTTTGTAATAATCATATTTTCTCGACATTGATGCTTTTGGAAGCAAAAGTCATACAGAGCAAAGTGTTAAGGGTAAAATTTACTACAATTTTTGGTCTAAAATTTTTCTGTATCATGCTTGGAATACAGATTTTTTCCATTAACAACTCGTGAAACTGCAAATTCTAATAATTTTCATATTTTCTTGATATTGATGCATCAGAGAGCAAAAGTAACTAAAGCCAATATGTTAAGGGTAAAATTTGCTACAACTTTTGGTCTAAAAGTTTTTCTGTATCATGCTCGGCATACTGATTTTTTCCATTAACACCTTGTGGAACAGCGATTTCTACAAATTTTCATATTTGCTCGACATTGATGCATCAAAGAGCAAAAGTAATGGAAAGCAGTGTGTTAAGCACGATTTTTTTCCATTTTTCTTGTATATAATCTGACTTGATGGTCCAATTTTGAGTTTGGATTTTGATTCCACGCACAAAATTAAGGTTTATTTTACGAATTTATTAATGTAACCGAAAAGTAAATTGAAAAAGGGTTTTGTCGTATCGAAATTCCGCCCCTAACGTAAACATCTGTCAACAGACCTCCCAAACCAGCGTTAACCTATCATTACGAATTGTAATGGTAATAAATGTGTCCCGTTACCATCAAAAACGATGGTTGTGTCCGATTAGGAGAGTGAATAAATAAACCCCACCCGAAAAAAAAAGAACCCCACCATAAGGGACAACACTTTTATGGGTCGCACTTTTATGGGATGTCGTTTTAAGGGTACTTTTCGCCTCCGCCTAAGAGGAACGGAAATTGAAAGGGTTGAACTTTTCAAACCGTCCATTATTGGTTCAAATCCTTATATGGGATGTTGTAATTATGTTGGCATCGACATATTCTGTTAGTGAACCAGGTGGTGTGTTAGCGGCACGGTTTCGGGATAAAAGGACACTTTTCGAAACGAGGTACCATTTAGGAGCAAGCGAGAGAAGAAAAAGTGAAACGAAAGATGAAAGGTAAAGCGAAGGAAGAAACGTCTTATTTTGTCGGCGTTGTAACAAAATCGTTTTGAAAATAGCGACTGAAACAAGTTGTGTGACAGGCTTTACTTGAAAAGTTACATTTGTCACCGGATAAAAAGGGGATTGATGTTTAAGTGGTTTTGCTAATTGGTTCTAATTGGTTGTGGTTAGAATTTTTAGGAATCTGATTTTTGCCATATTATGACTCAGATCTTCTGTTTTTCTATTTGATGTTCATATATAGGGTGAATAGATTTAACTTATCACAAAATTAATTATCGTAACAATCAGAATTATTAACTTAATCAGGGTTAAATAGGTTATTGTCAAAATCGGGCTAATTAATAAATTAATTATAATCGCATCATTCAGCCCATTGGATCAAATCGAATCGCAAATTGGGTTCAAATAAACAGCAGAGAATATTGGAGAGCATCGCCGTCGCGTCGCTGTCGCTGCGTTCTTGTGCATAATTCAACTTTGGAATTGCGAACGAGACCGTCTCGACGATGGGCCCTCTTCTGGTTTTCATGGCGCCGAGTTGTAAACTAAAGATGTAAAACCGACCCGAGTGCAAAGCTATAAAACCGAATAAGTTATCTGGAAAGAACCTTTCGAAACACGTATCTATCTCATAGTGAATAACTAATTTTTACAAAAAAACTTTCTGAAAAAGAACACAAATAGAAAAAAGTATTTAAAGAATAACAAAAAGGCTCTAATTAAATTCCTCTCAAATTTAGGATTACAAAAAAATGCTAGATAAAAAGTTTCCTACTGGTAATTGGAGTCCATGTTGTGTATGGTATGGAAGAAGAGAAAAGAAACGAGACACAAGGGGAGTAAAAATAAAAATCCACAAATCGAATCGAGAAGAGACGACGACAAGTATAAGTAAAAGCAGCAATTCCTAACATGGTTGTCGCAACACGCACACACGTACACAGAAAGTGCGTGTTTAAAAAAGGGAAGAAAAAAAGGGTTCACACCTCCGAAACGAACCCTTCTACATCGTGTTAAAGAGAGGTGGAGCTCCGGAGGAGGACCGCCACCTGACACCATTCAATTCGCTTTTCCGACCGCCCGAGGCCATTCTGGATTGATGTTGTGAAACATCCAACCAAAAAAAACGCAGTCTAGTGTATGTGTGTGTAGGTTTTTGCTATACACAAATATATACATCATTTTTAATTTTATGTACGTTGTTATAATATCCAACATCGACTCTATCATTCCAAAAATTTGTAATCTCTTTTAATTGAGCTAATATTTTCTGTCAAGTTATTAAATCAGAAGAAAGGAGCACCTCAATGGACTCATCGATTATTAGCTCAATGTCTATAACATGAGCAAAACTTACAAAAGATTATTATGACACCTAAAAGTTTTTTATTAGATATTTAGCTGTTTAAGCTTTATTAAATATGTTAATATTAATTTCGTCATCGACCTTTCATATTTGAATCAAAATAAATTATGGCAATAATAAGATAGTTATGTGCGTTATTAGTTAGATGCATCGCTTTAAAAGAAATTTATTTAGACTTGCAACGTTCAACTTCGGATATGAAGTGGTGATTAAACCAGTCCATAACAATAGAAGCTATCTTAGCTTCTTGTTGCAGATGTGGTAATCAAAATCTTCAATCTGAATGTCTTTTGGTAAGCTTTTAGATATCTTGTGTTATAGAACATCAAATGTCCTAATGTTTTTGGCATCACTGGTAATGATCATTATTTCTTTAAATCCCAATGTTGGTTTATTCTTATTTATAATTCAAATCAGTAGAAAAATATTGTTACTTTACTAAATTTTATTACGCTTATTTAAGTTCTTCTAACTTAATACTTTGTTCTTATTGGACTATACCGTGTGTTCTAGGATAGATTTCACAACTTTGACCTAAAAATGTTTGAACTGTATTTTAAGGATGAGGAATTAAACTTTGCAACCTTTGCTCTTGATACGGCCAAATTTTATTAAATTCAAAATGAGAAATTATGCAATATTTCAAAAACATCTAGGTTTATTCAATATAACTTCCACCGTTTCTTGCACACTTTTCTCTACGATGCCTAAAATTTCTTGTTTAGAGCAACCCCAAAAAAAAAAATCAAATATTGTAAGGTTAGGAGACCTTAGAGGCCATGCAATTGGACCATTTCTAGGTATAATCTTTTCTCCAAATATTAAAATGAACGATTTAGCTATAGAGTGTGCCCATAGTGTTGGAAGTAAATTGTCATGTCGTCTAAGTATTCTTCCCTCAGCCTTTCAAGTAACTGTAGATAGATAAGTATACTGATTTAACGGATCTTTTATGAAGAAAGGCCCACTAATACTTAAACGGTATGAAATGGCGCACCACAAACGGTATGAAATGCTTTCGGTATTGTGCTTTGTTTTCGAAAACCTCTTTTATAATGGAATTCCTACATGAATATTTATTAGACAGCGATAAAGATGAGGATATTGTTCAACTCTTAAATTATAAACGACGACCATATATTATAAAAGAAAGACAAAAGTCAAAACCACTTTGAGGAGTTGGACGACCACGTTTTTTTGTTAGATTTCGGTTAAAAAAGGACAGTTTTGTCGATCTTGGTTAAAATTGAGACGAGTTTATACTGTATTGATTATATTATTATTTTTTTTAATTACTAGATTATTATTTATTTTCTATAACGTTTTTATATTCGTTTGCCAAATCCATCAGCAAGTTCTTTTCTGCTGTACTAAAATTTGATGGTCTTTTCTTTCACTTGCTTAGCCATCACCACAATTATAAGATTAATTTATTTTTGACGTTATATTTTGATTTTATTGACAATATCTAATAGGTAAACCCTTAACCAGTACTTCAATCTGGTGGGTATCCAAATGTCATTTATCTATAAGATTACCCTAAACTAGGGGTGGATAAACGATTCGTCGACGTTATCTATCAGCTACAATTTTAATTAACAGATAATTCGTCTTAACTAGATATTGATAAACCGGCCCTAAAACATCTTTAAGTGTATCTGCTGGTCTGTGAATTGGTATTTTTTATAATCAGTCCTTACATTCCATATTAAGACTATTTTGTTACTCAAGTTACATCAGATAACATTTTCTGTTTTGCAATTTTCAAAATTCGCTATACTATTAATTTCTTGAAGGATCTTTGTAGAAATATCACCAATTATTAATTAAAGTATCCTCTTTTTAATGCAAAAAGCCGTTTTGAAAAATCACTTTTAGTTCTTGAGAAATAAATTTTTGAAATAATCGACAATTTTTTCGAATTTTGCAATTTTCGCCGATTAAGTTTTAAAAATTCGTATTAAATCCATTTCTTGGAATATGAGTTTAAAAATTTCCCAAAGTGTTAATAAGAGTGTCCTCTTTCCAATGAACCAACCCGTTTTGAAAAATAACTTTTAGTTTTTGAGAAAACAATATTTGAAGTTTTTATAAAATTTTTGAGGTTGCAATTTTCATCATAGTTTTCAAAATTGGCTATAAAATTAATTTCTTGAAGAATCCTTGTGGAAATATCACCAATTATTAATTAAAGTATCCTGTTTTTAATGCAAAAACCCGTTTTGAAAAATAACTTTTAGTTCTTGAGAAAACAATATTTAAAGTTTTGATAAAACTTTTGAGGTTACAATTTTCATCGATAATTTTCAAAATTGGCTTTAAAATTAATTTCTTGAAAGATCCTTGTGGAAATATCACCAATTATTAATTAAAGTATCCTCTTTTTAATGCAAAAAGCTGTTTTGAAAAATCACTTTTAGTTCTTGAGAAATAAATTTTTGAAATAATCGAAAATTTTTCGAAGTTTGCAATTTTGGCCGATTAAGTTTTAAAAATTCGTATTAAATCCATTTCTTGGAATATGAGTTTGAAATTTTCCCAAAGTGTTAATAAAAGTGTCCTCTTTCCAATGAACCAACCCGTTTTGAAAAATAACTTTTAGTTTTTGAGAAAACAATATGTGAAGTTTTGATAAAATTTTTGAGGTTGCAATTTTCATCGATAATTTTCAAAATTCGCTATAAAATTAATTTCTTGATAGATCCTTGTGGAAATATCACCAATTATTAATCAAAGTATCCTCTTTTTAATGCAAAAAGCCGTTTTAAGAAATCACTTTTAGTTCTTGAGAAATAAATTTTTGAAATTGTCGACAATTTTTTCGAAGTTTGCAATTTTGGCCGATTAAGTTTTAAAAATTCGTATTAAATCCATTTCTTGGAATATGAGTTTGAAATTTTCCCAAAGTGTTAATAAAAGTGTCCTCTTTCCAATGAACCAACCCGTTTTGAAAAATAACATTTAGTTTTTGAGAAAACAATATTTGAAGTTTTGATAAAATTTTTGAGATTGCAATTTTCATCGATAATTTTCAAAATTCGTTATAAAATTAATTTTTTGAAGGATCCTTGTGGATATATCACCAATTATTAATTAAAGTATCTTCTTTTTAATGCAAAAAGCCGTTTTGAAACATCACTTTTAATTCTTGAGAAATAAATTTTTGAAATAATCGACAATTTTTTCGAATTTTTCAATTTTCGCCAATTAAGTTTTAAAAATTCGTATAAAATCCATTTCTTGGAATATGAATATGAAAATTTTTCAAAGTGCTAATAAAAGTGTCCTCTTTCCAATGAACCAACCCATTTTGAAAAATAACTTTCTGTTTTTGAGAAAACAATATATGAAGTTTTGAAAAAATTGTCAATGTTGCAATTTTCATCGATAATTTTCAAAATTCGCTATAAAATTAATTTCTTGAAGGATCCTTGTGGAAATATCACCAATTATTAATTATAGTATCCTCTTTTTAATAGAGCCGTTTTGAAAAATCACTTTTAGTTCTTGAGAAATAAATTTTTGAAATAATCGAAAATTTTTTCGAATTTTGCAATTTTCGCCGATTAAGTTTTAAAAATTCGTATTAAATCCATTTCTTGGAATATGAGTTTGAAAATTTCAAAAAGTGTTAATAAAAGTGTCCTCTTTCCAATGAACTAACCCGTTTTGAAAAATAGCTTTCAGTTTTTGAGAAAACAATATTTGAAGTTTTGATCAAATTTTTGAGGTTGCAATTTTCATCTGTAACTTTCAAAATTGGCTATAAAATTAATTTCTTGAAGGATCCTTGTGGAAATATCACCAATTATTAATTAAAGTATCCTCTTTTTAATGCAAAAAGCCGTTTTGAAAAATCACTTTTAGTTCTTGAGAAATAAATTTTTAAAATAATCGAAAATTTTTTCGAAGTTTGCAATTTTCGCCGATTAAGTTTTAAAAATTCGTATTAAATCCATTTCTTGGAATATGAGTATGAAAATTTCCCAAAGTGTTAATAAAAGTATCCTCTTTCCAATGAACCAACCCATTTTAAAAAATAACTTTTAGTTTTTGAGAAAACAATATTTGAAGTTTTGAACAAATTTTTGAGGTTGCAATTTTCATCTATAACTTTCAAAATTGGCTATAAAATTAATTTCTTGAAGGATCCTTGTGGAAATATCACCAATTATTAATTAAAGTATCCTCTTTTTGATACAAAAAGCCGTTTTGAAAAATCACTTTTAGTTCTTGAGAAATACATTTTTGAAATAGTCGACAATTCTTTCGAATTTTGCAATTTTCGCCGATTAAGTTTTAAAAATTCGTATAAAATCCATTTCTTGGAATATGAGTATGAAAATTTCCCAAAGTGTTAATAAAAGTGTCCTCTTTCCAATAATCCAACCCGTTTTGGAAAATAACTTTTAGTTTTTGAGAAAACAATATTTGAAGTTTTGATAAAATTTTCGATGTTGCAATTTTCATCGATAATTTTCAAAATTCGCCATAAAATTAATTTCTTGATAGATCCTTGTGGAAATATCACCAATTATTAATTAAAGTATCCTCTTTTTAATAAACGGATTTTCCATTTTTCAGTTGAGTTGACACAACTGGTGATATCCTTTGAGCGATGACTACTTGTTATGACACTCTCTTTTTATATTCCCCACGATGAGTTACAGATACTGTTACAGAAATCTGTGTAAAGAGAAGTGGTACTTTTCATGAAACTTATAATTATTCATACAATCCAGCACTTTAAATTTATTATTCATTTATCCCTAAACGAGTAACATAAGCTTTCCTAAAAGGAGCAAATTAAAAGCATACATAAAAATCTATCCAACCTAAACAAAGTAATTAACATTGTTGTTGTTGGTTAAAATAAAATAGAAGATTGTAATTGAATTAAGTAAATCACTTAGGGAATTCAACGAGAGCATATGTACAAGTATCCGCCACGCGGGTGTTGTGTAACGTAGTAATTTCAACCGGAACGTTCAAGGGGTAACTACCCCAGTCCCAAAAGGACGGTTCTTGACGGTCGATTAAAGCCGCTTTGGGAGTTTGAACGTAATATAGGTACCACTTACAAACATTTGGTCATCTAAAAACGAGCTTGTACATTTTAATCAGATTTAAAACTTACTTTCGAAGTAACGAAGATAAAAGAAAAATAGTAATAAAGAAAAGTCATCATCGAAATGGTTTAAAACCTCTAAAAGTGAATGCTAAGAGAATTTAAGGGAGAATCTTCACGGGGTTAATGTTGTTTTTGGTTTTCACTTAGAAAATTTATTACCCCGACCCCGAAAGGGGTGAACTCCCTGAATCGAGAGGGTCGAAATGGTAATCAACGAACTTGTCGCCTATAAATCTCGCTAATGGCTCTCTGGTATTTCATAAGTCTGCCAGCGTTTCGGTCAGTTTAGAAACCGGGAATCAACCCCTACGAGTAATAAACCTCTTTTAGTAACCCCCCACAAAATACAACTAGTGTGTGTAAATACTAAATAGTTTCCGGAATAATCATCAAAAAATTAACCCTCCTTTTCTTTTGAAATTTCTTTTTCTTTAGTCGTAAATTTAAACCCCCAATTTCAACCTCTAATCCTCTAACAAAACTGCTCTGAGATGGAAACCCCTCTTCTTCTCTTCTCTATCTCGGTTAAAAACGTTTTTTTTTTTTTTGAGTCTTTGGAGGGTTGATTTCGCGCGTATTTTATCCGAACCCGGTCGCTTTTTCGACGACGTAATGAAGATATTTTTATTTCACAATGAGGCGGGCGAACTTCCTCATCGTACAAAATAAGGGGTGGTTCTGGGTCGTAAACAACCCTCCTCTCTTTTTCGTCTGTCGCAGGACGACGAAGAAGACGTTTTCCAACCCCCTTTTTCTTTAAGACTTCATCGAGACTCACTCGCCAATTTGTAGGAGAAAACGAGGAGAGATCGGAGGGACGCGGGTTCTTCTTTTGCTTGGATTTCACTTCTTTTCACTAGCTTTGTTTGCGAAAGTTAATACCCTTGTTCCGAGATCTATACCGAAATCTAAACGATTCCTAATTGCGATCTTCCTTCCTGTTGATCAATTTTTGTGTTTTAATTAAAGAAGATAGCGAAAAAGTGTTGAATAAAATTTTTCGCCAATTTGTTATAAAAATGGGGTGAGAAGAAGTTTTCGGTCTCAAAGGAAAATTAATCTGGGGGTTCAAACGAGAGTGTTTGCCGTAATTTGCAGTGTCATGATGTCGTTGACGAAATTGTCAGATGAAAGGGAACGAAACGAACGGATTTATTAATGCGGTCTCACCCCGCATTCGCGACGTCTTCTTCAATTTAAATATTCGCTTTTTTATTTTTGGATGGGGTGAAGAGGCGAATAATTTAATTAAAAAAAAATCCTATGAGAAAAGCGAACAAAAAAGTTCGGTAAATGTGTATAACTTTGTTTTCTTTCTTTCTGGTCAATTTAGTTTGACCATAGTCTCGAATATCAATCGGCTTAATCTACAATGTCGACACAATTGGATTTTCGGAGACCGCCCGGAGCGAAATTTACAAGCTCCCCGGACCATAAATCCCCCGTGATTGGATGTTATGGCGGTATTACTGCCGCATTACAAGCCAAAATATGGCCGTTACGGACCATTGTCCCTTCTATTGTCCTTCTCTTTCGCTCTGAAAGATCTCTAAAATTGTCCCCTGAAAATCACAAACTTTATTACTTCTTTATTTTGTTTATCGGACATTTGGTCAAGAATCACATTTTATGTCACGCTATAAAAATATTATTTTTGACCAAAAATATATTTATTATTTTCAGGTCAGTTAGAAAATGGAAAAGATTTTCAACTTTCGGACGAAATGGGTGGTGGATTTGGAAAAAAGAAGAAAAAGAAAAGGCGACATAGGTAAGTATTTATTTCGATTAATTTTTCTAATCAATTTCAAAACACCATAACTCCCATAACATTATAATGACGGATTATATTAAATAATTAAATTAAAACTAGAACTAACACTAGCTTTATCACTACAATTAACATTAGGCCTAGAACTAGAAACTTTCGGGTTAAGCCGTGCTTCTGTTAAAAAATGTTGTGTTAATGAATGAAGTATTAGTGTTAGTTCTAGTGACAGTGCAATTGTAAAACTAGAACTAACACTAGTGATAGCATATTTTTATTGAATAAAACTAGAACTAACACTAAACCTAGAACTAAAAACATTCGGGTTTAGCCGTGCGTCCTCTAGTTCTAGGTCTAGTGTTAGTTCTAGTTTTACACTGGTACTATCACTAGAACAACACAAGACCTAGAACTAGAATCATTCGGGTTTAGCCGTCTTGAGAGACGTGCGGCTAAATCCGAATGTTTCTAGTTCTCGGTCTAATGTTAGTTCTAGTGACAGTGCAAGAGTAAAACTAGGACTAACACTATACCTAGACTAGAATCATTCGGGTTTAGCCGTCTTTAGAGACGTGCGGCTAAACCCGAATGATTCTAGTCTAGGTATAGTGTTAGTTCTAGTTTTGTACTAACACTAGTGATAGTGTTGCATATTTTTATTGAAATAAAACTAGAACTAACACAAGACCTAGAACTAGAATCATTCGGGTTTAGCCGTCTTGAGAGACGTGCGGCTAAATCCGAATGTTTCTAGTTCTTGGTCTAGTGTTAGTTCTAGTTTTGCATTGGTACTATCACTAGAACAACACAAGACCTAGAACTAGAATCATTCGGGTTTAGCCGTCTTGAAAGACGTGCGGCTTATTCCGAATGTTTCTAGTTCTCGGTCTAATGTTAGTTCTAGTGACAGTGCTACTGTAAAACTAGAACTAACACTATACCTAGACTAGAATCATTCGGGTTTAGCCGTCTTTAGAGACGTGCGGCTAAATCCAAATGATTCTAGTTCTAGGTATAGTGTTAGTTCAAGTTTTACAGTAGCACTGTTACCATGTAGCCGTTTGATGAGGTATTAGATCTAATGATAGTGCTAGTGTTAGTTCTAGTTTTAGTTTAAGTTTCAGTTTTTTGAATTAATTTTTGAAAATTTTTCAAATTTCTTTAACGTTCGGAAGTGCATGCGCGAAATAATATTGTGTAACATATTTAACTACCCTTGGTGGGTTATGCGGCAGGACGATTTTCACCAGCTACCAGTTGGAGGAACTCGAGAAGGCCTTCAAAGACGCCCACTACCCAGATGTTTACGCAAGAGAAATGCTCAGCCTCAAAACAGATCTTCCCGAAGACAGGATACAGGTAAGATTAATAAAAATTACCAAAAAATTATATTTATTAATGTTATTTTAACGCGTAAATTGTTACGTAAAGTATACTAATATTGCGATTATTAATTGTCATCCTCTCGTTACGAGAGAGGGGGTTTTAATGTTTTAAGGATCCGGAGTCCACACTCCGGGCTTCGGACTCCGGGTGGCAGCCATTAGTGGGACGGTCCATAGCCGGCCAATCACGCTGCTCGACACGAGCGAACCCAATCGGCTCCCCGCCGAACTACGTCGCTTCACAATTCAACCGCCGCCGCCGCCGCCAACGTTTTATCCGCCGATAATTAGTGGGCTGCGCTCGTTCGCCGCCCCCCGAGGGCAACAGCAGCAGCAGTCGTAACGCGCCGCCATCTAGCGTCGTTTCGTTCTCGTCCTTTGCATTCGGCTCCGACGCTGCCGCCGCCGCCGCCGCCAGCGTGATTTATAATAGTTGGTCCTTTGTTTGTCTCGGCTCTGTGGCGAAGATTAATCCATTGAGGGGGGGGAGAAAACCGAAAAGGGGAGAAACGGATGGGGATGGCGCGGCGGTGGTGGTGGCGGCGTCTTCTGATTCAAAGGCGTCTGCCTTTTTGGCGTCTTCTTTACGTGGCGGCGCCCGTTGTTTGCCCAGAATATGCCGATGAGGTCGCCCCCCTCAATCTCTTTTGTCTCCCCTTTTTGTCAAATGGTAGCAGCGACTCTTGCTACTGGTTGGTTGTTTAATTTGCGGGTTATAATAGTCTCTTTCTTATTTATTTTTTTGTTTTCTTTACTTTTCCCATTTGTTATTATTGAAACAAAAAAAAAATCACAATACTACATGTAATGATTACATTCTTAATTGGATACTTTCAACGTGTTGATTGTTTTGACTTGTTTTGATTTTAGACAAAGAATAACTTAACCTTAATCGAAATGGTGCGGTCAAAATGACCTCTGCTCATATTACTAACAACATGATTAATTAAGCCATTGCAGAAATTTAACACCTTACTTTTCTGTTTGTTGCTCTTCTCCTCTTCATTTTGTTACTCTTCCATTAATTTTCCAGCATTTTCCCAAAATGCAACAATTATGACAGTTTTCCTACTTTTGGGCAAACGATTTAATGCAACCAAAAGTACTACTGAAGCAAATCAGATTTTTAGGTGATTCTTATCTTTTGGCAAATCTCTCCTATTTTATGGATTGTGTTTAAATTCTATTTTAGACTATTCTCAGATATTATATAAGTAATTTGGCATCTGCCAAGAAAAATTATTCCATCCTGCATTTATTCGGTGTACTTTCTCCGAAATTCGGGCGTTTTTTCATTGATAGCAACATTTTGACCAAGATATATTTTGCTATAACGATGGAAGTAGGAAGAAGAACGAAGAGCAAATAAGTCTATTATTCTAATTATCAGATCAAACTACTTGACCAATTCTAATACCATAAATACGCCTTAACAAGTCTCCACCATACGCAGAATCACATTAATTAAGGTTCATTTTCATAATCTGAACCAATACAAATCAGTTATTGAATGTTAATGTCAAGATTCCTTACTCGTTCATAAAATCAACTTGGTGATTATTCAACAGAAATATCTAATGGAGTATTAATGCTTATAGAAATGGGGAAATGTAACTGATAATTATTTATGAACCTCAATGCTCCGTGCTAAGAGTCATCAACATATCATGTGTTATATAATAACGTACTTAGAGACCGTAATTCAGACAATCAGCCACCAATCACAACCATTTTTCCCATCTGTTATTATTAAAACAAAAAAAATTACAATACTACATATAATGACTACATTCTTAATTTGATACTTTCATCGCGTTGATTGTTTTGACTTGTTTTGATTTTAGACAAAGACCTCTGCTCATATCGCTAACAACATGAGTTAACCATTAATCGTTTTTCAAAAACTTAACACTTTACTTTTCTTTCTGTTGTTCTTCTCCTCTTCATTTTGTTACTCTTCCATTAATTTTACAGCATTTTCCCAAAATGCAACAATTACGATCAGTTTTCTGCTTTTAGGCAAACGATTTCGTACAAACCCAAAGTACTGCTGAAGTAAATCAGATTTTTAGGTGATTCTTATCTTTTGGCAAATCTCTCCTATTTTATGGATTGTGTTTAAATTCTATTTTAGACTATTCCCAGATATTATATAAGTAATTTGGCATCTGCCAAGAAAAATTATTCCATCCTGCATTTATTCGGCGTACTTTCTCCGAAATTCGGGTGTTTTTTCATTGATAGCAACATTTTGACCAAGATATATTTTGCTATAACGATGGAAGTAGGAAGAAGCAAGAAGAGCAAAAAGAAAGGAAAGGCCGTCTATTATTCTAATTATTAGATCAAACTATTTGACGAATTCTAATACCATAAATACGCCTTAACAAGTCTCCACTGTCTCCACTCTCGACTGTGATTCTTATCTTTTGGCAAATCTCTCCTATTTTATGGATTGTGTTTAAATTCTATTTTAGACTATTCCCAGATATTATATAAGTAAATAGCTGTACCCTGCGCGCGTTGCTACGCCACCAACTAAAATAAATTTGAAGGAAAGACATTACATCTCAGCATTCGAGAATTGTCGAAAATTGGTCGAACCAACTTAAAAACCTTCGTGGGCTCATGCACAACAACTTTGCTAAAGATCATCACATGATCTTTACGTAACTTTACGTCTTTATGTACATTCATTTATATATATATAAATAGATTTGGCATCTGCCAAGAAAAATTATTCCATCTTGCAATTAGAGAATTTAGCTAGTTCCATGATACGGAGAATCACAGAATAATCTGAACCAATACAAATCAGTTATTGACTATGAGGTTTAAAGCAGCAAAAGCTTTGCATGATTAAATTGTTAAGGTGTAAGCGTTAATGTCAAGGTTCCTTACTCGTTCGCAAAATCAACTTGCTGATTATTCAACAGAAATATCTAATGGAGTATTAATATTTGTAGAAATGGGGAAATGTAACAGATAATTATTTATGAACCTCAGTGCTTCATGCTAACTTCATGCTAACTTCAAGCTGACTTAGTGACCGAGATGCAGACAATCAGCCACCAATCACAACTTTTTGAGATCTGCACTACCAACACTGAACTAAGAGGGAATGCGCATACATGCCTAAGCGGCCATAGTGTATGATAAAGAGTAGTAGTTACACAACATCATCAGAAACAATTTCTTTTCAGGTACATTCATTCAAAGAAATATATCTTTGATAACAGTTTTAGGTATCAGTTGAAGATCAAAAATGTTGACAACTTCTCTGCAATTGTTAGAATGAAATTGATCAACTCCGAGGAATCTGATACAGAAGAAACTGCTAATATGGAAAATTTCTTTCTTTCGGATCTGTTAGAAAATGAATCAAAATTGATTGGTCACTAGTTACATGTTTTTGATAAAGTGTTCGAATTTGATCAAATTTCGCTTTGAGTCAACTATTAACTAAAATGTTGGTTAATTTTCTAATTATTATATATGTACCAAAAAAAAAATTGAAATTTTGATATAAAATAAAGTATATTCTGGGTGAGTTCATTAAAACTAAGCAGTCTTTCCGCTCAAGTTACGCCATTAGTCGCGCTAAACAACTGAACGTCTGAACAAAACTTCGGTCTATTAGCAACCGGATAATTACTTCGTTAGCAAAATTCTTGCTAACTAAAACGTGCGACCGCCCTCCCCCTTGCGCTATCTAATTTAATTAACACAGAGGTTGAAAATGAAGTAAAATGCAAGCGGGAAAATTCTCCATGCGGAAAAGGATGGAGGGATGAAGACGCCGCCTTCGGGGGAGTAACACTCGTTGTCGAGTAACTGAAGATGTAAAAAGAAAACGTACGTCTCCCTTCAACTTCTTCGCCTCTTGGTCTTTCTTTTTTATAGCGTCGCCCCTCGTGGGCCAAATGAAAGAATGTTTTAATTAATCCGTGAAAAATGGGGGATTAAGACCTTGAATGGGGGGAAGATTTAATCTTTCTTCTTTTTCTTCGTCGCGATTTAAGGATTCCTTTTTAATGATATGAGCCAAATTAGTAAACAAAGTCCAAGTTTATTCAACCGGAATTTACGCGCGAAAAAGGAAATTATTTATTTCCCTTTTTTTTTTCATTTTCATTTTAAAGTAATCTCGTAATTTGACAAAACAAATTTGCGAGTTGTAAAAAGAAATTGGCAGCTACGAACAAAAAAAAATCGTGCCGAGCCGAATTGAAAATTGCTAGATAATCAACTGCATCGGTTGTCAATTACAGCCCAATCGGCGAGTAAGTAACGAATTTGCATCCCTGTGTAATTGCTTTTTTCATACCGAACCGAAAAGCTTTCGCGGAATGGCTTCTCTAAACGCGAAAGGAACGTTAAACGATCCAAAGAGATGACCAAATAAACCAATCAAAACGAACCTCAATTCAAGTTTACTATGAACCTTTTTTCCAATTGGAATGTAAACTTATAAATTTGGCTATGAATTTGCAGTTTAAGAAAAAAAGACTTTTCATAAATTGTGTCAACCATGCAAGGATGACAACTTTGTTGGAGTAAAGAAATTGTTGTAAAACCTAGATATAACGGACTAATATGGGAAAGGGAGTGTCCGTTATAACCAAAAGTCCGTTATATACAAAATTATTAAGATGGCTAAATCCGAATGTTTCTAGTTTTAGTCTACTTTTAATTCAATACAAAAAAAAACAACAATCTAGCGCTGAATAACAATTAAAACTAGAACTAATACTAGACCTAGAACTAGAAAGTTTCGGGTTTAGCCGTGCGTCTTCAGACGGTTTCTAGTTCTAGGTCTAGAGTTAGTTCTACATTTAGTATAATACAAATACCGTCCTTGATTTATATGAGTTTGCTACAAAAAGGATTCTGTGCCACTGTATAATCAAGATGTTACCATTAGAATCAAAAACCCGTTGAAGAAAGTGATGTCATAAGGCATGAGGAATTGTTGTAAATGAGTGTTGTTTCCATGAAGATACTGAAAATGTTAGCGACGTTATCGAGATTCCAAAGTATCAGAAGTGCGACGAATTAGAGAAATGGTTTCTTGGTATCGAACTTTTCAGAGTTCGCTAATTCACAAATTCTCTAGATAATTTGTTGCCCACAGAGATATCATTCCTTTTGATAACATAGTGATCATACCGGATAATAAGATGCTATTTATTTAAGATGCATAAGATGCTATATTAGTCGCTATTTCTCCAAATGACTAAGATTTTCGCTCCTCCTGTGAGTGACTAACATAGGAATAAGTAATAGGATAAGTTGTCATAGGATTTCCATACTTATACTAGTATAGATATAATGGATCCTGTACCCAGAAACAATGAGGTTGTTGTATACTGATGGTTTCAGCAAATTCGGACTCAATCACATCAAACTCAATAACTTCTAAATTAATATCTTTTTGTTCTTCGAAGTGCCAGAAGCAGTAATATCATAATGAATCCTGTACCCATAAACTTTGAGGTTGTATACTGATGGTCTTGTATAGTTTCAGCAAATTTGGAAAATTACGGCCTATTCTTTTGCAATAAAGAAGCAAGTAGGAAGAAGCAAGAAGAGCAAAAAAATAAAAGGCCGTCCATTATTCTAATTATCAGTCATGTAGCTTTTGTGAGTTTATCTGAAACACTAATTCACACTAATTAAAGTTCATTTTCATAATCTGAACCAATACAAATCAGTTATTGAACGTTAATGTCAAGATTCCGTACTCGTTCAAAAAATCAACTTGCTGATTATTTAATCTAATGAAGTATTAATACTTATAGAAATGAGGAAATGTAACAGATAATTATTTATGAACCTCAATGCTCCATACTGAGAGGAGCTCATCAACGTATCATATTTTATACTTGTATAATAACAGACTTAGAGACCGAGATTCAGACAATCAACCACCAATCACAACTTTTTGAGATCTGCGCTACCAGCACTAGTTTAGCCGTGAGTCTCAATACTAGGTTTGACTGTATTATTATTATATCTTATTTATCTTATTACAATTAGAAGAACAATTCCTTTACTCCAGTAATATTGTAATCCGTAAGGATGTAACTTACACACATTGTATGAAAAATTTACATTCCAATTAAAAAAAAATGCTTCATTGTAAACTTCAATTGAGGTTCGTTTTGATTGGTTTATTTGATTTAATCGGCAGGTTAGCGCATTTGATGGTTCCTAATGTACTTTCCAGGTTGGTGCTGGTAATGACTAAGATTTTCGCTCCTCCTGTGAGTGACTAATATAGGAATAGGTAATAGGATAGGTGGTCATAGGATGTCCATACTTATACTTGTATATGATGTATATTATGTATATTATACTTGAATATGCCTTGATGGCGCTGTATAACGATATATATCATATACAGTGTGTCCCCGGATTGTGTCCCCGTAAGGTATAATTGACGATAAATTTTTGAATTCAAATTCCATCTTTCGCAATTAAAGTCTGGATGTCATAAAACGAAATATAACCAAGTTTTACGTCAAATATCCTCAAAGTACCAAAGTTAACGCAAGAAGTTTGTTAACCGTTGCAGGTAAAGTGGTCTTTCTGAGTGAACTAACAATTATCATTTGATAGCTTAACTTTAGTCTATTGTCAAATATTAATTGATCATGTTTACATTACAACATAAAATATTTATAATGCACTGCTATGGATTTAGCAACATTAGTTACAATGCATTTTTAAGGTAATTTGACGAAAATTTTGGATTTTTAGTAGATAAAAAAGCAATTAAGAGAGTTGTTAAAAAGCTTTTAGATGAACATGATGCGGGGTCGATTGCTGCAGTAACGAACGCTATGGATTACGGTAAGATGTCGTTAAGAAAAAGGGCAGTTCAAGTTGATATAAGTAAATCCCAATAACAAAGAATTTATCGAGAAAATAAAATATTGCCGTATAAACCAAAATTTCACCACACTATCGAATTAGGTGATGAAGCAAAACGTTTAGATTATTGTTTGTGGCTTGGGTACAAAATTTTGAAAGACAGAACTTTTATTATCGCATAGCTTGTATACGCCAGTATTTTCAGAAAGTGAATGTGTGGTGTGCTGTTTGATGGGACGGTGTTATTGGACATTACTTCATAAACGGCAATTTGAATCAACACCGATATTTGGAAATACTAGATGTATACTGATGGTTTCAGCAAATTCGGACTCAATCACATCAAACTCAATAACTTCTAAATTAATATCTTTTTGCTCTTCGAAGTGCCAGAAGCAGTAATATCCAATGATGGTTGATTTGCGATATCCTCCAATATATTGCCAAAAATTGTTTTCTGCACACCTTTCATTATATTCATGGAGTTATTCTAAAAAAACACAAGCATTAGTACGTCTCTTAAGACGGCTAAACTCGAATGTTTCTAGTTCTAGGTCTAGAGTTAGTTCTACATTTAGTTTAATACAAATACCGTCCTTGATTTTTGTGAGTTTGCTGTAAAAAGCATTCTGTGCCACTGTATAATCAAGCTACTACCATTGGAATCAGAAACCCTACACTTCTAAATTATCACTAGACATTGAAGAAAGTGATGTCATAAGGCATGAGAAAATTATGCACTCGACAATTCATAAATTGTTGTAGATGAAAAATAGTGTTATTTAAATGAATACCTTCTAAATTAATATCTTTTTGCTCTTCGAAGTGCCAGAAGCAGTAATGTCATAATGAATCCTGTACCCATAAACTTTGAGGTTGTATACCGATGGTCTTGTAGAGTTTCAGCAAATTTGGAAAGTTACGGCCTATTCTCAATCTCTAATATATTGTCAAAAAATGTTTTTGCACAACTTCCATTATATTCGTGGAATTATTCCAAAAAAATTGTCACTGTCCATTAAACAGAACCCCATAAAACTTTAAATTTGCAAAGTGCGTGAATAAAAACTAAAAACAAAAATTACAACGAAACTAAATTTTTTGTTTTTAACAAAATTAATCGAGTTGAAACTGTGTAGACTTCCACAATACGGATAGAAACAAACCAAAAAAAAAAATCATTCGTGTTTATTTTTCCGATTTTCCAATTTCGCCGGTTCGCATCCCCAAACGTCATCCGCTGACAGCGTCGACTCGTTGTCGTCGTCGTCGTCGTCGTCGCCAGCAACGCCGTCGTATTAGTTCGGAGGGGGGCTATTTTCAGTTTTTCCACTTAGTCCAATCCGCATTTTCCGGTCTCCCGGTTCAGGTCACATGCTGCGTTTCGATATACGGCGACAAATTGCTACTGGCAGATCAATCGCGAATGCTTTGTCCCCGGGTTGCAAAAAAATTCGCACGTGCCACCGGACCTTACGCAACCTTACCGGAAGGACCAGAATCGCCCCCTTTTCAAATACAACTGCGTTCGACAGCCCTACAAAACAGAGAGAGAATCTACCGAAATAAACTGAATACAATGTAGCTAAGCGTGCAGAGTTAATAATTGGATAATTTTCATTATTTTATATAGTACGAGTAGTTTTTTTTTGTAAATAAATTTGTTGGAGTTACAATCACGTTGAGTACAAACGTCATCTCTTCTCCACCTCCACACCCAACACACATCCAACTTTATTCATTAAGCCACCAGGGACTCTGGTACCCGTAGTGTGGCACTTGCAAATTAATTTTCGGAGTAATGCCCTAATGACTAGTTGCGAACCGTAGGGGGGCGCGTGCCCGTCGTCATCATAGTGGTCCCTTCGGCGTCGATTTGTCGCCCCCTTTCTCGCTTTAGGACCTCGATGCTAAACTGCTTGTAAAACTGTTACTCGTGTTAACTACGTCGATAATCGCGTTGTTTGCAATTTATTTCACACTCGGTGAACGTGGGCTTTTTCGGTAAGGGTGTTCAACCCCTCTTCATTTTTAAGGAAAGTATAATCCGCCACTATACAAATAAAGTAATGTTTATTAAAAATTTCTTTCTGCCACACACCTGGATTTCGTTAGGAGTCCGACAAAATAGATAATCATCGGGTGTTAAGTTGAGCAGACCAGCGTGAAATGTACCTGAGAGTCGGGTTGGCCATCCCACTTGACGGACTCAAGTGATGACCGAAGCGATTTTTTAATTCCCAATCAACAAAAGCCAACCCGAAGACGTTAACAAGATAATTGCCGGGCCATTGTTTATTTTTCTTTTTATTCTATGAGAATATCTACGCTTCGCTGCTGCTGCTGGTGCTGCCACGAGATCGTAGATTCAATTAAAAAAAAATAACAAAAAAAGAAACGATGGAAGAAAAAAAATTCTTCAACCATAAAAACCGTATTAGATCTTTATCTAATTTATATTAAAATTTATTTTTAGTATTGATGTAATAAACCCTGTACCCAGAAACTTTTATTTATTTAATTATTGCAAAAATTTATTTCTCAAGAACTAAAAGTGATTTTTCAAAACGGCTTTTTGCATTAAAAAGAGGATACTTTAATTAATAATTGGTGATATTTCCACAAGGATCCTTCAAGAAATGAATTTTATAGCGAATTTTGAAAGTTATCGATGAAAATTGCAAAATCGAAAATTTTATCAAAACTTCAAATATTGTTTTTTCAAAAACTAAAAGTTATTTTTCAAAACGGGTTGGTTCATTGGAAAGAGGACACTTTTATTAACGCTTTGGGAAATTTTCATGCTCATATTCCAAGAGCTGGATTTTATACGAATTTTTAAAACTTAATTGGCGAAAATTGCAAAATTCGAAAAAGTGTCAATTATTTCAAAAATTTATTTCTCAAGAACTAAAAGTGATTTTCAAAAACGGCTTTTTCCATTAAAAAGAGGATACTTTAATTAATAATTGGTGATATTTCCACAAGGATCCTTCAAGAAATTAATTTTATAGCGAATTTTGAAAGTTATCGATGAAAAGTGCAAAATCGAAAATTTTATCAAAACTTCAAATATTGTTTTTTCAAAAACTAAAAGTTATTTTTCAAAACGGGCTGGTTCATTGGAAAGAGGACACTTTTATTAACATTTTGGGAAATTTTCAAACTCATATTCCAAGAAATGGATTTTATACGAATTTTTAAAACTTAATCGGCCAAAATTGCAAAATTCGAAAAAATTGTCGATTATTACAAAAATTTATTTCTCAAGAACTAAAAGTGATTTTTCAAAACGGCTTTTTCCATTAAAAAGAGGATACTATAATTAATAATTGGTGATATTTCCACAAGGATCCTTCAAGAAATTAAATTTATAGCGAATTTTGAAAGTTATCGATGAAAATTGCAACATCGAAAATTTGATCAAAACTTCAAATATTGTTTTTTCAAAAACTAAAAGTTATTTTTCAAAACGGGTTGGTTCGTTGGAAAGAGAGCTCTTTTATTAACACTTTGAGAAATTTTCATACTCATATTCCAAGAAATGGATTTTATACGAATTTTTAAAATTTAATCGGCAAAAAATGAAAAATTCGAAAAAATTATCGATTATTTCAAAAATTTATTTCTCAAAAACTAAAAGTGATTTTTCGAAACGGCTTTTTGCATTAAAAAGAGGATACTTTAATTAATAATTGGTGATATTTCCACAAGGATCCTTCAAGAAATTAATTTAAAGCGAATTTTGAAAGTTATCGATGAAAATTGCAACATCGAAAATTTGATCAAAACTTCAAATATTGTTTTTTCAAAAACTAAAAGTTATTTTTCAAAACGGGTTGGTTCGTTGGAAAGAGAGCACTTTTATTAACACTTTGAGAAATTTTCATACTCATATTCCAAGAAATGGATTTTATACGAATTTTTAAAATTTAATCGGCAAAAAATGAAAAATTCGAAAAAATTATCGATTATTTCAAAAATTTATTTCTCAAAAACTAAAAGTGATTTTTCGAAACGGCTTTTTGCATTAAAAAGAGGATACTTTAATTAATAATTGGTGATATTTCCACAAGGATCCTTCAAGAAATTAATTTTATAGCGAATTTTGAAAGTTATCGATGAAAATTGCAAAATCGAAAATTTTATCAAAACTTCAAATATTGTTTTTTCAAAAACTAAAAGTTATTTTTCAAAACGGGCTGGTTCATTGGAAAGAGGACACTTTTATTAACACTTTGGGAAATTTTCAAACTCATATTCCAAGAAATGGATTTTATACGAATTTTTAAAACTTAATCGGCCAAAATTGCAAAATTCGAAAAAATTGTCGATTATTACAAAAATTTATTTCTCAAGAACTAAAAGTGATTTTTCAAAACGGCTTTTTCCATTAAAAAGAGGATACTATAATTAATAATTGGTGATATTTCCACAAGGATCCTTCAAGAAATTAATTTTATAGCGAATTTTGAAAATTATCGATAAAAATTGCAACATCAAAAATTTTATCAAAACTTCAAACATTGTTTTCTCAAAAAGTAAGAGTTATTTTTCAAAACTGGTTGGTTCATTGAAAAGAGGACACTTTCATTAACAGTTTGGGAAATTTTCGTACTCATAATCCAAGAAATGGATTTAATAGGAATTTTTAAAACTTAATTGACGAAAATTCGAAAAAATTGTCGATTATTTCAAAAATTTATTTCTCAAGAACTAAAAGTGATTTTTCAAAATGGCGTTTTCCATTAAAAAGAGGATACTTTAATTAATAATTGGTGTTTTTTCCACAAGGATCCTTTAAGAAATTAATTTTATGGCGAATTTTGAAAGTTATCGATGAAAATTGCAACATCGAAAATTTTATCAAAACTTCAAATATTGTTTTCTCAAAAACTAAAAATTATTTTTCAAAACGGGTTGGTTCATTGGAAAGAGGACACTTTTATTAACACTTTGGGAAATTTTCAAACTCATATTCCAAGAAATGGATTTTATATGAATTTTTAAAACTTAATCGGCGAAAATTGCAAAATTCGAAAAAATTGTCGATTATTTCAAAAATTTTTTTCTCAAGAACTAAAAGTGATTTTCCAAAACGGTTTTTTGCGTTAAAAAGAGGTTACTTTAATTAATAATCGAAAATGTGATGATGGCCGAATAGGCCGGATACCGGATAATTGCCGGATATCCATTCCACCACTAATACTGATGGTTTCAGCAAATTCGGAAAGCTATGACCTATTCCCAATCACTCAAAATTGATGTTTTTTTGCTCTTCGAAATGCCAGAAGCAGTAATATCCTACAATATTGCCAAAAATTGTTTTCTGCACAACTTCCATAATATTTATGGAAAAAAATTCATCAACCGTATTAGATCCTTATCAAATTTATATTAAAATTTATTCTTTAAAAATTACTTTTTCTACCATGATACTCGTTTTTTTTGTAGACCCTTTTTAATTTTAACCACAGTATCTGTATCATTGTAAGACACGACGGGGTGTCCATTAAGGGTTGTTATTGAGAGTCATTTCGCACGAATCGTCCTAACATGCTCATTACTTTTACTACCCTATACGATATTAAATAATGAGAGAATGAAGCTTGGGAAACTTCTAAAAGAGGGTGTTATAAAGATCATAACTCTCACGACACTTACCACTAGTTTATCATATGGGGTGAGATTTCTATATCATCTCAATGTTGAAAAAGCAACTTTCATTATTTATTAAAAAAATTAAAATGTTGCTAAAATTAATTAACTTATTTCGATAGTAGTTGGCTCTTTGGAGATTTTCAATAGAACTTTAGGGGTTGAAAGGGGAGGAAGATTAAGCCCTAAGGTCGTCTAATTACACGAAGTCGGTAATCCAGGTTCTCGTCAGATTAGTATTTTGGTCAATCGGCGTGATCGGCTTATCGGGGGTCTAGTATATTGGGATTAAGGGCAACGGCGGCAGCAACCAACCCTTTGTGGGCCGCCCCCGAACGCACGAGCCGCAGTTGACCGATCCTCAAAGGCGAAGTACACCCCCACCCTTGAATTAGTCAATTACCGTTTAACATGACTAAAATTAGATTTTGTAGATTTATTGTTGTGGGAAAGATAAGAAAATCGTCGCTAGAAAGTGGAGAGAAACAAAATTGGAGAAGAGACAAGGGGGAAAAAAAGAAGCCGCTGCCGAGGCGCTTATTGATTTTCTATTACCTTACCTTCGGAGGGATGATGCCCGGATTAGTCGAATTCCGTTCGCGGAATGTTAAGACCTAGTTATTCAATTTTGCTGTGAATGAGGAGGGTGAGGTGCCAATAAAAATTCTCCCTCTTTCTCTCATTCTCTCGCCTAGGATCTGTATTGATTTAAACTCAGCACTTTGAAAATGATTTATTTTCAACACCCCCCGAGAATAGATTGGTGTTACCAAAAAAAACTGAGTAAATAAATTTCAATCCCCAAACCATCATCATCAGCATTCATGAACATTTTATTCTCCCCATCCCGAGGGACTACAAATTCCCTATTCAATTATATTACTAGTACTCAATTATAACCAACCATTTTATGTGGAACTTAAAAACAATTTTTAGCCTCCATTTACGAAATTATTTTTTTGTACACACAAACTGGATGATAAATTGAAAAGGACGTGGTCGAGTGGCGGATGGAGTGAGATCTCCACTCCGCGAAGACGTCTAGAGGTGGTTTTGGGGCCATCCCGTCAAGTGCTGGGCTGTAAAAGTACAATAGCCATTGTAGTTGAAGAGCAGGAACGTTCCTCTATATTGTCCAAACTTCGGATTTCGAGCGCAAACATTATATTATAGTTACACGGACCTCGGGACCAATTTCATTTAGTCACCAAAGGAATAAAAAAAAGGTGGAATCCCTCAAGGATCCGACCAACCCAAAAATCTCTTAATGTAATTAATTCTACTAGTTGAATATATCATCTTACAAAAGTAAACAATTTAACTGAAGTACAATATCTTTTGAAACGAAAGAAAATAAAAAAAAATCTTTGCGATTGTATGTTTGGTTGCATCTAGTTTCTATTTTGAAGTTTTTTAATGGAGGGTTTCTAATTGTCTTTAAAAGTGGAGTTCAAATTTATCATTCTAGAAATTACAACAACTCATCATTAATCTGGTACATGCCCTGTATATACAGACTTTGGAATCTGTCAAATACAGGTTTGAATGTTTAACCAAACTGAGGTTGTACAAGAATTTAAATCCTAATAACTAAGCAGTAAGCTAATTTTTTATCTTAAGAAATAAGTTTGTTATCGAATTAAGTATGAGCACCCAAACAAAACAAAATAACGTAAAATTATCATGAATATATTAAAAACTAATTTGTTTACGGTTAACCTGCAAGCGAGATTTCACATTAGATAAACATAATATTGTTTAGAACCCGGAACTATCTATCTATCTATTCTCTGGTCGCTGCTTTGACTTGGAACGATACACCTCGGAAGAAATCGTTATGGTTTGGTTTTGAATTCTTCTTACAAAGAAGTTGCTCTGCTGCCAGATCATTAATAATAGAAGTACGAATTTTTTTCTGTTAATTTAGACAAATTTAATCTGTAGAGGCAGTACTAATTTCTTATTGCATCAATGAGCGGACAGAAAGATACACAGTTTGAGTTATATACGAGCATCCATATAATTGATTGTTTCAATGGACTTTGACATTTAAATTTGATCATGAACCCATAGGCAGCAATTGCTAGTTAGGCAACAAAGAATTTCCAAATTACCAAATAATAAACCAATCATGGGAAGTACTCTATAAACTTAAATTCATTCAAGAATTCCAGGTTATCATTCTAGAATATGATACAACTCATAATCAATCTTCTGCTTATCTTTTGTCTTGGCGTACACTGATTTGGCAACTATTGCTCTATGTTTTGCAATCATCCAATCACAGAGTTATTTTACCCAACTTAGGTTCGTGCAAGAATTCAAGGACTAGTTCAGAATGATACAGCAACTCTATATAGGTTTTGGGGTAGACAAGAAGAAGGATTTAAGAACAATTGCTCATGTGCTGAACGTCGGTGTGAACAAGCCTTACTAGACTAGAGATTAACGAAATAACTCCACCGTGACTTTATGAAGATTACCCTACAGTTCCAGAATTTATTTCTGCACCCCACCTCCAATTTTCAACAAAGACCTTTAATTATATCGCCAAATAAAGAAGCATTTGTATTGTAAACGATAAAGGCATTACATAATGACTTAAACGTGCCATTTTGAAATGAGGTGGCACGAAATTCTGAAGACGATTGGATGATTAAATCCAAACGAATCCATGATAGAACCAACAAACTCAAAACCTATTCGCTCCTTAGCATTTTCAAGAAACAGGAGATGAATGTTTTTCTGATCATCGCATATTGCTGGAGCATGACTTTCGTAGTTGGATGAAATGACTAATATTATATATTTGCAATGGTAGGAAATTCAAACTTTGAAATGACTAGAAGTTAAATCTTTCACGATCTTGACGTCATTACATGTCCAGCTTTCCGACCCCAAGATCTAAAATTGTCCAGACTTATCATAATGTGTCTAAAATTTGTGCAAAATTGGATAAAAAAAATTTTAGACATTTTGACATTTTAGATAGTAGCCACAAACTATTGAGTCGACAAACTATTGACGAATGAAGACATGACCGAAACAACGAATCAACGAATATGATTCTCTATGTGAGCCATTTGCTCACATAGCTGATTAGGGTTGGCCGAAAATGCACGAAACTATATTAAGCATTATTGATCCTGAATTTGATAGCAAGATGATGATTCTAAAACATTAAATAGCCGAATATGTCTACGGCCGTTTAGGCAGTACTGGATCCAGCAGTACTGCCTAATCGATTAAGGCAGCAGTACTGCCTTAATCGATGATCCTGTCAAATCCTGTGAGTGATCCTGTCAAATTTGATGGCATTGATAGCATAATATCACGGCTTATAGTGTCTTCCGCAGCCCATTGGTAAGACATGTTGGAGCAGTTTTGAGCATATTGCTTAAACCTGTAAATAGTAGTTCTGGCCATTTTCTCTATATGCAAATGCAAAGGAGATAGGCCAAACGGAACATCCATTGCTAGAGTTAGCGTTGTGCTTATCGCACCAGAGATTGCCAATCCAGCAATCGTTGAATTCGTGAAAGTTTACTGGTAACTGAAGTCTGTTGTTTTTCCTATACCAGGCTGCTACTCCGTATGTGATGATAGGTCTAACCACAGTCACATAGAGCTAGTACAATCTTTCAGGGGTAAGACCCCATTTGTTTCCACAAAGACTACGACAAGTCCACAAGGATAATCTAGCTTTATACAAAACTCTCTGCAAATGTCCACTCCATGAGAGAGTTTTGTCTAGGATAACTCCTAGATATTTGACTTCCTTCCCGACTTTCCAATAAAAGCATCTGCTTTGCAAAATCACGTGCAGTTCTTAAAATATAAATGTTTTAATTTAATTAAAAATGTAAGTACTTTTTAAAATTTTGTTGATTACTTTAACTTCTAGAAAATCGAAATCTTGGAAAATGTTTATGAAATGTTCATGGATTATCAACAAAAGCATGAACTTTCCAATGGAAGCATCACCTTTACAAAACCATTTTTAGTTCTTGAAATAAAAATGTTTTAATTCGAGTAAAAAAGTAAGAATTTTTTAAAATTTTGTTGATAACTTTAAAAATTTGTGGGAAATTGAAATCTTGGAAAATATTTTTGAAATTCTCATGGCTTATCAATAAAAGTATGAACTTTCGAATAAATACATCCGCTTTGCAAAATCACTTGTAGTTCTTGAGATATAAATATTTTAATTCAAATTACTTAATGTCGTCCCTAACGTGTCTCAATACCATTTATCACTATCCTTCACACCTCTCAAATCGTCTCTAGTTTCTTTCTGGGTCCGTCTCTCTCTACTCCTGTATGTAGGCCTCTTCAATGTTTCTCTGTTCGACGACATTTATAGACAAATTCTCCCCCATTCTTCTAGATGTTATCCACACACCGCCGTTTCGGTTTTCTCTATTTTGACCATCGCCACTTTAACCCAGCAATGTCTGTGATCTTCATACGCCTTCAGATCTCCTCATTACACACTTTGTCTCTGAGACTGATCCCCAACATTGCCCTCTCCAAGAAACAAACCATGGCTCTTTGGATATGTAGATATTATTGGGAATCGCCCAATGCAAAGGAATTAAATCAAAACTTGTCCTTTTTCTTTTAACCAAGCTTTCGGAACAAAATTTATTCCTTCTTCAGGGTAAAACTATTCAATCAAAACTTTCAAGACTTATAATTTAAATTAAAAAAAAAAAACCAACAATACAAATGGAAGCATAAAAAGCCAAGTACAGTGTGTTAATTAATTATCGTAGGCGACGTCATCATTGCAAGTATGCAACCAATATCGCGATTTGCGTATTTCTATACCAATACTGTGATATTGGTTGCATACGTCGGGATAATTAATTAGCACACTGTACAGGGTGTTTGCAGGGTATCTCAGTTATTATGAAAGATAGAAAGTTGCGGCTTTCGCGAATCTGAACTACTTTTTTGTGAAACTTACAATGGCCCACATCAAAACGGGTTCTAATAGATTTTTTCACGTGGAATCCAATGATGCACGTAGAATTTTTCTAGTCGTCACGGTTTTGAGTTATAAACACAACTCAAATACTGAATAATCAACTTTTAAAATACTTAATTCTTTATAACTCAAAAACCGTGATGACTAGAAAAATTCTACGTGAAAAAATCTATTAGAACCCGTTTTTACGTTTCCGAATAGCCGAGGTACAGGAGGTGTCTGAAAATCGTAAGTTTCACAAAAAAATAGCTCAGGTTCGCGAAAGCCGCAACTTTCTATCTTTCATAATAACTGAGATACCCATCGACACCTGTATATAATAACGCAAAGCTTTATGGCTCTTTGGTTGATCCTTAGCCTATTGGCAGGAACGCAGGAATCCAACACTTCCTCTTTTAGGTTATTAGGCATAGTTGGGTTTTTGAGCAATCACTTATTCCATGTTCATAGATAAACTCGGGGTATTCCCCAAATTGTCTATACAATTTTCTTTTTGATAAAACCCAAAAGGGATTGTTATATTATTAAATTTGAATGAAATCAAATCATTTATTGATGAAAGCACAAACTATTAACAACCGAAAGAAGACCATTAATTTCGATTTTTCATCCCCGCGCGAAGATTGAACATTAACTTGATTATGTAAATGGATTCGTGTTACAAATAGCTCGGATACAGCTATTTTATGGGGTAGAAAAAGGAACGGGGAATCACCATCACGCTCCATTTACATGCATACGCCAAAACTACTCCCCCGTCTCTCTCCCCTTTTACACAAAAAAGAAACTTTAATTCAATCATAAACATTAACTGTTTAAGTATTTAACACATTTACAAATATTAACATAATTGCAGTATCGCGTTTTTAACACCCTCTCCCAAAGGGTTCGTTTCATTTTAATTTTTTCGTTTTAATCGAATAACGAAATAAATGAAATGAATAAAATGACACGTTTTATACGAAACAATAATGAATATTAAAGGCATATTTTACTTCGTACACATCGTAACGAAGACAAATGGGTATGGTTTAGTTTCGGGATATTATCTTTTGCACGAGTACAAAGAGACGCGCGACCGCCACGTGTCCCATTAGATACTCGGGGGTGTATTAAAAATGGATGGTCGATCGGCGAAAAACTAACGAAGCGAAACGCGAACGGCGCGTGGCCCAACACTGTCCAATTACTTTGTGGTGTTATTAAACAATAATTGTATCTATAGTTGAGGGTGAAGATAAAAAAAAGGAAAAAATTAACACAGCAGGATACCTTTAAATAGTTTTTGATGGATATTTTAATGAGTGTATTTAAGAACGTAAAGTGTAAATGTGTGAATTTTGAAGAGGTGTAAAAAGGATGTAAAATAAAAAGAGACAAGTTGAATAATGAAAAAAAAAATTATGATGACTTGGTGATTCCGGAACAATAGTGGCTGTCATCTTCGCCGGTGGTGTTGGCCATCATCACACCAGAAGGACTTGGGTTGAAAATCCAACGGACCTTAAGGGGGGCCCTCCGTCCAATTAGCGCCTCGTTCTGTTATTTCAGTAGCGCCCGTCCAAAACTAATAACACAATAATTTCCCGTGTAATTTTATTTTGCCCCATTTTTCGTCTTTTCAATTAGTGTGAAACGGAAGCGTGACACCTGTCTTTTAAAACGTATTAAAACAGGAAGAGACTCATTCGAAAAAAATTTATTCCTCATCGTTTTAAATTTTTTTTTTTTATTTGTCAAACTTTTTGTACGAGCTGAAAAGTGAATAGTGGTGGGTTTATGGTACCCGTTTCCGCGCAATTTCATTCGGTAACTTTATAACTCCATGAAATACGGCCACCGAAAATCCGTCCTAGGCGTCGTCGGCGTCGCGACGTCGCCGTTGCACCCGGAACACTCGGGAACCGTTTATTCCGGCCCGTTTGCCATCCGACGCCAATATTTCGAATAAACCGGAAATAATAATAATGGGATGCAAAGTGGCGCGAAGTCGACGCGACGAAATCATTCGTCTCAATAAAACGGGATTAAGGATAATATCCCCATTTGTATACGAAGGCTCTTTTTATTATTTACACAAATCGATTACATTGCTAAAGAAATTTAAAAAAATGTTTTTGTGTAATAATCACAACACGTGTTTTTGTGAGAACGTAACAGTTGTTTCAACAAGTAGCTCTTAGAGTTGGGGTTGGGGGTGCATTTCTTGTGAAGTGGTGTCCACTAACAAGGGACTTTTAGTGGCCGGGAAAGATACATTTGTCGGTAAATATTGTGTTACCGTAAAATGGGATAACGAGGTGAAAACTTGACCCAACCCTATTTGATATTGCTAACTTAACTTATATAATGATCAAGAATATTATTATTTACTCTATAATAAAAAAAAAATATTGATTTATTATATTGGTTCAAAATACAGGTGTCCCGCACGATTGCACAATACTTCGGCAGTCGAAAGTAGGTTTCCAATAGGTCCGAAAATGGTCCATTGTTGAGATATTCAAAGTTTTAGTTCCATAAGTTGACCCTTTCATGTGGAATTAGAAGAAGTTGTATTGAGAAGTAATGATGAAAATGCCTCAACTAGCATTAGAAAGATTTCTGTACAAGAAAACAACCGTTCACCGCAAGGGAGCTTTAACAGAAAATTATAGCGAAAAACAATAGATGTTTTCTAGGTGAGCCATACAGGAATAGTATATTGAATAGCATACAGGAACGTCGACTTTCCCATAAACATTGGGTACGTTCAGCAAGTGTCAACAGTTGAATTAAATCAGTCAGCTATTTGTATGAGCTTTAATACAGCTGAACAAGCAATTGAGAATTAGCGGTTCTGCATAACCTAAAACTATGGCCAACAATAATATTTTTGAAAATTTTGTGCTATTATAAGAGATAGTGGATGATGCGTTTCTGCATTAACAATATTCATTTTTATACAGTTTTGTCAGTTTTCAAAATTAAAAGGGAGAAACAAAAAATGTTAATCCATAACCATAACCTAGAATTTCACAACCGCTGACAAACTAAGCGCAGATTACTTATGCTGAGATATTTACTAAACTGCTGTGTAACAGCGCTTACTTAGCGTATCGTTCAGCCGCGACTGAACGTGCCCATTGTGTTTACGTATGAAGCAACTTTTACTTAAAACGGAACTTTTAATATCCATAATGCGCACATTTTGAGTAATGAAAATCCCCATGCAATACTAGAATGGACCACAGTTATAGGTGACCAATTATTAGCTCCATTTTTTCTTCCGAATAGATTGATGCTTCCACATATTTCTTACAAAATGAGCTTAATGAGGCATTTGATGATTACCTCTGGAAATACTTGCAAATCTTTATGCACGATGGAGCACCAGCAAATTATGCACGTGCTACTCGAACTTACTTAGATGACAGATTTGATAATAATTGGATTGGGGCCACTGTTCCTGGTTTACCATTTTTAAATTCGTTAGATTTTTGGTTTTGGGGCCATTCAAAACAAATAGTTTATTCTGAAGAAGTTTAAAATGTACAGGATTTGAAAAATACAATTAGTAACGCATTGAACGTAGTAAAACAAATGATAATCATACAATTACTACATCTAAATCGTTACAACTAATGATGTTAACAACTTATGAATGAATGAATAAATTTAGATTAGACTTCTTTTCACAATCGTTGCGGGACACCTGTATAATAAAAACTACTCTGTTATCAGAGTGTCTTCTTCCATTCTGAACCTTCCTAGCTCAACTATTAGATGAATCGTGGTTTCTTATATTTAGCCAAGGTTCCCGTATCCAGTGATTAATATGGCAGTATTTGTGGACTCACTTTTCCAAAAAAATCTTTCCTACATAATCTTATACCTGAATTCATGTTTAACTTTGAAGTAGTCCTCATCAGAATACACCAAACCTAACCACGAAAGAGCAGAAACTGTATTTCTAAAACCAGCTGTTTTAAAACCAGTACAAAACCCTAAAAGAAATGAACCCAACCCAACGTTCTTTTATCCTATTTTAAAAAAAAGGGATATCTCTGCATCATATAAACAACTGTGGAGATTGCGTTATGAGAGTGCAAAAGTTATTTTCAAAGGATTCTAAAAACTTTTTAACATCCAATAAAGTATCATAAATTTGGAGAATGACTAGAAAACGCTTGGAGTGTCCTTTTCTTCAAAACTAAGCAAAAGCAGACACTGTTTTTAGAAAACCAAGAGAATGAGCTGCTTCAAATAACAGAGATTAACCCAATTAGCTAAAAGCTGGAAATGTTCTCATAAATAAGCTGAGGTTGCACTAAAAACAGGTTAATACATTAAAGCGCCTTGGCTTATTAAAGCAAAATCATACATTTCACCCTAAACATGAAATTTTTCATGAATAAGTTGAGGTTGCTTCCGGGAGACGCTCAACAATTAATATTGTATCAACCCAAAACTGGTCAAGACATTAAAGCGTTTATTAAAGTCTTCACATGCACTGCTAAACCTGAAACTTTCTAGTTCTAGGTCTAGTGTTAGTTCTAGTTTTGCACTATGACTAGAACTAACACAAGACCTAGAACTAGAATCATTCGGGTTTAGTCGTGCGTCTTCATTCAGAGTGTCTTCTTTCATTCTGAACCTTCCTACCTCAACTATTAGATGAATCGTGGTTTCTTATATTTGGCCAAGGTTCCCGTATCCAGTGATTAATTTGGCAGTATTTGTCGACTCACTTTTCCAAAAAAATCTTTCCCACAAGATTTTATTTTATTTATTTATTTATTTCACCTTGAAGTAATCCTCATCAGAATACACCAAACCTAACCACGAAAGAGTAGAAACTGTATTTCTAAGACCAGCTGTTTTGTTAAAACCAGTACAGAACAGAAATGAACCCAACTCAACCCAACCAAGTGATGACGTTCTTCCAAAACTAGCGAAAAATAAAAAAAAAATCTTGGGTAACCTGGAAGCGGAGGATGATTTTGTCAAAATAGAAAACGGATATCTCTGCATCATATAAACATCTGTGGAGGTTGAGTTAGGAGAGTGCAAAGTTATTTTCAAAGGATTCCAAAGACTTATTACCATCCAACAAAGTATCAAGTGTCACAAATTTGGGGAACGACTTAGAGTGTTCTTGTCTTCAAAATCAAATAAAAGCAGACACTGTTTTTAGAAAACCAAGAGAATGAGCTGCTTCAAATAAAACAGAAGATAATAGAGTTTGACCAATTATCTAAAAGCTGCATATGTTTTCATAAATAAGCTGAGGTCGCTCAACAATTAATGTTATATCAACTCAAAACTGGTCAATACATTAATGCGAAATCATACATTCTCACCCTAAACATGGGATTCTTCATGAATAAGTTGAGATTGCTTGCGGACGAGGCTCAACAATTAATATTGTATCAACCCAAAACTGGTCAAGACATTAAGGCGTTTATTAAAGTCTTCAGATGCACGGCTAAACCCCAAACATTCTAGTTCTAGGTTTAGTGTTAGTTTTAGTTTTGCACTATCACTAGAACTAACACAAGACCTAGAACTAGAATCATTCGGGTTTAGCCGTATTGAGAGACGTGCGGCTAAATCCGAATGTTTCTCGATCTAGGTCTAGTATTAGTTCCAGTTTTAATTATTATTCAGCGTTAGATTGTGGTATATTTGACGTTACCTTTTTGCAAGCAAAACTTTTCCTTTGCAAAACTACCTAATGCCTGTATTATTAAGCTATGTTGCATTTTTACTGCATTCATATATTGCAAATTATATGAAATTCTCGGTACCTATAACGTATAGACAACTCAGGGAATACCCTCAATTTATCTATGAACATGGAATAAAGCAACATGGGGAATAACCTAAGTTGAATTTATATATGGGCACTAACATTTATATTTAAATACACTAATCTATTAAATAGGTAATATTAATAGTATGATTTAAAACTATTTTGTTCGTTATATCGATATTATACTGTATTTAATTTAAATTTAGACATTTAGGCAACCAATATAACGCGTAACCTTTTCAAATAATTTTTATAAATAATTAATAGCATAAACTTATATTTAATTATTTTCATTCAAAAATCTTTTTATTCTATCATTTTAATTCATTAAAATGTCTTGAAAAAAAAAAATTAAATTGATTCCGATTGATTTATTTTAGAAATATTTATTAATCAATTCAACAAATTCGGTCATGAAATTTGATGATGTTTGCCGTTGGTTGATAATGATAGTAATAAAAGTCGAAAACCGCCTCTGGAATAGTTTAACTCGTTAAAACCGGTACTAATTCCATATTATTTATGCCGGGGTAGGTGAGGGAATTATACTTTTTTTCCTTTTTCTTAGTTGCTACCGTGGGCAGATTTTCGAAAATTGGACGACGACCGTCATAATTCCGGTTATTTCGTGAACGAAAATTTCTCAACTTGAAATAAAAAAAAAATAAAAAAGAACTAACAGTCATCCTTACGAACTGACGGCCACCAAGTGGGGCCACTTCTTGATGTATACCTAGCAGCTCATCAGAACCAGCATTCATCCTTTCCGTTTTGATATCTTAACGTGATTAACACCTTAACGGTTTATTGTCACGACTTTGTCCCATTCACAAAGAACCCTCTATATATTATTTTTTTTTTATTTTCTTTAAACGAAACCACTATTTAATTTTACTTTTGTAGATCATCCTCTATCCTATTCTAGTTAGTTAAAATAATAAATAATGTCGCAAAAAATGTATTAAATATTTTAAATAAGAGTCATTATTCTTAATTAAATTTCGTAACTAACGAGTGTTTGCAACGGGTCGATAGAAAGGGATCAACTCGAAAGGGGTTCTATTTCGAAAAGGGAAGGACTCTGGTCCGGTGTTCACAGTCAGTCAGTCATTCGGCAGGAATTCATGGCTCGCAGGAAGGGTAGAGGCCACTCTTAATTGACTAATTCCTAGCATAATGGGCAATTGCTATGCCGGTGATGTATTACCGCAGGACTGCTCGACTTCCACCAACCCTACATAATACTAAGCCCTGCATTATATTCACCGGCTCAACTGCAGGATAAACCCCGGAGAAACCGTGATAATAATAATACTATATCTACCCTCGATGATGATGACTATTCTATTTCTACAGCTTAACTGGTATTTCATTAAATTTGTTATTAAATTTCGATTTTTTTAAAGAGGGGATTTATAATTATAGATTTTTGAAATAAAAATATAATCATCTAAAAGAGTTCTTTTAATATCTAATTGTTCAATATGCTATAAACTCAATCAAAAGAAAGTTATGCAAAAAACCTTGTAGAATGAAGCTTTAAAGTAGTGTTAAATTGATTCTTTTAATTCTGATGTAATCAGAATCATTCTGATGGAATTATCAGATAAAATCACGGTTTAATTTAGAACAGTCAAGGTTAGAATAAACTTGAATAGAATTTGTCTCTGAAACCTCTCTTCTTAATCGAATAGTTTCATTTAGCAAGATTCCAAAGATCGGCTAAGTACTTGTAATCACTTGTAATGACCTGCACGTAAGGCATTGGTATGGAGCTCAAATGGGAATGATAGCAACTTCCTCCAGGTTCAATTCACATTTACAAAGATATCGTTAATTCTAACTAAATCAAAGACCTCCATCATATATGATTAAGTACCTCTAACAAGTGTTTCAAAAATTTTGCAATTAAAAGTTATAACAATTATAAGATCATCGAGCTAATAGAAGATTATTATCAAACATGCCAAATGTTCCTAAAAGTTATTCTTTGGCCAAAAAATTCATTACGTGTGGTTAAACTTAGGCATAAAACGAGGAATTTATAACACCTTCAGTTAACACAACATCATGCTCTATGTGAAAGTGTTGTTGGAATAACAGACTAACAAGCTTGGTATAACCTAACTCTTAATCCATCATATTCTTAAAAATTGTTAAACCAAAATTTCAAACGTTCTTTCTGGTTATACATATATTAGATTAGTTTCAGGGATTTCATCGAGATCCTCAAACTAATGGTGAATTACAAGATGAATTTGGGACAATACATTAGATATAAGCACATCAATAAAGGTAACTGGGCCTCTTCAAGGTTACAGGAATCAAAACAAAACTAAAACTGTGATCTGCAACACTACTCTTTTGAATGTCAAAAATGCACTAAAAATGCACTAAAGCATTTTCAATTTAGCATTATACTGGCTGTTTCATAATATATGCGGACTTCAAGATGTGATAGCTTGTCCAAAAATTTGAAAAAAAGTTTTTATCAACTTGAAATGCACCATTTTTGAGATACACTGTGTTGACATTTAATAAAGAACATTTTTGCGAATATCTTCGGAACCATTTATCGTACAGAAAACAGCGTTTGTAAGCATTCTACTCCTAATAAGCTAAGTTTTGGGCTAGAAATAATGTTTTTAAAGTGGTTGTTTTCCTCCCCAACTTCTACGCCACTGGAAAAAGTACGGTTTTGAGACGCCTATTTGAATCGTCAATGTTTTCTACACAAAACAGGTATTTATGTCATGAGCTCTAAAGTTGACCGCTTTCTAGAAAAATCAACTTTTATGTTGAAAAACATGGTCAATTTCAAAACTAAAACTAACACTAGGAACTTTTTGGGGATTTGCCGTGCGTCTTTTAAGAAAAGATTTGACGATTCGGATACCATGTTGCAACCTTCTTCAGAAACTGGTTCAAAGATCTGTTAACTTTTGTGTTAAGGTTCCATCCTCAGTTTTTGGTTTTGCCTAATTTATACGTTCCATCTTGCATCATCATCAGTGACATGACAACCCTCTGAGACTCTAAGCCAATTCTAAAAGTCTCTGGTATTCTGTTCTGTTCTACATCTTGCTTCTCTAGTTGATAACATTGGAGGTTTTAATGTCTTCTTCCAGCTGGCCCATTTATCTAGTCTTGCCACCCTCTAAACCTTTTTTCAATCACTGCCTGTTCAGTAATTCTCTTGAGGGTTTCTTGATCCCTCATTTTCTCTACACGACACATCCATTTTTATGAATTTGATGCTGTATAAAATTCAAAGTAATAGTATCTTCGCCATGTTCCATTCCGTCTCCTCATTTGTCGCAGAACTTTTCTTCGTTAATATTTGCTTGTTTACATTGTTTTTTGTTTCGTTCTATGGCAACCAACATTGTTATTTTAAATGGGATGCATGTTTTTAGAAGATATTAAATCAGCAAATTACAATCAAAGTAGGCGCCGAAATAGTGCCGTTGACAGCTTTAAATGTCAAAAAATTGACAGTTTAAACAAATATGGTGCAATTAAACGAACGACAAAGAATCCAAATATTAATGTTGTATGGGTACGGTGATAGAAAATAAGAAAATCCACTCAAAGTTAAGTTTGTACACTGTTCAATAATATTTACCCGGATAATACAAAATCCACAGAATGCAAAATATTAAAAAGATTCCTTAACACCGAAAGTGTTAAAAACCTTCCAAAAAGTGAACGAAACTACATTAAATGTGTGTCACCGTACCCATACATTATTAATTGTTCATAATTGTTGAAACTGTCATTTTTTGACATTTAAAGCTGTCAACTGCGTTATTTCGGTGCCTACTTTGATTGTAAATTACTGATTTAATATTTTCAGAAAACGCATTTGTTCTTATACAATCATATGATTTGATATGTTCATCGTATACAGAGACTTATCCTCTATCAAAGTATGCAAAAAAAACATGCATCCCATTTAAAATAACAATATTGGTTGCCATAGCAACGAAACAAAAAACAATACAAACAAGAAAATACCGACAAAAAATGCGTCACGATTAATAATGATACTTGTATTTGAAACATTTTTCTTTAAAACCACCAATGGCGAAGTTATTGGCTATATTCCAGACATTTGACACACCCTGTATATTAGCAAAATCGTTAACTCTGTATACTTCAATCGGAAACTGCTTTATGACATCATAATCGTCGAAATCAACGAAACCAAAGTACGTGTCATCTTTACATATTTGGAAAACGCTACATATTAGCAATTAGAATGAGGACACAAAAGAATGTATCTCACATTGGGTTGAGTCTGGAAATCAGAAATAGGAAAAGATGTAAATAGCGTGTAAGGATTTAAGTTAGTGGTGACTGAAGGAGTTGTTGCTGAATCGAGAGGAGATAACAATTCTATTTTGTGAGTTAACTAGACCATGTATTTCGTTCAACTTTACCTTACGATTATTAATAATAAAAATGGCTGCTAAGTGTTGCCAATTAGTTTCGTTTTGATAGATTTCCAATTATAATCAACACCTTACATCACTATGAGTTTTACATACTAGTTTAATACAAGTTTTAGCCCTTAAATACATGAGTACAGCAAAGGGCGACAACTCTGAATTTTTCGTGTTAACTTTAAGAGTTGTGCCATCTATGAGCTGTCAGTCCAGGTATTAGTATAGTAGATTATCTTAGTTTTGTGATATCTAGGATGATAAATTGAAAATTGTAGTTTAAATGCCTCTGAACAATCTGACTACATATCATATAATATAACCCGGCGGAATTTTTTCTGTTGTATCTTATAATTTGTTTTATAACACAAAAAATAAGTCTCTTTGTTGATGAAAGCAATGAAATGAATATAAAAGAAGTGTTGGCAAAGCTAATAAAATTAAATCTTGATCTTGAAAATACATTTTAAACAATAAAATATAATGAGCAACAATACCACCTTAATTTTATTATACCCATTAGTTGATTTAACTTTGAAATTATAGGAAATAGATTGGGTTAGGTACCTTTAATACAAAACTAAAGTTTAACCCTAAAGGTTTTAATCCTCGGGTACCCGGGGTTTAAAGTTTATAATCAACCTAGTTAAATATTGAGTTGGCAATAGTTTGGGGATGATGGGGGATTGCGAGTGCGGGGGGTAGCGCGCGCGCGAGCGAGCGTTCGCCGCCGACCGCTTTCCCATTCGACGAGTTAATTTCTAATTTAATTTGTTAATTAATTCTGTAACGGCCCGCTCGGCGTGGGGCTAATCGTTTCCATTGTCCCGCGGAATTACGGATTTCCAAGGACCCCGGTATTCGCGCCCCCGGGTCGCTGTAGCTGCCGTCGGCTTCAACACCGTTTCCACCCCCGTTTTCCGTCGAACGTGTTAGAACCCCTTTTTGGCAACTGACAGCCTTCGACAGATACACACCACGCCTGTTCAAACCCTCCCTCTCATCCGCAACATAATCGGATCTCAATTGAATTTTAATATTCTATTTATATCCGGATTTTGAACGTTTCAAACAACTTCTCATGTTATAACTGAAAATATTACACAGTGTGTCTCAGGATAGATGTTACAAGAGGTATAATGACTTAAAAATGTTTGAATTTTATTTCAAGGCTGAGGAATTAAATTTAATTATTAAATTTATAAAAATTAATTTCAAGAAAAGTTATTCAGAATGAGAAATTATGGCACTATGCAAAATTTCAAAAAGATCTACCTAGATTAATTAAACCACCATATTTTAGATTAGATCAGAGTGAAGAAAAAAAAACAATGACAATGCCATGAAAAAAAAATGACTTAAGTAGTCGCAAATATTGACAAATAAATTGTATTATCCCTCAGTTTTAGTTCACCTTTCAATTACTATACAATATTTATGTTATTTAATCTAAAATGTGATGGTTCAACCAAAGTAGATAGATCCTTCTGAAATTTTGTATAGGACCATAATTTCTCACTTTGAACAACTTTTCTTAATAAAATTTTTCAGTATCATGAACAAAAAGATTACTGTTGTTTTCAAAATATGAAAATATTCGTAAAATTCTCGTCACACCAAACAGGGCTTAATTCCTTAGCCTTAAAATAAATTTCAAAAATTTTTAAGTCATAGCTCTTGTAACATCTATCCTGGGACACACTGTATATTGCAATCAAAATAAGAAATGTTTAATTATTAAAAATAAAGAAAACCGAAACCAACAAAAAATAATGAAAATCAAAACAACACAAAAACAAAATAATTAAATTTTGTTTTTGAGAGAGAAAATAACGGCCGTTTTTAGTTTCTTTTGTAATCGAATATCAAAATAAACGAACTGTGTGCAACAATTACGAACGTTTCTGTTTAAATTTAAAAAAAAGCCGAGTTTTCATTTAAAACCAAAAATAACGAGTACCCATAATTATAAAGCTTCAAATATATGACAAAAAAATATTTTTTTAATTAAAATATATAAACATTTTCCACGTTCTTTTAATTTCCAACATTCATTAATATTTATGTTTTAAAAAAAAGCAGCTACACATTCATTATTCAACGAACGGTTTTCGATATTAAAATCGAGGCGCGTGTATAAATTGCATAAACTCGATCTATAAATAGATATAAAACTACGTATATGTAGATATCTTGTATTGCTTTTAACCACTATATGCGGTAATTTATGCACTAAGTACTTGTTTTTGTTGGTTTTGATGTACGTTTACCTGTTCAAGGTCCGTTATAACGGCTACTGGTAGCGCAATCTGTTAAAGTTATTACAAACTGAACGCCTTAACAAAGAAACCTTGATGATATATATATTTGTTAAATTTTAAATTTAAAAAAAAATTAAGTTTCTGTATTTTTCTTTTCAGGTTTGGTTTCAAAATCGAAGGGCGAAATGGAGAAAAACAGAAAAATGTTGGGGAAGAAGCACGATTATGGCTGAATATGGACTTTATGGGGCGATGGTTAGGCATTCGCTACCTTTACCCGAGACGATCCTGAAAAGTGCCAAGGAGAACGAGTGTGTGGCACCGTGGCTCTTAGGTAATGACTGTATGTCTTATTTCTTACATATTTTTAATTTTTAAGGAGCGGTTAAAATACAAAAGAATTCTTAATAAATTTAAAAGAATAAAGTTCATCTAACCCCCGCTAGAACTCCAACTAAGTTTACTACGTAGTTCTTTAAAATTGTCGCTTGGTGGCACCACCGAACAGGCATCAACAAGGACATCTCTTGAATAATATTAAAAGAAAAAATTGTTTTTTAACAATTTAAACGAAAATTAATACAGTAAAAGCACGATATAACGGATTACTACGGGGATTCTGTAGTTTCAGTTCAATAAAAATATATAACAAATTAACGCTGAACAACAATTAAAACTAGAACTAGAAACATTCAAATGTTTCTACTTCTAGGTCTAGTGTTAGTTCTAGTTTTACATTAAACGATTTCTCATGATAACATGTTTACCAAATTTTAATGTTCTAAGACAAACCATATTGAATATATTTAAGAAAATGTTTAAAAATTTCTTAACTTTGATGGCCTATATCTTAGCCATTTATGGGTTTAAACTAGTGATGGAACGGATAGTGATTTTGCGAAAAGCCGGATATCCGATACTTTAATTAATAATTGGTGATATTTGCACAGGAATCCTTCAAGAAATTAATTTTGTAGCGAATTTTGAAAGTTATCGATGAAATTTGCAACATCAAAAATTTTATCAAAACTTCAAACATTGTTTTCTCAAAAACTAAAAATTATTTTTCAAAACGGGTTGGTTCATTGGAAAGAAGACACTTTTATTAACACTTTGGGAAATTTTCATACTCATATTCCAAGAACTGGATTTTATACGAATTTTTAAAACTTAATCGGCGAAAATTGTAAAATTCGAAAAAATTGTCGATCATTTCAAAAATTTATTTCTCAAAAACTAAAAGCGATTTTTCAAAACGGCTTATTGCATCAAAAAGAGGATACTTTAGTTAATAATTGGTGATATTTCCACAAGAATGAATTAAAAAATGAATTTTATAGCGAATTTTGAAAGTTATCGATGAAATTTGCAACATCGTAAATTTTATCAAAACTTCAAATATTGTTTTCTCAAAAACTAAAAACTTTTTTGCAAAACGGGTTGGTTCATTGGAAAGAAGACACTTTTATTAACACTTTGGGAAATTTTCATGCTCATATTCCAAGATCTGGATTTTATACGAATTTTTAAAACTTAATCGGAGAAAATTGCAAAATTCGAAAAAATTGTCGATCATTTCAAAAATTTATTTCTCAAAAACTAAAAGCGATTTTTCAAAACGACTTGTTGCATCAAAAAGAGGATACTTTAATTAATAATTGGTGATATTCCCACAAGGATTAATTAAAAATTGAATTTTATAGCGAATTTTGAAAGTTATCGATGAAATTTGCAACATCGAAAATTCTATCAAAACGTCAAATATTGTTTTTTCAAAAACTAAAAACTATTTTTCAAAACGGGTCGGGTCTTTGGAAAGAAGATACTTTTATTAACAAAGGTTTGAAATTAAATGTGATAATTCTGTACTTTTAATTGATTAAAATTTATTAAATTTATTTATCTGACTAGTTTCGGTTCAAAACACCATCTTCAGAGATAAACTACAAGAAATGAAACATATAATAATAAAATTCTGAACTATTTAAAAGACTTAATATTGAAATTGAAAATGTAAAAATTTAAGAAACCAACATTGTAATTAACTTCAACCTCATAATTATTACTTATTAAAACAATATTAAATTCACTATATATACGTTAAACACATTTAACAAATTAGACAAACGTTCTGCAGAATTAAAAGTCGTGTAATGGCGACATGTAAAACAAGTTTCGAGGCAAGATTTCAACGTCGACGTGGAGGAGAATAAAAAACCGGTTAAACTATTGTTAAATTTAAATTCAAATGTCCAAAAATTATTATGTTAAGATAAAAATAAAAATAGCAAAATAGCAATATAAGGGATTTATAACTTATACTTTTATTAACACTTTGAGAAATTTTCATACTCATATTCCAAGAACTGGATTTTATATGAATTTTTAAAACTTAATCGGTGAAAAACCGATTTTCTTAACCGGTTTTTCAAAACGGTTTTTTGCATTAAAAAGGGGACACTTTAATTAATAATCGAAAGTGATAACATCGACAGTTCTGTTAGTGATGATGAATTACAAGCGAAGAGAAGAAAACTAGACGAAACTGCAACAAGAGATTTTATATATGGTATTGGGATTGTTAATGGGGTTGCTAATGATAAACCTAATATAAATAAAGTTGTATTCAATGAAAAAAGTCCTATTGGGGTTGAACTTGATTATTATTATCTGCAGCGTCCAACACCTAAAAGAGATATTAATTCCTGTGAATGGTGGAGTACTAAGTAATAGGTTTTTAATATCCGGTATCCGGCCGGATTTTAACAAATGGCCGGATAGGCCGGTACCGGATAGTTGCCGGATATTCGTTCCACCACTAGTTTAAACCAAACATTTTTACACGAATCGTCATTATTTTGACTCTAGTATTTGTGATTAAAATTATGCCATAACTTACAGAAACACCTGTAGATGCTATTTCAGTCGTTGTTTCTCCAGAAAAGAAAAATAAGTGCAAGAGAGTTAATTTGTGTAGGTTAGCGCATTTGATGGTTTATCGCCAACAACATGGTTTGTCCTAATGTACTTTCCTAGTCGTTGCTAGTAATGACTAAGATTTTCGCTCCTCCATAGGGTCACAACTGTATTATTGACCTAAAATAAAATAAATTTTTACAACTCGTAAGATTTACTTATTCTCGCATAGATATAATCCTGGATCCTATACCCAGAACATTGTGGTTGTTGTATACTGATGGTCTTATATAGTTTCAGCAAATTTCCCGAAGATTGAATTAACGATATCGAGATTTTACTGTAATAAATTAAATGTTTTAAATTAAGTTCATAATCATTATGTAGAAAGAGGTTAAAATCAATTATATGGTAAAAAAATTGTTTCTCCATGAAAAATAATCTATTTATATTGGAATACAATCGAATTTAAACCGATCGTTATAATTTAAACACTCCCAGGACAAACCGTATAGGTCGGTTAAAACTCGCTACATGTATAAATAGAACCGTGCAACCGAATGGTCGTCTGACCCTCAAAGTTCGTTTTGTGCCAAACGAACGGTTGGAAACGAATATTCCCCATCATTACATCACCATCTATCATAGAGGGACATAAAGAGACATCAAACAAATTTTCAACCCGCACCCACAAACCCTTGTTAACTTTCTTCTCGTAAAATAAATCGAAATAACTAAAATCAAATTCGTTTTCAAACTAAAAAAATTATTCTATTATTATAATGTTATTTAGTAACGAAAATAGATCTATATACTTAGATAAGATATAATACGTTAATATGACGTTACACGATTACAAACCCAACTTTGATAAGCTTCCAAAAAATGAGACTTAGAAATTATAACCAAAAGATATTTTTATATTTATGTTTAATAACTAAATTTTTAAGTAAATAGTTTAAGGAAGATTTTAAAATCTCTTTCTAACTTTGATATTGATTAAATCTTCTTAAATATGATTATAATATATAACTGTTAACAAACGAAACCGATTTACGATATTAACAAATTCGAGGAAATTATGAGTAATCAGCAAATGATTAAACTTGAAGTAATTTAGAATGACAATCGCCTATAAACAATCACCAAAGTGACAAAGTGGATAATATAAATCATCAATTATCAAATTAATCCCTGAAAAATCGTACTTAGACATCTAAAAATCAGTATGCATAGACATTCCTATATATCGTTAGAAATCCCTGGAAATTGTTAAAGATCGAGAATCCTTCAATATCCCTAGATATCCTTAGAAGATTACCTTTGGAATTCTTAAAAGACTTGGTTATATCTAGAAATTCGAAAACATTTTTGGAAAACTTTAGGAATTCATAGAAATGATTCTAAACTTAATCTCTGAGTAATCTTGGAAAACCCTATATATTCATTAAAAATTCTTTGACAATCTTGTATATCAATAGAAATCTTTACAAATGATGAAAAATCCTTCAATAAGTCTAGAAATCCTTAGAAGACCCTGATTTCTTTTAAAATTCTTGAAAATCCTATCCAAACCAAAGTTTTAATACAAATTATATCAGACAAACAACAAAGTGACAAAGTGCATGATTTAAATCATCAATTATCAAATAAATCCCTGAAAAATCGTACTTAGACATCTAAAAATCAGTAGGCATAGATACTTGGAAATACTTAGACATGCGTGAAAATCCATTGACATTCCTATATATCGTTAGAAATCCCTGGAAATGGTTAAAGATCCAGAATCCTTCAATATCCCTAGATATCCTTAGAAGATTTCCTTTGGAATCCTTAAAAGACTTCGTTATATCTAGAAATACGAAAACATTTTAGAAAACTTTAGGAATTCATAGAAATGATTCTAAACTTAATCTCTGAGTAATCTTCGAAAATCCTACAAATACATTAAAAATTCTTGGCAATCTTGAAAATCTTGTATATCAATAGAAATCTTTACAAATTATGAGAAATCCTTCAATAAGCCTAGAAATTGTTAGTAGCTCCTTTATTTCTTTCAAAATTCTGAATATCTTGTCAAAATCTATAAAAATTCTCTTCAAAACCTGAGATTACTTATTTATATCTAAAATTGCCCCAAATTTATGGAAATATCTTAGTAATCTTGGAGATCCATACAAATGCACTGAAAATCCTTTGAAAATCTAAACGAAAAGACTTTAATAAACTTTAGAACTTTCTGTATATTTTTGAAATAACCCAACTATCCTTGAACAGTCATTCGTAATGCTTCCAAATTCTTACAGAGTCTTTAATCGGAACATCATTCAAAATTACAGATATTTCTGGAAATCATTAGAAATCCCACGAAATTCTTCTAAAAATCCTTGGATATATTTAAATATCCCTAAAATTCCATAAACATTCCTAAACCTCTAGAAAGCGTCAAATATCCCTGAAAATGCTTAAAAATCGTTTGGATAAAAAGAAATGCTGTAAAAACCTTTGGAAACGCGTGCTGTTCATAAAAGTCTTAATTGAATTTTAGAAAATCCTAAACTTACGCTAATAGAAATTTGCTCTGAAGTTGCTCTCCAGAGCAAAAAGGCTAATCCTCTATTTAAAAGTAGGGACCATAGAAGGGCAAAAAATGATAAAAAGTAATCTACAGAGTTATCTACTGATAAAGAAAAAGAAATAACTGACTTCATATGACTCGCCACAAGTGCAAAATTTTCCTAAAATTTGCCAAGAGATCTGCAGCAATGTTTTTTGCAGACTTGTTTAAACAACGTGAGAGTGTTATCTGATTATTTACTGAACCAGTTGATTCGAAATTGTCCACCAAGCGATTAATGAATGCTAAAATAAGATGCTGCATGTGTACTTTAGGTATTTTAAATTGTAATAATAGTAAACCTTAAAATTTAGATAATTTAAAAAATTCATATATTTGTTTAATGTAAAACCTTATACATTTTTCATTTCAATTTTACTAATATATATATTTTTTCTTTTTGAAATAATTTCAGGAATGCATCGAAAATCGTTAGAAGCAGCCGAACAATTAAAAGACGATAATTGTAACAGTAACAGCGACCATGAAGAATCAACGACGTCGATGCGAACGGAAAATAGCGACGCAAGTTCGGTTAATTCAACGTCAAAAACGTCGGTTCAACAACAGCAGCAACAGTCTTCCGCGACGCCGACCACATTCGAAAAAGACCTTCAAATCCACCAACAACAACAATCTTCGAATCAACAGAACTCATCGAATCAACAACAACAAAGCGCTAATAATCAGACTCCTTATCAAGACGATCCGGAAGCGTTCCGGAACAATTCGATAGCTTGTTTAAGGGCGAAAGCTCAGGAACACAACGCAAAGTTACTTCATCATGGGATCATGTTGCATGTGAGGCCCGGAAGTGACGCAAACGCGAATAATCTTCACCACCAGGAGATGGTGAAGTCGGAGAATATGTTTTGATAAATGAGTTTTTTTTTGTTTTTATTCTTTTTGGGATTTTTAATTTTTATTTTGTATGTTGTAAAATTGTAAAGGGTGAAAGTGGAATCTTAAAGAAAATGGACACTTATAAGTACGTGTGATTTAACAAGTAATAATATATTTACTACTTAATTAATTACTACTACTGATATTTCCTACTTAAAATGATATAAATAGTTCTTAATTGGTAGAGTGCTGATTTTTTTCTTCTTTTTTGTATGATAAATTGAAATTAAAGCTAAGTTAACGAAAAAATGCTAAAAAACCAAACGTGAATTGAAAAATCGAGATTTTTTTTTAATTCGAATAAATTAACAAAGGAATTGTAAATGGCTATCAACATGAAGATTTTGTTCTTGAAACGCTCAAGTTTTATGTGTAATAGTGAGATAATGACGTCATATTCCTTTCTTATCTTATCGTGACTTTTACCAGAACATTCCAAGAAGTATTTATTTCTGTATTGAATGCTCGATCACGTTACAAAATTCTTTTAGAAACCTATTTTTTTAAACCGTTTTGATTAACAGTTATAAATTAAACGTAATCGAAAAATAAAAAGGCTAAAAATAAACTTTAATTATAAGGAATTTAAAAAATGTCTAAAAGATTATGAAAGAATCGTTTTTTCTGTTCACGATTTGTATTTTACGATGTATTAGCAAAAAAAGAACAATATAGAAAAAGACACTAATTGTAAAAAGGACAACGATATAAAATTTAAAAAAAAATGGTCTAAAAATGGTACAAATCAGAAAACGTTCATCGAATATAATTTTTATCTTTTTCCAAAAATGTATAATAATATGTTTTAATTCGAATAAAGCAAATACATCGGAAATACTTCCTCGCAAAAATCGATAAGAATTTTTAAGAAAACTCAAAAAAAGAATAAACACTCTGCATGTAAATATTTGTATACGTTCTATTAAAAATAGTAATTTATCGTGCAATATAAAGGGAGGTAGGATTTAATTTAAAAAAATCGAAATTATTTAAACTCGGAGAAAGTGAAATCAACGAAATCTACCTTAAACGTATTATTTTATTCTTTTTTTTTAGTTTATTAGTAAAAATCAATCATAAAATCGTAAAAATGGGTAAAATTTGTTGGAATATCTTCAGAAGTAAATAAAAGAAATCGAAAAATCCACAATAACAGCATAAATCTAAAGTGTTAAGAAGTACATTTCTAAATTCCGCTAAATGATATTTAGTTCAACTACATCTTGCTAAATTTATCTGAAGAAATAATGTAAGTACGGTAATATTCACCCTGGGTAGCTTATCAGGAAGATTGTAAAATTGTAATGAAGAAAGTTGTTTGTTTAACTTTGGTGTCCACTCAATTCCAGCTCCTTAAAACCAAGGATATTCAATTCTAAAGCATCATTTCTCAACGTTAGAAAGTTTGATGGCAACATTCTGACTTTGTCATTAGCTCAAAAAGTTCAAAAAGTCAATTCAATAAGTAAAATCGACAGCGTATATTGTTTTGTGACCAGTTTATTTATTTTGATATATTTTTTATATTGTTTTGCAATCTGTTACGTCACATTGTCATTTATTTACTTAATACTGAGAGATAGCACTTATTTCCGAAAATATCTCATTTCCGTCCTTTTATTATAATTTGCACAAACCTGCTGCTACAAACGGTATTGTTAGAGTAGTATCATGAACAACCCAAGAGAGCCGCAGTTGTGGTGATAACGTTGTGGTTTAAATTTTTTTAACCACACTTCTATTATTATGATATCTATAGTAGATAACATAGACTAATCCTTAATTGGGTATGTATACATTCTGTACCTGTCCAGTTCTGAAAATTTGGGCTAAAACTTTAAAATGCGAAATTTATACAAAATATTTATAGGTATATTGCAACTAATTTAATTTATTCAGCAGCCTTTCCATTACGTTTTTGGCAAAATTGAGCACTTTGAAGATATTCTGGACACATCGTATACTTTAAAACACATCTTCAACTTCTATTATTTCTGAAACATTTATGAAACGGGAGCTTTTTCTCTAATATAGCTATTTTTAACCTATTTAATCTATATATTACTGTTTTGCAATCAACATCTCTTCGCCAAAGGAAAGATTTAACACCAATTGATGTTTTTGCAGCTTTTGCTGTTGCCTGGACATCACATATTCTAACTAGAATCTTCTTTATCTTACTGACTCAGTATATCACAATATTTCCTTATCCTTGTTGTAAACCCGTTATTGTTCATAATCAAGACGCACTGAAACAGCATTCACTCCGACGTAGAGCGAAAAAGACACATCTTGTTTCCCATATGTTTTCAAAACCACCTGGTATTGCACCATTAACTACAACTAACATAATAAGAATATACAAAACTCCTATTCCGAGTGTTCCAGATTTTTTATCTACACTACTATCTACACTACGTTAAGTACGCTGGATGCTGCTTCAGGTATTTTGTTCAATATTGGAGTTATTGTAGAAATGGGAGTATTTCTGATATCAACTTCTCTAATTAAAGGAAGGAGTTAAACATTATCCGAGGTTTCTAACCCTTAATCGAAAATAAGGAATGCTCAGTATCCAAGTGCCAGTCTTATGCCCACTTCACATTATTCCAATAGTATTCTAGTCCAATGATCAAAACCAGTGCTGAAATTCCTCTGGAATAATGTGCACTCATTTCAGTAAGCAATCTACTCCAGCTCCACTGAAATAGTGTCAATCCATTTTTTTTGCAGCTACCACTGCATCAGTTACTCGTTCTAACAGTAATAATTGAAGAGTTTTAAAACTCCTTTCTTGAAACAATGTTGAATAATGTGAACCAATATGACCAATTAATTTTTTCTTGTTCTACATATTACAGGATTTAGACCTGTAATTTTCAACTCATCAGTTCTCTTGAGATGTTGATGTCTACTATGCACATCTTTTAAGGTCTTCGCAGTAGGCGTCGTGTCCATGGACTGGCTATTAATTTCAAATGTGAATTATTCTTTAGTTTGGAAATAATACAAAAGTATAAACTTTGGCGAGCTCCTATAACTCGATATTACTCATAAATTAGCAGCATCATACGATTTATCCAAAGGTTATTACATTTTGACACATTCTTCCACAGAATTCCACTTTAATCCAAACAATTTTACCAATTTACAGCAAACTTTAAGCTTTTCCTTTGAGCAAAGCCAGTTTCTGATTGATTGCTTTATAACTTTGATACTTTATACTTTTGCTATACTCTTTATGTTGATAGTATGAAATAATAGGTAACAGCAATAATCCCTGGCATCTTTAAGTGTTAACGCACCATCTTTCCTGCCTGGTTGTGTTGTAAAATAAGTTGCGATAAAGTTAGAGAGATTTATTTATAGTACTTCAATACCTCACAAAAAAAGATATCAAATGGTGATGTAAAGGCTATTTTAACGCGATATGTGTCCTTCACACTAATCTTGTAACGTCCCGATTTAAGGTTGCAAAACCAGAGTTTTTACCTAAAATGATGAATAAAATTTCACGAGGAGACCTAACCCAACCTAAATTGATATTAGCTTTAACTTCTTTAAGCTACTTTAAGTCAAAAATATCGAATACACATTTGGTCAGAATTCTGTATGATGGATATTATTTGTGATAATAAGTTAAGTTTTTTACAATCCCCCAATTATCCAAATTGCTATTTTAATAAGCTCGGATATTTCGCCAAAATATTGAGGCGTGTCATCTAATTAAAATTACATGAATCTCTGAATCAGATCATTTTGTAACAAATTTTACAATCGAATGGTACCTACATCGAATAAAAAAACGATGTTGAGTGTTTGTTAAACGGAATTTTCCCGCAAACATGTTTGAGTACGATGAATAAACGATAAAATACAATCTGCACAATTTGCAGTATACAAAGCTAAAATAGGATGTGATGTGGTTACTTACCAAAACTGTGGAATGTTTCCTCCCTTCATTTGATCGATGCCATCCTCTTGGCATTGATTCTTGAAAATATCTTCTTTGGTCATCCGTTTTGATACGTTAGGTGTACTCTTGAAATTCGACGTAGTAAATTCCTACGTAGAAAAATAAATAAATGTAATATAATTAACACGCATTAAGTTTTATTACAAATTATGCAGAAAGAAATCAACACGAATAATGATTAAATACAAAAAAATTGGCTGGATAGAATTCGTTTAGACGCGATTTATTGTTGAAGGTGTCGATTAAAAAGTCTCGGCTTTAAACGACCTTGACTACATTCTCTCAAGAGCCGAGAGCAGTAAACTTGATTCTTCTTCTTAAAGTGCCATGCAGATTCCGTTTCATGCCAGCGTTATTTACTCGCACTTCCGCTTTTTGGTGCCAATATAAACTACGAATTAGTCTTATATCCTTTGCATCCAATCCCAGATCTCTAAGGCATGTTATCAAAAGATTGTATTTAACGTTATCAAATACCTTCTCATAGTCGATGAAGCGCATAAAGACGTCCTTTCTTTGATCTTGGCAATTTTCACCAGTATTTAAAAAAAATCATTGAAAGAAAAACAGCCCTTATATATAATTTCAAAGATTATCTTATAAATGAGACCGAACATGTAGATAAATTAGTTTTGGAAGACTCCGTGACGGATGACGTTTAAAATACTTATCTTTTTCTGTTGTACACGATTTTATATTTCTTTCTCTTTTTAATTCCTAACATAACATTTCTCTGTCAAAATTGTGTTAATTCTAGCCTTGAAAAAGTTGTATTTATTGATTTTAGAGAATATAAATTTTTTATTTCCAGCTTCAAAGAAATTGTATTAATTTATTTTGTTAATAAATTATTAAAGCGTTAACTTGCTACGCGTAGATACTAATTATTTTATTAAAATCTGAAGATATTGTAATAATAACTCATTTTTACGATATTTTAAAACTCACCTGTATAAACCTATTCATAAACGATTAATTCAAATTAATTAATAAACTAAGCTAACACACGCATTAAAATAAAATAGTATTTTTCGGGACTTTTCGATGTATTTTATACCAAAAGAGAAAATCTTCGTTAAGAAAAAGAATTTTTTAACGAAGATTTTGAGTAACCCACCCTTGAACTAAGAAAATAATAACAAGCGAAACAAATAGGGTACTTAATTGTTGAATAAACTATATTCCTATTGAACAAAAAAAAAGTAGTTGACCAGAAAAATAAACTAAAATGTAGGGATTGTAAAGTGCAAGAAAAAATAATTGTAGAAAACACGAACCAGAAAAAAATTGAATCTTTAGAAAGATCTTGTAGATATTTACGTATTTAAGTGTAACATATACAATTTCGATATCGAGAAGAAAAAACGAATAAGTTATGTGTAAACGTTCGAAAAATGTATAAATAAAAAACTATTTAATTCAAATTATTTGTTAAATTTCTTTATGTAGAGAATTATATTCGAAATCCATTTTACCAGAAATAACATATAAAGCTTATTAAATAAAAAACATGAATCTTACTAATTTCGGCTAATAGCCATCTTCAAAGCTTACATTATTAAAATTATTTAAAGTTACATCTTAAAAACTTAGAACGTTCTAAGTTCTAAGCTTTATATATTATTTTTCCTAAATTTCTTTATCCCTATTTTATGTTTCATCAACCCCTTCTAAACACCCCTCTTAAAATTGGCAACGTCGCATGGAAGCTGGGATCTTAATAATTAAAGCTAAAAAGCTTTAAATAACAATATTAATATTAAAAACGAAGAAAATAAAGAAATGAAATAAAAATTATGTATGAATATATAATTATATTGGTACACCGATATACGGGTAATAATAATATATCATGTAGTTAATTCCCTAGCGGCGATATTCAGAACTTAGTCTTTCCTACATTCCTGACAATAAACCACAGCCAACTAAGCCAACCTAGTTCCTAATTTTTAATTGATTAGGCTCGTTAATGAAGCATATAAAATTATTATTTTAATAAAGCCCAAACATTTCCTGATCGTAAAATAAAGTAACCCAACGATTTCGATCGGTGAAAAGTGTGAAAATATCGTCGAGAAACTGGGCGCAGCGAAATAATAGCAGGCGGCGTGTTCGTGTCTCGAACCGTTCGCCCGTTCGGGTGAGTTCGTCCGGTCCCGGTGAATACGTGCTTTTTGGTTGGGAATAGCGAAACAAACGGCGACGCACCGAATAGTATAGGTGGCGTTGTGCGACACGGAATCACAGGGCAACGTAAGTAACCCTCGAGATTGCTACATTATTTTTTAGCGTAAAAACCCCACTTCCGCCCCCGTTGAAAACCCCGTTTTTCCAAACCGCGAGGTACGCCAAACGGCGTCGATGAAATCTCGGCCGGTTATAACCTAAAATATAAGGATTACAGCCGTATTTTCGGTCTCTTTAAAACCCGAAAGGAAATTGCTTAACAGGTCACCCGTTTTCGCTTTGTTGTGTGTGGTTGTACTCGGACGACGACAGTTTTTCGCGTCATCTAAATCGCCGATACCAACTTCATCAACTTCCATTCTAATTCGATTTTCATTTCAATGCCTACTTTTTTCATCTAATTCTTCTTGTTATAGTCATTTTTGTGTTTATTGTATTTCCTTTTGGTTTTCCGTAACGCGATTCTATAAAACAACAAAATCTAGAATAACCTAGAAAACCCGTGGTGGTCTGTATACTCTCCGATTTTTTTTAATTTCATTACGATGAAGTCTCCTTAAAACGTAGATCGTGTTGTTCGGTATATTTTTTCGCCTTGTAGAATGAGTTAGGCGCTCGGCTCGGCGCTCCGGTAGCGGGACAGGAGCCCCCGGACTTGGAGAGTGGGGCCACATCCTGTCGCCGACCGCTATTAGTAGGGGGCGCTGACACTCGCTGTTTTATTTCCGTTTGGTAGTTAGGAGACATAACCGCCGTACGGCGCTCTTTTTTGCACTCCAACACTAAAAGTTAAAAAAAAAACATTGTCAGGAAATTCAAATAGATAACGAGCTATTTATTTACTGCTTAGATAAAATTATTTAAGACTGCATTACAATGGTTCTAATCATTTAAATTGAAATGGATTAACGTATTCATGTTAAAAGAATTTTTGGGTGGATACTTTCATGAATAATCATTAATTTGTCATTTTAATTGTAAGACATTAAAATGTTGCTTTCTTGCAAGTACAAACCAGCTTCAATTCGATGCAAAATATCATTTTTAGCTTTAATTTGAGATATACAAGTTTTACCCTTTTTGTTCAATTTGAGAAATGTTATAGTTCGTTTTTTTCTATAATACTTATCAATGTAAATTTTTTAGGGTTTCTGTTGGTATTACCTAGGACCCTTATAAAATTTATGTTGTTTTCCTGATTTTTAGTAACATTTTCAATAACTAAATAGTTGAGGTTAAAATACTAATACATTTTTAGATACATACGATTTTAACGAAGTACATATTTATTGTAAAAGCGTTTTTATGCACCTTTTCTTTTTGAATAACGAAAGCTCAAACATCAGTGTGACATATCTATTTCAAAACATGATAAAACAAAACTCCTTGTTAATTTTGCTTACTTTACAACAATTTGACAGGTATTATAGAAAAAAAATGAACTATATTTATCTTTACCCAAATTAAGGTAATTTTTCAATATCTTCAATTTGTGCTAAATTCAAACATAACCTAATTAGGAAACTTTTTTTGGGGCATCTTTTTCTACAAAAATATATGATCAAAAGTTAATTTTTTTCAAATCATCTCTTGAAATACGATCTTTTATCTTTAATTGGAGATATATTGCATATCTTATCTTCTTATTCCTTCTGTGTTTAGGCATAAGTTATGCGTTATCTGGATTTTGAATCCATTAATTTAGACACATTAGACTTCTTACAAAATTGACGCCTTATCTATTTTTAGACTTAATAATAGTTAACGAAACTCTTGAAAATTGCCTTTCTGATGGAGTTCCCGGACAGTCTTTGGCCATTTTTGACAAAACGGGATAAATATGTTGATGCCGTTTCCATCAATCCAGTAATTCCTCCTCAGAACTATGTTCTCGGGGTCTCCCTAAATATTTTTCTATTTCTTGTCTTCAGAGATCTCTCACAGTCACAGTGGCAGGGTCCTTACTTTTTTAAAATGAAGATATTATATCTAAATCGATCACTTTGTCTTTAGGATCGTCGTTCTCATTATTTGAGGGATTTGGAGTTTGAAAATCATTGGCTTAACAACCTTTTCAAATTGTTTGAGCAAGAAATATCAGGATTTTCAAAATTCTTGAAGCAAGACAAGACGGAAGCCTTCAGAAAATGGTCAAGACAAGATTTTTTGTCAGTCTTTTTGTCGCTTCATCTTTTTTAGGTCTTCCAATGCTTTTTCATCCTGATGGTGATTTGTATCGTGTTATTTTCACAAGTCGTTCTTCTGTCATTCGGCCAATGTGCTCATTCCATTTCTTCTTTCTGTCCAATACCTAATCATTGATGTTATCTATCCTGCAAGCCTGTCTGATGTTCTCTATTCTTTTCCTGTTCATCAATGTTATCCAACTATTCTACGCACTATCTTCATTTCTGTAATTTCTATCATTCTTTTTGTTTTGGATATTTCTGGTCGAGCCTCTGCTGCATATACTGATCTAATTGCGGTCTTGTATATCCGGGCTTTAGTTCGCCATATTGTGTCATTTAGGTACGTCGCTGTCCTTGCAGCTTGATTCCTTACTTCGGTCTCAATAACCCTAGAACAGTAACCTCTGGAGATCATCCTCGTTTTCCGCGACCAGCACCGCATCGTCTGTATAGCACAGGATATTAACCATCTTATTTTCCATCTTGTATCCTCTTAGTTTGCGCATTTGTTTTATAATTTCATCCATTACGATATTAAACAGAAGCGGGCTCAGAGAGTCTCCTTGTTAGATGATATCATCTTACCTTATACGACGCATTCACGCAGAATATGTTCAGCAGTCTCTGACTTGGTGTCTTGCAAAGTCGATAAGTTTGATCCTCAGCTGCCTCTTCTTCTTGAGATTTTTTCAAGTTGATGTGACTGAAATAGTGGTCGTATTAATAGGAGTATTGATTGACACGAATTAGATGAAAAGTGTTTTTAATAAATGCAGTTGAAGTTATAATATCTGCATCGTACAAAACCAAAATTGTCTCATCAGTATAATAAGTCTAGATTCACGTTGTAGATGTTATAGTAGAAAAAGATATGCAGCGAAGAGATGAGATCCTTGTGGAACGATTGGAGAGCGGTGAAATTAATAATTAATAATAATTATGAGGTTATATCGATTTTGAGATGTTGTCATATCCAGAACTGATACTATGTATATCTTTGGCCAAGAACAAGTTCATCAACGGATTTAGGAGAACGAATCAATACCAATGATTTATTATGCTTTTATATTTATAGGGTATTCCAACAAACTCATTTCAAAGTTTCTCTCTCTTTCTGTAGAATTAACTCGGGGTGTATCTTCGCAATTTGCCTTTATTTGTTTCAGTCCAACATTAGATCCTCTAGTCGTTTGGTATTTAGAGGCCAAACAATAAATGGTGGAACTCTATCTCTTAAAGCAGATGTCAAAACCTAGAAAAGTAGAGGAACTTTAATGGCAAATAGAAAAGGAAAGTTTGAAATAGATCAATGCATTCAAATTTTGGGATAAAAATCTTGTTATAATGTTATCAAATCTGTAAAAGATAGCGAATACAGATGCTGTCTTCTTAACTGTAGAGATAATCTAATCATTTCCCTCTTAACCATTACATTCCAATAAAATATCTTCCGAAAAGAGTAAACAATCAGAAAATCATCTTGGGGTGTTGGTTTATGGTGAAAGTGATGTTAACACTTTGAACTCTATAAGTGACTTATCAAAGAGCTTTTTAAAGTAGATTTGCATTGTGGTACTTCCAATTTAAATTTACAATCTGATAACGATGATCAAAATAACGATCACAGTCAAAAAATCCAAACATTACAACATTACCGTTGTTGTCAGGAAAAAGTCATCAATCACGCTAAATAGGTGCGTTCTTAAAAGAATTTTCAAAGTGTTAGATTTTCTGCGTGCCATTAATTGTCTTAAAACCTTGAATTGTATGTTTGGAAAACGAGAACAATTAGGTGCTTTAACAGCGAATCTTATGGGCCTTAGGACCATCGGGACGGTCAAAATCGGGAGACCTGGAGCTACTGGTCTTCACTTGTTCTGTTGGTTTACCTGGTGCACCAGATATTCGTTATCTGGTACACCAGGAATCGTTGGTATGCCAGGTAAAAATGGAAACAAGGGATGTGAAGGTATCTTAATTGAAGGTTCTCCAGGGGATTACCTGGCCCACCTGGTCCTAAAGGAGTTGGTCCTCCTAAGAGCTGGTAAAACCGGATTAAAAGGAAGTCCAGTACCACAAGGATCACCTGGTTATTGTGAATTTTGTATTAAACGAAATGTATTGGGCAGAAATAAGGTTCTTGGTTCATTTTTATGGACTTCCTATACTATTTTACCAAATGGATGAATCATGGTTCCATCAATTTGGTAGAATTGACACTCACGCTGAGGACGATAACTATTATGTTCCAATTGAAGATGAGATACGAACGTGTTGTTATCATAAAATAAAACAATAAAATACTCTTCTCAATCAATGCCAATTGCTTACTTTACATAGTCTACTTTCTTTGCTCTCAGTCAAGGTGCTACGATTTGACGTTAAAGATAAAATAAGAAGAGAATAAGAGAAATGAGATGTAAGCAAGGTTCAATCACAATTTTCAAGATAAAATAAAATTATCAAAGATATTGTAGCAGTACGAAACATTGCGTGTTCTGCACTCTTTTAAGCCAAATCCTCTGCAGACTTACATAGCTTCAAAGCTACACGAAAAATAATGTACAAATCTTAATTAAACTTCAAATTAAATAAAATTGTGTTTATTTATATGTATATATTATTTTTTTGTCTTAGGTATATAAAAAATTCCATACAAATGAAATGGCAACTCGGGAGAAAAAGCTATCCCTAAACAGGAAGCAACAAACAACGTCGTCGTCGCCGGTGCCCCAACAAAAAGAATCCCAAACATCATCGTCGTCGTCTTCATCGTCGGATCAAAATGATGTACTGAAAATTGAACCTATTGAAACCACGACGACGACGAACCAAACCCAAAAGAACCAAAGGAGTCGTAACACATCATCGTTGGTAAAACAAATTCAACGAAAAGCCGTGAATAAAGTGATTAAAAGTACCACGATTGGTATAAAACCAAAAGTAAAAAAATTAAATCAACGAAAAGCGAAAAAAATTTTAAAACTTCCCGAAGTAAAAAAGACGTTGTTAAAAAACGGGATTAATAGTCGAAAAGTTATTAATAAAAAAGAACCAACAACGCCGAATTTAGAACTGCCGAGTTTAGAACCAATTTTTCGTATGGTTAATGAAAACTCGAAGAAGAAACGAAATCGGGGGAAAGAGGATGATAAAAAGAAGGATGATGAGTGTAAAAATGAGGATGATGACGTCGACGAGGCCATCCATTCGATTATAAGCGAATTGGATTTCCCAAAAAAGAAAAAAACCATGAAAAAATTAAAAACAGACGAAACGATTGATGAGGTAATGGGCGATTTGGCGGCCCTCATGAAAATCGACGACGAAGTCAAAACGGAAACGGATGTCGAGAATACGTTAGAAAAACCACGTAAAAAACTGAACAAAGTTAGCATATTAAAAGATTTAAAAAAAGATAACTTGGAGAGAATGGAAAGTAGTAAAGTTATCGATACATTAGATTTAAACGTAACACAAAAGAAAAACACAACTTTAGTAACAAATCGAAGGCACAGCAGCGAAGAAAATTGTACGAAAACGAACAATCCAAACTTAACAACCTTAAATTTATTTTCAAACATCCCAAGAAGTATCAGTCCAAAATCGAAGCGAATGTCGCGGTTTCGCCAAAGTATTGAAAAACAACGATCGAGTCCATATTCGACAAGATCCGATTCACCAGCGAGAATTTTACGAAACGGGAAACATCGAAAATTAAAAGATCTAACATTGTTGGACGGTTTAGATATCGAACACCGAAGACGAAAACGGCTCTGCTCGGATTACAGCGGTGGAAGCGAAGTTTCCGTTTCAAAATCCGGTTACGAGTCGGATAGTAGTTTTTCCGATTTGGTTTCGCTCCACGGAAGTGGGGTTGATTCCACAGAAAACGATATCATCAAAAAAGAATCGTCCTCAATAACACCAAGTGAATTAAAAGACGAAGAAAATGAAAAAGGAAACATAGAACAACAAAAACCGGAACAAAATGTTGATACCAATTCGAATTTATGCGAATCCGAACCGGAATTTGATTCGAATCCAAGTTTGAAAGTGCCTGACAAATCAAAAATTTTAGGAATTATGAAACAAACGTTTAATGATGTTGACGAAAAGAAATCAATTAACGTTAACGAAACCACATTATCAATTAATACGGACACTTTTTATGGTAATAGTAACAATAAAAATGAAGAAAATTTACCTCAACTTCAACCAATTAAAGAGATCAATTTAGAAACGAATCAAAACGGAATCGAATTAAACAATGAAGACGAAGAAGAGGAACTAGATCAAAACGAAGAACCCCCAATTCTTGAACCAATGAATATTATTGAAGACAATTTAAATCACGAAGAAATAATAAACCAAGAAAAAGCAGAAACAAAATCATTAAACGAAGAACCAAAAATTAACGAATCACCAAACGAAATTCTTCAAGAAGTCCCTCAAGAAAATCACGAAGAACAAATCCCCGAAGAAACACCGAAAATCGAAGAGGACAAATCTGAATCGACACAACCCGAAGATATAAACATAGAAATTGTCGAGTCACCTGAAAGTTTAGCGATAAAAGAGACAATATTGAAAGCGTTAGGATTGCAGAGTTTAAAAGCGGCCGAAGAAGCAAAACTAAAAGGGCTACAACAAAAAGAATCGCCTAATAAAACCGAAATGTACACCGGTACGTTAAAAACGGTGATTAAGTTGAATCGAAGCGATCGCAAGCGAGGGAAGAAATTATCGTTGCAAAAAAATAGGAGACCTAACAAGGAAAATAAGGAGGATAAAGAGAAAAAGGATGATGATGCGAAAAATGAGGAGAAACCATCAACGAGTGCTGCGAGAGAGGTAAGAAAATCTTTAATTTTTAATTAAAAAAAATTATGTAGCGTTTAAATTTAACCTTGAATACTTTAAATTAGTTTCTAATTGAATTGCTGAGATAAAAAACATAAATGTAAATTGAAATAATTTTAGTTTACTTTTTTTTTGACGAAAATTGATGGATATAATCTTTCTTATAATTATATCATTTTTAGATTTTTTTTTACAAAAATTCTATTCTATATCATGCAGTTATAGAATCTTTGTTGTCTTATTTGTCCAATGAAATGATCTAGATTTCTTGGTTGAATGTTCTAGGAAAGAAATACTTTTCATTATTCTGTCATAAAAAAACATGTTGCAAAATTAGAAGAAAGAAGCAATTAAATATTAGATATATTTGTTTTTACCATTTATGTTAGATTTGATAAAGAACAAAAAGTAAAAAGCCGCAACTGTGCAGTGGACCTTTAACATTAAATATATGTATACAGGGTGATGACATCAAAGCAAGTGTTCCAAGTTGTTTCCAGTATTTTCTATACACAACAATTGGGTTCGTTGAATCCACGATGTCTCACTAGCGCGGCCTAGAAGCACCTTATCTAGATGTCGCCGCATATATCGGATATCTAGGAAATAGTATAGGTTGAGAATCACCGTTTTATCCAGTACCAATACAGCTTTAAGTGGAAGTTTATTTGTTATCAGATATTCTTTTACCATAGGGGCAAAGATGTTGTTTATCTATTGGCTAAAAAGATAATGGGTGACCCAAGCTTTTTTACGTTTAAACTTTCTTTGTTGACTTTATATCTCGAAAGTCCTCTTCTTCTTCTTACAATATCAATAGAGTTCTGCCATGTCTTTCTCAACTGGTTCCTTCTTTGGCTATCTATTTTCGGCAATCTGTGTTTTTTTAACATTCTCCCTACATGGTCTCTTCATTCTCTTCGTCTACCATGCGCTCATCTAACTAGATCGTGCATCCCACAGTTTCCCCAAGATCTGAACTTCTTATGCGGTCTATCAAAGAGCAGCCAGGTTAGCTTTTTTCTTTAATTGTTTTGTCCGATCCCATTTGGTGATAAATACACTTTAAAGCTTATTAGAATAACCACGAAGTTTCTCTTTATTCCATGTCTCCAAGTCATCAATTTCCACCCTCAATGTGGGTGTTCAGTTGACGTCGCTTGCTGCTGTATCCCTGCTCCTTCGCCATTTTTGGATAGTGTGCATATTCTAATTACAATTCAAGCTGTTTTTGATATATTGAAAGAGTTCTAGACTCAACTCAGTTCTACAATCTATATTTACAATGTTAATGCAGAGAACACATTTATGAAAAAGCAAGTAATTGAGTTGTTGATTTGGGGAAATTTGCCGAAGTCGCTTATTATATTACATTCATATATAACTTTCAAGGAGTTTTGACATCTCATCTGACAACACTTTAGAATATAATAGAGAATAGAATACATACAGTGATACAACAAAGTCTACATATACCCCAGAAAATGATATTATCTCAGCTTCCAAAAGCTATTACATGTAGCTTTCAATGAAATTTGTTAACAAAAGATGTAAGAAGTCTGTATTATTTTCATATTTTACATAAAAATTATATAAGTTCTAACTCAGAAAAGTCTCATATAGTTTACTCTTATACTATACTATACCATTAACAATCAAAACAAGTCGAAATTTACATACTAAAATTAATATTCGGTAGGTCCTCCCTTGGCAGCAAGAACTGCTGCTAATCGTCAAGGCATGGAATCAACTAAATTAGCTGTAAGTTTTGGTGAAATACTCTGCCATTCCCATAATAGTGCAGCTTTGAAGTCGTTTTTATTTCTAATTTGTAGCTTCAGAATTTTGCAGTCAAAAAGCTCTCATACCTGCTTTATGAGGTTGAGGTCATAAAGGTCTGTTTGGGGATATTATATAATATTTTACAATGTGAGCTGCCTTGGGATCATTATAGTGTTGGAATATCCACTGTGATCCCAAGCCTAATTTATTGACTGATTCCTTTAAATTAGTTCGCAATATGTTCAGATATACATGCCAGTCCATAATTTCCTCAATAAACTCTAAATTTCCTACATTAGCCCCTGACATACAACCTCATACCATCACGTTTCCTCCGCCACGCTTCACTGTGGCTTTCAAGTTTTTCTTTCTCCATGCTTTTGTTGTGCCATCATAACCGAAAATATTGAATTTACTTTTGAACATGGAATTTAGCAAAATCGACTCTTTTCGCATTTGTTTTCGCTTTTTTTCTGGAAACTCTACTGCTGTAGCCTTTACTTCGTAATATAAGTCGAACTGCTTCGGGAATTACGGTTATAGATTAAAATAATATAAACTTCTAATATCCTTCGTTTACAAATTTCATTGAATTACATTTCAGGAGCTGAGATAATATCATTTTCTGAGGTGTATGTAGACTTTATTGTATCACTGTATAGCGGATCAAAATTGATAGCTGGCAGTCAGGGAGAGAGCAACAAACAACAGTCGCCTTCAGTGCGATAAATTTTTAGTAGCAGCAAAATTAACTGGGTTAGTTCCTGCCGATCACTATCCTGTGCATTCAGGGCATTGCAAATGCTGCTTCATCAAGGAACATTTTTGACATGTTGCATTCTGTCAAACATTCAACAAATTCGGCAATGTCTGTCAGTTTTTTAATACTATTTTATGTATTCGACCGATTATACATTCAGCCTGAAGTTTTTCCACGTATTTGGAAGGATTTCTATGTAATCGTCCTTATCTCCTCAAATTCACTTACATCAATGTTCTACTAGATCTGTTCCTCTGCGCGTAGAAGAACATTAAGATAATCTCTATGACAGTGCCTCCTATATCAAGTAATTGAGTTAAGTTGCTCTCATTAATCTTTTTCGCTATTTAGCTAGGATTGTTTCAAATTAGAATAGCTAGTAACAGGAACGATAAAGATGAATAACTTTGATTCTTTGCAACAAAATTGTAATACGAAGCAATAAATAGATCAAATAAATAGACAAATAGAGATAGATTGTTAAGCTATATTTCAATGAGGAGCGTGTTTAAAATCACAAGCTCGACTAATAAATTATGTGTTGTATTTGAGACTTTGCCAAAAACAATTACTGTTACAACCAATAAAAAGTATTAAGATTGCTACTACAAGTAAATTGCATAATGACAGTTTATAAGAACATTTATCCACAACAAGATTTAGATTTCTTTAACACATTGACATACTACTATTAATTATTATGAAATAGAATATAATTATGTTTTAAATTGATTCTTAACGATCGTTAATTTTTTTTTAGAGGGAATCAACATGGAAAACCCATGGAAATCAATCATCAGAATCAGCTGGTGCGCTACGCAAATCACATTATGCTAACCGATCTAACATGGGTAAATAAACGGTGTTTTGGGCCTATACCTTTACCACAAAAAAAAAATAATATCATAGTTCAAAATCCCATTTTCTTTAGATTACTAACTATTTTTTTTAACGAATTTTATAAACCCAAATTTTGTTTTCACATTTTCTCGCTTAGTAAGTTTTAGTTAAAACGCAACATAATCATTTTAATTTTAATTAATACTTTAAAAGCAAGCTGACCTAAAAAAATCTTAACACATTTAATTTATTATTTTCCCTCTTTTGTAGTAGATGGAAGTAGTGAACATACCTCTGATGGAGATGCGGCTACAGGCGAAGATGGAAAATCCCTCGTAATACCAGAAAAAGCGTCTTCTTTTAGCATCCACCCAGGAAGACTTTGCAAAGATGAGTGTTCGTATTGTTTCGGAAAATTTGGCCTTTTTGATACTCCTTGTCACATCGCCCAAATTAAAACTGTTGAAAGACAAGATAAAGTTTTAGCAGGTTTGTTTAAATAACTCACAAAAATTAATAAATTAAAAAAAAAATTTTAGCTGAAAAACATTTAACGCGAGATTCATGCCTTTGCGATGCTTGTTTCCGTCACGTTGATAGAAAATCCAACATCCCCTCTTACACTTCAAATAAAACCTTCAAAAGAAACGTGCTCGTCGCCCCAGCCCCCAAAGAAAATCATTGCCACGTTTTGGGTTGTCGAAACGAATCCAATAACATTTTGAGGCGAAAATGGATCATAAAGATGAGAAAAAATATTTGTAAAGTGGTAAGTTGAATAAAAAAAAGATGGTTAAAAGATAACTTTAATTTTTTTGATTCTAGATCAATATAGACTTGGATAATCCCGGTTTACACTCAATTCCGATTTGTGACGAACATTACACAGCTTTAGAACATTTAATGACGTGCGCGATGTGCAAAAGAAAACTAGCCAAAAACCACATTCACTACTTGGGGCAAGAATTAACCGAATTAAACGAAAAATTAAACGCTATAAACATCCCGGTTAAACTCGAAGATAAACCCGTCGTTTGTAAATTATGTAAATATTACGCCACACTGACTCTTTCGAATGAAGAGGATCCCTCAACAGAAAAGTTTTTTAAAGAATACACTAGACGGTAAGAATTTGTAATTATAATGTTGCGAAAATTAATTGGTTTGTTTAGTTTGTTACATTTTCACGACGTTGAACCTATGAATGAAGGTGAAGTTGAAGAGCCGATTTTAATACCGGTAAAAGATACTTCATCGAAAATGGAAACGGAACATCGCAATGAAAAGTCGTGTTCCTCGAAGAAAAAGAAAAAAGGTTCGAAATCGCCGACGCCGACGATCGAAACGACGACTACGACGTCGACGACCACAACGGTAGCTAATAGCGATACTCAAAACTTAACGGATACCGAACAATTAAGCGACCAAAACAATGTGCCTTCATCGGAATCGAGGGCAGAATCCCCGTCCGATTACATGGTCGATTATCAAACATTAATTCCTAATATAGCGATGGATTGCGGGAGCGATTTAGAAAATGCGAAAAAAGAACCACGAAAATCGTTAATATTAAAAAAGGTGGTGAAAACATCCGATGTAAAAGATGAAAATAAAAAGATTTGTGTTGGAGGTGGTGTTGGGACTGATATAGCTGTACAAAGGTTGGGTTCGAATCCATCGATTTCCGTTCGACAATTATTTCCTGGAGAAGAAGATTTACCCCTTCAAGGAACGATCGAATTTAACAACGTTAAAGAAAGAACACCAGAAGGTTGGGAAAAATGTACAGCTACAATTCAATATGACGCCGACACAAAACATTTATGGCAAGAATTACAAAAACCTTATGGAAACCAAAGTAGTTTTTTACGTCATTTAATATTATTAGAAAAATATTTCCGAAATGGTGATTTAATTTTATCGCCAAACGCGAGTCATCACTCAGTTAATTATAGTGAATCGGTTCAAAATCGTTTAAGGGCTTATGATAACACCCCAACAAGTTCTGGTAACATCCAACCATTAACAATGATACCATTTAATAAAGCACCACAAAAAAATCATCAACCTCAAAATAAGGATCAATCAAATTTAAATGTAATAAACGCGGCTAATATACCTAAAAACACCCCAATTACATTGAACCAATTAAACAGTTCCGGTTTATTAGTGAATACAATAAAAACCTCATCTGGGGTTCCCCCTGGATTAATGCCTTTACAACCCGGAACGAGTAAACCCATCGCTCCTTTAGTTAAAGTACCTCAACCTCAAAAAATTAAGTTTCCAATCACAAAAAATTGGCGCCCTAATTTAATTCCTATCGATCCTAACAAAAAAATCGAAAAAAGACCCGGTTTGGTGCAAGTCATTTCCGGGGGAAAACCCTACCATATCACCTTGGAAGATTACAAAAAAATGTGCGCTATAAAACGTACGTTCGATTTAAAACAAAAAAAAATACAAGAGGGTCAAAAATCGTTAATAAATTTAAAACCCTCAGTTAATTCGCTTCTAAAATCTTTGGCGCCGAAAAAAATAACCGTTTCAAAAACTTCAATTTTAAATCCTTTGAATACAAACAAATCGAACGATTTATTTGACATGGAAAAAGAGGAAAGTAGCTTAGAAAAATTAGATCGGCAAGTTGAAAAGTTAGAAATGAAATTGAACGAACCTAATAAACAACAACCGGTTGTTATGATTTTACCAAAAATACCAAAATCGTTAACAGTTATTCCGCAAACTGTCCCAAGGAAACCATCGAGACCTTCAAGTCCCACTTTACAAATTGTTACGAAACCGAAATCGGTTCAAAGATCATGATTAGTGGTTGATAAACGTTCCAAGTGCCTCTATTTTTTCTACATTTCAAGAAAAAAATAATTGTAAATGAAAAGTGATTGGCGAAGAAAAATTTTGTTGAGAAATATTTTTTTAAAAAAGAAGATTTTTCTGATTATACGAAAAAAAAAAGATATTGTAAATAGTGTAATTTATAATCGTTGAGTATTTGTAATAAGGATAAAATACGATTAAGATTAAAAAAGATTCAAAAAAAAAAACTGTAAATTAGTATTTTTTCATATAATTGTAAATGTTTGTCGTCATTGAGAATTTTTTCCTTTTTTTTTTGTTATTTATATTATAATATCGACTTAATTGTTTAGCAATAATCCTTTTTTATAATGTACACATATCTCTCTTATCATTTTTATTATTACTACGAAATGTAAATTATTTAACATTAAACTATATCATTTATCCGCATTAGCTTAAGTTTAAACCGAGCTAAAAACATTATTATTTTAAATTATTTTTCCAATCACATTAAAAACAGATTTAATTATTCGTATCAAATTATTATAATTTAAAAATAGAATACTTTTTTTTAAAAACCAACTTGAATTCTTTTTATTTTGTACTTAGATTTCTATCGCTTTTTTCTTCGTGTTAATGAATATATTAAAAAAAAACTGACCATTTTTTCGATTGAAACGTTATAGTGAGATTTAACTAAAAAAAAGGCTGAAAAAAACTTTGTTTTTACTTCATTATTCTAACGAATAAATACATATTAAGTTTGTAAATATTTTAAAAAACGAATTGGGCGTTTTACTTTTCAATAAAACTTAATTATTACCTACACAACATTTATTTTTCGATGTTTTGGTTGTTACCTATTACTCAAAATAAGTTGTTTTAGGGTTACTTAGAGAGAAACGGCTGATAATTAAATTCTTCTGGATTGCAAGGAACTCATTTAAAGTTACTACATATACAAGACTAATCTTATTTTGTAGTTTAAGAGCATTATTAAACAACATTCCTGTATTATTATTGATATTAGAAGCGCTTCGATAGCGAAGATCTTTAGCGCTTAAAAAATTCAACCAAATTAACATGATTCGCGTATGCATCATCCAGACATCTCGTTGGCATATAATTCACAGTCTAGTAGGATATGCATTACCGTGAGATGAACTTCGCAGCCCAAACATACAGGTCTTGGTTCTCGTTTTAACAAATAACCGGAAGTCAGTTGTGTATGTCCTATATGTAATCTCGCTAGTTTCACCTATTCTGATCTAATGAAAATAATGGACTGATTCCAAGGTTTTATTAAGGGTTTGATACGGTGTAAAAAAACTTTCACTGTGTTGCCAGTCATTCTGCCACTTGTTATATACTAGAGATTTAAGTTACCTTATGACGACATATACTGCTTTATCTGCCCTTTTATTACTCTCAATGCCGATATGACCCGGTACCAAAATAAATACGATCTGTTTTCCAGAAAGCAAGATAACATGGAACAATTCTCCAACCATCCGTAACATCGGTTCGTTTGGAGATATTGCTTGTAATGATTTAACAGCACTCAACGAGTCTGTAACTATAACAAAGTTATTTCCATTATGACTCATACGGATGAATAACAGCCTGGAAGATGGCATATAAGTCCGCAAAGAAGATAGACGCAAAACTCTGTAAGCTCCATGAATAATCACTATCCCCAACCACAAACGCGCAACCAACCCCACTCTCCTTTTTAGAACCATCAGTATAAATAAAAACACCATAATCATAGGCATTGATTATATTTCTAAATTCTGCTCTAAGTAATTCCCATGGTGTACTCTCTTTAGCATAACATGTAAGATTTAATTTGAAAACTGGTTTATTTAACTGCCAAGGAGTAAATTCGATACTGCATAAAGAAAGTAAGGGGGGCAACGTAAAGTCCACAGTTCCTAGCAGTTCTTTGGTCCTGACCACTGTCAGTCTTGTGACTATGAGCATTAAAATCACCCACAATACAGAATGGAGGTGGCAGTTGTTGTATAAAGTTACGTAAGTCATGCAATTGCCAATCAATTTCAGGCAAGTATACATTACATATAGTAATATTAAAAGGTACTGCTAAACGAACTGCAACCGCTTGTATGTTACTTGATAAATTGATAAAAACAGCCTTCATGGATTCATTAACTAGAATAGCAACACCACCATTAGCTCTTAGAATTTTTGGAAAATCTTTCCTATAACTCGAGTATCCTTTGATGGAATAGGGCTGTCCAGGATGAAGATGGTTTCCTTGCAAACAAATACATACAGGGGAATATCGATTTAGCAACAACTTCAAATCACAGTAATGATGGATAAGGCCATTACAGTTCCACTGAATTATGTTTGCCATTGATAAGAAAATAATTAATAACCTAACATATTAGGACAGTAACGTTCCTGTATTAATATAAAAAAATCTTAATTATTCCAAGACTATTTGGGAAATTCCACAGAATTCAAATATTCTTGTTTACTTTTTCAAATTTACCTTACTCCATTTAACCTAACTCGGTTTTAGTTCTCCCAAATTCCTTCAAAAGTCTCACGAAATATTATGGAGGCTGCAAAATCTTCTCTATTCACAGCATAATTTTACAAAGCGTTCACTTTCGAAGATATTCCAAAAATAACGTTTTATGAACCTAAAGTGAAAACGAAATTAGAAAATGGAAACTCAAACTACTTACATTTTTCAACAATAGATGGCGCATTTGCGTCAAATTTAGTTAATTTAAAAATAATAATTCAATATTAATTAATTAAATTTAATTGGCTAATTACGCAATTTATTCGAATGTGATAATTAAAAAACATTTTTAAATTTGTTCATTTGATCCAACAATAATTTAATTTTTTTATTAAGTGACTTAACCCATCAATAGATGGCAGCATTTAATTAATTTTAATAAATTTAATTAAATCAATTATTCATAATTTAATTAATTAATAATTCCATAAAATAATAAATAAATTACGAGAAAATCCCGCGACGAAATAAATGAGATAACTAAAAGATAACAGAATGACGCTTTTACATCAAAAAACGTCAAATAATTTTTAAAGTAACCCACAACATAGTCATAGTTTATTTTAATCATACGAAAACATTTTCGTTCAGTTCATATCTTACAAAACGTATGGAAGCACGTTTTCCTAAAACAATTCCTACAAAAAGAAATAAATTAAGTGAAGTAAAAAAAAATCATTCTCTTTGTTCAACTTGGTGTTTATAAATTGCATTTTTTAATGAAAACACACATTCTTCGACCTTGAAAAACACCTCCTCCTTTACGTTAACCTCTTTCTTCTCAATTTGACATGCGTAAGTTTGTTTTTTTCATTGAAAGTGAGTGAACAACAAAAACAACACGAAGAGGCGTTCAAAAAGCGGTTACACGGCATGATTTTCAATCGAAATTTTCGGTAAGATTCCATCCAACAGGAATTTCAAATCAAATTGTAAACACCCGTTTATTTTGCTTTTGTGTAAATGCAAAAATTGTGCAAACATACGTCAGACTCCCTGCATCAGATGGTTTTAATTTGTTGTTGTTTCGCTTAAATATGTGTTTCCTTTTATGTGAAGTATTAAAAAAAGTAAAGAAATAAAGAAAAGATAAGTACTTGGGATATTCTTTTCGAAAGGTTATTTAAATGTCATTAAAAACATAACCTGTTTGTTTACAAGTTTTTAGAACTGTCAAAAGTGAGTTTGAGGTTAGGTTTTTGTTCTTGATGTCTTTGGAGTATGTTATTTAGCAAAATCTTTCGGTAAGAAGCGTTATAATTAATTTATTCGATGTTATTTTGGGTTATTTTAGTAAATAACAAAACCTTTGTGGTTAATTTTATTAAATTTATTTTTGTAATGTTATCTATTTCCACGATCTTAACAAATAAGTGGATAACGATAAGAAACTGATGTTCTAGATTGTAAAATTACAATAAAAACAAACATTTATAAACATAATTCGTGCATATATTTTTTTGCGAGTTAAACTACACATTTTTGTTTAAGAATTCTTTTTAATCTTATTTTTGCACAACTTTAAGCCTCTCTCTATATAAAGTAAATTGATCTAAAAGGCATCAAATTTCTCTTTTAACCGAGAATGAGAGAGTTTATTATGCAATTTTTATTGCCTTAACTGGTTAAAATAAAACGTGATTAAATTAATACATTTTTATTTTTGTTGCAGTACCCCAATTAAATAATTATTAACTTCAAAAATGCCTCAAACCCTCGCAAAAACAGCATCGCAAAAATACACAAACCCTTCGATATTAACTCCAACGACGGATACAAGTTTAAATTTAAGTTTAGAACCGCTTCATCAAATGGGTTGTGACCAAACCAACCTATTAATGAATCGTTTGGAATCACTTCCATTACATGATCAGGACTCTTTATTAATTACCAGTAATGAATTGCCATCATTCCTTTTACTAAATGATATTGAAAGACTGTGTGTGAATTCCCCTGAAGAATTTCTGGCCAGATTAAAAATTGATGAGCCTACGAAAAAAGTTAAAGTCGTTTCGATATTTGGAAATACAGGGGATGGAAAATCCCATACGTTAAATCAAGTATTTTTTAAAGGAAATGAAGTTTTTAAAACGAGTGCATTACAAAAATCGTGTACGATGGGTGTTTGGGCTGCTTACGATCCAAATTTGGACGTGATTTGTTTGGATACGGAGGGATTATTAGGGATCAGTCGTAAACAAAGTCAACGTACTCGGTTATTATTAAAAGTGTTGGCCGTTTCTGATGTTGTTATTTATCGGACGAGAGCGGAACGGTTACCGACAGACATGTACGCCTTTTTGGGGGGCGCTTCAAAAGCGTACAACGAGCATTTTAAAACAGCATTACAACAAGTTTGGCAAAAATTCGAAAACGAACCCGTTCCAGCCGCTTTAGGACCCAGCTTAATTATTTTCCACGAGACTTTACACACTTGCACCTGGAATTCTTGTCCGAGTGTTGAAGAATCTCCAGAGGATTTACTTCGTGCTGAGTTTGGCAAATTAAATTTAGAATGCAACGCTTTTAGTCAATTGAAATATGTGGGGATTCAAACGAAGGAGCAACCCACTGATTTTCGGGAATTAAAAAAATATATTCAGTTGGATTTGGCTAATAGTAGTGTGAGATCCAAAAGAAATGCTAAAGTTGTTTTTTTAACATTAAAGGTAATAAGCATAAAATAAAACATCCTAGAATCTTAGGTTAAGCAGTGCATCTTTTGAAAACATGTTTGATGTGATCCATTTCTAGAAGGTTGCTTCTAAAGAATGTGCAACATCAAACGTTTTTAACCGTTTCAAACGGCTTAACCCAAAAGTTTCTAGTTCTAATAGGGTTGCCAACATGGTTATTTTCACCTGGACACTCCAGGGTTTTAATTTAATCTCTGGGCTCCAGTATTTAATAAAATTCGCCGGGATTGTAAAACTCTGTCTATGAACAAGTACTTGTTCTACTAAATCATACGTCTTTGCACGACGGGTTTTACGAAATTTTATTTAATTTCGGGGAAATCCCGGTTTGCTTACTATTCTGTTTATTTCTATACAATATCTTCGCGCTGTAAATAGTGATCAGTGTTAGTTTTGATACTGCAGCATGTAGTGGCCTTTATCCCTTTCTTTATTTTAATTTTATTATAAGTTGAAACAAAGAGGTAAGAAATGATTGATTATAATTTACATAATTTATTTATTATTAAATAGAGTTTTAAGAATGTCAGAAACTCCAAAGAAAAAGAAGAAGTATTTTGTTTCCTTCAATGACGAATGGTTAACGCACAATGAATATAAAAAGGTTGCAAAAGGAAAATTATCTAACTAGGAGGTGCAAATTAGGTGGAACTCGAAGTAGTTCAGAACTAATAACGACATATTTTGTATGTAAGGAAACGGCGGAAGATGTACGTGTCACTATATCAGAATTAACATTGGTGTATCATGGAGTAATGCATCAAGACAGTTACAACAGTGTAGATTGCACTGTGAAATTAAATAACTTAATCTATTAAGATTCTGCATCGTTATTAAAGACGGCGGAGAAAAGGCAGTAAAAGCATACTAAAATTCTGTTCGTCATGCACAAATAATTACACCTCAAAGTAGTTCACAACTAATAACCACATATTTTGTAAATAAGGAAACGGCGGAAGATGTGCGTGTCACTATATCAGAATTACCATTGGTGTATCATGGAGTAATGCATCAAGACAGTTACAACAGTGTAGATTGCACTGTGAAATTAAATAACTTAATCTATTAAGATTCTGCATCGTTATTAAAGACTGCGGAGAAAAGGCAGTAAAAGCATACTAAAATTCTGTTCGTCATGCACAAATAATTACAGCTCAAAGTAGTTCACAACTAATAACCACATATTTTGTATGTAAGGAAACGGCGGAAGAAGTGCGTGTCCCTATATCAGAATTACCATTGGTGTATCATGGAGTAATGAATCAAGACAGTTACAACAGTGTAGATTGCACTGTCAAATTAAATCACTTAATCTATTAAGATTCTGCATCGTTATTAAAGACGGCGGAGAAAAGGCAGTAAAAGCATACTAAAATTCTGTTCGTCATGCACAAATAATTACAGCTCAAAGTAGTTCACAACTAATAACCACATATTTTGTAAGTAAGGAAACGGCGGAATATGTGCGTGTCACTATATCAGAATTACCATTGGTGTATCATGGAGTAATGCATCAACACAGTTACACATACGATGGAGAAAAGGCAGTACTAAAATTCTGCTCGCCATGTACAAATAATTACAGCTCAAGCACACTAAAATTCTGTTCGCCATGCACAAATAGTTACAGCTCAAAGTAGTTCACAACTAATAACCACATATTTTGTATGTAAGGAAACGGCGGAAGAAGTGCGTGTCCCTATATCAGAATTACCATTGGTGTATCATGGAGTAATGAATCAAGACAGTTACAACAGTGTAGATTGCACTGTCAAATTAAATCACTTAATCTATTAAGATTCTGCATCGTTATTAAAGACGGCGGAGAAAAGGCAGTAAAAGCATACTAAAATTCTGTTCGTCATGCACAAATAATTACAGCTCAAAGTAGTTCACAACTAATAACCACATATTTTGTAAGTAAGGAAACGGCGGAATATGTGCGTGTCACTATATCAGAATTACCATTGGTGTATCATGGAGTAATGCATCAACACAGTTACACATACGATGGAGAAAACGCAGTACTAAAATTCTGCTCGCCATGTACAAATAATTACAGCTCAAGCACACTAAAATTCTGTTCGCCATGCACAAATAATTACAGCTCAAAGTAGTTCACAACTAATAACCACATATTTTGTATAAAACGAAACGGTGAAAGACGTGCGTGTCACTATATCAGAATTAGCATTGGTGTCATGGTGTAAGCAATCAACACAGTTACAACAGTGTAGATTGCAGTGTGAAATCAAATAACTTAATCTATTACGATTCTGCATTAACAAAAAAAAATCAAAACGCACTAAAGTGGAGAATATTCTAGTTTAGTGGAGAATATTTTGGGTTCTATGGCATTTAGCCTACAACAGAGGAAATCTTAAGTTATTTCCTCTTGTAGTTAAGTATTTTGTTCCTGAAGAGGGAATAAAAAGCAAAATTCTGGATTTTTACACTGATGATTATGAAACATCTGAGGCAATACTTCAAAAAATTATAAATTGCTTAAACGATAACAATTAATTAACAGAAAACGTGATGGCGTACTCAACAGATAATGCAGCTGTAAACTATGGGAAATACTACAACTCGGTTTACTAGAAGTTTTCCTCAAAAAATCGATTTATAGTAAGTAAAAGCAAATTGTAATAGCCATGTACTCACTAATGCACAACTCAATTATGATGTCGAAACATTGATTAATAAAATTGATTCCGAATTTGCATCAAGTACAGTTTCTAGAAGGGAATAATATTCTCCAATGATTAAGAATGTTCCTACTAGATGGTTATTTATGTCTGAAGCTGTTGACAGAGTATGGTAAACATGCCGTACAATCAAACAGTATTTTCTAAATCAGGGAGAAGACAATTGCGATGTTTTCAATTGAAAATTCGTCAAGTCTCAGGAGAATGAATTGGAAGACGATTTAACATCCCCATCTTTACCCGAACCTTACTTTCATGGCTGAATCAATCTTATTAATGGAGAAGGAAGACGTAACTGCAACAGAACTTCATGATATTATGGTGACGGTTATAAATAAGTTAAAAACTCGATTACAAGACAATCTTTTTGGCACTCAGGTTCGATTGTATCTAAGTCATTTCAAACAAATTTATATTTGAGGATAGAGAAGTTTATGAACGCACTTTGGAATATATTAAAAAATATTATGACTTAGAAAATCCTACTTTTAAACATCTGTCTGCTTAATAACCTCAATTTTAAACATAAACATTAATGAGGATATATAGGTACGATGAAATTTGTGTAATTGACCAAATTTCCAACTTTGAAATGATCCTGTTTGCGTTAATACGGAAAAAAAACATTGGAGAATAAGTAACCCATTCTCTAATGATTAAGAATGTTCCCACTAGATGGTTATCTCTGTCTGAAGCTGTTGACAGAGTATTGTAATCATGGCCTGCAATCAAATAGTATTTTCTAAATGAGGGACAATATAATTGCGATATTTTCATTTGGAAATTCGTCCCCACTCGAACCTTACTTTCATGAAATCTCTATACGAAAAATGCAAAAGTCGCTATACTTATAAACTTTAATATGGACTGTGACAAATTCTATCAATATTTAAAATTGCCAGAACAAAAACAAGTAATGAAAAGAAATATAACTTTAGAAAATGGTTGTATTCATTATTTTCTTTTCTTCTATTCTCTATTGTATTGTTTCAATGTTCAACCCAACTTGTATTTGTTTCTGTTTGATATAATTTATCTATTTTACAAAACCATGAATGTTCTGTTATTTCTAGGATTGATTTTAGGCGCGAATAGCTTTTGTAAAATCTATCTTTTTTTTTTTAATATTCACGCGGAATGAGAAGAAAAGAAAATAAAAGAGTATGATAAAAAGAAAACATAAAATCGTATAACGTGGTTTCCTGAGAATGGCATTAACACGCCGAAACCGGTAGAAACTGAAAAACATAAATAAACTTTTTCATCGTTAAAGTACGACTGTCATTTACACATTCATTGTTTTATTTTTCTTTTATACTACCTATAAACAAAATCGTTTTTCTCCAGTTCGCCAATTCAACAATGTTGGTAACCTTAGTTCTAAATTTTGTTATTAAAATTAATGTTTCTTTTATATTTATTTTAGGGTTTAAATGATAAATTTAGCAGTGAAATTAAAAACGTTCCACCCCAATTACATTTAAAAGACTATTTTGCATGTCAAGTGAAGTGCCAATCTTGTAACGAAGGTTGTACTCTCTCAATGGGGCATAAAGAAGAAGGGGAACCTCATTTAAACAGTAACAGATGTAAATTCCAACATCAATTTCAAAATTGCGTTTATCTTTGCAAGGTAAAAAAGTTTGTTTTGAAACACCACTCATATCAGATTTAGAACATAATTAAACGCAAATTTTTTTTTTAGCAATGTTCTAAAAATGGACAAAGGATTATAGTAAAACCCAGCTATCAATCAGTAACAGAAAAATCGTGGACTAATCTTTTAAGTTATGTTTGGTCGGGTTACATTATTGAATGTAGAAATTGTGGGGAAATTTATCGAAGTAGACAACATTGGTATGGAAATAAAAGCCCAGAAGAAGCAGCGGTGTTAGTTGAATACGTTCATGTTTGGCCTGGTGTAAGTGAAACGAATCTCTCCCAACAAGTAACAATCCTGCTATTCCTTCTTTGATATACCATATATTTTTTGCATAAATTTAACACCTTTTTTACAGGGAGAATTTGTTTATCAAGACAAAAACTTTGTTGGTTCAACAAATTCGATTCAAAAGGTGCTTGATAGTGTTACATATTTAAGCGATGTTGTTGCTAACGTTGGATCACAACCTACAAATGCGGTTAAAACTTTTTTCACAGAAACTATTAATCCTTCTTATTGGAGACCTGATAGAGAGATTTTTGTAAGTCATTTCTTTAAAATTCATTTTATTTTAATATGATTATCTTTATTTTTTAGGAATGTAATAAATGTAAAACCCCATTTCCACCAACTTCAAAAAAACATCATTGCAGATCATGCGGTGAAGGTTTTTGCGAAAAATGTTCATCAAAAACCCAACCGGTTCCATCTCGAGGTTGGCGCGATCCGGTTCGTGTTTGCGATGTTTGTTACACTGAAAATTTACCAAGTTTAAGTCAAACAATTGATGATAACGAAGTGAAAATACGAAAATTTGGTGAAACTGTGATCAGTTCCATATCTGCCGTTGCTTACGCTTTGGAAATTCCAAAAGATATCATAAAAGACACTGCGCGACCTAGTTATTGGACACCCGATTCGGAATGTTTATATTGTTGGTGTTGCGAAATGCCTTTTGGTCCAATTGTACCTTTACATCACTGCCGAGAATGTGGTAAAGGAGTTTGCGATGATTGTTCGCAACGGAGAAAACGTGTTCCATTTAGAGGTTGGGATTATCCGGTGCGCGTTTGTAAAAAATGCGATGAATAAAATCGCTTTTTCCCCGTTGATATTATTAATATTGAGTGATGACGACATGACGAAGAAGAAAAGGGTTTAATTTAAATAATTGGATGTAAAAAAAAATGATTTATCGTTATATTTTTCTCTTAATATATGAGAATTACGAGGGAAAGTATAAAATAATTAATAATAATGATGTTTAAATAAAAAAAGAAACAGGTTTTTTTAAAAAAGAAAACAGTATTGTTACGAATAGTTGATAAGTATTTTCAGTCTATTTTATACTTTTTATAACCTCAAAAATGTGTTTGTTTCGACAAAAAATAACGTTTTAACGTTTTGAAGAATGGAAGTGATTGATTAAAAATTTAATATGATTATAATTATTATTATTTAATAATTTAATACTTTTAAAGTTGTTTAACTTTTAAAAAAATCTTATCGTTTTGCTGCGAGTGCAATAAAATATTGTAATAAACTGTTTTTTTTTTGTTAAATAAAAACTCTATTGTATATTATTGTTATTTTAGGTTTAAATCCATTAAAATCTAAAACATTTTTATTAAACAAATTATTATAGAGAGTAACTAGGTGATGCAAGAGTTGAAGAGAAGGATCACCATATAGTTTCATGTGGGGGTGGATTACTTCACAGCACTTAGGCTGCAGCACTTAGCAGGCCCTTTATACATCCCCACAATTGGTTTAGACATGCGTCTTTGAGGATTTTGAGATGTCCTCTGAAGTTATCCTGCATCAACTTGAGTGAAGAGCATGTTTTCAGTGATAAGGCACTTAAAGCTGCCTCCTTTTGTATGTATAAATGAAGTGCAAGGAGCCTTCATTTAGCCATAAGTTAGCCATAATGGCTTTTTTCCTCACCTTGATTATGTGGGAGTTCCAGTTTAATTTATTGTCTAGTATTAACCCTAGGTATTTGATTTCTGTTTTGAGGATAATAGTTCTGCCTTCAATAGAGGGTGCTTCCTCTCAATTGTTGCTTCCTTCTCTGATTTTGTTGGAACTGATTTTGCTTCTGCACCAAGTGCTAGTAAGTAGTAGGGCTTTCTGCATTAATTAGGTTATGATTGTGTCATATTTACCTAGAATTGTAATTTGTTTCCAAGTTATTCCTTTGTCCAAGATATTTCACCTCTGCAGAGAAGGTTAATGAACAATTCATGAAATGGCGAAGTACAACCTCAGAGAGAACTCTTCTTCAATAAACTTAATTAAATATGTTATATTTAATTGAGACATACAGAAATGCTGAGTGTTTGTGGAACCCACGGGATAAAAATTTTAAAGATGGTTACAAAAAACAAGATTTGTGGATGGAGATTAGTAAAGCGATTGGTGCTGATATTGATGAAGGAAAAAGAAAAATAAAAAATTTAGTGGCTCAGTATTACAAGGAAAAGAAAAAAATGTAGTGGCTATCATAAATCTGTTGTTGGAATATATTTTATTAACAAATGGTTTGCCTACGACTAAAGTTCTTTATATTTTCATTGTCGATCCTAGATTTTGCTATTAAATAATCTTTCTTTAATGGACTCATAAGGCGCATGATACCATGCGTATTTCTTTCTAAAAGAGTCTGCCTTTTAGTAGTCCAACATTTACGAATTTTCTTTTCCTGTTTTTGCAAAATAATAATAATTGCAGCCACATTGCATTCAAAAACTGAAACATACACTAACCTGATGTAGATGGAAAGTTTCTTGACAGTGATGAGCGACTAAAATGAGTTTGTTGGTGTGGACAAAATGTTTATGATAAATTTGTTATTGTTTCTGCTTCCTAAACAGGTTACGGCAATCAGGAACAAAATCCCCTGCGCTTCTTTAGTGTGGATATACCTTAAAATAGCTTCATTGAATTTAAATTTTGACAACAAAATGTCAAATAAATCTAATAAGATTACCCAACAGATGGCAGTAGTTGATATTAAGAATTGTCATTTATAAACGATAAAATTTGGTGATACAACAAATTTTACTCTTTATTTTAGTATGAAACATTCATGTGTTAATCTTTGTAAATAAATTGAAGGTAATTTCACTTTTTTAAAGTAATCTCGTTGTTTGAAATATCGAATAATTTAAAATTCCCGCTAAACTGTCAAAAATCGAAAATATAAAACCGACCAACTACGAAGAAGAATCAAGCTTCAAACAAACCCAGCATCATATGTTTGCTGGCAGAAAATGGTGTGCTCATCATCATAACCGTAACAATTCGTTCGATTTGTGAGTGTTAATTGTTGGTTATTTTTAGTTTTTGTTCTTGTTATTTATCGCTCATCGTTAAAGGTAAACAAAACCCGCGGTCATCATCGATATCCTATTAAAATAAGTTTCGTTTTTAAAATCGAGTGAAATGTGACTACGACGACATCGAAAATTGTAACCCTCAAAAAACGTTTCGAGAAGGTTATTTATTTTTCGGAAAAGAAATAAATCCTTAAAAATCAAGTTTTAATCGTGTTTTATATATTTTTCTGGGCCAGAAATGGCCGAATTTTGACCTACATCGTATAGTTTCCATTACGAACTTCGTACACGTGTTCTAAATTGATTTAGAGGTTATTGTGTCGCGACGATTACTAACGTGCAAATTCGTTTCGAAATTTGATTAAGAAACTAATTCGGGGTGGCACAAAAACTATTTATTTACAAAAATCAAAACGATTTTGTTAATTTATAATTGTTCAAGGTTACGTCTTTGTAACAAGCTGTGTTAATGTGTTTGTGAGGGATTTTCTAAAAATACTTTTTCTACAAAAAAAGACCTTTCTTTTTTATTAATTATTTTTTTCAACATAAACGCTTTTTCTATCAAATTCTTGCTGTAATTTTGATTTCATCTCGATATAATAAAATCCTTGCGTCACGTTTCCATCTCTGTCTCTCGTCGTTACCATGGCAACGATGACGCTATTTGTTTCTGAAAGTATCCAAGACGTACGTCATCGAGTTTTACGTAAGCTTTAAAAAGAGACGGAGTATTGTGAAAATGTGTGATTTTGATTTGAGTTTATTTGATATTGTTATGGTGTCGCGGTCATAAATGGGTAACTATCATTATTTCTCGATGTTGTTTTTCAAAATACTTATGTTTATAAGAAAATTAATGAGGGTGAAGGAAAAATACAAAGTTGAGGTTAAAACCGCCGAGTTATCAAAATATTTGAGGTTATTTATTTATCCCCAGGTTTTGTAACCTTGTATTTTGTACCGAGTTTTATTATCAAAAAGCGTACTTATCTGTGTTATTTTTTTTCCAAAATTTTCTTCAATTTATTTAATTTTCGCAAGAAATCTGATAATAATTTTCTTTCTCCACCATTTTGATTACAAATTTTGACACGGTTGCCAAGCAACGAAAAATTCATATTTGACATATCTAAGTGGAGAGACCTACACTCAACTTATTAAGCTTTATAACAATTTATAAATGATATTTAAATCATTTTTGATGAAATTTCATATAATTTAAACATTTAATCAATTTCCTTCACTTTGTTTACATCTTAGAATTTACCTAACAACGATTAGGTACTAAGCAACCAAAACATAATAAAATAGTGTAATTGAAAATTTATTAATGTTTATAGAGGCACAATGTCACCGGAAAGGGCTCTAATTCTACCGGAAGAAACGAGCGTAACCCCGAAAATGTCCGTTCCGGCAAGTCCAATAGCTGGCACACCAACAAGAGAAGCACAATCACCAATGTCCATACTTTTAGCTGTTGCACAAAGTCAAGTAAATAAAACCGGGGGAAACGGCGATGATGATTTAACTAATTTAGCTTGGTTACATGAAAGAGATTTATTAAAAGGTAAAATTGTGTCAATTTTGACGTTTTAAATGCCAAAAACTGAACCTAACTTTTAATTAACTAATTAATTAATTTATTTTTTTTAAGGAATGAATATTGTAAATCCGTCTCCTTCAAATAGTTTAAACTCAACACCAATAAAATACACCATGACCAATAATAATAATAATACCAACAATAATAATAATTTGCTCTCCGATCAATCTCCAACGAGCGATTATATCGATGACTCTTCGGCCTCGACGGCTGATTCTTCAAACAGTTCGTTAAATTCGCCGATTCCAACAAACAGTGTTCACCAAAATGTTACTAACCAAAGGAATAAACACCCTCACAATGTACTTTACGATCCTTTAGTGCACACGAATAGTAAACCGCCGTACTCGTTTTCGTGTTTAATTTTTATGGCTATCGAGGATTCGGATCAGAAAGCGCTTCCTGTGAAAGAAATCTACACGTGGATTCTCGATCATTTTCCGTATTTTCGAACGGCGCCAATGGGATGGAAGAATAGTGTTCGACACAATTTGTCTTTAAATAAATGTTTTCAGAAGATTGAAAAAGCTCCTGTAAGAAAATTAATTAAATCAATAAAAAATTGTTTTTATATTTTGTTATGATAAAAACAATTTTTTATTACTTAATACAGTTAAACCTTGATATAATGGATTAATACATAGAAGGAAGTGTCTGTTATGTAAAAAAATTTTAATTTGTACTTTAAACTGTTTTAAATGAATAATTTGAATGCATACAAATTCGAATAGCTTTACAATAATCTAGCACTGAATAACAACTAGTTCTTTCTTGCCCACAATTGTGTTATTCATTTGGTAATATGCCTTATTCATTCGAATCTAAGGCGCACTGTTTTTGCTATACATATTTTTGCGCCTTATTTTTGCCCCTCTTCACTATGGCTTATCATGGACCACTGCGAGCAATCGCCATTGTGTAGAGGAGTGATGGCCTGAAGTGGCCATAAGTGGTGGATAATGGTAATGGCTAAGGATGGCATGTCCACAAAGTGGGCCATCATTGCTTAACTATTTCGGTCGTCAACAGCGCCTGTTGCTTGGAGTGGTCCATTAGGTGGGCCATCTACACTATACCACTGTGTGGAAGATGCACACAGTGGTATGGTGTAGATGTAGCACACAGTGGTATCAAACATGCTAGCCATCATCAATTGTGGCCATCATGAGTCATAGTGAAGAGGGGCCATTAGATTCGAACGAATTTCGAATATATATGATGCAAACACAAAATAATACAAAATCGCAAAAGTAATTAACTCAAACAAACAAAAATGATTATTTTTGTTCTTTATAACAACAAAAATACGAATTTTATGTCTTATCGCGTTACCCTACTGTTCGAATTATGTTGATACTACCTAATTCGCTTGGGTGAATCCCCAGTATAGTTTGCCATATAGGTTCTGTTATCTAAACAGTGTAAGTGTCACCTTCTGAAATCGATAGAAGTTTTATTAATTTAACTACCTATTATGGCCACAACAACGGTTCATTACGACGCTGCATTAAAGCGAAAAGTTCTTGTATTTGCGGAAAGTAATGGTAATAGAGCAACTAGCCGCCAATTCAACATAAACGAATCAAATATTCTGCGTTGGAGAAAACACCGCTCAGCAATATTCTAAACCAGGAAAATGTACGCATATCAATGATGTTGTAATTGATTTTGTCAAAGAAAAACATGCAAAAGGACTACCAATAACAAGGTAGATGATGCAATTAAAGAGCTTAGAAATTGCCAAGGTCTGGAATTTAAAAGAAGCGAAGGTTGGTGTAGAACATTAATGCGTCATGGTGGATTTTCGTTACGGCGTAGATCCAGTAGATTTTGAACAAAATTTAACAAATTTTCAAAGATACGTAATTCAACTTAGAAAGAAAAAAATATGAATTTAGTCAAATTGGTAACGCTGATAAGACCCCAATTTATTTATTTAATGTTGTGTACTGCTGGAGATAAAAAATTAGCGCCATATTTAATACTCGCTAGAAAAGAAAAATACCAAAAAATGAAAAATTTCCCTCTCTCATTACCGCGACCTATAAGATCTATTGTAACTTTGTAGGTAATAAATGTAGGTCCTTGATGAACCTTAGTATTGTACCTTTATGTCGGTAGGTGTTAAGAGAGCTTTACCGAAAATTTTGTGTTTTAGACGGCTTCTGGCGACGCAATTGCATAGTATATGTTCAGCTGTTTCTGACTCGTCGTTGCAAAGTTGACAAGTTTAATCCTCAGCTTGTCCAATGTGGAATAGGTGGTATTTTAGGGGCTCAGGGCCGGTCAGGTAACCTGAGAGCGTCCTTAGATCCCCTTTGCTGAGGCATAAAACCTCTTCGATTTTGTTTTGCGACGAAGTTATCATACTCTTCGCTTGTCAAGGCGACCTTTGAGGCCTGCCAACTGCTGATTATTTATTTTAGGTGGCTTTTTTGTTGTCCACAACCAGGTTGGGGTCCAATGAACGGCGTGTTCGCTGCCTCTTTGGCCAGGTTGTTCGCCTTCTCATTGACCTCAATGTTGCTGTGACCTGGAACCCACCATAGGGTAACATAATTGCCCCTAGCGAGTTCTCTCAGATTGCTGGTACACTCTCTGATCAGTGCGGAGTCACACGTGTTGGCCTGAATTGCCTTTAAGGCGGCCCGACTGTCTGTGAAAATGTTTATGGATGCACCTTTCTGTCCATGTTGTAGGTTCAAAACGGTGCGGAAGTTTATAGCAAGAACTTCTGCTTGAAAAATGGTTATGTCCGAGTTGAGGGGCAGTTTAATGTGGCTATTTGGTCCACTGATGCCCATGCCTACTCCGGATCTAACTGTCTTTGAAGCATTAGTGTACCAGACTAGGGCTCCTCTTCAGTGATGTTATAGTTCGAACGCAAAAGAAATTCTGGATGACGAGATCTTATGGAAGAGTAGGTGAATGTGACGTCCCGGATATCTAAGTAAACCATTAAATATACTAATACTAGATGGATTTCGCGGTCATGATGGTTACAGATGATGTAAAAACTAAAGTTAAAAGAAACAACGGTGATTTGGTAATTATACCTGGAGGTATGACAAGTGTGTTACAATCGTTGGACGTTTCAATTAATAAGCCCTTCAAGGATTATTTAAGAAAAGAATAAGAATTATGGTTAATGAGTGACGGCCATCCACTGACATCAACTGGAAAATTAAACAAGCTATTCTGTTCATCGAACGGATGCTGTGAACCTGAGCGAAGCGACGCTTATATCCCCCACTATTACACAATAGCCAGTTTCACACACGACAAAAAATACGTACATACAAAGAAAGAAAGTACGTAAACGACAAGGAAAAGTTAAGAAAGAGAGCTGTTCTTGGTTGACTTTTGTAAACCGGGCTTACCAATAGGAACATTCTATTCAAATTTTGCGCGTATTTGCGGAAGGAGCTGTAATTTCAAATCGCTGCATCTGATGGATGAACGAACTGTAGTGCATCAACAATGGGTTTTCATTAGCGTGGAAATGAATCCCAGAAAACTTCATCAAATCAAGCATTCATTTAAAAAATGTTGCATTACGAACGCCTTAGATGGTTCAGAGGATGATTTTTTTATGGGAAGAAGATAGGACTGATTCAGAATCAGGCAGCAATAATAGTGTAAGTGAAGTGGAAAATATCTCAGAACAGATACCGAATAAAAATGTTCTTTTCATGTTGTATACTATACATAAAGTTAAGTTTGTGTTTTAATCATTATTGTGTAATAATGTAATTTATTTATTTACCATCTTTATTTTAAGAGTAATCTTTTTTTCGATATAATTATTCAAAGAAAGAGGGCGACTCTTAGATTCGAACAGATATGGTAGATTACTTACTTTTTCTATTCTATTTTGTATTTTTCTGTCTATTATTCCATTCTCAATAATAATGGTGTACAAGTATTGAAATTTATTCACAATTTTCAGTCTCTCTCCACTTATCATTATATTTATGTTTTTATCCTTTTCCCCCTTAGTTATATGCATAATCTTGGTTTTCCCTATATTTATTTGCATTCCCCTTTCTTCCAAACAGGTTTTCCAGGTGCAATTTTTCTTTGTAGTTCTGTTTTCGTACTTGCTATCAACATTATATCGTCTGCATATACTAGGTCAAAGGTGTTGATTGGTGTTAATTTATAATAACTTATTGTGGAAGGTCTTGTTCTTGTTTTATACATCTTAATTATTTAAGTTTCCGTTTTCCATACCCTTCTCCATATTAAAAGTTTCGGACATTTCTCCATTTAGCCTGACGCACCCTTTTACCTTACTATATACACTTTTAATTGTTTCTTGTATATTTATCATTGAACTAACACTAGACCTAGAACTAGATAGTTTCGGATTTAGCCGCACGTCTCTCAAGACGGCTAATTCCGAATGATTCTAGTTCTAGGTCTAGTGTTGGTTCTAGTTTTACACTATCACTTGACCTAGAAACATTCGGATTTAGCCGCACGTCTCTCAAGACGGCTAAATCTGAATGAATCTAGTTCAAAGTCTTGTGTTAGTTCTAGTGATAGTGTAAAACTAGAACCAACACTAGACCTAGAACTAGAATCATTCGGATTTAGCCACACGTCTCTCAAGACGGCTAAACCCGAATGATTCTAGTTCTAGGTCTTGTGTTAGTTCTAGCGATAGTATAAAACTAGAACCAACCCTAGAACTAGAATCATTCGGGTTTAGCCGTCTTGAGAGACGTGCGGCTAAATCCGAATGTTTCTAGGTTTAGTGTTATTTCTAGTTAGTTGTTAACGAAATCTGTTATATCGAGGTTTTACTGTAATATTAAAAAAAATTTTAAATTAATTAATATTTTCAATTAATTAGAATTTAGGTAAAGGATCATTATGGACAGTCGATCAACAATATCGGCCAAACTTATTACAAGCATTAACTCGATCACCATTTCACCGATGTTCAACTTTAGACCCTAGCGTTTATTTCAACAATAAAAAACCCACAAACGACCGAAATACAAATATAACTCGATTACCCAACCCACAACTCTTCCCGTATTTAGCTTCCGAAATGAATCGAAGGATAAAATCGGAACCTCGAGAAGATTCTTTGGACGAAGTCGACGCAGCAGCCGTTATGTTAAGCCTCCGCAACGGTTTAAGACACCGACAAAAACGCACCACTTGTCAAGTTATAACGAGTTCGCCAAGTCTAGATCATACATATAGTGCAGCGGATAGTTATATTGATGAAGCTTTTGAAAGTGATGAAGAAGATATAAAGTAAATGAAAAGAATTATCCTCGAAACGTTTAATTATAAATATTTTTTTAGGTTATCGAAATCGTCGATTTGTAGAAGAATCGATTTTGAAGATGAAGAAGAACGTAAAATCAAAGAGGGAGCTGAAACGTTATTAAATTTGGCGGGAATTTCAACGAGAAAACGTGGAAATTCAAGCAGTTTGTGTTATGATGTTGAGAAAAGGGTGAAAAAAGAAATTGAAGATGATGATGACGACGAGGATGAAGATGATAATGTGGGGAGGCCTCATTTTCGACCGAGACTTTTAAGGAAAAAAAAGGACGTCAAAAGGATAAGTAATAATAATAGTATAATTGTTCAAGCCGACGACGCTTGGGTTAAACACAGACGCGAATTGGAGATGAATCAACGAAGGTAATGATAGATTTAAATTTTAAGTGAAAAAAAATCAAGAAATTTTCTTTTTTGGGATTAAAGAGAATATTAATTAGAAAGGTGAGTGAAAATAATAAAAGATATTTTTTATTATTAATTAATAATTAATTAATTATCGAGATAAGAAATAATGAAAAATTATAATAAAGCGCGTTTTTTTTTAATTGTAAAGAAAAAAGATTTAAAAATGCTTTTTCTGAGTGTTGTTATCTGTGAATTTAATATATTTTATGTTAAGTTTTTATAAATATTATATGAATCAGATGTATATAGGATTGTTTTTTAGACTGATGAGAAAGAAAGAGGAAAAAATAATCAAGGAAAATTAGCAGAAAAGATTTGGATTGTGAAGGTTTCCACAAAGATGTAAAAAATTTTTGCAAATAGGAAGACAAATCTAAAATATTTATTAATTTATAAAAACAAATAGGTTATCTTTATTGTTTAAAACATTCTACTTTTTTTTGTTTCATCGGATTATTTTATTTTTTGTTCATACTTATTATTTAAATCATTAATTTTTATTAATATAAATTTATGTATAAATTAATTATTAAGGTTATAGGCAACCTTTACTTTATATTTCCTGGACAAAACTTTCAAACCCCATTTTCCTTATTTCTGATACTATTAAAATGCTAAAATTGTAATATTATTTAACCAAATTTGTAAATTTCTATCTAGTTATTTTAATTGTGTATAGACCCTTTAGCAGATTTAGAATTTTTTCCATATCTATAAGTTACTTTTGGAAGACTTACAACTCAATTTAATAGTAGTTTTTGTTCCTCTATTATCAAAACCCACATATTAATTCATCACAATAGCTTTTAATGTTAGTAAAATTGACGAGTTGAAACCTTATTAGTTGGGAACTTATTTCGGGTTGAAAAAACATCTTCAGCAACTTTACTCTCGAATTATTTTATCTCAATCTCCACTCTTTGTTTCTTAATATATTTTAATACAATATATGCGTTAAAATTATTATCAAAGAACTTCGCTTATTATTTTCTTTTGCATTTTTTGTACATTGATCTTATGATTCCATTGAATAGAGTTCTCCATACACACTTTATCAGAGCCTATTTCCATCGTTGTTGTGTCTCATTAGCAAGGCTTTAATTTTATATCACGCATATGAAGAATCATTAAATGTTAACCCAAGTGGGGTCTGACACCCAAATTTTGCAAATATTTCCCTTACAAAGTTAATTATAAAATAAAATATACAAATTTCTTACTAATCATCCTAAAACCGCTCTCCTTGCTCATCGCTTGTATCGCATAAGTTTTAGGGAAAAAAATCAAGATAGGAATGCAGAAAATGTATCTTTTTTGAACAATTGCTGAAGCGTTTCGTTTCTTTTCCTGCATACAGTGAGTCATATTCCACTTCTGCAACTATGTTTCAACTTCTTGTTTCTACAAGCAGGTCAAATCAATCTGTTCACTTTGCGTTATTATCCATATCATGGTTTCCTTCCATGACGAAAACACTGGTTGGTCAAATTTTGCAAATATTTCGCCTACAAGGTTAATTACAAAATAAAATATACAAATTTCTTATTAATTTAATGTTCCAGATTAGTAAACGGCAGAAATATTATTTTTAAGATATAAGAAACACGAGATGTATGTTGTATTTAAGTCCAATAGTAGTCGTTCATCATCTTAAAATCGCTCTCCTTGCTCATCGCTTGTATGGCATAAGTTTCAGGAAAAAAAATCAAGATAGGAATGCAGAAAATGTATCTTTCTTGAATAATTGCTGAAGCGTTTCGTTTCTTTTCCTGCATACAGTGACTCATATTCCACTTCTGCAACTATGTTTCAACTTCTTGTTTCTACAAGCAGATCAAATCAATCTGTTCACTTTGCGTTATTATCCATATCATGATTTCCTTCCATGACGAAATCACTGGTTGGTCAAATTTTGCAAATATTTCTCCTACAAGGTTAATTACAAAATAAAATATACAAATTTCTTATTAATTAATTTAATGTTCCAGATTAGTAAACGGCAGAAATATCATTTTTAAGAAATAAGAAACAAAATGTATGTTGTATTAAAGTCCAACAGTAGACGTTCATCATCCTAAAATCGCTCTCCTTGCTCATCGCTTGTATGGCATAAGTTTCAGGAAAAAAAATCAAGATAGGAATGCAGAAAATGTATCTTTCTTGAATAATTGCTGAAGCGTTTCGTTTCTTTTCCTGCATACAGTGACTCATATTCCACTGTATGCACTTGTATATTTCTACAAGCAGATCAAATCAATCTGTTCATTTTGCGTTATTATCCATATAATGATTTCCTTCCATGACGAAATCACTGGTTGAAGGAGATCAAGTTGGACGAACTGGTGATGGGACTATTTCTAAAAGTAGCAATCATCTACAAGATTTTATGGTTCTCTCTATAGCATTCTGCAATGAAAATGTCAACGAAGTGACCACTTCTTCGTTATTTTTTTTAAAGAACTCAAAATCCAGAACCAACCTTGACAAACAGATTGATGATTCAGGTCCAAAAGTTTATCGGAATTTGTAAACTTGTGTTATCAACGCAACCCAAGTATATAAAATTAGTTGGGTTCTATTAACCTGAAAACTATTAAAAGCACCGTTCTTCTCATTTAAAGAATTCTGTTTTTAAGATGCTAGACTCTTGAGATATAAAGTGCGATAAGTTCATTTCTTTTATAATTAGATAACAATGTTTATTTTTGTTAACACCATGTCTAGGTGACTAATATCAGGCGGCGAATCCATCAGAAGCCAGATCAACAAAATTCAGTTTCTCTTCTTCGTGTATAGCAAGTTCTTCCCACATCTCATCAAGGTCTTCACTTACATATGATTTTTCAGTATTGGAGTCTCAACTCGATAAAACTCTATTTACCACACTTCTTCTAAAAGCCACTACTTCGTCAACACACTTTTAATGATACATTTACGCCGTCCAATAAACATTTTGAGAACGAAAATTATTTATAAAAAGAATTCATGGTTTTGCGGAGTGAGTTCTTAGGGGATTCTTAAGAACATAAATGGATAAAGATAATAACGAAGTTTGTAAATAAACGTGTCCAATTATAATGGTGCTTTAGTGTTAGAGAAGGGCATACGTTATCCATGTTTGGTTAATCATTAACATCACCTTTCTATAACATCTTTTAGAATACTCCCAGATCCTTCCATGCTTAAAAAAGTTTATTAATTCATTCCATAGTTACCAATACTTACAGAATACTGAGTCTTTTTTTTAATTATTTTAAACTACCGTGCAATATAACATATATAAACATATTCTACTTAATTGCAAAAAAAATTATAAGTTTTTGTGGAAATCTTATTTTATAAAAATGTAATTGAGGGCGGTGAAGAAAAGTTTATTTATTTTAGTATTTTTAAGACAAAAAAAGGGGAACGGTTATTATTTTAATAAAGATTAAATAAAAAAATAACTCGGAATCGATAAGACTTTTAAAATTCTTGATCGAAACAAAGAATTTAATCAATTAGTCTTATCAATTCAATTTTTTTAAAAAATAAATCGATATAAAAAAAGTTGCGAAAAAAAAACTATTTTCAATTATAACAACCAAATATAAATATAATAAACATAATGTAGTCAATTTGAGTCATAAAGAAATAATAATATAAAAAAAGGGGCGCTTAAAAGCGATCTAAATAAGTTGTCCCGTTTAAATAGATTTAAATGTTCATTTTTGGTTTAACATTACCTCGTTATCGTGTAGTTTTTAGTGATAATTGATTGATTATCGTGTAGGGTGTTATACTTTTTAATTATTCTTCGACTTTGAATTTTATTCTAAAACGATGAGCAATAATTTTTGCGAAAACAAAAAAACAATTGACTTGGAGAACGAGAAAAAAAAAGTTGTAAAAAATAAAAATCATAACGGTGTTGTTGCGCGCGTACAATTCTATTTCTAACAAAAAAAAAGTATAAATAAAAAATAATGATATATTTTTTCTATCACCCGTGATAAATAAAAAAAGGCTCTTCCTATCGTGTGCGTGTTGTGAAAAGAATTAAAAAAAATGAATAAGAAAACGAGAAAAAAAACGGTGAAATGAAACAATCATTATAATTTTTGATTTATATTTAGATGTCTTTTATTGTTTTTATGAGATAAAACGTTTCGAAAAAATAACGTATAGCAATACAAGTTGAATGCCTAGAAAAAAATACTCTTGTTAGAGAAAAAAAAACAAGTTTTGTGCCAAAAAAGTTTTACTTTTTTTTCTTTTTGCGTACTTCGTCTTCCACCAATTTTATTATTATTAATTACAATTATTACCAGTTTAGTTAATACGTTTTCAAGAAAAAAGAAAAGATTTAAGAAGCAATAATTAATTGTATTATTATTATTATAGCTATTATATTCTTATTATAAATATAAACTTGATTTAATTGAATCAATTTTTAATGTAACATTGGTTGCCTACCATCATTTATTTCCTTTATTAATTTTTTTAAGGACAATATAGTCTAAGAGGACTGTTAGATCCCAGAACAGGTGCACAACTTGAGCTGAAGATGCAAAACCCCGATACTTTATACTTCTAGGTCTAGTTTTAGTCCAATAAAATTATATAACAATTAATGCTGAATAATACCTATAACTAGAGATAAAACTAGATCTAGTGCTAGTTAACAACTAAAACTATTCTTCATGTATATTTTATTACAACAACAGTTTACATTGCTGTCATATGATGAGGGCTTACTTCAAATGTTGAGGGCGATTTTTTACAATTAAAAAGAAAGAGCTTTCTTTTATACTGCCCTTGTAGACAATTACAAGATTCATTATGGTAGATGTAGGAACGAGCGTATTGCCAAAATAGTGATGGTCGTGTATAAATAATATTGTAAAAGACATTGATTTTTCAACGCCCGTTTCGCCAACAATTAACATTTTGCACTCTGTATTTTCTTCATGTTTAGATATTGAAACTGTTGTTGAATTAGTTTCAGTTCAGTATTTATATGATTTCTTTATTATTAATAATTTAAAATAACAGGATATATATTTATTACCTTATAAAGTCTATATATTGAAGTGACAGTGTTATGAAATTGTCTTGAATGAGTCGAATTCAGAGGAGGTGTTTATTGAACAAATTTAAAATTAGATATTTTGTATTTACCATTTGCAAATTGTAACTTTTTTTTAAGAAATCTAATTTTTGAACCAACGTAATCAAAATAGTTCATTAGTTTCTGTTCTCTTAATTCATTACCAATTGAAATAGTAAATTAAAGGGTTAAAATTTAATTAAAACATCGCGAATGATCGATTTCTTTCAAGTAAGGTTTTGTCATTTTAAATCCTACTTTGCTAGCCGCATTTTGTGCTGCCTCAAGTGCTGCTTTATTTGGATTCTTTTTTCTCGTTCCAATAAACAACATTCCTCTATCGACTTCTTCTGGTTTGCAAAGATACCATGTCGCCCAATTTTCGTAATCAGTAGCTACTGTCCAACCGCTTTCACCTTTCTCTCCCTCTTTCCAATCGACTTTATATTCATTATCACATTATCATGTTACGTTGTAGATTCTAAATACGGTTAGAGTTACACCAGATTTATTTTTATTAGAAACAAAGCTGTACATCAAACATTTCCTTCAGCTTTCATCGCTATCTAAATCACCAAGTTGTTGAGCATACCAGATACCAGTTATCTAAAATAAGATGATTTAAACAAGTTTAAAAATATGTAATACAAAAGATTTTTTTTTTTGATACTAACTCGACGTCAAAGTGCTTAATTGGTGGTATTTTGTAGCATCTTTCATCTGCCGCATCAATGAAAATATAAATTGGGCTTAGAAATACTAATAAACATAGTACAATATAGTTTACGGTCATATTGTGTATAAAATATTAAAATTACAGTAAAAACTTTCGTGTTTATATGAACCTTTTTAAATGAAAAAATGATCGTTAAAAAAATGTTAATTAGATTTTTTGTCGTTTTGATACTAAATAAAGTAACGAGTTTCAAGTTACAACAATCATTTTTAATTGCGATTTTATAAAACCTACTATTTCTTGCAATTTTTATTAATGTCGCTATTATGTATTATTATTATATTATAATTTTGACATATTTGTAATCTTCATTAAAAATCCTTTAAAATGAGTACAAACACGACATATTTATCTTCAATATTAATGAAGTTATGGTCAACTTTCGGTTACAAATGTCAACGTCAATTTTGACATATTTAAAATGAGTCCAAACAAGATACCAAGGTCCGTTGAATAAACATGCTGTATAAGCAAGGTCCGTTGTGTAAACATACTGTATAAGGTTATCCAACTCCATATGAACGCTGTTGTTATGAACGTATCCCCCCCGCAAAGGCCTAGCTGTGACGTCATTGGAAGAATTGACATTTATATGTTTTTATTTACAGAGTGTATTTCACTTAAGAAGCAATATACGAAAATATCAAAATGTAAAAAAAAAGATAATACAAAATTAAAAAAATATTAAAATATAAAGCGAAACATTAACGGTTATAATTTTATTATTGTTAGGTTATCCAACTTGACTCGGTTACCATGGTGATTAAGATCCAAATATTGCAGGTGCTTGTCAAAATTGAATTTAAGTTTTTTTTAAGGAAAAAGTCTTATTTAATTGGTTTGAAAGACTGTACTTAAGTCAAAATTGGTTTATCCACGGTATTATAAATAAGGTAAGTGGATTAAATAAAAAAAAGATATTTTTAATTAGGTTAGAATTGATAAAAAAATCGGAATAAAATTTTATTATTTTAAGGTTATCCAACTTGACTCGGTTACCATGGTGATTAAGATCCAAATATTGCAGTTGCTTGTCAAAATTGACGTTCAATTTAAGGTTTTTTAATGAAAAACACACAATTAATATGATTTAAAAGTTGTATCTAATTCAAAATGGGTAAATGGATGAAATTATAAGCAAGGTAAGTGGATTAAATCAAAAAAAAATATTTTTAGATCAATTAAAGTGTACAAGAATTTAGGGTTAAATAACAATTAAAACTAGACCTAGCACTAGAAAGTTTTAGGTTTAGCCGGACTTAGACAAGAACTTAGAAAAGTCTGAAGACACACGGCTAAACCCGAGCATTTCTAGTTCTAGTTCTAGGTCTAGTGTTAGTTCTAGTTTTACACTATCACTAGAACTAACACAAAACCTAGAACTAGAAACAGTCGGGTTTAGTTGTGAAAAAAACTTACAATTGTCAATGTCAACTTTAATTTTATTATTATATTCGTAATCTGCATAAAATAACCTTTAAAGTGTCTAACTAAAAAGTTAGAATAAAAAACGTTAAACCCGAAGTTAGCAACTATGAAAATAGCAATTTAATTTTTAAACATTAATACCAACCTTAATTTTTATTTTTTTGTTTTTGTGACAAATATTAAGATATTTTATAAAAATTAAGAATATGTCAAAATGACATTGACATTTCAAATCGAAAGTTGCTTATATCTCGAGTAATATTGGAATGAAACGTATCATGTTTGGGCTCATTTTAAAGGATTTTTCACGACGATTACAAATATGTCAAAATTGACGTTGACATTTGTAACCGAAAGTTGACCATAACTTCATTAATATTGAAGATAAATATGTTGTGTTTGTACTCATTTTAAAGGATTTTTAATGAAGATTACAAATATGTCAAAATTTAGGTTGACATTTTAAATCTGAAGTTAGTTATCATATAATAGACAAATGGACAACTTCATGGTGTTCTTTTATGATGTATTCTTTATTAAAAAGAACCATTAAAATGAGTACAAATATGATGTTGTTAGATATCACTAGAACTAACATTAGAGCTAGAACTAGAATCATTCAGGTTTAGGTCTGAAATAAAAACAATTGAATGCCTTATTATGGCAAACAAAATATTAAACAACTTTTGTATAAATTGTTTTTTTATAAAGTTGATACTTACCAAGATATATACTATATTTCATATATAGTGGGCACCTGTATATTTATTATATCATACTTTTCCTCCAATGACGTCACGTGACGTGACGATTATGGTTAGTTCTTAGACGTATGATGCAAAACGGACTTGAAATCGTATAACGTGATTTAAAACAAAAATCCTTTAAAACAAATAGTAGTAGTATTTTAGGTCTTTCGGTATTCTGCCTTTTCTCTAAGATAAGTTACACCTTTACCTACCAGACAGCATTAAAAACGATAAAATGTCGCTTAGTTAAATGAAGTATAACGCGGTCCAATTATAGTTTCTAACACGTTAGTGAAATGAAAATATTTAGATTGATATCGGGGTTGTTTAATTCAGTATTACGTGTCCTGAAGATGATTCTGAAATGAATCGAAACCGGTAGAACTAAAATTGATTAAATAAAAATCAATTGAAAAAGTGCATGTTTTTGATTTTATTTTACAATAATAAAACACTCAAAATTATTTTCATATTTTTTCGTTTATTTTTACTTCATTTCTACACTATACATGACGTTTTTTTGTTTCTTCTTATTTGTGATGTTAAGATTCCCACTTTTTTGTTCATCTAGGAAAAAGTAATAACGCACGAAATAAAAACACTGATTAGTTACTTAAATACCGTTCGCGACTTACAACTTACCACTACGTCCTAAATATTATTTTTTTATTATTTATATATATATATATATAATCATGTACTGTCTAAAAACGGGCTTTTTGCTCCTTATTTCTTCTTTACTTCTCCTACACTTTAGTATATTCATTCATCGTATTACAATAATAAAACCTAACGTAAACTGATATTTTTGTTATGCATTTTTATTTTTCGTTTGTTTTTACACCGATTTAAAAGATTTTTAAGAGAGATAAAGAGAGGGAGAGAGGTTTTTGATTTCGTTTAAGATTTTTTTGTGAACAACTTAGTTTTAAATAAAAATTATTTTTAATCTTAGGTTACAAATAATTATAAATTAAATGTATCAAAGAAAATATTTAAACTGCCATCTAATATAGTATTTTTTAGTATAAACATCCTCTCTCGAAACTCAAAAATTTATAAACGGAGTTTGAGAAAGAATCTAATCGAGATAATATCACTTATTGATTCTTAAATGAATCAAAAATAAAAAGGGGTTTGTTAGTAATTAATATAACAGGAATATTTTTATATTATATGGCAGTCTTTCTTTCTTCCTGTGGCGTAGATTTTCCTTTTCGCAAATTTTATAGGTGATCACAATGATAGAGTTAATTCTTAAATAGTTTTTTTTTTTTTTTTAGATGAGTTAAATTTGAAATTAAATTGTTTGTTTAAAGGCAGTGTTTTCAAATTTTTTTAATAAAATTAAGACAGACATTAATTTTTATTCACTTATTGACTTATTGATTACTTTATACATTTTTAATATCAATTAAAAAAGAAATAATAAAACTAATATAATAATGACGAAAAAATAAGCGAGTTGTGTAAAGAATGCAAAACAAAAACGAATATTACTATTAATTAAATTATAAATTTATCAGAGTATCTCTCAATTAACTTTTTAACTTTCTCTTTCAAACTCATTTCACTTTTTATTTCCTTTTATGCAATAAAATACGTTTAAATTTAAAATTTAAACTGTGTTTTTGTTTCAAATGGGCGTGTATTTTTATATAATAATGCGCGTGTTGTGTTTTTAATGTGTTACTAATAGTTTTATATACAAGAGATTAAAAAATATCCATCATATTAAATATATCATATATACACCTATCCTACATGTAAATATTTGTTATGTTTAATGTTTTCCTTTTTTATCCTCATTTTCTGTTTAAGTTAATCCACAAATTTTTTAACTCTCTCTTATTTTCCCTCCCACAATCATCTCTTTTCTCATCATTATCATTTTGGTTTCTTCTTTATTTCATTTTAACCGTCAATAAACACGTGCACACACTTAAAAAAAACGAAAATTTTAAACGAATACTTTCGCAAGTCCATCCGCTCCGGCACTCGCTATATATGGCCTAGATGGATGGAAAGCCACGTCTAATATACTCTCATCAAACTTCTTTCTATGAGCAGTTATTTCTTGTACGCACGTTTTATTATCCAAATTCCACAATCTAATCGAACAATCATGCGAACCTACACAATAAAATTAAATTAATCTCACAAATTTCCAAATTTTCTTTATTTTTACCTGATAATAAATAAAGTCCATTAGGATCGACGGCTAAACTGGTGACGGCGTCTAAATGTGCGACCATTGAATGAATCATTTTGCCAGTATTATTATTCCAAAACCGGATGTGACGATCATCGTGCGCGCTGATCGTCATTGGGAGTGTTGGGTGGCAAACGACGCGATAAATCTGTTTATTGGCAGCAGTTGTCGCGTTATCTTGCCCCGATTCGAAACGAACTGCGGGTTTACCCGTTTCCGTATCGAACATAACCATATTTGAACTGCTATAGGCCGCTATAATGCGGTTAGGTTCGTCTCGGACGAAATCGACGCTACACGGAACTCCATCCGTTTCCGACACGAATGTATTTAAAAGAGAACCCTAAAAAAATTTTAATTCAAAATTAAAACCGTTTATCACCATTCAATATTATTTTTACTTTAGAATGTGGTGCCCATAACTTAACAGTTCCATCTCCAGCACAAGAAACCAAATGTTGTCTAGAATTAAGCACAGATAACCCCCAAACAGCATCTGTATGTCCACTAAGGGTACAATTAAGAACTTCTGGGTCATAAAGATCATACGGATCAATATTGGAATTTGGTACGTTCCAGCAGTGAATATTTCCGTCTAAACCGCCCGAATAGCAGTGTTCTCCCGTACCGGAAATAGCCAAGCAAAGAACCTGCCCATTATGACACCGAAACGTGTATAAAGGTTCAACGTCTAAAGACGCCGATTTCTTCGCTTGAACGGTTTTTTGTAAATTCCACAATTTGAGGGTGTGATCTTCGCTAGCTGTGATCAAAACTGGCTCGGTTGGGTGAAACGCCAAAGCACGAACTCCATCGAAATGACTTCTTAGGGTGTATTTAGCATTCCAAGTTTTACGAAACGGCTCTTTACTACTAGCGATGTCGTACGTTGATTCTGCGTCGTTATTTACCGTTAATTGTGCCAGTTCACCTAATCCAAGGCTTGCGTCTAACGTTTCTTCTTCGTTCATACCCAGTTGTCGACAAGTTTTTGGACCACCTTGAAAACCTTCAATACAATTAATACAATTCTTGTTTAAGGGGTAACACCACTGTAATCTTAGGAAACGTTAAATTAAGCTCCAAAGTAATATTCAAGCGGTAAAAAGGTTTTAATCATAACGATTAATATTGCTGTGTGCAATTTTAACGATGATATGACTAATTGTCTGTGAAGTATGAGTGCGTTGGAGATTAATATTGGACCAGAAGCCTACAATTTTTGCCTTGAAGCAGAGGCAAAGCGGATAAAACTCGCCGATCGCTCGTTAACAGATGCAGCGAAAGAGGCACGCTTCAGCATTAAAGCAGCAAGAATTAATGGTGAAAAATTATATGCAGTTAATTTTTCATAACCAAAACTCATGTTCAGAATTCAAATAATAAATCACGTGCAATGTGATCAATTCAACCTATCAAAACAATAAAAACGTATCACTGGATAAATGTACTAAATGTACTAATTGGACTAAATGTACAGTGAGTTTTTAAAGTGACTGATCGTGAGTTGAGGTTCGTGATATAATAAACTCATTAAAGAGTGGCCCTGCAAGGGACTGCTTTGGATTCTCTGGCAGTCTTATAAAGAGAACTATCAACCCATATATATCTCCCCATTAACTAAACTTATAAATTGTTCTCTAAAGGAAGGCAGATTTCCGAACCTTTTGATATCTGCACGGTCTTTAAAAATAGTATTAAAGAGGATATCAAAAATTACCGTTCCATAAGCATCCTGCCAGTGTTCTTGAAAGTATATGAAAGGATTATCTATAATAGGATCACAGATTATCTGGAGGGGCAAAATATGTTATTTGGGGGCCAATTTGGTTTTTGTATGGTGTCTAAGATAAGTAAAAATATTTATTTACTGCGCAGACTTGCTGCAGGTGTATCGCAGAGTGTGGCAAAAAACGCTTCCTACGCATTTGTTCATTTATCACTTAATTATTCAATTCTAGCATGGGGTGCAGATCCTGGGAGTGAACAAATGTTTAAAATACAACGTAGGGCTGTGCAAGTTTTGGCGGGAATTGCTTATAGGGACGATTGTCGACCTGTATTTGTCAAGCTATCCATTTTAACTCTACCATCTTTATATATACTGCGTTGTATTATGTAGTTATGTTCACGGGAAATGCACACTCAAGGTCAAGCGCTGTTGTGAGATCCGACGAACGCACACGAAGCTCGTGGGCGTTCGGCTCAGCCCGTTTAGCCAGCCGAGCCAGCGGCATGTCGGTTCTCACAACAGCGCTTGACCTTGAGTGTGCATTTCCCGTGAACATGACTGTACATCGTAAAGAATCGGAATGGGCTCAGAGAACACTCTAACATTCATTCCCACAACACTCGAGGGAAAGAAAATCTATGCCCAGCATTTCTCCAGCTGGCGAGGACCCACGACGGCTATAGTTTTATTTAAAGATAATGCAGAACTTCTTAAACGGGAAAATAACGCTTATTTTCCGCAAATACAGCATACATGCGATACATCATTGTAACATGCTCTTTTCAGTAACATCATAATCAAGTATAGTTTGTATTAAAAAAAAATACAAGTTTGTGTTGTATCTCAAAAATCATCAAGTATGTTTAAAATTTCAAAAATAAACGAAATATGAGCATTTTTTGAAATCACGAAAACTTGACATTTTGGCTATAACTTGAAAACACAAGAAGATAGAGGTTCGATGTTAGCGGAATTGGATTAGTCTCGAAAAAAAAAGACTGGGACATGGCACCTACTTTTTTTGTATCTCTTATAGTTTCTGAGATAGCCTACAATAACACCCAAATTTGCCCACCCTGCACATTTTTTTTTTTCGTTTTATTCCGATTTAATTTGCAACTTCTACACTGTGTGCTGCAGAACGTCTCCAATTTTACACAATTTGCGGAATTGACTCCAACCTCGCCTATTCGGTATTATTTCTGTAGTAAAAAATTTTTTTGTGCTCTTCAATGCATGCTTGAGAATATACTACAGGTGTTTCTAAATTGATGCGAAAGATATCAAGGGGTGATTTTTCAGCAAAAATTATATCAAGGTTCATATAAGTTTTTGTTCAAAACCCCTTCTCCTCCAAGTTATATGCCTCTAAAGTTAAGGGAAAAATCTGCAACTTTCTTATCTCTTTACATTTTACAACTAACAAATTATTAGTTTGATCACAAAAAATAAAATAATGCTGAGATCAATTTGACATAACTTCATTTCTTTGATTAATAATAACCAATTTCTGAATTAATTCACTTGAGAATTATTTCTGTATTATAAAATTTTTTTTGTGCTCTTCAATGCATGATTGAGAACATACAGGTGTTTCTAAATTGATGTGAAAGATATCAAGGGGTGATTTTTCAGCAAAAATTATATCAAGGTTCATATAACGTTTTGTTCAAAACTCCTTCTCCTTCAAGTTATAGGCCTCTAAAGTTAAAGGAAAAAATCTGCAACTTTCTTATCTCTTGACATTTAGCAACTAACAAATTGTTAGTTTGCTCACAAAAAATAAAATAATGCTGAGATCAATTTGACATAACTTCATTTCTTTGACTAATAATAACCAATCTCTGAATTAATTCACTTGAGAATCACTCCTGTATTATACTTTTTTTTTTCTGCTGTTGAGAACATGCATGCTTGAGAACATACTACAGGTGTTTCCAAATTGATGTGAAAGATATCAAGGGGTAATTTTTCAACAAAAATTATATTAAGGGGTGTCTTTCATATAACTTTTTGTTCAAAACCCCTTCTCCTCCAAGTTATAGCGCTTTAAAGTCAAGGGAAAAAATCTGTCTTATCTCTTGACATTTTACAACTAACAAATTGTTAGTTTCATCACAAAAATGAAACTAATACTGAGATCAATTTGACACAACTTCATTTCTTTGATTAATAATAACCAATCTATGAATTTATTCACTTGACAATCATTTCTGTATTATAAAATTTTTTTTGTGCTCTTCAATGCATGATTGAGAACATACAGGTGTTTCTAAATTGATGCAAAAGATATCAAGGGGTGATTTTTCAGCAAAAATTATATCAATTTGTGTCTTTCATATAACTTTTTGTTCAAAACCCCTTCTCCTCCAAGTTATAGCGCTTTAAAGTTAAGGGAAAAAATCTGTCTAATCTCTTGACATTTAGCAACTAACAAATTGTTAGTTTGCTCACAAAAAATAAAATAATGCTGAGATCAATTTGACATAACTTCATTTCTTTGACTAATAATAACCAATCTCTGAATTAATTCACTTGAGAATCACTCCTGTATTATACTTTTTTTTTCTGCTCTTGAGAACATGCATGCTTGAGAACATACTACAGGTGTTTCCAAATTGATGTGAAAGATATCAAGGGGTAATTTTTCAACAAAAATTATATTAAGGGGTGTCTTTCATATAACTTTTTGTTCAAAACCCCTTCTCCTCCAAGTTATAGCGCTTTAAAGTCAAGGGAAAAAATCTGTCTTATCTCTTGACATTTTACAACTAACAAATTGTTAGTTTCATCACAAAAATTAAACTAATACTGAGATCAATTTGACACAACTTCATTTCTTTGATTAATAATAACCAATCTATGAATTTATTTACTTGACAATCATTTCTGTATTATAAAATTTTTTTTGTGCTCTTCAATGCATGATTGAGAACATACAGGTGTTTCTAAATTGATGCAAAAGATATCAAGGGGTGATTTTTCAGCAAAAATTATATCAATTTGTGTCTTTCATATAACTTTTTGTTCAAAACCCCTTCTCCTCCAAGTTATAGCGCTTTAAAGTTAAGGGAAAAAATCTGTCTAATCTCTTGACATTTAGCAACTAACAAATTGTTAGTTTGCTCACAAAAAATAAAATAATGCTGAGATCAATTTGACATAACTTCATTTCTTTGACTAATAATAACCAATCTCTGAATTAATTCACTTGAGAATCACTCCTGTATTATACTTTTTTTTTCTGCTCTTGAGAACATGCATGCTTGAGAACATACTACAGGTGTTTCCAAATTGATGTGAAAGATATCAAGGGGTAATTTTTCAACAAAAATTATATTAAGGGGTGTCTTTCATATAACTTTTTGTTCAAAACCCCTTCTCCTCCAAGTTATAGCGCTTTAAAGTCAAGGGAAAAAATCTGTCTTATCTCTTGACATTTTACAACTAACAAATTGTTAGTTTCATCACAAAAATTAAACTAATACTGAGATCAATTTGACACAACTTCATTTCTTTGATTAATAATAACCAATCTATGAATTTATTCACTTGACAATCATTTCTGTATTATAAAATTTTTTTTGTGCTCTTCAATGCATGATTGAGAACATACAGGTGTTTCTAAATTGATGCAAAAGATATCAAGGGGTGATTTTTCAGCAAAAATTATATCAATTTGTGTCTTTCATATAACTTTTTGTTCAAAACCCCTTCTCCTCCAAGTTATAGCGCTTTAAAGTTAAGGGAAAAAATTTGTCTAATCTCTTGACATTTAGCAACTAACAAATTGTTAGTTTGCTCACAAAAAATAAAATAATGCTGAGATCAATTTGACATAACTTCATTTCTTTTACTAATAATAACCAATCTCTGAATTAATTCACTTGAGTGTGTATTATTTTATTTTTTTGTGATTAAATTAACAAATTTAGGTGAAATTGTCAAGAGACAAAAAAGTTGCATATTGAATCCCTCTATTTAAATCAAGTTTTCAAATAGAAAAATGTAGACACATTAAATTGTAATAACATTAGTTTAAATTTCATTCTTCTAAATTCCTCCATAGTGGATTTATTAATTCAGTGGATTAGCGCTTTATTTTAGATTTCTACAGTGGTGTTACCCTTTAATAATAAAAATAATTTACTTTTTGCCTCCTTCCATTTGATACTTTCAAATGATGACTTTTCATTTTGACGATGATCAACAGCTTCTGATAACAGATTCAGTTCATTTAATACTTCCATTGCTTCCGCATCGACGTCGTCTCCTAGAGAATCCAATTTTCCTAATTAAAAAAATTTTTGTTTTAATTTAAATCTTTATTTTTCCCCAATAAATTTACCTTTTCTTTTCACTGATTTAACATCATCATCAATATCGTCACGGACTTCAACATCGTCGTCATTGATGTCATCATCATCTTCCATATCAACATCAGTATTGGTTAGAAAATCCAAATTAACCATAACCGCAGCTTCTGTTTCTAACATCATAGCTTCGGCTAATGAACTTGGTTGGGTTTTTTTAGCTGGGGTTCTTCTTCCTGATAATATCAACATATTTATTAATACCTTTATTAATTTTATATTGAAATTAAATTTTTACCTTGACTCTCACTGGCTCTTTTATTTGATTCATTCCCATTCAATGATCCCCCATTAACATTCTCTTCTTGTTCCTGATTATTATTTAGACCTAAAAGCGCTCGAACTTTGGTTGATCGAACATCAATAATTCGATCCGTATATCCGATTTCTTGAAGGTACTGCCGAAGAAGTTGCCGCCCCTGACGCCACGAAGGGTGATTCGCTGTGATGGGTAAATCGGCGTCGACTTGGGAATCGACGTTATTACCATCGTCTAAAGCAGACGGTCGCATCTCGCCTTGATTTAAATCGACGCCGTATTTTAATTTGTGGTATTTCGCCCGTTCTTGTTTTAGAGCATATTCAAGCATTTTTATACGTCGGACAAGATCATTTTTTAAATTTTCTTGACCTTTACGCTCTCCTTGTAAAAATGCAATACGAGCCTAAGAAAAAATACAAAAGAAATAATTTGACATTTCGTAATTTTAGGTTATGTTAAAACGTCAAATTTGACATTTAATAATTTTAAGTTGTCAAATTTGACAAATTTTTGGATTTGCAAATTTAACTTCTTTTCAATAAGAACGAATTTTACTAATTTAATGAATAAAAAGAATTCCTTGTTTCAATACTTAGCGGTATAAATTATGTGTCATTGTTAAGGGAGCCCAAAAAAAAGTATCACAACTAACCGTTTTTTAGATCGATTCAAATTATTTAAAATTACAAAGACAATAAAAGCCTATTTATATTTACCTGTAATTCGGCTCTATCTACTTCCCATTGAGACCGTTCGAGTTCAAATCTAGCCCATTCGTGTTGGATGAAATGTAAAATACCCGGGATCGAATACTGAACTTGGGCCGGGTTCGGTTGGTCGGTGGGTTTCGTATTGTTAACAACCGATGCGCCTTGGGGTCCCATTTGCATTTGGGCCCCATTTTCACGAATCGAAGTCTCCTCCATCGTCGTCGTCGTCGTCGGATTTCCGTGCACCTTCATATGTCCACCATTGCGACTCGGGAAAACGCCATTTTAAATTGGTTCAAACGATCTCCGCACCCCCCGCGAAAATTAACCGAAATTTTCCAAAACCTTATTAAGTCCACCGTTATCAAAACCAAGACTCCGGCGCGAACCCAAACGCGATAAACGCCCGGAAACTATGAAAACATAAATTTCGTCAAAGAAAATTTCGCGTTCAAGTCGCCATTAAAAGAACGGAATTGTGTTGTCTTTGTCACACCTAAAGGGATTGTATTTGTTGTCTTTATTTAGTGAATAAGACGGTAACCCCACCAAAAACTAATTTAACGAACGTATTCAAAATCTAAAAGTTAATGAATTTATTAAACAATCAAATTTAATAACACTTTAATTAACTCAGATTAAAGATCATTTCAAATTGTTACAATACATTTAAAATTAAAGTGATATTAAAAAAGTTTCGGTAAAATTTTAAGTTTAATAAACAGATGGCGCTATTACTTTCAAATTCAATTATTAAGTAATTCATTCAATTCGATTCAATTTATTTAAATTAATTAATTTTAATAAGCACACAAAACTTAAAACTAATAATACACAATTACAACATAAACAAACTTTAAAATGATTAAAAAAAATCATTTTAATTTGATTAAAAGATGGCGCTGTTAACCACAAAACGCAAAATTATTGTTTAGGTTAAAAATGATTTGTTAATTTATTAAAACACAGATTAAAAGTTAAAACGGTATCAGAGATAAATTCGAGTCCACTTAATGTATTTCAAAAAAAGGTGAAAAACAATTCACAACAAAATCACTACTATAATCTCATTTTTTTATCGTGCACTTAGTACATAAATTTCATCAAACACTGTTGCAGCTTTAAACAAATAAAACGTGCATACAAAAGCATAAGATAATTAATTCCTTTTAATCCCCAACAACTAGTGAACCGATAATAAAAGTTGTTTCGTTCGATAAAAATTTAGTGGTCGGACATTACTCCTTGAAACGAGGAGAAAAAAAGAGTGAACTGAAAACGAGTGTTGAGGAAGTGATTGTGTTTGTTTACATAGAAAGGGACATTTATAAATGATTCCTAAATTCAAAACTACAAAAAAATGACCATTTTAGCACAATTTTATTTTAAAACTATCCTTGTTTTTGTTATAATCCTTAAATTCTCCCGTTTAATAGTGTCAACATCTGTACCAGAAGATTGGCCCCATATTTCTATCTTAGACGACCGTTACAACATTGCGATAAACGCTTTTATAAATTTAACACAACTGGTTGATGACAATAAATGGGTACAAATTGGAGGAGTTGAAGAGCATGGACGTTTTGGTACAGGACATGTGGGCCCCACATTCGGTCAACTGGTCCATATTAAATCAGCTGAAGACAATAAAGATCACACAGCTTGCACCTTACCACTACTAAACTCAAACAGTTTTTATGGGGCGTTTCCCAACAAACCATGGATTGCACTTATTAGCCGAGGAGGATGCAATTTTGATAAGAAAATAGTGAATGCTTATGAAATTGGCGCCCGTGGAGTTATTATTTACAATAATGTGGAAAAGGAAGTTTTAGAAGTGATGAGTCTTAGTCATAATAGTAAGTTTTTTTTTTACTTTGTCATTAATTCTAAGAAATTTAAAAAAATTAATCTTGATAAAAAAAATTTGAGGTTATACTAGTTTATCAATTTTAACTAAATATTCTGCCTGTTGCATAAGTATTTTCAAGAACTATGCAAATTTACAAAAAAAATTTCGCAAAAAAACGAAATATTTTAATTTTTAACTTATGATTTATAAAGGTATATACAGGGTGTGTCAAATGTCTGGAATATAGCCAATAACCGCGCCATTTGTGGTTTTTCGTTATTTTTTTCTGATTACATAAATATAGGATTCGACAGGTCTATTTCTTATTGTTTTAGAATAAAGACAAAATATAACTTTTTTATAAAATTTCTAAACGCGCTGCCGAAATCTAGTGTCGTCGAAGAAATGAAATTTACAGTTTCATAATTATGTTTATTATGGAAATATTTAAATTGGATTGTAAAAAGTTTTTTTTTTTAATTTTTAGTTTTAGTACCGTAATTTACAGGAAACTGTAAATTTAATTTCTTCGAGGACACTTAAAAAAAGTTTATTTTTAGCTGGATACACAAATTACACAATCTATAGTATCCATAATATTAAAAAAATTCTTTAACACCGGAAGCGTTAAAAACCTTCCAAAAAGTAGACGGCCAAACATCATTAATTTTTCATAATTGTTAAAACTGTCATTTTTTTGACATTTAAAGCTTTCAACGGCGTTATTTCGGAGCCTACTTTGATTGTAATTTGCTGATTTAATGTTTTCAGAAAACACATTTTTTTTCGATTTGTTCTTATACAACCGTATGATTTGATATGTTCATCGCATAGAGGGATTTATCCTCTATCAAAGTATGCAAAAAAACATGCATCCCATTTAAAATAACAATGTTGGTTGCCATAGCAACGAAACAAAAAAAAACCTTATAAAAAAACTTGTATTTGAAAAATTTTTCTTTAAAACTACAACTGGCGAAGTTATTGGCTGTTTTCCAGACATTTGACACACCTGTATATTGAGATGATTCATATATTGATTAATATTGAAGTAACAGTGTTTATTTCATCTAATTGATGCGCCAAATATATACTTGGCTTACTCGTCGTTCGTTACGTACCTATTAAGTTTGCACCAGCGGTTTTTGGGTAGGAGTCAAAGGATTAATTATATTGAACATTCGACGTTGACAAGTTTATAAACACTCCGTCACGTGGTACATGCTAATATGCGAATGCCCAATTCCGTGTAATTCCCAAGATGTTTATCTATCAACCTGTAGTATAGGACTTGGAGGATTTTATCGCGCACGTATTAATCTGGCTTGCTTTTGAAGCAGATATTAGCCCAACATACATCCCTTTAGCACAAGTTTTAAAGTTACCCGTATTGCGAAATCGAAGCTAACATATTAGTAAGTCACGTGACTTGGGTATGCGTAAATTAGAAAAATCGTGATTAACTATCGCGTAAAATGCACCTTTTTGTTTGTTGAAATTGTTCTATGGTCTATGGGTTGGGTAGGGTTGGTGCAGATTGTTCTGGCTGACCTTTATAATTCTTAAGAACATCTTTCCCATATTTTGGCATGTAGGAAATTTTATCTCGAATTTCCATACTCTGTCTGAGTATGGAAATGACATTTCAACAAATGTTGAAATGCATCGTTGTAGTTGAAAATCTACCTGGCATTGCGCAACGATCAGAACATTTTTGAATATTTGAGATCCTAGTAAACAAAACTAACCTTACGTAACATTCTTTCACGGTTTAATTGACATTTTAAAAGAAAAGTAACCTAACCCAACATTTTTTCCAGGAGTGATTGACATTTGTAAACAAAACCAACCTTACCTTAGTATTAGTTGTGATGAATCCGGTGTTTTTGCAAACACATCTCGTAAAATGAGTTAAATGGGAGAAGCAACATTTATGTATCTATATCACAAGGGCTGCATTTTCAAGGGTAAATTTCCTGGATATATATACCCGGGGTATTTACCCAAGATGGGTATTTAGAGGTATTTATAGAATTTAATTTAAATTGAGTTGTTGGCAGTTTTGCAAGCACTTCAAGAATGCAGAGTCGGTTATCAATACACTAAACTTGTTTATAACATCTACAAGAATGCTACAATGACGGTAAAATCGCATAAAAGTACTGAAGAGAGTAGAAGTAGTAAAATACTGATTGCTAGTAAAACAAGGCGATACAATGTTCAACTCAAATTGTTCATCACAGTCCTGGAGAATGCATTTAAACAACTGGATTGGATCCAAAAAAGCATAAACATTGATGGCAAATACCTAAGTAATTTACGCTACGCGGATAATATAGTTCTTATTTTGGATAGATCAAAATGGATAAAAATTTATGACAAATCTTGTTCCCAAGTCTACCATCAACATTGGGGATAATGAGATTGCGATGGAACAATCGTCTTCAAATAAAACCTGTGTACAATCTGTACAAGATAAAGGGACATCGTTTATGTACAAAATGAAATGTTCCCCTGAGGGACTGCATATTGCACTGGGAGGAGAGACGAGTAGCCTATTATTCCTTGACCACTTTAAAAGCTGCTGCCTACCAGACAGGTAATTTTGAATCCACGCTAATGCTGGGCCTCGAATACCATATCGACTCAATTTTTCTAAGAGCAGTTGGTGATGTAAAGTATCAAACGCTCTAGACTCTAGACAAGTCAAAGAATAGGCCACAACAGACAGACCGAGCATCCAGACCCTCCACTACAGATGCATAAAAATCCAAAATAGCATTAATTATATTAATACACTTGTTAATGAATCGTAAAGAACACGATAGTGAATAAGATGATGCCAAGATTTTGTACTTCGCTGTTTTGTAAGAGATAGCCCATGCATCTGGTCCAGATTCTTCGCTTGTTAGTAATTGAACGATGTTCTTTGTGTT